>NC_136057.1:2073677554-2076077554 GCF_964261635.1 Lissotriton helveticus | reverse complement strand
AGGCTCAATCACTGCACCACCCAGTATAGTCACAGATACATTTCCTAACACCAATATTGCCCTCCTTAAATGGGCAGCTGCCCAAGGGTCATAAATCATATATAACGGAACACAAGTGATGAGAGGCAACACATAAGCAAAATAGATTAATTTACGCCAGGGCATAGACATAGACGCGGCGGGACAGATGGCTTTGCTGAACAAAGTAGTTTTTTCTCTGGGATCATTGTCTCCTGTATCTAATATTTGCACGTGCGAAATAAGAGACACATGGCTCCGTCAATGCTGCCGACCTTCTAAAATATTGGCTTGAATATAAACAGTGGGTAGCAAAGTATTTGGGACTCTGGTAGGACCTTTGCTGCCTACTAACTATGTTGCTACCAGAACAAGACTTTTCTTGCCCTGAAGAAGCCCTTGTCTGGGAAAAAACATGTTGGTTGCACTGTTTGTAATACTTTCACGACTGAAAAAGAAGAAATTAAAAACATTCGAACAATATTATGGTCTATAAATAATTTTGACCTGATGTTAAATTGATCTTTTTTGCTTATGTGTTGCCTCTCATCGCTTGTGTTCTATTTTGTGTGAGAGTATAATACAGACATTTTGTCGAGAAAACACATTTAGAATTTGAAGAGAGAACCTGTGCAGTCCGTCCCCAAAATACGTTTGGGCCAGGGCCACCAAAATCCTTAAGCTGTCCCTTGCTGAACATTGTCTTCCTAACATGGTTACGGCAGTAACCCAGACACAGAGCTTAATTTGAGCTGGTTGCAGGTGGGACCCACTATCAGTTATTTTTGTGGACCAACAGTTATTTTTCTTCACCAGGCTTTCAACCAGAGCAAGATAGAGAAATGCATACATGGGGGAAAGGAGGAAGAAAAAGACAGCGAAACAGTGATAAAGGGGAAAAGCGCGAGATAAAGTGGCAGGGAATACCTGGGAGTGTATCAGGAAGGTATGGGGTGGAATCAAGTCTAGGAGGCATTGATACAAGGAACCCCCGATTGCTGAGCGCTGGCTGCAGGCTTCTGTGCAAAACCAGTTATTATTTTACAAATTAAGCATGGAAACAATGTAAATGCTAAACTTGGAAATATATAATGTGTACTCACGACTTACAGGGAGTAAGGAGTGGCATTTTATTAAAAAACTTTATAAACATAAGAGCTTAGCTGCTGTGACTACCTTTATTTCCGTGCCAAACCTTTCCTACACCAGGAACACACACCGAAGAAGCGACCATTACATGCGCTCAGTTCCGCGAGACGTCATGCGGATCCGCAGTCCCGCCGGGCCTTCCGCAAATGATAAACGATGGGTTTAGGTTAAACTAAGAACCAGTCGGATGCAGGTGAATTGGGGCCGGACACAGCGGTGCTGTTTTCAGGATGCTGACATATCCCTTCTGATGATGGGACTCATCACAGGAAATCCTGAGCCCTGGCTTCAGGAAGGTAGATCACTCCCGGACCGGCTTTTTTTCAGAATGAATGACCCTTGCATGAAGATTCGTATACGTGTGCTATTTTAGGTCAAATGATTGAAGTGCTTATGGCTGTAACATCATTTATAAATATATTTTCAATATAGTATGCAAAAACAGTATTACCATGCCATCCAGTGGCAAACAATAATAATAATAAAAACGACCAGAGGACAGACACTAATGGCGTCACAGAATCTTGCAGCAGAGGCACACAGCTCACTTCTACCTTCTCTTAGTTGCTGGAAGTGCAATTAAAGGCAGGTGATTGCTCCATGCTCCGTTTGCTCTCATTTCCCCAGGAGGCTCAAAATCTAATTTAAGCAAATAAAATGTTCAATAGAACATAAAAAAAAGATGAAAGGGTTAGTGCTGTTCTGAAATATGCACTATCAGTTTACTGGTGCTAGTATTTTTATTACAAAGTTTTATTTTAGAGAGCTTGGACCTGGCTTCTAGATCGTCAGAGCACTATACAAAGACTTTGATAGCATACGTTTTGATGCAGATGATACATTTGTAAATTTCCTTAAATATGAACGCATGCTAGACGATAGTCAAAGCATCAGGAACAAGTAGACGATGTTGTGAAATTCAGAAACAACCAGTTTCTGCATAGAGCAACTGGATGAGAATACTGCAGATAGGGTTGTTATGAGGACGGGTAAAACTGATGTTATGCAGCATGTTGTTACATTTTTGATTTTTCCACAAAAACTCTCCTGCTAAGGAATATTTTGAGTTTGTTCTTCAGGACGTTTGAGATAAAGATGTTTCTCAACAGAGTTGTGTGGAGTTCCATAGTTGCGGTGTGGCTTCAAAGTTGTGTGTTTTTTAAGCTGTTGGAGTTTCGAGGCACAGTGTCCTCTTGCTTCAAAAAGAATGGGTGCCTCCAGAGATCTTGTCCTTCTTTGCTTACTATTTGGGTGTGTTTAAGGGCACTCATCCAAATAGTAGCAAGTTTGAATTGGGATTTTGGTTCCAGAGCGAGTACTTCGAGATGCATTTAACACCAGGGTCATGTGATCCCTGCCTCAGGTGCTAGCCAGAATATAACCAATACCAGGAAACACAGCTTTTAGCGTCACAAACACTGATTGTGGAGATCATTCAGGAGGGCATTCCCATAATCAAGTCTGCTGAGGACCAGATCCTGAACTGCTAGATTTAGGTCTTGCTTCTGTATTAATAGTTTTATTGTTCATGGCATCCTCAGTTGATATCAGTGCCTTCCACAATGTTTCTTATGTGATTGTCAAGAATGATGCTATTATCAATAATGCATGGTACAATGTGGTGTAAAAGCATACATTTTGAAATTTTTGCGCACCGAGAGCAATGGAAAATTACCGAAATTTCGCAAATTACATCAGTATAAAACTAATTTGACCAGGGTGCAGTGATGAGGCAGTGTATTTCAGCTATTACGCTAAAATATGTCTTCATATGTCGATGGCAGTAGAAACTCGGGCATATTTACATGACCCTATCGCCACCACAATGCCACTGTTTTGGACGTTGGGGTGGCGATAGGGGCTTCGCCCTATATTTACAATGCAGCATTAAGCCCCTTTACGTGGCTTAATGCTGCCTTGTAGATAAGACACCTTTTCACACTATACTTAGTGTTACAGGGGAGGGCAATGAGTGTTACGGTTGGCATTCCACCGGAGCACCCATTAATTTTGATACTGCCCTACATTTACAAGAGTGGCGTAAATATGGGGCAGCGCCAACATTAAAACGAGGGGAAACCTGGTCTTACCCTGGAGAAACAAGGAGAACTGTTTAATTTCTCCTCATTTTTGCTGCTTCCATGTGTGCTGTGTTGTGCAGCACACAAGGAAACAGCAAAAAGCCATTGATTGTTTATGTGCAGGATCCCTTCCTGCACATAAACAAGCATTAAAAAAAATGACGGTTTGCAACTTCTAAATGTGCTACATTAAGCAGCACACATAGAAGGTACAAAACCATGTAAAGATTGTTTTTTGTGCAGGAAGGAACACCTTCCTGCACAGAAACAATTTTTCTCTGCAAAACAGACACCCTTGCACTATGTTGCAAGGGTGTCTGCGTTGGCGCTAGGGAGATACATTTAGCGTCAGAGCAGGGGGAAACGCAGGGCTGCATCTTATTGTTGTAAATATGGTGCAGCCCTGCATTTCAGAAGTGGCGGAACATGGCGTTAAACCAAAGAGGCTGCTGGAGCTCTGTCACTCCCATTGTAAATATGCCACTGAGTTCTGGCGGATGGAGGCTGACTTTGTGCAGAGACATAGTGGAGTTAGTTTACGGTTAGCCAGTGATTTCTAACCTGCTGTTCATTGATCCCTGGGGGTCCACAACACCTACTTAACATGTTCATGACTGTTTGCAATATTAAATATAATTAAGAGGTTTATAAAGTACATAAAAATAAAAAATACAATTGATATTTTGATATTTTAAAACACTGTAAATACACACCTCAGCCAAGAAAACTACTGTGCTGTGTAGCATGACTACTAAGTAGCTACATACCCTAATGCAGAATAAAACATAGTTTGTAACCTTTTTAAAAAAAATTAAAGCATCAACAATGTGAAACATACTTTATATACATAATTAACATATCATCACAAAATAAAAAAAAGTAACATAAAATATCTCACAAGTTAATCATTTATAAACACTAACCTGATAGTGGCTTCACATATTCAGAAGTATCAATGCCTGTTAATCTGGACACAGTCTCTGGTACAAAAGTGCTATGAATAACCTAATTTAACGGTGTACTTATGACTGAGGTAATGGCCCCACTCCAGTCCTGGTAGATTCCTTCCCCAACTAGCACACTTGGGGGCAAATTACGATGTCGTCCCGAACCTCTTCCGCCCAAATCGGTTTTGGAATAGTTTCTCACTGAATCGGGGTCTTCGAGGCCAACCAACCGATTACTATGCTTCCCGACATCGTTCGGTTGGACTCGCAATTACTTCAATGGGAGCCTGTGTCCAAACGAGAACACAGGCTCCCATTGATAAAAGGGGATGTTGTGGAAAACCTTGCACCCTGTGGTGGGTAAACCACGCTGCCTGCCAAACTGTGCATGCATTTAAGGAGGAGACCCATGGGTACCCCCACATCCCTAATTCGAGGGCCCCGGGTGTAGGGGGCCTGATACAGACCCCCAACATCAGATTCCAACAGCCAATCCATGTCGGAACACCCGATTCGGAATGGCTATCCAAATCTGACATCCTAATCGCTCTGCTGGAAACGCGGTCCATAGACCGCTACAGTTCGTCTCTGACCGACTCAGTTACACTGAATGCTATTCGGAACTGAGTCTGAAAGTCCAAACGGTTTCCAGCCACCTTAATTGGTTATTCAGAAAAGTGTCCAAGCAAGTTGGAAAGGTGGGTTCCAATTCGGATTTGGACGAATCGAATGCCGTTCGGAGCCTTTCAGAATGACATTGTAATTGACCCCTTATACTGAGTTCTGGAGAGATGACCATACTACAGTTTTCTAATTTCTTCCATACTTTTGGTGGTCACCAGGTGGTTGGATTCTTTGTGGATTCCACCTCTTCTATGAACTCTTTTGCTTTGTCATGTGGTGGAAACTGTGTATTTCCTGCTTGTGATCATTTTATGCCTATGCAACATTCACAATTCGGAACTGGATCCGAATCACAAACTGTGAATTGTAAAATAAAGAGTAGTGTATCTCCAGTACGTTTTCCTCTGGGGGAAAAAAAAATCTTGACTGTCCGGTGAAAGGCATGGCCAACATGTTGCTGTAGTTGGAAATTGCTCTGTGGGTATATTTTTTTCACTCCACTGTAAAACAGATGTTTTCAATCCAGCTGACCCTTGGATAGGAGGTCTCACATAGCCCATTTGTAAAAAGGTTGACAATGATCTTCTATCGCATAAGTTAATATTTATTGATTAAGATTTTTTGCTCAGCTTTCATGGGGTATTTAATGCATCATACATTTACTGTAAAAGCAGTTGGTGTGAGGAGAGAGGTAGCTGAATAAAAATTTAAAATTATGCTGATCCCAATTATCTGGAATGTTTTAACTATTAAAACCTCATTAAAGCTTTGTCAAATTAAATGCATATTCCAAGACATTACATAAATTACTAAAGTCCTGGCCTACGATCAATTAAACTTTCTCTCTACACCAAATTCCTGGACTTGCCCCATTTGGGTTCAGAGGTTTTCAATTTCTAGCACCCTAAATGGACAATTCAAGGATTATGGTCACTATCAAAACTCACTTGATTTTCCCAGGTATATTTTGACTTAAGACCTACACATTCTTACAAAATATAACAGCAGGCATCTTGTAGGATGCTTGTAATACACCTTCTTCTCTTGTAAAGCAAAATAGACACTCATGCCATTAAAACTGAAATACTTAACAGATCATTTTCGACAAAAAACATGATCAAATGGTTAAGAATCCCATAAACACATCTGCGAGATAGAAGCTCTATGCAAGCGCACTCCCAGTCAAGGCATCAGCCAATAGAATATCCAGCACTGACCATAATAGCAAATTCAATTTAGTTCCACGCAAGGAATACATGCCAATAATACTGGATCATAATACATCAAGTTCTTTATGGAAACTAGCCTGCAGTTGCATATTAGGTTTTAAATTATTATAATTATCGAATGTTGTGAGTTGCGCTAACAATGCAAATGAAACTCTCCAGTAAATTGCAATCACTACTAAACGTTTCCATTGTGCGCCATATTTTACTGCAGCAAGGTACACAAAAAAGTAATGTGAAGATATCCTCAGCCACTGGTAATTACTGTGGCCCATATTTGAGTGCATCATCTTTTAGCCCACCATGTCATCTCAGAAAGAAAACAGCCATAAGCAAATCAGCCTCAGCCCTGCCCAATAGGAACAGTCTACAGAGAACTGCCAGGAAAGGTCCCCTCTGAATGGGAATATTAGACCAGTTTCAGCCTATTTGAGGCAGTTCCGTCTGGACTGCAGTAGCGGCTCGTGGAGGGAGTGCCGCGGGGTGGTGAGGCGGGGCGGGGGAGGGGCGTTGTAAATTCCAGCCGGCATTTGTCGTTTCAGCACGCGTAATGAAATTCGTTGTATTTATGTATTTGTTTACATTAATCCAGTCGGCCGTGAGCCGGAGTTTACTACCCCCCACCCTACCCCTCCCCCACCCCTCTCCCGCCCCGCCGTACCACCCCCTGCACTCCCTCAACGAGCTGCTACTGCCGGACTGTTTATAACGTTTATTACAAAAAGAATTCCAAGATGGCTGCATGTGGATCCATATACCTGTGCTTGCAGAGGCAGACATCTTTATGTGTTATTGTAGTAAAGTTCTGCACAATCATTTCATAAGAAGATAAGCATTGGCAAAGGCAGTAGGTTTGCAGCCGACACTGCACCTAAGGGTTTTGACATTGCCTGTTATTTTGCTTTGACAAAACATGAAGAATTTGATGCCTTAAATCCCAATTCTTCATGTTATTCCTCATTTTCACAAAATTGGCAAGGTTTCAAAAATGCTACAAAATTTAACGAAACGTGGGTATCAGACCAGATTCATTGTACTGGCTCTGTTGATAATAGGGTAAGGTGTTCCGGTGTTCAAGGGTGACCTAGCTAACAATAATTTTACATATTATTGTTAATGCATCAGTGACAGTTTGCTGTCAATGGGTGTGTGACACCTGTAACCTTTGAACGATCTGCTTTGCACAAGCACTGTAAGCAGTGGGAAGGCCTCAATATATAATCAGGACATTTAAACACAACAGAGTTTCCAAAAGATTTCAAGTGTACTAAACACCAGAGACCGTATTACACAAAGTTCCCAGGGGGCGCAACAGGCGTTTGTGCCCGCTTTGTGTGCCCGGGGGTCACTCTGGTATTACAGAATTGGCCGCAGACACTTGAGCAGCCTCTTTTGTAATACTAAAGGTGCTGGCGCACATACATTTCTTAAGAGGGCGTTCCCTCATTTGCATGTGACGTCCCTTTACCTCTGCGCCCAATCTGTATTATAGACAAGGGCGCAGAGGCAAAGGAGCTCTCAGGAGGCGAACTGACAGTGCACCACCTAGAAGATATCGCACTGTCAGAACACCCCCTGATAGCTGCCTCCTTGAGGGGAAGAGGGAATCCTATGGGCCCTCCAGACATTCCTTTGCAGGTGGGCGCAGTCACTCACTGCATCCGCCTAAAAAGGGATCTCTAATCCCCTTTGAAAGTGCAGGCCATCTGCATAGTGAAACAAGGAGCGGCTGCTTTAAAGCTACTCCGTATTTCATTTCAATGTGCTGCCCCCAGGGCAGCACGAGTTCACGGTTGCTCTAGGGGCAGCAAATTCTATTTAATAGGGTGCAATTTCTCTGTTTTCACCTGGCGCATCTGTTTTAAGGTGCACTAGGGCTCAAACAGGGAAAGTGTGCCCTATACTTAGAAGGACCCCTGTGTACTTAATAGGACCCCTGTACGTTAAAGGGCTCTAGTGCCCTTCACCTATTGTGCAGAATATTGCCCTGAGATTCCTTGATGAAGAATGAGTCTAAGTCACATCATCTCAGATGCACTAAAATAAAACCCAACCTGGAGAGAGGAAATCCAAAATAAAGCATAGGCTATCAGCAGAAGTGAACTGAGAGTCTGCAGTTACATTGTTAAAGTGCCTTGGGATATACAGTCATCATTCTTTTTAGGTCTCGCGCCTAGCGTTGCATTGCGCAGCCCTGCGTGCACAGCAAGAGACCTCATTTAGGGGTTTGAAAACGGACCTAGAAATCGCACGCGCTTGTGCATGTGCTTTTCCTTTTGCCCCAGGCTATTGGCCTTTGCGTGCATCTTTGTAACAAAGACAGCACGCAATTGGCCAAAGGCGGGTGCATTGCTCCGCCCATGGCCTATTGGTGTTGGTTACCCGCACCGCCGCTATGTGGTTTCAATTATCATGCCCAGACACAGGCGCAATAATTGAAACCAGATGTCTCCCTGTGGCGCGCGCGCTCGTACCATTCGCGGGCTTCTTCTTTTTTGGATCCATTTCACAGGGAAGCAACTAAATGAAAGAAGGAAAGAGAGGTTGTGAACCATTTCATTTTTTGCATTTTTTTCAACACTGTAACCCTTTCGCATCCTCTGGCAGAACTGGAATTATGTGCTACAGCACTTTCCAAAGGAATGCATGGACAGGCTTCTTAAGGGATACCATAGCACATTTTTAAATGTGCCTCAGTTTTTAATTAAATTCTCAATTAACGCCGAAACCATCCAATCGATGAATTTATATTTTAATGAAAAACTGCATTCATCGTGCTTTAACATTTAAAAAATGCCTTTGTGTGTTTGCCGCCTATTTGCTGTACCATCGTCCCTTGCTGCCCTGGGGAAGTATGGGTTTGCGTGTGCGTTTTACTGCTGTCCTCGTGCGAGAGGGCCTTGGTGAAATTGCAGGCTGCAGAGGTGGCCACTGCTTGCCCTCCTCACCCCCCTCCTAGCCCCCCCAGCCTTGTTATCATCCATGCTGCCTGCCTGGGCTGGGATGACTCACGCATGTCTCACACTATCAAAGGAGTGGGCGGAGAAGGGGATGTTTTGTCTGGTTTTTATTTTCTGCCTGGTGGATACCGACTTTCCATCCAGTTAACAAGCAGCAGTACTTTCTTTCTGTTGAGTGCTCTGAACTAACTGAAACGTGGTGACATGCATGCAGTACTTTATAAAGCTGCTAATAAACGATGTGTCGCTGAACTGAGAGGGATTCTCCTACACTTCTTCTTGCTCGTATGAGGTGAAGCACAGAACAAGTCTGATACTTTATACAGTAACAGACATGGAGGGGATACACTGACCCACGTCTCACCCCCTTGATCCAGTGTTTGCCTGGTGAAGTCACTCGTTTACTTACTGCACTTGGTGTTTATGTCACGCACAGCTGTAACTCTGTGAACAGATGTGCTTGTTACCATATTCACCGGTCCCCATAGTATCGACCTGGAAGGATGAAAAAAGCTGCTGGTCCTGCGGCATACAAAGCTGTGACCTGTTGGTCCATACAGGTTTCCAGAGCTGATGCATTCACCCACGGAGTTACCCCACGGCTGCGCTACTTCTAGAAAAAAGAGAAAAATGTGCCTCGTCTTACCAGACCAGTGGGCGCTCGGTTGCGTGTTTTCCAGTGACCCCAGTTCGACCAGTCTGGTTGCTGTGTGGCTGTACACGGCATATGGGAACTGGGAGCCTGGCAAACAGTAGGGCTGCTTCCTTCTGCACTGCACCTGGGTCCCTCCTCACAGCCACCCTCAAGCAGTGCTGCACAGAGGCGAGCACATAATAGCACCGAAGGAGGGCTCAGCTGTAAACTCTGGGTTTCCTGGTCGTTTTCAGCCAATCCGCAAGAGCGTCGCTGGCGCCAAAGAAATCACATGTTTTTTTCTTCACAAAACTATGCAACTTCCACAGCCCTTCCTCCTCAAGCATAAAAAACCACAGGTTATGGGGCTGAGGTCAGGAGATTATTGGATTACCACTGTTTGACACCCAATTCAGACAGTTGTTGTGGGCAGGTGAAGTGAGGGGCAGCCACAAGCTTTGAGAAGCTAAGAGTAGGGAAGAAGAAGGTGTGCAACACAGTAGGCTCTCCATCTTTGATGGAACGGAGCGTCCAGACTGGGGTGCGATGCAGCGACGAAAAAGTTGCAATGTGCAGTGGAACCTCATTTGTGGAGGTGCAGAACAAACTAGTTGTATCCAATTCCTCAGTGTGTCAGAACCCGGTTGTTCCAAACAGTTATTTTATCTACCTACACCAAAGTAAGAAAGAATGCAGGTACATCTGCCACATGTTCTTGCTAGCAAACTCAAAGGCAATTGATTTGCCGTGATAGCAGGACACCTTCAGGAGATGTGGCCTAATGGCCAGAGCTTCCGACTTTAGAACTGCTGAGTATTGAGTGGGGCCACTTTAATTAAGCAATTGTGCAGCAGCAGCAATTTCCTCATAAATATGGATTTGCTGAACTGGCTACATAATTCATCATCTACTGCATGATACCACAGAACTACAAGATGTAGTTTATGAATAGGCTGCCAAAATTTGTTTCTATCCCCTGTTTCATGAGTTGGAGGCATGTGAGGCTATGCTTGCGAAAATAGTGAATAGCCAAAAGTAGTAAGAGTTACTCAAAAGTATAAGCATAAACTTACACTGGTGAATTCCTCCCAAGTGTATGTTACATTCCTGACACAAATGTCTTACTGCAGCTCAAGACATGTGCTGTGTGTCTCCTACATTATCTTCCTCCTGGCTCTCCTACTGGTTTTCTGTTGCCTCTCTCTCTGCTCTGCCCCCGATTACATTACACAAGGTCAGAACCTGTGTATCTTTTGTATGTATTAGGGTGACCTGACCCAGGTCGCTCCCCACGCCGCACGGCTCCACCTGTTGTGCCCATGTCTCTGCCCCCCTGCTGCCGCTGCCGAGGGTTCGCCGCTGGTGTGCTCCTGGTGACTGTGTTGCGCTTACCACTGTACTGCTAATCTGTTTTCTCCAACTTGGCATTTGTATTTTGTATTTTTGGTTTTCTGTTCTTAGGCGTTCCTTTTTGCACCCCTGCCCTCTATGCCCCCCTGCTCCCCGCTTCCCGCCACTGCTCCCCTGCGGCCCGCCCCCTTTTGCCTTTTGTGTCCAGTGCCCTCGCCCATTGGCCGCCCCGCTCCCGCCTCCCAGCTGCTCCTCCCTCCCACTTGGCCTCTTATGGAGGTCGCCGCGCGGCAATGAGTGTGACCTGCCCCCAGGTCGCTCCACACGCCGCACGGCTCCTCCTGTTGTGCCCGTGTCTCTGCCCCACTGCTGCCGCTGCCGAGGGTTCGCCGCTGGTGTGCCCCTGGTGACTGTGTTGCACTTTCCACTGTACTGCTAATCTGTTTTCTCCAACTTGGCATTTGTATTACGTATTTTTGGTTTTCTGTTCTTAGGCGTTCCTTTTTGCGCCACTGCCCTCTTTGCCCCCCGCTGCTGCTCCCCTGTGGCCCGTCCCCTTTTGCCTTTTGTGTCCTGTGCCCTCGCCTATTGGCCGCCCCGCTCCCGCCTCCCAGCTGCTCCTCCCTCCCACTTACATACAGAACCCCTGCACCCCGCGCCCCCCGCAACGCCAGAATGCGCTACGACTCCAGCACCCTCCACGCACTCAACCCCGGACGATACCATCCCTGCTGCCAGGCCATCCTGAAGCACATCCAAGGGCCTTTCACCTGCCGGAACTGCAGATACACCAGCATCCAGCCCGCCAAACCTCCAACCAGAGAACCCAACCACCTCAGATGCATCCTCCTCAACACCTGCTCCGCTCGCAAGCACGCCATCGAACTCTGGGACCTCCTAGACTCCACCGCTCCCGACGTCGCCTTCCTGCCAGAGACCTGGCTGGACCCCACCTCAGCACCAAACATCGTCACAGGCATCCCACAGGGCTACAAGATCTCCCGCAGAGACCGCGCCAACGGAGTTGGAGGGGGAATCGCCATCGTCCACAAAGACACCCTCAGAGTCTCGACCACCACCGACGACACCTTCACCACTGCCGAGCACATGCACTTCCAGATCCACACCGACCCCAACACGACCCTCAGAGGAACACTCGTCTACAGACCACCCGGACCACGACCACAGTTCAGCGATACCATGGCCGACCTCGTCAGCACCCATGCCCTCGCCTCCACGGACTACATCCTCCTCGGGGACCTGAACTTCCACCTCGAGACGGACAACAATGCCAACTCCACCGCCCTGATCTACAATCTCGCCAACCTCGGACTCAAACAACTCGTGACAACACCCACCCACGCCGCTGGACACACGCTGGACCCCATCTTCTCCGCAAGCCACCACGTCTCCTTCAACCACATCACCGTTCACCACTGGACTGACCACAGATGCGTTCACATCACCTTCAGGAAACCCACCACACACCACCGCACCCAACAGCTGCCATGCCGCTGCTGGGGCAAGGTCACCAAGGATCAACGGACCACAACCCTCGCCCTGAGACCACCCGCCGACCCCATCGACCCCGACTCCACCGCTACCAACCTTAAACAGTGGATCAAGGACTGTGCCAACACCCTCCCCCCCCCCAAGATCTCCATAACCAACCACACCAGCAAGAAAGCCACCTGGTTTACCGAAGACCTCCGGACCTCCAAGCACACCTGTCGGAAGGTAGAGAACAAATGGCTCAGTGACCGTTCACCAGACAGCCTCACAGCCCACAAGAACGCCACCAGCAGACACCCCAACTCATCGGGACCACCAAAAGGACCACATTCAAGGACTGCCTAGACAACAACGCACACAACACCAAAGAGCTCTTCAGCATCGCCGGAACCACCGCCAAACTCCAGAAAAGACTCCAGCGGATCCAGAACACCTCAGCACGACTCATCCTGGACATCCCCCGCCGCAGCCACATCTCCGGACACCTGAGAGTCCTGCACTGGCTCCCGGTCAACAAGAGAATCACCTTCCGGCTCCTCACCCACGCACACAAAGCCCTACACAACCAAGGACCAGGATACCTCAACAGCCGCCTCAACTTCTACGCTCCCAAACGCCAGCTTCGATCAACCAGCCACGCCCTCGCCACCGTCCCCCGCATCCGAAGAGCCACCACTGGAGGAAGGTCCTTCTCCTACCTGGCCGCCAAGACTTGGAACTCCCTTCCGATCCACCTCCGCCTGACCCAGGACCACCTCGCCTTCAGGAAACAGCTCAAGACCTGGCTGTTCGAGCAGTAGCGGACCCCCTCCCCCCAGCGCCTTGAGACCCTCCGGGTGAGTAGTGCGCTATACAAATGCGGTGATTGATTGATTGATTGATTGATCGTGAAAGAACTCTCCAACCCCAGCTTCAACACCAACGACATTCCACCATCACAAGACCTGTGCGACTCCCTGGCCACCTTCTTTCACAGCAAGATCACCGACATGCACGACAGCTTCAACTGCGACACCCCCGCACCCACCACCAAGACCACCATCCCCGCGACCTCCACCCGCACCAGTCGCCTGACCGCCTGGTCCAACGTCCGTGACGAAGACACCATCAAAACCATGAACTCCATCCACTCCGGATCCCCATCCGACCCGTGCCCTCACCACGTTTTCAACATTGCCAGCACAACCATCGCACCCCACCTCCGGAAAACAATCAACATCTCCTTCGAGACAGCATCCTTCCCGGAAAGCTGGAAACACGCCGAGATCAACGCCTTTCTGAAGAAACCCAAGGCAGACCCCAAAGACGTCAAGAACTTCCGGCCCATCTCCCTGTTTCCGTTCCCAGCAAAAGTGACAGAGAAGATTGTCAACAAACAGCTAACCCGCTACCTCGAAGACAACAACATCCTGGACCCCTTCCAAACCGGCTTCCGCAGCAACCACAGCACTGAGACCGCCCTCATCGCCGCCACCGACGACATCAGGATCCTGATGGACAAAGGAGAAACAGCCGCCCTCATTCTCCTGGACCTGTCAGCTGCTTTTCGACACAGTATGCCACAGCACCGTATCATTACGCCTCCATGACGCTGGAATTCAAGAGAAGGTTCTGGCCTGGACCACATCCTTCCTCTCCGGCAGAACCCAGAGCGTCCGCCTCCCACCCTTCTGCTCAAAATCCACAGAGATCATCTGCGGCATCCCACAAGGATCCTTCCTCAGCCCGACACTGTTTAACATCTACATGGCACCTCTCGACCACGTCGCACGACAACACAATCTGAACATCATCTCCTACGCCGACGACACCCAGCTGATCATATCCCTCACCGAAGACCCCCTCACCGCCAAAGCCAACCTTCACAGAGGAATGAAGGCTGTCGCCGACTGGATGAAAGACAGCAGACTGAAGCTGAATTCAGAAAAGACGGAGGTCCTCATCCTTGGACCCACCCCATCAGCCTGGAACGATTCCTGGTGGCCCACATCGCTAGGCATAGCCCCGGAACCCACCAACCACGCATGCAACCTGGGTTTCATCCTCGACTCCACCCTCTCCATGACCAAGCAAGTCAAAGCCGTCTCCGCGTCCTGCTTCAACACCCTCCGGATGCTCCGCAGGATCTTCAAATGGATCCCTCCCGACACCAGAAAAACCATCACCCAGGCCCTCATCACCGACAGACTCGACTACGGGAACGCCTTCTACTCAGGAACAACAACCAAGCTCGTGAGACGACTAGAGCGAATACAGAACGCCTCGGCACGACTGATCCTCGACGTCCCCCGACGCAGCCATATCACACCCCACCTGAGAAGCCTACACTGGCTCCCCGTCAACAAGAGAATCACCTTCAAACTCCTCACTCACACACACAAAGCACTACACAACACTGGACCAACATACCTCAACAACCGACTCAGCTTCCACACCCGCACCCGTAACCTCTGCTCTGCGACCCTCGCCCTCGCTACAGTTCCTCGTATCTGGAAAACTGCCGCCGACGGCAGATCCTTCTCCTACCTCACCGCCAAGACCTGGCTCTCCCTACCAGCCTACGACAGACCCAGGACCTGCTGGCCTTTAGAAGACTTCTCAAGACCTGGCTCTTCGATCAGTAGCAGCCCCCCACCCCCAGCGCCTTGGGACCCTCACAGGTATGTAGCGCGCTTTACAAATGCATTGATTGATCAATTTATTTATTTATTTACATACACTACAAAGTGCATCGCTAAACACTTATAAAGTCCCAAAGGTCACTGTACTGCAAACCGAAACACATAGGTAAAACACTTTTTCATTTTTAAAATAAGCAGTTTTCTTTTTTTTTTTAATGCAGCCCGTTTTCCTTGAAAGAAAGAAAAACTTTTCAGTCCCTGAGACCACTGCCTGCTCGCAAAAAATATTTTCTCCCATTTGCAAGCGCAAAAAAGGGTCCTACATCTGGCCCAGTGTCATTTACAATGCCAATAGCTCAAACTCTTGCAAATGCGAGACCTATTGCAATGCAAATGCTTGTTTTATGGAGCATGCTTGCTCTACACAAAATATTTGGGAAGATTTCATGCTATTAGACCTGAGTAGATCAGGATAAAAGAATGTAAAAAAGATTGTTTCCTCTTCTTCCTATCGCATAAAATCTTGGTACATCAAATTAAATTAGGCATTTCCTAAAGGCACTGAAGAGAAAAATAAATCTTTAAATGATATCACGGGCGGTTAGCCAACCTATGATGAATGCTATTTTGAATAACAGCCTAATGCACAACTGTTGTACACAATTCACCTTTAGGATCATACTGCCTTTGGCTGTGTGAATTTTCATAGTGATTTTGCTCCCATAGAATACTTCACAATGCTTTTTTTCCTCCCTGCTTAAATCCAGTGTGTCACTCATGACAAAATATTGGGAGCAAATCTAGTTTCAATATATGTTTTATTGAACACTGAAAAATATGTATTTTATTTTTAAAATACACAGGCTGGTCATGCAGGTTCAGTGCAGCTCAAGAGAAGAGAGAAGATGCTGCATTTACAGGGAACAGAAGAGAGAAACCTGGTCTGAGGTGGGGCTGCCTTTAAGGGCTGTACACATGTGCCTAGTTATTGTGTGCTATTGTCCCACTGCTTACCCGAGAGGAAGCTTCCGGTGTCTCAAATCGGGCTGCCTTGAGGTTCATTTCTGCTTGTTCAAACATGTGAGCCTTCAGGCAAGGGTGAAAGACATAGTGGAGGTTGCACGAGAGTAGCAGGACTACGCCTTCAGGAGAGCCAACACATAGCCAGTGATGTATTGATCTGTGAGGGTGTGGAAGCTTAGGCAGAGGGACAGAGGGAAGGTAATGTGGAGTAGGCAACAGAGAGACCCATGGCTGGCTAGAGAGCCCTGCATGTACTAGTGGATGTACAAACATCATGAGAGGACTGAAAGAGGGGTGAAGCTAGTTTGGTTGGTTAAGAAACAACTTCAAAATTGTATATCGGAGTTCTGTTTCAGGTAAATAGCTACAGAATTGCCTGAAACACTCATATGCTGGTGGAAGCTCTACGATAAAGTAAACATGAAATCATCAAGCGTTTGATTCCATCAGGTCATGCAACACCCTACTAGGTGATAGAACATAACTGAGAGACTCTGCAACTGCTGAACCTACTGTAAAAATATTTAATTGAGAAAAAATTATCATGTAATCCCTAGATAGATCAAGGAACAGAAAAAAAACAATGGATAAAATGTAGAACAATACTGATGTCACCACTAAGGGAAGAATTATGAAGCAATACATCTGGAAAGTGAAGGGGAAAGGTTGCTTGTAGGAAACCCCAGTGAGGTCATTGTGGGTATGCAGCATAAATATCGAAGTAACAATATCAATGGTACTTAATATCGCAGACAGATTATTGACAGTATCATAGTATTGAGGTAAGATACATCATTGTTCATTATATGTAAAGTATGGTAATATCAAAGTGTAATAAATAGTACTTTGAACTATCATAGTTAATATAGTTTTTGGGGTGTTTTTTGTTTGTATTGGTTTTGTAAAAATTTGTGACATTAGTTAATTATTTTTTTATGTTATGTATTTATAGAGTGTACATTTATTTTTTATTTAAAACATATTATTTTTTAAAACCTTTGAAAATGTTTTAAAAAAATAATTATATGGAAAATAAACAATTACAAAATACACAACGCTTTAGTTGGAACCTAGACCAGTTGGGGATGAAGTGTGCTGCAGGCTGATTACACCAGCTGCTGTGAAACGAAGATGTATTTCTCCTTATGCGTCTCCTGATGTGTTTAGGCATACAACGGCCTTGATCACTTGACAGGCATGAGTGTATCTTCCCAACATGTTCACCAGTAAAATTGAAAGCAGACCAGGTGCTAACAATGACTGACATATTGAAATGGTGCAAGACTAATATTTTGAAGTAAACAAAGTATGTACAAAACCATAATTCACTTTTGATTAAGTAGTACATATTCCATCTCATAATAGTACCTGAATATCATCATGAGTAGATGACTTTGAAAATAAACATCCAAATCCATTGTTTACTCCTGAATGGCAGCTTGCACATCCAAACAGGGCAAAACAAAATGAAAAACAGAGGGGGAACATATATAAGTGTCCTATTAATAATAATGCAATGCCCAGTTTACAGTTTTTTTGTAGTATCATCACACTAATCAAAGTTATACTACATAATCAGTGTGAATCATCAGAATACTCGGCAAATATCTGATGTTGTCCAGAAAAACTCAATCCATTATGGTTTATGGACTAGAACTACCACTTGAAAAATCATAACGTGACTAAGGCATGTGTAAGAAACACTAACTAAAGCACAAGTGGGCATATTTGAAAACTCCAAGTAAAAATCTGAGTTACAGTGCTGGTGATCTTTTCATATGAAAAAAAAGGAGATGATGGACGGAGCACTGAAACTTTTCAGGCACTCAACCCCAGTCACAGATCTGGGTTGAATTCATCATCATTGTTTAGCTCACTTTGTCACCTCAGTTCGGACCTAGATATAGGCAAATCAGTCTTGACCCTGTGCCTCATGGGCATAGACCAGCTTGATCTGCCAAGCCAGGTCTTCCCTAAACTTGATACAAGCATCCTGGGATGATACACAGTATGCTTGAGAGGATCTGGCCTGGCAGTTCAGGCTGGACAAATCTGTGATGGGGGGATGAGTGTCTGAAAAGTTTCTGCACTCCATTTACCATCTCCTTCTGTTTGCCCCTTTCATATGGCACATCAAATTCCTTACTGCATCTGTTGTCCTTACATGGTTTACATCTCCTAGAGGGTAAAAAAAAAACTTTCTGATCTTGAACTATGGTTGTACTTGTAACACTGTACTAGAAGGACATTAAGTGAATGTCCTCTCCTGCATGTCATACTGGGTTTGTACCTTAGTACACCTTTGAGACTATCCCAGTTCCTACAATGACTTTCTGTACCGACTTGTAACCACTAATGTAATTCATCACCATGTGTGTAGTCTCTTGTTGATCATTAATGTTGCCCATTCTATTATCAAATAGAATCTTATCTCTATCTATTCTTTTGATCCTTCCAATGGCCTTGGTTGGAACCCATCTTGGGTATCCTGTTTCTCTAAATCCTGTTACCAAGACACCTTGCTCTCTTAGACAGGCTTCTAATTTTTTAATTTCCCAGTGTCCTCGGGAGCTCCCTGAAGGGAATTCTCCATTTCAGAGTCTCCAGGTGACTGCTCAGGGCATGGAAGGGACTGTTGCCTGCAGTGAATTTTCAGTATAGGCTGGTTAGGATCTTGTTATCTTTCACCTAAATGACAATGTACAAGAACACAATCCTTTCCCTACTGATGGCACATGTGAAAACAAGATTGAAAAGATTCCTCCTCAGTTTGTCAACTAACTATCTTGGTAATCATTCAGAGTCTTTCCAAATGATGAACAGGTTATCAACATACCTCAACCAAAGCACTGCTTTTCTGTTGTTGTTTCAGTTGCAGTGGCCACCTGCACCAATATGTAATTGTTTTATTTTTTATTTTTTAATGTGTAGAGAATTAATATGAGTAAATCATTAAAAATTTATAGAAATTTGGAAACAATTTTACTGTTTTGTTCATTTACATAATTTCTGGGATTATTGGAATTTTAAAAAAAAACAAATAATGTACATTTCATAATTTTTTGAAATTGTAAAATAATAATCATGGACTTCTTATTTGTACTTTTATAATATCTATGAATAATACTTTAATGCATATCATTTTTAAAGTTTTGGCTTGTGTTATTATTATTGAATTTAAAACACCAAAATTAATGGTGATAAATTATTCAAAAAATGTTTGGAATTTTATACTAGAATTGGTTATGTATACATATTTAATAATTAAAATTAATGTAAAAATATAAACAATTTTACCGTAAAAAAGTATTTTTACCAATATGTTATTGTGTTTGTAATATTAATTTAATATTTTCTTCCAATTATAATACAAAAATACAATTAGTATTATTGTTTAATAGTTATATAGTTCACTAAATCATGTTCTTATGTAATTCTTTTTTATTGTAAATTTGTTTAAAAAATGTATTTATGTTTTATTAAAGTAATTGTTAATTTGTGTTGTTTTAAGATCTATTTTTCATTTTAAATTCAATATAAGTTATATTGAGTTGTAATGTGTATATTTGTTCTAAAATATCTGAATGTCCAACACTTTCCCCAAAGTACCTTTGGTTGGAGAAGGAATAGCAACTCTACATACCTCAATGTCCCCAATGTAGCTTGGGTTGGAGTGGGAATAGTAGCTTAAACCTCTCAATGTCCAATAGGTTAAATTGAAATGGTGATAGTAATTTAATTTGGGAGTCACTGAACTGTTCTCCCTTTCTGCCCGGCCGTCATTCCCATCACCCACATCGCTGGTAAATAGGTCAAAAGTAAAAAGAGACATTGTTATAGCACCTGCAAAGTCTAAAGTTAATTACCCACATAGTACATCATGAGAGGTAAGTATGCCCCACACCCTTGAGGTGGGAGTCCATGATTGGAAGTGTGCAGAAAGCATGAGATGATGTTAATTTACATATCTTTGTCACCTTTGAAGATGTAGATGGTAATTGCAGAAATGTGCTTTATGAAAAGTAAAATGGAAATAGGGTGACAGAATTTCAAAATCCCTCATACTCCCAGAGAGCAGCCTTTCTTGCCTCAATCAAGGTAAACTTGGAGACTGCGAACCAGATTTACCAAATATTTTCCACCACGTTTGAGTCACTATTCGATTTACTCTCCACACAAACAAGTATTTGCATTGAAAAGTTCCCTAAAGTAATGTAAAATTGTGCTATATGCTACTTTACGTCAAGGGGCATTTCAGTGTTGGTACATAGGAGATCCAATGCAAGGACGCATCTGTGTTGACATAAACAGTGATTTGCACCAAAACCATACACTTCTCCGAAGACATACCTAATGAGGAGAAACTTTTCATTTCTCCTTATATTTCCAATCAGGCATGTGTGCTTCATTGCAGAGCACACATACAATGTGGCAAATGTATTCAGGGGAAGTTTTTGGAAGGGTGGCCTTCCAGTGAAAATGTGTTTTTTTAGAACACACACATCCTTACACAAAGGTGCAAGGGTGTGTGCGTTGGCTCATGGCAGCTGTAAGAAATTGGGTTACTAATTAGAGGAGGTGAAATCCTACTTAAGCAGCAACCTCAGTCATTGTCAGGGTGAAGTCACTATCTTTTAAAAAAAATATATTTGTATTCGCTTTTTTATGGTGCGTAAACAAAACAGGCATGTCACATATAACCATCCTCCACATCCCTCCCTCCATCCACCCGCCTCCCTCCTCCCGCCAGCCCATAGTCCCCTTTTCTTCCAGACAGGACTGTACCTTGCTTTTCCATGAGTCCATAAAGTGCAGAAAACATTCCAAATCTGCCTCACACTTAGTGTAGCCGGGTACCTCCTCTTCTCTTATTTACATTCCGCCATCTAATCCATTTCCCCCATACTCTGTTGAATTTATTTGGGCAAACTCTTGCCTCGTATGTGACTCTCTCCGCTGCCATGTATAGATTCATGCCCCTTTTCCATTCATTTAACCTCAGCGGCGTGGGGGCCCCCCATGCCCGGGCCACTTCCCTCTTAGCCACCACTAATGCTAGAACTACAAAGATTAGGAGTGGGGGACTCAAGTCTACATCATTTGTTACGCCCAGCAGCACCAATTGGGGGTCTAAGGGCAGCGTGACCTCCAGCACCTCTCCTAACTCCCCAGAACCTCAGCCCAGTATGCCAGTATTGTGGGGCACGTACAGACAGTATGGTAAAAGTCCCCTTGCCCCTGACCGCATCTGAGACAATTTGTGTCGCTAGCCCGATCCATGCTGTGCAGCCGCACCCTATCATAGTATACCCTGTGCAGGATTTTATATTGAATAAGTCGCAGACAGGACTAAATTGCGACTTCTCTTGGAGGCATCAGGGCTGCCTCCCAATCCACTGTATCCATCTCCCCCACATTTTGTTCCCACGATTCTCTGAGCTTTACCAACCCATCCGGAATATTATTGATCAATGTTCTGTAGGTCAGGGAAACTGTCTTACAAGGGATGCGTTCCTGCAATAAGCGTCCTTCAAGCGGGGGTATACTCTGGTAGGGGCAAAGCAAGCGCCTCTTCCTCCCGCCATGCATGTCGCAGTTGCGCATATCTGAGGTACTGTGTGTGGTGCAACCTGTACTCGGCCCTTAAGACCTGGACTGACTTTAGTTCCCACCTCTTCATCAGATCCCCCAATACGGAGATACCGATGTCGTCCCACCTCTTGAACACTCGCAGCTTGTTCAGCTCCTTCAGCCATGTACAGTGCCATATTGGGGTCTGTTTTGTCGGTGTCTGAGTCCAACGAATTGCTTTAGTCGCCCTCTCCCAAATCCCTAGCGTAACCCTTGTTGCTGGATGCAGTCTTTCCTTCCCCTTTCACCCGTATATATAGTGTAAGCAGTTGTGCTGTGCCATTGTCCTCCTCTCTAAGCTGTATGTGGGATGGTCTGCTGGTGTGTGAAACCATTCATTGATAGGGGTTAGGTGCTCCGCCCAATAATAGGCTTCAATTTTCGGCAGGGAGATTCCCCTGTTATACTGGTTCCTTTGCAGGGTCCCTAAGGCCACTCTAGATTGTCTCCCCAGCCAGAGCAGTGATCTCAGTTCCGCATTTATATCAGTAAAGACCTGCCGGGGAAGTGGGAAATATTCATTTTGTAATGCGTATAGGATCCGCGGTAGCGTAATCATTTTAAACATGGCAGCGCGTCCTAGGATCGTAAGGGGGAGCATCTTCCACCTGGCAGCGTCATCGACAAAATTTTCCAGCACCCGCTTAACGTTCTTCTGGTATGAGAGGTTTCTATCCAAGGTTATGTATACCCCCAAGTACACAAACCCCTCACCTGTAGTCCTGAGCGCACCAGGCAGTAGGGACCAGTCCTCCCCCCGCCGGAGGTTGTATAAGATTGACTTATGCCAATTTACCGTATAACCAGCATAAGCGCCGAGTGGTGAACAGCGCCGGGATAGTGATGACACGATGGAGGACATCATCCGCATATAGCGATATTTTTTCCTCATACGTGTCCGTTTGCTCTATTTTAAATCCCCTAATGTCCTTGTTCTGCCTAATTTCCCACGCCACTACTTCTATGGATAGGGCAAAGAGCAATGGGGACATGGGACATTCTTGCTGGGTCCTTCTTCTTATGGAGAAATCCTCTGATAGCACCCCGTTGACTTTTACTCTGGCTCGTAGGTCCGTATAAAGGAGCCTCACCCACTTTCGGAACTTGGGGCCAAATCCAAACTTGAGTAGTACTCCTTCGAGGAAGGGCCAATGCACTGCATCAAATGCCTTTTCGGCATCCAGAGATAAAAACAGGGTGATCCTGACGATTGTGCACCTCCATCAGCCAGTTATGGGTCCTCCTAAGATTCAATCTAGTTGCCGTATCCGGCAGGAAGCCAGTCTGATCCAAGTGGACCAGGTTGGGAATTACCCGCCTCAGTCGGAAGGCTAAGATTGTCGCCAGGAGTTTAACCTCCAGATTCAGGAGTGATATGGGGCGGTACGACACACACTTCTCGGGGGGTTTACCTTGCTTATAGATCAGGACAATTGTAGCCATACGCAGGTCCGGCCGCAAGATGCCCTCTTGGGCTGCCCCTTCAAACAGAGCCAGCAGGTGGCTACCAAGATGATCTGCCATTTTTTAAACAAATTCAGCGGGAAACCCATTTGTGCCAGGAGATTTCCCCAGACGGATTTTAGTCAGGCCCTCTTTGATCTCAGCGATTGTTATGTCTGCCTCCAGGTCCCGCTGGTCTTCTTCAAAGAGAACGGGGGTGTCAATTTGATCAATATACGTCAGTGTATATTCCAGCATTCCCAGGTCCCTAGCCTTATAAAAGTCCTCATAATAGGCGGCAAAGGCTTGAACTATCTGCACATACATCCGCCCCTGCTTATCTTTCACCTGTTCTACCCATTGGGCGTCTTGCTCTTTCTGACTTAATCACGCCAGGAGCTTTCCCGACTTGTCCCCTACATCGTACAATCTATGTAAGGTCGCTAGTGCCTGCGTTTTGGCCTCATCTGTCACCAGTGTCTTGTATTGCTGTTGCTTATCCAGTAGAAGTCTGAAAGTCTGTGGGTCCCTATCGGCCACATGGTCACGTTCTAGTTCTAGAATCTGTGTTTCCAAAGTTTGTAACTCTTCCTGTACTTTCCTTTTCTCCAGGCTAGTCTGTTCTGGGCCCTGTCCCGTAAAACTGCCTTGAGGGCTTCCCAAATGACTACCCCTGACGAGACCGATCTAATGTTTTCAGCAAAGTATACCTTTACATCTGCCCTGAGACCCTTCACTAGATCTTTATTCTGCAGGTCCCACGCAGACAACCGCCAACCCCTCACCTGTAATGTACGCCTCCCCCCCAGCTGCAACCGAAGAGGCGAGTGGTCCGAGATACCTCGCGCTTGATACTCCGCCACAGCCTCCACACTGAGAGCCCTTCACGGCAGAAAGACATAGTCTAATCTAGAGCACACCCTATGGGCCCCTGAGAAGTACGAGTAGGTACTAGTGTCTGGGTGCAGCCACCTCCAGACATCCACTTGTCCAAGGGTGGAGATGGTTCTAGCTAGAGGAGTTAGTGTAGAGTCACTAGGTCTGTTCCCCGACCGATCCTGCAGAGATGACATAACATCGTTAAAATCCCCTCCCACCACCTGCAAAGTGTCCGATGTGTTCAGTAGGATATCCGTGATGCCAGACAGAGTTCTGGCCTGTAATTTCGGTGGTGCATAGACGGAGATGATAGTTAGTTTCTGTCGTCCCCATGTTCCCCTCACCCCCACGTATGTCCCCAATGAGTCTGTCCAAGTCTGTGTAACCACAAAGGGAGGTGTTTTCTTAATCAGGATGGCAACCCCTCTGGAGCCTGTTGTATATCCTGCATGTGCCAGTACTCTATATGATCCCCTTGCCAAGAATCCACACCGGGTGCCCTGGAGGTGCGTCTCCTGCAATAGGACAATATCCGGCCCCACCCTTTTCACGTAAGCCAGGACTAACCCCCTCTTAACCTTGTTGCCTATGCCGTCACATTCCATATGAGGATCTTAGCACAGCTATTAACCTGGACCTCTGCCCTGGAGCTACCCATCAATGTAGAGGACATCAGACAAGGAGACTTTCCTGCTAGCAGGAGTCGGGTGCTGGGATCACAAGTGTAGATAATGGTCCTAACCATGACATGCTTAAAAAACTGAACAATCAACCCTAACCAACATGCAACCTCCCCCTCCCTCCCGCCCCCCAACCGTTTGAAATGCCCCCACTCTCTCCCCCCTCCCCACCTCCCTCTCCCCCGCTGACCCATCTCCCACCAAATAGCGGAGAATAAGATAATCGGGTGATGGAGGTCTGTCGCCCTCCCGCTCCTTGACACCCCAAAGAAAGAAGAAAGCTCGCTCTAAACCTTCAGAGTCCCCACATGCGAAGGTATACACTAGAGCAGGCACAAACCAAAAGAAAACAAAAGATCAAAACAACAGTCCAATCAAGAAGGGGGAATGTTCAGCCTGCACGTTCCAGACAATACAGCATCTAGGCTTGGGCAGCCACATCGGTCTTTTCTTCATGAATTTGAGTCCTGGAGGTCCCTCTGGCATTCCACAGGTTCTGGTGTGGGTTCCTGTCCCATCTCGTTGATTTCAATTGCCAAAGTATGCAGCGATTGTCCATCCTGTTCTTGGCCCTCCGACGAGGAGCCCCGTGTCTCTCCTTTCCCGTCCGAGCGTGAAGCCTCTGCCAGGCAAGAGAACCGGTATCCCGTGGTTTGATTAAGGTCAAGGGACCCCTCACTTCACCTTCTCCGTCTTTCGGGTCCAGACTTGGGGTAAGGGGTCGCCCCAGGAAGACGGTCTCCACGGCCCTGTCTCAACCTCTGTGCTTTGGGCTTCCCCCTGGAGCCCCCAGGCTGTCTCTCTGCATCACGCGATCTACGGGCCTCGGGTGCGGGTCTCGTTAACCGGGTTCGTTCCTCCAGCCATTGCCAAGCCTCTTCCGGGGTTAGAAAAAAATGTGTCTTGTCCTTGTAGATAACTTTCAGTTTGGCCGGGAACAATAGCATGTACTGAATTTGGAGGGATCTCAATTTCGCTTTCACTGCGTCACATGAACGTCGCTGCCTTTGCACTTCCTGACTGTAATCCGGGAAAATCATTATCTAGGTATTGTCCAACCGGATTTCCCCATGCTTCCTAGCTTCCCTAAGACTCATGTCTCTGTCCACAAAGTTCAGGAAGCATGCAATGACTGGCCTAGGTTTCTCTCCAGTCGGTGGCTTGGCCAGCAGCGCTTGGTGGGCCCTTTCTATGACGAAACTAGTAGAGAATTTATCCTTTGGGAAGGTACGCAGGAGCCACGAGTGGAGGAACGCCACCATGTTCGTGCCTTCAATTCCCTTCCTAAATCCCACAACGGAGGATGTTGCGTCTTGCCCTGTTTTCCGCATCATCCACCTTCCATAGTAGCTGCTTATGCGACGCCTGGAGCTCCGCCATACCTTTCCTCACCTCTTGGATTGTATCCTCGGCCTCTTCAGCCTCGTCCCCGGTTCTTTTACCCTGTCCGCCTGATTGTGGAGGTCCTGCCGCAGTAGTGTCACTTCCGTACCCACCATTCCGATCTTGTTCTCCAAGGCCTCACGAGATGCCTGGATGGCGTTCATCAGCAGGGCTGTGTCCGAACTAGTGATCGCTGAGTCCTCCTCTGGCAACGGTGGGGTCGACCTGGCATAACGGCCCAATGTGCCCTGCCGAGGGGTTTTAGGGTCTTTGTCTTTTATCCTGCCCATCCTGCACAGCTTCGTCACCCTCTCCCTAAGGGATTGGTCCTCCTAGACGCCTACCAGCCCAGGGCTGCGTTCTGCCGAACCAGAACCCTCATCGGATGATCTCTCTGTCTCCACTCACCAGTCCTCTCCCACTCACAGCCGCCACCTCCACTTTCAGCAGTCACTCTCTTCAGCGTATCCATCCCGGGAAGGGGGCGAGAGTGGGTAGAACGCGGGGTGCGTCGCAGTCAGATTGGCTGGCCTGGGGGGCCCCGGTCGCTCTCAGGACCAGGATAGAGGGGGCACCACGCGATCTCCACACCCCCAAGTCAAGTCTCTCCCAACCAGTTTGGACCCAGGCGGGTCTGTGTGCATCAAGGGCTCGCCCTGTGGTTCTGCTAGCGCCAGAAGCTTTAACTCTCCGTTCTTCAGGTCGCCAGCCAGCCGCCCTCCATGTGTGTGCCCCTCATGCCTCCTTCTAGGAGCATCCTCAGTCCGTCTCCCAGCCGACTTCCACACTCAGAGGCCTCAGTAGATGGGGGCAGGGCAGGGGCCAACCAGCCCCCCCAGGATCGTCCAGGGGACCTCGCCGCCTCGCCCCGGCAAGCACAGCAGGCCGACTTCTTCAAGGCCTCATGATGGGGGCAGCCTGCTCTGGATCTACGCCGGGCTCCTCGCAGTTCCTCTGGCAGCAGCGCAGCGCAAGCTGGCTGCCCTCCTCTCCGTCAGCCGCACCGCTGCCAGCTCCTCACTGCTCCCTTCAGGCCCAGCCTGCGACCGCATCCGCCACTGTCACCAGCTCCGATCCCTCGGCCCCGGTCGGCGGCCAGATGGAAGACGCTCCCCCACGCCGCCTCTGTCAGTCGTGGCTCCCTCACCACTGCGGGGGGTGACGAGCAAAGTCCCTCTGGTCACTCACATTACCTCCAGGCCAGGCAGGATAGACCTCCAGGGGCCGCCACCGCTCACGGGCCCTGAAGCCGTCTCCTTCCCCGTTTCGGCTTTCAGCGGGCCCAGGGCGCCATTTTAGCTCCCGGTCTTGGGCCTCCAGGCCGACCCGTACCGTCGATGAATCCGGGGTCGTCCCCATCTGTATTTGCAGTTTCAGGTGCCGGGGGGAAGCTGAACACCCAGGGACCAGGATTGATGGGTTTTCAGGACCTTGGGACCCCTTTTAATATGTTGCATCAGTCGCCCGGGCCGGAGCTTGACAAACTCACGTCCTACTCCGCCATGTTGCTGGCCACGCACCCAGGGTGAAGTCACAATCAATCCTCAAACTAACCAGTGCTCAACCCTCTGGTAGATTGGCACAGAGCAGTCAGGCTTAACTTAGAAGCAATGTGTGCAACACTTCAAACAGTAATAATATGATTACGGATACAGTGAAAACACCACACAAAAAGGATTCCACACCACACAGGGCAAATAGACCATAATGACAAAAATCTAATCAGTAAAACTGGAGATATGACATTTTGAAAGATTTAAATGAAAATAGCACCAAAAAGCACAAAGCGACCGGCTACAGGAACCCAGTTAGGCCCGATGAACAAGAATACCTTCAATCCGGGCTGCGGAGAGTCACGAGCTCCTGACTGAAAGATGTATCATGCAGCCAAGGCAATGCAAGGTCTGGGTCAGAGATGCATCACACAAAGTCGGTTCCAGGGAGCTGCAATGTGAGGACGTGCGTCGTCGTCAAGGAAGTCATCAATGAGTGTTCTTATGATGTGAAGCCATGTGTAGAGGATGCATCATGCACCAGCTGGTTCCAAAGCAGCTGCAGGGTTTGCAAGATAGAGTCCTGGGTTGTCATCAAGGATGCCATCGACGAGGGCCTTGCAATGTGAGTACATGTGTTGAGAAAGCATAGAGGATGCGCCGCGCAGCAGTGGTTCAGATGCAGCTGCAAGGGTGATGCGAAGCATTTGCGATGGAAAAGCCACGCAGCAGAGGCAATGAGGTGGTTCTGCTCAGGGTTGTGCCATGCAGCAGAGGAGATGTGTCAGTTCTGGCAGAGCACCTTGAGGCCCACTTCCAAAGGTCCAGGACTGGGATGGTACACCTTGGCAGGACAGGAGTCACAGTTGCAAAGTTCAGGTGCTAGTTAGAAGATACTAGACCTTGAAGTCACTATGGTGGTCCTGGGTACATGTTTCAAGTCTAGTCCTTCTCACACAGTCAAGAGGGCAGCAGGTCAGCACAGCAGAGCAGCAGTCCTTCAGGTCAGCAGTCCAGCAGTGTGGCAGTCCTTTCAGTAGCACAGCAGTCCTTCTTCCTGGCAGAGTTTTGAACTGGTTCAAAGGTGTACTGAAGAGTTGGTGCCTGTAGTCCAATATTTAACTTGGCGCCCAATTTAAAGTAGGTAAAACCCTTAGTAAGAGTTCTTAGGCACAGCCTTTGTGATGTGCCAGTGTGGTAGGTGACATCTCTTCCATCTTTTTATGTGATGGCCCATCCGGCCAACACCTATTCCCCCTTTGTTTCACTGTCTGGGAGCAATGCACAAAGACCGACTGCCAGCTACACCCAGTCATGTGACCGAGGATTCAGCTGCAGGCACCAAATGGTTAGGACAAGGAATGGCAACTTTATGTACGTGGCATTTTGTCACGAATCACTAGCCTTTCTGTGTCTCTGTGAACATTGTCAGGCCAGGCAGAAAGCTTTAGAGATGATTCAGGTAAAGTAACGAGTCCCGTAGGTAACAGGACTACCAAAACTACATATCCCATTCACCAATGTGAGAGATGGGAGGAGACACACGCATGTCAGCATGAGGTCATCTCTGCCGGTAAAAGCATAGCGACCGAAGAGGACATGGCAGCTAATTAAAGATTCCAGTGGACTGTGAACCCTGTCCAGGTCTTATAAGGGTGCTCTGGGCACCGCATTCTGTTTATTTGCTTACTTAGGGATTTTGTCGCTTGTGACACGGCAGGTGAGACATGCGGCCTGTGTTAGTAGCGGTTTCTTTGATACGCACTGATGCGTGACTCCTGACGAGACCCCCATTGGCAAGGCTTGTATGTTGAGTGCCTCTTACGGTGAGTCTCTATCCTTACTTTGCCTCCCTTCCAGACTTCGCCGGCAGATTTCTCTGCTTGTGCTGAGGCAAGAAGGGGAAGTCTGGTGGTGTTCCAGCGCTGCCTCTCTCTTCGTCCTTTGGAGAACAAAAATTGAAGTCCGGGTGCCTTTGACATCTCGGCAACGTCACCAGTTTACCATCCCTTGCGAAATCCATTCCCGTTGGCGAGAACCAGAAGGATCTCATGTGGAAGGGGGAAGAAAATAAGGCAGAACCAAAAATACCAGCGTATAAGTCTAGAGAACTGGATCAGAGACTATACATGTTTACATTAATACAAGGGATGAGCGTGTTTGAAAAGCCAATGATTGCCTCCAGTGTTGTTGCAACTCCTAGTATTTTGGGCATTGAAGTTAAGTGTTCTTTTGATATAATTGCTGATGTTGGTACTGAAGAAATGGATTCTTTAGTGCTATAACAGAAATATGCACTGACGTTTCAAACTCCTGTTCAGCTGCGTTGTTTTGTTTCATTACCTTATTACACAGGGGGTAGAAGTGTTCCAGCATTCCTTGGCTTATTCTCCCCTGTGAATCATTACTGCATAACATAAAGGGTAGGTGAGGAGTATCATTATAACCCTATGATATCTGAATGTACCTAAGGGATAGAGGCAGTATTCCTTATTTTATATTGGTTTGTTGTTTCTATATTACAGCCTCAAACGCTCATGTCTAGACGATTATAATTTGTCCAGGAACAAAAGGTTAAGGTTACAGCCTCTCTTCAATTTATTTACAGCTATTTCTTTGAGGTTCTTTTTTAAATACCTTCAGTAGTTGGGTACAAACTCCAGAGAGAGCATTCCTTTTCTCTGTAACCTACATGTCTCCCTCCCTGCTGCACCGCATTCTTTTCTTCCTTTGCCTGACCCCTTCAACAGTCTGTCCTATCATAACATTCAGACTTTGGAGTTGTCATGCGGTGGACCATTTCGTGCATCGATCGGATCCCGAGGATGACCAACCATGATACATTTTCAGAATTGTGCCTAATAATCAGACTTTACCAGTAAAGGGAGTTCTAAGTCCAATCTTTTAGACACCAAACTCGATCCGTCAACCTGCCCTTAATTGAAATTTAAAATTTGCTTGGGGCTCCTGCACCACGGGATGTGCGCTGATGCACCCGGGCCAAGGGCAGGCCCATTCTGCGCCCGTCAGTGGCTGGCAGAGGCTGGGCTGGGCCAGGTCTCTTGGTTCTTCAATCGGACATAAGGGTCAAGGTATTGTAACCTTTATCTTCTATTTGAGTCACCTCTCACCTGTTGTGTCTCTTATTGAGAGTGAACTATTCTCAAGGTAAGAGTGCCCTCCCCTCAATGGACTCCTTTAGGAGCTTGTATTGCTGGGCACTGGACTGATCTGGGCTCTTTTTTATTAAGAACAGTTATTCTCAGACTAATAATCATGGTTAAAAGGAAACTGACAGCTGGAGGATCAGGGAATACAATACAGTGAGCATTGACTCGTTTTTAACCAGGGTGGCCCATGTTATCTCAAAGGAGATAGCCCTGACTGAAAGGATGCTTTCCTTGGAGATAGGAAAATTTGTTCTGGACCGAATTATAATGGATAACCATGGAGCGGAAGGGGCACCATTACTTCCTGCAACCTTATCCTCAGTGGCCCCTAGTGCTGAGATGGCCCTGACAATGGTAGAAGATGACTGTCCTGGACAGCCCACCCATTAAGGGGAAGAGGACAGGCTTCAAAAGAGCCCCTTGGAACGGACCGTCCAAAAAGACTACAACACCAGCTAGTATTGACTCAAAACATTTTATTGACTTATTCTTGCCAAGACGAGAGTCTATGTTTGATAGATTTCTTGCGCCTATACGGCAAAAGCTGGAGGGTCTAGAGGCGAGGTTTGATGCTAATCTCCTGACAATACCCTCCCATTCCATCGCTAGGGAGCCCACTGGGGCAGGATTGTTAGTCTTGCTAGGCCCACTACCTCGCAACCGTTTGTCAGAGGGACATAAGACACAGGGGGTTTGAACGCAGTGACTGGTAGCCTAAATCAGGCGTCTCTTGAAACACAAAATACTGGGCAACCATGCTAAGGGGTAACTGAAGAGCCGAGGAACATCTGAACAACCAGCAACCTGCTTCATTTGGTGCATTCAGTGCAGGTGGCACAGGTGGTGCCACCATGAGGGGTATCATTCCCAAAGGGGCGTCTATCTGATACACCAGCTTCAAATAACCCTACCATTTCGCAAGCTGGCAGCCACGGTATCATAGACCTGCCCCCGAATCAGTACCATTGGCTGTAATAATATTTGTAGTTCCTTCAACTACACAGGGTACTAAGGCATCAACATTGAAGCTTATTCATAAGGTTGTTCATTGGTCATTGTTTATTCCCGGACATTATCATGGCCAAAAGAGTGGGTTGGGTGGGACGCAGGAAAAACATTGACACTGTGTTATAGTCAACATGAGACTTCCTGCCAAAGCTAAAGCGCTCATTGAATGTGAGTTTAGGATTAGTTCTAAGACACTGATTAGGTTCGTTCCCCTTCAGTACTGTTACTCTACCACTAATTTTTCTTTATATAATACCTGGCAGCCAGCACCTAGAACATTAAAGCCAGCTCAGATTAGTAACCTCCGACATGTCCTACCTCGAGTTAATAGATTTGATCCTTTGCAAAGCCCACAGGGGCTTGATGCCATCGACTGACAAGCACCAGCCCAGGCTGAGCTGCAGGGTATAAGACCCCGGGACACTGCTGCTAATACTATTCCCTCACCCTGGAAGCTTAAGTCTGCCGTTCCATCTAGATCAGCACCTATTATAGTGGGCCCGCTTGTCTGAAGATACTTTCTTGGAACATTGCATACCTGGGGTTAAAAAGAAATGACCTCTTATGGCAGAGGACTCTTGTGGGCTGCAACTTAATTGCCCTACAAGAAACCTTAGATAACAGTGAGAGCTTTTTTCTGGATGGGTTCACCTCGTTTTTTAAGCATGCAATTCCCTCGACAGTGGGTCAAGCCAGGGGAGGCCTTCTTTTATTGGTTTCACTTGATCTAGCATGTAAGATGAGCCGACTAGAGTACCAGTCTCCCTGTTTGTTAGCAGTAGAGTTGTTGTTTAAGAATCATGTCCCATTGCTAGTGGTCAATTTCTACAACTCCTTTACTAGATGTTCTGAGATAGAACATTTAGCTGCCCTAGAGGGTTTTCTTGAACATTATAGGGAGAGGAAACACTCCTATTATGAGACTATAATTGTAGGTGACTTTAAGATTCCCCCATTGCCACCTTAACTGCATTCCTACTAAGGATCACAGGTACTTTTTACAACCGACCACACACTTTGAACACACAGAGTCAGGTATTCATACAGAAGGGTTTCTTTCAGCCAGCAACTTGTGCTGTGTAGAGCAAACAGGAGAGAAAACCCCTATTCCTACTTTTATAGGTATGGGCTGCTCTAGTATTAATGATTTCATAATGCTCTCTGCACCATTAGTCCCAGCAGTTTATAAATTAAGCGTTCTCTGGAGCAGTCACAACAATCACAACCCCCTCATGCTTGAACTACTGTACTGTTCCGCTTTACATGAAAAAGAGAGCAGGAGTATCCCTAATTCCGATATCAGTATTAAAGATCAATCACGCAAGCGGAAGTGGGAGAAGGTGATTCCAGAAAGTTTTCTGGATAATCTGTATGTGGAGTGTGCAGTAGAGGTTTCAGCATGTATGAATACCAGTGTGCAGGACAAAGTTGTTCTAGATGCTTTTGGAAAGTTGACCAAACAGAAAGCACCAATTTAATCGTGGGTAAAGGGCCCCAAGGTCATGAGGTGGTTTGACAGTACCTGCTCCATTGGGAAACATCCTTTACAACGCAACTTTTACCACGCAGTGCCTTTACGACGCAACCTTTACAACCTAAACCATTACAACGCATTGCGCTGGGGGGCGCTCTAGGATAGGGAATAGGTTTAATTTACTATCCAACACCTTCCCTACTATCCACGGGGACTGGAGTTGGAATAGTAAATTAAACTATTCACTATCAAGCGCCCCAAAGCACTATGCGTTGTAAAGGCATGCTTTGTAAAAACAGCTTTGTAAAGGCATGCGTGGTAAAAGCATGCGTTGTAATGTCATACATCTGCTCCATTGCTCATAGGAAGCAACTGTTGGCACTTAAACAAACCCCGAGAGATGAGAGTGAGGTTAGGACCTGAAGGAGGGCTTATAAGTACACAATCCAAGAGAGGAAAAAATCCACCAGAGAAAAAGCCTGGGAGGATCTTGGACAAGCATGTACACTTTCAGATAGTAATACGTTTTGGGCAGTGGTTAACAGTCCCTTTTTTTCTGACATAGCAAATGCCAGTACTGATTCACTAGATTCAGCCACTAATTTTTCAAAATCCCACACCATGGCGATAGGCACTAAAAAGGCTCCTAAGTGCAAGTGTTTTTGTAGGGGGGCAGAATTAATGAAAGTGTCTACTTTCCCTTACTTGGGGTGCTGTTTGATGTTCGGGGGACCTGGGCTGTGCAAAGACTGCTCAAAAAGAATGTTTTGGCAAGAGCAGTAGGGGCCATGGTGGACTTTGTAAAAAGGCTGGGGTCACAACCCTTACCAGGCCTGCTTAAGGTGTATAAAGAAAAATTTATTCCCATGGCCACATACAGGTGTGATGTATGGGGCTATAAGGATGTAAGTGACATTCAGGAGGTTGAAAACAAATGTATGCATGGTCTACTTGCTGTGCTCCCCAGCACCCCAGCCTATATTCAGGGCCGGACAGACTACCGGACGTTTTGGAATTCTGCCGAGCTGGGGGCTGATTTCCTTCATGGAGACTGCGTGTACTTCGAAATAATTAAAGCAAAACGAATTTCGTTCAGTACATGCAGGTTCCCATCAACGAAATCAGCCCCCAGCTCAGCAGCATTCCATAACGTTCGGTAGCCAGTCCGGCCCTGCCTATATTCTGCATGAAGAGCTTGGTCTGGGGTACATCTCTGACCTTTTTACTGTTGCACCCTTGACACATTGGCTGAGAATCTGGTCTAGCCCAACCACCGCTTTGAACCAGCTTGTTGTAGCAGACTGTACTGCCCATGAGATGGCCCTACGTATCCCTGGTTAAAATACATTATGGAGCAAACCTAAACCCCTAGGTCTGGCAGTCATCAGGGACATTAAGCATAAGTTTCTGGCTAAGCAGCAAGCGATAATGGAGGGCATGGAATTAGCCAAGCCCTCAGTGAGTAGGTATGTTACACTGAGTCTGTGTTCACACATACAGCTGTACCTGTCACTGGTTTCCAATGTGCAACATCGCTTTGTTTTAACTAGATTTCGACTGAATTTGGTACCCTGGTTAGTAGCCTTTCCCAAGGGCTACTCGAAGCCTAGTGCCCTAAAGCCATGTCCCCTATACTGCAGCTACTTAGAAATGCCAAATTTGTTCAAGTAAGGCCTGCAAAACTATATAAACAAATGCTTTCCTCCCCCATGGTGTGCTTCGGGGTTGCAAGTTTCTTGTTGGGGGCCTTAAGACTCAGGAAGAAGATGTTGCTTCAGTAGTCCTGCAGCAGTCATCTAAATATGTCCAGGGCATTATATGTACCATCTAGTGCTTCTCATGGTGTAATTAAGTTGTCCGCCTATCAAGTAAATGACTCGTCACTATTGCATTTTACTTGCTCTATTTTATGTTCACTTTGGTACCTGCCGTCTGATTCTTTGTAATGAGTTACATTTTTATCTGTTTTATGACTAGTTTTACTCACTGCCACCTGTATGATATGGGCCTCTCTTAATGGACATGTGTAACTTCTTTTTTAACCGCATGCGTGCGGGCGGAATTCCGCCCGTACGCTGAGTTTTTTAAAAACGCATGTTACGTGACGAGCTGGGCTCGTCATGAGCGTGCGAGGAGGCTACCTCATGACAAGCCCAGCTCGTCATCAGCGTCGAAGGGGTTAAGGTATTGAATTGCTAAAATGTTTTACATTTTTTTTAAATTGTCTGCTTTTATGGCTTTTATTGGCCGAAAAAAGTAGTTTTGACTTGACTTGACTCTGGCTTTGATTAAGTTGGGAACAAACGGGCACATGCATCATTGGTTTTTGCATTCGCAAATGGTGCGAATCGGTAAAATCGGCTGTTTGCTAATGCAAAAACCAATGTGTGGGATGCATCAAACTTGTTTGCACAATTCGCATTTTTTAGCATTTCTAAAAAATGCGAATGCATTTAAGGAATCGAATTTGTGCGATTCCTTAAATGGAATGCATCACTTTTTAAAAAATTGCGAAAATGGAAATTGGAAGTGCAAATTAACACGAGGTTGACCCTCGTGTTAATTTGCGAAAAGTTTTAAAAAAACAAAAAAATGAATTTTTTTAACTTGCATGTTACAGACACACATGTCCTTAGGACATGTGTGTGTGAAACATCCACTTAAAAATACATTTCAGGGGTGCAGGGGGGGGTCCTTTGGACCCCCCCCTGCACCCATGGAATGCATCAACATTATGCGAATCCTAATTTGCAAATTCGCAATTCCCATTGATTCCTATGGCCCTTTTGGCCCATAGCAATCAATGGGAAATGCGAATTAGCAAATTAGAATTCGCATAATATTAGTGAATCGGTAAAAAATGCGAATTTTACCGAATCGCTAATATTATTAGAAAAAATTCATGCATCCCATTTTGCGAATTCCAAATTGCGATTCGCTATTTTTCGCAATTTGGAATTCGCATACGGCCGGGATGATGCATGTGGCCGAAAGTAGCATGTAGCTTGTTTACATGATTCATCAAAGTTGACTCACTGATACTTTCATCGCTTGCTCGTGTATAGCCAAACAATAGTGTATGTATATATCTCCAGAAAGATTTTGAATTGTTCTGTTTTCAAAATTATAAAAGAGATGCCCCCATTTTATTTTGACTCTACGGGCTGCCTTTTTGTAGTTTAGTCTCAGTTCTTGCACTATTTTTTGCTGGGTATATTTTGAGATTGTGCTTGATTATTTTAATATCGTTCGTCCTCTATTTAATTTCTGTTTTTCCTGACTCAGGGACTCCGAGAATCATTCACTCATTTAAGTTGATTTACGAAGTCTAAAATCGCTGGTGCTAGAAGAGGTGCCAATCTCTTCTGTTAAATTAGTTTAAAAAGTTGACCATTACGAAAGCCAGTTAGGTTGGACACTCAGCATTTTGGGATCTTCAAACAAGCACCAGGAATGTAGGGTCTGTGTTGCTGACAGGGTAATCTGTTCAAAAGCATCCAATTTTAGCTGTTTTAAGTTTGATGGATATGTGTGAGTCATTAGGGTTTTTTCTTTTTGCTGGGCAATCTTATAATATTGGAAGGAATAATTTGGCGGAGCTGATCACTCTCAATGAACATTTCTCTTTTAAAGACTTTTTAATCATGAAACCTATTTAAGCTCATTGAAGAAGAATCCACTATTGTTTTGGAGGTGAGAGAGATACAGGTTGGAGGAGCAGGTTAATCTGCTTTGAAGCAACCGTTGACAACTCTCAGGCCAGTTGTCAAAACAAGGTAAGGTCCCGTAAATGATCTTCAAAACGTACCAAGTCTGCCCTCTCAGCACAGACAATAAGTTCAAATTGAAATCATTGCTTAAAAAATTATGATTTTATGGATAGGTTATTTTGATGTCACAGACAATTTCTTCAAGGTTTTTAAGGCACAATTTTTCTGGATGGTTTGTGTGTTTATGTAAGTATTTAACAGCAGCAGTGAAGTTCTTGTTTGAGCCAGAAACCTGTTTTGTATTAGAATACTTAGTATCCATAGCATGTCTATATTTGAATTGGATAATGTCTAAATGCAGACTTGTTGCTGTGCACATAGACAGCCCTTCGCTTGGACATCTACTCTCAAATTGTCTTGTTGCTTGCAATCGATGTTTAATGTACCCTGTCAATAGGAAGACACATAAGGTTTTTTGAAAGAACAAAATATTAACTGTTTGCTGGAAATGTATTACATTTTCTTCTGCTCCTTAACGTGCTAAACTCCTTACATTCCATGAATGTACCTGTAACTTTTGAAGGAAAATCTAGTGTAAACTATTGTTTCGTCTTTCGCTTGATTTCGTTAGAGCAGAGGCTTGCCTCATTGTGTCATCGATTTTGCACTCTCTCACAGATGTATAGTTACAATTAATCTTTAGACTGGGTCTCCACTACAGTTGGGTTTGTTGGTCCAGGTGTCCCTGTCATTTCGAGGATCCCATAAAAATGGAGTTGCACTTTGTTTCTTTCAGGTGATGGGTTATCTCAGCTAGTGATAAGAGCAACAAAATGTCTGGGTATGAAGGATTGAGATCTCCAATAATATTCATTCCCCACCTTGTAAAATGCTGTTTAATTGAAAGTACTTGGTTTGCTGATTCACACGAGGCCCAAGTTACTATTGTTGCTTCGTTCAATTGCGAATAGACGGAGGCTGAAAGCTCTGATATGGGTGGAGGTTAGATGTGATAGCTCTTTGACAGATCCCATAATTTAAGAATCTTTGTAATGTGTCCCAACGACACTTTGACTTGTTGTTAGGTTGAAATAACAATTTGTTGTAGTCATATTTTTTTAGCCTGCTTAAGCAGTTCCAGAGCCAGTGGAGGCCGGTAAGTTTGGGAGGGAGGGTGGCGCAAGGGACACACACCCACACATACACATACAAAGTCATGCATTCGTACATGCACATACACAAACAAACACATCCAGTCACAACACTCATTACCAAATATTCATACATACACGCACACACCAAACATTAAATTTAAAAAACACACACTTCCCTGCAGCTCTGCCATGGAGGTCCTACAAGGCTTGGGACTGCTGCCTTCCCCCATTGGCTGACCTAAAATCAGCCAATGAGGGAAGGCAGCAGTCCCAACATCATCACAGAGTGGAATGGGGTCAGTGAGACTGCTGACCCCACCCCGTGATGAGGTGTCACTAATTGACACTCAACCCTGGGCGCTTCAGGGCTTAGAACTGAAGCTCCTAGGTGCGAGGCAATCAGTGACGCTACCCCTTGTCACTGAGAGGAGGGCCTCAGGGACCTTTGCTGAGCTGAGAAGATCACGCGCAAAGGAACTGTGACCTTCTCAGCCCAGCAAAGTTCAACTCAGGCATCCAGGAGCCTGCGCATTTAACGCATGTCTGGCTCCTGGCTGCCTGACCTGAAAATGAAAAGTGTCTGTCAGGCTTACCTTTGTTCAGCCTGACATACACTGTTCATGAGGGGCAAAAGGTGGGGTGCCATGGCCCCTCAGCCTCAGTGGACTGGTCGCGGCTGTCCAGTGCACACAGGCATAAATGAGATTCGGAGCTAAAGTTTCAGCACAGCGCTTCACCCGTTCTGGATTGATTTGCCCTTCTACTTTGAGATCCTGAGCCGAAGGGAATATTTTAGCCTCTGTGGTTAAATGATCTTAACTTATTTCATTAGAGATGTTAGTTTCCATTTCTTGTACTGATGTTACTCTTTTTGTTAAATGTTGAAATTGTGTGCTGTTTTATTCTTTTAGAGCTTTTGTATATTTTTTTATATTTTCTTGTTAATTCTTGCCTGAGGGTTCAGCTTTTGGCACATGGGAATTAGCTGCTGATTGCTTCACACGTTTTTGCCTTTATGGTTATACCAGTTTTATCTACTGGTATAATGAGGTCTCAGGCCTTCAAATTAGGTGGCCATTCTGTTATTTTGTCAGTGTGGTTCTTTGCTCACTGAAGGCTTGAAGATTGAAAACAAGGGGCTACATGCATCAAAAAATGTAAATTGCAAATACCTGAGAACTGCAATTAGGTAATCGCAATTTACAATGCATGAAACTCAAAAAATTTCAGATAGCGATACGTAGGGGGTAGCAAATCACTCTACCTCATCAATATTAATGAGGAAGATCATAATTTGCTACCTCCTAGGGATCGTAAAAATCACAGGGATGGTGGCCTGTTGAGGTCTGCAGACCACCATGTCTGTGATTGCTTTTAATAAAGTAATCTATTATTTTGTAAAGCAGCTCTTAAAGGAAAACTAGATGCTTTACAAAAAGTAAAATGAAAAGTTTGCTTTCCATTTTCTAAGACCTGGCAGTGGTCCCACGGACCACTGCCTGTTCTTAAAAATGCTTTTACCAACATTCACAAAGTGGAACAGGACTCTTGGGGACCCCTCCCTATTTGCAAATGGTTTACCACCTACTTGAAGTAGGTGGTAATATGCTAATGTTTTGCGACCACATTCACGGTTACAAAACATACATGCATACTGTTAGGATTTGGTTTTTGGATGGGACATCCTAAACATGCCCCTTTCAAATAGCGAATCGCAAGCCCATTTTGCCATTCAGTAGCAAGTTAATGAATCGCAAATTAGGGTTTGCTGCATCTGAAAAGCATTTTTTGCCTACGCAAACGGCCAAATGCGAAGGCAAGAATTGCTTAATGCATGTACCCCAAGGTGCCTGCAGTTGTGTTATGGCAAAAGTTGAGAGGAGAACTATGAGTCAATTTCATTCTCTTGGTCATCAGCTTAAGGGGATCCATCAGTGGAGACTGAGTTGTACTTTTTGCCGTTCCTTGCAGTCTTTTCAGATGGGCATTCTGTAGGTGGTTTTATAAGTGGATTCACTTCTACTTCCAGAAGATTGTGTATTAAAATTGTATGGAGTTCCTGTTATTGACAAGTTACTCCTTTGGCCCTATGATGAAACATTTCTCTGGGTGCAATGTCCTTTCTATCTTAAAACTGCTTTAGGATGTTTATTTTCGGATGTTTTGGCCCCACAACTCCAGGTTTCTCCAATCCTGTCTCTTTATTTGTTACTCTTTTATAAATGCTTGCAGTGTTTACATTTAGGGCCTGCGGAAAGGTTTCATGATGATTGTGAACATTAAAACACACAAGAAGATAGACGGAACTGGAGTGGCGTGGTGAGCAAAATAACAATGGATTAAACCCAGATCTGTGACTGGGGGTGAATGTTTTGCCAATGTGCAACATTCCGTCCATCACCTTGTGTGTTTTGCTGTTCACCCTATGTGGGAAGAGTATGCCCAGACGTGGGTCCCGTGCTCACCATGCCACTGGAGTCAAGCTATCCTGGCTGATGACGGCTGATAGCCAGAAACCGGTCCTAGGATGCTTGATTCCGGTCCAGGTAAGACATGGCTTGGCAGTTCGGGCTGGACTGTTTCCATGAGGCACAGGGTCAAGACTGATTTGCATATTGCCATGTCTGAACTGGGGTGGCGTGGTGAGCAAAATAACGATGGATTAAACCCAGGTCTGTGACTGGGGGTGAATGTTTTGCCAATGTGCAACATTCCGTCCATCACCTTGTGTGTTTTGCTGTTCGCCCTATGTGGGAAGGGTATGCCCAAACGTGGGTCCTATGCTCATTACCCCACTGGAGTCAAGCTATCCTGGCTGATGACGGCTGATAGCCAGAAAAAGGTCCTAGGATGCTTGATTCTGGTCCAGAGAAGACGTGGCTTGGCAGTTCTGGCTGGACTGTTCCCATGAGGCACAGGGTCAAGACTGATTTCCATATGACTATGTCTGAACTGGGGTGGCATGGTGAGCAAAATAACGATGGATTAAACCCAGATCTGTGACTGGGGTGAATGTTTTGCCAATGTGCAACATTCCGCCCATCACCTTGTGTGTTTTGCTGTTCGTCCTATGTGGGAAGGGTATGCCCAGACGTGGGTCCCGTGCTCACTACGCCACTGGAGTCAAACTATCCTGGTTGATGACGGCTGATAGCCAGAAACTGGTCCTAGGATGCTTTATTCAGGTCCAGGGAAGACATGGCTTGGCAGTTCGGGCTGTACTGTTGCCATGAGGCACATGGTCAAGACTGATATGGCCATATCTGAACTGGGGTGGGGGTGATTGTTTTGCCAATGTGCAACATTCTGTCAATCACCTTGTGTGTTTTGCTGATTGGGGAACATTCACAGGTCTTTGAACAATAAACTGTTTGTGTTTTTGCCCAACATGTAAGCCTCTTCAAGTGTTCTAGCGTGTTTTTTCTTGTTTAAAAGACTTTATTAAAATCAGTATATACTACATAACAACAATACAATAAGATAAATCATAGTAATCAGAAATGCATATGCAGTATTAAAGATTGTAAAAAAAACCATGAAAGTCTTTATAATTTTAAGTTGGTGGGGAAGAGAAGAAGGGAAGGGGAGGGAAGGGGAGGGAAGGGAAGGGAAGGGAAGGAAAGGGAAGGTGGAAAGGAGATCCTAGAACAATTCCTAAGTGCTTAGTAGAAATACCCACAAATTGCCTCTAGTTAAACTTATATGATAAACATTATATCTATAAGGATATCATAAAATTTACTCAGGTATAAAATAATGACAGAACGTGAAAGGGCGGAAATTTTCAGATGATACAGACACAGTAATTGATACATTACTATCAACTTGGTTAAGAAATTAACAAAGAGGCAACCATAGTAAATGCACATTATGAGAAGAAGTACATTATATAGCATACATAGTATCTAATTTATTATGAGAACACACTGAATCCCACCATACTTAATAGAATAATTTATTTGATGATTTACAATTTAAAATAATCTGGTGAAAAGCTATTGCTAACAATATATTTAATAATTGATTATTAGGGAAAAATCGAGTGAACGTATTAGACAGTGTTCCCCAAAAAGATAAACAATATTGAAAGAACTATCAAAATTAAAATTCCTCTTAATCTGAGCCCAACTTTTGGACCAGAAATTACGGGTATTGAGACAATTGAATAAGATATGCATTAAAGCTGCATCGGGAGAATCACAAGACCAACATTTTGCAGGGGTATCGTAAGAGAATTTGGAGCACTGCAATGGAGTAAAATATGGGTGGTGATAGACAAAAAATACAGACTGTGTAACACCAGCAGACCGCAAGATTTTATATATGCGTGCCCATAACTTATTCCAAAAAGGAATTGTCCAAGAAACTCCCAGGTCTCTTTCCCATATAAGCTCAAATTTGGATTTGGTTCTGGAGGGGTCAGGAAGGGAGAAATATTTATAAATAGCCGAAGCCATAGGGCCCGTTTTCAGAAATTCAGTAATGCCAGAAGAGAAGGGAACTGACTTCAATGTGTTCTGTAAGGAGAAATAAACATCAAGAACCATGTTCATTAATGATAATAAAAGCATAAAAGGACTGAGGGCAATAATAAACAAGGCAAAATTGAGGAAAAGAAATAGGGGAACAGCTATAAAAAAAGTTGAGATACCCACAATAAGCCTTTATCCTTCCAAGTACGCCTAAAAAAGGACCTGTTATTTATCTTGAGTAAGGAGTTGTACCATGTTGGCATTTTCAAAACAAGGCTGTATCCACAGTGAGTGAGTGGAAGAAAAGCTGATTTGAGCAACAATACCGTGTTTCGTAAGATAGAGGAATGCAGAAACGATGTCTTATGTCTTAGCAGTCAGACATAAGACTTCCTTGAAGCTAAACGGGAGAAGAGATGAATGTTCAATATCTAGCCATAAAGGAGAAAAGGACGGGGATAAATCCTAAGTCCAAAGAGTCACTTGACGCAAAGCAAAAGATAATTTTCTACTTTACTGTGTGAGGAATTGAAATTGAATATTTTCCCGGGGCTGGCGGGATTCGTTTCCAGTTTTAACATGACCTAACACTCCCTGGCCACCATTTTCGCCCAGGGTGCGGTCTAGTTGTTATGCTGGGGGAGATAAAAAGGGACATTGCTCGAGCGTGAAGCGTCCCGCCACTAGCATGCTGAAGGCGCACCTAAGGCAAGCCCGTCTTGGCCAGTTCGCGGCCCGAAGACGACCGGTGCCGGAAATGCTGCTGGTGTCCCATCAGGTAATACTTGTCTACAAAACCATAAATTAAGTTATAGTGCCGAAAGCCTACTAGCGATGGGTAGGAGTGCGAGCTGCCGCTCCCATTTTACTCTCTCAGTAGATGCAGGACTGTAACTGGAACACCCACCCTCAACCCGACACAGGAGTTATGTTACATGCGAGTGACTCTGCTGAGGGCATTCTCCCCTCTCAGAAGGTGGTGAGAGGGGATCATCTGAAAGCAGTCCTTCTGAATACCAGGTCCATAAAAAACATGAGCTACAGCTCTTTGACCTCCTCATTGAGACCGAACCAGATCATATGTTTGTCCCTGAGACATGGCTCAACAAGGGCTCAAACCCGACCATCGCCACTGCCATCACCCTGAGGTATATGATAATTAGGAACGATAGACGCAGTGGTAGAGGCAGCGGTATGGCGATTATTCATAAAAAATCCCCCACCTGCCTGCCATTACCCATTGCGGAGCTCAAAGGGGCCGAGAGCCTTGGCTTCCATCTGACGGTCTCTGCTCACCAGTCTATTGCCGGGGCGGAAATATACCATGCACCAGGGCCGGCAGGGTGGTTTCTGGAGTCCCTTGGCCATGCCATCTCCCTGATAGAGGCCAAGTATAGTCAGTGTCTGGTCCTTGGGGATTTTAACATACATTTGGATAAATCGGCGGACTCAGAATCCATGGAGTTAAGTGAATCTCTTAGTATCTTCAACCTGACTCCTTATGTCTCATTCCCCACGCATGTAAAGGGCCATATCCAGGACCATAGCTTTTCATTAGCTAAGATTGAAACAGCTGTGCCCCTCCATATTATCTGGTCAGTCCATTTTTTGATCACCTGTAAGATAGATAAGGCTGCTGGAAGGTCTCAGTCGTGTTGTAAGCAGCGGACCAGTAGCTTCCGATCATTCAAATAGCTAACACAGGTGGCTGTAGCTGCTACATTCAGTCAGCACCCCATCCCCACAAATGGAACTCTAGAGTATGATGTGCTCTCACTGGAAGACTGGCTCTAGGAGTGGACTACGCAGCTAGCATCACCCAAAATTCGAGTAGCCCAGCAAGGCAGAGCCTCGGCTCTGTGGTTCACTGGGGCACTTAGAAAAAGCAAAAGCACATGCAAATGCCTTGAACAAATTTTGAGGAAAAACTATGATTCTCTGAGTAAAACCACCGATAAATTGGCATTGAAGGCCCACCATGTCCGAGTCCACAAGGGAAAAAAAGCCTTTCTGGCCTCTAAAATTGAACTAACTGAGAACAGTAATAGGGAACTGTTCAAGATCATACTTTTCTTCCCCGAATGCCATAAAAAGCCCCTTCACCCCTACCTATGAATGGACGAATCATATTGTGCAACACTTTTTTTAACAAAATAAAAACCATCCACAATTCATTTGAAGTTTTGGCCCTTGATTGCAAGGACAATTTTGGCTTGTCCTCCCCCACCTGCCCAGTCGTTAATACAATCCTTTTAGAGTTTCCCTTGTTCCTTTAGCCACATCACTAAATTATGAAGGCATTGAAATCCGGGTCCCCCTCTGACCCCTGCCCTGCCAAATTTCTGGCTTCCATCGCCGAGGTATTGAACTCAGCCGTCAACAGAGTCCTGAATCTATCATTGCCTGAGGGTTTGATTCCGGACAGCTGGAAACACGGAAAGATCCTCCCACTCCTAACAAAACCCTCAGGCGATCCCTCGGTTGACAGCAATTACAGACCGATATCTCTGCTGCCTTACTCCTCTAAGGCTTTGGAGAAGTATGTCAATGTTGTCATCACTGACTTCGTAGAGGCTACCCATGTTTTGCATCCAAGCCAGTCAGGGTTTAGAGCCAAGTTCAGTACAGAGACAACCCTACTGGAAGTCTCTGAGACAATCAAATGTACAGTTGATAGAGGAGCGAAAGCTGTACTGATACTATTGGTCCCAACAGCGGCTTTGGATACCATGCCCCACAATCTACTTCTGCGCAGACTTCAGGCGAGCGTCATTGGGGGCACGGTTCTTAGGTGGTTCCCCTCCTTCCTGGTAAGCCACCAGCAAAATTTGTGGTCACCCCTTCTCGGCCATCAATTCTCCGCTGAATGTAGGAGTACCACAGGGTTCTGTTTTAAGTCCAGCCCTGATTTACATTCATATGGCCCCCCTTGCAGCAGAACAGCATGGAGCTAAATTTATATCTTGCCGAAACCAACAACCGACAACACTCAGTTGTTGTTTACTTGTGAGAAAGATAAGGCGTTGAGAGAAAACAAAATCAGCACGTGCTTGGCCAAGGTGTTTGCTTGGTTCAAAAACAACTAGCTGGTATGCAATTCAGATACGTCTGAAAGGATCTTTTTTGGACACACTCCTGGTGTTGAATGGGGCCAATGATGGCCCCAGAATCTGCCCCCCCCCCTGTTAGCCCAGTGACCACCGTAAAAAACTTTGGGGTAAAACTGGACGCAGATATGTCTATGAAGTCCCAGGTACAATCCGTGGCCGGCACCTGTTTTGGGCTGTTAAAAATGATGAGAAATGTCCTCCCTCTGCTTCCCATCTTGCCCAAGAAAACAGTGGTCCAAGCCTTGATTATGTCATGGCTGAACTATGTCAATATGCAATACCTGGGCTTCCCTGAATACCTACTAGGCCGCCTACAGGTGGTACACAATGCGGTGGCCAGGGCCGTACTTAAGGTTGGCTCCAGGACACACAAGACCTTCTGCCTAAAGTCCCTGCACTGACTCTCAGTGAAAAAAAGGGTTAACTTTAAAGCCCTGGTGGTAGCCTTTAAGGCTCTGCACAACATTGGAGCTCCCTACATCAGGAATTAAATTCATCCCAATACCCTATCCAGAACTCTGCGGTCATCGACTCAGCACCTGACGATTATGCCAAAGTTCTTTCAGTCACGAAAGTGGGGACGCTCCTTTCAGATAGCAGCCGCAACGATAGGGAACAGCTTGCCTCCCTGTCTGAGACAGGTGCAGGATCTTCTTGGTTTTCGGCGACTTTTGAAAACCTGGCTCCTTCAACAGTAGAGGAGGCGCCTATTGGTTCTGTTCATACTGCTTTGACAAGGGGTTTGAGTCAGCGCCGGGACACTCCCTGGAGTAGCCGTGCGCTTTACAAATACCTCATAACATAATATAAAAACCATACAAATGAGGAAAATTAATCCCTCCCGCTAATTTGGGTTTTTGTAAAGTGACTAATGCTACTTTTGATTTTTTATGTTTCCAACAAAATTAAGGCGTAGTGTGTTGTTTAAAAAAAATAATTGTTTGGGGATGTGAACTGACAACAAAATAAGAAGATATAACAATAAGGAATAGATCATCATTTTAATAGAATCTAAACAGCCCCACCATGATAAAAATAGAGGATTCCAAGAGGAAAGAATCTTAACAATTTTGATTCTAAGTTCAATAAAATTGATTTTAATTGTGTCAGGGATGGAGTTTGTAGGCTGGACTATGTCAATGTGCTATACCTGGGCTTGCCCGAATACCTACTAGGCCGCCTACAGGTGGTTCAAAATGCGGTGGCCAGGGCCGTACTTAAGGTCGGCTCCAGGACACACATGGCCTCCTGCCTAAAGTCCCTGCACTGACTCTCAGTGAATAAAAGGGTAAACTTTAAAGCCCTGGTGCTAGCCTTTAATGCTCTGCACAACATTGGAGCTCCCTACATCAGGAATTAAATTCAGCCCAATACCCCATCCAGAACTCTGCGGTCATCGACACAGCACCTGACGATTATGCCAAAGTTCTTTCAGTCATGAAAGTGGGGACGCTCCTTTCAGGCAGCAGCCGCAAAGATAAGGAACAGCTTTCCTCCCTGTCTGAGACAGGTGCAGGATCTTCTTGGTTTTCTGCGACTTTTGAAAACCTGGCTCTTCCAACAGTAGAGGAGGCGCCTATTGGTTCTGTTCATACTGCTTTGACAAGGGGTTTGAGTCAGCGCCGGGACACTTCCTGGAGTAGCCGTGCGCTTTGCAAATACCTCATAACATAACATAACATAAAAACCATACAAATGAGGAAAATTAACCCCTCCCGCTAATTTGGGTTTTTGTAAAGTGACCAATGCTACTTTTGACTTTTTATATTTCCAACAAAATTAAGGCGTAGTGTGTTGTTTAAAAAAAAAAATTGTTTGGGGATGTGAACTGACAACAAAATAAGAAGATATAACAATAAGGAATAGATCATCATTTTAATAGAATCTAAACAGCCACACCATGATAAAAATAGAGGATTCCAAGAGGAAAGAATCTTAACAATTTTGATACTAAGTTCAATAAAATTAATTTTAATTGTGTCAGGGATGGAGTTTGTAAACCATACCCCCAAATATTAAACTTTTGCAGAAGTGTACCACTGATAACCAGTAAGAGAATAATAATTACTGAATTTGTATTTAGTATGTAGGAGAATTCTGTTTTATCTTTATTAATTTTATATCCATAGACAGTAGAAAATAGAGAAATGCCTTGCAATAAAGAAGGTAGTGAGTCCTCAGGAGAAGAAATAAAGGAAGGAATACCGTCTGCATATGCAAAAAAATGTAAATGGCGGTCTCCATAAGGAAAGCCAAAGATAGACGGAATAAGGAGGATCAGAGAAAGAAAGTGCTCAAGAGCTAAAACAAATAATAAAGGAGAAAGTGGGCAACCTTGTCTAACCCTAGTATTAAGAGGAAAGTACAAGGCAATCATGCCATTAACCATTACTGATGCTCTGGGCGCATGATACAAGAGGGAGATAAGATCTATAATTTTCGACCAAAAACCCATGCAGTTTTAAAGAATGAAAAAAGAAGTCCCAATTTATTATATCAAACGCTTTCTCAGCATCAACTGATATGGCTACAAGGGAAGATTTAAAAGAAGGAGCTTTACTTAGAACATTCAGAAACAATATCGCATTGTCCAATATAAGCCTAGCTTTGATAAATCCTGATTGTTCTGGACCTATTGGGTGAGGAAGAAAAGATTCTAACCGAGGAGCTAAGATCTTAACAACGATTTTATAATCAAAGTTCATTAAAGAGATAGGCATATCATTTTTACATCCCCCAGGGTCTTTACCAGCCTTATGAATAAAACATAATATAGCTTCTTGAAAAGTGCCAGAAGTAGAAGAAGATGCAGTAAAGTGGGTAAATAAGCGAAACAGATAAGGAATTAGGATGTTGGTGAAGTTAAGATAGAATCCTACTGTGAAACCGTCTGGACCAGGAGTTTTCCCTAATTTAAGCACTTGTTAGACTGCCGTAATTTCTTCAGTAGGAAGGTCGCTCTCTAAAGATTCAAAGTCTAAATCAGAGTGAGGGGTATGGTACAAATAATCCTCAATGGCAGAAGAAGGAAGAATTGATTCAGGTGAATAAAGGGACTTATAAAACATATCAAATTCTTCTAAAATAGCCTGATGACTAGTAATAGACTTACCGGACACTGTGGAAACTGATTTGATAATGTGCAGCTCTTTTCTTTCCTTGAGATAGTTTGCTCATAACTTGCCAGCTTTATTTCTCCCCCATAATAACACGCATTTTTGCGAAGAAGCACAGAAGAGGCTTTTTCAGTGGAAATAGAATTAAATAGCAGTTTGGCTCTAAGCAGGGCATTAAGATCAGAGGGAAGTTTAGTGGAAAAATACTATATTTCTAAAGATTTAATCGATGAGAGAATACTAGTATGTTCTTTAAGCTGTGACTTCTTTTGCCTAGAGACATAGTTTAAAATGAAATCTCTTGTTGAGGTGTACCTGTTGCACGAAGCATTTGGAAAACAGCTATCACTGTCATAATTGCTGGTTTTATTGTGATGTTATTGTCCCATATATGTTTATTCAAACAATAAAACATAATTAATGATGGTCTTTTGAAATTATTTTGTATGAATCAAAAGATTTAATATTGATAATTGTAGTACTGTGAGTCGTCTTCTATCATGTGGGAATAATGATCTTGTATACTTAATAGACCAATAGTTGCCTAGGGAATTTGTATTTACTGATTACCACCAGCCATTGCAGCCTCTTGTGAGCTGGACAGAGTTAACTATGCAATTTAAAATTTGTTTCCTTTGTTTGAAGGAGTTCTGTGGTAAAAAATTAAAACATGATCGCTCCTGCTGTATGCAAGAACAGCTCGCTCTGCTGTCACACTTACTCCAAGTGTCAGATGCCACCACTACTATCAAGGTGTTCCCACCCCTGAAAGGGAAGTACTGACTCTTGGAGTAAGTGTGACAACAGAGCGATGCTCCCCTGGGTTCCCCAGGTTAGACAATGTACTTATGGTAGCTGGAATATTGCTCTTCAGAGTATATATATGTAAGAGTAATTGTCTTACACATTAAATGGTTTTTAATTTAGGGCTTTTCAGAAATTGGGTTCCAGGTTGACTTGAGTGGAAGCACTAGTCAGTCAGTTACCACAATCCTAGCCAGGGTAAGTCACAGGCCCACACTAAATTAACCTGTGCTTACCTCTGGTAGCTTGGAACAGAGCAGTCGGCTTACCTTAAGAGGCGACGTGTAAAGTATGTGTGCAACACTTCAAACAGTAAAACAGTGAAAAATACCACACATAAAAGGTTCCACACCAGGTTAAAAATTCGAGAATTGGCATTATGAATTTTTAAAGAATAAACTGAAATATAGTGCTAAAAAGCATATTATTTGGCCGCAGTAGACTTGGTCAAATCCAAATGCTCAAGTTGACCGCAATGGAGTGAGGGTCAGATTCATTCCCAGATAAGTTCTGCTGTAGTTTTATCTTCTCAAGAATTGTGTCAAGAGTACCGTTCACTAGGCAAGTGTTTGTCGGGATGAAGGAGAGCCTCGCTGACGATTGTCGATGGGGCACAAAAAGCAGAGGGGGCATCGCAGATGGACGGCTGATGCATCACTGTGGTGATCCATGTCGGTGAGCAATGCTTGTTGTGCAAAGAGACGAACTTGCAGCAGCTCACGCTGAATCTTTGGGTGAGTGGCGCGGGTACGGTGCAAATGGACCCATTCGCGAAGAGCCCAGTCTTCATTTTAAGAGCTACAGTTCCACCCAAGGACCCAGGGACCTAAGAGGCACCTCTTGGGGGAAAGAAATTCATTGAAGTTGAGTTCAGGAGCTGTGGGGAGCCTGTTATGCCCCTGAGGCTCAGATCTGGAGGCGAGCAAACTAGCCCTTTGAGTCACTCTGGGGTATTGGGTTCAAGAAGGGCTCCAGGTCCAGTTCTTCCTCTCCAGGCAAGAGGGAAGCAGGCAGCAGGTCAGCACAGCAAGGTAGTAGTTCTTCCAGAGCAGCAGTCCAGCAGAGCATCCACAGGTCCAGAAGTGTACTCAAGTGTTAGGGTCAGAGGTCCAGTTCTTCAGTTCTTATACCCAGTTGTGTCTTTGAAGTTGGGAGACTTCAAAGAAGAGTTTTTGAAGGGGACAGAGGTCCTCCCTGCCTGCCCTGGGTCCAGTATCAGTAGGGTGGGTATGCAGGCCTTTTTGTAGGGACTGGACACAGCCTATTCAGGTGTTAGTGAGGCTGGGTCAAGCTCTTTCCTTTCATCCTACCAGGATGGCCCATCATGTCACACCTAAGGTTCCATTCTATGTGGCTGTCTGGGGTGGGGGGATACACAAAGCCCAGCTGTCACTGAACCCAGTAATACACTCGGAGACAGGCTGCAGGCACACAACTTTCTAACAGTGGCATTTTCAAAATAGGAACAATAAATTAGAGTTTGTCATAAAAGAGGATTTATCACTACATTGCAATGGGTACAATACATGACAGATCTACCTCCTCTAAATTAGGAATTATAGTTTATTAAAAGTAATAAGGTTATCAAATTATATCCTATAAGAGCGGTAGGCCTCACAACAGTGAAAAACGAATTTAGGAGTTTTTCACTCCCAGGACTTGTAAAAGTACATGTCCTACCTTTTGCTTACACAGCGCCCTACCCTATGGGCTACCTAGAGCCTACCTTAGGGGTGATGTATTTAAAAAAAGAGGAGTTTAAGACTTGGCAAGGGGTTTTAAATGCCAAGTCGACATGGCAGTGTGACATTGTCTTCAGGATGCAATGGCAAGCCTGGGACACGTTTTAGATAATTATGTGGCTGGCACAGAAAGTGCTGCATTCCTACTAGTAGCATATTAGTTTACAAGTTCTGTATATATGGTATTACACTTTACAAGGGACTTATAAGTAAACTAAATATTCCAACCAAACCATGTTTTTAGGGGAGTGAGTACTAGCACTTCAGTACTTGTTAGCAGAGGTAAAGTGCACTGAGTCTTAAAGCCAAAAAAACCCGAATTCAGCAAAAAAAGGAATAGGAAGGCAATAAGTATGGGGGTGACACTGCAGAAAGGGCCATTTCCAGTATGGTCTAATAGCCAGTTCCATTGGGTCTCACTGAGGATAGCAGGATGGATGGTGTATTACCTCTTAGTTGGGGGATTTGTTTGTAATTTTGACCAGAGACTTTATTTCCTGCAGGAGGCCGCTGACCTCGCAAAGCATATTTAGGATGGCCTAAACATGTTTGTCATGATGGGATGACAGGGTTACTAATACCCACGGCCTTCTTCCACCTGTTTTTTTTAATCCTATCAGGTTATCCTTTAATAAATTAATAGGTTAGGATAGCTCTAGGTAGGTTTAATATTCTGTCACATCTCTGGTTGACATGGTAGAGCCCAGTTTGGACTTATTTGGGTCCGGGGTGTGGGAAATCGATGATGAAGCATGCAGCATGTTGATGTGGGTGAGGGCCCTGCTGTTACCAAAGAGATGTCTGTGTAGAGAAAAGACCATACTAATTTGCAGAACCCTATTGATGTGTATTTATTTCTGAATTTAAAAATGCCATCAACGTTACATGTGCATCATGGGCCCAAAAATGCATTAACACAGTGGTTATAAAGTAGAAGAGTGTGATCTTCATGGCACCAACTCAGCAAATAAATTATGTTTCTGGATTGCATGGCAGAGTCTGTTGTTTACTCTTCCCCTTCTGTATAGCTCAGACGGAAAAAAAGCAAAACAGATTCAACATCTTTCTGTCTTCATATACACTTAGTTCAAAAACATACAACCACCATATTGATTGCTATGTTAGTGTTCATATGTCACATGTCCTCACTGATGCCTTTTTTTGTTTGCATGTTCCTTCACTCTCATGCACTGTTGTGCACCACAAACTGCCTTTGTGTCATTGGCTTAGGTGTCCATTGTGTATCGATCAATACTGCAATGAGTTTTGGCAAACATCTAAAACACCACAGCAGGCTCAAAGGCAGATATTCTCCCTGTTCTCTAGTAAACATCTATAACTACCTCCCGCTTTCTTTCCACAATATCCAGATCCCTTTAGTTTATTAATTTTAAACAGTTGGAAAGGTTTGTCTTGTTACAATGCCTTGTCTCCAGTGACCTGGATGAAACATTATTTGAGAGATTTAAGGCCAGATGAATTTTACCGATTCGTAATTAAGGACTCGGTATTGCAGATGTAGATAAAAAATCGGTAAAATGTAGCGATTCGTTAAAAATCGCTAAAGAAATTACTGAATCCCAATTACCGACTCGGTATCACCAATTCCTTAATACCGATTCTGTAATTAGCGAACCCGGTATTTTGAATAATCGCAAATTGTCGAATCAGCCAATATTGTGCTTCCACATGACCTCACAACCAGGAAGTGGCCACACCCATGCAGCTGCACTGATTCAGAAGCTGTTGGAGAGGCAGGGAGCAGGAGCAAGAGCACAGGAGCCGCACAGCTACCACCTAGCTTACTCAGTGGAATTACACCATGACCTCACAGGAGAAGGGGAAGGATGATGGTGAAAGAAAGCGCAAGCACAAGTTTAGTGAGAGGGAGTTCGAGGTCCTCATAAGGAGGTTGTCAAAGATCACAACCAGCTATTTGGCAAGAAATCCCTGCACATCCCTGAGGCACACAAAAGGAGGATGTGGCTGGGGATTCAGCAGAAGATTAATGCGATTGGTGTCACACATCGCTCAACATATGACCTAAAGAAGCGATGGTATGATATGAGGAAACGTGCCAAGGAGAGGGTGGCTGGACGGCTGCAATAAGCCAGGAAGACAGGCGGAGGAACTTCAACAGCGCCTGCTCCAACTGCGGAACATCGCCCCAGGCTGCAGAAGAGGAGACTGGCGAGGCTTCCAGGGAGGAAAACACAATTGAGGTGGAAGTCTTATCACCTGCTAACACCACACCAACATCACCACCACCACCACCACCACCAGCACCACTACCAGCACGATCAAGGAGGTATACAGTGGCTAGCCACCAGGAGATAGATAGCACAGGGGATGACAGGCAGGGAGCACACAGCAGAACACGCCAGGATATGACACACAGGGCATCTGTGACACAGTCCCTCGTAGAGGATGGCAACACAAGTGCCGGTAGACGGCGACAAGGGGCACAGAGTCCTGGAGCTGAGGAGTCCAGTGTCTTCTCTGGTCTGGAGGGGCAGTTGCTCAAAGTGCAGCACCTGCAGGGAAAGACAATGAGGGCCATTCAACGTCAGATGGTGGCAAACAACAGAAATATTGACAACATGAAGGAGGCCATATACTGCCTCAACAAAACTGTGGCAGAGGGCATGAAGGAGATGTCGGATGCAGTGAGGCTGGTATGCGGCAGAATTGATTCTGACCGTGCTGCTAGGCGCAGTGACAGGCAGCAACTTGCAGGGTACACCAAGTCTGTCAACAGGCTGTGCAATGCAACCCATGTGCTCAGTCATCGCTCAGTGGCCATGCAACTGGAAATGGCAAAATGCAGCCATGAAGTCACTCAGGGCCTGGTGACAGTCACCAGTGCTTTAGTGGTGCTTCAGGCAAACCAAATTGCTGTCACCAGATCAGGGGACAGTGCTGAGAGTGAGGAGGCAACCAGTCGCAGTAGCATAACCCCCACTTGTCAGAGAACAGGAGGCACAGTGTTAGGCATGGTTCTGCCGCTGGACACAGCACTGGTGAGGACAGTGTGCCTGCTGAACGCAGCAGTGGTGCGCGTGGGCGTAGGAGATAAGCACTGCCATTACGTTCCATTGTGTGGTGGGTGACGTAACAAATTGGACACAATGATGGGACTAGTGATTTTGCATGGGGGAGTGACTGTGCCATGTTGTGCTTGATCAGACACTGTGAGGCCATCATTGGTGGTACGGTGTGCTGTACAATTGCCTGTCGAAAGGTCAATTAAACACCCTGAAACAAATGCATTAACTGGATTTGTCTCATTACTTACTCAGAAATAATTTTGTGTGATCTTTGACCGTCTCTGTCTCCCATCTGCTGCAGCTGCGCCGCCTACAGTGCTGTGCTGTGCCTGTGTACCTTCCTCCTCCTCATCCTCCTCTTCAGATTCACTGATTTCCACGGGTGTCCCCCTCTTGGTGGCAAGGTTATGCAGCATGACCCATGCAGCTATGATTTTGCAGCAGACCAGGGGCTGGTACTGCCATGCACCTCCACTTTTGCGGAACCTACTTTTGAGGAGTCCAAATGTTCACTAAATCACATTGCACATAGATCTATGTGCAACATTATATTGCCTTTCACTTGGTGTGGATGGGTGCAGGTACGGAGTCAGGATGAAAGAACGCACCGCATAGGCGCTGTCACCTAAGTGTGAAAAGAAAGTAAGTTATTCACAGTCAACAATTGTAGCAACAGGTGTATACTTCAGGGGGTGTCACATGTATTTACCTTGGCTGGTGGCCTTTTCCGAATTCACCCACAACGAGACGGGTAAAGATCCCACTGTTCCTGAATATTTATGAATTGTGCGTGCTCCCTGGGAATTTTGCAACTATGTCGGTGATGATGGAAGAGGCATCACATATGACCTGTACATTTATAGAATGTGTGGATTTGTGAATGCGGTAGATGTACTCCGTTGCAGCAGGTGGGCAGATTGGTATATGTGTCCCATCAATGCAACCTATGACGTGTGGGAACTGGGTCTTCTGGTAAAAGTCCATCTTGGTCTTCTGCAGTTCTGCCTGTGTGCTGGGGAATTGGATGTAGTGTGGCATCCTTTGCAACATGGCGTCCAGGAATGTATTGAGAAAACGTGACAGGCAACCCTGTGAGACTCCACCTGCCGCAGCTATTACCCCTTGGTAACTGCCAAATGCCAGGAGGTGCAGGCAACAGAGTACCTGTACATGAGTAGGTATCGCGTGCACCCTTGATGTCTGGTGCTCCAGGAATGGGTGCAGGTCCCATATCAGGTCCAGGATAGTGTTTGTGTGTAGCCTGTAGCTCTCATGGATGTCAGCCTCTGTGAGTTGGAATAAGGTGATGCGCAATCTGTAGACACGCTCCTGTCGTCTCCATATCCTTTGTGCTGCAGCTCGTATCCTTAACCGCCTTGCAATGACGTAGAGGGCTGCCATTGTGTTCAAGATGATATATTCTGGGGCTGTTTATATGCTGTGCACCTGGTTACCACCTGATTTGAGTCATGTAATTTGCGATTTTTTAGGGATTCAGTAATCGCGATTTTATGTACATAGGTTTTTTAGAATTTTTTCACCGATTCCTTATTTTGTGAGACGGTGGGGCATATTCGCTAAATAAGGATTCGCTAGTTGATTTCTGTTATTTTTTGCGATTCTTTATTTAGCGCTTTGGTGTTTCTGCTCCTTCATTTCACATGCTTTTTAAGCGATCGCTAAAGCTGAAATTCTGCGATTTTCAGTGTTAGCGAACACTAATCGCCCACCTACATCGGGCCATAAATGTTTCTCTGTCATTGCCTTCACTCCATGTGGATGCACACAGGGGGTCTGAGCATGCACACCAGTACCTGCACGGCATGGACTGCTGCAGTCCATACCGTGCAGGTACTGCCTTTGGCATTCCCATTAAGGTGCCTACTTCATAAGCCCCGCCCTGTGTGAACGCCAAAGAACTGCCTGCCAGACCAGGAGAAAACTCCTGACCTGGCAGCTGGTTCTACATGGGTTTGGCGGTGCGGAAGTGTGGTTGTCCTGCTCCTGCACTGCCAAACTCGTATTAAGGCCCTAAGATTTGTATTTTACATGGAGCAAGATTATAGTCTGTTAATCAAACACAAGAGAGATTTATGTACAGCCCACATTCTGTATTCAAGTATTTGAAGGTTCTTTCATCTGTAACAATGAAGAAAGAGAAGGCTCAGCGATAGTTGCCTAGGAACACACAATTTGATCAAGCAGGGAAGTCAGATTTGGTTCCAGGTTTTATGGTTTCCCGCTGTTCAATTCAGCCACAAGATGTGTTGTGTTGCACTTGGTTTCTGCCATCACCTATCATGTTAGGAATGTGGAACACGGACGGTCTCCGCTCGTGTCCCACATTCCTATGTGGGTTATGGCATTCCAAGAGAAACAGTTGGATATTGGCTGGCAAAGGAGGAGCAGCTGTCCTGCTGCAGGGAAATGTGAATATGAATAAACCTTACCTTTCACTCTACAATTTGTGCCATTGTGTTCCATTACACCACAAGAATATGGCTACGAGCTGAGCCAGACGACCCTGCAGCAAGACGATAGCTGTGAACCCAGCATCCAACCATGAGTACTGGAGCAGTCATGGGTCCATCATTGAATATCACCCTTTGCCAGGAACGCTTGGCAGCATTCTTGAATCCAGGGACTGGTGGGTGATTTTTTGTTGTTCCTTTTTGGCGAAGGAGCATAGGATCAGGCAAGGCCAACTGCAAGAGTGAGCACGAATGATACCGCAACCTTTGGAGCTATTGCGCACAGCTCAGCCTCAATGGAGCAGCAGCACACTTTCAAAACAAGCCCTATCGCCCACAGTCTGCATGTTGTATACAGCCATTTTCCTTATTCTTGTTCCCAACGCTGGAAACCAGAGCAATATGGCTATCCGCCATCTTGGATTGGATTGTGAGCAGCACTCTGTATGGGCATAGTGAGTCATTTATCAGTGACTTGCACACTTGAGAAGTTATGGTCAGGAGTGAGTTTGTCCCCTTAAGATATTAATCCTAGGGCATACCAAGGTGAAGTTATCCACTTGTTGAGTTATACGACAGCCACTATAAAGTTTAGTGGGAGAGCTATACAAAGGAAAGTTTATGTGGCAGTGTCTGGACCACCCAGTTTAGGTTGAATGCACCAATATGACCTCTGCATTGTGGTTAATCCCAGAGCTCCAATTCAGGTTATTATCATAAAAGACTTATGTTTGAAATACATCTTAGAGGAAGCTAAGTTCATTTTTAGGGGGAAGCTAGATTGCCTTGAAGGGTATGTGCATAAAATCATTTTGCATGATGCAGTGCCTGTACAACACAGATGATGTTGAATTCCTTCAGTAGCTTAAGCAGCTGTCAAAGAAATCCTCATAGATATGGTTTTGTCTGGAGTGATCAAACCTGTTGAGAGTTCCATGTGGGTTTCTCCAGTAGTTATTACTGAAAAGTCTGATGGTAAACTCAGATTTTGTATTGATTTGAGATTCTTGAACCAGAATGTAGAAGTGGATATCTATCCATTGCTGAATATAAATGAGCTTATTTTGGCTTTTAGTGGGGGAAACTATTTTCCAAATTGGACTTAAAGAATGCACATCACCAAATCAGGTTGCATGATCAATCTAATCCCCTTACTGCATTCATTACCATAGAGGGAATCTTTCAATGTACAATGATGCCATTTAGGCTCGTTCAGCTGCAAGCCATTTTCAACACATGATGAGTGAGCTTTTCAAGCACATGTCCAATATTGTTTATTTTCAGGATGATATTCTTGTTTTTGAAAGTACTGTTGATCAGCCCAACCTTATCCCTCAGGCGTGATAAATGCTTCTGGTTGACAGGGTGGTGTATATGGGTTATGACATTTCTGCTGAAGGGCTTAGACCTAAGCAGAGTCTTTTGAATGCCTTTAAGTTAGCCCCAACACGTGATGATAAGAAAAAATTGAAGGTTTTTTTGTGCCTCATTTAGTACTACTCAAAATGTATGCAAGGGTTTTCGGAGCTAAGGTTATTGTTGTAGAAAGGCTCTATTTTTGTTTGAAAAGAACAACATCAATGATGTTTTAATCTCAGCAGGAGAAAGTTTGTGGAGCGGGCATCCTCACGCCTTTTGACACAAACTAAAGTCCAACCTTACTGTGGATACCAGTGCTACTGGTCATGGAGTGGAGTGGTACTGACACAACTCCATGGCGGGCAAGAGAAAGCAGTGGCATTCGCTTCTAGGACATTGACCAACTCTGAGAGAAATGATGCCATTATTGAATGGAAAACCTTAGCAGCAGCTTGGGGTTGTGAATATTTCAGGACATACCAAGTTTCTCTTATGGGGTGAAGTGTTTGGTATTGCAAGGGAGTAGGAGAGAGAGTACTGTATCTTTCTCTGGCCTTACTTGAAAGTCTTAGAAGAATTATCTGTACATGAGGATGCTTTGGTGATGAGGGGCGAGTGGTTTATCCCTCACTAGAGTTTGAGAAGCAAACTTATTGAGATTCCGCATGAGGAACTTTTGGGCCAAACCAGAGCGAAGAAGAGGTTGAGAGTGGATTGGTGGTGGCCTGAAATGGATACAGAACTTGATCTCTGGGGTAGAGAGATGTATTGTCTGCAAAGAGAGTGAAAAGCATTTATAAGTTGGGCCACATGTTGATTTAGGACATATAGTAGATCCTAGTACACCAGATTCTATTGGTCCCAGGAACTAACTATGAGGTGATTTGAGATTTGCTATAGTGCTGGTTGATGTGTGTTTCAAATGGCTGATTGTGAGGTTAATGAAAGAGATCACCACCAAGACAACTGTGAATGTATTGAGAGAGGTTTGGTGTGAGTAAGGTACACCTTATGTGGTTGTTACTGATAATGGCACGCAATTGACATCTCAGGAAATGTGAGAATTTCTGGAGGCTTCTGGAGTTTAGCACAATCGCACTTCACTTTATAACTCCCAGGGGAATGGAATGGTTGAGAGGGTGAATCAGTTGGTGAAGGGTACCATTCAGATGGCGCTAGCTGAGAGGAGAGGTGAGAGTGATGAATTCAGAAATGTTGTGGGCATACCGCTCAAGTGTACATGGAGCGACTGGTAAAAAACCTTTTGATGTAATGTGCAGGTGATTGCCTGGAAGGAAAATGGGACCCGATTCACAAAGGAAAAAAAAGACAAAAGTCTAACTTTACGACTTTTGGTATTCACAAAGGGCATTTACTACTTGTAAATGCCCTTTGTGAATACCATATGTCATAAAGTTATTCATTCATCTCAGTTTACTTTTGTGAATCGGGCGCTTAGTCTCTACTTGGATAAAAGAAATGGTACAGCATTCTGGTGATCGTCCTGTGGTGTGTGGAGGCAAGTCGCTTCAACACACCTCTCAGGGTGATTAGGTGAAACTTAGGCCTGGCAGGTGTGGGACTGGCTTATTCAAGTTCAGAGGGCCGTTTTGAGTTGTAAGTTGTACGCCCTTTTGTGGTGTTGGAGAATGGTGAGAGATGGAACTACATGCTTATGGCATTGTACCAGAAAGGAGGGAAGTCTGACCCGAAGGTGAACCAGAAAGTGTCACCATCAAACAATGCTTTTATGTTAATGACAGATGATGATTTAACCCTTCCTTCATGCATGAGTGGAAATGTGAGAATGCCTTCCCATGACAGAGGTGAAGCTGATGTCAATGTAGGGCCCAGTGATGCCATTGGGGAGAAGATGAGAAGTAGCAGAACTTGTCGTCTGCCAGGGTATGTGGGCAGTTACATGAAATTCTTAAAAACCTTCCATGTCAACGTATCATTAACTCCAGAAACTATTAATTATTTTATTCCAATTCTGTACTGAAACAAATTTCCAATGATAACATGTCATTCTTGATTCATTACCTTGTTGTTCAATTTTCTTTTCTTATTTTTGTGTTCTGTAACTAATTGTTGTTTGGTTGTGGTAAGGAGAGGGGATATGCTGTACTTTGTGTCTGCCATTACCTATCATGTTAGGAATGTGGAACAAGGTCTCTGCTCGGGTTCCACATTCCTGTGTGGGTTGTGGCATTCCAAGAAAAACAGTTGGATACTCTCCAGCAAAGGAGGAGGAGCTATCCTGCTGCAGGGAAATGTGAATGTTAATAAACCTTACCTTTCACTCTACAGGTCATGCCAATGTGTTCCATTACGCCACAAAAAGTATATTTTTCTCTCCTTTATAACATCCTTTGTTTTCAATTCTTGGGGCATGATGTTAGAGAGGGGGTAGCAGGAAGTAGCCACATGAAAGCTCAGTGCGGGTCATTTTGGGCTTGAGGGTGCTGGAGGACCTCGAGCTCAGCCAGAGCCCAGGATTCTGATTCAAGCCTGGCTAGAGCTTTCAGTAGCTTGCCCACCTCTAACTTTGCACCAAATTATATGAGTAAAATGTGTCTTGTCTGTCTTTGGTGGACATTCCTCCAAACAGCTACTAGATTTAGATTTTTCCTAATATTTTTTAATCTACTCCTTCCCCCACCTGTTTATTACCAGAATAGTGGTAAGACGTAGCATATGAAGCTTTGAACACTGTGTTGCAATTTCCCGTAATAAAGATTGCATTGTGATAATGTTTTGGATCTTGAAAGCAGATTATTGAAACATGGAGATTTGTTGATATGTCTCCAATGGTTAAGCCCAATCAATCAATCAATTAAGTTTATGCCATAGTTTATTTTACAGTTATTTCAAACACCTCAATATATTTTAAAATATCAATCAGCAATTAATTAATATCAATGTATACATTTATAAGCAACTAAAATGTCCAATAATTCAATCATACCTGGGTCTAGACCATATTACATTTGGGTAAGCGGCAGAGATTCAAAATGCATTGCCACTTATATATAACATGTCCTATTCTCCGTACGAAATCTACATACACTAGTACAGTTGAAATGTATCTGAATTGCTAATGTAAACATACAGGTGAAAGAGTTTCAAAATTTTCTTTTAACAATACCACATGTTATATTGTAATGAAAGAGCTCAGAGCCGTAGTGGGCAATATGGGCTATTAAACGTCCACTGCACCGTTAAAGGCCCGAGCCAAAGTAGAGGGACTTTAAAAGCCGGTATAGCCCTACTACGAAGGGCTATAAGGCTATTAGAACATTCTGCCACTAGAGGGCAGACTGTTCTAACAAGTAAAACAAAGCCTTCAGGGAGCACGAGGTGATTGAAATCCCCTCAGGCTCCCTGAAGCCTTTGTTCACAGCCAGAGCTGTGAACAAAGAAACATTGCAATGTTGGAGCTCCGGCTTATACCAGCCATTATAATCCCGGAGCACTCCATTGTTTTCAATGGAGCTACCAACATTCCAATGTTCTAATATAGCCTTATAGCCCGCCGTAGCGGGCTTTACTGGCTATTAAAGGCCCGCTGAATCGTTAAAGGCCCGAGCCGAAGGAGAGGGACTTTAACGAGACAACGGGACTTTAATAGCCGGTATAGCCCGCTACGAAGGGCTATAAGGCTATTAGAACATTCTGCCACTAGAGGGCAGAATGTCCTAACAAACTAACCTCTACTGCGCTAGCAGGTTTTCCCGCTGTGGGCTGAAATTTGAAAATCGCGCGTAACGTGGCAAAGCCAGCTCGTCATGCGCGTAGCGCAGGTAACGCCCATGACGAGCTGGCTTTGTCATCAGCGCAGAAGGGGTTAAACAAAGGGTTCTCGAAGTTAGAAGGGATATAAATCCCCTCGAGCTTCGAGAAGCCTTTGAAGAACATTGGAATGTTGCTGTGCGGGCCTTTACCGGCCCGTAGAAGCAGGGAGCACTCTATTGTCTGCAATGGAGCTCCCAACATTCCAATGCTCTAATGGGCGGTAGAAGCCCAGAGCTCCAACATTCCAATGTTGTCCTTCACAGCTGTTGCTGTGAACAAAGGCCTCAAGGAGCCCGAGGGGATTTAATTCTGTTGGCTCCTTGAGGCATCTTCGTTTTATTTGTTGGAACAATCTGCCCTCTAGTGGCGGAATGTTCAATTAGCCTTATAGCCTTCAATAGCTGGGCTATCCAGCATTAAATTCCTGCGCCCTTGTTAAAGACCCTCTCCTTCAGCTTGGACCTTTAATGCTGGAGCTGGCCTTTTTGGCCAGTATAGCCCGCTACGATGGCCTATGAGGCTATATTAGAACAGTGGAATGTTGAGAGCTCCATTGCAGACAATGGAGTTGCTCAGGCATTATAATCGCTGGTACAAGCCTTCTGTTCTAATATTCAAATGTTTGTCTTTTTGTGACTCCTTTTCTGATTTAAAACATTCTACCCTGAGTGGGTGGAATGTTCTATAGCCTTATAGCCCTCCTGATTGAGGGTATTTTCGTTGTTAAATGCCCCCTCCTTTGATATAGGCCCTTGCTTGAGGCTTGGGCTTATGACTCTGGTACAAGGCCTTTAACAACCGGAAAAGCCCTCTTCAGTGGGCTCCAAAGCTATATAATAGGATACAGTTTGCAGGCAGTTATGAACCCATTGAGAGATGATAATGAAGATAATGCCAAAGCAAGCAAGCTAGGCATTCATTGCAATGATAAGTGAGGGTGTGACTGTGCTTGTTAAAGGTTGCAAGTATTTATTGCGATAAAAAGGATACATGTAATAACACCAATATTACAGCGCTAATAAAGACAGGTAGATCGTCACTGAACACAATACATTGCATTACATTCGCTAATCATATTATGTATAATAGTCATGTACACATTGTAATTCCACAAAAAATGCTGCATCGTATCTATGTCAATCAATCAACCCACATTTGTAAAGCGTAGCACTGTCACCCCTGGGGGTATCTGGGTGCTGAGGGTGCCATTTCAAAAAGCCAGGTCTTGAGTTTATTTTCTGAAGTCCGCCAGGGAAGGTTTTGTTCGGAGGTGCAGAAGCAGGTCGTTCTACGTCTTGTCGGAGATTTAGATGAAGGAGTGCCCTCACTGTGGCTGCGACAGATAAGGGGGGTATGAGTGAGGACAATTGTCTTGCGGGCTGATGTAAGTTCAGTCGATGGTAGATGTAGGATGGTCATTGATTGTGTAGGATTTGTAGGCATGCATGAGGATCTTGAACTGGGATCTCTTCTGAATGGGGAGCCAGTGGAGGGTTCTGAGGCGGGAGTGATGTGTGTCCATTTGAGGGGTCCCGGAAGAGTCTGCTTGGAGTGTTCAGTATGATATTGAGTCTTAGGTGCTAGGTGGAATTACCTGCATAGAGATCGTTGCCGTACTTGAGGCGGTTGGTGGCAAGGGCCTGCGTAATGGTCTTTCTGGTGTTGATTGGGATCCATCTGAAGATTCTGCGAAGCATGCGAAGGGTGTGGACTCAGGAATAGGCGACTGCATTGACTTGTCGTTTCATGGTCAGTTGGCTGTCGAGGATGATGCCAAGGTTGTGTGATTGATCTATCAGTGTGGGTGTTGATCTGAGCTCTGCTGGCCACCAACTGTGGTCTCATGTGGAGGTGTTCTTCCTGAAGATCAGTACTTCTGTCTTGCTGGAGTTGGCTTCGAGGCAGTTGTCTCTCATCCATTTGGCCTCATTGATCATGGTGTTGCAGAAGTTGATTTTGGCGTTGGGGGTCCTTGGTGAGTAAGAGGATTAGTTGTTTATTGTCTCAGTAAGAGATTATGTTGAGTCCTTGGATCTGTTGACGTCTGTGGGGGGTCGTGTAGATATTGAACAAGGTGGGGCTGAGGGATGAGCCTTGGGGTACGCCACATATGATGTCCTTGGGTGCTGGGATGAAGGGAGGCAGTCGAATGCGCTGCATGCATCCTGTAAGGAAAGAGGTGATTCACTTGAGGGCATTTTGCTATATGTCGATTTTATATATATGTTATAAGGTAGGAGACGGTGTTGAATGCAGTAGAGACATCAAGGAGGATCAGGTCCACAGTTTCTCCATAGTTGAGGAGGGTACTGATGTCGTTTGTGGTAGCAATCAGCACGGTCTCAGTGCTGTGGCAGGCACGAAATCCTGATTGTTGGGCATCGAGTAGGTGGTTTAGTTCCAGATATTTGGGGATCTTTTGGATGATGACTTTCTCAAGTACATTGGCTAGGAAGGGGAGCAGGGAGATTGGTTACTTTTTTAGATCACTGGTTGTTAGGAGGGGTCTGACCTCTGTGTGTTTCTATCCACCCAGCAATGCTGCTGTGGAGATGGAGATGTGCTGATTGGGTTAGTTCTGAGGTTGAAGAGATGGAGTGGGCAGGAGTTGGTGGGCACCCCCAAGTGGATGATCGACATGATGGCTGTGGTGGTCTGAGTGGTGAGCGGAGCCCAGGTGGTGATCATTCGGCTGGTGTTCACTGATTGGTTGAGGTTGTCAAGTCTGAGAGTTGAGGGTCGAGTTTGTAGAATGTGGCAATCTTGCTGTGTAAGTAATCCTAGAGGTTGTGACTGAGTTCTTGGGAGGGGAGGAGGGTGTACTCTGTGGATGTCAAGTTGGAGAATTCCTTCAATATTTTGAGTAGTTCCTTTGTGGTTGACTGAGGTATCGATGCACGCAGTGATTGCTGCTCTCTTGGCTTACTTAATGCACAGGTGGTAGTTGCTGAGGACAGCTATGTGAGCGTCTATGTTGGAGGGGTTCTTGGTGATGCACCATCACCTCTCAAATTAGTAGCAGTTGCACTTGGTTGTTCTGACCCCTCGGGTATACCAGCTGGCTTGTTTTTAGTTTTTTTTTGCTTTTTCTGGCTTTGGCAGGGAGACTTTTTTGCTACATTTGGTGATCCAGGTGCAGAAGATCTGGATGGCCTGGTTGAAGTCTGCTGACATCTTTGGCAGTGTCACGCTGATAATATATCTAGACTCTCTGTCTTAGCCTTAAGGTCTGATTACCTCCTCTCTTACCAAGAGTTACCTGTTCAATGATAAAATATGAAAGTTTATTGTAGTCTGAGAAATTATGAGATTCAAAATGGTGGCCTATGGGTTATTGTTTGTCCTTTTTATTGATAGCCCTAATGTGTTCCATGATGCGCTTTTTGACCATGTGTGTCGTGCTTCCAACGTACTTCAATTCGCAAGGACATTGCAGCACGTATATAACAAAATTGCTGGTGCATGTAAGAAATTGTTTAATCTCAATCACTTTCATTCCAAAATTTGTTCATCATGCGACTGCTGCTGCATGCTTTGCAATGTCCACAGGGGACAAAACCATGCAGGTCCAACCCTCTGTGGACATCACCACTTCCCACATCATTCTGAACTAGGAGATCTTTAAGGTTACGGCCTCACCTGTAGGTTATACTCGGCCATTCTGGAATGGTGGCACCTATAACGGAATCTCCTTTAAGGATGCTCCAATTCTGAGAAATGCTTTCGCGAATAAGGTTGGAGTTACCATTAAAGTTCAAAATCAGAGTGATGTTAGACTGATTATTGTTCAATTTGGAAATAAAACTACGGGCCTCTAGCTCATTGCCTTGCCAGACGACAAAAATGTTGTCTATGTACCTCAGCCACACCACAACTTTTTTCAAGTCATCTTGCAGGTCCACATTTTTTCTGATGTCTTCCTCCCACGCCCCCATTAATAAATTCGTGAAACTCTGCGCGAAATATTTACCCATCACGGTACCATGGGTTTGTACAAAAATGTCATCATTGAACATGAAAAAGTTATTGACTAGGCAAAATCTTATCATGTCCAATATCATGGTTGTATGTTCAAGATATCTGATGTTGTGTCGTTTGAGAAACCTGGCGCAAGCTCCTATCCCTTGATTATGTTTGATTACAGTATAAAGGGAGTTAACGTCCATGGTTATCGATAGAAAGTCTTTCTGCCAGGTTACTTTCTCAATTTTTTCTAGGAAATCCTTGGTATCCCTCACATATGATGGTAGCGTGATGACATATTCCCTTAAAAAATGGTCTACATAGCGCGATATATTTTCAAGGGCACTCCCCCTTGAAGAGATTATTGGTCTGCCAGGGGGGTTATTGCTGCACTTATGAATTATGGGAAGGAGATATAGGATTGGTAGGATGGGATTATCCCGCTTTAAATAACACAACTCTTGCCACTCCAACAACCCCTTATCCTTCCATTCAGTGAGTTTGTCCCCAGTACATTATACATTTGACACATTCATTTTATTCGATGCGACTGGATTCCCTGTATGTATTGATGTCACTCAGTTGGCGATTTTCTTCATTGATATACATTTCTTTAGACATAATCACTATATTACCACCTTTATCTGCGGGTCTCACGACAATACTTGCATCTGCTGCTAACTCACACATGCCTTTTTTCTGATTTAGGGTTAAATTATATTTGAAAGTCTTCATCTTTTTGGGCCAATTGTTACGTCTGAGATCTAATAGATCTCTAACCACTTGGTCCTGAAATGTGTCTATATTATCGTGATGAATTTTTGGAAGAAAGGTAGATTTGGGCTTAAAGTTAGTACGTGCCGTATTATCACATCTGACCTCCATTTCGTCTAAAACATGTAATGCATCAAAGCTCAGATTCAAACATTCAGGATAATTTTGAAGTTCATCCAGAGCCATTATGGTGTCAATATCACCTATGTTAAGTTTTTCATTGGGTGTCAGGCACTCCCCAGGTCTTTCACCTCTGCGTCTAGCAGGTTTCATTTTGTGCCATTATTTAAGTTTCAATTTTTTGCAGAATTTAAAAATGTCAATCCTGTCATCCACATAGTTCATGGGCACTGATAATCCTAGGCAGAGAGTTCTTTTATCCTTGTTACTGATTTCTCTTGGGGATAGGTTAACAATGGTTTGATTTACCTTGTCATCATCCATGGTTAGTTTTTCTTGGAGCGAGATTGCCTGCTTCCCACGTACTTCCACCCATTCTCTCTTTTGTCTCCTCTGTCTCCTCTGTTTCCGCCTCTTCCGCCTCTTGCTCTGGTACCCCTTGGTCTTCCTCTGGGGTCAAGGTTTCCTTCTTTTCCGTTATTCTGGAGGACGATCTCGTGGCTTGCCGGCTCTGCTTCATGAGCAAGTACTCGTCTAAAAAAGTCCTGCGACGAGGGGCTATCTCCATCCGAATTTAACCTTTCTGAGGTTCTTGTTGTTTCCCATGCTTCCGTTTTCGAATCACTTGTACTCGCGACCTCTTTTCCTTGATTTCTCTGAGTTGGATCGCTGCTTGTTGCGTTGGTTTGAGAGGGCTCATAGAGATGATCATATTTTCCACTGTGGGTTAGTATTCTGCCCGATTCATAGTCTCCACAGTCTCTATGCAATTTGTATTGGTTCGTCTTCTTTATGTCTTCTTCCAATAATTTATGTATTTTCTTCATCTCCAAATTGACTATGCTGATCGTCTCTTGGTCTGGGTGACTAGTTAGCTCTTCTGTTATTTCTTCAAGCTCTTTTTTAATATTAACCCAGGCGTATTTTACTAAGATTTGTAACATGTCTGTCGAGCTATTGGCTGGGTTCTGTGACCATTCCTCAAGCATCTGAGGATCAGGGGAGTCGTAAGATGGCGTTATATAGATTCTAGCCCTCTGGGTATCATTTTTTTATCAATATAATCTTGCAGGGAGGTGGCTTCCCACCATTTCGAAATCTCCATCTTGTGTAATTTTTCATATTTTCTCAAAGTCTCCATAATTGTCTTTTCTGTTCGGGCTGGTAATGGTAAAGATTTCCCAATGCCTGGTGCCCTTGCAAATAATACCTGTGCAGCTTCCCTTCGCTCCTTCTCATCCTCCATCTTTTAATCTAGGATTAAAATAATCCTTGTTGGTAGACAGAGATGCACTGTGATTGATCGGGCCCCTCCGTTTAATTCAGAGTTCCCCTTGTCCTGGTTAGAATCGCAGAATACCACGTTACCAGCCGAATCCAATAACACCGCAAGTGACACCATCAAGCAATCTACTGAAAAACCTACTCTCTCCTTTATGTCGTTTATTTGGTACCCGTCGTCCGCTTACCTTCACGGTGTATTCCCGTCTTGGGATATTGCGAGGCTGCTACTGCTGCTCGGATAATTCGGTAATCGGGTGAGTTCTTCTTTGGGTGATTGCTTTAGCTGTGGAGTCCTGCGTTGCTTTTTTCAGGGCCGACGTCAATCCTCTCAATAAACATCCAAAGTTCAAGTACTCCTTCCGAGGATCCCACCTCCTTAGAGAGGTGGCTCAGTGCCAGCGGAGCAGACCAGTGAAATATATACTTTACGAACAGCGTTCCAGTTGAGCACTCAGACCTCACAATAACCAACAGGGCTTCATCTTATGCCAACATCCAAATGTTTATTGCATTCATAAACCTGTTGTAACACATTTCGCCCCCTAAAGGGCTTGTTCACACGACTCGATCACTACTGTTCAAAACAATATATGCACAATGGTACAATAAAGTACATTTGCATTGAGAGAGGACTGATCGTGTAGGATCAGGCAAATGACCGCCATCTTAGATTGGCTATTTACAACATGAAGTATACTGCCACAATACATCAATTGCATGTACAAATAAATGCAGAGTGTATTCTGTATATTGAACAAAGTTATTTACATATTTTAGTACATGTTTGTAAATTTACGTCACTTGGAATATATACAAATAATTGTAAAGACCGCACATAAGTTTCAGTATTGCCTTGCTAATATGTCGTCTATTAGCATGGTTACAGGGATACGGATCGGCTGCTAACGCCGCGCTCTGTGGGACCATATTGGTGGCATAATCGTGAGTCATCGTATGTGTTGATTTATTGTTGAGCGTCTGATCCTTACTGTTGCCCGTAATCCCGACACTAGTGTCTTGTGGGTGATGTGGTCCAACATCGTCCTTAAAGCTGTATCTCCAAATTATAACAAGTGTCATGTTGCAACCATATGGACAGGTTACAGACAGTGTGCCATTTTATGCCCCTTGTTACTTGTGTATTGCACAGTGCATACAAGTAACATCCCTTAATTGGAAGGTGGTAAATACATAATGCAGTCGTGTGCGATGCTATACTCAAAAAGTGTGTATAGAGAGTATCTGTTATGTGTATGTCCCTGGTTAGTGGGCACACTCTCTAATATCACAGAACGTTACTCGCATAAGTGCAGCAACAACGTGCGAAAGGGACCCAACAAGTGTCTGGGGGAATCTCTGGCAAGATTCTGATTTCTCCAAGTGGTTGGTTTTCTCCCTGGACCGCCTAAGAGACCGACCCAGCATGCGGTTTTTGCTAGGAGCAACCCGGATCTGACGGGGGTGCGGGCACTGTTCTGCCGCTCCGTGACCCTGCTGGCAAAAGTGATTGAGGAAAAGCGAAGGGGACTCGAGGAAGACTGATATCATCTAAATCGGACTCACCTAGAGCTTTGTCACCCACCTCTACAAGGAACGAGCAGGACCTCATCTTGTGGATTTTGCGCTCCATTGAAGTCGTGTGTCACCCTATTGACTTCTGGGAACTGTAGTCCTCATTGAGACCGTTAAATTGAGGACTCGAATTTCGTATCTGAGCCAGCTGCAATACGATTATGGGGAGTAGCCAAGGAGGTATAAATGAGGGTGGGACTCTATACCCCGATGTTAAGGCATCTGAAGAAGACTGTTAAGTCGAAATGCTTCATGCCGAAATCTCTACCATTAAAGCGGTCTTCCACCTGATTCCAGCCGTGTCCCTTTGGTTTCTTTAACAAGAAGATACTGATTGGTGTGTGGTGGTCACCACTAGGGGGTTATTTTTAGGACCTACTTTCCATAGGAAATCCACAACATTCTATTTGGAATAACTTTGGCGTCGGTGGACGAATCTTCGTACATTTCTCCAAGAAAATGGTCTGCTTGGTTCCGCTCTTTCCCTGAAAGTTTGGGGGTGATTCGTCAAGTGGGGGTCGAGAAAAAAGGGGGTCCGAAAACGTGTTTTCCCCATGCAATTTTCCATAGGCTACAGGGCTACAGCCCAAACTGCTGAACGGAATTACACCAAATGTGGCAGAGAGGTAGAGTTCGTTTCGCAGATTGTGCTTTTTGTTAAATGGTGTAAATCCGTTCATTAGTTCCTTAGAAAATTACAAGTAAAATAATAGCAATATCTAGAGACAGAGTACAGCACGCGTATTGAAATCCGTACAATTACGAGCATGAGCTGCATGCTGATTGGCTGTCAACTGTGTGTGAACACTCCAAACCAGGAAGTGCTGGCAGCCATCTTGTTTGTCGCTTGAAGCGACTCACAAGAAAACAGTAAAACAAAGTTGAGAAATAAGGAAAGGGGGTAGGGTAGAAACACCCTGGCCCTCTAGGCTTGCTCAGGGGTTCGTACATGGATCTTTAGGCTCAAATTAATTTTTTTAAAATAAAAAATCGGGGGTACGCGTATGGTATACGTACGCGGTGGAAAAGGGAAATAAAAAATAGAAGTCCGTTTTATTCATTAGGACCCGGAGGGGAAATTTCGGGGGCAATTTTTTCATAGTGGTGGGCTTGTAAGGTGCCCCGAGCACCGGGGAACGCCACCCCTCTGTGGTTTTATTTCGAAGTATGCGGGGGGATTACGATCCTCTTCCCCTCAGTCTCGGGGACCGTCACCCCGACAAAGCTTTTTTTTTAATATATTTTTATTTTTAAAAGTGTGTTTTTAGCTCTCCCTCTCTCTCTCCCCGTACACGTCGCTGGGACCGCCACCTTCTTGGGGCAGTAATATGTAAAATGACCTACCAGCCTGCACTCCCCGGGGTTTTTTAATGTTGGGAGGGGTCGCGGTGCCCCCCTCCTGGAACCCTTGGTGGCCCTGGGGTCCAGCATCTTCCAGGGTTGGTTCTTGCAGTGTCTCGTGGTGCGTACTTCCGGGACACTGCTGTTTGGTATGGTAGGGTGGTACCGTTGCTGCTTTCACTTTAACGCAGGAAACCGCTTTCCTATTTGAAAAAGAGAGCAAGTTAATCTGCTCTCTCTTTCATGTAAGAAAGCAGATTGTTTTTCTAAAGAAAGAGCAGCATATAAGGTGATGTCTCTGATAAAGCAATGCGGGCTCACGAAGGACGCGTGGAGCCGTGTGCAATCGTGGGGCCATTGGGGCTAAAAAAAAAAAATAAACGTTATTTTTAAGAACTAACTTTACTGGTCAAAAAAAGAGCTATATTTCTATGATAGTATGTAAAACTTTCTGGGTTTTTTTGTGCACCAGTTGTACTCTCTACGCATGCGCAGCCTCGTTTCCAAGCATACGTTTTTTTCTTTTTCTTCAAGTTCGCCAAGCAAACCTCTCCTCATTTCTGGTATTAAATTTGCCGCTTTCTTTTCCCGGGTCGTGTGTGTCATCCGCTGCTATACTTTTGTAATATATTAATAAACATATTGTATCTATATTTATTTGGAATGTAGTGTCGAGGTGCCAAACGTTGATTACATACTCCTTCCAGCGCCATTTTAGTAGTTTTCCTCCGTTATTTTTATTATACCTGTTACTTTCATTTTACCCTCCACATATTTTCTCTGTGATCAATGAGATTTCCTGCCACCGACACCACGTGTTTGTCCTTGGCCTCCGATTTTATCTTACTTCATCACACGTATACCTAGAAACTAATTTGAAAGACGTACTCTCTACGCATGCGCAGCCTTGTTTCCAAGCGCACATTTTTTCTTTTTCTTCAAGTTCGCCAAGCAAACCTCTCCTCATTTCTGGTATTAAATTTGACGCTTTCTTATCCCAGGTCGTGTGTGTCATCCGCTGCTATACTTTTGTAATATATTAAAAAACTTATTGTCCACCGCCATTTTAGTAGTTTTCCTCCGTTATTTTTATTATACCTTTTACTTTCATTTTACCTTTCGCATATTTTCTCTGTGATCGATGAGATTTCCTGCCACTGACACCATGGTGTTTGTCTTTGGCCTCCGATCTTATCAGACTTGCTTACACGTATACCTAGAAACTAATTTGAAGGACGTAAGCCACAGCCATTACAACGCGTGTTCGTCAACATAAAGACATTGTTAAGATTATGCGTTTTTCATGCGTGGTAAATGCATACTAATTGTAAAAGCATGTGTGGTAATGCCATATGCCTGCTAATGGCTTTGTGGTGACAATCAGGCGTTGCAATGGCTGTTTCCCCCCAGGACACTGCAGAAACCGGATCTGGGCGTGGTGGACTCCAGCGCACAAGGCGGAGGGTCTCGCAGCCCCTCTCATACAATTTAGAAGTGTTTGTGGGGTTATTGTTTCCGTGCTTTGAGGGGCGTCATTGAGGCGCACACACTTAATTTTGTTGGGGGGTAGGTATTGCATGGGGAAATGTCGTAAGAGGTTTGTAAATGTGGTACACATTGTTTCGTATTAGTTTGATTTCTTTACCATGTTGTAGTGTATCCAGAGAAAATATGACTCAGTAATTTTCAATCCTAGTCTTGAACATCTTACTATAGTACTTCAACATTTTAAATATTATTTTTATTGTGGATCGTCACCCCCCCACAAAGAAAAAGTAGTATGTGCATTTTTTTATTAAGTTTTATTAAAAGAATAACTGTAAACGAAACTTAATGATAACTATATAATAAAGAAATAGAAAAATAACTTTTAAAAAACAATAGTATTAACAAATTGTGAAGTTGACTCCAAAAGACGTACGATTGGTAATCTGCAGAACAAAAAAGAAAATTAGAGTTTAGAATTATGTAGATGTGACTAAATGAGCAGAAACATTACAAGTCAAGGTAACACTACGATTTTACGTGTGCAGTGTGCCTGGTACATTTCTCTTCTGTTATAGTGGCGCGTTCAAGTGGTGTCTTTATGGAAGTGCCTACTGCGTCACCGACACAAAAGTTGCACAACGGGATTTTAAATATGGCGACTTATTTCTAATGCATTGTAATGAAGGCATTGTAGATCTAGGCCTCTGTGCTTACCGTTGTATAAACACTGTGGCCAGTAGAATTCAAAACTTGAAGACTTCTTTGCTTTTAAATGTGAAAGCAGACAGCATTTGCTTTAACTTTAAAAGAGAAAGAGAAATGATGTCACCGAGAGTGAGGGAGAGAAAGAGAGAGAGAGAAAACAACATTGAAACTATCTTGCAGAGTCTGGAGTTGAGATTTTTTCTTGAAAAGTTAGACGTAGATTTACAAGCTGCTTGCGTCACTTTTCCCATGTTAAAAGTGACACGAAAGTGGCGTAATGAGCTTGTAGATCTATTTGTCAGACTATTGTAACCTGTTGTCACTGCTCGGAGGTAATTATACAGTTCAACAGAGTGAAGCTGGTGCACACTACTCACTGTCTTGTTTCACAAATGAAGGTAACACTATGCTAGTACATTTCAGTTCTGTTATAGTGCTGCGATCAAGTGGCGTCTATATGGAAGTGCCTACTGCGTTACTGACACAAAAGTGGCAGAACGGGATTGTAAGTGGAGAAGTGTGGCTCAGTGGTTAGAGGCGGCAGACCCGGAAGCTGAGATCGGCCGTGGACCAGGGTTCGATTCCCCGCCATCGGCGGGTCTCGGGCTCTAAAAATTCCACGGACTCGATAATTCTCGTTCCGGTGCCTACTCGACTCACGGGGTCACACTCTGCGACTCTGGGCAATAGCTTGCTTAATCTCCACTACGGCCCCTCGCGGCGGGATGCCTGGTTTTCACCTTGTGGATACCCTGCCGGGGTATCTCACAGGGGAATACCAGGACGGTTTCCCTAAGCAAGCGCTTAGATACCGTGTCGGTGATTTGCGCTATATAAATACATGTACATTTACATTTAAATACGTCGACTTATTTCTAATGCATTGCAATGGAGGGATTGTAAATACGCCGACTTATTTCTAATGCATTGCAATGGAGGAATTGTATATCTAGGCCGCTGTGCTTACCTTGTATAAACACTGCGGCCACCGGAGTTCACAACTTGTAAGCAACTGTGCTTCTACACGTCAAAGCAGACAGCATTTTCTATAAGTTTAAAAGAGAAAGAGAAATGATGTCACAGAGAGTGAGAGAGAGAAAGAGAAAAAAAACTACATTAAAACTGTATCGCAGAGTCTGGAGTAGAGATTTTTTCTTAAAAAGTCACACGTAGATTTACAAACTCCTTGCGTCACTTTTCCCATGTTAAAAGTGACAGAAAAGTGGCATAATAGGCTTGTAGATCTGTTTGTCAGACTGTTGTAACCTATCTGTTGTCACTGCTCGGAGGTAATTACATTTCAACACAGTGAAGCTGGTGCACACTACTCACTGTCTCCTTTCACAAATGAAGGTAACACTACAGTTTTACGTGTGCAGTGTGCTAGTACATTTCAATTCTGTTATAGTGCTGCGATTGTAAATACGCCGACTTATTTCTAATGCATTGCAATGGAGGAATTGTATATCTAGGCCGCTGTGCTTACCTTGTATAAACACTGCGGCCACCGGAGTTCACAACTTGTATTCAACTGTGCTTTGACACGTCAAAGCAGACAGCATTTTCTATAAGTTTAAAAGAGAAAGAGAAATGATGTCACAGAGAGTGAGAGAGAGAAAGAGAGAGAGAGAAAACAACATTAAAACTAAATTGCAGAGTCTGGAGTAGAGATTTTTTCTTGAAAAGTCAGACGTAGATTTACAAACTCCTTGAGTCACTTTTCCCATGTTATAAGTAACGGAAAAGTGGCGTAATAAGCTTATAGATCTGTTTGTCAGCCTGTTGTAACCTATCTGTTGTCACTGCTCGGAGGTAATTAAACATTTTACACAGTGAAACTGCTGCACACTACCCACTGTCTCCTTTCACAAATGAAGGTAACACAACAGTTTTACGTGTGCAATGTGCCTACTACATTTCAGTTCTGTCATAGTGTCGCGTTCAAGTGGTGTCTATATGGAAGTGCCTACTGCGTCACTGACACAAAAGTTGCACAACAGGATTGTAAATATGGCGACTTATTTCTAATGCATTATAATGAAGGCATTGTATATCTAGGCCTCTGTGCTTACAGTTGTATAAACAGTGCGGCAAACGGAGTTCACAAATTGAGTTCAACCGTTGTTATAGATGTCAAAGCAGACAGCAGTGTCGATAAGTTTAAAAGAGAAAGAGAAATGATGTCACAGAGTGAGATAGAGAAAGAAAGAGAAAGAAAACAACATTAAAACTGTCTCGTAGAGTCTGGAGTTGGGATTTTTTCTTGAAAAGTCAGACGTAGATTTAAAAGCTGCTTGCGTCACTTTTCCCATGTTAAAAGTGACACCAAAGTGGCGTAATAAGCTTGTAGATGTGTTTGTCAGATTGTTGTAACCTATGTGTTGTCACTGCTCTGAGCTAATTTAACCTTTTAGACAGTGAAGCTTGTGCACACTACCCACTCACTCTTTTCACAGATAATTTGTTGTTGTTTCGGAAACAAAATTGTTTGTCACCTAGTGCCATTGGCGTGATTGAAACATGGTGCTCTATGTGTGGAAGAATCCTTCACTGTAATCAAGAGAGTTAATCATTTCAATTCAGATAAGGTTGTATACAGCAGAGTGGAGATAGCAGCGTCCACATCTTTAAAAAAGAAAGAGAAATGATGTGAGAGAGTAAGAAAGAGAAAGGGAAAAAAGGATATTAAAACGTAGGAGAGGCACACATGACAGGGGAGGGGTACGTGAAGCCAGAGGCGCAACCATTCAAAAATAACGGGGGTGGGGGGCTATAAAAAATTTGTGGTGGGGGCTTTAGTTCAAGTAAAAAGAAGAGTGGAGCTGCAGGGGCTGTAAGCCGGGGGGGATTATCAAAGCCTCATTAACAAGCAAAATGTCTTTAAAAGTCCTGTCACGTACTCGGTGTGAGTGTGTGTGGGCCCAGGAAGCTATGTCATCCTTGCTGAAGCCCCGTTAGCCCAATGTTTTTTTTTGCACCTGCTGCATACTACATATTCTCTCCTTTGACAGATAACTTGTCGTTGTTTCAGAAACAAGCTTGTTTGCTCACCTTGTGCTACTGCTGTTGTCCGTGTTATATAATCCATCCTGAAGCTGTACATCTAAAAGATATCAAAAGAAAGATGTTATGATTGGTAATTCTTGCTATATTAATTTGGAGTTAGATAATATTGCGCTTTTATAAACGTTTGATTGTCGGATTTCTATGAACTGTTTGTATTGAGAATACATTTCGGACATTTCAGCGATTCACTGAAAAAACCATAGGTTTCACACCAGTTATAGTTAGCTGAACATTTTACTCATACAAAACCATTTAAATTCCCACATTATAGTTAGTTGGACTCACTATAACTCGCGCGCCCGCAATCCACTGCTGATGATGTCACGTATTACATCATTTATGACATGGTCAGTAACATCACTGATGACATCTCAAATGACATCACTGATGACATCACTGATGACATCTCAAATGACATCACTGATGACATCACTGATGACATCATCCAGTGTCTGTGTGTTTCTGTAAAGTTTAAATATGTTTTACATATTGAAGAATGAGTGGATGTATAAGTGTCTGGATGAAAGATTTAGTAGGTGCGTGACTGACTGTATGAGTGAGTGATTAAATGTGTCTTAGTGAATGCGTGGGTTAGTGACTAAACTGTCTGAATGTGTGCATCATTATGTCTGTTGTTGTGTAAGCTGCTGCATGTGTTGATCAGTAGCTATATGAGTGGCTATATGAGTTATTGTTTGGTTGCCCAAGTATTTGTATGTGAGGCTGCGTGTGTGTGTGGGTGGCTAGGAGGTGTGTAACTCTGTGCATACATGTGTGAGCTGTTGATTTACTTGGTGTATGGGTTCAAGAGTGCATGTGAAAACAACTGTATGGGCGGTTGACTGTGTGCATGGGTGTGTTGCTGAGTGAATGTATATCTCAGTGCTACATGTCCAAGTAAGTACATATGTGAAATACAGTGCATGTGAGAGTTGGCATATATAAATGACTATACATGAGAGCCTGTGATTGCATAAGTGACTGTATCTATCAATGTGTACTTGTATCAGTGATTGTAAAAGAGAGTAAATATGTGTTAGTCTATGTTTGAATAAGTAGGGTTTTGTGTGTATAACTGTATAAATGAGGAAATGGGAGTGTGATTGATTCTTTGCATGACTGACTAGGTGTGTGAGTAACTCCATGGATGAGTGGCAGTGTGTGAGTGTCTGTATAGGTGTATGAGTGCATATGATAGTGTTGTATTGAGGAGTGTCTGTATATATGAGGGATTGTATGTGTGAATGAGTGGATGTGTGTGTAGACCTAGGAATCAGTGACTGCGTATGTAGTTACTGATATTGGTGTGTCAATAATTTCAGGAATGGTAGTTTGTATTTATCACTTGGTGTATCAAAGGTTAGATTAGAGTGTGTGCAGGTGCATCGTATTATCACATGGATGATGTCATCAGTGATGTCATCAGCGATGTCATTTGAGATGTCATCAGTGATGTCATCAGTGATGTCATTTGAGATATCATCAGTGATGTCATCAGTGATGTCACTGACCATGTCATGAATGATGTAATATGTGACATCATCAGCAGTGGATTGCCAACTAACTATAACATGGGAATTTCAATGGTTTTGTATGAGTAAAATTTTCAGCTAACTATAACTGGTGTGGAACCTATGGTTTTTTCAGTGAATTTCAAAGGTTTTTTAAATGCTAATTCCTAACTATAACGATTGTGAAACCTATGGGTTTTTCAGTTCATTTCAAAGGTTTTTTAAATGCTAATTCCTAACTACAACGATTGTGAAACCTACGTTTTTTTCAGTGAATTTCAAAGGTGTTTTAAAAGCTAATTCCTTGCTATATCGATTTTTTAACCTACGATTTTTAAAGTGAATTATTACGTTTTTTTAGTAGCTGTTTTTTATAACTATTAATTATTATTATATATATATTTTTTTACCTAAAATTAACTTTTCAATGTATTTTTCATGTGTTTTTTTTTTATCATTTTACCTCGGAGCGCTCAGGGTGCGTGCACCCGTAAGCGCTCCCGTAAATGTAACGCTATTCCCGCGTGCAGAAAAAAAAGTATGCATTTAAAGTAAATAATAGTGCAAGACATTCAGTGGCATACTTATAAAAGTAGTATTTTTGATTTTAAATAACCGTATTTTAACTGTAAACGCATTTCATAAAATCTAACAAAACGTCATTCAGGCGCGCCGCGTAAGCGCCCCCGGAAGCGCCTACGTACGTGCTGCGTAAGCGCTCTCGGAAGCGCTCCGGTGAGCGTAGCGTAAGCGCGTCAAGTCATGTGACTTTAAAATAACACTTTTCATTGGTTCGTAACAGTTTTTTTTACAACTAATGAAAACCCCACCCATTTCCTTCACTATCTCATTCACTTTGGAGAAAGCAAGACCTGTTTCCTTCTTCTTCTCTTCAATTCTTTGGAAAGAATGTCTGCAAGACCACCAAGCAGCAGTGATGACTCTGATGAGTTTCTCCAAGAGGACCCTCCTCCTTTTTAGCATTCCACAAGGAGAGAAGAAGGTAAATGCTCCTAAGGTGGAATGCAAGATATGCCATACTGTTCTTTCACGGGGTGACCCCAGAAGAAAATATACCACCATGATAAGGCATGTGCAAAGAAGGCACCCCCAGAATTATGCCCAGGAGAGTGTCAGGGACCTGGCACGCAATCCCCCGAGAGATGGCCCCTCGACTTCCACCGGAGGAGCAACATCATCCGTGAGAGGAAGACCAGTGGAGATGATACCTAATATTCAGCCAGTTTTTACTGACATTACAATTAGGTGTAAGCAGTGTGACGAACTGCTTTGTTATGGAGAGCAGAGTATCCTACTAATTGTTCGAAAAAGGGAAGAACACTGCTGCCCTCCCCAGCACTAATTTTTCCCTTTTTTTTTGCTCCTGTTGAGCAGTTTGGCATTCCCTATTTTTGTTTTTGTTCTGAAAAAAATACCAAAAAAATGTAAAAACATTTGGAAAAAGTAAAAAAGAAGAAAAAAAACAGTTCTTTTTAGAACTACCTCCAATTCTCCAAAAAGAGCTATATTCTTTACATATTCTAAAGGAGTGAGTGAAGTGGGGTACAGTGAGAGAGGAAAGGACAATGAGTGAGGGAGCAAAGGAAGGGACGAGAGGGGAAGGGAAGTGTAGTAGGGGGACTGAAAGAAGGTGAGTGTGGGAGGTCAGTGAGGGGAAGGGGAGTGAACATGGGGAATGAGGATAAGTGAGGAAAGTGGAGTAAGGGAACGGGGGTGAGGAAGGCTAAGAGAAGAGCAGTGAGGTTGAGGAAAGAGTGGTGATAGAGGATGGATAAAGGCAAGTGAGCATGAGACAAGGGGAGTGAGGAGACAGAGGGAGTGAAGGAGAGAGTGAGAGAAGAGGACTGAGTGAGGGACCATAGAAAGATAAGTGAGGGAGTGTAGGTGAGATATAGGAAGTAAGCGTGACGGAAGAGGAGTGAGAGAGTGAGGGGATGGAGGTAGTGAAGGTAAGAGAGAGGAAGTGAGGGAAGGAGAATGAGGATGTGACTGGACAGAGGTAGTGAGAGAAAGAGTGACTGAAGTGGAGTAAGGTAAGTGACGTAAGGGGAATGAGTGAGTGAGCGAATGAAGGGAATAGAGGGGAAGAGGACTAAAGCATAGGTACTGAGAGAAGGTGAGTGGGGGATGAAAGTAAAGGGAAAGGGAGAGAAAGATAGGGAATGAGGGGTAGTGAGTGAACCACACTAAGAGAACGGGAGTGAAAGAACGGCAGAGACCATGAGTAAAGAGGTATGAAAGAGGGTGGATAAAAGTGAGTGAGGGTAAGACAAAGGGAGTGAGGAAGTGAGGGGATAGAGGTACTGAAGGAAAGAGTGACAGAAAGGGACTGAGTGAGGGAGCAAAGAGAGATAAGTGAGGGAGTGTGGCTGAGTTATAGGGAGTGAGCGTGACAGAAGAGGAGTGAGAGACTGAGAGGATGGAGAGAATGGGGGTAAGAGAGAGAGAGTGAGGGAAGTGGAGTGAGGAAGTAAAAGGACAGAGGGAGTGAGAGAAGGAGTTACTGAAATGGAGTAAGGAGAGTAACAGAAGGGAAAAGAGTGAAGGAGCGAAGGAATGGAAGAGAGAGGAAGGGAAGTAAAACAGGAGATCTGAAAGAAAATGAGTGTGGGAGTGTGGCTGAGTTATAGGGAGTGAGCGTGACAGAAGAGGAGTGAGAGACTAAGAGGACGGAGAGAATGAGGCTAACAGAGAGAGAATGAGGGAAGGGGAGTGTAGAAGTAAGAGGACAGAGGGAGTAAGAGAAGGAGTTAGTGAAATGGAGTAAGGAGAGGAAGGGAAGGGAAAAGAGTGATGGAGAGAAGGAAGGGAAGAGAGAGGAAGGAAAGTAAAGGAGAAGGTCTGAAAGAAGGTGAGTGTGGGAGGGGAGTGAGGGAAAGGGGAGTAAACATGGGGATTGAGAATAAGTGAGGGAAGCGCAGTAAGGGAACAGGGGTGTGGGTGGGTGAGAGAAGAGTAGTTTAAGGAAAAGAGTGTTGAGAAAGTAAATTTTGTTTAATTGGTTCTACATTTCAACACTTTGAAACTCACATAATATTCACTCATCCCCTAGTGCTCATTCACCCTCTTACCATGGTAACTCCCACCTAACTCAGCACACAGTTGAAAAGTTCATCATACTATGTTGCAAACGTATCCAGCAAGGTTGTTTGACCTCTCAATATACTAGCTAATCATGTGCAATGTTTCTTTAAATGACTTTTTCTCAACCATTAAAATGCCTTCTTTAAAAAAAAGCATGCACCCTAATTTTCAGTGGTGAATTTTAAAAAAACACCATTAATTTCTTGTTTTTCAAGTGCACTGAATCTCAACCACTTTTTTTCTCCTACTTTCAAATTGCCATTTCATTTCCACAACTCATCTGAATACAAGCACATCTACCTTCAAGATGCCAAAAGTCTGGTTTGTGGGTCATATAGCTTTGTCTACTGGAGTGAAAAATTTGCAAGTAACAGAGGTATTTACAACCTTGATTTACCAAATATGGACATTGTGTGGATTGGACAGAGAGGATTGAGAAGTCACCAATTGATACCATTAGTAAAATCCTTTATGCATCTACCACACCCTGACCTCATATTTGTGCACTGTGGTGGCAATGACCTGGGCACTTTGACTGGGGTAGGTCTGGAAATGCTTTTAAAGGACATCTTTGGGCAATTGATGTCACTTTTTCCCAAAACTGTCTTGGTATTTTCTAACATATGCCAAAGGCAAAAATGGAACTGGTCCAACCAATTTTGTCCACAGATTGAGAAAGCAAGGAAACAAGTGAATACATATGTTTATGTTTTCCTGAGGGACTATGGTATGGGTTCCATATACCACAACAACTTGCGTTACAACATGCAAGGCATCTATAGGAGACATGGTGTACATTTTACAGATGAGGGGAATAGAGTCTTCCTCTTGAATTTGAGATTCTGCATTGGTACCTACTTGTAGGTACAAAAAGCACCCACATAACACAACAGCTCTTTTCAGAGCTACCCTACCTCTAAGCACTCTAAATAATTTTTTTACTATAATTTTTTACACTGTTTTTCCCCGTGGTGCGCTCCGGGTGCGCGTACCGGGGAGCTCACCCAGCGATTACCCCGCGAAAATTTCAACAAAAAAATATTTTTTTTTTGCCCTGCAGGGTCCTACTAGGCCCCCCTCAGAAAACCTAGGGGGTCAGGGGGTGTCTACTCTGCCCCCTTTTAATCATTTCCCCCTTTTTATTTTGACCTCTTGTGTCTCGATTCTACCGAGACACAAGATGGCGGACTCTCCGGACTGTTTAGAATGTTGACAGACATCCGAGAGCCAATCAGCTTTCCGCTCACGCACGCCCGTAGCGCGCCGGGTGCGCTCCCCGGTACGCATACCGGTGAGCGTTCGGAGCGCGCCTATAGATATATATGTGTTTTTTAAGTTAATTTTCAAAAAAAACCACTGGAGCAATTTTCATCAAATATAGCAAAGGCACATCTGCGTACCAGTCCCTACAATTTTGCAAAGTTTGATGTAATTCCGTTCAGAGGTTCGGGCTGTAGCCTTGTCAATTCATCCTATGGAAATTAACATGGGGAAAACACGTTTTGGGACCCCCCTTTTTTCTCAGCCCCCACTTCATGAATCCCCCCGAAACTTTCAGGGAAGGAGCGGAGCTAGCCAAAATTTTGGAAAATTACATGCAAATTCCTCAACCGGCGCCAAAGTTATTCCCAATAGAATGTTGCGGATTTCCTATGGTAGCTAGGTGCTAACTATAACTACCTACTGGCGACCGCCAGTAGGTAATACATTATGTAGCAATCTAAAATACTAAATCGCATTTTTGTATGTAGTGAGCTACAAACCTTTGACTCCTTGCGATGCATACTCAAGTCTCACTGCTCACCTTTTTGTGGAAAAGACACCTTCTTCATGAGGTAGTTCCGATCTCCAACAAAGAAGTATCATATATGGTGCCGAGTCTTGATATCTCGATGGCTAACGATATATTCGTGCTCCCATCATCATCATTTATTTATTTATTTATTTTATAGCACTTGTAAGGCGCACAGCTACCCACAAAGGGTTTCCCGGCGCCAGAAACAGCATAACACGATATCACTGGAGAGAGAACAGTCAAAACATTTATTTATTGAATAACCATGTTTTTACACTTTTTCTGAAATTCATGTAGCTTTCCTCCTTGCGTATATGAGTAGGCAGTGAGTTCCACAACGTTGGGCCCAAGTAGGAAAAATATCTCCCGCCTATTCTGGCCCGTTTAAACCTTGGTACCACAAAGTTTGCCGCTGTGCCTGAACGAAGACTACGATTTGGGAGGTAGGGTTTAACAAGTGCCTGTAGATATTTGGGGGCCGTGCCAGCTTTGATTTTAAATAAATAACTCAAGGCCTTGAAACGAATACGATTCTCAACCTTAAGCCAATGCAATTCCCTAAGATGTTTAGTGATCCTAGCGGATCTAGGGATTTTGCAGAGCAATCTGGCCGCAGCGTTCTGCACTAATTGTAGACGCTTTATCACTGCCTTGTTTGAACCCAGGTATAAGATGTTACCGTAATCAAGCCGAGATGTCACTAAGGCATTGACCACGGTCTTCTGGGTAGTGGGTGGCAACATCCAGACTATTTTGCGTAACCATTTAAGAATGGTAAAGCAAATACCTGCCACTTTGTTTGCTTGTTGAGTCATAGATAGACTATCATCTATGATGACACCAAGGTTTCTGACCTGAGAGGCTAAAGGTGGGAGTTTGCCTAATGACGATGGCCAATGGGAATCATTCCAGAGGTCTTTACTATTCCCTAACAGTAGGACCTCTGTCTTATCTCCATTCAATTTGAGTTGGTTGGCTGACATCCAACTGAATATTTCTTGGAGGCCTACTTTTAGTGCAGAAGGGACGGACAAGTCGGATTTGGAGAGTGAAAACAGGACTTGCGAGTCATCTGCATAAGTCATTAAACTTAGACCATAGTTTTCTACAAGATTGGCCAGTGGTCGTAAGTACAAATTAAAAAACAGAGGGCTCAGGATTGATCCCTGCGGCACACCATGAGGAGAGTGGAAAACCTCCGAACATGCCTCCGAAGAGGAGATCTGGAAAGTGCGGCGGGATAAGTAAGATCTAATCCATTCCAGAGCTTTGCCCTCGACACCACTCTCACCCAGTCTGTCAAGCAGTATGGAGTGAGAAATGGTGTCGAAAGCCGCACTAAGATCTAACAAGACCAGTGCTACTGTTTGGCCGTCATCCATATGTTCCCTGATCTTTTCTGTGACCCCGAGTAGCGCTGTTTCGGTAGAAAAGCCACTCCTGAACCCGGATTGGGACAAATGCAGGAGCTCATTGTTTTCCACATAGGTTGAAAGTGCCTTGTGTATATGCCTCTCTAATATTTTTGAAAAAGCAGGCAATAATGAGATTGGGCGATAATTGGCCATTATCATCGGGTCTGTGCCTGGTTTTTTAAGTAGAGGGCTGACCGTCGCATGTTTCCATAGAGCAGGAACTGCAGCTTGTTCCATGGAGGTATTCAATATCTCTGCTATGGAACTCAAAGCAGGGTCCTCCAAATTTTTTATGATACCGATGGGAATAGGGTCACGCGGGGAACCCGATTTAATCGATTTAAGTAGTTCCTTCAGTGTATCCAATTTAATGGGGGGCCAGACTTCGAGATGACATTTTTCTCTAGGGACTAGGGCAGTGTTACCTTCCTTGTCTGTGGTCCTGCTGTCATTTTTAATATTAGAGACAATGTTCTCAATCTTGTTCGTAAAGAAAGACGCCAGGTCCTGGCATTGCTGGGTATTAAGGGGGGTAGGTTCTGCTCTAGAGTTTTCCCCAGCTAATTCTTTTACCATGTTAAAGAGAGTCTGAGATTTATTTTTGGCCATGTTGATAGTGTTGGTAACATAGCATGCTTTGGCTTTCCTGCATGCTGAATGGTAACAGTTTCTGGCCTTTCGGTAGACTTCTTTTTGGTAGAGGTCATAATTTTTCCGCCACTGCCTCTCTAGAGTTTTGCAGGTAGATTTTTCTTTCTTCAGGGCTTCTGTAAACCAGGGGGCGGGAGGGCGGTGTACTTTCCCTTTGCAACGGGCTAAAGGCAGGCAGGTATCAACAGCACCAGTTAACCATAAATGTGTTGATTCTGCAATGCTATCCATATCTCCCTCTAAACATGGGTGACCCTTCTTCAAGGCATTGTTAAGGTCCTCTAAGTTAAGGGATTTCCAGTTTCTTCTAAAAGATTCTGAGGATGTCGTAATTGGACCTTTTTTGGGCTTAAGTGAGATAGAGAAACTTTGTAGAAAATGATCTGACCAGAGAACAGGTGTGGTGTTAAGCCATGAAAGTTCTTTCAGATTCGATATTATATGCAGGTTCTTCACCCGCTCAGTGCTTTGGGCACCACTAACTCAGTGACCAAAGAGGCCACGCATGTGGTAGTGGGCCCCTTGTTCGTTGCTTTGGGAACAGCTCTAAAATGGCGTAGAACACGTGCGCCCCGTCTTTTTTATACATAAGGTCACGTGTGTGGTGACGGATGTGCTAGATAGGTGTGGTGTAGGTGTATACCAGCCATGAGAGAGTGTGTGTCCATCTGACAACTAGACCTGCAACTAAAAAATCACTACAATGGAAATCTGGGATTTGTACTGTTGTTGTGTTTTTCTGGTAGCGTAAGCACAGTAGGCTGTACTAATTCAAATTCGAATTCAAATATCTTTATTCGGCACTTAAAAAGATACCATTAAAGAACATGAAGATACAAACATACAATGTTTAAAAGCATTTTTTAAAAAAGAGAAAAGCATATTAAGAACAATAAAAATAGATCTAAAAAAGGGGCGAAATGAACACTAAATCATTGGGGATTTTGTACAGACATTCATTCAGACTATAAATTGATGTGAGCCGATTTTTCCCTGGTGTTCCTTAATCTCATGGCCACCTTAATAAAGCTTATTATACATAACAAAGTATATGGGTCTGATGCTTTTTGCAAAAAGAGGAGGGCTGCTTTAGCATGTCTCAGTCTTTTATTTTTCAAGATCCTTACTAAAAACTACCGTCTAGGGTCTGAATAAAAAGAACATAATAAAACAAAGTGAAGGGTATCCTGCGGAGACCTAGTGTCGCAGCCGCAGGTACCCTTCAACTCTACCGAGCGTGTAAATCCTGCGGGAACAGCCAATAAATGGTGAAGAAGATTAAGTCGGAACCTAGTCATATAAAATCTTTCCTGTGCATTGTGCATCACCGCTAGGTATGGTTCCATTCCAGGCTGTGTTTTTAGTGAACCAAGGGCCACCACGGATATTTTCCCGGTTTCAACATGGGCCCTTCTGGCGATTGCCCGGGCAGTGAAAAGTTTTTTAACCAGAGTTTTATTCAGATTGGTCATAGACTCCGGCTCAAAAAACAGATTCTTACATCCAATTCCTTCCATAGTATCTTTTACATATTTGAGCCACGGAATCTCTCCCCCTCTGTCCCTGCTCAGGCAATCCTTAATGATCTGTCTGCTGAGGCCGGCCTCTGGGTTAATCCAGATCTTGATCCAGGCCAAGACGGGTCGGACCATGATTCTGTCCTCGATATATGGTTCGCCCAATTCCATGTGTGTTATATATGAAGGGGTACTCTGGGGAACCTTTAATAGTCTTTTAAAAAATGTGTTTTCCTCAGCTTGTATCTGATGCACATAGTTTGCTTTGCAGCCCCAAACTTCTGCCCCGTATGACACCTTGGAGCAGGAAACCGCTCTATATAGATTCAATATCTGTTCTGGTGACCATCTGCCTAGCCCCCTCCCGTATCCCATTATGGCACCCGTTGAAGCCACCAGTTTGGCTACATGCTTTTCGGCCAAGTTTCTGAATTCCAGTTTCTCATCGAAAAGTACACCTAGATAGGAGAAGGATTTAACTCTTCCTAGTCTATGTGATCCTATACTGTGTAAAAAGTCCTTTTTAGGGTTTGTACCTGTGGACATAACGAAGGACTTATCCAGGTTAGCTGAGAGATCCAGTGTATTCATAAAGTTGACAAAACCATCAATTACCTTTTGTAAACCTAGTGGGGTGCGGGCTAACAGCACTGCGTCGTCCGCATACAAGAGGACGGGTACCGGACGCTGGCCGATTTGGGGGGAGTCTACACCCAGTTTCATAAGTTCTTGGTCCAAGTTATTAATACACAATGAAAATAAAAAAGGAGCTATTATACAGCCCTGGCGGACACCGCTTGTACAAGGAAATGGCTCTGTCTTCATTCCTTCTTTGTTATAACGGACTGAGGCTGTGGTCTCCCAGTGCAATGCCTTCAATGTGTCCACTAACCCTTGATCCACCCCCAGGGAGATCATCAGGGCCCATAACTTCTGTCTGTTGACACGATCAAAGGCCGCTGAGAGATCCATAAAGCCCATATGGATGGTCCCTTTGGCGGCAATGGTATATTTAGCAGTAAGGAGATACAAATTTAAGCATTGATCTGTTGTAGATCTCCCTTCTCTGAACCCATATTGTACATCTGTTAAAATGTGATTGTCCTCTGCTCAAATTTGTAAACGATTTAGAATCACCCGTCCCAAAACCTTAGCCGTTACATTTATTAAAGATATAGGATGGTAGCATTGGGGGTCGTTCCGGCTACCCTTTTTATTATGAATTGGGACGATAATTGCAGAGGACTAAGAATGAGGCAGTCCTGCCACTACTGCCTCGTTCAAGACCCTAGTGAGGATGGGTGCCCACAAGTCAACATTGCTCAAATAAAGGTCAGGCGGGATGCCATCAGGGCCTGGCGCTTTATTTTTTGAGAGCCCTTGGATTGCTGATTTTACTTCTCCCAATGAAAAATCTAGACTTACAGGTACTGCTATTTTAGCGCCCTCCTCTTGCGGTGCCATCCCAGTGTGATTGTAAAGGCCAAGATAGTGGTTATACCATTGTTCAGGGAGAATTACATTCACTATATCTGGCCCCCTTGGGTCTTTAAAACATGGGTCGTTAATGACTCTCCAAAATGTCGTGATATCACCCCTTTCTGCCGTTTCCCTTAGGTCCTCCCATGCTTGATTTTGTAAAGTTCTTTTACGTGCTTTCAGAACTTTTTTATAGTTGGATCTACTACCCACTATTTTGACTTTGTCGTTTGGTTGATCAGCAAGACATTTCTTCAGATCTTTCAGTGCCTTGGTACAATCGTGATCAAACCAGCATGGGGTCTGAAACAATTTGACTCCTGTGGAGGATTTCAGTAGGGTATCCACAAGTTGGGCGATTTCTTCGAAGGCCCTGACCACAATTTGGCCGCCCATGTTTTCATTCAGGCAAACATTTATTTGTTTTTGGCCTTTCGTTACAAGATTGCGGTAAAATGTTTCTCCGTTAATCTTGGCCCATTTAAGTCTTCTCCCTTGTGCCATTGCCTGTTCTTTGGCACCGAGTACACCCTCTGCTATTCTAAGGTGCATGCATTTAAAATCCAATACCGACGGGTTGTGATCACTGAAGGGGCTTTGTACAATTTCAAAGTTTATAATCCATTTTTCGAGTGTTGGGGACATCATGACAAAGTCTATATAGGAGTGGCAACCCCTTCCTTTGTACGTTAAATTACGTTCCCCCGCATTGCCTATCGTTATTAGGTCCATTATAAATAAAAGATTATGCCTATTTATAAAGTTCTCCATATCCCTACCCTCAGTGGTGTGAACAAAGTGTGGACCTTTTTCCTCCGGGCAACGTGACCAATCCTTATTTATTGGTCTTAGTTTTTCACATAGGTGGCAGTTGAAGTCTCCCGCTAGGATGGTATATGAGGACCCTGTTGCTTTATTGGCTGATGACATAATCTTAAGGCGATCATCCAGTTCTTTCATAATTTTATTTCTGCCATTTAAGCCTACCGCATTGTACCAGTTTATCAGTGTGATTTTTAGGCCCTTGTAGCGAAAACCTATTGCTTGCATATTTGTTGAGTCCCAGTACAAATCGGACCAGGACCCCTGAATGCGAAGATCTACGTATGTTATGAGTCCGCCAATAGCTCTTCCAGATGGCGCTCTTACTGCGGGGACTGAAAAGCTTTTAAACCCTTCTAACGTATATTGTTCCGGATCAATAGCCCAGGTCTCCTGAAGGCAAATAATGTGAAAACTAGTTATATAGTCTATCCACTCCTGTGAATTGTATTTGGCTGCCACCCCTGCAATATTCCACGATATCACTCTTATACCATTCTTGGCCTCAGCCTTGTTTGAGCCAGCCCCGGCAGGACACCTGTCTATATCCTCCCCTACTACAACAGGGGTATCCAACTTAGCTAATGATGTTCCTACCCTTGATTCAACTACATGCCCAATCCCTGGTGTATCATTCGAGTCAACTGCTTTAGGTTCATGAGTAAGTACCACAAAGGAACTGCCTGTCTCTGCTAAGGGGGTAAGTGGCAACCGCACCAAACTTCGAGATCCTTTCTCTAAATTTCCCCTGGTAGACTGAAGTGGGCAAATTTTATTCCGCTCGAGTCAGTCGACATTATTCAAGGCACAGAACCTGTTCCAGTGTGCATGCATTGCAACTGCAGGATCGTAAAGGGGGAATGCCTGCCAGGGAGTCTGCCAGTTGTCTGCTCTATTTAGCTGCACAGGATGCAAAGCCCTGTTCGCCTGACCCCTATTTAAATATGTTGGTCTCGTTATGGGGGGTAGGGGGTAAAAATAGGATAAATGTAGGGGGTGTATGTTAGTTAATGGACCCAACGTTGGAGAGTTACATATATGGGTTACTACAGAGGTATCCCTTAAGTTTATTACAATAACATCCCCAGCGATGGTTTACACTCCATTTCCTATCCATTGCCCCCTTCTTACAGACAATATTACCCCAGAAATGTGTGATGGTAATGGCTTGTTGGATCTTAGCCATTGTACACATTTATTCCTCAGCTCCACTTCATTTTCTCTTTTACCTTCCTTTAAGGGCGGTACGCCTGTTAACACGACTACATAAGGTAGTGCTTCCGGTGGTAGATTAATTGACTGGAAGCGCACTCCCGTTTTTACCCTTGCTGCAGCTGACAGAGTGGTGGTAGTCTTTGCTTGGATAAGGGTCTCCTTTTGGGTATTGCCTGCAATGTCCTTGCTTGGTGACAGCAAGCTCTTCCCTTGGTTGTTACGTACCTGTGCAGTGGTGCCATTAGCGCAGGTGGGTGGAGGAACACATATCTTGCCTGATGATCTGCTTAGGGGAGTAGCACTATTTATTTGTTTTACAGTATTATTGTCTGACGCTAACTAGCCCTTGTGCGTAATCTTTTTAACTCCTGGGCTACCCGAGTCCTGATTGCATGGTGCTGGATTTATCGCTTGTGTCACTGGTTTAACTGGTCCTATCACTCTGTTATTTATTAAAGAAGTTAATCTATCGAGTTTGGATATCAGGGGCTTAAGGTGCGCACTGATGGTCTCCTCCAGTTCAGTCTTAAGGTCTGCCACCATATTGGCTACCCAACAGGGTATGCCAGATGTGGTGTTGGCCATCGGGGTCACCAGGTTGTGGTTAGTCTTAGGATTATCATTCCCCCCCTTTTTGTTATTATGCTTTGCCGCGGTATTCTTTCTAGTTCTCGGGGCATTTTTACCTGGGTTTATAGTTTGCGGAGTAGACAAAGGTATCTCCTCTGAATTAACAAAGTCAGGATCTCTGATAGTATTTCTAGTTGTATCTGTGGCTGCCTGGGCGCATGGAAACTCTACATAAGAGGACGTTGACAAGAAACTTGTGTCCGGTTCATCTAATAATGTTACCACGGGACCATCCTCAATGTCATGAATGGCTACTGTAGGCACTATCGATAGCCGCCTTTCAGTATTTACAATGGCATTTGCCACAACCCCAATAGTTTGTTGCAGCATTTTGTCTATCGCCGTCAGAGATGGTAAGGGCTGCGGCTGCGGCGAATTGTCTTTCTGTCTAGTTTTAGATCTCAGTGTGGGCATTCTATTTGTTTTGGACCCCCTTCTCATGATTTAACAGTCGATCGAGATTGTTCACGTTTCACACCCCTTACAAATATATAGGTCTAGTGGCCACGGGTTAGCTTGACAGTAATGATATGGGGCAAAGTGCAATACCACAACAGACGTAATATCCCAGACAGTACCTTAGATGTGACGAATCGTGGCGGCCACGGAGATGTTAGTGATGAGGCCCAGCCCAGCCTCGTTTGGCCTTGGAGGGCCGTAGAGGGCCCGCCCTTTTCCCGGGCTACGCCCGGCACTCCCGCAACGCGGGTGGGGCACGTCACTTTTATGCGACTGCAGGCGCGCTCTCTGATCCCGCGGTCTGGTCCTGGGTCACGGGGCAGCTGGGAAGGGTAGCTTTTACACCCTCTCAGTCCCCCCTCTCAGTGGCTGCTCAACGAACAACGGCGGAGGCAGACCGACGCGGAACACCAGCAGGGGCTCCGCCACCAGCAGCAACACGCCTGGCAGCCTGGGTAATGGTGCAGTAGATTGGTTGTTTAAAGCCCCCGCTCCACCGATGGGTGGGGCACGTCACTTTTATGCGCCAGCAGGCGCGCTCTCTGATCCCGCAGTCTGGTCCTGGGTCACGGGGCAGCTGGGAAGGGTAGTTTTTACACCCTCTCGGTCCCCCCCTCTCAGTGGCTGCTCAACGAACAACGGCGGAGGGAGACCGGCGCGGAACACCAGCAGGGGCTCCGCCACCAGCAGCAACACGCCTGGCAGCCTGGGTAATGGTGCAGTAGATTGGTTGTTTAAAGCCCCCGCTCCACCGATGGGGCTCGTCACTTTTATGCGCCAGCAGGCGCGCTCTCTGATCCCGCGGTCTGGTCCTGGGTCACGGGGCAGCTGGGAAGGGTAGTTTTTACACCCTCTCGGCCCCCCCCTCTCAGCGGCTGCTCAATGAACAACGGCGGAGGGAGACCGGCGCGGAACACCAGCAGGGGCTCCACCACCAGCAGCAACACGCCTGGCAGCCTGGGTAATGGTGCAGTAGATTGGTTGTTTAAAGCCCCCGCTCCACCGATGGGGCACGTCACTTTTATGCGCCAGCAGGCGCGCTCTCTGATCCCGCGGTCTGGTCCTGGGTCACGGGGCAGCTGGGAAGGGTAGTTTTTACACCCTCTCAGTCCCCCCTCTCAGCGGCTGCTCAACGAACAACGGCGGAGGGAGACCGGCGCGGAACACCAGCAGGGGCTCCGCCACCAGCAGCAACACCCCTGGCAGCCTGGGTAATGGTGCAGTAGATTCGTTGCTTAAAGCCCCCTTAGGCTGTTAGGCTGTACTAACATATTCAGTCTCGATTAATTTACCACCTCCCCAGGGGCTTTTAAATGTTGGGAGAGGGGTCAATAATTGTGATGACTTTTCTTTTTTAGTGTGCAGTGCTATATTGTTTTATAAAATGTATAAGTCTACAAACTATCTTTACTCTTACGATGTACGTGCGATATTTCCGTAATTGATTTTAAAAGTAATATACGCTTTTGTACAGTTTAAAAAAACTATTTTTATGATTATCCCAGATAATGTTTCTCTTAATATGTACATTATATGTATTTGAATAAATTAGAATCTTACGTGGAGTACGTGTACGGGGCGCCGTATATGATGTCACACGGGATATATTTTTTTTTATTAAAAAGACGCAGGGTACACGTTTTGGGTTAAAAAAAAATCGTGAAGCCCGCTTCATTGTTAATTAGCCTCCGGGGGGTCAAATCTCTGGGGCTATTTGTTTTTCATAATCGGGGGCCTAGAGTGTCTCCCCTGCATGGGGATCACTAACCCCCGGATGTTTAACTATATGTATGCAGGGGACTCATGGCCCCCCGGAGTTCAAGGGACCGCTTTCTCCTCCACTCGATTCCCTCCCCTCTCCCCTAACTCCGGGGCCTCTTTTTATTAAAAAAAACTGTGCAAAGGTGTTGCAGATGTGGTATTTTGGTTTCGTTTCTGTCTTTTAGTGGATCCAAGGGAAATATAACAGTTTTTTGTACAGCCACTACCTTTCTGCCTGTTACCATAGTAACAGTTTATGGATCACTTGCGTGAGTAGAGGGGTTAGAAGTTCACCACAATATGTTGGTAATTGAAATACTTACTGTGCTGGAGATTTATATTTATTTTTTTCATAGGAACCGTTAGTCGTAGAAGAAGTTTGTGGAAAGTTTTATTAAGGATTCCTTCCTGTTCGGGGAGTATTAGGGTAACGTGCTCCAAGCAGGACTTTACGAAGTTTAATGTTTATTGGCTGTAAAGTATTAAAAGTAGAAGTTTGGCAGTCATTCCTTGCTCGTCTTTGGAGAATATGGACATTTCATTAGCAAAAGTGTTCTGAACACAAGTTGGCTCCTTATTGGGTGGGAACAGTTCACTGTTGTCAGTGATATTGTGATGTATTTTCCAAAGGAGTATAGGGAAAGAAAGTAGTAAAGCGTAAGTTAGGAAAACTATTAACTGTGTACAGTGCCCATAAGGTGGTGGAGAGGAATTATGAGGTAAACAATTTTTTATATATGTTTCAAGGGCCATTTATATAATTGCTGTGTGGTGTATAAATCACGGCAGAAAATTTTCAGTGTTTTGCGCTGTTTTCTTTAATCAAGTTTGTAGGTGACATACTTCTTAGTACTACTATATACTTATAATGTGGTGTTTACTTTCATGATGGGGAGGTGTGGTTGTGTGGCAAAAAAATCAGTCTTGGTTTAAAACAGTTTTTAATAAGCAAATACAAATAAACTTTCTTCAGAAACTGTTGCGGTATATATGAAAAGAGCGACAATTAAAAATGGAATTTCGTATAATATCAGTTAAACGTGGCTGTATAGGTAATTTTTGTGCTACAGTTTGTAAAAGTGTAGCCCCACATTCTTGTTGATGTAACGGCATCAGTTACTTTTAGATAAAGTAGAATAGAAGTGCTACAACAAACACTTCCCGCACTACATAATCTCAGATCAAGAGAACAAGTAAAACAGTAAAATCTAAATTGTTTCATATTACATAGAAATGCATGCATTATTATTTTTAAAATTTGTATTCTGTACAATTCAGAAACATGCTGTCATAGTTTTTACAAGCTGCAGACTGTTCCGCTAATAAATCACATACTCACCAAAGAATATATAGAATGTTACTTTTATAATATATAGTACGCGTCCTATATATTCTTTAGGAAGAAGGTGAATAGGAATCACAAATAAGAATAGAAATTAGAAAATAACATTCAGAAATGTAGGGTTTATTAAATATTAAAAGTAAGAAAGTATGCATGATAGCTATATTTTAATACATATAAAAATATCGGATCAAGTTTTTATAAATAATTGATAATTATATTACAGATGGCCCTGAAAAATCTCCCATTCCTCTTCTGTAGCAATAGGAAAATCTGTTATAATATAACGATTGATACTATTGTTACAGTAAAAAGAAAAGGAAAATAAAGTTATGTATTTAACTGAACATCCATAATGAAATAGTTTCGAGCAGTAATTATTTACTGAACTTCTTTTCTCCGGGAGGTGAAAAAATTCAATGTTCCTGGTGACGGGTCATAAACTCCTCCGAGATCATGACGGTGAGAATAATAATATGTATATATTCTCACATCATATGATCACAAGGGGAAAATAGACTGAAAGCCGCAAGTCGGTAACGTTGCTTACTTATCGTTACTCTTTGTGACGACAGATCGTGAACTCCACTAAGATCACCAAGATTGTTAATGTTATAATATACATATTAACAGTATGTGATCTCTAGGGGAAAACACAATAATAAGTGGATGATGGTGACATTGATTGTAAATGTTTAGGGTTTGCGTTGACGGGTCACTAACACCTCTCAAGCGAAGTGCAGTATCATTATTATAATATAAAAAGTCACTATATTTAAGGTACAAGGAGCCAGAAAGGGAGTAATATTTGTTATAATATATCTGTTCCTAAGAACAAGCTGCTGACGTTACAGAGAAATAGGGAAAAACATGCAATAATATTTTTTTCTACATATAAATGTTTAAATATTGACAAATAGTCACAATGTATAACTAAATACTATGCCTATGCCATCTTCAAACAACTTACAACTCCGGATTATGTTTGTTGACGCAAAAAGAGAATCCGATGCTGGAGAACGGAACCTGCAACAGAGATTGGCGATTTAGAAATAACTCGGGAAAACGTAACTAATTGCACAGTAGGTGTGGTTTATATAGTTTTTTGTTGTTTAGTAGTCTATGGAAGGAAGATGTGGCTCCGCCTATGTAGATGGCACGTTTTGCAGTTTACACGTGCTCACGTTTTAACTGGTTTTCATCTGTACGTGTTCGAAAAAGTTTCAAACTGTGAAGCTGTAAAGGTTTCGTTTTTGATAGTAACACGTATAAGGTATTATTATCTACATACGTTGGAGAGTTTAAAAAGTGTTACTCGGAAAACTGTGTTCTTGGCATTTTCATGATTAAAAGCATCTAAATAGAAGACGTATAAAAAATATCGTTATCATTAGAAGAAAAAAAAGGTTTAATATTTGTTATTTTTATGGTTCTTAATTTACAAAATGCTAGCGTTTGCAGATCGTAATCCTACCCTCGGAAAGGTGAGCTTGCGCTTGGGGCTTTGGGAAGGTTATTAAATAATAAATGCCGTTTTCTATGCACCTGTAGACTTGGCTTTTAAACTTTCAATTGCCTAATCTGTATATTTACACTTCCTCCAAACATTTTGGTACTGCTATTTTAGTATTGCAGTGAGCCATTCAGCAGTATGTGTTTATGTATACATTGTTCTAAAAGTGAAGCTGTTGTACATTTTGCCAGACACTCTCCTTGCAGAATTGTAATAATTCAGCCAGTACCCAAGTAGTCATGGTGCAAAGTGGGACTTAGGGCATGGACTGCTTCAAAGTCCCATACACTATGCATGCACTCTTCTATGCAAAGGCAAACTTGTCTTTTATAGGTTTTATTATCCAGTCTATGTTCTTACACTTCTAGCAAACTCTTTGTGATTGTTGATTCAGTATTGTAGTAAAGTATTCAGCAGAATGCCTTTATGTATGCACTGTGCTAAAAAAGAAGCTCTTCCAAATTCAGACAGACACTCTTGTTGCAGAACTGTAATTATCCAGTCAGTACTGAAGTAATCATGGTGCAAAGTAGGCCTTAGGGCATGTACTGCTTTAAACCTGTATAGAGTATGCTTGCACTCTTCTATGTAGGTGTACATTTGTTTTTTATACATTCAATTGTCCAGTCTGTATCATTAGACTTTCACAATCACTCTCACTCTACTGTTTCAATATTGTAGTGAGCCATTCAGCAGTATTTCCTTATATATGTACTGTGGTAAAACTGAAGCTCTTATAAATTCAGTCATGCACTCTCTTTGCAGAACTGTAATCATGCAGTCAGTACCCAAGTAATTATGGAGGAAAGTAGGCCTTAGTATATGGACTGCTTCAAACTCCTATATACCATGCATGTACTGTTCTATGCACCTGCAAATTTTCCATTTATATTTTGAATTCCCCAGTCTCTATCCTTACACTTCCAGTAAACACTCTGTCATTCCTCCTGTAGTTTTGCATTGACTCATTGATCAGTGTGTAGTAATCTATTCTCTATATTCAAACAGTAATCAGGAGACGTACAATAAGTGGTACATTCCCAGAGATATGGCAGTTATTGTGCACTGTGATATCAGCACAATGGATGCACCATATTTACAATGTAGAGTATTATGGAGCAAAAACGGCACAGATATGTGATGTATTTGTGTTGTGAAGGTGGTGCATTGCTTGACTTGCGTTCCAAGTGCAATGCAGCTCCAACAATGCTCTTGGGGTTCTATGCTCACAAAGCTGTGTCAATCCTTTCACCTTTTCAAGCAGGAGCAGGGTTTTGATGTAGCATAGCACTAAAACTGACTGAATGAAATATTATAGATATTCACTCAGTCACTTTTAGGAGGTGCTCCTATGCTAGAACACTGGCACTCCCTCCCCCTCCCCATTCTCTGCGCAGGAAAGTGTCTTTCTGGCACAGGGCTTTAGAATATGATGCACCTTCCATATGCATCATATTGTAAATATCAGGTACTATGGTACATCTTTTCCAACACTGCAGCATCACAAAAGTGACGGAAATGATGTGTAAAAGAGGTACAAGGGGGTTGTAAATTCACTCCTAACACATACAAATTCACCCAGTCAGTTTCACTAGCAGTGCAAATTGAAGTATAGACTTCTAACATATTTATATGGATGTGTTACATTAAAGTGCTTCGGAGGTACTACAGTATAGTATGGGTAAACACCTTATACATTTATGCTGTAGCACTCTCTTATACATTTTGCACTTTCACATTCACCATACACTACTAATTCATACGTTCATTTATGCACTACACATTCGTTCTGAGAAAATTTTACACACTAATATAGAAATATAGTTCTTTTTTAAGCCAGTGGAGGTAGTTCTGAAAATAAGTGTTTTTTTCTTTTTAGTTTTCTATTTTTTTTGTATTTTTTCAGGAAGTTTTTCGTTGTTTTTTTTTTTTAAGGAAAAAAAAATTGGAAACAAAAAAAACGTGGAACAGGAAGAAAAAAGAAAAAAAATATTATTGTTTTGGGCAACGGTGCTCTTCTTTGCTCTTCACAATGAGGTGAATAGATTGCTCACCGTAACAAAGGAGTTCTCTGCAAAATTTACAATGAATTGTAAGATTTGCAAACTTAGGCACAATAATAGGATGTGGAATGTTCGGAGGTGGTGGAGGTGCTTTTGAGGTAGAAGGAACTGCAGGTTGAGGGTTTTCCTGGAACCTTTTTGACATGGTGAACCATTGAGGCTGTCCGGAAAGAGTACTTTTTAGTGGGGTCAGCCCTGGAAGTGTAACCTCACAGAACTTGCATGTTACTTTCGGTACATTCACGTTTTTCTGTCCTTCCGGAAATGAAGAAAACTTCTAAATGAAAGCTTCTTTTCTCTTTTTCTGAGGTGACTTAGTAACAAAATGTTTCTTAGAGGAATGTACTGATAAAGTCTCTAAAATAGCAGCCATTGTAGAGTTTGGTTGTAAAAGACTACATCTCCACATAATAGATGTTTTTCCTGGGAAAGTCGAAGTAGGATAATTAAAATGAGACGGGTCTTTCAACAGTTGGAATAGGAATTATTATGAACTAATCAAAACTCTCCTTTTATGGTCAGATGACTTTGCGTACGCTTACAGTGCTCTTACAGTGCTCTTAAGATGCGAGTATGTACCTTTGCGATTTGCGTAATTGCTTTTAAAAGTAATAATTGCTCACTGAAAGTTAAAAAAGTATTTTCATGTTTGACCTAGATACTGTCTTCCTTTAATATGTACATTAAATACATAAATATATGTTTTTGAACAATTAGAAACTTTTGCGCCGTATGCTTATGGGGCAATGCAGACGTCTTGCAGAAGTGTTGATGCGATACGCAAGGTCAAAGTGTATCTGTAACAAGTGCGTGGCTATGTGCAGAGGACCATTTGCCGTACAAAGTGTGGTGTGATCACTGTACGCGTACGGTGCGATTATCCCCAAAAATATGAAAAAGGAATTATAGAGATTCTAATTGTAAAAAATGGAGAAAAAAAATGTGGGATTTAGTTTTGTTATTATTTTACATTAAGAATATGAAATATAATTTAAAAAAATGAAGTTAATATAAATATTTTTCATCAAAATGTAAGAAATTAGTATAAAAAGAAAGAAATGTAATAATTTATACATTTAAAAATTATCATTTACTAAACCTTTGAAATTCACAGAAAAAAACATAGGTTACAGCCACGTTATAGTTGGGAATTAGCATTTAAAAAACCTTGCAAATTCACTGCAAAAACATAGGTTTCACAAATGTTATAGTTGGCAGGAAATTTCACTCATACAAAACCATTGAAATTGCCCCGTTATAGTTAGTTCAGCTAACTATAACTCGCGCGCCTGCAACGCACTGTTGATGACGTCACATATAACATCACTCATGACATGGTCAGTGACATCACTCATGACATCACTGATGACATCTCAAATGACATCAATGATGACATCACTGATGACATCATCCTTGTGAAAGAATGGCGGACCTCCTCTCGCCCTAATATAACCTTTGATAGACACATTAAAAAATAGAAACTAAAATCTTCAAAAAAATGGAGATACCAATACAAGTTACAACAACTTATTCAGTAATTCCGACATCTACATACACATTCACTCATTCACCAACAGTTCTATATAGTCACTCATACATGAACTCACTCATCATAAGTACTCATACACATGTACATCCTGTTACACACCGATACTCATCCATAGAGTTACTTACACACATACTCACACATGCAAATAAACTATCAAACATCCATTTAGTTGCATATACAGCTATACACACACCACTACACTTACTTCTGCAGAAACGTACACATACTTACTCTCTTAAACAATCACTTATAGAAACACATACTTATTTATACAGGAACTCTTCCAATCTCTCACTCTCATATATACTCACTTATAAACATTAATACTCACATCTAGTAGTTTAAAACATGTGTACTTACTTATAAAGATAGTATTGAGACAGTCATTCACTCACTAACACACCCATACACACAGTCATCCACCCATACAGTCCTGCACACATGCTGTCTTCAAAACACATACAAACAGTGAGTTACTCAATCATGCATCTATGCGCTAAGTAATATTCTCCACCGAACCATACAAACAATACTTATAGAAAAAAACCATCACCTATATTTAAAATATATACTAAATTACATATCACTAATTAAAACCAATATTTTATAAGCAACTACATTTTTGCAAACAATATTAATAACTTCTATATTATTAAAATCAATATTACTTACCTTCAAATCAATATTCTTGACAATGAAATTCTTGCACTCAATATTTTCTTCCCACAAATTTTTTAACTCAATATTATGGTAGGCTGAATTTTTTACCCTCAATATTCTGTCTCATTCCTATCTTCAGTGTTCCTACCCCAAAAGGCAACCGTTCATGAAAGACCTAGCCCCACTGTTTGAAGACAGAAATGAACATGAGATGTTAAACTGAAGCAAAGTCTGGTAATTTGTATTTTTGATGCCTGCACATCACAAAATTGGTTTAAAGTTTCACTGAGTGCTTTGGCTCTAGTACTATTGATTAATGCCTCCATATCTAAAACAGACCACAAGGTTTTGCTCAGCTATGTTAATGTTCCTTTATCAGGCTGCAGCTGGTTAAGTGTATTTCTGTTATCATGTACTATTACTGCATCATTTTGGTTATCGTATGAATGCTGAGGATGCCTAGATCACTAACGTATCTGAGACATCCTCAGAAAATATGTCTATGCCTTAAAATGATAGAGAGAAGATTTAAGTCTTGGTGATCAGACCGATATGTGCCTTTAATCTATCATTCTCCTGGCCATCAGGCGCTACAGGTAAACACAGGCACCAAACCATTTGCTGTCTAAGGGCCTATGTTTTCCTTAAGCTCTTTGGAGAAGATAAATAATATAGGTATACATCATAACAGAGAAATGCAATTCCTGATGAATAGAGCTGTATTTAAAATGCATTATTTCAATGTCATAAGGATTTATGGTGTGTGAGAAATTGGTTATTGGTGAGTGGGGTGTTAACCCTGCTCAAGCAACCACCACAATCACTGCATGGGTGAACCAAAAAAGTCACAAATTAAGTTGTGCTTAGCACTCTGGTAGCTTGGCACAAAAGCACCAGAATTAACTTAGAGGCAATGTGTGAAGTATGTATGCAGCAAGCAAACAGCAATAATGTAAAAACACAACACAAGAAAAATCTGACACCAATTTAGAAAATCAAAGTACATTTTAATAAATTAGTTGACACCAAAAGAAGAAAAATCCAAGCTGAGTTATGAATCTTTAATGTTTAAGTTAAAAACTAGTCCCTGAAAGATCAAAGCGCCAACCATGGCTATGTAGTCGCACAAGTCCAGGTCAAATAAAAAAATTATGGCCCACCATGATGAAGTTGAATGGGCACGGTCGGTGCTTACCTTCAGACTTAGAAGAAATTTCAATAGCATTTCTTGAGAAGGTAGAAGTTCAATGAGATAAGGCTGCAGGAGTATCCAAGGAGGAGGCATTATTGTCAGGGAGCAGCTGGATAAAGTCACAGTGAAGATTTCCACGTTTGGACTTTTTTGGAAGTTAATCATTTATAGTGGGATGAGTCTGGAGGCTGTTGCCGATGAGGGTTTCATAAGGCCAGGCACTCCTTCTGCGAAGGACCTCTGAATAGGATTTTCTAAGTCAGCCCAACTAGCGTGAGTTTTAGACCAATAGACAAGCAGGTTGAGTTTAGTCTCCTCTCAGTTCTCAGAGCAGTTTTTAGTCAAAACTTTTCTTAGTCTGAGGTTTGGGATTTTGGCTATCTGGGCACCACTTTCCAGTGTCTGGGACAGAGGATGCTCCACTTGGATGGTTGTGGCTCACGCAAGCTAGGTACAGGCATGGGTTCAAGATGGTTGAAGCCTTTTCTGTCCTTGAGACTCAAATCAGGAGTCTAGTCAACTAACCCCTGGAGTCACTCTGATAGTCCTGAGTTACACAGTGGAAAAGAGCCCAACCTGCGTGACAGGCCTCTGGGGGTTCAAGGCAGGCTTCAGGCATCAGAGCAGTTCTTCCAAGTGCAGCAAAGCAGTCTTAGCAGTCTTAGTAGCAGGCCACAACAGCGAACAGTCCTCTGAGAATGGGTCTGAGGGTCGCATTTTTATATCTGGTACCTTCTTTGACATTTCTAGAGAATTCCCTTTTAAGTGCTCGGAGTTTCCTGCCTCCCCTGCCCTGACTCCAGGCAGGCTGCATGAACAATGAATTGATGTCTAGTCCTTTGTGGGATAGCAGTGCCCAGCCTATTGATGTGCGATTGGACTTTGCCCAGCTCCGCACCCGTCCTGCCAGTGATGGCCCATCGATGCACACCTAATCCCTCTATTGTGTGGATTTCTAGAATGAATAAACAAAGTCCAACCACCAACTATACACAGTCATGTGAACCAGGAACAGGCTGCAGGCACCAAATAGTTAGGGCAAGAAAATGCCGGCTTTCTGAAAGTGGCATTTTCACAATTGTCATTTGAAATCCAGCTTTACCATTAAAGAGGAATTTAAAGTACATTTTCCCAGACACCAAACATGAAATCATTACATGTTCCCAAACAAGATGCAGGCAGGAGGGCTCCGACTGACGTTCGGAGCCATTCCAACCCACATCAGAATCGGACCCTTAAATGTACATGTCCAAACTTTTAATTACAATCTGCCCTACCCTATGGGCTACCTAGGGCCTACTATAGGGGCAACTTATCAGCAATAAAATGGGACTTTAAGGCTTGGCAAGAGAGGTATTTCACCCAGGTCGAACTGGCAGTGTACAACTGCATTTAGATGACAATGGCAGAAGTGGTGCTTGCTTCAAAGAGATACCTTAGTCGGTGGCATGATAAGCGCCGCAGGCCCACTAATGGCATTTATTTACAGGCCCTTGCAGATGTGGTAAACCACTGTAATAGGGAATTATAAGTACATTAAAAATGACAATGAGGTGTAAGCTAATTTTACCATGTTTTAGGGAGTGAGCACAAGAACGTTATCACTGGTTAGTAGTGGTAAAAAATGCACAGAGTCATAATGCCAGAAAAAGAAACAAATTCAGGATAATAGGTGGGTGTAGGCAAAATGATTGGGAGAAGATCCCCCTCTCCCCCCCTAAGGCTGACAAGTTGAACATTCAGTATTTTACATTATTGGTATTCCTAAACCTCATTGTAATAGGCCTAGCTACATTTAATTGGCACCTGGATTATTGCAGAAGCATATAACTGGGCCTCCTTTGCAAATCCATTGTCATTGACAGATCCTCATAGCAAGCCATAAGGAACATATCTGCCCTATCCATAACATAATCCATTAGTGGGGAACGCAACTTTTAGGTTCCACACCCTGGTGCACAGCATTTTATTTAAGGGATACTAGATCCCCCTTAAACTCGTCCATTTATTCTGATACTGATTCGTCCATATTTCAACCTTTACATATTCTTTTCAATATTTCCATCCGTTCCACATATTCATCATATTGCGTGTTATTTTGAAACTTTAAGTATTCACAGGTGCCCATCCAGGCCTCCTTGTAAATATGATTCAATCACGAAAAGTAGTTCTCAGCAGCATCCTTTATTTACAACCCAATGCATTTCGAGCAATTACTTGCTCTTCGTCAGGGGTAGCTCTGGACCAATCCTCAGCATTACAGCAGAATAGTGCATAATCTACGAGGCAGACCCGACAAAGCATGCTGTATAAGTCGTTTGACAATGAAGCCTATGCGTGTCTTGGTTCTGCAGGTGACAAGGAGAAAAGCTCCAGGGGGTTCTGTTTCCCTTTCAGTTATGTTTTTTTTTTGCATAGCTTTAAAGTTGACAGTCGGACTTGTCAAATTCTGGAGAACCAGGAAATTTAGCGGTCACGGTGTGCCCAGTATCACACAGTTAACCAAGTGTAGAAGCCAGGACTAATTAACTAATTTGCGGACTTAGGCGCTAGGCGACACCTCTGTCATTTCACCGGCCTGGATTAGTTTCAGTGGTTTGTGGCCACAACAGGCCTCCAGTGCCGCGGCCGCCTCAAAAATGGTGCCACCTGCGGCAGACCGCCACCCTCACCCCCCCTAGCTACGCCACAGACCCCTCCCCAAGTTATTAGACACATAATTGAATTCATGGAAAATTTTGTCAATTCCCAGCACAGCGAGTTTCAAATCCTCGCTAGCATGTCTTCAGGCCTCCTGCTGGGAGCTTTGAAACCAGTAGCAGCTGCAGGCCGTGCACACATCCCCAGGGTCCTGCTGCATCAGATGCCTAGTTTTCCACTGACTATTCATGCATACATTTGCACCACAAAGTCAAACACTGCATTTGTGTTTCGACAACGCCGTGCATCCAATTAGTTAATTCTACACAATATGCACCAGTAAGCAATCGGTGCATGCTTCAACACTGCCTAGTAAGCCCCAGTCACTATATAAACACGGTGGTGCAAAATGAATGCATACTTCCACACATCTTCAGTCAATGCACTGTAACTAATGGAAGAAAAGCTGTGTGATGCTCGTGGTCTTGACCCTCGAACAAACTACCATGCGGGCCTGCTGCCAGAAGCTGAAAAACTACCCGCTACTGGCTACGTCGAACTCTCTCATAAGTGTATGCAATGGATCTCGTGAAAAAGAGGGCCATGAAGCCCGTCCAGGTGCTCGGACTGCAGTGCCCTTTATTTAAAACTGACCAAGACTGCAGGAAGAGGCAAAAGCCTGCTGGGCAATAAAGTCACCAAGTCAAGCCATTCATCTCTACAACTAAAAAAAAATGAGTATATGTTAATAAACCGTACACGGACTCGTGGAGGAGGCAAGGCTTTAGGTCTAGTTGGTGGGGTGGGGGAGTTAACAGACACGAGGGCCAGTGTTTTTATTTAAAGCGGGCGCCCGTGTTAAGAAGAAAGTTGGCGCCCATGTCGTTAATTTAAAAACACATAATATAAGATAAAGCGCTCCTGTGCTGTTTAAAAAAACACAAGCGGTTCCAGCTGAAGCAGCGCACATCCTGCCTACAGTAATAGAAACTCAATAAAGAAAATAGTGCTTACAGACTAATTAACACATACCGTGTAACAACCGAAGTAAAAGGGCCAGTAGCCATGGGAGGTTACAAATGAAGATAAGGTGGTACTAATGAAGCTTTAACAAACAAAAGGAGCTCAAGGGGGAAAGGGGGAGGAGGCCGCCCCCCACTCAGTCAATATTCAACAATAAATACCTCCTCCACCAGACACCAATTCCTCATATGACCAATGACAGAGTTGCACAATCAGTCGTACTCCTGCCCCAGATGTGTTTGCTTAACACTAGTCTGTGGGTCGTAGTGTGTATACTAACAGGTTTACTAAGGTCTAATCTAGCTCCCAATAGTGGAAAAAGTGAAAAAATGCGTGAACAAAGAGAGAGCGCCTCACGGTAGTAACACCCGAGGGGGTTCCTGGCATGCAATTGCCAGTTTACCCACTTCTCATCATCGGTCGCTCTCTCTTCGTAGTGAATAAAGAACAGAGAAAAACACAAAAGTAATAATAAAGGTGGAGTCCCAACTCATATAGGTGCAGTGTAAATAAACAACCTATCTATCCACTCATCTAAGTTGAAAGTAACAAAGTGGGTGTGTGCACCTAAAACCCCTGTGATAGCCAAAAGGCGAACTGGCCACCACTGCTAAAATGTGGAACAACTTGCTGGCTATAGTAACTTTATTCTGCTGCTGCAAGTGGTCCAGAATTAAAAATGGTTCATATTATACCATGTTTGTATGATGCCGACATGTTTCATTGCTATAACTTCAGCAAATTCATCAGGGCAAACTCGGGGTTCTGATATCAATTTTTGCTTTTCTCAGTTCACTCGACCTGTAGTAAAATTAAAAAACACACATACACAACAGCGGAGAAGAGATGTTGGTCACCAGTATACAACTGCCTGAATTTCAACCAATACATACACACCAGCGCCTACGAGTCAACTGTGTATAGTATTAACTGATGGCTGCCCGCTACTGCAGACCAGCAACCATCAGAGGCTTTGAACACCGTGTCAAATGATCACGTGCTCACTGGCGGCGCAATTTAAATTGTTGCCCCGTGCAAGATAAAAACACATAAGTGCAATGACGGCGCTGATCATATTATCTGTGCACTCGCCCTGCCTTATGTCGAAAGCTCTCCGCCTGACACGCCCGAGTGGTGTGCCACTGACCACAGTGCAGTGCCTTGCCATTCGGACGTAGAAACCGATAAAACCATTAAAATCGCTGTTCAAATTGCTGTCTAGCAAGTGGAGCCGGAAGGTAACCGTCCTGTCGGGATTTGGCAAAATTGTCTCCCCATGCAGCACAAATTCTATGATATAGATCGGTGATCCCCGATCCCACTGGTAGCCTAAGTACATTAACGCGGCCCACTCACAAAAAACCACCCCGCAGTGCACCTTACCGCTACCGAGAGTGCTCGGTCAGAAACGCCCCTCATGGAGATCTCCGCCGGCGTCTATACTTAAACACTCGGGCGGGTGTCTCACAGGCGCGGTGACGCAGAGCGTGCTGCGTCAGCCGGCGTAGGGCGGCCATTTTGAAACGGGATGGAATGTATACATGAATTTTCAATTGAAATTCAATTTAGCCTCACACAGTCAGGGGAGAGGTAATCCTATGTGAGCGGCATATCAAAATAGTGAAACGAAGCTTAATCGGGGAGGGAGACTAATCTGTAGGGTACTACCCAGATATATCCTCCTCGTGATTTGCCTAAGATGTAATGAACATATCCATTAAATTGCAGGGGCATTATCAAGTAAAGACTTTCAACACGGATATTTTAAGCGAGGATTTTTAGGCACAGAGATTACCCATTTTCACAGTGCTCGCTCAAAAATAATGCACACCATTTGGGGAGTGTTTTGTGTTTATGTGCAAGAGTCGTGTCTACTCGTTCTCATTATAAAGGACCCCAAGGTCAAAAATGTCATCCACAGGAAGGTGTCCCCGTCGCTCCCTGTAATCACAGGTCCCTTCAAGATGTTGAAGACTCACCACTCAAAGGGAAAGCGTCAGGGACACAAACGAGGGCTTTCCTGTGCTGGATGTCACAAGGACCAATGTATGGGATGGGGATTAGAGGGGCATATATAGGAAAAAACATGATGGTAATACTGGATCGTCCAAATCCTAAATGCACACCCATAAATGGATAACTCAGCGTCTGCTCACTTTGTTCCATTCAATACTGTCGTTCAGCCCATCAAGATCTGCTTTTTCAGAGAATATCCATTTGGCTTCCTTCCGGGCCAAAATGACTTCAATGTTGTGCGTTTCACCAACAACTTTTTCTAAAATTGTCCATTTGAAATCCCTGTGATCGTGGCCCTGTTCAATAAAATGATGCACAAGGCGGGTGGTGAGTTTTTTAGCCTTGAGGGTGCTGATATGAGCCTGAATGCGAATTTTAGCTTTACGTGAGGTCAGTCCGATGTAATACAACCCAAAACTGCACGTCAACCTATAAATTACTTGGGACGTGTTGCAATTGCTGAAAAGCTTCAGATACCACGTTCTGCCATCATGTAATACAACACTTTTGGTAACATTGGTCAGGTCACACACCGAACAACACCCACATGGGTAATGTCCCGTGGGAAGGGTACCTGATTGAGATTTAGCGGGGGCGCGAGTGTGGACCAGCTTGTCAGATTCGATGCCCATTTGAAAGCGAAGCGGGGAATAGGCATTTTACCTGATGCTGTATCTAGAATAGACCAGTGCTTTCTGATGATTTGACGCATCCTAGTGGACAAAGGATCAAAAGTTGTTACTATGGGGAGACAAGCCTGGCGTTCCCTTGCATTCCTCTCGAGTAAGGCCTCCCGAGGCGTATTCAGCGTTCTTTTCCGGGGCCTGTTTAATCACTTTGACAAGATAATCCCTCTCTCTGAGTTTTGTGACCAAACCCTTGGACTGCTCTAAAAATGAATCAGTTGTCGAGCAGTTGCGCCTATACCGCAAAAACTGCCCCACTGGGAGATTATCCCTTAATGCCCTGGGATGGAAAGAGCGATAATGAAGGAGTGAGTTTCTGTCAGTGTTTTTATGATGCACATTGGTTGCCAATTTAGAGCCAACCACAGAGATATTGACATCCAGATACACAGCGGTGGTGTTACTGATGGTCCAAGTGAAACGCAGGCTATCATCAGCCTGGTTAAGCCACTGTAAAAATGACAATAATAGGTCCTCTGTACCTGTCCAGATACAGAGGATGTCATCGATATATCTCTTCCATAATGAGATGTTACTCAAATATGGATTGGTGGAATGATTGACCACATTCTCCTCAAACTGGCCCACATAAATGCAGGCCGACATGGGGTGAATGTGGCCCCCATAGACGTCCCGGACGTTTGTAAGTACAGTTGACCTTTGTACTCAAAAAATCGTTTTGTAAGTGCTAATTCTATGCACTGCATGACAAAGGACGGCGGGGTGTCATAAAACCACTCCAAGGCACCCAGGGCGCTTGCTGCTGCCACCAGCGTCGCGTCCTGGTGGATACTTGTATACAATGACTCAATGTCAATAGTAACTAGTAGTTGATTTTCTGCCTCGTACTCAATGTCTTTGATGATGTTAAGTATGTCGGTGGTATCCTGAACATAAGAATCTTGGGTAACCACTGCCTCCCTGAGGAAAAAATCAGCGAACTGGGACAACGGTTCTAAGTTGGATTGAATGCCCGAAACAATGGGGCGTCCGGGGGGCGGATGCTGTGGCTTATGAATCTTCGGCAAGATGTAAAATGCCGGTACTCGGGGTTTGGTGTTGATGATAAAATCCGCTTCCTTAGGAGTGACCAATTTCTTGGCCAAAGCGTCCGCCACCATAGTCTTTATGATGTCCTGCAGTTCGGGGGTGGGGTCTCGCATAAGGGGGTGGTAATTAGTGCGGACTCCCAACAATCTCATAACCTCATAGTCGCTGGTGTTGAGCACGACAACTGCACCACCCTTATCGGCCTGTTTTATTGTAATGGCTGAATTGTCTTGTAAAGATTTGACAGACACCCAATCCGCTTTAGTCATGTTATGGGTAGAGTGTGGATTGCTGCACTGTTCCAGATTCTCAATCTCTTGCAGTATTCGTTGTTCGAAGACTGCAACCTCAGGTCCAACAGAGGTCATGGGGGGGCAGAAGTTCGATGGGCGGCGAAGATTAGTATCAAAAATGGAAAGAGGGGTTTTGTCTTTTTCGGCAAAAAATGTGTGGAGTTTAATCTTTCTCATCATTTCCGCCAGTTCAATTCTACACAGAAAAGAGTCGTGTTTAGGAGTAGGGACATAACCAAGTCCCTTGTTGAGGACCTTCCTCTCGTTTGCAGTTAATTCATATGAAGATAGGTTGACCACAATGTCATTCCTATCCACAGACTGGGAGGGAATCTCATTACTCAGTTCTGAAAGGTTTCCCCCCTACTGTGTGTGATGCGGGGCGAGTGTGTCTGCCACTAATGAAGCACCAACAAGCCGATTACTGAATCAGATGCCTGCATTTATGTAGGACAAAGGCAGAAGCCAAATACAAATATGGGCAGAGAGTGGGCGGGGCTTCTATTCCAAACTCCAGTACAGCAAGTCCCGCAGAGCAGCGCATGCACGCTGACTCAGGCTCAACCTAAAAATGGTTATAATTTCTTTTTATGATACACGTAGTTGGGCATTTTCTTTTCTAGGCACTGCAAAAATCGCATGCACATAGTGCCCGAGTTCATGGTACCCACTTTTCCTTGTTGTCTAGTGAAAAATCAGTTACACGGACGTTTCTCTTGTTCAAGAAGCATTTTATTAAACTGATTCTCAGAGTGTACGTTTTCGATCAGCGAATTAAAACAAACTAAGTAATCCTTTTGTTAAAAAGAAATTGAGGCATATAAGAACATCTTATGAGCAAGGAGCATCTCTATGGAGCAATTTCTTTTGGAAGGTTGCAGGGAAAATAATTTCTTAAAGTGTCGTGGACAAGTATCATCCTATACATCCTATACATTTCCCTAGGTTTTTCATTGAGCTAGACTTTTTAAAACCCTTATAAGTTCTGAATATAAACTATATATTGCCCTATGTGCATATTCTCTTAATATTTAACAGTTTTTTTGTAAAAGCACCATACAGTGATCTTTCACAACATGCTTGCTTTAGAGAACAAATGTACAAAGAAAGACTACAGAAACAGGCAAGGAACATTCTCAAACTGCAGAATATCCTAGCATCAAATTTGCAAGCAGTTTTTCACATCAGGAGTGGAGCAATGTATCTCCAACCAAATGTCACACTGTAACATCTCCTGCTCAACAAGCCATCTAAAGCATACCATCCCTTCTAAATGTACAGGGACTTACAAATATTCATAAACTATAAACCATCCTTAAGGCCAGCATTTCTTGAGTAAATGACAATCAGGGCATTTTTCAGCCCACGGTCCAGCCTAAACTGTACACAGCATTTGAGACATCTTATTTGATCTAATACCCGGCCTATAGAAAAAAGAGAAACAACACAGGGAACCTCATTTCCCGAACTAAAATGACACACCACATCGCCCAGGTAATGACCGATCTCATTTAAAATCCTCCACGACATACTCTTTGGTACACATGACATGGGAAACTATTGTAAGAAGACCAGAGATATGAGTTGTGTGAGTGACACTCGAATACACATTACTCAAATACAAGATATGATTCCTCTCCAACAAACCAATTTTTTTGCACAATTACATATTCCGTTACAAGTTAACTTTAGATTAAAAAAAACAAGTGTGCACACATATGTAAAAGAGAGTATGCTGTTGATTATTGTGCGTATGGCCTTGTGCGCTCATTCACAATCATCTTTGGGGAATCGGGGCTGGTGTGTTCCTTTTATTAAGAAGTCTAATGCATTCCTTTGCACAATTAGCAGTTTTGCAAGCAGTTAGTAATTTTCTTCTTTGTGTCCAGTTCAATACATTGGAGCCAATTCACAAAGACTCGTGAAGGGAGAAAAATGTACTCTTAAAACATATTCGTGCCATATCTTCATCAAATCATATAATTACCTATAGAGTGGTTTGATCCTCCAGCAGCAACGCAAGTTAGTGATTGCCAGAGTCTTTAGAGCTTGGTTGATATTTTTTGCTTTTGCTGTGCACAATTCATAGCGGGTGAAACATGTATATCTACATGCGTCTTAGTGAGATCCATGAGGGTGGTAGGTATACACGCATGTGTACACAATGCACATGTATTTTTCAACTTTAAATTTAGTAAAACTCCTCCACGTGAAGAGTGGTAATGAAAAAACAATACAAATGATGTCAAGTCTCGTGTAGTCCTAACACTAATTACATGCACAAACATTGTGCATTTTGCAATTGATTTTTCACACGAATCTACACATCTATATTACACTAATGGGTGCATTAGAACGTGTGGGCAAGAACAAAACAACATTATCACTCTAGAAATGAAAGTGAAATTTGACTTTTTTCCTATCCCTATGAATGCATTCTGAATGCAATCCAACCACTGCACACATTTCGGGTTAGGAAACTAGACATTAATTGCAGATTTTAAACACAAATACTTTGTTTTTGCCTCAGCCTGCTACAAAATTACTAGAAATGCTGCCACGCTTGTCACGCTGAAGCCAGGCCTTTACAATCTGTACTCGGTCACCTTTCAGTTGCTGATTACTCTATATTGGTATTAAACTTATATTAATGAGGGAAAACCTTTTCCCAGACAGTGTCAACATGTAAAAATGAACTAATAGTGCTATAAAATGTGCCGCAAAATGTTGCTTTTCTTACTGCATAATATAGTCAACTCTTTTGCATATTTTAGCCTTCCTCAGCCGTTTAATTACAGTGGCTCTGGATACATCCTACACATGACATAATTCACAAGTATTTTTGTGAAGTGGGCCTCTGTATTTTACCTGTATACACAAAATCAGTAACACCACCTAATTTCCTCACCTTCCCTGTTCAAGCAGTTGGAGTGCTAATTGCACAGAACGTGCACACCCACGCCCAGGTGTGCTGTAATGACAATTTAGTCGCATGTCAGTGTGAAATAGATAAATCATGTTTAATCACAGCATGACAAGCTGCAGTGTATATTACAGCAACAAAATCTATTGTTGTGAAATGCGTCTCAGATGAATGCAAACGGTTCAAGATGTAATGCACATTTTGATGAGTAATCTACATAAACCCCGTAAGCACACTCTGGTTAGTAAAGGATATTTGATAGGAGACTGCCCCGAGCAAGTGCGAATAGTCCCTTGTCTGGCTGAAGATCATGATTTCACTGGAAAGGAATGCTCCCCCTGAGAAGACCAGGAATGCACTTAAAGTAAACATAGTACAGATCATGCAGTCTAGCACACCTGAACAGGATGGAGGTGGCCAGCTGTTTTAGGAACAAAAACATAAAGGGGCATATTCACAAGGAGTTATCGCCGCATTAGCAGCACTTTTCAGCCGCTAATGCAGCGATAAATTTATTTCCCTATTACCAAGCTGTCGCTAACAGCCGTTAGCAACAGTTTTTGGGTGAAAATGTCAGTTGTAAAGACCACTACTTCTGTTAGCGATAATTATATGCAGGAGAGGCGTTCCCATGCAAAAACGGCCACAAACCCCACTGCTCAATTTTTACAAGGGGATCCTTGAAGTTCTGAAGACCAAAAAAAAGTCTCTAACTGCTGTCAGAGCCAGTTACTTGAGACCAGAAAATAGCTGATCTTAAAAAGGGGGATAACACTTGGGGCCTCATCTCAGCATGTTTTGGTGCTGGACAGCGCTGCAAGCAATGTTGCAGCGCTGCCCTGCGACAAAACTACAGGGCAGGAATGCGCACCATCTATAAGATAGTGCGCATTCCTGGGCCCCCGTCATGTATAGTGTTGCACCGCTGCGACAAGACAGCGTTGAAACACTACTCACTACACCCTTCTTCCGACAGCATGGATGCGCTGCATTCACTGGACAGCGCTCCATGACGCCATGAATGACAGATACGTCAGGAATCCTGACTTATCTGCCTGCGCTAAAGTCATGCATTGCTGCAGTCGTGTCACAACCGTAATGCAACTCCATCAATGCATGGGGCCAGCCTATCCCTGTGGCACTGCGTCACCCTCACACCTGCCATCAGGCAGGCGGAAGGTACTGATGCAGTGCCGTTCATGAGGGGTGCCCAAATGTCAGCGCTGTTGGAGATCCATCGGTGGCGGTTGCGCGCTGTGGTGTCATCGTCTGTAAGCGTTGGTGGAGTTTTGTGCAGAGGGAGTTGACAGGATGTTTTTCGGTGGCCTTGATCCAGCTGCGAGAGGGAGCCATGATGGCGGTGGTGTCTGGTGGGCAAGCTGAATGCGTGATGTTACCAATGATGGTCGGTCCAGGAGAGTCCTGTGTTGTGGCTGTAGTTAAAGTTCCCGCTGGCGGAGGTGACGTGCTCGACAGTGTGTCCTGCAATGTGGCTTGTTGAGGTGACTTGCTCCGTGCGTCTGATGTAGGGGACCTTTTCCCTGGAGGGGGTGGTGTCCTGCTCACTGGGGTTGTCCAGGTGGAACATGAGTTCACCAATTAAGTCAAGTCAAGTCAAGTCAGAGAATTTATATAGCGCACTACATACCCAGAGGGTCTCAAGGTGCTTAGAAAGGGGAGGAGGATTACTTGTCAAATATCCACGTTTTAAGTTGCTTTCTGAATGCTAGGTGGTTCTGGGTAAGGCGAAGGTAAGCGGGGAGTGAGTTCCATGTTTTAGCAGCCAGGTATGAGAAGGATCGGCCTCCCATGGTGGTCTTGTTGATGCGAGGTACCGTGGCGAGGGCTTGGCTGGAAGAACGTAGTTGGCGGGAGGGGATGTAGAAGGACAGTCGTGAGTTGAGGCATTCTGGTCCGATGTCGTAGAGTGATTTGTGTGCGTGGGTTAGCAGACGGAAAGTGATCCTCTTATTGACGGGTAGCCAATGGAGGTCTTTAAGGTGACCAGAGATGTGTTCGTTGCGTGGGATGTCTAATATGATCCTGGCTGAGGCGTTTTGGATTCGTTGGAGTTTCTTCTGGAGTTTAGCGGTAGTGCCTGCGTAGAGGGTGTTTCCGTAGTCCAGTCGGCTCGTGACCAGAGCATGGGTGACTGTTTTCCTTGTTTCGGTGGGGATCCAGCGAAATGTTTTTCTGAGCATGCGAAGAATGTTGAAGCAGGAAGAGGATACGGCGCTGACTTGTCTGTTCATTGAGAGTGAAGAATCCAGGATGACGCCTAGGTTCCGTGCGTGGTCTGTCGGGATGGGTGCTTTTCCGAGGGCTTCCGGCCACCAGGAGTCGTCCCATGCAGAGGGGGATGTACCTAAGATGAGGACTTCTGTTTTATCTGAGTTCAGTTTCAGACGGCTTTGTTTCATCCATTCGGCAACTTCTTTCATTCCTTCGTGTAGGTTAGTTTTGGCGGTGCTGGGGTCATTGGTGAGAGAAAGGATTAGTTGAGTGTCATCCGCGTAAGAGATGATGTTGAGGTTGTGTTGGCGGGCGATGGCCGCGAGGGGGCTCATGTATACGTTGAAGAGGGTGGGGCTGAGTGAGGATCCTTGTGGTACGCCACAGATGACTTCAGTGGCCTCGGACTTGAATGGTGGGAGGCGGACTCTCTGTGTTCTTCCGGAGAGGAACGAGGTGATCCATTCAAGTGCTTTTCCTTGGATTCCGATGTTATTGAGGCGTTGTAAAAGGGTGCTGTGGCAGACTGTGTCGAATGCTGCAGAGAGGTCGAGGAGGATGAGGGCGACTGTGTCTCCATTGTCCAGTAGAGTTCGAATGTCGTCTGTTGCTGTGATGAGGGCGGTCTCAGTGCTGTGTTTTGCTCGGAAGCCGGATTGTGAGGAGTCGAGGGATTTGTTGGCTTCGAGGAAGGCGGCGAGCTGGTTGTTGACAGCTTTCTCGATGACTTTGGCCGGGAATGGAAGGAGCGAGATGGGACGGTAATTTTTGAGTTCGGTGGGGTCCGCTGTGGGTTTTTTCAGAAGGGCGGTGAGTTCAGCGTGTTTCCAGTCTTCCGGGAAGGTGGCGGAGTTGAAGGAGCAGTTGATGACGTCTCGGAGGTGCGGTGCTATGACGGAGTCTGCTTTGTTGAAGATGTAGTGAGGACATGGGTCTGTGGGGGATCCTGAGTGGATGGAATTCATCAGGCGAATTGTGTCCTCAGTGGAGATTGGGTTCCAGTCGTTAAGGGTGTTCACGGGGGGAGAATGTTCAGCAAATGGTAGGGTGGGTTGGTTTCCGGGTTGGTTGTCGAAGCTGTTGTGGATGTCTGCAATCTTGTTGTGGAAGAATGAGGCTAGGGAGTCGCAGAGGGCTTGAGAGGGGGTGATGTCGTTGGAGTTGGCCGAGGGATTGGAAAATTCCTTGACGATGTTGAAAAGTTCCTTGCTGTTGTGGGTGTTGTTGTCAAGTCGATCCTTGAATGCAGTTTTCTTGGCTTTTCGGATTAGTTGGTGGTGAGTGCGGGTGGCGTTTTTGAAGGCGTCCTTGGTGCTAGTGGTTGGGTCTTTTTTCCAGGCCTTTTCAAGGGAGCGGCAGAGTTTCTTGGACTTCTTAAGATCATCGTTGAACCATGAGGCCTTCTTGCTGCCAGGTTTGCTTTGACGTTTTTTCAGTGGTGCTAAGGTGTCGGCGGTGTTGGATAACCATAGGGTGAGGTTGGCGGCGGCTTCGTTTGCGTTAGAAGAGTGGGCTGGGGCGTTTAGAAGGAGCGAGGCGGAGATCTGGTCCGTGGTGATTTTGTTCCAGTTTCTTTGCAGAGTTGGTTGGAGGTGGTTGGTGGGTTTTGGCTTGTTGTAGGAGAAGTGAACGCAGCTGTGGTCAGTCCAGAGGAGGTCCGTAGTGTGGCTGAAGGAGACATGATTGCTGGAGGTGAAGATGGGGTCGAGTGTGTGACCTGCGATGTCCAATTAGGATGTCATCAGTGGATGGGAGACCCTGGGGTGCAATGAGGTCTACAATGGTATTGGAGAATGGGAGGCATGGCACAGGGGGCCTGCAAATGAGGGTGCTGCAGAGGATGTGCTTGGGCTTGGTCCGGATCTGGGAGTTGAGGTGATCCATGGTCACCCTTGGGTCATTAGAGTGTGTGGTCAGTCCGAGTGTGCTTCTGTAGGTGATGGCAATGCCTCCTCCTTGATGGTCGGGTTGCTCTTTGCGGGTGATACTGCAGGCGTCAGGGATGGCGATGGCGATGTCCGGTTAGGAGCAGACGTTGGTCCTGGCAGTCGAGGTGGCGCCCAGTGTTGATGGCGAGGAGGGTGCTGGGGTCGTAGCGGTGGAGTGTCCAAGAGGAAGGCTCCTTGGTGCTGAGCGCGGTCCAGGGGCAGATGGATGCAAACGGCGTAGCCTAAGGGTTTCCTTTGGCACAGAGGATGACCATTACAATGCAGGCAGTACATCATTAACAACGCAACTCCGACACAGCAGGTGTCTTTACATCGCATTTGGTTACAACGCATTGTGAGGTCAGTACTGTGGTAATTTGAACTTTTTCGGGTGGGTATGGGTTTTGGATGAAAAATATGAAAATTGGGGTGTGTTGTGGGGTAAAATATGTAAATTGGCTTGTGTTTTGGGGTAAAATATGTAAATTGGGGTGTGTTTTTGGGTAAGATTTGGAAATTGGAATTTGCATTTGGGGTAAAATTTGGAAATTGGGGTGTGTTTTGGGGTAAAATATGGAAATTGGGGTGTGCATTTGGGCCAAATTTGATTTTTGGGTGTGTTATGGGGGCTCAAAAAGGAATTCCAGGGTTCATGATTGGGTTTGGGATGCAAAGGTTAGTTTTGGGTTGCACTCACTGAAGTGGGAATAGTGATATTAATGTCTCCGCTATGCAGCACCTAATCTACTGTCGCAATGTGCCTAGTATTAGTATGCATTGGAATGAAATGCGATGTTATGGCATGCGTCGCAACCACGTATGTGTCTTTGGCACACGAGTGGTACGCCCGCTGTGCATGGGCACACAGCGGCCCCCATTGAGAAGTGCTGGGGGATGGACAACTGGGAGGTGGTAAACGCTCGAAAGAACACTCGATGGGATGCGGGAATGTGTGCGGGAGCAGGTGTTGTAAATATTTAAAAAAGTGAAGACTTACGTCAAAGCTGGATCCTGTGTCTTCGTTGCTTCTGCTCTCCTCCGTCAGCTTCCAGGAACAGGAAGTAGGCAGCCAGGCTCCCTCCCCAGAGCCAATCACAACGCTGCAATGTAGTGGTGGGATTGGTAATTGGCAACGGGACGAGGCATGCAGCCAGGGGCTGGAGGGGTGGGCATGTTCTCCATGCAGGCTGTAATGCAGCTGCATCACGAAGAGGGAAGTGCGCATGACTGCTTTGGGCAGCCTGAGTGGGTCGACCAAACAGTCATTGCGCACTTGAGTGGGCATGCCAATCTGCCCAGGCCTTGCCCTGTGCTTGGAGCAGTCCTACCCAACCTCCCACCCACAAAGGAAACATAGCATGGTTACATCAGTAAGTTATCATCATGTGAAGATTATTCCTCTGCTGCACTGCTTGAAAGCAGTGGGGCGACGCTCTTCCGCCATAGCGGATGAGCCACCACTGGGGGTGTGCCAACTACGTGTGCTAGGCCTGGGCGACTCGACCTCTAGGCGTCCTGCGCTACTCGTCCCACCTTCTCCTTACCTGGACATTGACACTGTGGTGCAATCCGATGCACTCTCTCCAAATCTGTGACTCAGCCAGCAGGAGCCTCAGCCAGGTGGGATTTCACAAGCCTGGGTACAGCAGTTGCTGCCATGTTCGCTGGTGAACCTCCCGATGCAGTTGATGCAGCAGGACCCATTTAGGCATGAAGTTGCAGCGCTCCCGCCACACAAGTTCAGCGCAGCTCAGGGGCCTCACCCTCCACAACATCATCCAGCCTGTGATGCAGAGAGGTGACACCCACCATTGGTAATCCCCTCCGTGCACTCCGGTGTAGTGGTGGATCATAGTATGTGATGCAGACCTCCCTACGTTGGGGCGCAGGAGCCCCTCTACTATTAACAGCTTCAAGGTGCACAAGGCAGTCTTCTCACACAAGTTAGCGACCTGCCAGACTTGACCACCAGGTACGGGAGATCGTCACGGCTCAATGTATATCAACACGGCTCATCGACTCCACAGCTCCTATGCATCCCATTCCAGGCTCCAGTCGCAGGACCAGCGAGGCATCCAGGCTCCAGATGCATGTCCAGCGAGGCATCCAGGCTCCAGACACAGGTCCCGCGAGGCATCCAGGCTCCAGACACAGGTCCAGCGTGGCATCCAGGCTCCAGACACAGGCCCAGCGAGGCATCCTGGCTCTCATCCTGTTCATCCTGGATGTTGGGTGGCTTGCAAGGGTTGTTGATGTGTGCTGCACTTGGCTCAGGCAGCTCCCTTCTGCATTTTTTGGGGTTTTTAAGCCTATTTTCTATTGGATGTTGATTGATAGGCTATTTTTTGCATTAGAAGTAAAAAAAACTCATGTTGGGCTGGCTAAGGTGTGTTTTTTTGCCGCTAATCGGCCTATCGGTAGTTTTTGCCCACTAACGCCGGATTTCCTATCGTCTTCGCGCTGATGTTAGCAGCAGTTTTCTCCACCATTTCTTGATACTATCGCCATGTAGCGACAACTTGTTAATACTCCGCTAACATGGCAATAGTTTTCAGGGTTAGGCGGTGATAAAAACACTGCCGCTAACTGGCGTTTGCGATAGGTATCGCCGGTCCTTGTGAATATCCCCCAAAGACTCCCTCAAGCTGCTTTGGGATACAGTGCCACAACAAAAATGCTATTTTATATTGTATGGAGGAATTAAAGCTCTAGATTATCGACAGATCCTGGGGCTGTGTCATGAAGAGCTGTGATGGCTAAGCAGCCGTGGTCCGTGCAGGTAGCAGCGGTGGGGCCGTGTAAGATGGGATTTCAAGGCACGATGCAGAGGGAAAATATATAATTTATTTAATTTTTCCTCTGCATTGTGCCTTGAAATCCACCCTTACACAGCCCCACCACCCCACCGCGGTTACCTGCATGGACCACGGCTGTGGCTAAGCACAGTGCTGGGTGCCTCTTGTTGTGCATGTGAGTGTCTAAATTCCCTATATATAACCGGAAATTCTCTGAGTTATGGCATGAAGTGCAGACTTCACAAGTCTGAAACAATGAGTATAGATTGTATCTCTTTGCTTACGCCATGCGCGATCTGAAGTTCATGTGTTAACCCCATGAAATTCTGAGACATAACTATGAGAATTAGACACTGCGCATGCAAAAAAACACAGGTCCTCGACTTCATGCTGAGCCATGTATGCTTGCAGACTGGCTACCGCTATAGGTATTTTGAAATCAACACAAGTGGGCTGGTTGACTAAATGCTGATGAAGAATGATTCAAAGACACTTAAAATGGGCAACAGGGCCTGTATTATGTAATGGGCCCACTGTCCCTGTTCGTGCCATGGCACACCTTTAAACAGGTGTACCATGTGCAAACAAGGACAGTGTTTCCTATTACAATCAATGCCTAGTTTGCAGGGCAGCTGCAAACTCATGCTCTCAGCAGGGCAGTTCATTAATGAAAGATGGACCAACAGACTGAAACAGCTAGTCTGTCATTCTCTGTTTAGGTTGCACCCACTTGCACATCAAATGGGTACAGTGATCCTCTGCAGGTGGGTGCATGGAGTGACTACACCCGCCTGCTGGGGGATGGCCTCTGTGCTTCTGCACACTGCTGATGCAAAGCATTGTTCTTTAATTTAATCAGATCAGTACAACCCGTAATTTAGGATAGGGGGTCTCCAGTTCTGCACCGAAATCTTCTTCTCTGCAATGGATCTTTGCCACCATTTTAGACTGGAGCTTCAATCGAAAATATCTCAATAAACATTATCAATTTAGTCATTTAGCGCCAGATGTACGATCCGCCAATTTGCGAGTCGCAAATTGCGTCGCGTTTGCGACTCACAATTTGCGACTCACTAATTGGAATGCACAACAGTGTCTCAGACAGTGTTTGCAATTCCTGAGGTCTCAAATTTCACACCTCATTAATATTAATGAGGCAGGTGCAATTTGCGACCCGTTTAGGAATGTTTAGCATTCCTAGGGATGATAGCCTGCTGGGGTCAGCAGACCACCATAGCTGTGACAGTCCACAGTGCTGATATAACTGTATTGTATAAATTGCCATAACCAAATATATGATGCCATGAGCCCTTCCAAAACCAAATAACATGAGTTTCCCTTCTTCCTTAGTGTAATGGTTTGTACATACATGTAAAATTGCCTTTACCTCAATAATACCAATTGAGACACTGTTGCAAATCTTCACATATGTACCCAGATCTCAGTGTGGTTTATAGGTTTTTGCTCCTGTTGCTATCAACTACTGCTTTTTTAATAAAGCAGCATTTTTTTAAATGCAGCCCATTTTCCTTAAAGGAAAGTGGGATGCATTTAAAAAAGAAAAATGAAACTTTTCAGTTTCATTTTTAAGGGCAGGCAGTGGTCTCTGGGACCACTGCCTGCTCTTATCAAATATTTTCCCACATACTCAATGAAATGAAATTAAATTAAATTAAATGAAAAGGGGTTTTGTAGAGCGCGGCTGCTGCCCTAGGGCGTCCAAGCGCTAATAGTGAGGAAAAAGTGCTCTGAGGGAGTGGGGATCAGGGGATAGAGTTAGTTTCTCACAAAGGTGAAAGGGATCCCCTGGGGACCCCTTCCCCTTTGCACGTGGTTTACAACCTATCTGAAGTAGGTGGTAAACTGTGAATGTTCTGCAGCCACAAATGTGGCCGCAAAACATCAGTACATAGCATGTTGACTCGCTATTAGGAAGGGATGCCCCTTCCTAACAGCGAGAGTCGCAAATGCTATTTTGCGAGTCAGTGAGTCGCGAAATAGCATTTGTACATGCTATTAATCTTTTTTGCAGCCGCAAACGGAAGGATCTCCTGTTTGCAGCTGAAAAAAAGGGTCATAAATCTGGCCCTTAGTTGAGTCAATGATAAGAGTTTTGGATCAGTTTGAAAACCTTCATTTATCGATAAGAGTCTAGTACATTGTTTTTGTCTCTTTATTCAATTTAGCAAATCAGATAAATCAGTTTACAATAAATCATGGATAGAGTCGATCAAGAAATTACAGCGTATTCCATAAAGGAATTTAAATCCTATGTCCCTATTCTATTCTCACAGATCCTAACCTACTAGAACCCATAAACAGTCCTTTTGCAAAAGAGCAAGATTTGAAGGAGCATTGAAACAGAATCAGATTGAAGTCGAAATCTTGACGAGTAGTTCTAGAATCTCGTCAAGTCTCTTTTCTTAAACAGCATCATTAAACAGTAACAAATATTCAAAATTAAACTAAGAAAATAGTGACAGCAGTAACCATAACCATGAGAAATTAGAGACACACAAAGTAGTAGGCAAAAGGAATCGCCGACAGCAGTAGCCCACAGCGAAGAGGGCAAAAAGTGCTAAGGAAAATAGGGATGTTCGCAGAAGACTAGCCTGGACCAGTCTGGGCAGCACTGACTAGTTCTAACTAGGAACACAAAACCACATGTAACAATCCATGCTGGTGTTAGGTCATTTTAATCCAATGAGGAAGGATCCTCCGCTGGTCTGCTGCTTCTTCCTTCATTCCCACGGTAAATGTACGAAGTCAGGAAGGTGCCATCGAGTGTCAACTTAGCTACTAAACATCCATGTGTGTTAGCTTCCCTCTGAGTTCCCACGAGTACCCTACAGTCTAAACTATTAGCTATTCAGTATTCCACTGCGTAACAATGAACTATTCTAAAGGCAGAAACATTTTAGTTGTAATCTACGAGATTAAGTCATGAGATTCACATCTTCACGTAAGCATTATTCTTTTAATACACTATTCAGTATTCAGCATTGTCAGTATGTGACATCTAGCAACTTACTAAATACAATGAGAACATATAGCTTCGAAACAGAAGAAGTACATTTTAAAGTCAGCACATTCTACAGAGATGACATGCGTAAGCAAGTCAAGTGTGAATCATTTATCAAATGATGTTGCATAGTTCAGCATTTTCTAAAAGCATTTATGAAAGAAGAAAACAAACTGGAACATAGAAAGATGAATGAGGCCTAGTCTGACCTAGTAGTGTAATTATGATCAAAATGAGTGCTTACTATCAAAATTCTTGCTGCATATTTATTTTGCACATTTAAGGAAAGGAACATTTTCCTACATTTCATTCTTTCAAGCATTTTCTTGTTAATGTCTAGTGTAAATTATGGCACTTATTTTAAGGTATATTTTTCTGCTTTATCACCTCCATCCATCAAATTGCACTAGCACAGAGGTACAGTATTTTCTTCATTTGCATGTAGCCACACTCACATGCAAATGAAAGTATGCCCCTTTATGTTACTGATGCATTGTACCCCTGGAAACTGTATATAATACAGTGCCTGGTGTCATTAGTTAGTGTAAGAGATGATGAGAAGCCTTAAACTGATAGTCCTCTTCTGCTGTATCGTGAAGTTATATAGCAAAGAACTCAAAATAACAAGACTTAAACTGCTAGTCCTCGTCTGCCGTACAATGAAGATAAATAGCAAAGAAATCAAAATATTGGCTAGATGATGCTTACAATGCTGGTCTGTGTTACACTGAGTTGCCTAGGATTTGGGGCCATTACAGAAAAGTGAAGGTAATCTGGAAATGTGAGTTTACACGTCATCTACCCCTATTCCCTGATCTACGCCTACCCTTCTAATCAAATGTGACTAGCGCGTACTTCAAGGAGTTGTAGAATGAAAGTAAAACTAATGGCTCATTACCTACTGCCTCCTTCAACATAATCTTGTGGTTGTATAATTTGCACAGAGCAGTGGAGAGTTCATGTGCCAACTAGTAAAATTGCGGCAGTAGTCCCATGGTACACTAATAATAATGTCAGCTCTAGTGAAAGTCCTATGGGCGCCATCTTGGGTCGGGTTGTTGGTCGGCCTCTCCGTGACCACACCCCCCTGGCCACATGGCTACTAAAATGTCCACCAGCCGTCAGCGCAGCGGATGAGCGCAGCGGGCGCGTCGTAGGTGCGCCGGAGTCGCGCCAGAGTTAAGCCCGTCTGCGCCCGTCCGCGGCTGGCCGGGGCTAGGGGCCGTCACCCCTGGTCCTCTTATCCGATATTCTTCCGCTGACTTGACTCTACTACAAGGCCATTGGCCCCTTGATCCTTGTACTATTCATCGGATTACCCTTTTGGGCTGTAATTCTCCCTGTCATGCCTGCCCACTAGGTTGCCCTCCTCCGCTCGCGTCCCCGTTGGCCCCTGGCTCATCAATCATTTCTGATCCCCACTCTCCCCCATTATCTATCATCTTACTTAATACTAGGTCAGCCATCAAACACCATCAGGAACTCTTCATTCTCTTAGATACAGATAAACCCGATCTCCTGCTGTTGACGGAAACGTGGTTTTCTGAAGCCTCTCTTCCATCTCTATTGGCTGCCCTCCCCTCGACTTACTACGCTATCCGTGCCGACCGTCCTGGCGGGAAGGCGGGTGGAGGCGTTGCTCTCATTGCCCGTTCTGATCTCCAGTTCCAAATTCTCCCCTCACCCTCCTTGGGAGGAATTGACTACTTGGTGGCTCGTTCCACCTCCCTCTCCCCCCACTTAGTCATTGTGCTCGTCTATCGCCCGACTCAACCAACCCCATCTTTCCTTCCGGCCTTTCAAGATCTTCTTGGCACCCTGGCGGTCAACTATGCCTCTCAATTGTTCCCTGGCTGCACTGTCTGTTATCCCTTGCACTTGGTCCGATCACTTTTTAATTTCGTTTTCCCTTAGTCTCTGTCTGACCAAGACCCTTATCCACACCAAAAACTCTTGGGCTCGCAATTGGGGTAAGGTCAATCTGTCTGACCTCTCGACTTCACTTCTGGCCTCCTCTCCCCCTTTATCGGGACTGGACTCCGCAGCCCAAGCCAAAGCCATTGATTTATGGCTCACGAAAGGAAGCGACTGCTTGGCTCCTCTCCGGCGCACCTCGATTCGGCGCCCCAAAGACGCCAATCGGTGGTTTAATAATGACTTGAAAGAACTGAAGCTTACGGTTCGAAGGGCAGAACGCAAATGGAGACTGGACTATTCCCCCACCTCCAGGACCCGTTATGTCCATCTCCTAGGGACTTATAAACAAAACATCACTGAGGCCAAGAAAGCCTATTTCTCGGCCAAAATTCTGGCGGCCGAGAACCAACCGAAGGAGATCTTTGCCATCACTCACAACCTCACTTAAACCCCCTCCCTCCCAGAAACTCTGCGATTCACTGAATTCCTACTTCGTCGAAAAAATCTCGACAATTAAATCCAACATCCCCCCCCTCCCCTTTCTTTGTTGATCCCCTGCCTCCCCCCGCCCCAGCATTCTTCAATTCCTTTCCTCCTCTCTCTGAAGAACTTTTCCTGTCTCTCCTTCCCAAAATTAAATCCGGTTCCCCTTTTGACACATGCCCGGCACACATCTTACGGCAGGTTTACTCTGTCTGTTCTTTGCCTCCTCTTGGTTTCCTTAACGACTCACTAGCTCGTGGGGTTGTCACTCCATCGTTAAAATCCGCTTCCATCGTCCCCATCCTAAAAAAGCCAGGAGCCGACCCCTCTGTGATGGCCAATTATCGCCCCATCTCCCTTCTACCCTTTCTGGCGAAGGTGCTTGAGCGACATGTTACATCTACGCTCAGCTCCTTTGTCGAGGAGAATGGGAGGCTGGCTCCGTGTCAGGCTGGGTTTCGGCCCAAGCACTCGACAGAGTCAGTGGTGGTGTCAGTACTAGACACCCTCAGAGAGGGTATGGACGTAGGCAGATCCCAGGCGTTGGTCCTCCTTGATTTGTCCGCCGCTTTTGACACGGTGGATCACTCCATCTTGCTTTCCCGTGTCAAGGCGGCGGGCATCGGAGGCTCAGCCCTTATCTGGCTTTCGTCCTTTCTGAGGGACCGGACCCAGGCGGTTCATCTTGGGGAGTTTTCAGCTACCCCCTGCCAGGTCCAGTGCGGTGTTCCCCAGGGTTCTTCTCTCTCTCCTTTACTGTTCAATCTTTATATCGGGCCTCTTATCTTTGCCCTACAGCGGCTGGAGGTCACGGTATATAACTATGCCGATGACCTCCAGCTCATCTTTAACCTATCCTCTACCCCTGACTCTATTTCTAACTTCCAATCTATTCTATCTTTCATCAGGGACTGGATGAACTTCAACCACCTGAAACTCAATCCCGATAAGACGGAACTTGTGGTGACGGGTGGTTGCTCCAATCCCTGGAATTCTCTATTTTGGCCCCCCTCCTTTGGTTCTCCTCCTACCCCTGTCCCCTCTGTTAAGACTCTCGGCATAAAGTTAAATGATAAACTCACTATGCACTCCCAGATTGGTTCGGTGGTTTCTTCCTGCTTTCTTACTCTCCGCACTATCCGCTCTATTTCTCGTTTCTTTTCTTTCTCTGCACTTAAACTAATTATGTCCGCACTGGTCCTGTCCCGCCTGGACTACGGGAACATTCTGTTCAATGGCATCCCTCAGTACAGCCTGCGTAAACTGCAATTGGTGCAGAAACAGGCTGCCCGCCTTGCCTTCGGTCTTCCGAGATTTCATCATACCTCTCCCCTCCTGAAGACCCTCCACTGGCTCCCTGTGCGGGAACGCGCCTTGTTCAAATTAGGCTGCATGGCGTTTCAGGCCAGGACGGGCCTGGCCCCTCTCTTCATATCTTCAGCCATCAAAGCTTACATCCCTGGCAGAGACCTCCGCTCCTCGGCACAACTTCTTCTAGCAGTTCCTCGCTATCGGAAAAAAAACCAGGGTGGCTCAAAATTTTCCACTCTTGCCCCCATGTTCTGGAATTCTCTCCCCTTCCATCTTAGGTCTCTCACCCAGTATTCCAGCTTCCGCAAAGCCCTGAAGACTTTTTTATTTACTCAGGCTCTTCTCTCGTAAGCTCTGCTTGCCTTTCCAGTCTATGTCTTAGCGACTGACCTTGCCCAGCTGGCTGCCTGCTATTTTAGCGCCAAGAAACCGCCCAGGTGTACGTTGCGCTTGATAAATATTTTAAACTTAAACTTATGTGATATAGGCAAAAACACAGACTACCCCCATGTGATCCTAGTGGGAGTGCTAATGTGAGAAAGTTCTCAAATACAAATCTTCTCTCAGCAGTGTATGGGCATGGTAAAGCTGATATGGCCCCCAAAATCCTGTAAATGGGGAAATAGGATTCTGAATAATCCTGTTTTGAATACCTTATAATTGGAATATACGTCTGTCAAAAAGTAAATGTTCATGCGATCTTTGAATTGTTGGGTCTTTTGATCATTCTTAAAGGCAAGTGTAGGAATATGTACAGATCCCAGACCCAGTTTTCCCTCATGCTGCTGCTTTGTTCTCCCATCCTTATTCACCTCTTATTGAGCCTCGCCCTTAGACTTTGCATCTCTCTTAAATCTGCCCATCTCTTTACTCTGCTTTCTCTTCCATTTTTATATTGTGTTTCTATTGTTTTTCTATTGTTTCTCTGTTGTGTTTCCATTGCTTTGTATTCTATTGCTATTGCATCTCTACTGTCTTCCATTGTTGGTCTTCTATTGCTTTTATATTGATTTTACAAATGGTCTTCTATCACTTTTCGAGTGCTTTTCCATTGATCTTCTGTTGCATTTCTATTGTTTAGTGTTCTGTTGCTTTTTCTCCTGTTGCTTTGTTCCCCTCCAGCACCTGTGAAACCTTTTTCACCTCCAACCAAACCCTGCCCATGCTGCCCAGTGCTCCCCCTCCTCCCAGGGCCTAATTAATGGAGGCCAGAGCGTGGGCGCACCACTGGTGTGCCAAAAGCATGCCTAAGGCAAGCCTGTCCGTGCCTGGACTGCGCCCTGCTCTCGGACTCCTGGTCCCTAGCCCACACGCAGGTGCTACACAACCTTCCTTCCCACCCTGAGCACTGGGCATCACAGTAAAGACTGCTGCCATACCACACTGCACTCCATGAAAGGACCGTTCTCCTTCTCCAGCACGTGCTCTATTTGCAAGCAGTCCACCTAGTTATGGAACCTCATCACCACCCTCACAGCCGACATTGCCTCCTCACTGAGACTTAGCCAAACCCTTCATCTGCCCCTCACATTGCCACAGTGACTCCAGACAGATATAAAATCACTCACCATGACCACATCAACAAGACAGGAGGCGAAATAGCCATCATCCACAAAGAGACCATACAGTGCACCACCACCACTGACAATGCTACTACCCCCATGGAAAACCTCAAGTTCAAGCTCCACATGGAAGACAAGACAACCATCAGAGGCAGCCTTGCATACCAACCCCTGAGCCCACGCTCCACCTTTAAAGACTTTGTTGCACCCCTCAACATGATCTCCGACTTCATCTTCCTCAGTGATCTCAACTTCCACTTCGATGACCACAACAAAAACAACTGTGCCCCCTCCTCAGTCTGACCCAAATCATTCACGACCCCACTTACACAGCAAGACACATGCTGGACCACATTTTCACCTCTAGATCTAAATTGGAAACCAAAATTACAAACTTAAAAGCTGGACAAATATAAATTCCTGAAAGAACTTATACTGCTATGGCTATCATCTTTCATGAAGGATTTTCTGTAACATCTGGATACTACACTGTCTATTTAAAGAGTGAAACTGGATGGACAGAATGCAATGACGCCAACGTTAAAGTCAAACAGAAAATACCTTTCAAACTTCCTCTTGTTCCTTCACCCAAAGTTTTAAGGAGGATTTCTGATTTTAAAAAAAGTGGTACGCTGTTTTTCTTCTACGTGGATCATCAGTATTTAAAATATAATTCGGTACACAAGGGGTGATGTTTTAAAAAAGAGCTCCAAAATTCAAGTGCATTTTATATCTATTGCTAGCACTTTACCAGTTATAATGATAAAACAGTTGTTTTTAGCAAATGCTTATTTAGATTAGTGTACTAACTGTTAATAAAACAACTGATTAACTAATTTTAGTGTAGATGTGTCAACATACGTCTAATGCCCCAAAAATATTTATTTGACGTACCCTTGGAGTCTTGGGTCACAAAGAACACTTCACATGCTTTGCTTCCATTTTGTTTTGCCCTTAGAGGATGGAGAAAAACTCCCATGCTATTGTTTGCTGCTGCCAGGGATTCATCCTCCAAAGTACTGTGTTCAACAGGGTGTGGTAACTGATCTTAACTGCCAACAGACGCCATTGTATTGGCAAATGATGGAAAAGGTAGCAACTTTTAATGTAGAAAAGAAAGAGAGCAGGTGCTCAAATGACAAATGTTTTAATTTTTTTTATGTATAATTGTTTTTCCCCACTGTACAAGGATGAAAGTGTATACACTACATTGATTATGGTGTACAAGTACAAAAGCTGAGAAAAGTAAAAATGGGAAAAGAAAATGCTTTACTATAATGTGAAATACTATTACATAAGAAATGTCTACTGTTTGTCTTATAGTATGAACTTATGCATTGCAGAAACTAAATGCTTAGCATGGAATTTTGCAAAAAGTAATACTAACTTATACTTATATTCTTTGTGTTTTTAAACAAATGAATGATACCATCTATTGGAGTAAAGTAATTTCCTAATTACTTCTTTCTGTGTAGTTCTACAAACTAACATTGTCAATGTATACACCAAGGTGCAGTCTCATAGAGTCACTGAGACATCTAGACACACACTGATAGAGCCACTCATATGCCCAGTCTCTCACCCATTCAGCCCCTCTCATGCCTACTGACTCACTGGCAGAGTCAATAGCACACCATATCACGACCAACACATGCACTACCACATGCACTCACTAACACATACAGATTATCCCACTCCAACTCACTTACTCATACAGATAATAACTCATTAACTTATTCACCCATACAGTCAGTCATATATCCACTCATACAAAAAGTGAGCGACCCAGATTACCCTTGAGGGCTTGGGTAATTAAATGAAAAGGTAAGAGTGCCTTCAAGGGAATTCGTTTAGACAGATTTTTTCACTTTCAGTGTGACTTACAAGAATCAATTAATAATCCTCATCAGAATTCAATTCAGCTAAATGAAATTTAAATCAAACAAACATAACTACATAGATGACAAACATAAACACAAGCCAGGTGTATAGAGAAAGAAGTTTATCAAAAATTTAAAACAATTCATCTGGTATACAGAAAATAACATAGGACTGCAGGTTGACACTTAGTGTATGCACAAGCAACTCAACAGAACCTATTAGCGCCTATCCCAAAAGCATAATGAAAAAACAAAAAGGATGAAGCTTCATCCTTTTTGTTTTCTGATGAGGATTATTAATTGATTCTTGTAAGTCACACTGAAAGTGAAAAAATCTGTCTAAACGAATTCCCTTGAAGGCACTCTTACCTTTTCATATATCCACTCAGTCGCCCATACAATCACTAACACACCCATTCACTCTCCCATGTAACCACTGACACACCCAATCACTCACCAATATATCTACAAACATATCTACTCACTCACACAAACAGTCATTTATACACCCACTTAGTCACCTATAGAGCTACTAGGACACACACATTTACTTAACCATACTGCTTACCACTCATTCAGCCATACTTTTACTGACACATCCACTCACTCACCCAGTCACTGACATGTAGTAACGCACCTATACAGTCTCTGACACACCCACTCACTCTGCCATACAGTCACTTACACAGCCACTCACTGACCTATTCAAATACTACCACAGACTCTCACTCACCTATACAGGTACTCGCACAGCCACTTACTCACCTATACAGCTACTAACACATGCATTTACTCAGCTGTACACCCTATCACACAACCACTCACTCACCCATAGAGTAACTGACAGACCCACTCACTCACCCATATTGTTACTAACACATCGACCAACTCTGCCTTACAGTCACTAACACATGCAGTCACTCACCCATACAGCTACAACAGCCACTTGCACGCTTATACAGCCACTTACACACCCACTCACCCGCCCAAACAATCACTAATATACCCACTCAGTCGCCTATCCACCTACTAGCACACAGACTCACACAACCGCAGTTTGCCACACCCATACAGTCACTGACAGACCCACTCACTTACCCATACATTCATACATCCACTCAGTCACTCAAACAGCCAGTCATGCACCTATTCACATATTCATATACCCACTCACACAAGCAGTCACTCACCAATACATTAATTATAATATGTGTTTTACACTTTCGAACAATCACGCCATGTTTGCGAATAATAGTACATATTGCAATGTTTCGCAGCGCATTCGCAAATATACATTTTTGGGGAAAAAAACTAAAACAGCCCTCTAAACACTCAATAAACTCTCTACTTTGAAAGCTAAAGAGTATTTGATAAGTAGTGGTCTAAGTGGGTGCATTGAAAGGGGATGATGTGCCCATACTTTTTTCATTTGTGGAAACCACTTCCTCTATTTCTTGTTGAAAGATAACTAATCGAGTGAATGAAATATTTTACCTCCAATATTAGTGCAATCAGATGAAGGGAGGGGCAGACAACTATACAAGCCTTCATGCAGAGTTGTCTGCTTCTCTGACAGAAATGTAAATGGGCACAAGAAGTTAATCTGCAAAGAGAGCTCAGAAGTTGATTTTGACTTTAAATGATGGAAGCACTTGAAGGCTCCTGATGACGCACATGTGTTCTATATGACTGGTATTGGTAGGGAAATACCACTTGAGCAGTGAAATGTCTGCTTTTAAATACGCCCGGGTGATAAACTCTGCTCCGCTCATGGTGTTTGTGGAATATGGGTACTCTGTGCTCCGTGGAGGAGCGTGGGATTCCTGAATTACACCATTTGGATGTGAAGCTGAGTTTTTTTTTACAATTGTGTGTTCGAGTTTTCTTTCAGCTCATACCACTAGTGAGTTCAAGCGAGACTTCGAGATCACTCGCACGGCTTTCAGATGCAACTGCACCAATCTAGCATTCTTAGTGCCAATTACGATCGCTAACAGAGCGATTGAGCAGCTTTTCTGCTTGAAAATGTAGCTGCGAGGCATTTGAAGAGGATTTTCTTCTCAAACTGGCCGTTGAAGTTGTTTTCTTTGTTTGAAAAACCATTTTTGTAAACCTTTTCTTTCACAGCAGATTTAAGTGTCCCAGAGACTATAACTTCCTGTCCCTGTCTAGAGGGTCCTACCAGTACTTTGTCCCTCTCCTGGTCACTTTTCATTGGGATTTGAGCTGGAAGGATCACTTTCCTTGTCTTCTGCATATATACCATTGGAATTTAGGACTTTATTTTTTTGATATCACACTTAAGTTGAAAAACCTGTGTATAAGGGTGTTGTTTGTTTGCTTGAGGCATGCACCTGGATTTAATTGTACTTTCATTCAATTTTTAAAATGTATTGTGGTGGGTGGCTTGCAGTTTTAGTAGGGACCTAGTTATTTTTTTGCATTTAATTTGTCTTCTTTTGTGAAAGAAAAATGTTACAATGGGCGTTCCAGCCAGTAGGCCCTGTACTATTGATGGATGCATGAAACAACTGGTTCTGTGGTGTCTCTTGATTAGTAGCATCATTTAGGCCATGGATGACATTGGATTTAAATACAAAATGTGTTTATTTTAGTGGTGTTTCACTTCTTTTCCCAAACAGTGTAAAGGTGGGATAATGGCTTTGGAGGATGTATGTTGTTGTTATAAATATTTTTAGCCACGTTAATTTTCATTTTTGGCATTGCTGAATTAATCCTGTGATCTCTGTGTTACCATGCCTCTTTGTCTAGCCAATTTGTATGTGTGTGTGTGTGTATATTTTCCATAGACCACCATTTGCCTTGGTTGTTCCCCATACCATGTGGCCAAGGGCCATTTTGTATAGTCAGTGTTCACCATAGGCTCCCATGTGTTCTCTGTTTTACAGGCCTCCTGCTTGTTGTTGTGACGATGTGGCTGGCGGCCATTTTGTGTATCCAGCCTGTGTGCTTTCCTCATAGGCCTTCACGTCTTCTCTGTTTGTGGCCATGCACCCTTGTTGTAACCATGTGGCTGGCAGACATTTAGTGTAGCCAGCCAGTGTTCTTTCTCCATAGGCCTTCATGTCTTCTATGTTTGTAGCCAACCCTCCTTGCTCAGTGTTAGTAGTTGTTGATGACCATGTGGAACTGGCTGGCAGCCATTTTGTGTGTCCAGCCAGTGGCCCTTTGCCATAGGCTTGCATGGATGGTTGACAATGATAGCAGTTTAATAAATTATTATGCTGTTGGATATTTTCACTTATCTTTCATTTTTTTATTTCACATTTTAAAATGTTTAAGTATTTGTTGCTTTGATCTAAGATACTTTTTATCCCTTTTTCAAACATTACCATCAATACTATGACTGAAATAGGTGAACTACACAGCAGCATTCATTGTCTAAGGATTATTCCATTGTCAACTGTACCTCCCTGAGAGCTAAGTGCCACTGCCAACTGACAGCATCAAGATGGCCCCTAAGAAAGGTGGTCCAGAGAAAGTGGCTAGTGGGAAGGAGAAGAAGCAGATTTCCCCCGCTGACATGCCGGCTGCAACCTTTATCTGGAAAGTTGTGCCTGCCACAATGGCCTCTGGCGAGCAAGCTGAGAGCAGCACTCCTGCATCAACAGCACCACCCACCCCAAACTAAACCCAGGACCATATCTATCAGTGAGGCAGCCAGTGCAATCTTGTCAATGATGATGAGTATCGATGTTAAGTTAGATTTGTCACTTTCACAAAGTAGAACATAATCGTTTCAGGAAACATAGCAAAGTGGACAGCAGCTGCAGCCAGCATTAGTACATTTGTCTGATGTTGGAGCAGGACAGGAGATTGAGCTTCCTTCCGAGCAAGAAGTTGAACCTCCTCTTTTAGAATCATTGGCTCCCAGATCTACAGCAAGGAAAAGGAAGGGTACTTCTGCACCATCTTCTCCAAGCACCACTTTTGATGATGATGATAGGGACATGGAATGGACCCCAACAGTGACCAGGAGACAACTAGAGAGGCAAGGGAAAGAAAAAGTCCAAGAAAGATTTAGATTTATGGAATGGGATGAAGAAGAGGATGAGGATTACGAGGTAGTCATAGTGGAAGATGACACAGAGGAATCTGACACTGCTATTTAACCAGCTCCGAAGGATGAGGCACAGGTAGAACCACCACCAACACCCATATTTGAAAAGCCGCAGCTGATACCTGCACCAACCCCAGCCTCAGTAGAAGCAGAGAGGCAATTGATGACATGACCATCTACCTCCAATTCTTCTTCAGAAACTGGCAGTGGCACAGTAAAAAAGTACACCTCCCCAGTTCAGGACTTTTTTACAGTTAGCAAAGAGGGGGAGCACATTGCAGAATGCACCATTTGCCACACAAATGTTCGTCAAGGTAAGCCTGGTACACATTACTGGAGGCAAGACAACCCATATGAACATCACACAATTAACAGGGAGGAGCACATTCAAAAAATTGCTGAACGTGGTGGTGGTGCTGGGGAGAGACAGAGAACATCAGCTGCAAGTCCAATCACGGTGGAAAATGATGATGATGAGGAAGAAGAGGGTAACAGCTTCACGCAAAGCAGCCCTGTCCCCAGCAGTGTGCCAGCAGATTCACCCACCTCAGCGACTTCACAAGGGCACAAGAAGACTCAGAGTGAGATGGAGACACCACGACATACAGTGACCCCACCACCATGGCACATATTGAGTCTACCACTAGCATTTACTGCTCAAAAGACGCCTGTGTCAGTGCCCACAGAAAATCCAGGCTATTATTATGGGCATGTTTAGGCAGGAGGGGGCCCTACGAGCGAAACCACCCAACCACATTTTTGTACCATGGGAAGCTGACAATATATGTTAGCGCTGGACCTCCTCCCTTTTTCTTTTGTGAAAGGAGTGGGATTTTTTGAATTTGTGGCAGTCATCTGCACAAAATAGAAGGTACCAAGTAGGATCGATTTTCCCAGAGTGGCTGTCCAGCGCTGCATCACGATGTGCTGCAGTTGGTTGGAAAAGCTTTGCATCCACCTGACAACAGACATGTGGAGCAGTTGTCAAGTGACTGACTACATGTGCATCACTGCACACTGCACACTGGATACTTTTGCAGGGGTAAAGCAAAAGACATCTTCGGGTCTTGACCTTGAAGAAAGTTTTAAGAGCATTCGGCGGCATGCGACAGTGCCCATGTTCGATATGGAGAAGTCACATACAGCTGTAAACTTCTTGGAGGAATTTAATAGCAAGGTGTATGAATGGCTGTGACCCAGAGGTCTTAGAATTGGGTGTGTTGCCACAAAGACGGTAATATAGTCAAGGTCATATCAGATGTTGGTTATTTCAGGGTCCTCTGCTTTGCCCATTGCATCAATCTGGTGGTGCAAGACTTACTCAACAAGGGGACATTGTCAGCAACATATTGAACACCTGCAGAATAATCTGCACTCATTTAAGCCATTCTTTTAAAGCCCGGAAGCAGCTGCAGATTATTCAGCATAATAGTAGAGCGCCACTTAAAGCCCTGATACAGGAGGTGCCAACACATTGGAACTCCACCTTTTACATGTTGCAACATCTGTTTGCGTAGTATAACCAGACAAATGCCTATGTCATTCAAAAAGGAGGAGAGGCAGTTGGGAAAGCTATGACCATGGATGCAGACAAATGGGACCGAGTCAAATGTCTGACACAGATGCTACTCCTTTTTGTTGTTTTCACATGGAAAGTTAGGAAGAAGGAAAGTATGATTGGCCAAGTTATCCCGTTGTTGCATCTCCTACAAGACTAGGTAAGGAAGGTGTCTGAAAGGTTAGCCCCAGCAGGTTTGAATGAAAACACAGATGCACATGTCTTGGTTGAAACCTTAGTCCTTCACTTGGCTTCTAATATATGGCTGCAACATGACATCATCAAGTCCAAGGAGTACATCTGTGCCATACTACTTGATCCATGGTACGAACAAATTCTGCCCACTTTAATTCTTTTTTCTGAAGGGGATGTTTTAAAATACAAGAGGTGGATTGTAGAGCAAGCTGGAAACTTGGAAGAACAGCTGGACCTGTGAGTCCCATCCCACAGTTCTGGGGAGCCGCCGTCAACTTCCAGAGAGGGCAGTCTTGTCTCAGAGCAGCCAACAACACCATCAACCAGAACACTGGCAACAACAGCAACAGAAGAACCAGACCCAACCTCTGTATTGGTTTCAATTGGAGGCGCACAAGGCCAGTGCACATGCGATGTCAATACAGGTTGAGCAAGTGGCAGCACCAATGACCATCCACAGGATGTTCCAGGAGTATCTGGATGATTGAAAAGAGGTCTATGTGGATAAAAATCCATTGATGTATTGGTATAGGAAGATGCACCAATGGCCAGAGCTCAGCAGGCTGGTAATAAAGTATCTGGCTTGTCCTGTAGGCAGTGAGTCTGCTGAACATGTGTTCAGTGCAGCTGGTGCAGTTGTCACAGTGAGAAGGACCAATCTCTCAGCTCAAAATGTGGAGAGACCGACTATTACAAAATGAACCAACATTTTATACCACACAATTACACAATTTCTGAAACAGCAGCACAAGCGGAGGAGGGTGATTGGTCGGAAATTGAATCAAACATGTTAGATGACCAACTTCTGGGTGAACCACCTGAGTTTGAGGACAAACTCTACTTCTCTGACTATGTATGCCAGTGCCCCATTGAGCTTTAACTAAATTCTTGTTGAACTTAATTCTTTGTTTGCAAAAAAACAACAAAAATTAGCTAAAGGAATATTATTTGTTTTGTGTCCGATTTATGCTGCCCCACCTTTTTCATTAGTCACATATATATTGCCAGATTGCAGTTGGACCGGTGAGCATTGAAGATGTCTCCGCAATTCCTTCATGACATTGGGGACAATGCCTGCCCCGCTTGCATGCCTATTGCCTAATGCCTGTCCATTTTTGCATTAATTAGCACTAAAAGGGCTGCTACATTAAATAATTTATTATCTACAAGACTGGCTGCCATACCAAATTACAATATGTTGCCTGCATCAAACATTATTGACTACCTAATACCTAAACTACCCGTACTTGGATTGGAAGAGGTAACTTCAATTATTTCAACAGTGAGTGACTGATTGCATGAGTAAATGTAAATGTAAATGTAGTTGAGCTTATATAGCGCACAGCTACCCGCAGTGGGTTTCCCGGCGCTTGCTTAGGGAACCCGTCCTGGTATTCCCCTGTGAGATAGCAGGGTATCCACAAGGTGAAAGTCAGGCATCCCGCCACGAGGGGCCGTTGTGGAGATTAAGCAAGCTATTGCCCAGAGTCGCAGAGTGTGAACCCGTGAGTTGAGGAGGCACCGGGGCGAGAATTATCGAGTCCGTGGAATTTTTAGCCCAAGACCCGCCGAGCCGGGGAATTGAACTCTGGTCCAGGACCGATCTCAGCTTCCGGGTCTGCTGCCTCTAACCCCTGAGCCACACATGAGTGATGATATAAGTTGATTGATGATTATGTGGTGGCAGACTGTGAGGAAGAATGTTGAACTGTAATGTGGGAACTTGCATAGGATGAATCATTTGCAATGTTCGGGGCCTGAAGGCTGGGTCAACCATTTTTCCTCTGGTGGCGACTGGATTTCACAAATTTACCTAGCAAAAATGAATTAAGCTGTATCGGCCGCTCCTATGATCCTTCTGTGTTTTTCGGCATCTAGGATGGCTGCCCCCAGACAATCATTTTATTTAAAGGGCTGCCAAATTCCAATCTGTTGCTTGCAATAAAGGAGAGGAAGTGTCCCTACCACCATGCTTGGAGTGGAACAGGTAAGCATTGCACCAATAAGTGATGAATCATCGAGTGACTGTGAGTGCTGATTGATGTGGAGGCTGATATTGCGGGAGGGTGTGTTGAACTGTAATATGGGAAATTTCTTGAGATGATTATTGATTTGCATTGTTTGGGGCTTGAGTGATGGGTGTTCATTTTTTTCCCTGTAGGTGATTAGCTTTTTCACACTTAGCCACGTTTAATGCAGGGTGTTCTCCTTTTTTCTGGTTCTTCAGGGGCCAAAGCAGTCACTGTAGTTAACAAACACAAACCTATCTAAAATACTGTAATTCTTTTTCTCTTCTTTGTTCTTCAACAGCAGTACACTCCACGTCTTTCTTGCTAGGGTCATCATGATTCATGATGATTGTTAGAACTGGGGGTCTCTGGTTGGCAGAGGTAGGTACCACTGTCCAAATAGGGACCCTTGCTTCTAGTCAGGATAAGTAGGAAACCCTCTGAGATAACCCCTGCTCACCCCCTTGGTAGCGTGACATGAGCAGTCAAGGCTTATTAAAGGCAATGTGTAAAGTATTTGTACCAACACACACAGAAACACAGTGGAAACAGCACAAACTGACTCCACAACAGTTTAGAAAAATAAAGGTATTTAATCTAAACTACACAAGACCAAAACGACAAAAATCCAACATACACTGTTCAAGAATATGGTTTCAAAAGAGTTCTTAAAGTTGTGATAAAATAATCCACAGTTGCGTGCAAAGTTCACAGTTGCGTCACGTTTAGCCAACACTACCTTTAAATGCAACAAAGTTCCAAAACAGAAACTGATGCAGTGGAAAACAAGTGATGCGTCACTCCTGAGACCCTGGGGAGGCGATGCGACAGCCCCGCTGGATGTAGCGGGTGTGGTGAGTTGACTCCGGTCTGTATGGGGAGGGATGCGATACCTTGTATGGATTCCGGTGCGGAGGTTCCGTAGTGAAAAGGCACAATGCGATGATCTTTGGGGCTGCGACGATCTCTGGGGGGACGATGCGCGGACCAGCGGTGATCTTGCTCTTGCAGCTCCTTGATGCGATGGCTCTGCGACGACACTCGCAGCGACGTGATGCGGTCCACAAGCAAGCGATGTGACGATCTCACCCAGCGACGACAGGCTCTGCGACGACACTTGCAGCGATGGTAATCTTCCCGCACCGGTCTGGTGTGTCCCGCAAACGAAGGATGCGACGACTCTGGCAGCGGCAACAGGTGCTGCGACGATCTTGGCCTTCGTAGCAGCGGGAATTTCCATGCACTGACGGGGATGCGCTCCGCAAGCGAGCGATGTGATAAAACTTGCAGAAAGTCTTTAAATACTTGGTTTCCAGCTTCCCAACACAGGTACAACCTCCAGAGGTACCACAACTGGCCCAAGCACTCTAGGAAGGACAGAACTCTCTCAGCAGAGTTCAGGGAAGCTGGGGGTGAAGTCCTTTTGTTCCTGAGACTTATTAACAGGGAGCAAGCTCTTCTCAGGCCCTTGGAGATTCCTTCAAGCAAGGGGACACAGCACCAAAATCAAAGTCCTTCCCCTCTCCTTGGCAGCAAAGCAACAGCAGGTCAGTCCAGCAGAGCAACAGCAGGACAGTCTTCCTTCTTCAGTTTTAGCTTTCCCCTTGGCAGAGGTTCCTTCTTGATTCCAGGATGATCTCATTTTCTGTAGTCAGGGGTCCTGTATGTATACCCCTAAAAGTCTTTGATCCCTTTGTGCAGGAGCGCTCTGAGCCCGGTCTGAACCAGTTCTGGGTGTTCCTTGAGCACTTTGTTTTCCTGGCCTCTCCTTTCCTTTCTGAGAGAGAGGTAGGGTCGTCAGCTCCCAGCAGGAGGTGGAGCCAGCACTGTGGAAGGCAGGCACAGCCCTATTCAGGCCCACGTGCTACCCCCTCCCACCACTCTAGATACAGATGGAGCTATTCAGCCCAGGGATAGCCCACTCAGACTCTGGGAGCCACCCAGCCCCTGTGACTCACAAACCAGACAGTCAATTCACAAACAGGCCAAGGCACACAGACAGGTCAGACAAGAGAACAGAAACTTTCTAAAAGTGCTGTTCTCAAACACAGGATTTAAAAACAACCTTTCCTAAAAGTTATGTTATTAAATTCTGAGTTCAGGGATACCAGACTTTTATGTCCTTTCTTGTTCCTATGGGAAGATATGCTGGTAGCCACTGTAGCCAGCATTCCCCATGATAGCCTATGGGGCAAGATAGCGCTACAATAGTGAAAAATGAAAATCGCTGTAATTCACTACTAGAGCATGTCACCTGCACCAGTACATGCTCTACCTTTCACATACACTGCCATAGGGGTGACCAATGTGTACATAAAGTGGGGACACTGACCAGGAGGACATGGCAGTTCACAGACTGCACACAGGCACTGCAGTGGCAGGCCTGAGACACCATTTTAGAGCTACTCATGTGGGTGGCACAATCAGTGCTGCAGGCCTACTAGTAGCATTTGTTATCACCAGCCCTGGCACACTAAGTGCACTTTACTAGGGACTTTTTGGTGACACAAATATGCCAATCATGGATAAATAATCATATTAACAATTTACAAAGAGAGCATATGCACTTTAGCACTGATCAGCAGTGGTAAAGTGCCCAGAGTCCTATTGCCAACAACCACAGTTCAGGAAAAATAAGGGAGGAAGAAGCAAAAAGTGTGGGGGTAACCCTGCAAAAAGGGCCATTTCCCACACAGATTATGACTGGTCTGGGACAGCATTACTCAGAGTCAGGAGGAGGGCCATAGAAGAACTCAGGGCAGGAGCTGCAGGACTACCTCTTCAATAGCTAGAATCAAGAAGTTATTGAGTATCGACCTCAGTTCAAAGGTAATACAAGACTCTAAGGTCTAGTACTCAGCTGTGTAGAGGTGCATTTGGGAAATGCTGCTGTGTGTGTGTGTTGGCGTGTTGCAAAAGTAAAACTCTGAGTCCCCCTTTTGTTTTGCTGTGCCTCTGAGTCTTCTTGATAAACTGCTCATAAAGATTACCTTCCTTCTGTCCTTCTTGCCTCTAAAATAGAGTTCTTCTTTTACAATTTACAGGTCTTCTTATAGTCTCCTTCATGAATGAAAGGCGAAAGCTAGCTAAGCTCAACAACACTCCTGCTTACCTACTGGAACAGTGCAGGCAGGCCCCAAAGAGTGGACATTCCCAAGGAGAGTGCAGATGCACCACCCGATCTTGCAATACAGGATAATTTTTTGTTTAACACTCATATTAACTAAGAAAAGTTAGAAGACAGAACATTTAGATATCTGAAAAGGGGGCAGAAGGATTGTATGCAATGCATTATTCTGTACTCTGTCATACTCATTCCTTTGTTTCCTTCTAACAACAGATTGAAAGCATATGATGTGCTGCTGTTTATTGCCCAGTTGAATTTTGTCCTTGTGTTGTAGTATTTGTCTTTGCCAAACCTTTCCCCAAATCCCCTTACCCATCCATCCATGGAACCCCTAACCCTCTTCCCCCGAGCTGTGTTAATTATTGGGATGTGGCTTAAATTGCACTATCAATGGATCACACGCTTGGTGGGGCAGATGTGGTAAAAGCAACACCAACTTACTATGGAATCTTCTAAGCAGTAGCCCACACTAGCACATTGCCAACCAGTGCATTAAAAATTGTCCATATTTTAGATATAGAATGAAATGAAAATAATTGTTATAAAGCGCGACAATTACCCCGGGGTATCCAGGCGCTAAGCGGACATTACAGGCTAGGAAGATCCAAAAGATGCCAGAGTTATTTGCTGAGGAGCAAGGTTTTTAGATCTTTCCTTAAGTCCAACAGATTTGTCTTAAGTTTTAGTTATGTCAGAAGAGAGTTCCATAGCCTCGAGGTACATACGATGAAGCCTCTTCCACTCCAGTTGGATTTTCTAATTCTGGGGACTACAAGATTACCACTTGTGGATGAGTGTAGGGGGAATGCTAGGATGTAGCATCGAAAGCTCTGTATCAGGTAGTCAGGGCCGACCGCTTGTATAGCCCTGAAGGCAATACAGAGTGTCTTAAAGTGAATGTGTTTATCTATGGGGAGTCAATGTATTTACATCAGTGCTTGGGAAGCTGATTTATGTATCGGAATGCCCAGTAATAACCGTGCTGTTGCATTTTGTAGTTTTTGTAGCTTGTGAAGAAAACGGTTTTGGATATTGATGAAGAGAGCATTGCCATAATCTACTTTGGAAGAGATAAGAGTTGTAACTACCCTCTTGATGGGATAAAAGGCAACACTTTCCTTAGGATTTTCAAAATGAAGAAACACAAGGAGATTATGTGATTTATTTGTCCTTCAAATGATAAATTGATATCAATTATCACCCAAGGTTTTTTGCTTTGTTACTGAGCAGGAAGAGTTGCTGCCTCGAGCGCTGGGAGCAGTTTGAAAGTCTTGAAGGAGACGCGGGAGCCCAGAAAACAAACCAGCCTAAGGACCGGGGACCATTATAAAATCATAACAGCGTGCATTTGGCAGCTGCCGAAGCCGGAAATAGACAGACTGTAGGAGTCCTTTGCAAGAGCAAGCATTTGACAAGCAACGCGCCACGAAAGAATCAGCCAGTAAGCTTGAAAAACACACAAACGAGTGGCCACCGGCGACAGTACGATTCGAACAGAGGCCATGAACATGCCCTGAGGTACACTAGCAGCCACCATCTCTTTAATAAAGATTGAAACAAGTTCAACTTGAGCCGGTCTTTGGCATCGTGAAAGGCCGGGACACCAGACACTGAGAGAAAATTAACAAAGCCCTGATGACAGTCCGGGAACTGGTTTCCCTGGACTAGAAACGCGTGGGCACAACTGAGGGAGCGAACAATACCATTAAGTGTTCGAACTGGCATGGGCTGGTCACAAAGTCATCTACACTTCAGGATTGTGCTCCTTTTTGACATTGGCTTTTCTTCTATCATAGATTTTCATTAATTTCATTGAAAAATCTCAATTTTTTGTTGTTTGTATATTGTATTCATTGTGGAATGTATGACAATTGTAAATATGTGTTTGTAAAATGCGTGTAATGTAATTGTAATATATTGAATGTACAGTTTATCCTTTTTTGTGAAAATTGAAAAAAATAGTGTATAAAATTTATAAATAGACAGGTATAAATAAAAAGACTGGGTCAAATCAGAAAAATCTGTTTGCCCGTTTTTCTAAGAATAATTTTCTCAGAAAAGTGGTTGAGTGTAGGCAACGTTTTTGTGGTTTGTTACTGGAGGTAGGCAAAGTTTCTAGTTCCTGGGGCCACCAGTTGTTAGACTGGAAATAGGGATTGTTGCCAAACAGCAGGACCTCAGTCTTTGAGGAGTTTAGTTTCAGACAATTGCTGCTCATCCACTTCCCGATATGAAGCATACAATTGTGAAACTGAGCTGCTGTGGCTCCGGAGTTATCAGTGACAGATAACACAATCTCTGTATCATCTGATTCAGAGACTAAGGGGGTAACGTAAATATTGAATAAAGTGGGGCTCAGGGATGAGCCCTGGGGACCCCACAGGGCAATAAAAAGGCTGGTGAGTTGAATTCACAGAGAGAAACCGTCTGGATGCAGTCAGCCAGGAAAGAGGAAATAAACTTACGTGCGTTGTCTTTGATCCCAATTGAGTTAATGCGGTCAGTTAGGAGAGTGTACTTGACCGTATCAACTGAATTAAGATCATCAGTCGTCAGCATCATCATTCAGGCCGTGTGTTGCCTAACCATAAACACCTAAACTAAGCTTGTCCTATCCAGACTCTGAGTTAATTTTGTATAACTTGAGGATATCACAAATAATACTGCTAGCACCACATTAGCCAAAACATCCTAGTGTTGCTGTTTTTTCAATTTTAGCACAATCAGGCAATCTCATTGTATCATCACGTAGTAGTCAGGTGGTATCAATTTTTTGTAAATCTTAAATAATTAATATAACTCACTGACTGAGTTGTACTATTTCCACTTAGTTGCCTACGATGGATAATCAATCAATCATTCAGATCAATCCTTCAGTTGGGTCTCACCTGGGTGGAACTGGAAGTGGGACCTCACTTGTGAAGTTGTGATACCCCTGCTGTTATTGCTGCATCTATATTAAGCTAAGACAACTAGTATGGATGAAATTTAACTTAGTTTGAAAGTAACTAACTGCTACCGTTGTTTATCTACATAGTTGTACACAAAGTAGGTCATCATGTCGGCATTCCCCATAATGGTCAAGATAGTTAGAGAAGTATAAGTATAGACTCTATAACTAAGGGCTATGCTCTCTCCTAAGTTACAAGCACATAAACAGATTGCATAAAACTGCTTGAAGGAAGCAGTGCAAAGTAAAAGAAACTACTTCAGGCATACATTTAGATTGAATAAAATAGTTTTCCTCTTCATTATCTAGGAAACCCACCTTCTCCACCCAAACAACATGCCCACACCTCTCCCCAAACAAAATGACCCAAGCCCCAAAACTCAAAATATCCAAGAAAAATAATCTCCAGTCACAGCTCCCTTCCCAACCTCTCCACCCAGCCCCAACAAATCCCTCCCACCAAAACAATGTAAAAAAAAGCTATAAGAGGGCATTATGGATGTCAGTCCAGAGCTGGTCCGGGCTCTGCTCCATCATAGTGAGCCAGCCCTCAATGAGGTCCAGCCGCTGCAGGATGCAGTGCAGCAATGGCCTGTTGTCAGTGTGGTGGGGGTGGAAGCAGTTGGCTGGCAGTAAGCATGAGCGCAAAATCCGCTCCGATCGCGGATTTTGCGGATTTTCAGTGAATCCGCGGTCCGCGAACTCTCGCGAATTCACCGAAAATCCGCAATCCGCGATCGGAGCGGATTTTGCGGTCAAAAGTTCAAGCCTAATGCCTAATTTACGATGGCGCCGGCAAGCTGCCAGCGCCATCCTCAAATGGTTACTTAATTAGCTTCAACAGGAAGCTCTAACAGATAAGATAAAGCAGGGGCTCGAGCGCCTGCTTTATTTTATCAGTTGGAGCTTCCTGTTGAAGCTAATTAAGTAACTTTTGCAGGATGGCGCTGGCAGCTTGCCGGCGCCATCGTAAATTATTTACATGGGGAAAAACGGTGGTGTCTTCTTGAATAAATATGAAGGGCAGGGTTCAAATTCTGGCACGACGGTCCTGGCACAAAAAATAAACCTCAACAGGAAACACTTGCAGATATCAATAACGCATGTGCCCTAGTTGAAGCTTAAATTCAGTGACTCATTCATCAGCCCAAAAATAATCGTGAGCGTTGTGGAGGCTGGGCAGGTGTGTCGAGCACGAGTCTGTCTCTTAATCTGCTGCTCTGATCGGTCTCTGACCTTTTATACACACAAGCGCCATGTGCGCTCGCATGGAAGCCCCGTCCGTTTGGCCCCGCCCGAGCTTCTGTCTCTTAATCTGCTGCTCTGATCGGTCTCTGACCTTTTATACACACAAGCGGCATGCGCGCTCGCATGGAAGCCCCGTCCGTTTGGCCCCGCCCACACACTCAAGGAAGCCCCGCCCCCAAATCCGCCGATCCGCATAATCCGCGGATTTTGCGGATCCACGATCCGTGAATCCGCAAATTCGTGAATCGTGGATCCGCAAAAGCCATACTCATTGCTAGTCAGCGTCTTTGTTACTGTCTGCGGCTGTAGTTGACAATGATCTATTTTTAATTCGAATAGCCTTCCTCATCACGAAATGCATTTCTCTTTCTAACCTGTCTCCAAAGAGGCGATGAATAATAAATAAGATACTACATCACACTCCTCACGTATGACAAGCGGATATTAATATATTATCCTGTCTGCCATAAGTAGACATTGAGGAAAATGAATCTAATAAACTACACTACAGGTAAAGGAACAAGCTATATAGATTCTATTTTACACATTGATCACTGTGTATCCCATACGTCAAACTTGAAATCAAATCATGTAACTAATTCCATTTTACTTTGTGGCCTCGCAACATCAAGTATTTCCAACAAATTCATTTTCTGGGCAGTAACCAAGGAAAGGAAACTTGATTCACTCAACTGCAGGGACTAGTGTAAAGGGATTAGACAGGTAATGCAGAGCTTTTTTAATATATAATAGAGGGGGCACTACATCGATCATTGATTCATTATCTTTGTCTCATTCAGCCATTGTACAATTCGAAAGGGAAAAATCTGCATAAGTGCAAATTAAATCTTATGGGAAAGCATGAAATATATTCTGGAATCACTTCACATGGGTATTGAATTTAATGTGTCACATGCCAAGAATGGATTTTCCAATTTGGTAGGCTGGGATGGAAGAATTTAGGAAAAAATAATGGAGTGAAGTACTAAGGGGTGACTGAGTGGGCGAAGGGGGAACACCCCTTGTGTTTTTGGTTTGGTTTGCAATGAATTAAAAGTATTGTGAATTCCACATTAACTGAAGCAGACACACATTACACAGCCAAAACTGCAGTAACAAATTGATTGACCCATGCTGAACTTTGGACTATGTTGGCAAAAATGCCCTGGGTGGGAGGGGGGATGATGAATCATAGGTAGGATAGATCTGGCTCACTTAACAACTACAGCGAGGCAAGTTAGTAGAACAATGAATAACAATGAATAACCTCCACTTAGAACCATAGGTTTGAATGATATTGATAACCCTACAGAAACCAAGTAGGCAAAGTAGGTGAGCAGCATGGTCCTCATGAGAAGAAGAGCTACCTTGCTTATTTATCCAAACAATACAAATATTCATTCATTCATCCTTTCATTCTAATACACCCATAGCCACCATGATTAAGCTTTACTTTCTCCCATTCCAGTCTTTCACCAAAATTTCCAATCCATTATCCACCCATTCAGTAGCAACCCTTTCTTCAAAACATCCATTCACACATCCATCCATTTACCTACCCACCCTTTCACTCATATACCATTTCCTTTCTTTTAAGTTACCTTCCATTCTTTCATGTCTCCCTCAAGCCATCAAATCTCATTATGTGAGATTTTGCTGAGGTGCAGATAAAAGAGGCAATAATAATAATAACTCAACCACCGCTGTGGCCGGTAAAGCTGAGGGGGGTTCACTTCACAGTCAGTTTTTTTTATGACCATGAGCGACGCCATAGTAATTACAAGAAATGATATGACTTGTCTGTGCCCATCCCTGCTGCCTCTTCTCCCCCTCCAACCGACCCATCTCCTCCTAGAGCTGCACTGCAGCTGACATCACGGATGCTCTGTGTGGCTAGAATAAAACAGTACATATAATTTAGATGCCAGATATGCAACCCCAAATACAACTGCAATGCAACACTACAGCTCAGTTAGCACATAAGTATCTTCCAAAAATCACTCTAGGCATTTGATTAGCTGGTTCAAAAAGTTAGACAAGCAAGGCATGGAATAATGGTCAATGAAAGACATATAGTGTTGGTTGAAAAATGCAATGGGAGTGGGATCTCATACTTTTTTTCCAGACTTGCTGCCCTGTCATGGGAAATTACTGGTATGCTGTAACTATAAATGAACATGTCTGCAGCACACTACATAGGCATGGGGGTTCCATCATGACCATGGCCAACCTCTCACAAACTGAACTGTGTTAGAGCTAGGCATAATGAGGAAAAGGAAAGCCTTCTCAACAAACATACATGGTGAATTTTACTTATATTACTATCTTACTTGGGCCTGCTATCTAAATCTTCATGAAGACAGAACCAACATTCCAATACCCCAAAATTCTACCTTAAGAATTCCACTACAATCATAAAAGGACTTATTAGGATCAACAGAGCCCTCAGCAGCGATGCTGGTGGTTGGCGCCGGCTCACCAGCTTCTTCCGGACCCTCAGAAACGTCCCCATTCTTGCCCTTGGGTGCTGATGAAAGAAATTAAGAAGACAAATAAAAATAGATTAGTGATTCAGTTAATAATCTCCACAAAATGTTTTATGAAAAGCCAACACAGTGACAATCTTAGATGAAATAGATCGGCTGTCGTTAAATCTATAATCCAAATTTCCTCAACAAAAACTACATTTGGAACTAATGTATTACAGTGAATGATCTTTAGTTCTATTCCCATTTCTCAACACCCTTGATGGAGCAACTCAGTCTCCCTTTTTTGCAATGCATAGATGCATACTTTACCTCACTGTGAATTCAACTAAATAACCTGGAACTGTACAAGCTACATAAACAAAGTCACAGACAGAACAAACTGCTCACTGATTCACTGTAGTGACAGGCAAATAGTCTGCAATGGCTTCTTATTTAATCAGCAAAAGCGAGCACCTGGTGAATGCGTTTAGGTAGCGCTGAGCACCTGCCTACCAGAAACTAGAAACTGGATAATACAATAATATATCAGCATAAACTAGAGATGAATTACCTCTTAGTGTAAGCAGCATACTATTCAGAATTTGTTTTTTAGCATTATAGGACTCACACACAACAAATAATTAATACACACCGAGCCCCGGAATCTCGACACTTAGCAGGTTGAGCATGTCCTGTTCCCGGTCCAGAATGTCCACTCAGCGGTGCGTCAGCCACTGGGCTGTGCGCCGAACTTGGTTGGTGCGCCGCACGCACCAGCACACCGTTACCCAGGGTTGCCGATGCTCCCGCAGGGGGAAACCGCTACTGGGACTGCTGCTAGCATAGAGGCAAAGTGGTGATGCACAACAAAACTAGTGCTGCCAGCTCCTCCTCTCCAAAGATCACCCAGGGCAGCATACCTGGGAGGCGCCAGCACCCGCAAGGAAGTCGTCCCTCTGCCATGGCGCTTAGGTGGGGTAGAAATAAGAAGTAAAATCAAGTAAAAAGTAAAGAAAAAAGAAACAAAGGAAAGTAGGGGAAATAAAGTCAAAAAGTCACAAAAACTTAAAAAGGTTTACCCAAAAACATAAAACACATAAATACACAAAGGTCCACGCTATTATAAACAATAAAGGAGGAGGATTAGAAAGCTTAAGGACAGATAAAAAGTTAGGCCCAGCACCATAACAGACAGCAGAAAACAAGATGGCCGCGCCCATGCGGACAGAGTGGTACTGTTTATGTGTGATTTAGAATGCAAGAACACACTTGAGAACTGGGTAGTGCTGTTCATGCTCAATTTTGGAGGGTGCGTACGCACTCCACGTTCCCAACGCAATGTGAATTGTGCATCAGCAACCTCTGCCTGCAAGCAGTACTTTGCATAGCGCAGCTGAGTTTCTTCTGAACTCTGGGAAATCTGTGTGGTAGGGCTTCTCGAACTCTGTCCTCCCCTACTTTTAAAGGACAGTTATAGAAAAAAATTGAACCATGGACACGCTGGATAGTACTAAAATATATATTTTGCAAGCACTTTTTTGTATTTTAAACCTCTTTGCACATTTTGTAGCATTCAATTTTATGCTGTGGGTAATGTAAGTTTAAAATAATGAATTATATAGTCGCAGTGCTTTCTGTGACAGGTTGAGGCCTATTAGTGTTAAAAGATATACAGCTACTATTCTCCATTGCTCCAACCAATATTGAATTCTGTGCCGATCTTATTATAAGCACAAACTTCTGCTCTGTTCCCAAATACAGTGAAAATATTTTGTAAGCATATAGAATAAATAAAAGAGAAATTCACTGAAATAAACAATGGTTAAAGGGACATTATAGTTAGGAAATAGAATTTAGAAAAACATAGAAATTTCCTTTAAAAAACCAAAGGTTAGATGGGTCTTTATAGTGAGGTTCAGATTTCACTTGAACAAAACTAATAAAATTCAGCAGTTATAGTTACCAGAGCTAACTATAACTTATACCCCCCGCAATCCACTGCATCTGACCTCGCATGCTACATCACGTACTGTAATAGTGGATGAAATCATCCGAGTCGAACCCTATAATTTAGATACTCAAGTCTTGATTACTCCTCACACATGTAAACAGGAGACGTTGACCAGAATAGTCAACAAAGTGAACGGTGTAGGCAACCTCCTCCGTACACAGGGAGATATCCGAAAGAGGTGGAATGACCTCAGGACCTACATCAAGAACAAGTATACTAACTATCAAAAGGAGGCCCAAAGGACTGGTAGTGGCCCTCCCAGTGCACCACTAGAACTATAGACATGGCAGGAAAAGGTTTTAGAAATCCTACAAACTGAGGGCATGGCTTGAATCCAGGGTGAAATTGACACTGGTAAGTGTCCACAATACAATTGTCCCCACTACACATGAATGAGTCTGTTAACAAGAACAAGAATGCCCTGCCTGTACACTCCTCCATTGACCCTTTCGAGACACGGCACTGAAACTCTTGTATTGAAATGTCTCCTTTGTGGCTGTTCAAATAAGGTGAATGACTCACTAGGCGCACATAGTTAATGTCTATCCACATACGCAAATGGAGTCTGTAAGTGGAGTTCCATCACACACTTTTGTACCACAGTCACTGCAAGATTTAACAATAGCAACTAATGTATTCCAATAGCAATATTCACAACTGTACATAAAGTAAGTGTCACAGTATGAATGTTTGCAGCGCACCACACACCCAAATCATTGTCAATAAACAGCAAGAAACTTGATAAAATGGTCAAATATGATGTTATTCAAACACAGTGTATGTGGCATTCAAACATAAAAAGTATACATGCTAAGGCATCTAAAATTCGACCAAATCGATATAAAATCAGATCTGTCAGTGTCATGCAGATGATCCTTCTACCAACCCACCCTTATTAGAAGCAAAGCAATGTATGGAAATGGAGAGGCACACATATCCAGAGTCAATACCAGACCATGTATGCCTGCATGCCTACAGGAAATTAAACATCACACACATGCCAGAATATCTACCATGTATACTTTTTACACAAACCAATTAGAACTACATACAATATTGGCTACGGTAACATCCAATGTCCAGGGATGGGGAAAACACTCTTGACTCAGAGACAATCAAAGGTGGTAGTGCATCAACAATATGTCCAACACGGAACATTGTTGTGCAATGTCTCAGAACCTCTGCACACCAATTGCCTCATGAATCACGAAAGAACTAGCCAGCTAGGAAGTCCACTGATTTGACAGTCAATAAGCGTCACAAAATATCAACGATTAAAGTGCACAACCCAAATGAACTGCAGTCAGATAGGTATACAAATCAGAGAGTGGAACATTGATGAAGGAATGTAGATTAAGCAAAGTAACTTCCCCCCTTCGACTAATCGTCCAGTAAATATGAATTGCCTGAGAAACCGTCAGTCAAGGTACTCCCACCCACTCTTGATGGAGCAACTCAGTCTCCTTTATTTGCAATGCATAGATGCATACTTCACATCACTGTGAATTCAACTAAATAACCTGGAACTGTACAAGCTTCATAAATAAAGTCACAGACAGAACAAGCTACTCACTGATTCACGATAGTGACAGGCAAACAGTCTGCAAAGGCTTCTTAATTAATCAGCAAAAGCGAGTGCCTGGTGAATGCGATTAGTTATCGCTGAGCACCTGTCTACCAGAAACTAGCAACTGGATAATACGATAATATATCAGCATAAACTAGAAATGAATTACCTCTGAGTGTGAGCAGCATACTATTCAGAAGTTTTTTTTTTTAGCATTGTAGAAGAAAACACAACAAATAAATAGTACTCACCAAGCCTCGGAATCTCGACATTTATCAGGCTGAGCACGTCCTGTTCCCAGACCAGAATGTCCGCTCAGCGCTGCGTCAGCCGCTGGGCTGTGCGCCGAACTTGGTTAGTGCGCCTCACACACGAGCACACCGTTACCCAGCGCTGCCGATGCTCCCGCAGGGGGTAGCCGCTACTGTGACTGCTGCCGGCATAGAGGGAAAGTGGCATTGCACAACAAAACTAGTGCTGCCAGCTCCTCCTCTCCAAAGATCACCCAGGGCTGCATCATACCTGGGAGGCGGCGGCGCCTGCAAGGAAGTCGTTCCTCTGCCATGGTACAGAGGGGGATAGAAATAAGAAGGAAAAACAAGTAAAAGTAAAGAAGAAATAAATAAGGAAAGTAGGGGAAATAAAGTCAAAAAGTCACAAATACGTAAAAAGGTTTACCCAAAAACATAAAACACATAAAAACACAAAGGCACACGCTATTATAAACAATAAAGGAGGAGGATTAGAAAGCTTAAGGACAGATAAAAAGTTAGGCCCAGCACCATAACAGAGAGCAGAAAACAAGATGGTCACACCCAAGGGGACAGCAGGGTACTGTGTGTGTGTGATTTAGAACGCAAGAACACACTTGAGCCCTGGGTAGTGCTGTTCATGCTCAATTTTGGAGGGTGCGTACCCACTCCACGTTCCCAACGCAACTTGAATGGCACATCAGCAACCTCCGCCTGCAAGAGGTACTTTGCATAGTGCAGCTGAGTTTTTTCTCAACTCCGGGAAATCTGTGTGGTAGGGCTCCTTGAACTCTGTCCTCCCCTACTTTTAAAGGACAGTTATAGAAAAAATGGAACCATGAACACTCTGGATATTACTAAAATATATATTTTGCAAGCACTTTTTGTATTTTAAACCTCTTTGCACATTTTGTAGCACTCAATTTTATGCTGTTGGTAATGTAAGTTTAAAATAATGAATTATATAGTCACAGTGCTTTCTGTGACAGGTTGAGACTTATTACTGCTAAAGATATACAGCTACTATTCTCCACTGCTCCAACCAATATTGAATTCTGTGCCTATCTTATTATAAACACAATCCTCTGCTCTGTTCCCAAATACATGGAAATATTTTGTAAGCATATAGAATAAATACAACATAGAAATTCACTGAAATAAACAATGGTTAAAGGGACATTATAGTTAGGAAATGGAATTTAGAAAAAGATAGAAATTCCCTTTAAAAAAACCAAAGGTTACATGGGACTTTATAGTGAGGGTCAGATTTCACTTGAACAAAACCAATAAAATTCAGCAGTTATAGTTACCAGAGCTAACTATAACTTATACCCCCGCAATGCACTGCATATGACCTCGCATACTACATCACTTACTGTAATAGTGGATGAAATCATCCTAGTCGAACCCTATATTTTAGGTATTTAAGTCTTGATTACTCCTCATACATATAAACAGGAGACGTTGACCAGAATAGTCAACAAACTGAACGGTGTAGGCAACATCCTCTGCACACAGGGAGATATCCGAAAGAGGTGGAATGACCTCAGTACCTGCATCAAGAGCAAGTATACCCACTATAAAAAGGAGGCCTAAAGGACTGGCAGTGACCCTCCCAGTGCACCACTAGAACTATAGCCATGGCAGGAGAAGGTTTTAGAAATCCTACGTACTGAGGGCATGGCTTGAATCCAGAGTGAAATCGACAATGGTAAGTGTCCACAATACAATTGTCCCTACTACACATGAATGAGTCTGTTAACAAGAATGCTCTGCCTGTACACTCCTCCAATAACCCTTACAAGACCCAGTACTGAAACTATTGTATTCAAATGTCTCCTTTGTGACTGTTCAAATAAGGTGAATGACTCACCATCCACACATAGTTAATGTCTACCCACATATGCAAATGGAGTCTGTAATTGGAGTGTCATCACAAACTTTTGTACCACAGTCAATGCAAGATTTTATCAATAGCAACTAATGTATTCCAATAGCAATATTCACAACTGTACATAAAATAAGTGACACAATATGGATAGTGCAATGTAACATAACTTCCAGGAGGGCATTTTAATAACACATTAAATAACATTTGTTGCTGGGACACTGCACATCGACATATTGAGGCTCTGAACCATTACATATACACCTGTACCTGTACTATAGGTAGACATCCTGTGGTTCAAAACGTGTACATATCCCTGAACAGTGTCCCTGCAACAGCCCCATGTGGGAGTGAAACGGCATCCCGCGAGTTCTACTCATGTCTGACATATCGTGCTTGAGATGTGTGGGTCACGATAACGAAAGCCATACTTTCCCACATGTCCATGAACATCACCTGAAGAGGCTGTAGATTGGAACACAACAGCACTACTCCCTCAGTACACCCTGATGCATACTCCTGAAGACAAACACTTTGAATGTTTGCAGCGCACCACACACCCAAATCATTCTCAATAAACAACAAGAAACTTGATAAATTGGTTAAATATGATGTTATTCAAACACAGTGTATGTGGCATTGAAACATAAAAAGTATACATGCTAAGGCATCTAAAATTCGACCAAATCGATATAAAATCAGATCTGTCAGTGTGTCATGCAGATGATCCTTCTACCAACCCACTCTTACAGAAGCAAAGCAATGTATGGAAATGGAGAGGCACACATATCCAGAGTCAATACCAGACCATGTATGCCGGCATGTCTACAGGAAAATAAACATCACACACATGCCAAAATATCTGTCATGTATACTTTTTTACACAAACCAATTAGAGCTACATACAATATTGGCTACAGTAACATCCAATGTCCGGGGATGGGGAAAACACTCTTGACTCAGAGACAATCAAAGATGGTAGTGCATCAACAATATGTCCAACATGGAACATTGTTGTGCAATGTCTCAGAACATCTGCACACCAATTGCCTGATGAATCAGGAAAGAACTAGCCAGCTAGGAGTCCACTGGTTTGACAGTCAATAAGCGCCACAAAATATCAAAGATTGAAGTGCACAACCCAAAGAACTGAAATCAGATAGGTATACAAATCAGAGAGTGGAACATTGATGAAGGAATATAGATTAAGCAGAGTAACTTCCCCCCTATGACTTATCGTCCAGTAAATATGAATTGTCTGAGAAAACGTCAGTCAATATACTCCCACCCACTCTTGATGGAGCAACTCAGACTCCTTTATTTGCAATGCATAGATGCATACTTCACATCACTGTGAATTCAACTAAATAACCTGGAACTGTACAAGCTACATAAATAAAGTCACAGACAGAACAAGCTACTCACTGATTCACCATAGCGACAGGCAAACAGTCTGCAAAGGCTTCTTAATTAATCAGCAAAAGCGAGCGCCTGGTGAATGCGATTAGACAGCGCTGACCACCTGTCTACCAGCAACTAGCAACTGGATAGTACAATAATATATCATCATAAACTAGGGATGAATTACCTCTGAGTGTGAGCAGCATACTATTCAGATTTTTTTTTTTTGCATTGTAGAAGAAAACACAACAAATAAATAATACTCACCCAGCCCCGGAATCTCGACACTTAGCAGGCTGAGCACGTCCTGTTCCCGGTCCAGAATGTCCACTCAGCGGTGTGTCAGCCACTGGGCTGTGCGCCAAACTTGGTTAGTGCACCGCACAGACCAGCACACCGTTACCCAGCGCTGCCGATGCTCCCGCAGGGGGGAGCTGCTACTGGGACTGCTGCCAGCATAGAGGGAAAGTGGTGTTGCACAACAAAACTAGTGCTGCCAGCTCCTCCTCTCCAAAGATCACCCAGGGCTGCATACCTGGGAGGCGGTGGCGCCCTCAAGGAAGTCGTCCCTCTACCATGGCGCCTAAGGGGGGTAGAAATAAGAAGGAAAATCAAGTAAAAGTAAAGAAGAAAGAAATAAGGAAAGTAGGGGAAATAAAGTCAAAAAGTCACAAAAACTTAAAAAGGTTTACCAAAAAACATAAAACACATAAAAACACAAAGGCACACGCTATTATAAACAAAAAAGGAGGAGGATTAGAAAGCTTTAGAACAGATAAAAAGTTAGGCCGAGCACCATAACAGAGAGCAGAATACAAGATGTCCGCGCCCATGCGGACAGCGTGGTACTGTTTGTGTGTGATTTAGAACGCAAGAACACACTTGAGAACTGGGTAGTGCTGTTCATGCTCAATTTTGGAGGGTGCGTACACACTCCCAACGCAACTTGAATGGCGCATCAGCAACCTCCGCCTGCAAGCGGCACTTTGCATAGCGCAGCTGAGTTTTTTTCTCAACTCTGGGAAATCTGTGTGGTAGGGCTCCTCGAACTCTGTCCTCCCCTACTTTAAAGGACAGTTTTAGAAAAAATGGAACCATGAACACTCTGGATATTACTAAAATATATATTTTGCAAGCACTTTTTGTATTTTAAACCTCTTTGCACATTTTGTAGCACTCAATTTTATGCTGTGGGTAATGTCAGTTTAAAATAATTAATTATATAGTCACAGGCGAGGGCATGGGCTTGTTCTGGAGCAACCTCTGGGGCGCCATGGCGTTAGCAGGATGCAAGTAGCGGGACACACGGCTTAGTCGGAAGGGTGAGCCGACGGGAGACGGAAGCCTCCCAGATGGCGTGGCAGAGAACTACGCGGATAAGGGTTGGTAACGAGGCACACCGGAGGGCGGTGTGCCAAGACGAGACCACTAACCTTGGGATGCCTCATGGCCCGGGAGAGCTGGCCAAAAGGGCAGAGGGTAAGACCACTCACCTTCAGATGCCTCACGACTGGGTGAGGCGGCTTACCGAAAAAGGGGGGTTAGCAAAAAATGAAGATGGCGCTCGCAGCCCAGCCCCCGCCGGATGGCAGGGCACAACTAGAACTGGAAAAGGTAGCGAGTCATGGCCTAACCCCCGGGACAGAAGCTACCCCTCCCCTCCGCACAAGGGGAGTCCAAATCCAACCTACCAAAAGGAAATACGACCCGCAAGGGTAAAAAGAGACTAAACAGTAAAATGCAAAAGTTCTGTATATTGTCACTGTATTCCAAAAAATAAAACTGTGGCTAACAAATGAACAGAACAAGACGGAAGTGTATGTTGGTTTATTTATTTGCAGAATGGGAATGCAGGATGGTGAATGGTACAAATAGGGGAGGTGGGGGCGAGTGCGAAGTTTATCGCAGAGGCTGCCCCTACGAAGGGGGGGGCTTGAGAGCAGGCACCATAACGGTCGCTGTGCTCCCTCCCCCCCAGGAACAGGTCAGCGTGCCGGATTTTGGCAGGCAAACAACGCGTGCTTTTAGAACGCGTCCCTTTCAACGCAAGTCGTTACCACGACTTGCGTTGGGGGCGCGGATTGAGAATAGTATAATTTACTATTCTAACACCAGTCCCCGTGGACACTAGGGAAGGTGTTGGAATAGTAAATATACTATTCTTAATCCTCTAGCGCCCTCCAGAGCAAGTCGTGGTTACGACTTGCGTTGTAATGGACACGTTTTAAAAGCCTTGCGGAGTAAAATCGGCGTGGTAAAGGATGTTTCCCGGCCTGCTCCCCCAGGTGAGCTCCATGTCCATGGCCGGAGCAGGGGGAGCAGCACCTGGAGCAAAATTTTCCCACCCACCCACATCAAAGGAACAGCAATGTCGCAGGCTGAGGGCAGGGGCAGGCAGGGCAGAGAACTATGCGGATAAGGGTTGGTAAAGAGGCACACTGGAGGGCGGGTGCCAGGAGGGGACCACTAACCTTGGGATGCCTCACGGCTGGGAGGGCTGGCCAAAGGGCAGAGGGTAAGACCACTCACCTTCAGATGCCTCACAGCTGGGTGAGGCGGCTTACCAAAAAAGGGGGGGTTAGCAAAAATTGGAGACGGCGCTCGCCGTCCAGCCCCCGCCGGATGGCAGGGCACAACCAGAACCGGAAAAGGTAGCGAGTCATGGCCTAACTCCCGGGACAGAAGCTGCCCCTCCCCCCCGCACAAGGAGAGCCCAAATCCACCCTACCAAAAGGAAATACGACCCGCAAGGGCAAAAAGAGGCTGAACAGCAAAATGCAAAAGTTATGTATATTGTCACAGTATTCCAAAAAATAAAACTACGGCCAACAAATGACCACAACAAGATGGAAGTGTATGTTGGTTTATTTTTTTGCAGAATGGGAATGCAGGATGGTGAATGGTACAAATAGGGGAGGTGGGGGAGATTGCGAAGGTTAAGAGCAACAGCATGCTGCAGTGGTATGAGGTGGTGGCCGAAGTGATCCGGTGGTGCAGGCGGCATGCCCGGGCACCAGGGCCTCGTCATCAGCCTGGAAGAGAGCTGCCTGCAAATGACATCCGCACCGGGCAGCACATGGAGGGGATCTCTGTGCTGTGCGAGCCTCGATTTCAAGCGCTCCTCAACACTTTGACCGCACTGAGCAGGACTCACATCGAGCTGCACCCAGGCCCCTGCGCTTCCCCTTTCCATGAGACCCTGCTCCTTGCACTACGTGACGGAGTCATTCCGAACAGGAACAATTTTATGATATAATTGGATACAAAAACAGAAGCCTTTTGCTGCCAGGTATACAAAACAAAACAGTCAAAACTCCATGTAACTATAGCATTTGATTTTACTCCTCAACCAATTAACAAGTAACTTTTTATATGACATAAGTAATCAACAACACACAGCAGTTTTGAAAAGTACAATTAGTAAATAACGAGATATTCAAAGATGGGGGTTGTGAATACTTCAGTAAAAGCTTATTAAACAGACCTTCGTCTTTCTCCTGTTTCACAGCTCATGGCAGCTCAAACAGAAGCACTACTGTACGTAGCACTCCAGGGTGGCGCGCTCCGATTAACTCTGCTCCGCTGGCAGACAGTGGAGTTTTTTGCCAAACTTCATTCTCTAAGCGGAGCACAGAGTAGCAAAACTCCCTGAACTCTGCCGGCATAGTGGAGTTCACCGCACACCCTTACATTAACCCATTCCAACTTTCACGCCCACATCCTTCATCTTCCACAGTCCACATCTCCCTTCCTGTACCTGTCCATACTCTCATTACACACACCCATGCAGGTACCCAGACAGACAGATGTAGCACACAACAGCCACCCCCACCCACAGTCAGCCAAGCCACCATAACTACATGTAGCCAGCCATCCCCACAGGGGCGTAGCTAGAGCTAGTGGCGCCCGGGGCTACCCCTCAGATTGCCGCTCCTTGGTGGCGGGGGGTGCTGGGGAAAAAGGGCGGTGAGCACTTGAAAGATGTCCGAGTCTCCGAGGAGAGACACGTAGTATTGCTGCTAACAATTACCTCGATCATGAAAGTTACATTTAGTAATTTATAAAGTTTTATATAGCGCGAACTTGAACCCGAAGGATATCAGAGCGCTTTACAATTTGAGGCAAAGGTAACAAATCAGAACATTATTTTAACATGGAGAATCTAATGGGCATTGAGATGTTTACTCCTCTCAAAATCGGAATGGTTGTTTGTTAGAAATGGGGGTCTCTAGTTAGCAATGGCTGGCCACTGTCCAAGTGGGGACCCTTCTTCCTAAGTCAGAGTAATGGGGCTACACCCTTTGATAACCACTGCTCAACCCTGTGGTAAGGTAGCACGAGCAGCTAGGCTTATCTCAGAGGCAGTGTGTAAAGCATTTATGATCATACATGGTAACACAGTGAAGAACACTACAAAGGGACACCACACAAGTAGTTATAAAAAATACGTATCTTTATGCATAGACTTAACACAAGACCAATAACCATAAAAAGCCACAATACTGTAAACTAGGGATGCTCTTGAGATGATGGAAAAATAGTTCAAAGTGTGCAAAATGCACATACATGTCACGGCCAAAAGCTAGACAGTTGAATACACCGGTGACTGGCAGTACAAAAGAGAACACACAGACTGCATGATCTATCTGGGGACTCAGAAAAAACACATGTGACATCCATCAGAGAGCTGTGTGAACAATAACCCCTCAGCACAAAGCAAACATGCACATACATGACACTGCTCAGGGATCCATCATCTACAGCTGACCATACATCATAGTCTCCCCATTAAAGCAGTGGGGATCTGCACAAAAGTGATATGCTCTGGGGACCCAAAACCAACTAAACAGTGTTGAAGCCTGTGTTTCTTTACCTTTCAAAAACAGCAAATTAATTATTATCACAGGGACTTACTCACTGTGTGTGCCCTTAGAACTAAACACAGCACAAAGGGGTCAGTCACCTCCACCTTGCCAACACAGACTGGATAAACAGCCCACTCTGGAGGCCCAGAGGCAACAACCAGGGGTCGCGCCCAGTCAATACTTCTAAGCAGCAGCAACCAACTCCCTGGGAATGAAAAGACGTGTGCTCTTGGGACACAAAACCAGCTTGTAATAGTGCATCTCTCCTTCAGAGCAGCCTCAGCACAAAGAACACATAAGGTTAATATGACTTTATTCTTCGGTCTTGTAATAATATAAAAAATATTGTTTTAGTTTGCAGCCCCTCTTAATACACATCAAAATTACAACAAAAAATTCACAATGATGCATGGGAAAGTAAATGAAAACACCATGTTGAATTTTCAAGTAAAACTTAAATCCAAAATTTCTAAACTGTTATTTTTCTTGCTTTTCTATTAGCAAAATCATCGATGACATCATCAAAGTCTAGTTCATCACTCAGTTGCTGTTCTATAGACAGTATGGCAAGATTTTTTAAATGTAAGGCACTCATTGTAGATCTTAGGTAATTCGTAATCAATTTCAATTTAGAAAAACTCCTTTCACAACTAGCAACACAAACAGCAATTGTAAGGAAAATTCGCAGTAGTATTACAATATTTGGAACAGAGTTGTATGTTATTATAAACTGCAAAAGTTCAAGGGGACTGTCCTTCCATGTCTCTGTTTCGTGTTGCGTAGCAGCAACAGAAATAAAACTCTGAAGTCTTTTTCTCTCAACCAGGAACTCTTCCTCGTTAATGTCATCATGATAATGATTTAGTTGACATTCGTATTTATCATCCAAAAGATTTGATGGAGTAAGGAAAGCATATTTTTCAGCAAGAACATGAAGTTGTTGAAATCTTGTGGTGATTTCTTGGATCACTCTGTCCAGTGAAGAAAACATTTCTCTCCTCAACTCAGTTTTGTATGACAATTCAGCACCTCGTGATTATTCACCTGCCATTAGTTTCTTCTTTCTACATCGACGATCCATGACTATCACAAGATCATCACAAATTTCTTTGGCGAAAGCTACTGATTTGTTAACTAATTCACACCTATTTTCAGTTAGAAATGATTTTAAAGCATTGAGCTTTATGTCACATTGTTGTATATTCAATCCTTTGGTTTGGAGGTAGACCTGAGTGTCGTTAATTTCTACAAGGACAGATTCCCACAGTCCAAGAAAGCACAGGAAGGAAAAAGATTGTAAAGCAACAAGCAGCACACCAGCATCTGACCTGGTAACTCTATTTTCTTCTTCACCACTTAAACGTTCTACAGCACTTAAGATTTTTGAGTAATTCTTTTTTACAACACTCACAGCATCTCCACGTGCACTCCACAAGTTTCTATTGCACGCTTGACACTCTGACCAGTGACTGCAGTCAGAATATCCCAGCGATGGGTCGAGGAAGAAAACAACGTGAACAAACGCTCCATAGTTCCAAAAAAGGTAACAGAATTCACAGCAACAGAAGCTGCATGTAAACCAGCCTAATTCAGCGAGTGATTTGTACATGCGACAAATTCTGCTTTTCCATTAATTTCTCTGATGCGTCTTGCGTTGTTGACCAGCCATCACAGCAGCATTATCATATGCCTGTCCTCTACAATTTTGAATATCAATTCCGTTGCTTTCTAAATTCTGCAAAATCATAGTTGAATTATTCTCAGCGTTTTTACCTTTAGTTTCAATGAAATCGACAAATGATTCCACAACCATCACTTTATTTCCATTGATCATAACGTAGCGTACAACTTGGCTCGTCTGATCCTTATGAGAAATATCAGGGGTGCTGTTGAACATCATAGAAAAATACTTTGCTTCTTTCACTTGCTCGATAACTTTGCTTCTTACTTTTTCCCCCAAAATTTCTATAAACTCATTCTGAATAGTAGGCAACATATATGATTTAGCATACTCTTTTCCCAGCTTAATTCTTACAGTATGCTCACGTAGCACTGGATCATATTTTGCCAACAAATGAACTAATTCTAGAAAATCTCCTCTATTTCCTGTTGATTCAGGTACATCATCAGTCTTGCAATGAATTCCCTCTCGGTGACCCCGTAAAGCCAAATTTTGTTTAGCTAGGAATCTAATGATATCCAACAATCTTGAAAGTATATCCCTCCACTTCTTTACTTCGTTTTCAACCTGTTTTTGTGCCTTTTTATCAATTGTAGCTCCACTTCCGATTCTAATCTCCAACTCCTTCCATTGTGTGAAACATCGAACATGGGCAACACTAGATTCATGATCGAAAATTCTGGGATTCAGTTTCCACCACTTGTTGAATCCATCTGCAGAATCAAAATTCAAATGACTTCTGTCATCAAATAGTCTACAACAAAAGCAGTAAAGAGCTTTCTTTGAAGGAGAGTACACCAACCATGACCTCAACATTTTTTCATTATTTGACAGAGTTTGAAAAAATCACTCGCTTGTAAGTTTTCTCGTTCGTCCTTTGATCAAAGCACCCTCACGAATGACTTCACCAAAATCAGAATCTAGATGTTGAACCACAGACTCCCCTTGTTGTACCAGCAAGATACATGTGTCATCTTTAATCTTACTTGGCCAAAGACCAACATCTTTTAAGTCAACAGCTGGAATTTGTTGTCCATCAGACCCCTTATCACTTGTTGAAGTTGAAGGATCACATGACTTTGATGATCGATTGACTTCAAAATCAGAAACTGCTTCAGTAACAGTAGTAGTGCTAGTAGTTTCTACTTCCGTAACTGTAGTATTACTAGTACTTTCTGTTTCACCATAATCAGAATCTAGATGTTGAACCACAGATGACCCTTGTTGTCCAGCAAGATACGTGTGTCATCTTTAATCTTCTTACTTGGCCGAAGACCAACATCTTTTAAGTCAACAGCTGGAATTTGTTGTCCATCAGACCCCTTATAACTTGTTGAAGTTGAAGGATCACTTGACTTTGATGATGGATTGACGTCAAAATCAGAAACTGCTTCAGTAACAGTAGTAGTACTAGTAGTTTCTGCTTCAGTAACAGTAGTAGTAGTAGTACTAGTACTTTCTGTTTCGTGACTGAGGTATTTCAGTAGTGAACCTTCATACTTTTTTTAATTCTTCTTCTCTAGCCTTTTTCTTTTTTCTAAAGGCTGCACCGCTTTCTTTTATTCGCTTCATCTTTAAGCTTGAAAGAATAAGAAAAAGATATTCATAATAAAAAGAATAATGGATAAATACATCCAATTTCAAAAGGTTAGCTTGTAGTCTGCTCCATTTCAATTGCAGTAAAATAAAGTGAGAAGAAGGGCATGCGACTCCTGCACCTTGTAACCCTCACTGTCTTGTTATCTGACACAGCCTGTACGTTGAGTACCATACAGAGGGGGACATCACATCACGTCCCAGCTGTCAGAGCGCGGCTCAGTTAAGGGGCCATTAGGCCTCCTTTTGATCGAGTGGCCTGGAACATCACACTTAAATGTAAATACAACGGAGACAAAAAGCATACAGCTGGTTATCTCTTCACAGGTACTTAGGAGGCATGCTTTTGACTTTGTTAGGCCCCTTTATGTAAGTGCATGTACTGAAAGTATCTCAGATGTGTTGGTCTGTCACAGTATTTACAGTATTTACACACAATTTAAATAGTACTATTTTACTTTCTTTTATAACGCTACACATCCCAATGCAGAGTGTCAGAGCGATTTTAATAACACATACAGATTGAAAATAAATCATGCAAGCGTGTAAATCAGTGAACAAGATGGGTTAAAAGTAGTAGCAGTGACATATCCTACATAGCTCACTGTGCTATATTAAAAGGCTTACTATTTATAAACTGCAAGTAGCAAAAGGATCTGACTGTGTTAAAAACAGTAACCTTACCTAGCTACATTAAAACAAAATATGTCACCTGCATATTACATGATGTGCTTTGCAGGCACATTAATTAACCTTCTATACTACTTCGAGTCAGATCTGAGACTACACAAAACAGAAATTTCTCCAAGAAATACTTTAACCTCCAGGGTTATCTCACCAATTTTTATTCCCTGATAGTAACTGGGCACCTCTGAAGCAGATGCCTTCACCCTATAAAAATATTAGGAAATGCAGACTTTGTAACCAATTAAGCATAAAAGATCTAAGAACATGCTTCTCCTTGTTGCCAATTTCTTTGTGGCAGGGTTTTAAAAAAAATGTAAAATTACTTGAGGCCCAGATGTTGCATTGGGATTGCGCCACTTTTTTAGCACAACCCCAAAGCAAAATCTAGTTTGTTAAATCTCATAATGGGCTTACATGCACTCATGATATACCTAATAAAAACAATGGGTGTGTAATTACACCCATTTGATCTGTCAGCAATGAGACACTCGAAAAGGACTAAAACTGGTGCAAATGTCTGTGTCTGTCCTCTCATACAACTTAACGCACCTGGCACTGCAGCTCTAGGCTAGCTTCTTTGTAAATAAATAAAAAAGTAAAACTAAGCTGCCTGCTCAGTGCATGATGCATCTATATGTTAAACCCCTAGTAACGTCATTGTTCTTGGAAATTCATATGTCCTGAGGTCATGTGTCAGTGGCTCAGCCACGGATATTTAACATCCATACCGGGCATCAGAGCAAATGGACAAAAGAGCCTGCCAAGGGCGATAGCGGTAACACATGATGAACCCCTCAATAAAGTTGACAAGGCACCTCCCTACACAGCGCTTCTGGAAATCTTCACTCATACAGAATCGTCCACAAGCTGTAGAGAATAATCAGGCACCTATACAACGTTATGGATGTTATCTCAATCTCAGCCCATGATGTCTTTCAGGGCCTCTTCAAGGTCTGAAGTCAGGCACATCTAGCTTGAATCCAAGTTAGGAGCCTTGCAGTCTTCCTAAGAGGCCCGCCGCCCTCCATCATTCTTGCCTTACATTGGCTAAGATGAGCAGACTGCTGCATTCCTTAAACTCACACTGTTATGTTGCTCGATAGCTGCTATTGGTGGGAGTGTGGTAGTGCAAGCCGCAGCAAACGCTTACAGGCACAGCACAATTGAGGCCACACCACTGCATGCAGAAATGCACCCAAGACCATTTTGCAAGTAATAATACAAAAATACACAACCAGAACTGTACACCGTTGCAGGTATCCACAATTTGGGCATAAGAATGCACTCTTTCTCCTTCAAATACATTCTGGGTAGAGCCACTAATGAATGTATTCAAGTGAATTTTTAAAAATAATCCCTAAAGGATTTTATTAATACAGTAGTTGATGCAGAGTTTTTAAATCCAGATGGCGGCTTTGAGAAAATATGTTTGTGTGCAAAAGCAAAATGTGTTAGGATAGACTGAAGAACCCTGCCACCTATGCTAACTCAATACAGATTGAAAAAGGAACATGTTGAGTTAGGCCTTTGACTTAGATATGGCTGAATTGCATATATGCTTGGACCCTGCTCCATAAAAATCACTGAGAACATGTGAGCATCTTCTATTTTCACAAATGCATGGGCACCACAGGTTTCATATATTATAGATGTGAGTTACGTAAGTGCAAAGATTTTAATATGTGTAATCTTAAAGCGTACTACTCCCTTAATTCTTTGTGTAGGTGAGTCAGCTGACTCTGATTAATGTATGGTACAGGCCTGAGGCAGCTTAGCTCTGTGTTAGGACCATCACATCCGGTTTAGGGTCCTATGGTTCTGCAGTCTAAACGCTAGTCCTTGCTCTTCTTGGTATTCATTCTTAGAAGAGCCACGTGGCCTGTTTTAGAGATGTCCGTTTTTTATTTAGTGGCATCTGAGGCTGATATTAGTAGTTACTTGAAACGTCTTACATTCCATATTACAACATTTGCTTATGAATAAGGTGGCCCCTGCAGTACAGCTTCACCGACTACGTTCACAACAGTCCATGAGATAAACCTTTTCCCATCACATTCATTTTTTGCATGATCCCGATATGGACAACAGCCACCACATGGTTAACGTGATTTGTTTTATTCTCCTTGTTTTAACATGCTCCTTCTCTTTTATTTTTGCCTAATTAGCATTATTTACGCCTTTTTCCTTATTAGTCAATACATTATGAAGCCTCATAGGTTAATGCTATCAATCCTACAGATGTCCGAGTGTGTGTCACAAAGAGAAACAGGGTAATACTGTCTTGTGTATTTGTATTGCCTTCAAAGACTTATTGTTTAATATCATGGGGCCCCAATTGTTTCACAGGTCTGTCATTCTTGAAAGGGGCAGTACGTTAGTGACTTTACATTTCTGCGTTTTTGCAGCGGTTTCAAAATGTGTTTAGAGATTCTCATTGCTCAACGGGATATCATTTCTGTTATTTATCTAACTTATCATTGCTTGGGTTTACATGAGAAAAAGTGCTGCTCTAAGTGTCACCACATATTTGGTTGTTTAATGTCACTCACAAGTCCACTGAAACACATATGCAGTCTGAAAACTTGGCAGCACTGTCTGTGAGTCGGCTATCGTGACTAAGTAACTATCATAATTTATTAGCATGCAGCTGAGATTATCCGCACCGGGGCTCTCACATCCCATTTGGTACAGTCGGGTCCTACCGCACCATTCCATTTCTGGTGCTCTGCAGCAGTTTTAAGATCTTCTTAGAGCTTCTCGTTGCTCAAATGGTTGTAATTTTTGATATTTATATGTTTCCCTCGTCATCATTGCTAGATTTTACTCGTGAAAAATTGTCACTCATAGTTGAATGTCACTCATAATTACGCTGAAATTATAATAATGTCACACATAAGCAATCTGAAACCTTGGCAGCTATGTATACTTCCTATCGACACTTTTATGAAATATGTAAGTATGGGCATGGTCTTCAAAGCTTTGTCATGTGAAGTGATGCCCAACCCCTTTCATAGCTGCCAAGGTTTCAGACTGCTAGGTGACATGATTTTCATAATTTAGTTCGTAATTGTGAGTCAGCCATCTCAGGAGTTTTAAGATCTTCTCAGAGTTTCTCTATGCTCAAGACAGTGAGTCTAATTTCAAATATTTATAAGTTTCCCTCGCTGACTCGCTCGTCTTCATTGTATGATTCTGCTTGCAACTTGAGTGTCACTCATAGTAGTTGAAATGTCACTCCTAATTAAACTCAGAAATTATGAAGATGTCGTCAGACACAAAGCGATTTGAAACCTTGGCAGCCTATAATGCATCATCATAGCCCCACCACCCTGGTGTCTGCCCCGGGCCGGGGCCCCCATCTGATTGGACTCGACTCGGACGTCCGACCCGAGTCACCCGACTCTCTCACCTCAATCAATTAGCTGTTTTATCGCCTGTCGCGCAGAGTGCCGCCCGCCCACCCGCAGCCACAGCCAGCCCACAGAGAGACAGTACTGAGTACTGTAAAGCTAGCTGAGCAGCAGGGTCAGGCAAAAAGAATGGTGGTGGTCTCCTCCACACTCCTCGACACGATGGGAGGGGCGCTGGGGCAGTGAGGTGAGCACGCAGCGCGTAACGCATCACAATGCGGTGCGGTGGCAAGAGGGCTGGCACAAAAAATGTTACAGGGCCGTCATTAGTTAAGGCTGTGTGCACCGCGCACGCGACCACTGATTGACGGCCCTGTGAGCGAGGCTGGGAGGAGGTGGGGGCCCCCCAACAACGGTCGGCTGCACACTATGATTCGGAAGTTGGAACCGACATTTATAAATGATTTATTGTGTGCTTTGCTTACTGCTTAGCCTTAGTGCTATAATCACTTCCGAATATTGAAATCAGATGCCGACGGCAGGTGACGGACGGGTCACTAGTGTCAGGTGATAATATGTGTGCATGCATGTAAAGTGCCACGGGCCACCGCACCACCGACCACCCTACAGTGAGTCACTGTCACTCACAGGCCTCCGCGGCCACAACGGGCCTTGGCCGGGCTTCCTCAGGCAGTCAGTGAGTGAGTGCCTGTGCCTGCCCGCCCGCGCGGCCGCGGCCGCCTCAAAAAAGGTGCCGCCTGGGGCGGACCGCCCCCCTTAGCTACGCGGCTGCATCCCCACCCACAATCAGCCAAGCTACAACACCGACACACACAACACATGACAACACTACAGTTCAGTCCACTCCCTCTACCTCGCAACCTGATCCAAAATGTTTTTAATCTGGACCCTCTGCCCAAGCCCAGTTCCTCTAGTGTTTTGGACTTTTCCCTGTACTAAACCTCCCATCCATTCCACAACCTAAGTTCGTTTTTACCATTACCATTCCGTATGCCACCATAGCTAGACCCAGCGGTAGCAAAGTTGGCCCCAAAAAGAGGAGGAGGAAGAGGACTACGGGCCGCTCGAAAAAAGAAACAACCTTCAAGGGCTAAGTGCAACCCCTGCCTCCAAAACCTCAGCCTCCTTTGTCTGCAGAGTAGTATGTCCCTTCCATGGGTATTCCCTGTGGTGTCTGGGTTGGTCATATGTTGCCCCTCTCGAGGTGGAGTTTTAAGTTGCAGTTAACTGTATGTAATGGTGTAGGCTCAGATGCCAAACAGACATGTGTTGATGCAATGTGATATGACATCATGCATTGATCATTGTACATAGCCACATTTCCATATGTATGCTTGCCTCCCGTCACCTCTTCATATCTAATTACATTCTTGCATGACATTTTTATCTGTGCACATATGATGACATCACATATTGATCCTTCGGGACAAATCTGAAAAACACATGTTGGATTTGTGATCAAACGTTGTAGGTAAAATCTACAGGGGAATGGTAGAGTTTGCTAGGCATGGTACAAGAGATGTTCAGACAACTACATACTGTGAAAATTATATGTATGTCTGTGATGGCATTGTTGGAAATAGGAGATGCCATCAACCAACATTTCATGACATTTACTGTAATTTTTGCTGGCCTGACGATCACAGACAACACGTATGATGCTGATGCTGGTTCTGGTGGCTAAGTAGACTAATGCTTCCACTGCAGGGGCCTGTGTTCGACCTCATGTCACAGGTTCAGATTCGAGTGGGTCCACTCAGCCTCTCATCCTTTCTGAGGTCGATAAAATGATTACCACATATAACTCAAAGTGCCTCTCAACAGCTGTGTATGGATTGGGAATTTGGGGCTTTACGGATGTGCAGCAATTACAAGTGATTGAAAATAAATGTTTACGATATTTGCTAGCTGCCCCGTGTTCCACTGCTAATTTTATTTGTCACTCGGAGCTTGGTATCTCATTTGTCTCGGATTTAATTAAAATGGAACGTATTTTGTTATGGCATAAGGCCTGGGTGTCAAATGAGACCAGTTTTTTTTTTCAGAACAGGTAAATGAGACCAGTTTTAATCGTGATATTATTACAGATTGTTTAAGGCTCGACAAGGCCTCTCGTATCCCTTGGTATGGATATATAAAGCAACTAATGAGTGAGAAGGGTCACCCTGAATACTATGAGAGACCTGATAGTATGAGATGCATTTCGAGAAAGTTACTGAAAGCAGATTGTCTCGCTTATTTACAATCTAAGAGATGGCATGTTGAGAGAGCTAAATCAACTATTATGGATAATCAGGTGATGTTATCGTGCGCGGGCATTCAAACATATTTAGTTCAAGTGATGCGAAATTATGATCGAATGCTACTGACACACTTACGCCTGGGGATTTTCCATAGACTTATACGTTTTCCAATTTTAAAATGATTGGTCTAGGAATTTGGATTCCTGCCCATGTGTTGATATATCAAGCCAATCTACGCTGCATATTCGTTTTATTTTTAACATTTTACTCTAACTCTAGGAAAAAGTTTTTACTGGCCATTTAAAAAACTTTGGGTTTAAGAAAATGTCGCGCTGCTCTATTGATGTCACAAACTCTGGATAACGAATTGATTAAAAAGCCTGTTGCTCTTTCTTTAGAAAGTGTCATTAAGTCTAAGAAATCTATGTGTAACTGGAACTCTGACTTTTATTTATGCAGATTTTATGTATTTATTTAAGGATATTTGCAATTGACTAATATGTTTTTATTGTAAACTGTGTATTATATGTGTGCTTTTATGATTTATTTTTAAATCGAATAAAGCTACTTTTGATTGATTGATTGATTGAGTACCATTGAGTTGGGTAACAATGAACATCTGTTACTCAGTGCCAAGTTGCCCCGTTAGGAGTAAAGGTGCGCTTTACAAAGACACCTTAAATAGATGTATGATGTAAGTTTGCCAGAACTAACATCCATAGCTATGTCATCTTTTCATGATATGTTTGCAAAACATGTGGGAAAGTCTACACTTGTTATTGTTTGCCTGTCAGAAAACGCAGTACTGATGTGTTCCGTCTTTGTACTGTATTCCAAAACTACTTGGGCACTTAGTCCAAATTGTGTGCACACAATGTGATCTTCACTCACAGCCATTGAGAGTACATATGCTTCAGTGACCTACATGACTAACTAGTTTGCTAAACCATAGGTGTCATGATATGTTTCAATGCACATATACAGGATGATACAATCAGAATATGACACTACGAAGGTCTACTACTGTCTATACAGTAATGTGTGCATTTACAAGGAAAGCATTTATTTTGTCCTGTGATGGCTGCAAGACCATGTAGTGACATCATTGCCACACCAACAATCTGTCCATTTTGTACAGCAGCAGAGTCAAAATGCTCAAGTACAATGAAATTGGTGAAGAATGTCACCCTTATAGTGGACGTCTTTCCTTTTCAAAATCCTCCTAAGTGCACCTCAGTGTGTTCCATGTTGGCGAGCTGCATATTCATCGAAGGGCACACCTTCACACATAAGTAGCTTAGCAGGAAATAACTGCAGTAGACAAGGTGCTATTGATTGCTGTGGAGTTGATTTGGACATTGGAGGCAGAAGAGGGGAGATCAACCTGTGGCCGAACATTTTCTAATGTAAATCCGTGGGCATGAGTGCTCTTTTTTATACAATACCTGTGGTCAGTCAGTTTGATGGTGTTTTGCTACACATTCTGGTGATGACCGTTAAGAGGGCGCATGTGTTGATTCGCACATTGTTACTTTAAAATTTTTAATGTTGCAAGCGTCTGCTCCACGAGCGGTAGGCGGTGGTGACCGCATATTGACATTCCTTTGAACGTGATTGGATGTTTTGAAAAATCGCACACCAATGGCAGTGTGCGTACATGACGTACTTTGAGTATGTGTTATGTATGTAGTTGGCAGTGACCTGAGCTCTTCACTTGCCAACTGACACTGGTGCATGACCAACCTCATCAGCATTAGCTGCTGTTTTGCTTCTCTCCTGGCCCTAATGGCACGTCTCAGAAGCTTGAGGGCCCCTATCTGAAGAACTTGAGAAGCTGGTCAAAGAAGTCCTCCCCATGTACAGACACCTGAATGGCTCAGCAGAGGAGCAGGTTTGTATGACTACTCTACCATATTCACTTGCCAAGATATATGATTTTCAGTGTCTCGTAAAGGGCAGAACTGCATATGTACTGTATGTTAAGTACTTCAAGTGAGCGTGTGACAGTATTTTCTCTATTCAAACATTTCCTGTACATGGGTTATTAGGAATTATTTCTGGAACAGTGCCCATTGTAACATGTTTGTGGTCTACACATTTTTGCAGGGTCAATAGTAATTATGTGTATGATTCTTGACAGATGTGAAGTGTTAGCTTGGATGAACAGGTACCTGTGCACTTACTTAAAGAGGTATTACTGCATGTCGAGGAAATGTCATTGGATGTATCGCAAATTTTGCATTTGTGAAGAGGTCCTTAAGTATTTGTGTTACTTTTGAGAGCAGTGATCATTACAACATTTACATGTACTGTAGTGTAGTTCCTATATTCCCAATAGGCTCTGCGCATTGGAATAATATATCCTATAGATTAGACGTAGGACTGAGGTCGACTAGGTCTCTATCGAATATACTAGACTTAATTGTGTGTGCCAGCTAGCTCAGAGGTCACTTGAAACTTTCTCGAATTCACAAGAAGGGATTAGTCTCTGACAACCGCATAAACATGACAAATTTGTTTCCCCAAGATGAAACGTATCTTCAGGGTTGTGGAAACAATAGATAGATATTTCACTCAGGCAATTGTGCATGCTTCGTTTCACTAGAGGTGCAGAGAAAGTAGAAAGACGGGGTGTTTTCAATAAAAGGCTTTATTGAACAGTCTTCTTTCTCAAGCATAAGAAGTGAACTGCTACGATTGATTATACCTTGTTTAGGGAAGCAAGATGGCGGCCACGTAGTGGTGGCCGTTTGCAGCGCTGCAGTGAGGACATGGATTAGCGCTATAATCCCTATCTCTTTAGCCATACACCATCTGCCTAACTCGGTTTAATCTTGCGGAAAGACCCGATGCTGATAGCTTTTACCTGTCGGTTGCTCTGGCGGGGGTCGCCGAGCTCTCTCAGACAGGTAGCAGTGCTCGTCGTAGCGTTCCTCTCTTCCTGCCGACGAACCTGTGCGAGTGCCAGTGGGCGGAGCAGACGGAGCAGGCTGGGAGAGAAGCGGAGCTCGAGGAGTTTGCGGAGTTTGCGGAGTGAGCAGCAGAGCGGGGGGGCCATGGCACCGAAAGTAGCTACCGGCACAAAGGCAGTGGCGGCAACGAGAAAGAAGGCTGGAAATACGGAGGCAGTACTCGACGAGGGAGAGACACCACGGAGGGTGCAGACGCCTCCTGCGGAACCAGCCAAGAAAACTAAACAGACATCGGTGAGGACCCGCCAGGCATCTGCTTCAATTGCGGAGATGTTTACAAGAAGCGGTAAGGAGAAGGGCACGAAGACAGTGGAGGCCAGGAATGTGGGGGCGGGGGATGACGCTCAGGCGGCTGAAGGCCCTAGCAAGGGATGGAAAGCCGACTCTGGTGCCAATGTTATGCAAGCCCCCCCAGGGAAAGATATCGGATGTGCCCCAGCGACTTCCCCCGCATTGGTAATTACCCACATAAACCCTGGAGCGGCAGATCAGCCGGCAGATAAACCGGTGGCGAGCCTAATGGGGACGGCCAGTGGGGTCTTATCCGTTAGCAATGATGGTACGAGCAAGTCGAGGAATGGAGTCAGCACCCCCCAAGAGCAGATCGGCCTGGGTTTGGTAGTTCCAACGGATCAGCAGGCGAAGCAGGGTCCGGAAGTCTTTATAGGAAACAAAGGCGATACGACTATGGGGGTAGAGACTGGAAACTTAGGCTCCTTGGACGAAGGGAGCAGTAAAAGCATGCTGGACTCAGAGAAAGAGAAGGTCCCCAGTGAGTGCTTTATCTCCGTATGGGAAGGGACGGAATGGTCAGAAGAGGAGGATGAACGAAGCTCATATATGGGGGACAGTGACCTGGAGTCTGATAGTGACCCTGAGCAAGAACTCCCGGAGACCACAATAAGATCTATTACCTTATCAAAAACACATGAGCACCCCCAACGAGAACTAAGTTGGGATCATTCCTCCTCAATGCCACTACAGGGCAGCCCTAATTTGGAAACAACCCAACTCCCACTCCTGGAGGTGATTCATCAGGCATACTTAGCACATAGGGAGGAAACGCGCCAGGAAATCGGAAAATCCCAAGCGTCGATGAGGAAGATGCAGGGCGTGGTCAGGAAATTATCTAAAGCTTGTATTAATGTGGGGGACAGAGTCTCGAACCTCGAGGAGAGGATAGTTACAACAGAAGCAGAGGTGGCCGCAGCTACTAGTAAAGTCAAGTCCCAATGCGCCCAAGTTACTGACATCCAATGGAAGCTAGAGGATAAGGAGAACAGGCTCAGAAGGAACAACCTTAGGGTGCTTGGAGTACCCGAGGGAGCAGAAGGGTTGGATGTTAGAGCCTATATCATCAAGCTCTTCGAGTCGGCATTCCCAGAGTTATCTAGATGGAATTGGTCTGGAGAAATCCAGAGGGAGCATCGTACCCCTTTCAAAATACGCCGTAATGCAAGGGAAGGGGACAAACCAAGGGCAATCCTAATCTTCCTGGGTAACTTCATCTTGAGACAGGCCATCGCGGAAAAAGCAAGACCAGATGCGAAGAGGTCTAGTGAAGGAATTTTATTTTTCATCTGCCCAGACTACTGCCATACGACGGTTGAGAGGCGCTGGAGGTTAAGACAATTGATTAAGCCTTTCCAGGACAAAAAAATGCAAGTCTATCTTATAAATCCAGCGCAACTGAAGATAATTAATGAAGGGCGGACACAATACTTTGCATCGGAAGGAAAAGCGCAAGAATATTTGGACTCTTTAGGCAGTCAGTGAATTATTTTGTGTACACTATAGTATAGCAAAGTGCGGCTAGTTGTCGGAAACTAAATGTAATAAGGGGTTTCACATTTGAAGTAAGTTTTAAGATAGTCCTCACTGTTTACACTGCAAACCATCACATGCATAGACTAAGGTCTGAGCGCTTCACGAGGGAGGGTGCAGGGTTCAGGGGGTATAGGGGGCAGAGGGGGGAGGGGAAGGCTGGGGGAGAGGAGGTTGGGGCTGGGGGGAGGGGTGGGGGTGTTATGTTGGAAGGGAATAAATGCAAAAAAGAGAATTCTTGACACAAATGTAAATTTAATCCGGCACATGAAACATGACCTATGTATCAAATATGATTTCATCACTCAACTTATATGGGTTAAAAGGAAGGTAGAATGCAAACAGAGAAATGTCCAATCTTAGGATATGCTCTTTGAACATCGGGGGCTTAAATGGCTGGAGAAAAAGGGGGAGATTGGTTGAATTTGTAAAATCTGAACAGATGGACATCCTGTGCCTACAAGAAACGCATTTAGCTTGGGGGAAAAAACACTTGCTGAATTTAAGTGGATATGAGATCCTGTCTTGCTCCTCTCAGACCTCAACAGTAAGGGGGGTGGCTATTATTGGAAAGGCTGGCCTAGGTGGGGTAAAACGCTCTAGAGCTGATGCTATGGGCAGATGGGCACTGTGTGAGATGAACATAGGTATTACTATTTGCGGGATATATGGATCAAATCAGGACGACCGAGGTCTTCGAATGCATAGAACAGGAATTGATTGGATGGATTAACCCTATCGTGGTTCCATGATGCAATCACTTGGATTAAGCGATGTGTGGGGGAATAAGGAACTGGGTAACCCAGGGTTTACCTACTTCTCCTGCCCATTCCAGAAGTATACCAAACTAGATTCTTTTTTGGTTTCATCCACAGAGCTCAGCAAGGCAAAGATTTGGAAATTACCAAAAATACTCTCAGACCATAATCCACTAACCCTGATTCTGGACTCCCCTAGGCCAGCTAGGAAGCATAGGCCTTGGACGTTTGATAGAAAGTTAATAGCTGACAATGCCTATGTGGAACATATCAAGATTTGGTCTCAGGGGTATTTTGACGCAAACAGGTGCGTCACGAAACATTGTTTGGGATGCTTGCAAAGCAGCATTAAGGGGGGAGACCATCAGCTGTGCTGCCCAATGTTGGAAAAGAATTCGTTTAGAGAGGGAACAGTTAGTGGATGAACTATCGCAGGGCAGAGAGGGGATAGAAAGTCAAGCCAAAGTAAGCGTTATTAAAGCGGAAATACATAAACAAATGGCAAAAAAGCAGCCTCCGAATATCAAGCACAGAGAGGTAGGCTTTATGAGACAGGTGAACAGGCGGGAAGGGCGCTCGCACTCCGCATTAGACAGGCTGCCTCCAAAAATGTAATAACCCGTATTGTAGACCAGGGCCAGGAATATGTTGAACCCTTGGAAATTCTGAATGTCTTTAAAAAATATTATCAAATCCTATATCAGGAGGAGTCAGCCCTAGAGATAACACCGGGAGAGCTGGGGGAAGTAGGAAATAAATTGGATCAGGAGGGCAGGGAAACTGTGGAAAAGGATATCACTATATCTGAATTAATTACTGGGAGCCATACAAGAGCTGGCACCAGGTAAGGCGGCAGGCCCGGACGGTATACCCCTAGAAGTATATAAAAAGGTATCAGAGGAAACAGACCCATTTTCCTGACCTATTTAATGGCATAATAAATACGGGTAAAATACCAGAATCATGGAAAAATACAAATATAGTAGTTTTCCATAAGAAAGGGAAATCAAAAGAAAACCCTGGCTCCTATAGGCCCATATCCATAATAAACACGGATAATAAAATGTATGCAAAAATCCTGGCAAACCGATTGGGGAGGATCATTGGGAGTCTGGTCTCTCCCTGGTAGCATGGTTTCATTCCAGGCCGGGGTACCACGAATCATATAAGACGAGCAATCACTTTGTTTGTTATCCATGCTGCCGGGGGGGGGGATGGCAATGATCCTCCTCGATGCGGAGAAAGCATTCGATCGTGTCAGGTGGTACTATCTATGGGGAGTGTTGGAGGGAAGAGGGTTTGGACCGAGAAAACGGACTGCTATTCAAGCGATGTATTCAGATCCAGTCGCGAAGATCCAAATGATGGGTGAAAGCTCAGAAAAGATCTATATAACAAGGGGGACACGGCAGGGGTGCCCTTGCTCACCCATCTTGTTTGCGCTATACATAGATCCCTTGATACAGCGGATAATGGACAACTCGATAATAAAACCAATAATTGCAAAGGGCTTTGAAACCAAAATTCTGGCATATGCCGATGATTTGGCAGTTATCTCCGTAGAACCTGATGCAGCTCTCCGGACTTTGGTTGCTATCACTAAGTCATTTGGGAGGTATTCAAGCTTACGTTTAAATGAGGAGAAAACCCAAGTGATCTGCCCCCAGAATAAAGCTAAATCAGATCAGAGATTCATCGATTCAGCTGTATATTTAGGGGTAACGATTAATGCCCAACCCGATCACATCATTAGAGACAGCTTTACCCCAATACTGAAATCAATGGAGGTAGATCTGAAAAGAATGGATACATTACATCTGTCAATAATCGGGCGCGCCAACATCCTGAAAATGACAATGTTTCCAAAGATTTTATACATGTTTCGGGCTATTCCCTTCCTAATAGACGAAAAACTCATTAAATCAATAGAAGCTATAATCATTAACTTTTTATGGCAATACGGAAAGGTTAGACGCTCCCTAAAATTTATGTCATTGCCTCAGGAAAAGGGAGGCTTGGGGATACCCAACATAAGGTATTATCACTGGCTTGCCTACTAACTCAAATGGCAGTATTATTTGACCCTGCCGTGAATGAACCAAATGCTTCATATAGAAATGACAACTCCCCTTCAATATACAAATTAATATTAGGGAGGGAAGCAATCGGGGTATTACTGAGAAGGACAGAGCGACGCTATTACAAGAAAATGAGATACAAGACAATAGAAAGCATTTGGGGGGTCTGGAGGGCAGTACAGAAACTACTGGGAATTCCAAAGTATAACCACCATACTCCCTTGTGGAATTCTAGGCTGTTCCCTAAATTATGTAATGATGGAATTTGGAAACATTGGGAACGACAGGGTATTCTGATAGTGGGGGATATTATGGACGGGGAAGAGATTAGAACCTTAGAAGAACTTCAACAGAGATACACCTTGCTAGGAAACCAAGATTTTAAGTTTATCTAGGTCACCCATACAATAAAATCCAAGAGGCCATGCGTCGATTCAGGTAAAAGGTGTAGTATAATAGATTATTTGATAACAGGCGGACGCAGGATTAAAGGTATATATAGAACGTTTATGGATGAAATCCAGGATGACATGGAAAAAAATGAGATCTCAAGGGCCACAAAATTGGAAGACCCTGATGTAGACCTGGATATAGCTTTACAGCTGGATAAAAGATTTTTACGCTCCTCTAATCTAAAAGTGCAACATCTTAAAACGCTTTTTAATCTATATTATACAACCTCTAAGCTGTTTGAGTGGGGGAAGAGGGAGGATAACAGATGTCCCAGGTGCTTGGAGGGCCCAGCTGATCTTTTACACATGTTTTATCAATGCGAAAAACTCAGTTTGATCAAAAGGGAGATTGAGTTATTCTGGGAAGGGGCTGCTAGACACCAAGATAGGTCTATCCCCAACATTGATTATTTTAGGTTGTGAAAGCAAGCTGGCCCTAAAGGCTGAGACAGAAGCCTTAGTTTTTATATCAGTGGCAGTACTTCGCATCCTTATCTCAGCTGCATGGAAAGATACGGTGGCACCGTCTTTCCAGATGTGGATGACCAGATTTTTTTTAGGCATACACAATCTAGAGGCCACCCTATACGAGCTCAAGGGCAGAAAAGCACGGGAGATGGGGTTAAAAATCTGGGCACCCGTGGATAAATGGAGGGCTACTACGCTTCAGTAATAAATAATATATTGCAGAAATATATATTAATGTATATAATATAATGATTCTCTTTTACTCTTTCTTCGATCATTGTATAATCTGTAAATGTATGATTGTGTATTTATGATGTCTTTCTCTTTTAAAACTCCAAGTAGTTTTAAGGGTTTTATCACAATGTCGGATGGTATCTATTTTCATGTACTAAAAAGTTGTTCTTTTTTACTGTGTCAATTAATTCTCAATACAAATTTTAAAAATAAAAAAGAAATTAACTGCTACAATAGTAAAACTATTTGCAAAATATAATGCGTGCATAAATAGTAGAATAAAATAATACTGTAAGAGCATTGTATGGCTCCTAAACCATATATAAATACATACATAAATAACAGAGGCTAAAAGTACTCAACTGGTGCTTCTAATATATGCCTACCCTGGTGTACCCAACCTAAGCTTAGTACGAGGGAGGAAGTAAGTGAGGTGTAGCATAAATGTAGTATTCTTTTGCCAAGAATCTGCCCAAGATTTCTCTAAGGGTCTAATCAGCTCCGTACCTTAGTGGCCCTACTGGCCACGACCGAACATCTCCGGATGATTCTTGATGCCGGTCAGAGTGCTGCGCTGATTCTGTTAGATCTCAGCGCGGCCTTTGATACGGTATCACATGACATCTTGTTAAATCGTCTGGAGACAGTGGGGCTTACTGGTCTCGCCCCGGAATGGTTTCGCTCATTCTTAAAGGACAGATCCTTCCGGGTGTCAGCACCCCCGTATCTCTCTCAGTCCCATTACTTCGGCCAGGGAGTCCCTCAGGGCTCTGCACTCAGCCCATCCATTTTCAATCTCTATGTGCAGCCACTCGCGGTAGTGGCTAAAGAGTGGGACCTTACGCTGGTATCATATGCAGATGATACTCAGCTGGTCATCACTCTTACCGAAGGGCCATCTACATCGGCCTTGAGATTCAGGGATGGGTTGGCTGCAGTAGCCCAGTGGATGACGGACAACTGCCTGCAGCTTAATGCAGGCAAGACGGAGGTGTTGCTTGTCGGGAAGAATACCACCCACTGGAATGAGCACTGGTGGCCATCTTCTCTGGGCACCATCCCAGCACCCAAATCATTAGTTAAAAACTTGGGAGTCTGGATGGACTCCTCGCTCAGCTTCCAGACCCACACCAAAAGAGTGGCAGCTACCTGTGTGGGCCTGCTGAGGAGCCTCAGTCCTATACTGAAGTTTTTTTACTCTAAAGTTTGGCAGCTTATTGTACAAGCCGCTATCCTTTCTCGCCTGGACTATGCCAGTGTACTATTTCTGGGCGCAAATAAAGCTGAGATAGCACGACTGCAGAGAGCTCAGAACTCGGCAGCAAGAACTCTGGTGGGTCTTCCCCGTAGATGCTCTGCCAGAGCCACGATCAGAAAGCTGCACTGGCTTCCAATTGAATCCCGAATTCAGTTTAAAACTCCTAGTCTGGCATTCAAGATCCTTAAATCCAGGTGCCCGGATCTCCTGTGCCCGCTTTTGACGCCATATGTGCCCCAACGTAGTTTGCGCTCAACACCTAGTGATCGTACCTCGCACGAAACTTTGTCGCATTGGCGGTCGCTCCTTCCGGGTGCTGGGAGCCAAGCTTTGGAACTCCTTGCCAATGAACATTCGCTCTATGGAGAACTTGTCTGCCTTCTGGAAAGCCGTCAAGACCCATCTGTTTCCCCCTCCTTAGGATTGTCTGTCCCAGTTTCTTCCACCTCTATCGGTATTGCACCTGTTGATCTTCAGCGCCGGGACGCCTCTTTGCTGGGGCAGCTGTCGCGCTTACACAAACTGCTAACAATGGAGAAGGTCGGTCTCGAGACTCGATTTCCCAACAACCCGCAAGGGTAGCTTGGAAACACTGGAGCTGGATTTCTCAGCAGGAGAAAAGAGAGCGTCTCTCTCAGTGCGTCTGCTGGAGGGTGGGTTTCCTTTGGCACTTGGTGTAGCAGGGCGCGTCGGGCAAGTAGATAGTCAAACTGCTCCAAACCACCATGTGTTTGCTTGGGTGAGTGTGGACATATTTATACCTTGAAGGTGCCGAGTTTGATGTAAAGGTGGACATAATAACGTCACCAAAGAGTCTCAGTTCTTTGAAAACTCCATAAGTTCTTGGATAAATCAATATTCAAGCGAGGGGAAGTCCCTGACTGGTGAAGGCGGGTTTTTCAAATACCTTCGACCATGCCATGTTTGTCTGAACACATTTGTCCATTTGTCATGTGCTTCATACGTAATCATAATACGGCCATATCTGAGTATTTTGGGGGTCTTCCATGTGACGTAGATGGCGTGTGGTACGTTCAGTTGTTTGCTATGCCTAGCCGTAATATCAGATTACACATGTGTTAAAAATCAGAGATCCATTACAACATGTCCTTTACTCACCACTTTGTCAGGTGACTATGTGACACAGCAGAGTTGCAGGTGTGGTTATACCTTTTTGTTTGTGGAACATCATGTCAACAGTCATGCAGGATGTGGCATTAGCTGTGCGATATTCTTCCAGATGGACACAGGGTGTGTCCAGACATCGCAGGAAAACATGATCCATCATGTGTTGGTGATGTGGTTTTATGTGCCTCTGTTAAACACAGCCGGCAATGCTGACCATTGCACCTTAAAAGTTGGTCAAACAGATGTGAGGGCTCATATTAAAATCTATTTTGTAGTAAAGTAAATATTTGTGCCATGTGTGATCGATGCATCATTATGCGGCTTGCTTTGTTCATGTCAACATACAGACGGACATTAACTAGGTTATTATTGGACTTTTATACAGGTCAACACTAATCAGAAGCAGGCATTATGGGAAGGCAAAGCCTGGAAAGTGTGGGCCCTAAGAGTTTATAAGCAGCGCAGAGTCCATTATTGGAAGAGGTGGGAGGACTTCCGAAGTAGATGCAGCAACATCGCTGAGTACCAACTGGAAAGGTCCTCGCCCGGTGTTGAGTCGTTCAACATCCCTTACTCCCCTGCACTGCCTGTGGCCACTCCTGACCTTGATGGGCAGTTGAGCACCCAACTGCAGCAAGGAGTGGGTGAGTGCTGCAATGAGTTTACACAAGTTCACAGACATGTTAGTCCCTTTCCAGAAAAGTGCTTCGTGCAGGAGGGGAGATGGTATACTCCACACTGGAGGCAGATGTGTCATGACATGGCAGGATGGGTAAAGTTGGATATATTCTACAAGGTCACTCATATCTGATGAAGATATTTATTCTAAGAGGACATTGGCATACAGACAATTCAAGGCATCATATGATTTTAAGACGGTCCATATTAGAAAGAAATTATGATCTTTGAATTGTCAGACAACCCACTTATGGCAGTTCAAAAATATTAGTTTCTGTATTTGCTACAACAGATATGTGTGCTACGCAAACAAATGATGGACAGAATGCTGAATTAATGATACATTCAGCCCCAGTCAAGAGATCTGGGTTCAATCCATCGTTCTTCTGCTCACCATGCCACCCCGGTTTAGACCCAGCCATATGCAAATCAGTGTTGACCCTATGCCTCGTGGGAACTGTCCAGACCGAACTGCCAAGCCAGGTCCTCCCTGGACTGGAAACAAGCATCCTGGGATAAGTTTCTGGGTATTACCCTTCATCAGCCAGGCTAGCTTGAATCCAGTGGCACAGTGAGCAAAGGGCTCCTGTCTGGGCATACCCATCCCACTTAGGGTGAAAAGTGCTATGCAAACAAATGATGGACGGAGTGCTGAATAAATCATACATCCACCCCAGGTCAAGAGATCTGGGTTAAAGCCATTGTTCTTTTGCTCACCATGCCAGCCCAGTTTAGACCCAGCCATATGCAAATCAGTCTTGACCATGTGCCTCATGGAAACAGTCCAGACCGAACTGCCAAGCCAGGTCATTCCTGGACCGGAAATAAGCATCCTGGGACCAGTTTCTGGGTATTACCATTCAACCAGGCTAGCTTGAATCCAGTGGCACAGTGAGCAAGGGACCCACGTCTGGGCATACCCATCCCACTTAGGGTGAAAAAAAAGATCTCTGTACTGGGGTGAATGTATTACATTGTTCTGCATTCTGTCCACCAATTGTTCTTTTTGCATTTGTCACCCTGAGTGGGACGGGCATGCCCAGACATGTGTCCGGTGCTCTCCATGTCACTGAAGTCAAGCTATTCTGGCTGACGAGGGCTTAAAGGCCAAAACCGGTCCTAGGATGCTTGTTTCCAGTCCAGGGTGGACCTTGTATGGCAGTTTGGGCTGAACTGTTCCCATTGGGCGCAGGGTCAAGGCTGATTTTCATATGGCTGGGTTCGAACTGGAATGGCATGGTGAGCAAAAAAAAAGGATGGATTTAGGCCCAGATCTCTGTACTGGGGTGAATGTATGACTTTGCTCTGCATTCTGTCCATCAATTGTTCTTTTTGCATTTGTCACCCTGAGTGGGACGGGCATGCCCAGACATGTGTTCCGTGCTCTCCATGTCACTGAAGTCAAGTTATTCTGGCTGATTAGGGCTGAAAGCCTGAAACCGGCCCTAGGATGCTTGTTTCCAGTCCAGGGAGGACCTGGCTTGGCAGTTCAGGCTGGACTGTTCCCATTGGGCGCAGGGTCAAGACTTATTTGCCAATGGCTGTGTCCAAACTAAAATGGCATGGTGAGCAAAAGAAATGGATGGATTTAGGCCCGGATCTCTGTACTGGGGTGAATGTATGACATTGTTCTGCATTCTGTCCATCAACCTTTCTTTTTACAACAGATATGTGTGGCATGCCTTGTGCTAGATCACAAATGTGGAACTTAAATATGGGTCATTAAGTCCTTACTTTTCCAACTTTGGCCTTGCTCTGATGAGGTTTGGTCTGTTTAGTCTAGTCTGTATATGTCCTTTCGACACATGGATTGTTTGACACATGTTGTTCTGTGTGTCTGGGAGTTGATGCTGCTCCTTCTTTGACTATAGACTGTTCAATGTGTTTTGGACTGTACATATGTTACAGATGAGATTGTATAACCTGGTCCAGTTTTGGCAGATATGTGTAGCACATTGTTTTATCACAGTGATTTGGTGTCCTATATTCTACACACATACAGCATGTAATGTGTAAGTTCAGCATTATGACTTGTGTTGTATGTCTGTATCTGACTGCATAGTCACAATTGCGCTCCACATTCTGCTCATCTCTATGTGGGATGTGATATGTTATGACTAGGTGGAGTAATGTATTTCACTGTTGATGCAGAACGTACATGACGCATAGGTAACTTACATTTCTAGGCCTGATTTAGTATGCCAAGGTGTCCCCACAATTTTGTGTTGAATTGTTATTTTGGCACTGGATATATGCACATTGTTTCCCTTCATTGCTGGCAACAGGTGTGCTACTTTCTCAGGTAATGCCACACTCTAGGGATTGGATATCTCAATAGAGTGTGTAAGGGCTGTACTGTGTTGAGGATGTTGCACATGAGACCGATGTGCTATGTGCAGGTCCATTGTAGTGGTTGTTTTCTTTTACTTGAGATACTTTGTGTGGGCAAATCGTGTGACATGAAACCATTAGTTGCCATGCAGGCATTAGTGATCGGTGTTGATTCTATACTGCATGCCACTGTGATGTCACTGTTGTGTAAATGTTTTGTAATGGTTATGTACATATGTCTCACACCTATTGCCCCTGTTTTGTTCAGCATCTACTGAGCCAGGCAGAGTAGAGCGTGTAGACTCCCTGGTGGAGGCAGCTGGACAGAGTGGCTCCAGTCAAGAGACTGACAACTGCGGAGTCACAACGTCGGAGGGTGAGGGGTGTGTCCTGAAGGGTACTAACTTGTCCTCATCATCCTCAGTGGAGTCAGGCTCCAGTGGCAGCCCTGTAGTGGTTGTGGACCCCATAGATACTGTGTCACGTACACCCCTGCCCACCAGCACCCGTCCCATCTCCACCCTCCCTGCTGTTGCCCACAAGTTGTCCACGTTCATTACTGTTAGGGGCGTGACGTTTTGCCCCAGGCACCTCTACGCCAGCCTCAGTGTCCACAGGTACCCTGAGTGAGGAGGCTGTGTCACGGTTGAGACAGATCTCTGTTGGACATACTGCACTGCTGAATGCCATCCAGGGGCAGTCAAACATTATGACACAGGTGCTGGAGATCCTGAAGGGCATTCCCAGTAACCTGTCTGCTCTACAGAGATCGTTTCAGGTAATGGCCTCCTCACTGATGGCATCCTTCCCTCAACCCCATCCTTCCACCCCAATTTACCAATTTACCCAGTTACCAATTTCTGTCCCAATTAAATGCAGACATCGCCACACTCAGACACCATCATCCACAAGCACCACATCATTACCAAAATGCAAGAATGTTGCCATGCATGCATCCACGGGGCAGACACAGACCTCCCAGAGCTTCCCCACTACACACATTGCCAAGGACAACAGAGCATCAGACACAGACCTTACACAACCAGCTTCAGACTCACAGACACCAGCAAAACGCACACCCATATCACAGCCACAGACTACCTCTACTCCAAAAGCCCACCCCTTGTTATTCCCCCTTCCCAAAGTCAAGTTGGATTGTCTGAGAGTCACAATGTGCTTCCCTTTGCATCAGACACTACCCCTCCTTCCACTTTAGTTCCTGCTCTTACCACTCCCAACCCTACTTCCCCTAAATTCAATTTCATGAGGTGCCTGGAATGCTCAACTGATGAGCCTACTTGGGGAGGTTCACTTGTCAATGTGTCTTGGCAAGTTGTGCGTTACCGCACAGCGATGTATCCCAATTCAGCATTGGATTTGCCTTTGTCATTCATTTGATTGATGTTCTGTTTAATAATAACGTTTGTCCATCGAATAATACCTTGTGAATTCATTGCTCATGATGATGAAAAATGTGATGCTTTTCATGATTTCATACTACTACAATGTTGTAGATTGGAGCTGGGAAAAGGAGGTCCTTTCTCAGTAGTGACTAGGATTTGAACTTTGCAGCTGTTAGGTATATGTTATGGAAGAGGGACCATGTACATGCACTCAAGGTTTTTTATGCATGACTGTGTGGTGATGCTGAGGTGAGGGACTTGTGACGGTGTATGTGTTAGGCCTGGGCAGTGAACTTCACTCCGTTCGTGGAGTTGGTGGAGTTTTCTGCACTCCACAGAAAACTCTGCTTTGCGATGTGCAGCAGAGTTTTTTACCCCACTTGCGATCATGAACGGTAAGTTTGCGAGCGAGAGCTGCCGCTCAGGTACAATTTTTACCCAAGCGGCAGGAATACCAGCACAAACTGCAGTTCGCACTGCACTCCGCCACTCACAGAACTTTGCAGAGTTTTTTGGGAACTTTGCGGAGTTCCGTGTAGCAAAACTATGCAAACTATGCCCAGACCTGCTATGTATACCAGGAAGTGTTATATTTGTGATGTGTATTCATGGGTGTGGAAATTGACTGGTGATGTAGGTATTGTTGATGTCCTCTTACCGCAGACATCACTGACAACTTGCTTTGTTAGGTGACCCAGGCCATTTTGTGCGTGGTGTGTAGTTACTAGTTAGTGGCTGTTAGGGTACACTTCGACTTGTATTGGGCATTGTAATTGTACTACTATGACATGTAGTGCCCATGTGTACCGGACGTGGTATTGTGAGTGCAATGTGGTGGTAACGTGAGGTTGTTGTACAAGAGTGCTGGGTTATTGCTTGTGTCATGATAAAAATGTAATGGGATTCCTGGGGATAGTTTGTTGGACAGTGGTACAAGTGACATATATGACACTTAATTTGATGTGGGGTAGAGAGGAGAAGATTGGTTACATGGTGATTGATTGCCCTTTTTATATGTCTTGATGCATGGAGTACATTAGTTTGTTTGCGTTGAGGTCTGTGTGTAATGTCGCTATACTTCGTGCGAACGTATGACTTCGCTTTCCACATTTAAAGGCACATGTGGCCATTTGCTACTCTCTGTGGGTGTGGCTGGTGTCGGTGAACGTATAACAACCCCACCCCATGTCTCAAAGCACAGGCCTTTGTGAGATTGATACACTTGGAGGACACACCTCCTCTTTGTTTACTTCGGTGATGCGGCATATTGTTGGCGAGGCATGGTGTTTGTGTTGAGGGGTGACTTACCAGAGATGGTGCCTCCGTTGGTGTCTACTTCGGAGATAGTTCAGAATGTAAATCATAGGGACGACAGGTACGAGGGCCTCCATGACTGCAGAGGTCGTATGTCGATGAGTTAAAGAGTGTCATGGTCTGGGACTGCCGGCCACCTCCCCCCTTAACATACTGACTGAATTACCCAATTCAACCAGTCAACACATGGGGTCTTTGGAAGTCAGGGGGTACAGGGCCCCCCCTGGCTGTATTTATTAAAATATAAAAACAAATCAAAAATTTTAATCAAATAAACATTTCTGACAATTATTAAAATGCACATTTTTCAGAACATTAGATTGACATCCGTTTCGACATGGTATGATGGGCTAACCTTAACAAATATCTAGTACAGCGTGTTTCCTAACCGAACCTAATCATCCTGAAAATTAAACTGCATTCTAATAATAATAATAAAGTCTTACGGCAAGGTCGCCAACCGGTGTCAGATCCTTTTACAGCTGCGCTCTCACGTTCGAGATGCGCATGCGCAACCCAGGGCACGTTACACCCACGTGCGCTCCCTGAACTCCATTTAACCATAACAGGAGGGCCCAGACACTCGCGCACCTTAGTGACGTCATAGTGTTGTGAGGGGTGGCTACCAGCCTGAGGAAAGCGTAGACTCCCTCCCCCGCACCCTTTAAAATACGGGATATCATATCCTACCCCTGAACTTCTGAGAGAGACCAATGGCCCCTCCCGCGGGCGGCCCCTTTCGTGAATGGGTCCGCCCCCCCGTAAGGACCTTAAAATGCTGCTCACCGATTAATGACCTTACCGCCAGACACACGTAGTGCCCATGTGTACCGGACGTGGTATTGTGAGTGCAATGTGGTGGTAACGTGAGGTTGTTGTACAAGAGTGCTGGGTTATTGCTTGTGTCATGATAAAAATGTAATGGGATTCCTGGGGATAGTTTGTTGGACAGTGGTACAAGTGACATATATGACACTTAATTTGATGTGGGGTAGAGAGGAGAAGATTGGTTACATGGTGATTGATTGCCCTTTTTATATGTCTTGATGCATGGAGTACATTAGTTTGTTTGCGTTGAGGTCTGTGTGTAATGTCGCTATACTTCGTGCAAACGTATGACTTCGCTTTCCACATTTAAAGGCACATGTGGCCATTTGCTACTCTCTGTGGGTGTGGCTGGCGTCGGTGAACGTATAACAACCCCACCCCATGTCTCAAAGCACAGGCCTTTGTGAGATTGATACACTTGGAGGACACACCTCCTCTTTGTTTACTTCGGTGATGCGGCATATTGTTGGCGAGGCATGGTGTTTGTGTTGAGGGGTGACTTACCAGAGATGGTGCCTCCGTTGGTGTCTACTTCGGAGATAGTTCAGAATGTAAATCATAGGGACGACAGGTACGAGGGCCTCCATGACTGCAGAGGTCGTGTGTCGATGAGTTAAAGAGTGTTTCTGCTTTATATCCCTCCCTTTCCGCACCCAGTGCTGTTGCGGATGGACTGCAACACTTGCGTTGTGCTGAAAGGCACCTAATAATTGGCTCGACGGTCTTGAGTGGTGGAGGTTGCTTCACAGGCCCTCATTGGTGTGTTGCTTTGAGCCGATGCAGATACGATGCCGGAGGTGTAGACGGATCTGAGCCGGCGCACATCTGTGCTCATGATGCAACTCGTAATACGCCAGATGGAGGACCACCATAGATGCATCAGCACGGCGGTCCTCCGTCTACCAAACTCGTAATCAGGCCCTATATTCTCACCTTCTATATTTTGTTCCTTGATACGTTTGAAGGAACAATATTTTTGACACAATATTTATGTAACAAAATATTTCCGAATACATATTTGTGTCATTCATCGACCTATTGTGTGGTTCCTAGGAGGAATTTCACACCCCATTAAGGGCTGCGGGCAGGCTGGTAGTTGGCAAAGGCTAATTAGCCAAACTGAAAAGCTTAGGTAGGTAAGGGTAACTTCTTACAATGTACGTTTCTACTATAATATTCACTTTATAGCAATAATGCTAAATAAATTGACTAAAGCCATTTTTCGTGCCAGACAGCACAAGAAAGTATAACAACTATGACGACTCGTGACTTATAGGGGTTCTAATTCATAATTCAATACTGCCAAAAGATTTATTTAACTCCACATTTGGAGCATGCTGCGGACTTTTTTGGCATTTACCAGAATTCCCACAACCATGCAAACCTATGACAGTTATTAATCACCAGTGATACTCCTACTGGGCAACGTGTGTTAGTGCAGAATTTCCCCCTACTTACGAATGAGCGGTGAGGTATATGGGCTGATATTTCCTCACTCCTGGCAGAACTGATAGTGGGGCAACCAATAACTCAAATATTGGAGTAGATCTGGCCCAATACTTGAATGAAGTGGCCCTGATAATGAGGGTCAAGGAGGAAAACACCATGCTTTAATCAAACAAATATTTCCATATGCACATGTAACTTTTTTTCTTTCACTGCGAAATATCTTTTAATTTGGACAAAACCCTTGCCATTGACCTCCATCATATAACGGGGTGACTCCTTCCTATTCTCATCTGTGAAATGGCATGTGATCTTGACTTTTACTGGAGCAGTTTACCAAGGATTCAAAACAACCTGCAAATTATTTGTGAATATCCACAAACCTTTAGTTTATTGACTATTTACTGCATTTTGCAGGATCATATGGTGTTTAGCTCACCCTTTCCCAGCCCTATTCCTATATTTACTTCAGTTGGCAGTATGACTTGCCGACAACTTTTTCACCATTCTTAATGCAAACTACGCTTCAAAATGTTCTCAAATTAAATCATAAACTTCAACTTCAAAGCACAAATGTCATTTTATGTGCATTTAAGTAATGCTTCAGAGCAGAAAAAAAAACATTTATGAATCAGGCCCGAAGTGTTTACTCCTAACTTGCCGCACATCTGGGCAAGAAAACCAGAAGCTGTCAAATTGCAGGTTTGAGTTACATTTTATTGGCTGTTGCACATTGCGCTGATTGCTGATATTTTTTAAGAAAACCTCAATTGCCTGTTCTATTTTAGATGCCATATTATGTAACATGTTATTACTATATAGTTGTATTTTTAGTGTGGAATGTGCTTTATTTTTTATTAATGTGAACACTGAACAAATAATTATACGATATTAAGACATGTTTTTCTTATCTATAGAAACTCTCACGAATATCTGCAGGTCTCGTCATAATTTGTGTCATTACACATTATGAAGATATCTTCTCGTACAGCTAATAAAAGCTAGGATTTTCCTCATATGTTCACAGCCTCCCAGTGTGGCCACTTCTGTTATTAGGCTGTCTTTTTTATCGGGAAAGAATAAACTCATTCTGTAGAGTTATACTTCACTGATACTATCCTTGCACAAAGCGGTTGACATAAACATACTAGTAAGGTTAATGCAATAGATTCTAGGCAGGTTGATTAGCTTATTGACAAGCCCATTGCGCCGCTGGTGCCTCACCTTTCTTGATGAACCTGCAGCGCAATGGGCTTCCCCATATTTACAAGGCCATATAAAGTTACCCTGTGTGACTTTTCATGGCCTTGTAGATATGTTTTCCTTTCACGCATGACTCTGTGTGAAAGGGGCGTTCCATGGGTGTTGCAATGGGTGCACCCACACAACATCCTACCCCTCCCCAGAGGAGGCATAAGAAGGCGCAACGAGGAGAAATACTTTAATTTCTCCTCAGTTTCACCTATTTCTATGAAAAGAGGAAAATGCCTTTAAAGATTTATTTTTTTGCAGGAAGGTGTCCCTTCCTGCACAAAAACAATCATCCCTCAGCAAAGGCACCCTTGCAAAATGATGCAAGGGTGCAGTGGCGGATCATCCGTGGGGGCGTTTGGGCGCCGCCTCACTACTTTCTCGCCGTGCGAGAAGGCAGAAACAAATAGTAGAGAACTACCATTTGTTTCTGCCTTCTCGCACGGCGAGAAAGCAGAAGTTCCTGCTTGAGAGAGTGGGAGGTGTTACTCAAGGGCAGAGGGAGTGGCTTTCCCCACTGTTGTTAATACTGTCTGTTTGGGCAGCCTGAGAGGCTGTCCAAACAGACAGTATTAACTGTATTAATAACAGCGGGCAAGCCGCTCCCCCTGCCCTTGAGTAACCCCTCCCACTCTCCCTGTTCTCTGTATGCTGCAGCATACAGAGAAATGACGTGGTGTTGGGGCAGCCGGCCGAACCAATCACAGCGCTGTGCTGTGGTGGAGGGGAGGGAGGCTGCCTGGCTTCCTGCGTGACTACGAATTCAAGAACAGGACGGCGGGAGTCGGGACGTCTGGAGTCGGAACTAACTTGAAGGCGGGAAGGTACGGTAAGTTAAGTTTATTGACTTTAATTGTTTTATTATTTTATTTAAAATTATCCCGCTTCCCCCCATCCCTCCCCTCCGCAGCGCGACAACACCATTTCCATCCCCCCCCACCCGTATTGCTGGCCGCGACTTCGTTTGGCCCTTTCCATTTCTAACATCCTTTTTCGTTTCTCTGTGACTGTGAGGATTTTTTTCTGTCGGATGTTATCGTTAGAGAGTTGCGATTTGCAGTGCTTGTAAAATGCCATTGCTGTGCCCGCATGATTGAGGTCTTCGGAGGTAAAGCATGTGAGGGACGCTTAACTCTGGGCATGTTGTTACACAGAATTAGTGCATGTCTCGTTGCGCACAAGGTCATCTGACTGTCCCCATTGACGATAGATGGAGCGCACATGCATGCGTAATACATTTTCCTTGCCCCTTGAGGAGAAATTGCTGCAGTTACTAAAATGAAGGTTGAGATGTCATCTTCCAGTTATTTTGCATTGATCACCTGTAATATGTAAGGGTGTTTTTTATTTTATTTTACATAAATAAATTGAAGCGCAGTGTCATCTTGGTTGGACTGGTTTGCAAATCCACATGTTCAGAAACACTAGGTTTAGTTCGAAGCATCATTGGAGTTCTAAAGCATGCATGTTCCTGTGAATGCAGTCAAGTCATTTCCGAAATGTCCGTGTGCACGTTTTCTCCCATTTTGCTCAGCTGGTTGTGGGGCACTTTGCTCTTAGTTACGCCTGTGCTTAGATCAAAACGGTTTAGGTTTTCACTGATATTTAGTCCAACCCGTGAGAGCCTTACTGGCAGGGACTGAGGGACATATAATAAACACGATCATTACGGTGTCGCAGACTCATCTGTAATTACGGGTCAGTCTCTCTGAGCCTCTCTCTAATATATTTTCCGTGTAGATTTAAATGCTCCGGCACGTTAGGATAATGAGTCGGGCCCAATGGGGATTGAAAACGAGCGTTTAGTAGCAGAGGATGCTGGATTATGTCATCCAAAACTTTTACGCCTCCCCACTTTCAAATGTCACCAGCCGCCACTGCAAGGGTGTCTGTGCTGGCGCACGGCTACTGTTTGTGCGCTGGCGCAGGGGAGAAGGACTGGAATGCACCATATCTTGTATATACTGCACATTCCAGGCCTTTTATTTTGACGCACTGCAGTACAGCAGGAAGGCTTGCTGCACAGTCAAGCGCCAATATATTTGTATATGAGGCCCAAGGTTCTAGTTGGTAGAGGTATGCTCCCTGTCCAAGTAGGGACCACAATCCTTGTCAGGGTAAGTCACAACACAATAACAAAATATCTTGTGCTCACCCCCACATAGCTTGGCATGGAAAAGGCAGTCTTAACTTAGAAGGCAAAGTGTAAAGCATTTGTGCAATAACTCATACAACAACACACTAAATACCCCACAAAAATGACTCCACAACAGGTTTGAAAAATAGAGAATATTTATCTCAGTAAAACAAGTCTAAAATGATCGAAGTCCATCAAGTAGAAGTTGAGTGAATGAAGGTTGAAGCAATAAATGACATACAGCGCTTAGATGCAAGGAGCGCTAAGAAGGTTACTTCAGGTCACAAGGAACCGGTGTAATTCCATAGTTCAGGTGGACTGAAATAAAGTGCTGGCTGGCTACAGGGACCTACTTGGGCCTGCTGAGCACAGTAATTCCAAAACAAAAGGGGGAGCATAGAGGTACTGATAGAATCACCCTCCTAACAGAACTTTAATAAACAAAGAGATTCTATCAAAAAAAGTGATAACGTGGTAAATTTTTTTAATTGGTTTCAATTTTTCTAACAAACGTGCTAGGCTCTCTCTTAAAGGTGGAAAGACCAGAGCGCAATGTGCTTTTTAAAATACCCCTCACACACTAAAAAAATCCAATAGTGTCATGCTTCATCATAGGGGTCTTCCCGCCCCTATAACGGGACGGGGCGTGCTACGACCAAGCGAATACGCGGGAGCACTTATATTGTGACAGTGACTATGTGTGAGTGCACAGGTGTCAGTGAAGGTGTAGGGACCTCAAAAAAGTGAATTAATAAAAAATATAAAAATTCCCTGGCATAGTAGAAAAAATACTTTATTCACTTCTCTAGCTGGGAACATTAAGAAGGGGTTGTGAGGTAGAGCAGTAGCTAGCTACCTAGTCGACATGTTTCGTAAGCAGTCCCCTACTGCTTACTCATCAGGACCAAAAAGCGATCCCTACTAGAATATACTCAGTTCTACAGAATATGCCTACTGTCCTACAAACAGCACAGCAAAAATAAGCTGACTGTTTCGTGCTCCGGGGCATGAGTTGGCCCAGTGAAGCAAAAATAATGATACAAATAGTACCAAAAAGGGACCTATTATGGTCTCTGTGGAGAAAAGGAAAAAAGGGAGAAAAACAACACATATGCGTAAATTTACGTCATGATCCAATGCTAGGTACATATATTTAATTATGTACCAGTATGCCTTATTTATCAAAAGCAGTCATATCCCTTGATACATTGAGAAAGGATATTGCATTAGTTATAAACAGCGTCCTATAGCTGGTTATAGAAACAGGGACCTCAAACTGCTCGGTTCCACTGTCATCTCGTCACACACATACACAATCACGACTCAATGCATTACCACTGAACAAGCAATTCAAAGGGAGGGACCTCCTTTACCTTTGGTTTCTATCAGAGAAAATATAAAAACGCTAGCCGTTATTAGCGATATTGTGAACACTACAATACGTACACTTTTTAGTTAATTTCAATGCCCCGTGAGTTTGCAGGCGAGGGGTGTTCTTCCGCGGTACTGTGAAAACAAAACCGCACCTTGGTTTTAATTGTTGCGCAAAGACCAAAACTATCGTTTGTGCCCGTGACCCGTTTTTTAAAGACTCAAGGTCAGAGTCCATTACTCACATGTCCAGCGAGGAGAAGAACCATTGTTCCCACCCCCGTGCTACTCCGAGGAATACCCGGCTTGTATGTCTCGTGTTTCTTAAGAAGCATTATTTCCGCATTGTCACCCGGCAGTCCTGTGTATGACTAGTGCGTCAACCTCCCAAAATGGCCGCCACCTGATGGAACAATGTGAGGAGAAGGACGGGAGTCTTTCTACTCTTTCTTTTCTCGGGGTGGGGGTGCGCAATAATTATGGAAACACGCGCATAATTAATAATATTCTTTTTGGTGCATGAGGAAATTCTTAATAAAATGGTATGGTCGTGTTGGTTATCAGTACAGACATAGTGCTCATACCATATCCCGTTACATATATTATGTCTATGTTGAGGAAACAAAAAAACAAAAACAAAAAAAAAACAAAAAAAAAAAAACAAAGGGTTCACAGGGCCGATGTTATCGCTCTGTCTAGTAATTGTAGTGACACAGTCAGAGGAATGCATGACCTTATTTACGTTGTCAAACATGGCATTCTCATTGGAAGAAATCGGAAAAGTTTTCTGGGGTAGTGAGTGGGTCTGCTCCAAGGGGGATACATTAAAGTTGAGCCCAAGGGATATCATCGTTCAACCCAATCTTATGTGACTGAACACGAAACACCCATCTTTGTTCCTTCTCTAAGAGGGTTCTCTCGTTGCTGACAGTTTCAATCACGGTCCATTGAATTTCTTCTGGTTTATGACCCAATTCAAGGAAGTGATTGGTGAGTTTTGTACTGGATTTCCTGCATTTTGTTGTACTCTTGTGTTCGCCTATCCTGATCTTTACTGCCCTGCTCGTCATCCCTACATATTCAAGTTTGCATGGACAGGTGATCAGGTATACGACGTTCACACTGTTACAGTTACTGAAACCCCTTTGTTCCCAGTTTGTTCCATTGTTGAATGTTATCTTCTTGCTCTTCTGAGTAAGGCAACAAACCTTACACCCTCCACATGGATAGTGGCCTTGGACAAAGTTCGGATTTCTTTGTACGTTGTTAGTGTCCGATTTCGGTCTTGTGTGGACCAAAACATCTCTTAAACTCTGGGCTTTTTTGTGGGCAAACATGGGTTTGGGTATCTGTAGGCCTCCACTGTTCAGGATACTCCAGTTTTTGTTAATGATTTTCGCAACCAAATTGGAGCTGGTGTTATATGTGGTTACGCAAATAGGTCTATACATAAGATGTTTAGGCCTAAACATCTTTCCGAAGAATGGGAGATTAATGACAACAACTCACTTTAAAGGTACTTCAAAGAATTGCCTTCTTATGTATAACAGCTTCCATCCCCGACACCTGCGGGATAATCTCCCATATGGTCAGTTCCTGCGCCTACGCAGGAACTGCACAGAGATTGACAATTTCAAGAAACAATCGGAGGATTTGAAAAGGAAATTGAAAGCACGGATGTATCCAGATCGCATCATCAACCAGGCATACACGAGAGCAAAGAACAACTGCCGTGAAAGCCTACTGGAGCCTAAGATACCAAAGGTGGAAGAAAAAAGACCTATTTGCGTAACCACATATAACACCAGCTCCAATTTGGTTACGAAAATCATTAACAAAAACTGGAGTATCCTGAACAGTGGAGGCCTACAGATACCCAAACCCATGTTTGCCCACAAAAAAGCCCAGAGTTTAAGAGACGTTTTGGTCCACACAAGACCGAAATCGGACACTAACAACGTACAAAGAAATCCGAACTTTGTCCAAGGCCACTATCCATGTGGAGGGTGTAAGGTTTGTTGCCTTACTCAGAAGAGCAAGAAGATAACATTCAACAATGGAACAAACTGGGAACAAAGGGGTTTCAGTAACTGTAACAGTGTGAACGTCGTATACCTGATCACCTGTCCATGCAAACTTGAATATGTAGGGATGACGAGCAGGGCAGTAAAGATCAGGATAGGCGAACACAAGAGTACAATAAAATGCAGGAAATCCAGTACAAAACTCACCAATCACTTCCTTGAATTGGGTCATAAACCAGAAGAAATTCAATGGACCGTGATTGAAACTGTCAGCAACGAGAGAACCCTCTTAGAGAAGGAACAAAGATGGGTGTTTCGTGTTCAGTCACATAAGATTGGGTTGAACGATGATATCCCTTGGGCTCAACTTTAATGTATCCCCCTTGGAGCAGACCCACTCACTACCCCAGAAAACTTTTCCGATTTCTTCCAATGAGAATGCCATGTTTGACAACGTAAATAAGGTCATGCATTCCTCTGACTGTGTCACTACAATTACTAGACAGAGCGATAACATCGGCCCTGTGAACCCTTTGTTTTTTTTGTTGTTTTTTTTTTTGTGTTTTTTTTTTGTTTGTTTTTTGTTTCCCCAACATAGACATAATATATGTAACGGGATATGGTATGAGCACTATGTCTGTACTGATAACCAACACGACCATACCATTTTATTAAGAATTTCCTCATGCACCAAAAAGAATATTATTAATTATGCGCGTGTTTCCATAATTATTGCGCACCCCCACCCCGAGAAAAGAAAGAGTAGAAAGACTCCCGTCCTTCTCCTCACATTGTTCCATCAGGTGGCGGCCATTTTGGGAGGTTGACGCACTAGTCATACACAGGACTGCCGGGTGACAATGCGGAAATAATGCTTCTTAAGAAACACGAGACATACAAGCCGGGTATTCCTCGGAGTAGCACGGGGTGGGAACAATGCTTCTTCTCCTCGCCGGACATGTGAGTAATGGACTCTGACCGTGAGTCTTTAAAAAATGGGTCACGGGCACAAACAATAGTTTTGGTCTTTGCGCAACAATTAAAACCAAGGTGCGGTTTTGTTTTCACAGTACCGCGGAAGAACACCCCTCGCCTGCAAACTCATGGGGCATTGAAATTAACTAAAAAGTGTACGTATTGTAGTGTTCACAATATCGCTAATAACGGCTAGCGTTTTTATATTTTCTCTGATAGAAACCAAAGGTAAAGGAGGTCCCTCCCTTTGAATTGCTTGTTCAGTGGTAATGCATTGAGTCGTGATTGTGTATGTGTGTGACGAGATGACAGTGGAACCGAGCAGTTTGAGGTCCCTGTTTCTATAACCAGCTATAGGACGCTGTTTATAACTAATGCAATATCCTTTCTAAATGTATCAAGGGATATGACTGCTTTTGATAAATAAGGCATACTGGTACATAATTAAATATCTGTACCTAGCATTGGATCATGACGTAAATTTACGCATACGTGTTGTTTTTCTCCCTTTTTTCCTTTTCTCCACAGAGACCATAATAGGTCCCTTTTTGGTACTATTTGTATCATTATTTTTGCTTCACTGGGCCAACTCATGCCCCGGAGCACGAAACAGTCAGCTTATTTTTGCTGTGCTGTTTGTAGGACAGTAGGCATATTCTGTAGAACTGAGTATATTCTAGTAGGGATCGCTTTTTGGTCCTGATGAGTAAGCAGTAGGGGACTGCTTACGAAACATGTCGACTAGGTAGCTAGCTACTGCTCTACCTCACAACCCCTTCTTAATGGTCCCAGCTAGAGAAGTGAATAAAGTATTTTTTCTACTATGCCAGGGAATTTTTATATTTTTTATTAATTCACTTTTTTGAGGTCCCTACACCTTCACTGACACCTGTGCACTCACACATAGTCACTGTCACAATATAAGTGCTCCCGCGTATTCGCTTGGTCGTAGCAAACCCCGTCCCATTATAGGGGCGGGAAGACCCCTATGATGAAGCATGACACTATTGGATTTTTTTAGTGTGTGAGGGGTATTTTAAAAAGCACATTGCGCTCTGGTCTTTCCACCTTTAAGAGAGAGCCTAGCACGTTTGTTAGAAAAATTGAAACCAATTAAAAAATTTTACCACGTTATCACTTTTTTTGATAGAACCTGCTGAGCACAGTACCTTGGATCTTGGGGTGCAGTGCGCGGCAAGGCTTCGCGTCGTACGGTATTGGTTCCGAGATCTATCAGCAGGGCGGAGAGGCCTTGAAGGCTCTGCACTGGTCGGCATTGGATTCAGCAGAAACTCAGCTGCAGAACTAACTTCTGAGGCCCAGAAATTGGAGTAGGCACTACAGGAAAAGCTATGACTCACAGGAGGCAGAGTCCGGCAGCACCAGCAGAACTGTGGGAAGTATCTTGTGTCTATGAGACTTCAGAAACAGGTAGCAAGCTAACAAGCTCCTTGTAGATCACTTTAGAGGGAAGGCAGAGTCCTGCTCTCCTTCCAGCAGAGTCAGAGAGCAGCCGGCCGCAGGGCAACAAGCAGAAATGTAGTTCTTACAGAAGAACAGTCCCGTTGAGTTGTTTGTGCAACACCACAGTTCTTCTGACAGAGATTCAGTGTAGGTCCAGAAGTGTCTGATTTTGTAGGGCTAGAGACCCAGTACTTATACCCAAATGTGCCTTTGATGTGGGGGAAACTTCAAAGAGTGGTTTTGAAGTGCACAGATACCCCTTTAAAAACAGTCCTTTCAGCCAGTGTATTTACGGGGATTACCAGCCATTTATGTTGGGTCAGTTCATTATTCTTTGATATTCCCATGTGAGCCCCCTTTCCTCTCGTCGGCCCAGGCCGGCCATAGGAATGCAGATTGATGCCAATGGGTGCAACCATCCCTAGCCTTCCTGTGTTTATGTCTATCTGGGAGGATTGCACAAATGGGAACTCTCACCCCATCCACACATGTATTGGAGACAGGCTAGAGCAGAGTGAGCAGAGTTAAGAGCAGAAAATGACCACTCTCTAAAAGCTGCATTTCTGCACTAGCAGTGTCAAATCCAGCTTTACCAAAACACACATTTATCACTACTATTCTACTCATAGCAAACATGATGAACATACTCCCCTGGGATCAGGAATTATCACTTAGAAGCCTGTAATGGAATTCTCAATGCTTAGTCTATGAGGGGAGTAGGCCGCACAGTAGTGAAAAATGAAATAAGCTGCTTTCCCTACCAGGACATATAAAACATAAAAGTAGAGGTCCTACCAATTTTCTTACATAGCACCCAGACATTTGGGTGACCAAGGGTCTTCCTTAAGGGTGACTTATATTTAATAAAAAAAGGCCGTTTAAGGCTTGGCAAGTGGCTTTAATGCCAGGTTGTAGTGGTAGTAAACTACACACACAAGCTCTACAATGGCAGGCCTGGAACATTGTTAGAGGGCTACTTATGTGGGTGGCACAAGCAGTACAGTACTGCAGACCCACTAGTAGCATTTAATTTACAGGCCTGGGGCACATGTAGTGCACTTTACAAAGGGTTTATAAGTAAATTAAACATGCCAATTGGGTATGTGAAATAATCCATAACATTGGAAAAAAATCTCATTTCATTGATATACACTTCAAGTTGAATAAAAGGTATCTAAATCTAAATTGTGCAAAAGCCAAACTCGTGGTGACTAGCAGCCCGTGTGTAATATTGTGTAATATTGTTTCTTTTCTCATGTTCTAAAGAACTGGGCACTATGCCTATTCCAAAATGTGGAGGTTTACTTGGACCCTGTGTCTGTGGACCCTAGGACACAAGCACATGACCCAGCACCTACGACACCTCCACTGGCTCCCCATCGAGAAGAGAGTAACATTCAAGCTACTTACCCACCCTACAAATCCCTCCACAACATCGAACCCAAATACCTCAATGAAAGAGTCTCCTACCACATACCCAAAAGAAACCTCCACTCCGCTGACCTCACCCTGGCAGAGACCCCACGTAGCTGCAGAAACAGAGCATATGGAAGAGCCTACTCTGACATCGCAGCAAAGACCTGGAACGAGCATCCAGCCAACATCAGACGCTCCCCCATTCTGCACACCTTCAGGAAGTACCTCAAGACCTGGCTCCCCGAATGATCCAGAGCTGCACCGCCCAACCCCCAGCACCTTGAGACCCTCACTGGTAAGTAGCGTGCTTTATAAACCCCTGATTCAGCCGCGTAGCTAGGGGGGTGCGGGGGGGCGGTCCGCCCCAGGCGGCACTATTTTGAGGGCGGCGGCCTTTGTAGTTTGTTGTCACTGACTGTAAATGGCGGCAGAAACCGCATTCGGAAGCATGGCTTCTCGCAAGTTCCCCAGCATTTCTCTTTAGGCATAAGCTTGGTGCGAGTTTTCTGAATCAAGTGCCGATTGTTAAGTATATGGCAGCGAACAGGTGTACCATCCCCCACGGCTCTCACAGGCTTGCAGTTGAGGCTCCTGCCAGGGTGAAGGTTCACACTACTACAATGTGTCACCTTGAACCCCAGCGGAACGGCCGACCAATCAGGTTGTGTGCTTCAGGCCGGCCCGGGGGGACGTCAAATCCTGATGCCAGAGCGGGTCCGGGAAGATTGTTAAGAAAAGCGAGGCCGGTTAGTGCTATGGCGGGCTCCACAAATAAGTATTTAAATATGCCACTAGCAGCGTCACTGCCTGCTGCGCACAGCTCGCACCTGCCTGTTGCTTGCAGTGCTTTCAGCTGATTTGACTAATACCCCCTCGCCTCCCAATTCAACAATGCAGGACCCGAGGAAGTCAAGAGTGAGTAACCCGGGTTGCAGCGGCCGCCAGGACAGAGTCTGAGTGTCACTGGACGGTCCACCCCGGGACTCACTGGCCTGCAGGGTGTCTATTAACTGAGGCAGCCCGGGCCGGCAAACCCTAATTACCGCGGCGCGTGGTGGATCACGGCCTAAAGGAGTCTGCAGCCACTGTGCCTTGAAGAAGGGGGGCTTGGGGGGGGGCAGCCGACCCCTGGGAGGTCCCCCCCCCCGGGCTGTTTGGGAGGGGCGGGTGGGAGCCATTTTGGAGCAGGCTTTGGTTTGGGCTGTTTTTGGGCTTGTTTTTAGTTTTGGAGGAGCCCAGCCTATAAGGGTCGTGGGCTCCTCCTCCCGGCCACCATTTTAGGCTTAGGTGACCTGGTGGCCGGGTGTTAGTATAGGGAATTTTTGTGAGTGAGATTTTGTGCGTCATAGTCAGGTTTTCGACATAGTTGAGATTTACAGATGGCAGCTGAGGATTATCGCGTCCTTGAAGCGATCCGCCTCCTTAGCGAGGCGGGCCGCTTGGATTTGGTGATTGGGGAGCGGCAGGTCGAGCAGCCGCGTCCCCAGCGTCGTGCATCGGCGGGAGTGTCCGCCGTGGTGGCGGCGTGTGTGTCTCCCAAACGTCGTCGCAACGAGTCGGTAAGTGAGCGGGGCCGCTCTCGTTCTCGCAGAGCGGCCCCGGCGGTGAAGGTGCAGCGGGGGAGGGGTGCGGGGATCTCAGAGCCCAGCGTCTCAGGGGTGTGTGTCACAGGGGGGCCGGCGGGTAGTGGACTCATGCGGGCGGAGCCGGTTACAGTACCGGTGTCTGCCTTCCGGGAGCGGGCATTTTCAGCTCCTTCTCAGCAGGGTCGCCGGGCCTCTGGGCATCGTGGTGGTACTCGGCGCTCTGCCTCAACCTCTGCAGTGGCGGTTGGTGACGTCGCTGTGGGGGGAGGGGCGGAGGCCTTTTCAGAGCGCGATGCGCTGTCTATTATGCCCATTCAGAGCGAGTGTGTCGGAAAGGAGCATGACTCTGTGGTTTCATTACAGGATGGGCTTTCCCAGGTTGTTTTACAAGCGCCGGGGGTGGCAAGGGGAGGGCTTACCTTAAATACCTCTAGGCCTCATAAAGTTTCTTTCACGTCTGCTCAGGAGGTTGGTTCTTCTTTGGAGGGAGGTGGTGGGGCAGGTTCTATTATGGTGCCTTTTAGCCCTTTATTGTTTTCTCCCCCTTTATCTGTTGGGGGGGAAGTTGTTTCAGTTTGCAGTGGTTCTGTGGGGGAAGGTGAGTGGGCGCAGACTGGGGGGCATGATGTTTCTCCCATTTTGCGATCAGGTGTAGGTGGTGGGGAATTTGTTTTTCCTCAGGTTTCTTCTTTTTCTGTGTCTGCAGATAAGGGGATGGTGGGATCCTCTACAGTGGGGGGCGATGTGGGTGGGGCTCCCTCGGGGGTTAGGGTTCGGTCTTTTGGGGGTCTGGATGTTTTCCCCTCTTGGGCTGAAGGGCTGCGTGATGCTGCACAGTTTGGTACTGGTGTAGCTCAAGGTGAGGAGGGTTCGAGGTCTGGTGTGGTGCATTTTCCGGGTTTACAGGTTGGTGGTCAGAATAGGGCGTCGGGCTTTTCGGAGGGGGCGCACCAGGACAGCGTGGCCTTGGGTTCTCAGGTCCAGGGTACGGCGTCAGATATAATTCTGGCAATGTTTGAATGCAGCAGTGATGAGGAAGTTTGTGCCCCTTCTCCCCCTCCGCTTCGTTTGAGCGCGGCCCTTAAGAGTAAGCGGCCGGTTCCAGTTGATTTTCAGGGGGGCAGACAGGTTTTTGGTAGGGCAACAGGGGACGTGTTCCCAGCTGCTGGTTATTTAGGTGGTTTGGACCCTGGCACATCAGTCCGGCCTTTTTCTTTTCAGGATAGGGAGCGGTCTGGAGCAGCGGACTTGGTAGGGCAGAAGGCAGCCCATTTGCGCCAAGGTGAAAAGAGGGTGGAGCCTTGCGCGGCACGTCCCGTCACAACGAGGGATCCCGTCGTGGCCACTACAAGCAGGTTAAGCGTGACCTCAGTGGCCCCAACGAGGGATGTCGGCGCAGCTGGTTTAAGTAGGTCACGTGCGATCTCCCTGGCTCCACCGAGGGATTACAGCGCAGTTTCCAAGAGCAGGTCCGGCGCGACTGCTTTTGCTCCGCAAGGTCTTCACAATTTGTTGCCGGTGACAGGTGTTGGGATTGGTAATAATGGTGGGGCATACAGGCGGGTACCGTCTGCCTCCCTGCCTCGCTCTCATGTCAGGGTTGGTAAGGCCCGTGATCGTTCACAGACCCTTGAAGGGGTCCGGAAGGAAGTGGTGTTGCCTGCCCCCTCTCAGTTGGATGACTTGTTAATTCTTGACTATGATGAGGATAGCCCTGAGGAGGGCGAAGTGCGGGATACTGTGTCTAAGGGGGGGCAGTCTCATGTGTCTCTTAGTTCTTTACAGGCACCGGTGGTGCGTGCGAGAGCGGAATTGTCCAGGCCACGAGCGCTCGGCCCCTCAGTGAGGGCTCCTCGGACGGCGGATGATGTTTCCCATGTGGAGTGGAGAGCGGAGCCAAGTCAGCCTCCTTTGTTACGTCCAGGTGAGAATGTGGAGCCTCAGGTTAAAATGGTGTCTGTGGGGTCTGGGGAAGATTTAGTCTCCACGGGGTCTGGGGGTAGGTTACACAAGGGTCGCTATGTTAAAGACCAGGGTGTAGGTACTGATGGGGTTGACAAGGGGGTGGCGGCTAAGGTTGACAGTGGGACTTCTACTGTCGGAACTGACACAGGTAAGGTTGTACATAGTAAGGAGTTGAAAATCAAGAAGTTGCCCTATATGGGCGTCACTAAGCCGTTGGGAGCTCATTTAATGTTGAGCACTAAGGAGAAAATTTGGAATGGTGAGTTTGTGGAACTCCTAAAGTTGTTACATAGGGAAGTGCGTGCTAAAGAGGGTTCCAAGGAGGAGGAATACGAATTGGCTAAGCGCCCTAAAGTCCCCTTGACCATTGAAAATTGGACAGCGGCGTTTTTAATATACGCCAGTGTATACTGTGAGAAGTTTCCTGAGCGCTGCGTTTCGTTGTTCAAATACATGGATGTGATTCGTAAAGCTCAAATCACGAGAAATGACTTTGCTTGGGCGCAGTATGATGAGGAGTTTAGGGCCCGTATGGCTTGGGACCCTGAGGCAAAATGGGGGGAATTAGACACAGACCTTTGGCAACACACTATGGGTGCGTCTTCTAGTGGTAAAACGATCTTTACGGCCAGTGGGTTGCCTTTACTTTACCGCCCCTTTCAGGCGCGACCCACCCGGGGAGGGGTGGGGTCAGGTACATCAGCACAGGCTAATGTTGGGACCTGTTGGGACTTCAATCGAGGGACATGCACTAGAGAGTTTTGTAAGTTCCGACATGAATGTTCACAGTGTGGGAAAAAGAGCCACCCGCTTTCACGATGTTGGGGACTCAGACCTCCGGGTGGGCAACAGTGGTCACAGCAGGGTTCAACACATCATGCCACTCCACAGACACCTCAGGCTCCCAGGGGAGGGAGAGGTTCATCAGGTGTTGGGCCCAAAGGCTCATACACCGGTTAAGGTGCTACATTTGTCTGAGGCGCTACACGGTTATGGGTCTGCTGAGCTGAGAGAGTTTTTGGTGTCTGGTTTCAGAGATGGTTTTCATCTGGGTTATGTGGGGCCTCGTGTGAGGAGGTGGTCGAAGAATCTTAAGTCAGCGGATGAACATAAGGATATAGTCCAGGAGAAGTTGAACAAGGAAGTGTGTGAAGGCAGAATGGCAGGTCCTTTTGATGATTGGCCTCTGGAGGTGTTAATTATTTCACCAATTGGAGTGGTTCCCAAAAAAGACCCGGGGCAGTTTAGGCTTATCCAACACTTGTCGTGGCCAGAGGGTGGTTCTGTGAAGGACTTTATTGATGACGAAGCGGCCTCTGTCTCCTATTCTTCTGTCGATGTGGCCATGTCTTTGGTAGTGGCTGCGGGCCCTTCTGCTTTGATGGCAAAATGCGATATTAAATCCGCATTTCGACTGCTTCCAGTCCATCCTGAAGATTGGCCGCTTCTGGGTATCCAATTCCTTGGGAAGTGGTACGTGGACAAAGCATTGCCAATGGGCTGCTCCATGTCATGTGCGTTGTTTGAAACGTTCAGTACGTTTTTACAATGGTTTTTCACAAAGGAATCTGGTCACACTTTGGTCACACATTATCTGGACGATTTCTTTTTTGTGGGTGCTGCTGATTCTTTAGACTGCCAGAATGCTTTGGTTAAGTTCCAAACACTTATGGTCCATTTGGGTGTTCCTTTGGCTCCAGAGAAGACCATGGGTCCTTGCGCGACCATGTCTTTTTTGGGCATAGAGATTGACTCTCAGTCCATGCAAGCCCGTTTACCCCTTGATAAGAAACAGAACATGTTGGAGTTGGTGGAGAAAATGTTACCTAGAGAGAAGGTCATGGTGCGGGAGGTTCAAGTCTTACTGGGTCACCTTAATTTTGCATGTCGGGTGGTCCGGGCGGGCAGGACTTTCTGTAGGCGTCTAGGCAGGGCTCTGTCTGGTCGTTACTTGCCACATCACCGGGTTCGGCTGTCAGCGGGTGTCAAAGAGGATTTGCGTATGTGGGTCACCTTTCTGCATTCCTTCAATGGTGTTCCTCTATACAGGGAGGTTGATTGGATTTGGGATGTGCAGATATTTTCTGATGCGGCTGGTAGTGAGGGTTTTGGCTTGTATTGGCAAGGAAGATGGTGTGCTCAGCAGTGGCCCGAGGATTGGAAGAATGGTGGCCGGAGCATTGCCTTTTTGGAACTGTTTCCGGTTGTTGTGGCAGTTACGTTGTGGGGCCAGGAGTTAGCTCACAAGAAAGTTCTTTTCAGGATTGACAATCTGGCTGTGGTGCAGGTGATCAATAGGCAATCTGCGAAGGATGTGCAAGTTCTGAAATTGCTCAGGGTCTTTGTGTTGGGATGCCTTAGATTTGATATTTGCTTTAGGGCCCTGCACATTCCTGGTGTGGACAATGACATTGCGGATGCTTTGTCTCGTTCACAGTGGGAGAGATTCCGTGGGCTAGCTTTGGAGGCAGACGCGACGCCGACTCCCATGCCGGAACATCTGTGGACGGTAGGCAACACAGGGTCTTTCAGCTGGTGGTAGGGTCATTGGCACCTTCTACAAGAACAGCTTATGAGCTGGCGTGGAACGACTTTTTGGCTTCTGGAGCTGTCAAGAGGGAACTGCCGTGGCAAAGATCAGAGGATGTGGTTCAGTTTATTTTGTGTTTAATGGATAAGGGTTTAACCAGAGTTACTATTGCTGGGAAGTTGGCGGGCGTTTCATTTATGGGTAAGTTGTTATGGGGTTATTCCCCGTCTGCGGGGGAATTGGGTCGGAGAATGTTGGAAGGGTGGGCTCGGGAGCGGGGTGGTGTTCAGGCGGTGAGGTCTCCTTTATCATGGCAGAGGCTGGCAAGTGTAGTGGCGATTTTGCCGGCAGTTTGTAGGGATGAGTCTGAAGCTTGCCTGTTCGCCACCTTGATGGTTTGGATGTTTTTTGGCGCTTTTCGGGTGTCGGAGTTGCTGGGTAATCGGTTTAACAAAGCAGTTTTGTGGGGTGATGTTCGTTTGGCAGGTAAAGGGGTTCATATCTGGCTCTCACATTCAAAGACAGATCAGAGGCAAAAAGGCAAGGGTGTTTGGTTGGAAGCTGTTTCTTCATTGGAGACTTGCCCTTTGCGCTGGGCGCGACGCTGGTGGGAGCTTTCGGGTGGGGTTTTGGAACACAATGTTTTTCAACACTTAGATGGTTCTGTGGTCACTACATATCAACTGCGCATGGTGTTGCGGAAAGCGCTGCGTCAGCTTGGTTTTGATGAGTCTCGTTATGACACACATTCTTTTCGAATTGGGGCTGCGACAGAGGCTTTTCACAGGGGTTGGTCAAGGGAGGACATTATGCGTCTGGGGCGCTGGACTTCAAACTGCTTTCAGCGCTATGTCCGACGTGAGGTTGGGGATGCGCCCGCGTCTTCTTCTGTTTTGCCTTTCTGATGCTTCTTTTTCTTGCAGGTTCTGTGGCTGGTCCTCGTTCCGCTTTCCTGACGATATGGATTGTGGGACACTCCTTCGTTAAAAGAGCTCAACTTCAAGCTCGTTTGAGTTACTTTGGTGCTATGCTTGGCTTCAATGAACGTTTATTTAATGTTGTTTGGAAGGGTAGGGGGGGTATGTTGTGGAAGGATCTTATTCCGGCTCTTAACTCATGGTTGGTGGGTGGGGTTTGTCCTGATATTTTAGTGTTACATCTTGGAGAGAATGACCTTTGTTCAGTTAAAGGTGTTGTTCTTCTTAGGACCATGAAAAAGGATCTTTCCTTGTTACATCAGCAATGGGCTGGGTGTCACGTCCTGTGGACGGAATTGATCCCGAGGAGGTGTTGGCGGAATGCGGTTAAACCTAAGGCCATTGACAAGTCTCGGAGGAAGGTTAATCTTGAGGTGTCTCGGTTTTGTCGGGACTTGGGGTTTGGTCGGATCGTTCATAGTGATATCCGTTATGATGCTGTAGCCTTTTTCCACAGTGACGGGGTTCATTTGTCCCAGATGGGGATGGATTTGTATCTTTTGGAATTGCGGGAGGTTCTGTCCCGCTGTTTGAAGGTCCGAAGTGTTTTGGGTTAGTGTGGTTTTACCCCCAATTTTTTCCCAGGTTTTGAGCGCGGTTTTGGGGGGGCAGAAAGGTGGGTTTCGGTGTTCCTCCCCCACGGCTTTCTGGGTGGCGGATTATTTTGATTTCACACTGTTGGGCATGAGGGGAGTTGATATTTTGGAATTTGGATTTTGTCAGGGGAAGTTGTGCAGGTGGAATTCGGGTTTGGAGGCATAGGCTGGGGGATCTGGTCGGGCTTTGGCTGTAAGTGGGGTTTTGAGATATGGTTTTGGGGCATGTTGAAGTTATAATGTTGTAATGGGGCTGTTGTATGGTTTTAATATGTGATGGGGTATGTACGGGTGGGGGCGGGTTTGACGGAGGGTGAGGGGCGGGGTGTGGGTGTGTTGGGGGTTGGAAAACCAATACAATCAATTGGTAAAGGTTTAGATTGTTAGGCTGTTGCCGAGGTTACGTTGTGTAAATGTGCACCTGTTTCATTAAAGCGGCCTTTTTCACACTCTACTTGGTCTCTGAGTCTGCTCACTCCCCCCCACCCCTCCCTCCCAAGGGGGGCTTGGGGGGGGGCAGCCGACCCCTGGGAGGTCCCCCCCCCGGGCTGTTTGGGAGGGGCGGGTGGGAGCCATTTTGGAGCAGGCTTTGGTTTGGGCTGTTTTTGGGCTTGTTTTTAGTTTTGGAGGAGCCCAGCCTATAAGGGTCGTGGGCTCCTCCTCCCGGCCACCATTTTAGGCTTAGGTGACCTGGTGGCCGGGTGTTAGTATAGGGAATTTTTGTCCCTCCCTTATGGTTTTTGCCCCCTCTCTTTTTCCAATTTTTGGGTTTTCATGGGTTTGAATTTTTTCCTGGTCTTTATTCAGGCGCAGCGGTTTGTCACAGGTGGACATAGGGTTTGTCTATTATTGTTATTTCATTGTCGCTTGGAACAGGTGCGGTGCGGATTATTTTGATTTCACACTGTTGGGCATGAGGGGAGTTGATATTTTGGAATTTGGATTTTGTCAGGGGAAGTTGTGCAGGTGGAATTCGGGTTTGGAGGCATAGGCTGGGGGATCTGGTCGGGCTTTGGCTGTAAGTGGGGTTTTAAGATATGGTTTTGGGGCATGTTGAAGTTATAATGTTGTAATGGGGCTGTTGTATGGTTTTAATATGTGATGGGGTATGTACGCGTGGGGGCGGGTTTGACGGAGGGTGAGGGGCGGGGGTGGGTGTGTTGGGGGTTGGAAAACCAATACAATCAATTGGTAAAGGTTTAGATTGTTAGGCTGTTGCCGAGGTTACGTTGTGTAAATGTGCACCTGTTTCATTAAAGCGGCCTTTTTCACACTCTACTTGGTCTCTGAGTCTGCTCACTCCCCCCCACCCCTCCCTCCCAAAGATAGTGTGTCAAGGAATTCTTGAAGAGGAGCGTCACCGTCACCGCCTGGCGCTACACTCCTCCGGACTCTGCAGCCTCTGCCCCAGTAAGTGCCATCAGCCTCTGTGTAATTTACGCAATGAATGGCAGCGCTCCGTTAGGCAGCTGCAGCCTGTGCAGTGAGTCAGTGCCTGCCAGTGTAGTTAGTACTAAGAACTCGCCACTGGCACTGCCTCCTTACCTCCTTCATTTATTCCCACATAGTGGCACCTCTCGACCCCGGGGGCACAGTACAAACAAAACTCTTACTGACAATGTCCCTGGTGCGTTTTTAAGCACATGGTATGTGTGTCTGCCTCAAGCGCTCTTTGCATATCTTTTTATCTCACCACACTAACATTGTAATCTCCGTGCTGCCATCACAACACTTCACGGGTCACGAGGTTAAACAAGTTGCATATCTTTTGGTTCCAGATTTATTACATTGAACTTCACTGTGTAAACACATTCATGACAGACCCGGCTTTGCGTTTGTGCTCTGGGTGGGAACCCTCGATGTCTTGCAGTACATCAGGCAGAATGCTTGTGAACACTGCAACGCACTTTAGTTCCATCCCATACTATTGCTGGATGGATGTACTACTCATGAAAACACTTCAGCTATTGTAGGGGGATGTGCTAGGAATAGCGTTTGCTAGACTGGAGTTCCCACGAAATTGTCATTGTGTTGGTATAATGACTTGTGTCTGATGTAAAGTGCTCTGACAACCTGCTCTGCTATTAGCAGCACTATTGAAAAAGATAACTATTTGTGAGAGAGGGACTGAAAGATGTTAGAGTGCTTTGCAAATGAAATAGAAGATATAAGGCATCTCAATGATACTATACAATGGTGTTGGGCCATATAGGATAAACAAAGAGCATTATAGTTGAAATTACAGCAGTCACAAATATTGAGTAAAAGCAAAGGCATAGGTCAATTGCAGCTGTTTTAAGATCTTCTTAGAGTTTCTCGTTGCTCAAGTGGGTACAATTTCCTACATTTATATGTTTCCCTCGTCTTCATTGCTTGATTTTGCTCGTGCGAAAGTGTCACTCATTGTCATTGAAATGTCACTTATAATTAAACAGAAATTATGAAAATGTCACGAATAAACAATCTGAAATCTTGGCAGCTATGGGTGATATACATGTAAGAATTATTTGTGCCCGAGGTTTGACAGTGGGGTGAGAATCGATATTCGAGTCGAGACGTGGCCTCTCACGGTCATATGGCTGCGGATGCCATGGGCGGCAGTCTGTGGAATGGCCCCGGGCGCCACAGGCTCTAGCTACGCCCCTGCCCTGATTGATTAATTGAAATCATTAGATCGCTAAAATGAAAACCACAAGTACCAACCACAAGAAAACGTAAGCAAGCCGCATTCAAATTTTCGCCAGTCATCCATTCTCAGTTATGAATAGTGCACCATTGCTTTCCACATCCAGATCGTGTTACCAACTAACAAAGGAATTTGCTCTCCGTGAAAGACCAGTTAGTTAGATCAGTTAGTGAGCATGTGAACAAACAATTAGTCTAGGACATGTTGAAATTATTATTATGTAATTTGTCTAAAAAAACATTGTAATGAAAGCGTAGTATCATAATGACGTTATGGCATATGGATTTATTAATTGTGCTGCATTTGCTCTCAAGGGAAACAAATATATATTTAAAGCGATAAATAAGCATCTGTGTATGGGGGAGCCTGTCTTTTGTGTTCTCTAGAGGACAAAATGTCATTTGATCAAGGAGACATATTCTTAGAAATGTTTTACCCAATAAGTTGTGAGATTTCTCACAGTGAATCAGAGGACCACTCTTAGAAAGTGACATGATATCTCCTCATTATTCTTGGCACTAGGATAGGACCGTATCTCCCTCTAACAGTCTCTCACATTCTACTCCCTTTTTAGGCTTCAACTGCACAGCGCTTGCCTGTGCCAGAGAAATCTAGGGGCATATGTACAAGCCCCTATTGACACCACTGCGTCACTTTCTACGACGCTGTGGTGGTGATAGGGGCATTGTCTTATTTACAAGGCAGCCTTAACCCACTTAAAGTGGCTTAGCATTGCCTTGTAAATAAGGCACCTTTTCATGCTATGGTTAGCATGAAAAGGCAGTGGGTGTTCTACTGCAACACCCATTGATTTTGATGCTGCCCCCTGTTTACAAGGGCAGCGTAAATAGGAGGCAGCGCCAAAGTTGAGACCAGGGAAAACCTGGTCTTCAGTTGGCAAACGAGGAGAAATGCATTATGTATCCTCGTTTGTGCTTTTTCCATGTGTGCTGCCTTGTGCAACACACATGGAAAAAGCAAACTGTCTTTGATTATATATGTACATAAACAATCTTAAACCAAAAAATGCCATTTTGTGACTTCCATGTGTGCTGCATTAAGCAAGATTGTTTATGTACAGGAAAGGGGACGTCCCTGTACATGAACAATCTTTCCCCTGCACGCAGACATCCTTGCACCATGGTGCTAGGGCACCTGCATTAACACTACACTTCTAAGTGTAGCGCCAGAGCAGGGGGAATTGCAAGGCTGCACCATATCGTTGTAAATATGGTGCAGCCTTGTGTTTCTGAAGTGGCGGAGTGAGGCATTATGCCATGACGGCTAACACCTCACTCGCCACATCCTTGGAGATATGCCCCTATTGTTTTTAATATTAACCTAAAAGGGACTTACATCCCACTTCCTCTCTTTCCTGGCTTCTCATCGGTTCCTGTGCGTGCCACTTACCTTTCCTCCATTTCGTTTGGCTGTAGCAAACTTTCCAGCATTTACCAATGATTGTTCCTCTTCTGCTTCTCCTATCAGTGTCCCACCGCTGCCATACTGTTAACACCCGGTTTGATGGAACTATATTTTCATAAAGTTTTGCCTTTTACACTTGCAGCATGTTCATATAACATTTCATCACCCAAATCGATTAAGTAATTTGGATAGAATCACGTGATGTTGCACGTCACAGTCGAGACTCAAAGCAGGATCCACAGCTCTTGAGTCAGCAGGTCTGGCCACTGCATCACATCCTCTCCACTCTTGTGTTATCTGTCAGCGAACTCTTTCCTTCACCCGGAGGATGATTGATGAAAACAGTTCTTTATTCATTACATAGGCGAAACCAATCCATTACCAATACTTGTTCTCTTTGTGTCATTCTATAAGTTTATTCTGGCTTCCTCCATGCTTCCTTCCTCCCTTCTTATACTATTGTCAGCCTTCCAATATTCACCATGGTGGGGTAGCATTGATAAACACATTGGCCCGAATCCGATCTGGCAGGAAGGGCTCCGAATCGGATTTGGTTTTACCTGAAACGATCTGGGCCCTTGTTTCTGAATAACTTGTTCCCAATTCCGAACAACCAAGTACGATGCCTGGAAACCCTTAGCGCTGACCAAATCTTTTCCAGAAGGCATACGAAGAGATAGAGCCCTCTGAAGCCGAATCATACACCTCTATGGAGTAGGTTTTCCAAGCGAGCAAGTGCAATGAAAGATTCGGACAGCCTTTATGAGTCATTGTGCCCGGATCGAAAAGTATTTGGGGGCCCATATGAGGCCCGCCTTCACACGGGGCCCTCCATATCATGCCTATGGGGCTACCCAGGGGTCCCCCCTTTCAGACCATGCACTTTGTTGCAGGCACAAAGAGGTGCCCACCACAGGGTGCATGATTTTCCCCAGTCACCCCTTTCTTCGATGCGATCCTGTGTACACTTTCAGTGCACAGGCTTCCATTGAAGTCAATGGGTGTCCGATCGCATCGTACTTGTTCGGTCGGACTTCCCTGACGTGAGTCATACAGAAAGCATTTTGGACACGAGTCGATCGATTTGCTTTACGAATGAGATCGGAATCGGGCCCTTTGTTGGAAGAACCCATGCAATGTTATGTGATTTGAATTTAGAGATCACATTTAAACAATTAGTACGGTACTGTAGATTTTTTGGAGTGTGGATGCCCTCTGTATAGTTCTGAGTTTACTTGGTGTCAACCTGTTAGCTCAGTCTGACAGACCCTCATTAGTCCCAGTGGGAGCAATGCGAAGAGTTCAAACTATGCATGACTTACAATTATAGATACAGAGAGCATCATTTAGTTGAGAGAAAGCAGTGGTAAATAAGATGATGCATTGCCATAATGAAGAATAAACAGATGGGCAGATAGTGTTTGGAATCCGTTGGTTAATGAAAGAGGACAACTAGTCAAACAAGCATTTGCAATGTAATTAGTCTCACTTTTGAGAGAGTTTACGCTATTGACTTTGTAAAAGGCAATGCCTTTTATTTATCTGTTTGGATAAAGCATTGTCACTTACAATGCCATTAGCTCAAACTCTTGTAAATGTGAGACCTATTTAATTTCAAAAGAGCGGCCGCCATTGTCCCAGGCTGCTTGGAAAGTGAAAGCAAACTTGGCGCACTGAATGTTGCAGGACAGCATGTTGTGCCTGAGGTAGGAGAAACTCATTAAAGAAAATTGTGCTTACAGACTAAATAAGACCTACCATGTATCAACAGAAGCAAAAGTGCTAGTCCTCATGGGAGGTTACGAATGAAGACATGGAGGTACTAAGGAGGGACTAACAAACCTACTAACAAATCAGAAGCTATCATTTACAAAGGACAATGAAGCCAATGAAAAATATGGCCAGAGAGTGGACGGAGCTTCAAGTCCATATTCGATTACAGCATGCCTTGCAGCGCATGCGCTGCCCAAGTTCGCCCTAATATTGTACAGATGAGGCAAAGGCAGTGAACAGCAGCTCGTTTAGGCTGACCGAGTGATGTGTGCACCTGTGTAGAGGGCTGAATACCGCTATAGTGGTGCGAGTGCCGCTGCAGTGATACAAGCTCCACTGCAGTGGTACGAGCACCTCTGCAGTGGGCAAACACCTCTGCAGTGGGCAAGCACCTCTGCAGTGGGATGAACATCTCTGCAGTGGGATGAACATTTCTGCAGCAGAATGAGCACCTCTGCAGTGGTACGAGCGCATCTGTAGTGAAAGGAGCACCTTGTCAGTGGTGTGACCACATATGTAGTGAATTAGCCTCTCCGCAGTGTAATGAGCACCTCTGATGTGGTTATGCCCCTCTCTGGTGGATAGAGTACCAATGCAGTGACATTAGCACCCCTGCGGTGGTCTGAGCACCTCTGTAGTGACTTCATCGGTGCCACATCTGCCCCAGATCACATGTGCAATCATCACCCAGCTCTGTATTTATTACTGGAAAAGGAACATCGCAACTGCAGGAATATAAGTAAAACAGAAGTGGCTCAGCCGCTCACACTTGGAAGGTTCTCAAAAGATGAATACCTGAAGCAGCCATGCTATGATGCAAGCCAGCAGTACTTTCAGTATTTGCTTTGTGTGTGCATGCTCGTGAGTGTATAGAGAGATTTCTCTTAGGGTTTGTCTACGCTGCCAAGTAAGCAAAGGAGGGGGGGGTAGGAATTCCCAACACTCATTCTTTTTGTGAGGCACGCCATGCACTTCCACACCATAGGCAATTCCGCCCATAAAACACATGCCTGGTTGCTGCAGGTAAGGTATAATCACCCACCAGAGACATGAGTGAGTGGAAACCCGTGACAACAAGTAGCGTCCTCCAGCTCCCACGCACCTCATCCCCCTCCCACCTGTTAAGCCAAAGCTGATACCTGTACCCTGAAGAACTCGGACCCTCTGTATGGAAGCAAGGGAGGAGGTGGGAATCTTCCAAGAAACCACAGCTCATGAAACCCTACTGTGTTTGATGGTCCTGACCTATCATTCTGGGATGCACGCTGGTATCTGCACAAGTGGTTTCCCTAAGATCACACACCGCATCCTCATGCAGCAGCAGAGGGAATCGCGAAGAGCTCCCCGCACTTAGAGCATGCAGTATTCCTTGCAGAACAGCGCATGCGCTGCCTAGGCTCGACCTAAAAATCACAAGTTACTGATTTCTGTGGCCGGCAGCACCGCTCTGTCACTGGAGATGTAGCATGACCTGTACATAAAGGGAAGATGTTGTTGTCTCACTGGGATTCAGTTTAATACACACATTTGTCTTAACGGTTCCCTTTTTTTTTTTACTTTAACACTGAGCGCGGTTTCCTTGAAGCAGGTGCCAAGCTTAGTGTTAAAGTAAAAAAAAATAAAGAAACCGAGCGCGGTGTCCATAAATTGACGCTGCTCTCAGTTTTAAAGTTAAAAATAAATAAAAGAAACAAACAGAGCACAGTGTCCCTGAAGCGGGCACCGCACTCACTATGAAACTTTTAAAAGAAAAATATTTTGGCGGTGCAGGCGATAATAAAGTTACGTGGCCGCCGTATGTGCTTTATACATTTTTTTTAATAAAAAGCAAAATTCGAAAAGGATTTGGTTGAGCGGCGGTACATAAATGGTGCGGCTGCCATTATTAAAGTTCATGGGGGGGGTTATGTGTACCACCATGAATATCAAACTTGGCGTGCAGTGCGGGAGAGCATTGTCCCACCGGCTTCAAAAATGAAAATGGGAGAAATTTTGGCTGCACCCATTTTCATTTTCCGTGGCGTCCTCTTCACAGATGAATGTGGTCCACTCTTGACAACTATTTCAGTGCTCACAAGCCACCATGAACCTTCACACTACACTCATGATCCCGTTCATATCGGCTTTTGCTCAAGCTCCCCACGACATTGCTCTGGTTAATCTTCTTGCCTTGACTGCAGCTGTAATCACTTGTAGACCAAGGCACAGATGCTACTTAAGCGACATGTACGACCATTGTTATGTCTTTTCTTATGTTTTTTCTTAAACGACTGATGTTTATTGCCGCCCAGTCAATTATCACTCTTACAGTCATTACTTTAAGCTTATATGTCTCAGTCTTATGTTTTTCTGTTTTATGTTTCAATGTCTGTAATATATTTTTATTTCTTGCTTATTTGGAAACAACCAATAAAAACTTTTGAACACAAAAATGAAAATGGGTGTGGCCCACTGAATGTGAGCAAAGCACTTTGTGGTGCCCAAGGTAGGGACAACTCAATAAATAAAAAAGAACACATACCATGTAACAACCAAGTAAAGGGGCCAGTAGCCATAGGAGGATACAAATGATGACATAGCCCTACTAAGGAGGGACTAACATGCTTCATAATGAATCAGAAGACAGCACAAGCCAATGAAAAATATGGGCAGGGGAGTGGGCGGGGCTTCTCTCCGTACTGAACTACCAAAGCTCTTCAAAGAGCAGGGCTTGCGCGCTGGCTCACGCTCAACTTAGAAGCAGGTAATCATGGATGCCTTTAGGTGGCAGATGGTACTCACTTAAAACCACCCTATGAGCAACCACTTTCCTGTTCAGAACAAAAAAAGAGGTACACTAATATCAATTATTTTGTCAATACTTAGATCACCAAAATGTTCCTATATGTATTGTAGCATTACATAGAACCAGACCAATGCTGACTACACCATTGTGATAATTTATACAAATAAGATGGTTCGACTGCAGTCCCAACCAAAGAAGAGAAAACAGTACATTATTCTTCCATACACTGGGTCTGTGAAATCTTTGCAGTTGGCTGGGTGAAGGACTTGATAATTTAGCTGAAGAAGAATAGTGTCAAAACATATAGAAGCTAAATTCTCGTGCTCAAATCGGTTATGGATCTGGGGTGGTATAGTAGACATCCACTTTGTGGCCTAGTTAAAAAATACAGGACTTTCTGCAGCATAGTTTAAATTTAAATGGGCATTGTGAGTTGCTTGCGTGCGTTCGTCAAAAGTGAATGTTCTGTATGTGTATTAACTGTGACGAGGTCATCTGTCCACGGTGTCAACAATTCTAAACCTATGGGAAAACCTTGAACAGTACTTTCTTTGTTTTTTAACTCACGTAGGCAAGTACTGACAGGAACCACCAACCTTAGAGAAATCATTGCTACCTGTGGTCCATTGCTCCGTGGGTAGTTGTAAACAACAGCTTACATTCTGGGATTTGTCTTGTGGTTCCTATGCTGAGTATGTTCCACTTACTGTAGTGCGGTGTCCGTCTGTGTTTGCATTCCCCATGGTAAGTGTCTTGGAGCAGAATGTGATGAAGGGTCTCCTGCTCATATGTGGTGTAAATAAACTCATGATCATTCTGTTCCCGGAACAATTCGGGCAAGGGTGTGATGCAGTTGGCTGGTGCTACACTGGCCTATCTACCTAGGGACACCATGTGAACATAAGTGAGGACGCCATAAAGGCAGGCAGGGTTTACCTTTGGCAACCTATGGTGGCTGTTCTTCCTTTCACTATCGAAACTCTATCCCAGTCCAATATGGCCACACGTTATTTCCTATTTACATTTCACTTTACTTTTCAGCATTAAGGACAGTTTGATAGGCAGACTGATGTGCTGCAGCACTTTTCGTCTTCTTTGTGATGGCAAGATCACCACTCGGATGTCAGTACTTTTGACCTGTTATATATATGTCCTGTTTTTGTCATGAGGGCAGTCTTGACTGTATTCTTCTGAATCAGATGTCATTCTTCTGATTATTTCCCCTTTTCTTTAGCATGTTGACTCCAAGTATTCATGTGGCCTTTTTCTGCTACCTCTCTCAACCCTCTATATTCAGGGTACCCTTTATGTCTGTGGTTTTCCTCCTGCGTTTGGTGCTTTCTTTTGAGGTCATTTTCCACCTTTGCAGTTTATTATTGCTCAATACGAAGAAACGAAGCAGAAAGCAGCACCTGCTATGTCCAGCAGTTGAGACCCAGCAATAAGGAAGGAACACTGGACTACATCGCTAGAACATGCCTGTGATTTAACTAAGCAAGCCCTGATACATTTCCCTATCATTGGCACACATCATAGAGGTGAAGCCTGAGATCATTGGACAGCAAGCAATGGATTCACAACATGATCATAAACTTCACTTAGGCATGGTAGACAGACGTCTTATGAAAGAGCTAGAATAATGCCTTTATGACACCGTGGGGCACCTATTTCATCATTCTACAGTGTGTTTGTGACATTACAAAATGAAAGGCAATCAACTGTATGCGATCCCACAAACCCTCTGTATGTTAAGAAGTCTAGTCGGCATGGCTGCACCACATTCCTTGGTATGAGACAACAAACAATAATATAAAATGTCTGCCTCACAGGGTGGGGTGTGGATTAACTCAATAGGTACAGCAAGTATAGAATTCATCTCTAAATAATACCTACCCCCTACAGAAACTTAATATTCAGCACAAAACGTGATTGTAACGCCATAATTGTTGGGAATAGAACGGTTAGCACCTCACACTTTTTATCATGTCTGTACCCTCACAGCGTTGAAAGAGCTCACCAAATTGGAGGTTTCAGCACAGAACTGTTGAGCTCTTTTCTTACTGCAGGAGACAACCAGCAATCACAAACATGTTAACACAAAAGCAAAGACATAATGACATGGCTATGAAACAAAATGTTAGGAAGCCATGAAGATAAAAGTCAAAGGGTGCAGAAGGAATTACACAGCATCACAGTGACGCCAGGTGATGCAATGGTAACACAAGTACTTAAGTGAGATTTACCATGCCACGCAGAGCCACTATGCACGGCTCTGCCTGTCATAGTAAATCTGGAGGAATGCCTTCTCAGTGCAGGTTGCTGCCTTGTGCCACTCTGCCCTGAGAAGGTGTTCCATGGTGGAGCATGGGTGTTCCTATGCATCCACCAATGGCTTTTGGCGCATTCCCTGATTTGCTCACAATAGTAAACCTAGAAATGTGTCTCTTGTAATTCAATGTCCCACCATTGCTAGAAGTTTCAATGGTAACTTTATTAATGACATAGATGACTGCAGTTAGTGCTCCCTCCCCAGCCAGCAGGAAATGACTCTAGAGAGAACCCAACTGTATCACACTACACAAACATACTAGAACATTAGAGACCCAGCATTCCAGGTTTAAAGAAACCAATGCCCATTACATGTAACAAAGTATTTACCAAGATACAACAAATGTACCTCCCTTTATAACCCAATACATACAGTAAACAGAAAAATGTCAACCACAGGTACTTAAAATACAATACACTGTCAATGTCAAACACAGGTGCTTAAAATACAATGCACTGTAATATGAAACATTAACCTTTACCTTATTCATATTCTTCTAAGCACCTTAGACGATTTCTTTGTCTAGACACTCTACCACCTGCAACCTTCTACACACATACCATCCTTCATACCTTCATAAACTTCTTGACCTTTCTTCCCCAACGCCTTACTATCTTTCAGCATCATAAAACTGCTACAACCATCCAGTCCATCCTTGTAGCAACCTTCCACTGCTTCCATATCACCTCTAGAACCCCTCTCATAAAAGGCAACTCTCCTCATATGCCATCGCTCTCCAGTTTCCAACGAAACACATAAACCCTGCACGTCTTTCACTCTAAATGGGCCACAAACTTTGTGAGACCACCTCTAAGTATGGGCGTAAAATCCGCTCCGCTCGCGGATTTTTCGGATTTTCGGCAAATTTGCAATCCGCGAACTCTCTCGAATTTGTCGAAAATCCGTGAATCCGCTCGCGGCGGATTTTTTGCTTGGTTGCGGCGCGCGGCGTGGTGCACGGTGTTCACTTTCCGTCATTAAGCGTTTGCCGAGTAGGTTTTCTCGATCATATTTTGCGAGTGCTGCGCCATTTTGGATCTTGCTGCGTGATCCCGCGGGAGTTTGGAGCCCGCGAATACGTAATCGCGGCTTGCCACCTTGCACAGCACACCTCGCCAGAGTTCGCAATTGCGAACACGTAGTTGCGGCTGAAAGGAACAATCTCGCACTCGCGAAATAGAGATTTTGCAATTCTGCACAAGAAATCCACCAGCAAACAGGATAAACCTTCAGAAAATGATGATTTTTATCAGAATCACTCCTCAGGTTGACATTTGCATGGCCTTTTTTCTTTCAAGGACTCCATTTTTTTGGGGGGGGGGAGGGAAGGAAGTGCCCCACAGTCTCCAACTTCCTGTTCCTGTCCAGCAGGCTCCTCCCAGTGCTTTGTCCATCTCCTGGTCACTTTCATTTGGATCTGGAGCTGGAAGGATTACTTTTTGTGGGTGCTGCTGGATATTTGGATTGGAGGCCTTTTTGACTTTCTTTGGATCACTTTTGGATTAGAAATCAACTTTCACAAGTAAGTTTGTTTGGGGCATTACAGTTGCTGCAACTACAATTTTGGAACTTTTTCAGAACATTAAATAAATTATATTGTGGGTAGCCACAGTATCCAGTAGGACCAGGGCTGGTTATGGGTGCATGATACAACTGTTTTGTTGAATTTAAACATCATTGAGGCCATGGATGTGCTGGGATTGTGCTGAATTTTGTGGTTTTTGTCGTTTTTTGGGGCTGCTGGTGGGGCCCTTTGCCCAGGGGTGGTGAGTGTTGCATGGGCCTAGTCTTTCTGTGGGGTGTCTTCTTGAATGTAAACACCATTGAGGCCATGGATGGGCTGGGATTGTGCTGTTTTTTGTGTTTTTTGTCGTTTTTTTGGGGCTGCTGGTGTGGCCTTTTGCCAAGGGGTAGTGATGCATGGACTGAGTGTGCCTGTGGGGTCTCACTCTCTTTAATGTAAACATCATGGATGGCATTGGATTGTGGTGATTTTTGGCTGTTTTTCTGTTTTTTTGGGGTGTACTGTTGATGTGGACTGGCCATGTGGGTGGTGGTGGTGGCCATCTTGAGTGCTGGCTGGTACAGGCAACATGTGCTTGGGGTGCAAGGGGCCATTTTGAAGAGAGGCAGTGTCTGAGGCCTGCACTTATTTTGCCTACTTTTCATCCATTATGCCCAGGGGTGGTGAGTGTTGCATGGGCCTAGTCTTTCTGTGGGGTGTCTTCTTGAATTTAAACACCATTGAGGCCATGGATGGGCTGGGATGGTGCTGATTTTATTGTTTTTTGTTGTTTTTTGGGGCTGCTGGTGGGGCCCTTTGCCCAGGGGTGGTGAGTGTTGCATGGGCCTAGTCTTTCTGTGGGGTGTCTTCTTGAATGTAAACACCATTGAGGCCATGGATGTGCTGGGATTGTGCTGTTTTTTGTGTTTTTGTCGTTTTTTGGGGCTGCTGGTGGGGCCCTTTGCCCAGGGGTGGTGAGTGTTGCATGGGCCTAGTCTTTCTGTGGGGTGTCTTCTTGAATTTAAACACCATTGAGGCCATGGATGGGCTGGGATGGTGCTGATTTTATTGTTTTTTGTTGTTTTTTGGGGCTGCTGGTGGGGCCCTTTGCCCAGGGGTGGTGAGTGTTGCATGGGCCTAGTCTTTCTGTGGGGTGTCTTCTTGAATGTAAACACCATTGAGGCCATGGATGTGCTGGGATTGTGCTGTTTTTTGTGTTTTTGGTCGTTTTTTTGGGGCTGCTGGTGTGGCCTTTTGCCAAGGGGTAGTGATGCATGGACTGAGTGTGCCTGTGGGGTCTCACTCTCTTTAATGTAAACATCATGGATGGCATTGGATTGTGGTGATTTTTGGCTGTTTTTCTGTTTTTTTGGGGTGTACTGTTGATGTGGACTGGCCATGTGGGTGGTGGTGGTGGCCATCTTGAGTGCTGGCTGGTACAGGCAACATGTGCTTGGGGTGCAAGGGGCCATTTTGAAGAGAGGCAGTGTCTGAGGCCTGCACTTATTTTGCCTACTTTTCATCCATTATGCCCAGGGGTGGTGAGTGTTGCATGGGCCTAGTCTTTCTGTGGGGTGTCTTCTTGAATTTAAACACCATTGAGGCCATGGATGGGCTGGGATGGTGCTGATTTTATTGTTTTTTGTCGTTTTTTTGGGGCTGCTGGTGGGGCCCTTTGCCCAGGGGTGGTGAGTGTTGCATGGGACTAGTCTTTCTGTGGGGTGTCCTCTTGAATTTAAACACCATTGAGGCCATGGATGGGCTGGGATTGTGCTGTTTTTTGTGGTTTTTGTCGTTTTTTTGGGGCTGCTGGTGTGGCCTTTTGCCCAGGGGTAGTGGTGCATGGACTGAGTGTGCCTGTAGTGTGGTCTCACTCTCTTTAATGTAAACATCCTGGATGGCATTGGATTGTGGTGATTTGTGGGTGTTTTTCTGTTTTTTTGGGGTGTACTGTTGATGTGAACTGGCTTGGGGTGTAAGGGGCCATTTTGAAGAGAGGCAGTGTCTGAGGCCTGCACTTATTTTGCCTACTTTTCATCCATTATGCCCAGGGGTAGTGAGTGTTGCATGGGCCTAGTCTTTCTGTGGGGTGTCTTGAATGTAAACATCATGGATGGCATGGGATTGTGCTGATTTTTCTGTGTTTTGTCGATTTTTTGGGGTGTATAACTGAACTGATGTTCCTCTGTCTTCCATTGCTTTTAGGTGCACAAGACTCAAGAGAACCACCAGTGCCAGGAAGAAATCCTGCAGCGGTGTGTGTGTGCAGCATAACGTCACGCGACGTCACGTCTGGACACAGACAACTCTGCAACTCGTGCAACTGCTGCCTGCTGTTCTGAACTGCTCTGAAGAAGATGGCCCCAAAAAAAGTTACCCGTAGCTCCTCTAGCAAGAAAGGTGCCAGTAAGGAGCAGAAGAAGCAAGTTACCAAGGAGACTGGTGTGCCGGCCGCCCCTTTTTTTGGGAGTAAAAAAAAAAGTATGCCTGCAGCAGCAGCGGGATCTGCTGGGGACCAAGCTGGGAGCAGCACCCCCGCTCCATTGGGCTCAGTGCCACCACCACCACCACGCCAACTTAAGTCCAAGCCCTTGAGTGCTGCAGAGGCAGCCAGTATAGTTGTTCAATCACCATCGACCAGTGATGTTGGCTCATCGCAAGAAAGCAGCAGCAATGTCCCTCAATCAACACAGGTTGTTGTAGCTCATCTGACGAGTGTTGAACAACCACAGCCGCAACAACAATCACATGTGCAAGTACAAGCCCAGGCAGGAGAGGCAGCGCAAGGAGATGCACAAGCAGAGGTGCCTGGAGGGTCACAAGTGCCTACAATAGTTGTTCCTCCCGAAGTAGGGGCACATCAGGAAATCGACAATCAAGGCGAGGTATTATTTGAGGAAGACACTCCTCCTGATGATCATTCATTGTCTTCCACACCCCTAGCAAGGAAGAGATCAAGGGTGGTGTCTACATCTTCTTCAAGCACACCTCCTTCTGATGATACGGATCAAAATTGGGAACCAGCACCACTGCCGTCTGAGAGTGAGGCACACCATGATCTGACAAAGGTAGTTAAGCGTAAAAGGAAGCTCGTCCAAAGTCTCAGAGTTATGGAGTGTGATGATGAGGCTCAGCAAGAAGTGGCGGATACTGCTGCTGATGAAGACTCTGACAACGACGACCCAGTCATCATAAAGGTCACTGCAGCCCCAGCGGGCATGCAGCAAACAGACATTTTGACCCTAGCCCGAAAAGCTGCTGAGCGTGATGATGATGATGTTGTCGACGAGGAGGCAGTGGAAACCCCACCACAATCATTGGAGTTAAGTAGTACACCAACTCGTACCGCTTCCATATTTCTTTCTGGCAAGAAGGGACCTCCATCCACCTCGACCTTAATTAGTGGCGGTGAAAGTGCACAACGTACAAAAGTTGGGCAATCCAGATCCTCCACTTCATCCGGCATTCGCAGCATGACCACCACCAGTATCGCCGCCTCCTCCGGCCCCCACAGACACTTCAAGTCCCCAGTTTGGGACTTCTTTACTGTTTGCACAAAAAGGGAAAACTTCGCCATTTGTACCATATGTAAGCAAGCAGTTAGTCGTGGTAAGTTTGGTACCAACTATGGTACCGGAGGCCAGAGAGGTCATCTTAAGAGACAGCACACTGTCCAATGGTTTGCGCACCTAAAGGCAATCAAGGAAGCCCGAAGTGGAAGTCAAGAAAACGTTGATGTTTCATCTGATGATGACGAGGAGGAAGAAGACGTGTCAAACACTTCACTTACACCCAGTACTCCTGTCAGCAGCACACCCCATGAGAGGCACACTAAGAGTGTTGGAGCGAGTGAGACACCAACGCGCAAAAGTTCACCAGCGAGCATAATTGCGTCAACAAAGTCATTATCATCCCGGAAATGCTTGGTCCAGGGCAACATTCGAACCATGTTTTCTTCAGACGCGCCATATGAACGCAACCACCCACTGACGCGTCTGTATAACACTAAGCTGGCTAAAATGCTAGCTGTGGACCTTCTCCCTTTTTCTTTTGTAGAAGCGGTAGGTTTTCTAGAATTAGTGGCAACGCTCTGCCCTAAATGGAAGGTTCTATTTTGCCAGAGTTGCGGTTCCAGCACTACATGAAGATGTGCTGCAGGCGATTGGGGCAGCTTTGCAGAAGAGTGCTGTTCACACTATACATCTGACAACAGACATGTGGACCAGTGGCGCAGGCGCTGATTACATGTGCATCACTGCACACTGGGTCTCTTTTTCAGGTGTTAAAGCAAAGCTAAACGCAGGTGTTGACCCGGACAAAGTTTTTAAAGCTGCTCGGAAACATGCAACACTAGCCATGTTTGGCTTGGAGAAAAGTCACACAGCACAAAACATTTTGGACGAGTTTAACAAAAAGGTCTTTCACTGGCTGTCCCCAAAAAAACGCCGGATTGGTTATGTTTCCACGGATAATGGCGCCAATGTAGTTAAGGCCATGGCGCTGGGTGACTATTTCAGAGTGCCGTGTTTGGCGCACTGTATCAACCTGGTAGTTCAAAAATTCTTGAGTGATAGAGACAGTACAGCGTTCGGGGTAATGGCCACCTGCCGCAAAATGTGCAACCATTTCAGCCATTCTTTTAAGGCCCGGAAGCATCTGAGGAGGCTGCTACTTGAACGTCGAATGCCAGTGAAAGCACTCATCCAGGAGGTGGCAACACGTTGGAACTCAACCTTCTACATGCTTGAGCGTCTGTATGAGCAGTATACGGTACTCGATCACTATTTCTTAACAGAGGGTACAGCTCAGATGGACCTGCGGATGGGTGCGGCGCAATGGGACATAGTTAAAAGCCTGACAGACATGCTTCGTCCTTTTGAGTTCTTCACGCGTGCAGTCAGCCAGGAGGACTGTAATTTGGGAAAAGCTATCCCATTGTTGTGCATGCTGGAGCACCAACTGAAGGCGGTGTCTTCTGAGTTTGAAAAAGATGCCAAAAAAAAGACCCTTTTATTTTGTCGGAGAAATTATTAGAGCGCCTACGTGGTGATGAACGTCTTAAAAAGATCAACTCAGAACAGCATTACATTTGTGCTACTATTCTGGATCCACGCTACAAAAAGGCGCTGGCAGGCCAAGCATTCTTTCCTTTTGCTGATGAAGATGTTAAAAAGTACAAACGTTGGCTAGCCTGGTCAGCCAAGAGGTTTGAAAAAGAACGGCAGGATATTGAAGGAGAAGGCAGTACATCAGCATCAGCATCAGCAGGCCATCCCCAGTCAAAAAAATCCACTTCTGCACCTGTGGCTGTGACACAAGTGACCTCTCAGCCGTTAAAGACACCGGCAACCGGATCATCTGCACCAGACACAACAGTAACAGTGGCTGCTGTAGAGGATTGGCTAACTTTGCTTGGGTATGGTTCTCGAAAAAATGTCACAGGCACAGCAAAAAGTAAGCAAAGTGGAGGAACCGCTGAGGACCTTGAGTCGATGGTGCAGGACTATCTGAATGACTCAACAGAGGTCTTTCTTAATGATGAGCCATTGCAGTATTGGCATGGGAAAAAACAACTGTGGCCACAGCTCTCCAACCTGGCTATAAACTATTTGTCTTGCCCACTCGCAAGTGTGTCTTCTGGATGTGTTTTCAGTGCTGCTGGTGGCATTGTAACTCCGAAACGGAGCCGCCTCTCCCCCAAAAATGTGGAGCGGCTGACCATGATCAAGATGAATCAGCACCTCATACCACCAGATTACAAAGTACGAGAAAGCACGCCGCATGAAGACGAGGAGGACGGCAACGTAGATGAGGGGATTTGTTCTCTGTTCGGTCACACTGACCTCATCCTGCCTGAATTCGCAGAGTATGATGACGAAATCTTCTTCTTATTCCCTGACACCGAGCCCTGAAAATCAGACAATGAATCAATAACTGTCTGTTTCGTCCTTATTCACTTTTATTCCTGTGCGTCTGTCTTTCTTTGTTTTGCACAGTTAATTTAATTCAAACTTTAATCACCTAATCCCAAAAACAAGCCCATCAGCAGAACTGTCTTCACTTGTTTGCTTATTGATTTGAAGGTGCCGCAGTCTACATTCCTCAGGTTCACAAGTTCTGAAGAACATGCTCCTCTATCCTCCTCCTCCAGACTCCTATTTCCCTCAAAGCAGAGGGCTGGATTACGCCCAATGAAGAAAGACTCAGCACTTTTGGAGGTGTTCTACTTCTTTGCGGGTGAGATGACGGCTCTGGGCCCATTGCTGTGAAACTCTACTAACGGATAAAAGTGTTTTGGACCAAATATGACGCGGAACTTTCTTGCCGTTTTTGCTGACTTGCTTGCCTTTGAGGTGCTCTTTGGCGGGGTTCCGGGTGTTTGTGGGTGAGTTTTGGGGTCTGGGAGCACTGCTGCAACAGTCTAATCTTGATTGCATTTGCTTTTCAGGAAATCCGTGGTGGAAAACAGGAGTTATGATGATGACCTAGCTGCACAGCGCGTTTGGACCGAAGGCCGAGAGATATTGTAAGTATGAGATTTTGCTTTTTGGCTGTTTGGGGGTGTTGTCGTGTGCTTGTTGGCGGGTCTCTTGGGGCATTCCTGTGAAGGTCTAATAACGGATAGAAGTGTCTAGGACAAAATCCATGCAGATTTTTTTTTTGCTATTTCTTCTGACATCTTGCTCAATGTAGCGTTTCCGGGGGCCTGTTTGAGGGGCTTCCTGGTGTTTGTTGGTGGGTTTTGGTGTCTCTGTCGGAGCACTGCTGCGACAGTCTAAACTTGATTGCATTTGCTTTTCAGGAAATCCATGGTGGAAAACAGGAGTTATGATGATGACCTAGCTGCACAGCGCGTTTGGACCGAAGGGCGAGAGATATTGTAAGTATGAGATTTAGCTTTTTGGCTGTTTGGGGGTGTTGTCGTCGTGTGCTTTTTGGCGGGTGGGTTGGCGGGTCTCTTGGGGCATTCCTGTGAAGGTCTAATAACGGATAGAAGTGTTTAGGACAAAATCCATAAGGAAAAACCTTTTGCCACTTTTTGTAACTTAGGGTTCGTTAGGGTTAGCTAACTATTACTTTGGCCATACTTATGTATCCTTAAAAAGGTGACTCAGACAGAGTACATAATTTCAACAATATTGTACTGTCTTAGGGAAATCAAAGTGGGACTTTTTGCACCACACAGCGTGCATACCTTATATTTATTTATCAGTGGTATTGTAATAGCACTTCCTGTTTTACGTTCAATAATTACAGGCCGGGTTTCCGTCAACATCCGCCAGGCAGGCAGTGCAGAGGGTGTCTTCTGTCAGTGGTCACCAACATTGATGGACGAAGCATCAGCTGGAATGGAGGAGTGCCGCTAATAAGAGGAATTGTTTGCTGCATGCAACTTACTTACCAAATTCAACAGGACAACTCCAACAACATACAGAATACAGATACAGTATCCATTGTTTTCTTCTATGAGTGTGACTGAATGTGGTTAGCTTTAGTTTGTACCCAAAGATTTCTTTTTCTTCAATTATTGTTTGTCCATGCTGTGCTTTTTTTTTCTTCTCTCAACAAAACCTACCCAAAAAGAAACCCCCATTCCCATCCATTTTCCAAACCTTAACCCTCTTCCCCCGGGCTGTGTGGTTTTGCTTGATGACTGACTAAATGACATCAATAATTCCACACACTTGCTGGGGAGGATAAGGTCATAGCAACAGGCTGGTGAAGGAATACGAGGATATATTCTAGACTTACTCAGCTTCAGTACTATTTCTTGTAGTAGTAGGAACCAATGTCAAATAAATTCAACGCAAGTACTAGTTATACTTGCAATACTTTACCATTTGTTAGGCTACATTGTGGCACTGTTCTAGTGTACTGTCACCTGCTATATTCTCGATCGTGCCGTAACCGTTGTAATGCTACAGTAAGGACAAACCAGGTTTCGTTTTCTTTTTTTCCATAGGCATGCAACTGCCACTGTGTCACACCACTAGTACCACCGCAATGAGGAAATTTCATCCGCCCAGGATTGCCAACATTAATCCCCATTTCACGTGGAGCCAGCCCTGGGCCTAGCCCTAATTTCTAACACAAATTACAGGTAAGATAAGCGTTTGGTGGGAGGTAGTATAATGGAGTATTAGGACTAGACGAGAGATTGGCGGTAGTACTACTAAAGTCCTAGGACTCTTCAGGAAAACAAACTTACTGTTACACCCCCACCCACCAGACTGAAAAGCAGTAAAAAACAGGTATGGTCAGATAAAGTTTCAAAAAGTATATTTATGTAGCCCTAACAAAATAATCTCCCTCAAGACCCTCCCTAACCCCAACGATTGTCTTTGAAAAGTCCCAAAAAGCACCCAACTCCCAAATCCCACCCCCCAAAAGTCTCTAAAAAAAGGGCAAGGGACACTCCACTACTGGAGGGTGCTGGTGAATTTTGCGGCCAGGGCATCATACTCCTTGCGGAGGGTGGCATGCTCGAAGCGGAGGCCCTCCACCAAGTTCTTGTACATATGGACCTCCTGCTCCAGGTAGGACATTCTCACTCCTAGGTGGCGCTGGCGTGCCTTGCAGCTCCTGTGGGGGGCAGCTGGTCTTTTTGCTGCTTGGCGGTGGCGGTTGGCTTTGTTAGCCCGGCTCCGTACCGCTGGAGCACTGCGCTGGCTGGCAGCCCGTGGGTTCACGGAGGAGGATGCAGCTGTCCCAGTCGAGGATGTTGTGGTTGCACCGGTCGACTGCGTGTCCTCCAACTCCTCCAGGGCCACCAGCCGCCGATATTCCGCGACAGTGGCATCCAGCCTCCGTTGCCGGGCCATTCGAGCCTGCTCCCTCCGTGATGTCGATTTGGAAGGAGCAACTATATGAAGAAAGAAAGACATAGTCTGTAACCAGTGCTCCTTAACATTAATAACACAAAGTGATTGAGCCGAAAGTTGTGTCACAGTACAAGTAGCAAATTTAAAGCACAGTACATAACTATTGAGGACAGTATCTATCTAACCTCCCACTTCTGCATCCTTGCTCTAACATTAGTGGTAGTTTAATGAACAAATTCTACGACCACTATGGACTTCCATTACAGTCGACTATGACAGTACACCAGTCTTATTCTTCTTCTTCTCTCTTGTTTCGGAAAATTGGTACGTTATCTTATGCAAGCCGGCAGAATGCCAGCGCAGTGAACTTGCACCCGAGAAAAACAGACGCACACCATGATGAGTGAGACAGACTTGCGTTACTGTACCGGTCCAGTACATGCAGGTGGTGAAGCTATTACTTTTCTATTACGGTTGGCACTGAGAATACTCTGTTACAAGGGCTACTGCTTAATTAATTTACCTTTCACCCTACAGTGCAAATAAGTACTAGAAAAGGAAAATGAAGAAGCTAAATAATTATATTATCTATCACTTCACATGGGATGTATTTGATGACATATGGGATGACTTTAGGTGCTTTGCTTATTATTGAGTGAACAGTGATACACCCACACATGAATGACGTACTACTACTAAACTAAAGTTATTAAGAGAGGTACGGAGGGTCCACCGTAATAACCGGATATATGCTGTGCTTGCAGTTGCAATACAAACTATTGCTACTATTCATGGTAGTATTGGACAAATTTACAATTTCTTTTCCTTGCCTTCCCTACACTGGAACGGACGTGCGGGTGCGGTGTTACATGCTCTTCAAGGTAACACTTAGTTCATCCAGTGACCATCTACTCTCTCTAGATACACATGTGCTATCTAAGAGTCAGATAATACCATGCTCCAGCCATCCATCCATTCAAAGTATATGCACACATACAGTTTATGTTTCACCCACCCAGGCTGTTGTCCTTCCACCCATCCTTGCTTCATCATTGACCCAGCCATGCACCATACCATATTCTTTCCTTCCCAGCCACCTCGGGGGCCAAGCAAACACATATCATTCTTCTTTGCCAGCCATCATAAAATTTCTCGTCCTTCCACACTTACTTACACCCTTCTTTCGCTTTTCGAATATATAGCTTACCTGTGCCCGCCACCACCGTGTCAACCCTCACAGGAACATTGGTGTTGTCCAGCACTCGCACCGCCTCCTCCCCAGAAGAGTTGTCCTCCTCATCCACCACCTCCGCGCTGGCCCCGCCACCAGATGTTCCACCTACAAAGTACATTTTTAGAATGTTAGAATACACCACTCACTACTGTATAATATTTGGTCGAGGAGGAATAAAGAAAGTAAAAAAAAAAGAAATACAATGTAATAATTTGTAACTGTATACTCTACAGTAAAAATGTCCCTTTTTCCAGGGAAGGCTGTTGTCTTGCTGCACTTTTTGTCACAACTGATGAATGCTTGCTTTTTATTTTTAACACACAACACTTTTTCTCCTAACAGAAGCTTGACTTCTAAGAACACGATCAGGGTCAAGCTCAAGTTCAAACCAGGTGAGAGCTCAGCTCGACCACAAGAAATGTGTCCAATTAATCGTTAGCACTAAGCACTTTTCCATTTTCAGTTAAACGTTTACTTTTATGACAAAGTTGATTTTAATAAATGTGTTTAGTTTTAATAAAGCTTTTAAACTTAAATAGACTCTGTGGTTTTTGGTCCTCCAGACTAGAGTGGATGAGCTAAAGGTTTTGGAATTTTTGCAAGCATGAGTTCCTCTGACACTTCTTGACTGTGACTCCGTACTCTTGCCCTGCGTAGGAGAATCTAATGATCATTGAGGATCAATCATCGGTGACTTAGGGAGCTAAATGACTCTGCCACACTATCTAGTCAGTAAGGAGATTGGGGGTTCTTCAAAGTCTGATATCACTGAGGTATGTGGAAAGAAGGTCTACCTGCGCCTATTATAATTGATAAACAATGCACTATTTAGTGTTCATAGTTCGGTTTGTGCAGATTTGTCCCTGCAACAGTGGTAGAATGGATTGTCCTTCTATCCAAAACAAAAGTAAAGTAGTATCCTATTCTTTCTTGGTGGTCATTCACCTTTTTATTGTTGGCAATTGTCAAAGCATAAACATTTAGAAGACTTGAAAAGACATTATGGACAATCCCAGAGGACTGCACTCAGTGCATAGAGCTATTGCTGACTAGAATGGGAGTCCAATGGAATTGCCAAATGTGCAATCTTAGTTAGCTACACAGACAGACTAATAAGAATAATCTAGTAATACCACAGGGAGTCATAGTCGAGGCAGGATAAGAATTTAGATCCAGTCGACAAGAAGATCAAAGACGATTTAGAAAAAATCGAATGGGGAACGCTATGAAAAAATAGGTACTCTTTATTAAAATTAAAACTTACTGGGGCCAGCAAAGGAGCCCTCGCCTGCCCGATCCTGGCCTGCATCCTCCTGAACAGCACCCTCCTCCTGTGTCCTCTTGCCCTTGGGGGGAGCTGATGTACAACATGAAAGAAAGAAAGACCAGAAAACATGGATGAGATTTGTCAACCAAATCAAACATTTCAAAAGAACTATAACAAAATATTTTGGAGAAATAGCAAATAGATAGACAACTATTCCACGGGATATATTGACCTATCTCATGTGGTATACTACGTTATTCGTATTGCCTGATTTGCGGACCGTTGACTTTCAAAGTTCCTATGTAACTCAATAAACAGACTACTAAAAAGGTTTGCCTAGGCCTGGCAGGCAGAAGTCCGCAGCACGCCAAGTGACAGACAAAGTCCATCCTGCTTGCAAACTCAAACTATCAATCCACCGACCACCACCACTATTTCTTCTTATAGCCATGTGTCTAAAGGAAGGACTGGAATTCAGTCTGTTGGGGCTGATTTAGAAGTCCCTTGCGGCTCATTTTCCTCCATTGTTGCGTGACTTTTGTGACGCAGCGGCAGAACAAAAGAGTCGCCATGGTGCGACGTATATATTTAAAAAAAAAAAGCATATGGGACATGCATCACGTTGTAAAGCCCAGCACCATCAGGGGGCGTTCCGGCGCAAGGGAGGGCGTTCCTGCGCAGGAACGAATCGTAAAAGTGGCTGAGGGAAATCTACAAGATGTCAATCAGTCACTTTTAGGACAATGATGCGTGACTCAAACCCTGCGCCAGCTTGAAGCCGACGTACGGCGTGATGCAGCATTGGGGAGATAGGGCACCCCAGAGCATTGCTGGAGCTGCGCCATCGTTGGCACGCAACTCCAGCAATGCGCCGCCTTTACGCCACAGATGCGTAAGGCTTCTGTGACGTTTTGGGCCAATGGGTGGTGGTGGCATGGCACACAATTACTGCCGCATCCCTGCTACTTTGCAGGGATGCGCCGGTAATTGATAAAAAAGTGACCCTTAGTGTCTAGCATTACGCAGTTCTTTACACTACACTCATACATAATTTCTCAGGCCAATGAAATGAACACAAAATACAAAACAAATAGGCATAGTAGCAAGCAAGGCTACTGAGAAGGAGAGCAGTGCACCTGAAATGCATAGAAGATTTTGAAATATAATTTACCTAATGTAATCGGCAGCATTATTGCTCTTGGAAAAGAAAAAAGATTTGCAAATAATAGAGCATGATAAAACAGATTAATAATGAAATAGCTAGAAATGGCTACTACTCACCAAGCCCGGGGACCTCTACACCGAGCGCGTCCAGCAAGTCCCGTTCCCGGTCCATGACATCCGTCCAGCGGTGGGTGGCCTGGTTATAGGTGCGCCGGACCCCAGAGAGCTTAAACATGGCCCGGCACACCTTCTCCCACCGCTTCCGGCGCTCCCGGATGCCATAGCCGGTTGCGATCTTGCCGCCTCCCAGGATCGTCTTGGGGAGGCGGCGCTGGACGTGGAAGATGAGTGCGGCCACCTCCTCCGCGCTAAAGATCTCCCGTGGCATCACTTGCTCCCCCCTCAAACGCCCGCACGGGAGCCGGGCACGGGGTGCGGGGCCCTTCCCCTTCTCAGGGTGCTTCCCGGCTCCCTTTACCATGGTCTGGGCAGAAATGAGTGAAATAATAAAGAAGAAATAGAATAGGGAAGAAGAAAAGAAAAGAGTTTAAAAAAGTAGTTAAAATTAACAAAAAGTAGCAGAAAACACAAAAATATAGAGCTAGAAAAATAGAGGGATAGATAATAAGTAAAATAGATCAAATAAAGTTCAAAAAAGCAAAGGATGGCAGAGATTCAGAGAGGATACAGAAAGCATGCCCAGAACCATAGCAATGAATGAGAAACAAGATGGCCGCGCCCGTTCACGACCGCGTGGGTAAGTTCGCGCGAGATTTTCCTCGCGATCACGAGCGAAATTGTACTAGCGAGCAGCACACTTTGCGAGATTACACATAGCGGCCGGAAACGGAATTATGTCACGCAAACAAGATGGCCGCGCCCGTGTACGACCGCTAGGGTAACTTCGCAAACGTATAGCTACAAGCGCCTTGGGAACATGCAAAAAATCACGCGAACATACACGCCGCAAAAAATTTTTTTATTCGCACGGATTCGCGCCCCGCAAATCGCGCGAAATTGCAGAAAAACGATTTTTGCTAAACTGAAAGCAATCAGCAGGTGCAAAAGTTCAAACTTAACATTAGTAACCATTCACTCTAGTGCTTCCTGAGGGGCCCCTCCAGAGTTCAGTTGCCTATTTGCAACTATTCCATGACCCTGCTATGACCCAAACAGCAGGCTCATAGAATAGCTACAAGTAGACCATAAAGGTCCTGTGAAAAGAAATTGCACTGCAACAGAAAGCAAATTACAGATAAGGAAGGAAGCAGGTGCCAGCCAGACTGGAAGTTTCAAAATTACTGACACATTAATCACCCCCAAATTAATTCATGGCAGTTGAAGAAGGGCAGGTGTGCTTGCTTTCACTGCAACAGAAAGCAAATTACAGATAAGGAAGGAAGCAGGTGCCAGCCACACTGGAATTTTCAAAATCACTGACACATTAATCAACCCCAAATTAATTCATGGCAGTTGAAGCAGGGCAGGTGTGCTTGCTTTTTTCACCTCCATAATCTACAGTGATAAACAAACCTAATGGGTGGCAGTGAGGATGTACCAGAGGGTGGCATGGGTGTACCAGAGGGTGGCAGTGGTGAAACAGAGGGTGCTGTGAACCTGTGATCATAAACCACACGTAGAAACAACATAGTCGCGGCCGTTGCGAGCCGAAAAGTACGTTCGCAATTGCGAAATGGTCCACAAATCCTCGCGAACGCTCGCCAACACAAAAAACGTAAAAATCCGCAAATCCGCGAGAGTTCGCGTATTTTTGCGGATTGCGAGTCCGTAAATTCGCAAATTCGCGTACGCGAGATCCGCTAGATCCGCCCATACTTACAATATGTCCGGATCTCACCTTGATGAAATCACCCGCTTTTAACCTTGCGCTTTTCTTCCAATCATTTATCCTCTCTGTTATTTGCCTCCTTTTGACCTGCAGCACATAGGTAACATTTTGGTCCTTGCCTTCTGCCCCCTCATCATACTGAACAGAGCTTTATTGGTAACTCCATTCTCAGTGGTGCAATACGTGCACACCAAGTCATCCACCATGATTTTAACATTACCCCTCCTCTCCACAACCATTTAAATCACCCTCTTTTCCATGCGGTTGGTTCTTTCAATGGCACCATTTGCCTGAGGGTTGTAAAATGAAGTACCTGAATGTAAAATTCCACAAAATTGTTTAAATCGTGCCATTTCTCCTGATGTTAATTAGGTCCTATTGTCAGAGAACAATTTCACTGGCTAGCCTTCCTCCCTAAAGACATCCTCTACCACCCTGATGATGCTCCTTGTCATACTTTTAAGCATATATTTCACTGTAAACCATTTTTAATGTATGTCTACCATCACAGGGGCAAATCTCAACTCAGTAGCTACTCCTCCTAAAGGTCCAATAACATTCAAGCAGACTGTGTGCCGCGGCAAACTTGGATCCAGCACTGCACCCATGATTGATTGTTTTCCTACCTTTAATCTTTTTCCCCATGTTCAAAATCTACAAAATTCATGTTAGAATTGGGGGTCTCTGGTTGGCACAGGTGCAGACTTGAGACAAGCAGGGACCCTCTCCTCTAGTCAGGGCAATGGACTTACTCTTGAAAATAACCCCATCTCACCCTCTAGGCGGCGTGGCGCGAGCAGACAAGACTAATCCCCAGAGCGTTATGGGTTAAGCATGTGCAACAATTTACAGTAATCAGATGACACACTACAAATGGACACAAGTCTGGTTTTATGTAAAAATATAGTCTTCTTCATATCAGGTTTACCACAAGTCTCAATAACATTTAAAAAGGTTCCACAGTACTATCTAGCAGTAATCAGTCTTAAAAGATGCTTGGTTACAAAGGTTGTGCGAGTCGTAGTACCCCTGTGCGACTCGTGCGGTGTCGAAAAGAAGTGCTCTGCGGAGTCTCACGCGCCTCGCGGACACTTCAGTCTGAGGCGCTGCACACAGTGCAATTCGTACACAGTAACTTTCACTTGACGGAGTTCGATGCCGACGGTGCGAAAACCAGACGTCCCACGCAGCGGTGTCTTCCTCGTGTGGTGCGAACTACGGCTCGAAGGGCTCAATAGTCACTTTACTTTGAGGGCAGCGATGCATTGTGGGGGGGGCAGGCTCGTTGTGGCAGTATCCACGCCGGTCCTGGAGAGGGGGCCGGTGCCTGAGCGCAGTGGTGGGCAGCGGTACGATTCAAAGAGGTATGAGGCGTACCTTCCGTGCTACGCGCCGCAGCTGTTCACAAACAGCGGCGGGGGCGCTTCAATCAGGACGATGCAAAGGGGAAAAGCGGGCACAAGGTGACGCCCGTTCTATGCGTTGTGAGCTATGGCTCGCGGCCAGATAGGCGCGGGGCTTGCACCGGACAGGTCCTTTCTTGCATTGCGAGCTGCGGCTCGGGCCGGCAGCAGTCACGGTGCTCGGGTCAGCAGGGCTTGTCCTTATGATGCAAACTATGGCTCGGCCAGGCAGAAGTCACGTTGCTCGGTGGGACAAGTGCACACAACTCTTCAGAGTGTGCGGTGGATTTGCACGAGGCACACTCGGTTTCCTTCGTCAGTACTGCGGGGAAATGCAGCACGCTCAGCAGCTTCTCTTCCAGGGGGTTAGAGCCCAATGGTCTTGGGGCTCAGTTCAGGGGGCAGGCTCACACGCAAGCCCTTGGAGATCGTTTAAAAGAATGCACAAGTTGAATCAAAGTTACTTCAGTCTTTCTCCTCTCCTTCTTGCAGCAAGGCACCCACTAGAGGCCAGTCTCCCAGGTCAGAGACAGTACTCCTCCATGCAGCTTTTCCAGGTCCTTCTCGTCGGGCAGAGGTTCTTCTTGGTTTAAACAGGATCTGATTTCTTAGGAGCAGGGCTCCTACATTTATACAGCAAATCTTTTGTTCTTTCAGGCCAGGGGGATTGTGCATAGTTCAACCTGGTTTTGGAGCACTTTGTTTTGGAGACTCTGGCTTCTTCTTTCAGTGTGCAGGGCAGAGACATCAGACGCTCCGCAGGAGGTGGAGCCAGCATTGTGGTGGTAGAGCACAGCCCTATTCAGAGTCAAGGGGCACTCCTCCCACCCATCCTGGTTTAATCTCTCTATTCACCACCTGGCAGCCCAGACTGTCTCCTGGAATTCCCCAGCCCTGTCACACACAGAAACAAGAGAGCAGATACACATCCTAGCAGACGCGGGCTGAAATGGTTAGGCAAGCAAACACTAACTTTCTAAAAGTGGGGTTTGCAAACACAGGATTTTAAAATAAACTTTACTAAACGATGTATTTTATTATGCTGAGTTAAGGCATACCAAACTTGACTTTCTATCATGTTCCCTGAGTCTGCTGGGATTATAGAGTGTAACAATTCCAGAAGCCCATTCTGGCCTATGAGAACAGGTAGCCGTCCAATAGTGAAAAACGGAAATGGCTGTAATTCACTAATAGGACATGCCACACACATCAGGGCTTGTCCTACCTTATGCTTACAATGCACCCTGCCCTTGGGCCTACCATAGGGGTGACTCACAAGTAAAGGGAAGTTTTAGGGGCTGGCAAGTGGGTGCACTTGCCCAGCCAGCATGACAGTACCAGACTGCATGCAGGTTCTGCAATAGCAGTCCCTAGACACATTTTACAAGGCTGCTTCTGTGGGTGGCACAACCAGTGCTGCAGGCCCACTAGCAGCATTTGGATTTACAAGCCCTGGCACTCCAGGTGCACTTTACTGGGGTCTGATAGTAAACCAAACAAGCCAATCATGGAAACCAATCACATATACACTTTTCATAGGGAGCACTTGCACTGTGGCGCCGATTGGCAGTGGCACAGTGCCCTGAGCAGCTAACACCACCAAAACACATGAGGCACATCAGCAAAAAGTAAAAGGGAGACTCACGCCGAGGTGCCAGGTCTAACAAGTGTCCCCTCCTGCTGAAATGTGGGGAGAACTACCCTACCCCAGGGAGTTCCTCATCACTAAGGCGGAACAATCTGGACAGACCCTCAGCATTGGCGTGATCCGTGCCACGGTGATGCTCCACTGTGAAGTCCATACCCTGTAGGGAGATGCACCACCTCAACAGTTTTGGGTTCTCACCCCTCATTTGCATCAACCATCTGAGGGGCCTCTCGTCTGTCTGAACCCGGAAGTGAGTCCCAAACAGGTAGGGTCTTAGCTTATTCAGCGCCCAGACCACAGCAAATGCTTCTCGCTCAATAGCACTCCACCTTTGTTCCCGTGGAAGTAACCTCCTACTGATGAAGGCTACAGGTTGGTCAAAGCCCTCCTCAGTCATCTGTGAAAGAACTGCCCATACACCATGCTCTGAAGCGTCTGTCTGTGCTAGGAACTCTTTGGAGAAGTTGGGTGCCAGGAGCACGGGTGCCGTGCACATGGCAGTCTTCCGGGTGTCAAATGCTTTCTGACAGGTGTCAGTCCAGATCACTTTCTTTGGCTGCTTCTTGGACGTCAGCTCTGTCAAGGGCGCAACAATGTTGCCATATCCCTTGACAAACCTCCTGTAGTACCCTCTGAGTCCTAAAAAGGCCCTCACCTCTGTCTGGGTTTTTGGGGGTTCCCAAGCCAGGATGGTTTCAATCTTGGGTTGGAGGGGCGCCACCTGGCCGCTCCCAACTTGGTGTCCCAAGTACACCACGGAACCCTGCCCGATCTGGCACTTGCTCGCCTTGATCGTGAGGCCTGCCTTGCGCAGTGCCATCAACACTTCCCAGAGGTGGCGCAGATGTTCTCCCCATGTGACACTGAACACTGCGATGTCATCCAGGTAGGCGGCACTGAACTCATCCAGCCCAACCAACACCTGGTTGACCAACCTCTGAAAGGTGGAAGGGGCATTCTTCATCCCAAAGGGCATAACCCGGAACTGGAAATGCCCATCTGGTGTGGAGAATGCTGACCTCTCTTTGGCCCCATCAGTCAAGGCGATCTGCCAGTACACAGACGTCAAATCAAACGTGCTGAAGTACCGGGCAGCCCCTAACCGATCTATGAGCTCGTTAGCTCTAGGGATCGCGTGCGCGTCAGTCTTGGTGACCGAATTGAGTCCTCTGTAGTCCACACAGAACCTGAGTTCGGGTGTGGCTCCCGGCGCTGCTGCCTTTGGGACCAAGACCACTGGGCTGGCCCAAGGACTGCTGGAGGACTGAATCACCCCAAGAGCAAGCATCTTTGGTACCTCCTCTTTGATGCAGGCCCTCACCCTGTCAGTTACTCTGTAAGCCTAGTGCCTTACAGGTAAGCTGTCTCCTGTGTCCACATCATGGACACACCAATCTGTGACAATGGGAATCAGGGAGAACAGGTCAGAAAACTGCCCCAGCAGTTGGCGGCAGTCATTCTGTTATTCAGTGGTCAGGGTGGGAGAGAGGTTAACTCCATCCACTGACCCATCTCGCTCTGTGGCTACCAGGAGGTCAGGACGAGGGTCAAACTCCTCCTCCATCCCATCATCTGTTGCCAAGAGCATGCCCACTTCGGACCTCTCTAAGTGGGGCTTCAGGCGATTGACATGCAGGACCCTCAAGGGGTTTCTGGGAGACTGCAAGTCCACCAAATAGGTGACAGGACTCTTGCACTCCACAATCTCGAAGGGTCCAGTCCTCTCATCTTGGAGCGCACAAGGCTCCACAGGGGCCAGGACCCACACCTTTTGTCCAGGTTGAAGCTCTACCAGAGTGGCATTCTGGTCATACCACTGCTTCATCTGTTCCTGGCTGGCTTCCAGATTTGCCTCAGCAAGTTGCCTGAAATGCCTAGTCTGATTCCTGAAGGCCAGCATGTAGCTATATACATTCTGGGGAGGTTTCCTGGGAGATTGCTCCCAGCCTTCCTTGACTAGACTTAGAGGTCCTCTCACTGGGTGGCCATACAGGAGTTCAAAGGGACTGAACCCTAGAAACGTCTGTGGCACCTCACGGTAAGCAAAGAGAAGGCATGGCAAGAGGACGTCCCACGTACGCCTCATGGGTTCTTCCAGACCCATAATCATGCCTAGGCTGTCCTGTTTTCAGTTTCTATTTTTGGTAATTCTGGTGGGGTTTTTTCAGTGTTTTCAATATCTTAAAAAACAGTTGTTATCAGTGGTTACACATTTTCACGCCACTAAAAACAACAGAAAAAGTGTTTTTGCCGTGTTTATGGAACGTTTTGCTTTTATCATTGCTTGCTTTCTGCACTGAAAGAACATGGTATATAGACAGTGTACGTACAGTGTATATGAGGTCCAAGGAGATTTTTGCAAATTAATCTTCTTGTAGTACACCATACAATACTTCTTCAGTGAGTCTTTGGTCATGTGCGCTCGCGCTTTCCTTCTCATGTAAACTTCTGTGAATAGGCCCTCTCAGCATTCATAGCCCCTTGGGCTGAGAACCATCAGCTAAGGGACACAGTTGGGATGACACTTTCTTTGATGCCGAATAAATCACGAAATGATAAATATTTGCGTTTTAGTTCCTGGGCATAAGAAAACAGTGCACCAGAATGGACTAAAAGGTCAATAGCATCCCTCATTAACTCTGAAGATTGTAAAGATGCTTTCAGCATGCCATCTAACAAGTGGCAAGGATCTCCTACAGGGAATCACTTCAGCTCGGGTATCAATTTTGACAGGTCATCACACATTTTATATACGTAGCTGAATCACTGCAAATACAAACAATATCACTCCAATCTTTGTTGAACTTGGAAAGAACCTTTTTTGCAGAGATTAACAAGTGACACTGCGTTCCATGTTTTCCAAAAGTCTGGTGTCACGTTTTCACCACTATCCCGGATGCTGGGTGATATATATACTTGTCACTATTCCTTGCATTTAGTGTTTAAAGCCTGAGGTGTTGGCAATTCACCTACTATCAATACTGACCCACTGGAAACTATGGTCTGATGTATTAAGGGTTTTTACCCATTCTCTGTGGGTAAATGTGATGACACATATTAGGAAAGATTTTTATGAAACTATCCATTTTACCTATCAGTGAAATAATTAAATGCATCCAAAATATCAAATATGAGTTTGATATGTCCTGATTCTCTAGAGTTTATAAAATAATTAAACTAGACCTAAAACATGAAACTAAACTGTGCATCTTTAGACCAAAGGCCATAAAACTGAAAAAAGTAAAAGGAAGAAGAAACAATATTTTAGTGGCATCCCTAAAGAACAAAACTCAAGCAGAATAATGTTAGCCAGTCTTTCTTACTGCTAGCTTGAATAACAAAGTTCCATTTTATTGACACCTTCAGTAAGAACAAAATGAAACTTTCACTTTCTTGTTCCTTTCTTTGAATGGCATTTAGTTTGTGGTTGTGCAGGTGTTTTTTCAGTGTTAATATGTTTTCACCGGTGAGTGCTATTTTTTTTCAGTGGGGTTTTATCAGTTATTATAGGTTTAAATCTAAAACCCCACAGCCTAATCATGCCCTTGAGGGTACGGTTGAATCTCTTGAACCAACCCATTTCTGTGGGGGTGGTAAGGTGTGGTGAATTTGTAGGTTACACCACACTCTTGCCGAAGGGATTTCATATACTGAGATATGAAATTGGTACCCCTGTCAGACACCACCTCGAGAGGGAATCCCACTCTGGAGGAAATTCCCATCAGTGCACGTCTCACCACGGGGGCCATCACTGTCCTCAGAGGGATGGCTTCTGGGTACCGGGTGGCATGGTCCACCAAGACCAGGATGAACCTGTTGCCCATGGCTGTCTTGGGGTCCAGAGGCCCTACAATGTCAATTCCCACTCGCTGGAATGGGGTACTGACCACAGGGAATGGCTGGAGAGGAGCCTTTTGCTTCCTCACACTCTTTAACCTTGCCTGGCAAGTCTGGCAGGTCCCAAAATGAGCATCTGAGCTCCTACGCATCTGGGGCCAATGAAAGTGGGTGATAAGCCTTTCAAAGGTCTTGTCTTGCCCCAAATGTCCTGCCAATGGCACATCGTGAGCCAGCCCCAGTAGGAAGGCTCTGAAACTCTGGGGTACCACCAGCACACGGGCTGACCCAGGCTCAGCAACATTAGGCTCTGAATACAGGAGGTCATTCTCCCAATAAATTAAATGTGACCCAGATTGATCACCGTTGGCCTGGTCTGCTGCCTGCTGCCGCAAACCAATGAGAGAAGGACATTCCTTCTGCGCTCTGCAGAATTCCTTGCTGGTGGGCCCTCCTTCCTGCTGCCAATGGGTCGGCTCAGGTAGGTCCCCCAGTTCAGCTATCTTTTCCCCTGTAGGTTCCAGGGCATCCCCCTCAAGGTCTGCTTCCTCCTGGACTGTCGGAACTACAGGGGCTGGCATCCCGCGCCTCCTGCTCCTTTTCTCCTAGGCCGGTTCCTGGGCCTCTCCCTCAGGCTCCAGGACCTCTTGAGCACCCCTACTGACTGTCATTGACCGGGTGGTCACGCACGCCCAGTCACCCAGACCCGCCATCCTCAGGTGAGTACTTTTCTCCACCTTCTCCCAAGGTGAGCTCTCCAAATCATTCCCTAACAAACAGTCAACAGGCATGGCAGTCCTTACAGCGACCTGAAGAGTACCAAAGACCACTTCCACTCAAAGGGAACTTGAGCCATGGGACACTAAGTCTCAATGTTGTCTGTGTTCACAACTTGGCAGAATGCATGCGGGACAACCTGCTCTTGAGACACCAGTTGATGCTTGACGCTGGACACACTGACTCCTGTATCTCTATGAGCCCCCACCTTCTTGCCATTGATGGTCACCTACTGCCCATATTTTTTAGTGTTCTTGGGCAGGTGGCTTGCTGGGACCACCTTACAGTCTCCTAATGAGACAAGGGACATCTCTGCGGGACCTTCCCCCCTTGGACAACCCATTCTCCACCCAGGGCTACACTAGCCATTTGCCGGGGGTCGGCACCAGGGGGTGCAGATTTCACAAACTGGTGACACTTGGGGTCGTTGGCAAAATGACCCAGCTCACCACACTTATAACATTTTGGGGGCCCTCTTTGAACAGGTGTACCTGTCGGGCCCCACTCTGTCTTGGGGTGGGGGAGGCTGAGAACCTTTCCCTTGGTTCCCTTGGGGATTATTTTGGGGCCTCTTTTGGAACTCCCTCTGTTTGCCCTTGTCCCCCCACTCTTCTGTTGGGGACCCTGCCCACCATTGGCTGAGTCTCCCACTTGACCCTTGTGGACCCTGGTGCTGACCCAGTGGTCCGCCTCCTCAGCAAGCTTCCTAGGGTTAGTCAGCTTGCTATCAATCAGGTGCTGGCGTAGCTCAGGAAAACAATTACTAGACAAGTGCTCCCATGCAATTAAATCAAAGAGACCTTGAAAATCATTCACTTTGCTTCCCTTCACCCAACCATCCATTGCTCTGCAAAAAAAGGTCACATATTCAACATAGGTACTCCCAGGAATCTTAGTACAACCCCTGAACCTCTGTCGGTACAACTCAGGAGTTAACCCATAGCTTGTCATCAAAGCCTCCTTCATGTGTAGGTAGGAATTATGAACTTCAGAGGGCAAATCTAGCAGTGTGTCCCGCCGCTCACTAAGGAACCGCCCCACAACCCCGCTCCCCAATCTCTCTCAGGGACCCGGTGGGAAGACATGGCTACCTCATAGGCCTTGAACCACTGCCCTATGTCATCATTTAAAAACAAATCCTTAACCACCTCCTTTGGGATGTACACCCTTGACTCTACCAGCACTGGCGATGTGCTGCTACCAGAGGGAGTATGTTCCAAACTTTTAGCTTTCAGCTCCATCTCCCTCAATTTCATCTCATGCTCCATCTATATTCTTCTTTCTTCCAGAGCCATCTTTTTACTTTCTAGCTCCAATTGCCCATTGAATTTCAGTCTTGCCAACTCCATTTTGTGTGCCCTGGCTTCCTTCCTGTCTGCCAGCTCCTCTGGCGATAGAACTCTGCCAAAATCAAGGACGCTTACTGAAGGTTCAACTTCCGCAACATCCCCAGGTGGTTTCCTTGATTCAATCCAGGCTTTCAGCGCCTTGTGTAGATCTGCCTTGACCTTGCATCCTGCATGGGGAACTTTGAACTTTTTGCAGAAGCTCTTTAGCTGTGCCTTTTTGTAGCTGTCTAGTCTCTCCTCTTCCCATTCTACTTCTCCCACTTCAGAGACTTCAGATGCTGCCCTTTCTACAATGAGTGACTCAGGCATGGCTTTCAAAAATGGAGCTTTCTTAGCAAAGTAAAAATCAAAAAGTATGTGGCTGTGTTATTGGACTGAACTCACTATGTAATGCTCAACAATCACTGTACATATATCACAAATGCAAATTTGGGATCCTTACCGCTGCTTCCAATGTAAGAATTGGGGTTCTCTGGTTGGCACAGGTGCGGACTTGTGACAAGCAGGGACCCTCTCCTCTATTGGAGTGTGGAGTAGTGTGGCTCACTGGTTAGAGGTGGCAGGCCTGAGAGCAGAAGTCAGCCCGGGACCAGGGTTCAATTCCTGTCGCGGCAGGGTCGTGGACCTTGGTCAGCGGACTCGTTAATTCTAGCTTCGGTGCTTACTCTAATCAGGGGTTCCACTCGGCAACTCTGGGCATTAGCTTGCCTAATCTCCACAACGGCCCCACCAATTCCGGGGATGCCTGGCTCCACCTTGGGGACTCCCAGCAAGGGACCATCCCACAGGGAAAGCCAGGACGGGTTCCCCAGAGTTATACAGCGCCGGGACGCCCCGTTGCTGGGGCAGCTGTGCGCTTTACAAGTATACTACACACATTATTCAGAGCAAGGGAGTTACTTTTGAAAATAACCCCTGCTCACCCTCTAGGCGGCGTGGCGCGAGCAGACAAGGCTAATCCCCAGAGCATTATGGGTTAAGCATTTGTAACAATATACAGTAATCAGATGACACACTACAAATGGACACAAGTCTGGTTTGATGTAAAATATAGTCTTCTTTATATCAGGTTTACCACAAGTCTCAATAACATTTAAAAAGGTTCCACAGTACTATCTAGCAGTAATCAGTCTTAAAAGATGCTTGGTTACAAAGGTTGTGTGAGTCGTAGTACCCCTTTTCGACTCGTGCGGTGTCGAAAAGAAATGCTTTACGGAGTCTCACGCGCCTTGTGGACACTTCAGTCCGAGGCGCTGCACACAGTGCGACTCGTAAACAGTACCTTTCACTTGACGGAGTTCGATGCGGATGGTGCGAAAACCAGACGTCTCACGCAGCGGTGCCTTCCTCGTGTGGTGCGAGCTACGGCTTGAAGGGCTAAATAGTCACTTTACTTTGAGGGCAGCGATGCGTTGTGGGTGGAGGCAGGCTCGTTGTGTCAGCGTCCGCGCTGGTCCTGGAGAGTGGGCCGGTGCCTGAGCGCAGTGCTAGGCGGTGGTACGATTCAAAGAGGTACAAGGTGTACCTACGGCGCTACACGCCGCAGCTGTTCACAAACAGCAATGGGGGCGCTTCAATCAGGATGATGGGAAGGGGAAAAGCGGGCACAAGGCGACGTCCGTTCTTTGCGTTGCGAGCTACGGCTCAGGGCCAGATAGGCACGGGGCTTGGACCGGACGGGTCCTTTCTTGCGTTGCGAGCTACGGCTTGGGCCGGCAGCAGTCACGGTGCTCAGGTCAGCGGGGCTGGTCCATGACGATGCGAGCTACGGCTCGGCCAGGTAGAAGTCGCGTTGCTCGGCGGGACAAGTGCACACAACTCTTCAGAGTGTGCGGTGGATTTCCACGAGGCGTACTCGGTTTCCTTCCTCAGTACGGTGGGGAAATGCAGCACGCTCAGCAGCTCCTCTTCCAGGGGGTTAGAGCCCAATGGTCCTGGTGCTCAGTTCAGGGGGCAGGCTCACACGCAAGCTCTTAGAGATTGTTTAAAAGAATGCACTAGTTGAATTAAAGTTACTTCAGTCTTTCTCCTTTCTTGCAGCAAGGCACTCACTACAGGCCAGTCTCCCAGGTCAGAGACAGTACTCCTCCATGCAGCTTTTCCAGGACCTTCTCGTCGGGCAGAGGTTTTTCTTGGCATAAACAGGATCTGATTTCTTAGGAGCAGGGCTCCTACATTTATACAGCAATTCTTTTGTTCTTTCAGGCTAGAGGGCCTGTGCCTAGTTCAACCCGATTTTGGAGCACTTTGTTTTGGAGACTCTGGCTTCTGCATTCAGGGTGCAGGGCAGAGACATCAAACGCTCCGCAGGAGGTGGAGCCAGCATTGTGGTGGCAGAGCACAGCCCTATTCAGAGTCAAGGGGCACTCCTCCCACCCATCCTGGTGTAATCTCTCTATTCACCACCTGGCAGCCCAGACTGTCTACTGGAATTCCCCAGTCCTGTCACACACAGAAACCAGACAGCAGATACACATCCTAGCAGAGGCGGGCTGAAATGGTTAGTCAAGCAAACACTAACTTTCTAAAAGTGGGGTTTGCAAACACAGGATATTAAAATAAATTTTTACTAAAAGATGTATTTTATTTTGCTGAGTTCAGGCATACCAAACTTGACTTTCTATCATGTTCCCTGAGTCTGCTGGGATTATAGAGTGTAACAATTCCAGCAGCCCATTCTGGCCTATGAGAACAGGTAGCCTTCCAATAGTGAAACACGAAAATGGCTGTAATTCACTATTAGGACATGCCACACACATCAGGGCTTGTCCTACCTTATGCTTACAATGCACCCTGCCCTTGGGCCTACCATAGGGGTGACTCACATGAAGTAAAGGGGAGTTTTAGGGGCTGGCAAGTGAGTGCACTTGCCCAGCCAGCATGACAGTACCAGACTGCACGCAGGTTCCGCAATGGCAGTCCCTAGACACATTTTACAAGGCTGCGTCTGTGAGTGGCACAACCAGTGCGGCAAGCCCACTAGCAGCATTTGGAGTCACAAGCCCTGGCACTCCTGGTGCACTTTACTGGGGTCTGATAGTAAACCAAATAAGCCAAACAAGCCAAACATGGAAACCAATCACACTTTTCATTGGGAGCACTTGCACTGTGGCACTGATTGGCAGTGGCACAGTGCCCTGAGCAGCTAACACCAGCAAAACACATGAGGCACATCAGCAAAAAGTGGAAGGGAGACTCACACCAAGGTGCCAGGTCTAACAATTCATCACCCCCTTCTGATCCATTCCTGGCCACCAAAAATGCTCCTTGTTAGAAATGGGGGTTGGCATAGGTAGGTACCTTTGTCCAAGTAGGGACCCTTCCTCCTATTCAGGGTAAGGGGGATACACTTTTAAAATAACCCCTGCTCAACCCCTTGGTAGATTGGCAGGAGCAGGCAGGCTTATCTCAGAGGCATTGTGTAAAGCATTTGTGAACACATACAGTAATACAGTGAAAGCATTATAAATGGACACGACACCAGTTTAGAAAAATAAGCATTATGACTTCAAATGATAGAATTAGTTCAGTTCAAAGCAAATTGCAGAAACACACAAAGTACCTTGGATGCGTAACACACATAAACAAAAAGGGTAGCAGGGAAGGTGATGCGTCGGTTCCTTCCTATGTGGGGGGGTGTTGCCTAGGTTTCTTACTGCATCCCCCAATGATGCGACAGACCCGGCGCCATGATGCTTTGATCCAGTACGATGTGTGGGTTCTTGCAGCGGCACAGCAGTGCTTGCATTGGAATCAGTGGGGTGATCTCTTACTTCAGAGATTGGTGCACTGAATGTGGCATGCAGCGATTTCTCACGCCGCAGGCAGGCGCTGCAATGGTTTCTTCGGCGATGCGTCACACTTCTCAAAGTTGTACTACTTTTCCAGCTCCCAGCAGAAAACAGCCTCCAGAGGTCCAAAACAACAGCATGCACCTCTCACCTCTCAGAACTCTGAGCAAGGAAGTTCAGGGGACCTGGTGGTGAAGTCTTTGTGTCCCTGAGACTTCAAAACAGTAGGCAAGCTCCGTTTTAAGCCCTTGGAGATCTTCCTCAAGCCAGAGACACAGCAAACAGCAAAGTCCTTTTCCCTTTCCTTGGCAGAAAGTAGCCACTGAAGGCCAACCCCAGACAGCTATCAGCACAGGGGCAATATTCCTGCTCAGTTTCTCCAGTTCTTCTCCTTGGCAAAGGTTCCTCTTGATTTCCCAGAAGTGATCTAAAAGTCTGAAGTCTGGGCCCCAATATTTATACAGCAAAATCCTTTGTTCGCTGGTGGCAGAGAAGCCCTGTGCTCAGTCAAAACCAGTTTAGTCCTCTCTGGTATAGTTTCCTGGCAGGAGGTGGAGGCAGCATTGTCCTTGGCAGACTAGGCCCATTCAGGTGTAAGACAATCTCCTCCCCCTACTCTAAATGCAGCCCAGGTCTTTTCAGCCCAGCCCTGACTCATCCAGACTCTCTGGAGCCACTGCACATCCCCAGCGCCTGTCACTCCAAAGTCAGACTGTTAATACACATCCTAGCAAAGGCACACTGGATGGCTAAGCAAAAAAATGCCTTCTTCCTAAAAGTGGTAATTTCAAACAACCTAATGTAAAAACCACTATTGTGAGTTCAGGCATACTAAACTTTCAACAAGGGTTTATTGCCTTTGCGCAGAAAGATGGAAAGTCCTCATAAATACATTCTGACATACTCAGTAGCCCATACCTCAACTAATGCCTCCCCACTGAATAATTCCTCTTCGAATAGGTTAAGGACCATGAGGCAAAAGCCACTGTTTTCTCTCCCCATCTTTATGGACTTGAGCAGGAACCGCACCAACACCCGCTGTGCAAGCATCTACAGCAAGTATAAATGTCAACCCGGTGTCGAATGGTGTTAAAATCTTAGCAGAACAAATCAAATTTTTAATGTTTTTGAAAGGTTTTTGTTGGTCCTCTGCCCACACATATACGTACCCCTTCCTCTACAACTTCTTTATATGGTCCGTCTTCTCAGCAAAGTTCTTGATGAACTTCGCATAAAACTCAATAAGACCAAGGAAGGATCTCAACTGGTCCCGGTGCAGCTTCATCTGATGATAACCTTTCCTTAATTAAAGCTTAGTGAAAACACCCTTCCCCCTTTTAACAATAGCACCAACTCATTGATGTTCGGAAGGGGGTAATTGTCCACTATAATATGCTGATTCAAAGTGCGCAAGTCCACACAAAATCTAAAGCTAACACAAGGTTTGCCCATTATGACTACAGGAGAAATCCAACTGGATGTATCTCTGGGTACAATTATACCTTGAATAACCATTTCCTCTAACATGCGTTTAACCTCTTGCCTGGCAATGATAGGAACCTTCTACACTTTATATTGAACCGGTATTAAACCCAGTTCTATCATTATTTTTTTAAGCTATTTTTTAAGTTCAGAAATCTTTTCTGCAAACACTTTACTTGCTCCCTCCATAATCTCCTACACTGTGACCTCATCAACTACCATGAGGTCAAGCGTAAATCATATTGATGCTCCCATCCCAATTTTGGAGATCCACTCTTTGCTACGAATGCCTTCCCCCTCACTCGCCTCTCTTGAAAACATATATCTGTTAAGATATAAACCCAAAATATCTATCTTCTCTCCCTGGTATCCCCCAGGGCTGATATCTTGGGAAGCAGTCACACTTTTGTTCAATGTGTCATTAACATTTCTTCAAGTATGATTGTATAAACGGATCCTGAGTCCACTATTAATAGGAATGTTTCTCCTTTGATTACAAACATAGCTTTGGGTTTAGCCCTCCTTCTAGGGGTGTTCTGACTCTCTTTGGATAAAATCCTATCTGCTCCTACCTCATCATATTCTCTTCCACTTTGTACAGCCACCAACTTGAATTTATCATTTATTCTACATATGTGGCAAAATGGCCTTGTGCCCACATTTTCCGCACTCTTTCCCAGTTGCATAATAATTCATCGAGTCCACTGTATGATAATTACTCCTAGACCCAGTGCACAGTGCACATCCTATCACCTTGTTTATAAAACTCTGATGGTTTAGAAGCATTTCCAAAATGTTTCCTATTTCTAACTCCTTTTTTAATTTTTTTATGCTCCCTTTATCTGTGCCTCAGTGCTTTCTTGCCAAACCCCTGACACATTTTCATTGCTATTTTTCTTTCTCCACTTCCCTCATACACAGATCAGATTGTTCAACAACTTTCGTTATCACAATGGCATCTTGTAATATCGGATTCTTAGCAGCCCACAACCTCTCCTTTATGTTTTTTATTCCTGCACTGTACAATTAATTGCCCCTCTTTCATCTCATCCCTCATGGCCCCGAACTGGCACCTGAGTGATAGCTCACGCAACCTTGTCAAGTACTGGTCTATGCTCCTGTTCACTTTCTGTGGTTGGGTATAAAATCAATGTCTACACATCACTATATTGAACTCTTTGGCAAACCTTTTCTCTAACCTAGTTTTGGCTTCTAAATATACAGTCACAATAGCCTTTCCACCATTATCTATTGGTACAGGTAAATATTTAAAAAACATGCTGCCCTTCCTTCCCATATGTGCAAGAACACTTTCTTTCTTGATGCTCTGATCTCCCTCCTGTCTAGGGCTTTTATACAGTTCTCAAATATTTCTACCTATTCTTCCCATTCAATGGGTGGGACTACAGGCTGAGCTAAAACACTGAAGGAGTGATGACTGGCACTTCCATCATTACCCAACCCACCATTAATGAGTATCAATAGGTCAGACACACTTGCAGGGTGTGCCTGCCAGTAAATATACAGTGGAATGTCAGTAGACTCCTTTTTGTCCAAAGTGTGCCTGCCATTATTGAGGACAGTAATGAGTAGCCTCCTTAAAATATTAAGTGTGTTGTCCAGGGTGTGCCTATCACGGTTAATCTGAAACTCACTTGTGCAGACACATAGTTCAAGGTATGCCTATCACCATTGAGGACAGTAATGATAGTAGTCTCTTTTATGTACTAAGGGCCTCATTTACAAGAAAGTGCCCCTGCGTGGCATCGCAAGCCCTTTGGCTGCGCCACGCTGCAGCACTTTCAAACCACAGGGATGCAACGTATTTACAATAATATGTCCATTCCTGTGCTCTCCCATGCGCTGGTGCACAATGGGCTGCTGTGCACTGACGCTGGCACCCTGTATGTGCAGGAAGGGTTTCCTTCCTGCGCATAAACAATCTGAAATAGCGTTTTTCAACTTTTATGTGTGCTGCATTAACCCACATAGAACTTGCAAAACGTCATTTTTTAATGATTGTGGGCTGACCGACTCGTCCCCGCAGGGGACCCTCATAAGAGGACGGCCCCCTTAGTGCCACAGGATGGCACACGGAGCAGCCTAGTGTTCCGGGACCCCTGTAGGGTCCCGCTCGTCACTTCCGGCCGGGGTGGGGGGCGGGTAGAAGTATAAATTCCTCCCCCGCCCACCTGGCGGCCTCTTTGTCCCCTCACCCTGACGCCGTTTGTATGCCCTCTGGTCGCTCCATCCAGAGACGAGGCCTGGTCTGGCGTCGGTGTGGTTTTTCCTCCGGTCGCCGGGTGGTTTCTCTTGCGGTGAGTCATCCCCTCTCGGGGATGGGTTCTAATTTCATCGCCGTTTTCGGGCGAGGGGACAGTGGGGGTGCAGAGGCATAGTCGCTTGAGCTAAGCCCCTGCCACGGCCTTGGTAATGTTCGGGGGCAGGTGGGGTCACACGAGTTGATCCACTTTTGTTGTACTGGGGGCTCTTATGGTCTTGGTTCCTCGGAGAGGCCGTGAATGGGAGAGCGCAGGCAATCAGGGTCGCATGCGCAAAGCCCCGGCACCCCCCATTGAGGTCCCCACGCCAGTGGTCCTGGGAGTGATTTGAGGCATGTGGGACCGCTGGAGGTAAAAGACTTTCAGCTTATGGCATAGATCGGGGAGGGGGCGGTCGCGGGACTGCTGCCCTTGTTTCAGCTCCACGTGCGAGAGTAGCAGGCAGGCTGTTTCGGCGGTTTGTGGATGTGAATAGTTGGGACGCTTACGGTTCTCGCGTCATTTATTTGTGTTGTGGTGCCACAAAATCTGTGTTAAGTGGTTAAATTGGGTAATATGTGGGTGAGGGTACACAACTACCCCCCCAAATGGAATAAGCGGCGTTGCTGACTTTTGGGGGTATGCCTGAAGAGGCACTTAGCGCGTGGGAGGCCCCGGGTCCCAACCGCCTATATCCCTAGGAAATTAGCATGCGTTCAGGGGGCAGGGCTGATGCGGTCATGGGTTTGACCGAGGACGAGAGTTGGGGTAATGAGCGCCGCTGCCTCGTGAAGGACGAGGTCACAGGCTGAATTACGGGGACTCATAGCTGCTTGCAATCCTGTGAGAGATGAATGTAGAAACAACCGAGGCGCATGTAATGCGCTCCAAGTACGTCAGGCGAGTTCCCGCTATACACAATCTTGGGATTCTAATTTAGTGCCCAAAAAAGCTCAGTGCGGAGAGCGTTAACCTAATGACTATAGGTTCCCGGTTCGTTCCCGGGTGTTGGCAGTAGCAGTTTGGGGGCTAATATTCATCCCTAACACGTTTAGAAAGCGCGAATAATAAAACAAGAGAAAGCGTGATTGATAAATCAAAAGACACTTTTCCCTCCCGCCTGAAGGTGCAGGCAACGGGTGTTCATGTGAAGCGCTCCAAGGACTTCCGGTCTAGTTCGCGCCATTTAAATAGGGAATTAACTGTATGTAAATATCGTAATACCCCCGTGCCTTTTGGTATTATCAACCGGTGCCCATGTAAGCGCGCCAAGACCTTCGGGTCGAGCTTGTGCTATATAATTACTCAATATTTGGAAGCTAATTAGAGGCCCGAGATAGCTCCTTTCGGAGAGCGTTAGACTAAAGATCTAGAGGTTCTCGGTTCTATCCTGGGTTTGGCAGAAGCTGTTTATTGTCCAAAAATTCACCCCCAACACGCTTAGAAGCGTGGAAAATAAAACAAAATACACTTTTCTCCGTGCCACAAAGCGTGGTTTACATACCAGCTGGTGTTAATTACTCTGCTCTGGGGGGTGCTGCTGGGAGGACTTGTAGTGGTGAAAGGGAGTCGAGATGGCTCGATATCGTTGTAGTTGCTTGGCTTCTTGGCGGATACATTATTCTGAGTCAGTTGAGGGCTTGTGCGGTGCCTGGTGAACATTTCTCCAGCAATCGGGCTGTCCGCGGTAGTCCCTACAGCGATGTCGCAATATAGGCCGGGTCCGTGAAAGGGAGTTCAGAGGTGGCCAAAGAGCTTGTTTCACGATGAGGCGGTGTCTTGTTACCTACCCTTTGTTTGCCCTAGTCTTCAGGCCAAGGTATGAGAATTGAAATACAGGAGGTTTCCACAGGACCGAAAATAAACTTAGATATGGCCTACATAGAAAGGGTTCGCCTAGGCTCTTCAGTATTGTTACTTTCGCCTCAGGTGTTTTACGGGTTAAAAGTTTGTACTACTTGCTCCATTACACTTTTTTCCACTCAATAGCACAGCTTTGAGCTTTACCGTATAAATTGTCGCTGAGCAGCACAGCTTTGTTGGATATTATGAGGCGCGGTCTTTGCAAGTATGCCTCCCTCATCATCGCCAATATAGTACCAAGGTCTTGGGAAAATAATGTTGCAATCTTGTCAGGTTATCCAATCGTCATAACGGCAGAACGCTGTCTTGTGTGCGACCTTGTTCCTTGAGATCTTAGCTACGCACGTTAGGTGAGGGAATTATGGCCCCACTTGATGCCAGTGTATCAGGTTCGGTGTCTTTTGATGCACAGGATTGTTGGAAGTACAAGGTCGGTCTTCCAAACAATAAGGGAATAGTAACTTGGCGGGAGTAATGCTGACCGGGCGTGGCGCTTAAACGGCACACAGTGAAGGTAAGCGTTTTAGGTGTGTTGCCCTAGCCAGTCCTTAAAGAGAAATAGAGTATCACAGGGAGTAGGACTGGTACTGAGGAAGAACTTGCTTCTTCACGGCAGTAGTACAAAAGAGGTTAATGGGAATATTTCAAATATCCTGAATATACTTTATGCTGTTACTACATTTCCCCAGCTTAGAATGTGCTATGGGGCAACCAACAATAAAGAATTCATTAGAATGTTTCACCAAATAGGGCAATTGTTGATAGACTCTGGTCATCTAGTGTGGTGGCCAAAAATCCTGAGCCTAGCACGCATGTGGATGCCGTACGTGTAGCGACGCAAAAACAAAACAACTGACCCATAACTCAGAGTATAATAAAGGTATATAGTGAAACTATGCGCCGGCCTCTGAAATGGAGTACATTGTGAGGTACTAGGATGACTATTTCATTCATGTATTTACAGTCCAATATAAGTAATATCAATTGGTTTGTATATGGCAGGGGAGGGACTCTAAACACTGTCAGCCCTGCCAATATAAGCACAGGGATACACCCTCTACAGATCTGAACCTGGCATTAAGTTCCAGACTTGTTAGGTGAAATACACAAGGTGTAAAAGCAACCCGGGACTTCCAACTGGAACTTCCAACGGGACCATTAATAAACAGTGAGCAGCGGGGGCAAGTAAGGGATGTCCAACAATTTTTATCTGCATGGTGTCAGCACCCTGAGACCCTCTGGCATCAGTTCTGATTGACAGTCGGGAATGTAATACTGCGGGTTGTGTAGGGCGAGGAAAATGCAAAGGGCGCATAACCTATCAGAGTTTCCAGTGGAATTTGGCAGTGACCATCCCTGTTGCTGACTCAGCCATTTGACCTTCCCTCCTAAGCTATTAGGGTGGCAGAGGGCCAGCAGGGGTCAGTGCCGCCTCTTGAATATGCTTTGTAGCTACGATTGACAAAGATCCAATTTTCTGCGCCGGTTTTTCACATCGCTTACGTTGGGACAATGGTTTTTCTAGTCCTGGGCAATGGGCACGCGCGTTACCCTTGGTAGGAACTGACTTGGGGGACCTGGTGTGAAACAGCTTTCAATTTGATAGAGCCCAACTCTTTCATGCCCACTTTGGGAAGGGTTAAAGACTGTACACAGTCATCACTTCCAATTTTTCTAAAATATTTTCCATACAAGATTCGGGGATGGTGACGTGTTGGCAATACAGTAACACAGCAGCAGCCCTCAAATAGTAATGTAATTAGTAGGCGCCCTACCATCTAGCATATAGGAGGTCCTCTTTTGATCTAAAAAGAAACCTTTTGAGATGTTGTAGGGGTGGAACTCATGGTGCAGGGTGAAGCCTTGCAGGAAGGTTTACTGGGCTCGGTAACCAGACCACTGTGGGTCATTTGTGCGACCATGGGTGTTAATTTTGCTTTCACAGGTTGAGAAGAATAATTAGAGACTTGGACTTGGGGCGCCAATGCGATAAGGGACTGGGTTCTTCGTATGCAGTTGTGCCACCACCCCAGATCCGTTGTGTTTTCAGTTTACTACTACACCTATGCTATATTGGGGCTGTTCGCCTGGCTGGTGTCCTGTGCACAAGAGGGCCAGTTCCGGGCATCCCCGTCCCCGGGTAGGGGAGGGCACGGCTCTCTCTAGGTACAGTTGCTGCTTGGGGGGCCTTTAGGGTGCACCTTTTGATAAAACTTGGGTCACTGAGTGGCGGGCACAGAATGAGGTGAAGCCGGAACGAGACAGCTCCCCTGTCAGAGAAGGGTTGTGCATCGCGCAAGGTGTAGTTTGCAGGCGCTCATCTCCTGTACTTATGGTACCAGGCTGTTCAGACTGACTGTTGATTTGTGATACTCTGCTCCATCTGAGCTACATCAGTCGCATATCATACCGGACACTTTGACTCCCAAAATATGTATATATATGTCTGTCTCATACATGCACACTCCAAGCTCGGGAATATCTCATAAAAGCTGCCTTAAACCATAGTCTTCTTAGAGTTTCTTGCCGGTCAAATGGGCGTAATTACTGGAAAAGGGTCTCCCTCAGCTTCATTGTTTATGGCGAGCAATAAAGTGTCATTTATAGTCTTAAATGTCACTCATAGTGCACCGAAAGGATGGAAAGTAACACATGGTAGTGGAAACCTTGGCAGCCACGGATGGGGGCGGCTAGCTCTCGGTTGGCTAGGCAAGAAAGCTAGATGGTAGCTTATTTAAGTTATGCAACTAAGAAGCATGAAATAAGCGAACAGATGGGCTGGTTGTAGATGGAGTGCTCCTTTGGTAGTAAGTAAAGGGAGGCAATGTTAGAGTGGGGAAATACAAGCCAATTTTCAGCACATTGCCTGAGCACGCTGGGTAGCCCTGTGCACTAGTTGGGCCAGCATAAGCCCCACTTATACATCCTACATTCTGGCCCACGCTGAGACATTCACATAAGTTGCATCACAGCAACACCGGTTTCTTATACTCAGGCCCATTGGCACTATGGTGATGTGTGATAAATTTGCACAGAATTATTGGGCCTGCTTTAGCCACACATACCTCCTCCAGTCTGACCCCACTAGGACCTTCTAGTCTGGCTCCGCCTTGGGTCTGGCTGATACTATAAAGCCTCTACCTTGTCTATTCTCTCTGGACCAGGTTGGTGCGTTTATGGCCATGTAGGCGATTGTTTTGGCTGATTACTTGAAGGATCCGGATGTGGGCAGGCAATTTTTAACAGTCAAAAGTCAACAACTTGGGTCGACACGCAGTGGAGGGCCCTTGACAAAGTGCACTGGTAAGCTTTCACCTAGACAGTATTTTATTTGATGGTTATTCAGGAACTAAAGTAGGGTCTCCTTTTGCAGTTGCACACGCCAGGAAGTACAAGTGAAGAAGTACCAGTTCCCCTAGTTGCACAACAGGTATATACAATTGGGGAACATCCATGACATCGCGGTCAAAACACCGCGCTGCCATTACCACGCGTCTTTTAAAACACAAGTTGCTATCACAACTTGCGCTGGAGCGCGCTCTAGACTAAGGAGTAGTAGATTTACTATTCCAACACCTTCCCTACTGTACGTAGGCTGGATTTGGAATAGTAAATCTTACTATTCCTAAGTCCAGCAGCCTACAGCGCAAGTCGTGGTAACGACTTGCACTGTAAAAGATGCGTTGTGATGTACCGCGATCTAAAAGAACATGTTGTAACTTCACACAACCATACAGTTGTATAGGGTGCATGTTAAAAGCTTCATAGGGTCCAACGAGTGCCAGGCAAAGGGGGACGACTTGTACAAGTGTTAAACACGAGGAGATATGCTACACAGTGTTAGAAGGGATGGTGCCTAAGAAAAACTCAAACTGGCCTTATACTCATGATGGAGAAGCTTGCGGCCAGACAAAATGCAGCACACATTGGAAAAGGAAAAAAACGGGGAGAAATAAATACATTTCTCCTTGTTGCACCTCCCTAGGCTTCCCCTGGGGAGGCATTGCATTCAGATGCATTTCCAGGTTCACGATTTCTCGTAACTCTGGAAATGTGTCAGGTTCCTTGGGTGTTACGGGGGAACACCCCCAGCAACACCCATAGAATGCCCCTTTCATGCAAGATTCTGCATCTAAAAGGACCATATTTCGAGGACAGTAAAAGTCATGCGGTGTGACTTTTCCTGTACTTGTAAATATGGGGTAGGAAAATGCGCTGCTGGTGCATCACAAATGGTGACACAATGGTGGCACAAGGAGCTTGTAAATAAGCCCATAAGTACTCAGTTCTCAGTGTGCCTATCACCAATAATCATGCCTTTCTAGTGTAGGCAAATAGAAACACAAGTTGTGCCTATCACCACAATGCTGCTTGCTTTCATCAATACTGACACTTACAGTTTCAGACACCTCCACCTTCTTCGTGCTGAATAGGAAATGGGAAGAAGCATAGATGTCATAAACTGTGCCAAGCTTTGCCATATTTGTCATAGAAACCCATTTCCCGCATCCCAGTCACATAAGATGGCTGCCGGTGCATTGCGTTGCATCTGTTTTTGGAGGAACTAGAGTTTGTTGCTCCTGTATGTGCACACATCACTGACGTTACTCCATGTCTCCTTCTGCAGCTGATCTCCCACTTCGTCAACATAAGCCTCAGCGCTGTACACCTGCACAAGAGTTAGCACAGCAATAGCTTTGGAAACCGGACACAAGTACAGAATGTGTTCCTTCCTCAATGAGCAGCATCTACGGGCATGCTTTTCCACCCAAATTTTCAATGCCATGACTCACAGGCATTGCAGTGTGTATAGTTGCCGCGTTAAAGTATAAACACATTCATCCACTTGCCAGTGGGAGACGTTCCGTTCCAGGCATAGAGATCTCTCACCATCTGTTGATGCAATCATCAGGATACACTTCTGTGGCTGGAAATTGCATCATCGTTGCAATTCAATTCCGCACCATTCAGAGAGGTTTCAATGGGATCTTTATTAATTAAATAGTATATTATCTGTGTGCACTCTGGTATTTCTGTCAAAATTTGAAACAGAACATGTATTGCAAAATCAAGAATGGTCAGACCAATTGGTGATATTCAAACGTTTTATAGACAACATATCCCTGATTTGGGAAGGTGATAGATAAAATTTACCTATACCATCAATAAGGAATCCATTGCATTTTTGGATGTATTAGTCAGCATAAACGATCACCAATTACAAACTAAAGTTTACAGAAAAGCAACTGACAGAAACGCAAGTCTTCTATACCAGAGTTTTCACCCAGAGTCATTAAGAAAACACCTCCCTACATCTCAACTCATCAGATTGAAAAGAATTACCTCAGACTCACAGACATTACAAGAATCTTTCAAAGATCAACTGGAGAAATACACCCAGAGAGGTTACCCTCAAGGAATATTGGATGAATCCTTAAAAAAGGTGAACAAACTTCCCAGAGAACAACTATTGAAACCACTTAAGCAAACAGTCAAAGAAAACAGTTTGTGTACTCAAATATTCGACTGAAGCCAAGAAGATTAAAAGCATCATTAATCGACACTGGTCACTAATTACTACTGAACCTGACTTACAACATCTATATAATGACCATATCACCTTTGCTTTTCAGAGATCTAGAAATCTTAAAGAAATTTTAACCACGCCCCACGCTGAAATCAAGAAATATAAAGGCATGGCTAAATGTCAGAACTGTACACATTGCAATAACGTGATGACAGGTAACATCTTTATGCATCCCACGAAAGGTGGAAAAATCAACCTGCAATACTCTGGAACATGTGAAACAAAAAATGTGGTGTATGCAATCAAATGCCCCTGTGGGAAGATTTATGTGGGCCAAACTGAGAGGAAAGTCAAGGTCCACATGACAGAATATAAGAGTAACATTCGTCTCCACAATTCCAAATCTACGGTAGCCACACATTGGCTTGAAGCCAAACACCAAATCTCACAAATCAAATTCACGATTCTGGAGGTACTACCGTCACGCCATGACATGGACCCTGTTAAACAGCGTCTAAAGGCTGAATTATTTTGGATCAAAAAATTGCAATCTCAACACCCCTTGGGGATGAATGATAGGATTGAACTTTCATGTTTTTTATGAACCCACATAGCAGTGCAGGACGGTCTATATTTACCCCCTGATACAATTCGCATATTGCTCATTGAATTGAACGTTATGATGACTTTTTTGATTAGGTACATTCATGAATATAGATGAGTTTATATAATACGCTTGATATCATGCTGAGTTCCTTACAGCATGGTTCATTTATTCAGTTATTTGTTTTACTGTTTTTTATGTAACCATGGTTACGAACTTTATCAACACGGTTTCGAACATCGCGGGCTCAGTCCGCCATAGTGAAGCCGTTTCACTCATATCAGATGACCATGGGATTTATTAGACACGCCCACTAACTAACGCTAGCGGCGTTTTCACTCGAACCCCTGGCGGGACCCCAAACGCTGATAACTATGGTCAATACGAAGTAAGTACTAACTCTGACATGACTCCATGAGGGTGTACGCTTCCAGCATGTATATTTGTTTGCCCGTTTACAGCGCAACTGTTTTAAGCTCTCAGTGAGCAGTGTTGAACTTTCTGAAACCACGGAGTGGGTTTGATTGTAAGAGTAAACTCATGCAGTACAGACACGGGCTTTATTGGATGTTGGAACACCTCGTTCATATGATTATAAGAACGTATCCAGCCACTCAGCAGTGTTACTTTATTTTATTCATGGAAATTTACACGTTCTTGTACATTTCTTGTGGTAATGAATTTTTGACTGATTTATTTTAGAATACCTTTCATAAGTACCATGGTTGACATTGATTCATCCGTATGAGCTTAATATGTTATTTACTCAACTTCCATTGCATAAACCAGCTGCAGATTTTTGTTTTGTAATGTTAAATTATGACATGCTAAGGTCCTGTATGTTGTTCTTACTCCACAGACCCCTGACGAAGGGTCACTTTGCATGACCCGAAATGCATTGGGAATGTTGAACCATAGGAGTACCAGATAATATATTGAAGTATGAGGAAAATGTATACAAGATTGACTTTTGGAAATTAAAGAAGACAATCAAATGGATTACTAGTCTACTTGTGATCTATGAAAGCATTTGAATCAAGAGGAGAAACCTTGTGTTTCATGTTAAATGAGCGCATTCTTTAGTGATTTATAAATCACAATATTGTGGATCTTAATTAATTGCACAGATGACCGCAGTTGGTGCTCCCTCTCCAACCCGCAGGCAACTGACTCCTCAGAGATCCCAACTGTGCCACAGTACACCATCATAAGAGAACATAAGAGATTGGTATTCGCGGTTTAAAGAAACTAATGTCCATTACATGTAAGCTAAGTATTTACCAAGATACAACAATGTTACACCTCCCCAGGGGAGGCGTAACGAGGAGATGTGTAGTCCTCCTCAATTTTTCCTCTTTCTATGTGTGCTGCTTTAAAAAGAGGAAAAGCCCTCAAAGTATTGTTTTTGTGACAGGAAGATGATCCCTTCCGGTACAAAAATAATCCTGCCAGCAATCAATCAATCATTTGCATTTGTAAAGCGCGCTACTCACCCGTGGGGGTCTCAAGGCGCTGGGGGTGGGGGGGGTCAGTGCTCAAAAAGCCAGGTGTTGAGCTGCCTTCTGAAGGAGAGGTGGTCCTGTGTGGCACGCAGGTGGCTGGGAAGAGAGTTCCAGGTCTTCGCTGCCAGGTAGGAGAAGGACCTGCCCCCGGCGGTGGCCCTGCAGATGCGGGGCATGGTTGCCAGGGCTTGTCCTGTCGAGCGCAGGGTGCGAGGAGGACAGTAGAAGGAGAGGCGGTGGTTGATGAGTTTTGGTCCGAGGTTGTGAAGGGCTTGGTTTGCGTGGGTGAGGACCCTGAAGGTGATCCTCTTGCTGACTGGGAGCCAGTGAAGTTTCTTCAGGTGTCCGGAGATGTGGTGGTGGCGGGGGATGTTCAGGATGAGTCGTGCGGCTGCGTTCTGGATTCGTTGAAGTTTCTTCTGTAGCTTGGTAGTGATGCCGGCATACAGAGTGTTCCCATAGTCCATGCGGCTGGTGACGAGGGCGTGGGTGACGGTCTTCCTGGTGTCGGTGGGGATCCAGCGGAAGATTTTGCGGAGCATGCGGAGGGTGTTGAAGCATGCCGATGTCACCGCGTTGACCTGTCTGTTCATGGAGAGGGACGAGTCCAGGATGAACCGAGGTTGCGGGCGTGGTCGGTGGGTTGGGGAGTGCTGCCCAGGGCAGGGGGCCACCAGGATTCATCCCAGGCGGTGGGAGTAGGGCCGAGGATTAGGACCTCCGTCTTATCGGTGTTGAGTTTAAGCCGGCTGTCTGTCATCAGTCCGCTACTTCCTTCATGCCTTCGTGTAGTCTGGTTCTTGCTGAGGTGGGGTTGTTGGTGAGGGAGAGGATGAGCTGAGTGTCGTCGGCGTAGGATATGATGTTGAGTCCGTGTTTGCGTGCGATGTTCGTCAGGGGGCGTCATGTAAATGTTGAAGAGGGTGGGGCTGAGGGAGGATCCTTGTGGGACGCCGCAGATGACTTCAGTAGCTGTAGATCTGAAGGGGGGAGTCGGACTCTCTGTGTTCTTCCGGAGAGGAAGGAGGTGATCCATTCCAGGGCCTTGCCTCGGATGCCGGCGATGTTGAGGCGCCGTATTAGAGTACGGTGGCATACCGTGTCGAAGGCTGCGGAGAGGTCCAGGAGTATGAGTGCCACGGTCTCTCCCTTGTCTGTCAGGGATCTGATGTCGTCTGTGGCTGCGATGAGGGCGGTCTCGGTGCTGTGGTTAGCTCTGAAACCGAACTGTGAGGGGTCGAGTGAGTCATTGGATTCTAGGGCGGTGGTGAGTTGAGTGTTGATGATCTTCTCAATCACTTTGGTGGGGAATGGGAGGAGCGAGATGGGCCGGAAGTTTTTGAGTTCGGTGGGGTCTGCTGTAGGTTTCTTTAGGAGGGCGTTGAGTTCGGCGTATTTCCAGTTTTCGGGGAAGGTGGCGGTGGTGAGTGATGCGTTGATGACGTCTCGTAGGTGGGGTGCGATGATGTAGTTGGCTTTGTTGAAAATGTGGTGCGGGCATGGGTCGGATGAGGATCCTGAGTGGATGGAGTTCATGATGCGGGTGGTTTCCTCGGTGGTGGTTGGGTTCCAGGTGTGGATGGTGGTGTTGTCAGTGTCGGATTCCGGAGGTGGGTTCGTGTTGGATGTGGAGAGGCTGTTGTAAATATCGGTGACCTTATGGTGAAAGAAAGCCGCAAGGGAGTCGCAGAGACCCTGAGAGGGGGGGATGGCGTTGTTTTCAGCATCGGGGTTAGAGAGTTCCCTGACAATGCCGAATAGTTCCTTGCTATTGTGGGCGTTGTTTTCGAGCCTGTCTTTGAAGGATGATTTTCTTGCTGCTCGGAGGAGTTGGTGGTGTTTGCGGATGGCGTTCTTGAGAGCAGACATGTTCTCGTCGGTCTGATTGAGGCGCCAGGTTTTTTCGTGGGTGCGACATTCTTTTTTGGAGTCCTTGAGGGTGGGGGTGAACCAGGAGTTTTTCTTGTGGTTGTCTTTGTATACTTGGGTCTTCAGGGCAGCCAGGAGGTTGGCGCAGTCTGAGATCCAGTTCGTGAGGTTGGAGGCCGCTTCGTTGGGGTCTGCGGTGCTGGTGGGTGGGTTCTGGGAGAGGGCTGTGGTGAGTTGTTCAGTGGTGACTCAGTTCCATTGTCTTCTTGGTGGTTGTTGGGCGTGGTGGTGTACGGCGTTTTTTTTTTTAAGCTGAAGTGGACACAGCTGTGGTCCGTCCAGGATAGTTTGGTGGTGTGGCTGAAGGAGATGTGTTTGCTGGAGGAGAAGATTGGGTCGAGTGTGTGTCCGGCGTAGTGGGTGGGGGTGTTGACCAGCTGTTTCAGTCCGAGGTTGGCGAGGTTGTCCAGTAGGGTGGTGGTATTGTTGTCGGCGTGGTTCTCCAGGTGGAAGTTGAGGTCCCATAGGAGTATGTAGTTGGTGGAGGGGAGTGCGTGTGGGCTGATGAAGTCTGCGATGTCTTTGCTGAATTTTGTGCGAGGTCCCGGTGGTCTGTAGATGAGGGTGCGTCTAAGGGTGGTCTTGGGGTCGCTGTGGATTGAGAAGTGGAGGTGTTCGGCGTCGGGGAGCGTGTTGTCGTGTTGGTCGTTATGCGGATGGAGCTCTTGTGGACGATGGCGATGCCTCCTCCGGTGTGGTTAGTGCAGTCTCTCCTGATGATTTTGTAGCCGTCGGGGATGGCTATGGCGGTGTCGGGTGCCGAGGAGGGGTTCATCCAGGTCTCGGTGAGGAAGGCGATGTCCGGGGTTGTGGAGTCGATGAGGTTCCATATTTCGATGGCGTACCTGTGGACGGATCGGGTGTTGATCAGGATGCATTCGAGTTTGTTTGCGGGGGAGTTGTTCTTGTTGGGTGCATTGGGTGTTCGTAGGCAGGTGAAACGGCAGTTGCGGCAGGAGAAAGCCCCGTGGGCTCGCTTCGGTGTGGCGCAGCAGCAACCCGATGTGCGTCCGCGGTTGAGGGCGGTGAGGGTGGTGGTGTCGTAGGTCCGGCGGGGGGGTGGGGGTCACGGGGGCCAGGGGTTGTGGCACTGGGCCTCGCAGTGGCCGCCATTTATGGGGTAGCTGGGGGAGGAGGGGTCAGCTGGGGGGTGGGCGGCGGGAGGGTAGGCGGGGAAAAGACCGATTAGCGGTCAAAAAACGGCAGGAAAAGGGTGGCGGGAGGGACGGAAACAGAACGAAGGGGAATCTGTGGGGAGAAAAAACAGTGAACAGAGACAGACAAAGATGGCAAAAAACGAAGGGGAATCTGTGGGGAGAAAAAACAGTGAACAGAGACCGACAAAGATGGCAAAAAACAAAGGGGAATCTGTGGGGAGAAAAAACAGTGAACAGAGACCGACAAAGATGGCAAAAAACGAAGGGGAATCTGTGGGGAGCAAAAATAGTGAGAGACTGGGGGCAGATGGCGGAGAGCACTGGTGGCGCTGCACGAGGCAGGGGGAGCGACCTACCCTTGGGTCAAGGGTCGCTACCTCAGCCTCGCAGCGGCCGCCATTTATGGGGTAGCTGGGGGAGGAGGGGTCAGCTGGGGGTGGGCGGCGGGAGGGTAGGCGGGGAAAAGACCGATTAGCAGTCAAAAAACGGCGGGAAAAGGGTGGCGGGAGGGACGGAAACAGAACGAAGGGGAATCTGTGGGGAGAAAAAACAGTGAACAGAGACAGACAAAGATGGCAAAAACGAAGGGGAATCTGTGGGGAGAAAAAACAGTGAACAGAGACAGACAAAGATGGCAAAAAACGAAGGGGAATCTGTGGGGAGAAAAAACAGTGAACAGAGACTGACAAAGATGGCAAAAAACGAAGGGGAATCTGTGGGGAGAAAAAACAGTGAACAGAGACAGACAAAGATGGCGAAAAATGAAGGGGAATCTGTGGGGAGAAAAACCCGTGAACAGAGACAGACAAAGATGGCAAAAAACGAAGGGGAATCTGTGGGGAGAAAAAACAGTGAACAGAGACAGACAAAGATGGCAAAAAACGAAGGGGAATCTGTGGGGAGAAACAATATGGAGAGACTGGGGGCAGATGGCAGAGAGCACTGGTGGCACTGCACGAGGCAGGGGGAGCCAGCAGTGCACCACCGCAGAGAGAGAGAGAGAGCAGGAATGTGCCATCTTAGTAGATATTGTGCATTCCTTCCCTCTCCATTTCAAGCAGTTCAGCAAGTTGCCTTTCTTCGTTGTGCAGCAGCAATGGTAGCAAATCTGCCCCCTGGTTAGTGTATTGACATAGCGCGCACAAATGAGTATGGGTAAAAATTTAAACAAAATGGCTCTATCTACAATTGATTAAAGTACCACTCGCTTCTTATAATATAAATCATTATTTCAGAAATCGCACACATGGTATTTAAAGGAGTGAACAACAAAGACTTGCCAATGAAGTCCCCTTCAGACAATTAAATGCTTGTGTCATTTCTTCTCATTCAACAGCGAAATATAAGACAACATGGATCATGTTGCGCTGATAGCCGGTGTCCATCCGAAAGAGTTACCTGAAGCAATTGAATAACTCACATTTTGTGAAAGAACTGTAAAGTGCTGCCTCAAACACCACAAACAGGCACATGCTCAGAGTCTCTAAAAATACCAGAACTGAAGCATCACCTCTTCTCATCCTCAATGCAACATCACAAACTTGGTGGCAGGCTGTAAATAACACACACATAATTGTCACTTCAACAACAGTCAAAGCAGTTACAAAAATATCTGAAACGAGAGCTGCATTTAAACTTGTTAACAACAATATATTATACACTATTATCATTATTATCTGCTTTCTCGCACTGGTTATGGCCAATGGTAATTATAAACTGCAAAAAGGAAGTTAACATTTGCTATTCTACAGACTCCCAGGGCCGCCTCGCATAAGATGGGCACAGGAAGTACTTATTTAGAACACAGGACTAAACCACAAAACATTTTTGGCTAGGCTATTTCGTGTCCTTGGTGGTAAGTTAAAGTAGTGTGTGGTGCAAATGCCTCTTACAAGTTAAAGCAGTGTTTGGTGCAAATGCCTCTTATCACCTTATTATCATAGTAGGTTTTCAAGAGGTGGTAATGTGTGACATGAACATTTGTGCATTTTTGTTGTTCAGCATTTTGCTGTGCTAATGATGTTTTCTGTTGTTTTTTGTGCTTCTGTGTTTCTTTCTGCACTATTGCATAATTTTGTTGTTGTGGTTGCTATTCTTAGTTGTTTTGACAGTTTTGATGTGCTATGATCTGTTATGTTCTGTTATTAGATTCTGTTGTTTACTTGAATGTCAACAAATGTTGCTAGATTTCCAGGAAAAAGCAGCATATACGTTGAGATATCCTTTGACAAGTAACCATTTATCACTGTAAGGTTCCAGCTCTTCAACTACAAGAGAAACCAATCAGCTCAATATACTGTGCAATAATGTCACAAAACAACCACAAACAAACATGCTTGCCTAGATTACCACCAACACAAGCCTGCTTTCAACTATGGTTGTGAAAGGTGTCTGCACCAAAAACTGTCTTACTTACCACAAAGAATATGAAATAGCACCATATTGTATTTCAAAGAAACAAGGGCAAACCTAGGCATCCAAGGGAACTGGGGTAACTATTATTATAAAACAACAGCGGTTCGAGGTGGAGCTAGGTGATGACCAAGATCGACCCACCCTGCTGAAGCTCCTGCAAAGCACTAGTCCTCTGAGGCCCCCTGTCTCTGCCATAAAGTTCAGTCACTACCCATCTGCGCATGAGAAAACTGCTTTCACTGCTTTCCACCCCTTCCCTGTTTGGTGGCTGAAGATTGAAGAGAGTGCGCCGACTAAGATGCGGGTCTTGGCACGTACTGTCATCAGCCAACTCGACGAGTGACTGGGCAACCGCTGAAGTTTTAGGAGAGCTCATCTCGATCACCAGAAGCCAGGACTGGCTCCACCTCCTACGAGGGCTGTACTGCGGCGATCGGAACCATTGGCTAAGATCCACGTGCCTTGCCTGCTTGGCCATCACTTTTCCACCTGGCCCTGGCTTGGCCCTGCCCTTCACTACCTTTGCCAGAGGCTGAACCTTGCCAGCACCTGCACCTTCACCGGGAGAGTGGAAGGAGTGCTAGGCTGAGAAGAAGTAGATCAGCTGCTGTTCTCCTGCGGGTTTGTAGGCTTGACTGTCTGCAGCCCTGGGCTGACGCGCCAGGACACTTCTACTGGGAATTTCTTATGCAGACCCACTATACTCCAGACAAGGTGAAGAACCGGGTTATTTAAGACCCAGCGGCGCCAGGGGAAATGCCCTAGTCTCCGGGTCCACCTGTCTTAGAGTACAGAGACACGGGGTACTTCTTGGTGACGTCAAAGATCAAATTTACAACACGGTGTATGTTCTCAGGAGACTGCTCAACTTTACAAAGCTAGTCATCCCTTTTTATACCAAAAATCATGCTTCAGGCAAACATTCCTTATTTACAATTGATCATTCACATGTTTTCACGAAAAGAAAGAACAGGGTCATGATGACAAGTACATTTTTCAGTTTGCCCAGCCCATAGTCAACTATTGGTCAAACCTAACATTCTTCATCAGATCGGTTGATCGAACCCACCATAAAAACGGGCACATCCCCATCGTAAACGGCCCATAAAGAAAGTAGCAGAGACAGGTGTGAGCAAGATAAGACATAGTTGTGTGCAATAAAAGGGTGTGATGGTGTCTTGTGTCTTGTTCAGTAATCTTAGCAGCTACTGGGAAAGGAACTGGTTTAACAAGTTTTGGCTTCAGGCAAGAGGGTCACTCGCTCAGGTCATTCAGAAGTCAGCTAAAGTGTACGTGTGCTTGGAGACTCGTTCGGCCACTGTCATCGGCCTATGTGAGGGCAACCACAAAATGGCTGCCGTATACAAAATGGAACCCGAGGGTTCAGAACGGAATCCCTGATTTCATGGTGATCTCGTCGCTCGAATATGACGAAAATGCTCGTATACCTTACACTTGCCATTTTCGGTCTAATGTTACCAAGATCGTCATGATACGACGACTTTTGAAGAAACGGGTTCAGAATTTCAGTACCTCAGCCCCTCCTTTTGCCCTTACATAGGCAATAACCTAAACCCATGTCAGTCTGAGTCCAGGTCTATATTCATCAGGTCATCAAGATGTTGCTGTAGCATCATCCTATTTCTTAGCACGTCCCTCCATACAGGTCTCCTTACACACGATGTAGCACAGAGGCCACATATAGCAGGAGCACACTGTACGCACAGACAGAACAGGAAAAGAACGGCTAAGATCATCCCAATGACCATCAGAATCTTCCATCCCCACGTGGATAACAGTTCCCAGAACCATACCATCAAGACCAATCTCCTTTATCCACATGTATAGATTCGGAAATTTTATGCAGTTTGGAAATGGCCTGGTACACTGTCGGAGCATTATCTGGAATGAAAACACAGCAACTTGATTGAATCACTTTACATACCCCACCTCGATCTGCAAGTATGACGTCTAACGCAACTCTGTTCTGGAGTGTCATAAGACGATCCGACTGGAGCTCAGCAGTCAAGTTACCAAGGGCACCGGCAGTTTCAACTACGGTGGACTCAACCACTCTCGTCAATTGCCGTATGTTCCTGCTGTTAACCATGGCAGAAACGGCAGATAACCCTTCAAGAAATCTCCTAATTCTTGTCCTGCAGTATCTTCCTCAGTGAAGACACCTCTAACTACCCTTGTCTTGTGGTATTCTGCCACAGCTGTGTAGGTGGGAGGCAACAGGAACGAGACAAAACATGTGCCCGAGAAATCAGGGGGCAACCATGTGTATGCCCTATCATAACAGATAAAATAGGTACCCTTAGCTGCTAGGAACGATGGGGAAGTCTGGGACGCAAAAACATACGTCTCAGTGCAGATACTCTTCCCTAACTGAGCTCTTGGGTTCTTGCCATTACCTTGCAGACATAGGTGACCCTGATGGGGTACAATCCAAATCGTAGAGGATCTCTTTGCTCGCTGGTTCTCGCTCAGACTCGCTCCATATCCAGTCACGTTCTATCCAATATATGCTAGTGTCTCATCTTTCGGGATAGTCTCATAGGAACTAGCTCCCTTAATCATATTGACTATTCCCTTAACTAGAGCACTATTCTTTGGATTATCCTTCACAGAACGTAGGGGGTGGAATTCACGAGCATAGATGAACATCGTTCTGTATGCCCACATAGAACCATTGTAACTGAATGGCAGGACCAGATAAGGGATACCTTTCTCAGTAGTATGAGGCATAAGGCCACACACCCAACAGTTAGTCGTGTTCACCACTAATTGTTGTTGGTGCAGGAGCTGAACGAAAGAGTTATTAATGAACTCTAATCTCCTAACGGTCTCATGTTCAGGCAGAGGATGAAAAGAATGTGAAGAAACAGTAGAAGAAAGTATGGGCTGTGTAGTGGGTGCGAACGTCACTTGAAAAGAGAATATAACATATCCCATTAAAAACGTCATTAAGCTAAGCAACATAAAAACACACAATATTAGGAAACATTTTCTGCTCATAATTTGACACATTTTGGCTCTAAAATTCATTTCTTCAACAGGTCTCTCCATCTCGAAAAACTCCATCCTCTAACCTTGCTGCTCGCGGAGGTAGGGTGTTCCGTGCTAAGGAATGCGTCTGTCAGTCCAGGGAAATGCCCTAAGACCAACCAGAACCGTCGACCTTGTGTCTTCGGCTTGCACTCCAAAGACTTGATGCCGCGACCCTACCGATGAACCCGGATGGCGGTTCGAAAAACAAAAAACGGTCAAAACAGTTTCTCGGATGGGAGAGCTGAACTTTCAAAAATAGCAAAAAGGAATTTTTATTTTTATTTGTCCGTAATTCTTGATCTCAAAATATAACGGCTTTTCCCATGTAACGTCTGGTCTTGGAATAAGAGTTCAGGTTCGGTAGTGTCCAATCGAACTGACGGTGGCACAGCTTCTTGCAGAAGATCGTGGCTTTCACGCCCAGAACTTGTCCCCATTAGACGTGCATCGCTAAAAGGCAGAAAACGAGGCACAGTTTCAGTCTCAGAATCAGGAATGCCCTCCTGGACCCACTGGTCGTACGGCAGAGGTAAAGGAACCCTCTTGCAGTGTATGCCGTGGATCCAGTTCTTTTTTCCTTGCACCCGCACTGCAGTTCTCGTGGACAGAAGCACCAGGTAGGGGCCGATCCAGCAGGGCTGATCGTTCTTTGTCCGCTGAAAATTCTTAATCAACACCCATGAACCAGGATCGATGGCATGTCCTGGATCTTCAGAAGCCTGAGGCAGTGTATCATGAACCTGTTGGTGTAAGACACACAATTTAGCCGTCAAATCATACAAGTAATCAAGCAGTATAGGGTGTTCAATCTCACTGAATTTCATCGGCCTCGGCACTCCCCATATGTTGGCCGGGCGACCAAACACAATCTCATAAGGACTAAGTCCTACTCGGGAATGCACAGTCATCCTGGTAGACAAAAGTGCTAATGGCAAAGCATCAGGCCATTTAAGACCAGAGCTCGCTTGTATCTTGGCCAGTTTCAGTTTAAGAGTGCCATTATAGCACTCTACTAGTCCAGCTGATTGGGTTGATTTGCAGCATGGGACTTCTGGCGGATTCCTAGCCCTTCACACACTCTCTTCATCACTTGACCCACAAATTCACTACCATTGTCACTCCAAACCATTCTCGGCAAACCAAACCTAGGGAAGAATTCTTTGACAAGGGCTTTAGCTGTGGACAAGGCAGTATTGTCTTTTAGGGGATATGCTTCTACCCATCTTGAGAAGGCACAAACAACCACTAGTACGTACTTCAGGTTGTTGCATCTCTCCATGTGAATAAAATCTAGCTGCAAAACCTCAAATGGATACGTCGGAGGAGCAAAATGACCAGCTGGAGTTGGAGTTCCCTTACCAGGATTGTATTTCAAACAAATCACACAATTCTGCACACTTAGGAATTCCAGCATTTTGCCATACCGGAGCCAACAACTTACAGATCCCTTTCATGCTGATATGGGCCATTCCATGCGCCATTGTAACCACTGCAAGCACGTACGCATCGGGTAACAGCCATCGCTGATGTTCTGACAACTCAACCCAACAACCATTCGCGTCTAATTTACCCGTACTCTCTCTCCACAACCCTCAATTCTTTCTCTGTAGCTTCAGCTTGAATAGACTTCACACTCTCTATCGTATCTTCACACATTCCAACGTCACCAATCCATCTTGCAGGGCCCGCAACATACATTCGACTCGTCATATCTCTTGCCGTTTCTTTCGCAACTTCTTCAGCAAACGCATTACCGCGACCAACGTCGTCAGTAACCTTCTTATGTGCACTGCATTTCACAATCGCAACTTGCAACGGTAAGGTAAGTGATTCAAGAAGCTCATTCACCAACTGACCATGCTGTATCTTAGTTCCATGAGACGTGAGGAACCCACGTTCCTTCCACAATCGTCCAAAACTGTGAGCCACACCAAATGCATACTGGCTGTCAGTATATATGGTCACTTTCTTTCCTTTTGATAATACACACGCTCTCGTAAGTGCAATCAACTCTGCTGCTTGAGCTGAATTATGTGGGATACGTGCAGCTTCAACAATCGTATGCAAAGTCGTAACAGCATATGCCACAGTCGTATCTCCATTTGGAAGCTTGAAGCATGAACCATCCATCCATAAGGTACCATCACACTTCACAAGAGGAGTGTCCCTAAGATCTATTCTCCCTTTCGTTTCCTCTTCTGTCCTGAGAAAACAATCATGTTGTTCAGAAGCATCTGTCTTTGCTACAATCGGCAACAATGTAGCTGGATTCAGCGTGTTGCATCTTTTTATGTGCACATGACTCGCTAAAAGTGTCAACTCATAACCTGACAATCGAGCACTAGTTAAGTGCTGTGTCTTGGTTCTGTTTAACAAAGTATCCACTGCATGTGGAACCATTACAATCAACGTATTATTCATCACCAAACCAGCAGACTGTCGAATCGAAACAGCTGCTGCCGCTGTAGCTCTCAGACAACTCGGCAACGCTCTAGCTACCGGATCCAAAGTCGACGAGAAATACGCACATGGACGCTGCTTGTCTCCAAAAGATTGTGTCAACACTGACAATGCACATCCTTCTCTCTCATGGACATACAGTGTAAAGGGCTTACTGTAGTCGGGGGTACCCAACACAGGAGCCGAACACAATGCATCGCGCAATTCCGAAAAACTTTTCTGAGATTCATCAGTCCAAGTAATAGGATTCGGGGTATCCTTAACAGTAAGAGCTATCGAAGGTTTCGCATGAAGCGAAAAATTCGGGATCCACTGTCTACAGTATGACGTAATACCCAAGAAAGCACGCACTTCTCTCTGTGTGGTTGGCACACTCATTCTCGCAATCGCTTGAATTCGTTCTGGGGTCAATCTTCTTCCCTCCTTCGATAAGAGATGACCTAAGTAGGTCACTTCTTGTCGAAAATACTGTAACTTTGAAAGAGACACCTTATGATGTAAATCAGACAATTGACGCAACAACGACAAGGTGGCTTCTTTACAAATCTCTTCAGTATCTGCAGCTACTAACAAATCGTCGACGTACTGAATAAGAGCAGCACCATCAGGTAAAACAATCGTATCAAGCTGAGTTTTCAAAGCCTGACTATATATTGATGGACTCTCACAATCGCCTTGAGGAGCGCTCTTAAATCGGAAGCTTCGACCTCCTAAAGAGAAGCCGAAAATATCCCTACTCTCCTCGGCAATCGGGATCCTGAAGAAAGCATTCTTCAAATCAATCACCGAAAACCACGTGGCTGAAGCTGGAATCATGGTCAGTAAGGCAGTGATATCTGGAACGACAGGGAATTGCGGAACTACAGTCTTATTCACCTTGCGAAGATCGATCACAAACCGGTAAACAGGTGGCTGAGAAGAGTCGGTACGTTTTAAGACAGGCAGCACAGGGCTATTGCAAACATTACCTCTCGTTTCTTCAATTACATCTTTCTCAATTAGGTCATGAATGATCGCTAGCAACGCCCTTTCTCCTTCACTGGAGATCTTGTATTGGGGAATACGTGGCATTTTAACATTCGCTTTCAATGTCACAACATATGGCGGTATCTCCAAAAGACCTACGTCATTAGGACCAGTAGCCAAAAGAATATCAGGGAGAGACGACAATTCTGTCGGAAGCTTATCCTTTGACAAATACATCGAGGAGACCACTTTCTTACCCAGTGTAAGTTGTACTCCCGATGGAGAACAATACAATGTCGCGTACAATCTTTTCAACAGATCCAATCCCAATAAGTTCTCACCACAACCTGTTGTCAGAATAAGGGGTGCTTCGAATTCGCAAGGTCCAACAGAAAGAGACATAGGACTAGAGATCGGGTTCCCAACCGGTGCGCCAGAAAAACCTACTGAAACATTCATCTCGCCATACAAAGGTGCGCCAGGGAGTTTAGAGTGCATAATAGAACTCTTTGTAGCACCAGTATCCAACAGAAAAGGCTCTGATACACCTGATGTAATCACCTCAACATAAGGTCCACTCTGATCTACTGGAACTGAAACAACTCCCTCTCTTTGTCTATGGCTGTCCTAGCAATCATCACCTTCCATATTTTCACCTTCTACGTAGTAGTCATTAGCATAATACTGAGTCGTCCTACCAGACGCGTTATTCTGCTGATCAAAACTATTCATTGAATTTTGTGGAGGAAAGGGACGTGTGTTCTGGGGGAAACCTCCACGTCCTCTACCTCTAAGAGCTTGTGGAACACCTCGACCTCTTGTGCTAGAAGCAGCATTCATACGCTGTAGCAAAACAGGGCAGTTACTTTTAAAATGGCCCTCTTCTTTGCAATATGCACATTGATTAGGGCCTACAGCGAAACTTTGTTGAGAAGGCTCGTACCTTTGCGACTGGTGTTGAAACTGCTGAGGTTGCTGGTAATCACGCTTGTTACTACGGGGCGGATACGCTTGCTGTAAAAGAACCTTCGTCTTCAGCTCTTTAGTCTTTTTGTCTGCCCTATCCTTCTCATCCTTATCCCTATTTTCGTAGTATTGTGCAGTAGCCAATATCTGTGCTGATGAGGAAACCGCCCATGAACTCTCGGAATCCTTCAACTTAGTACATAACTCGGGAAGCAAATTATGCACAAACTTATCAACAAACAACCGTTGACCACCTTCAGTACTCATGTCTTGACCACTGTGGTCGATAAACGTTTCTTCAAACCTAGTGAAGAAATAGGACACAGTTTCATCTTTCTTCTGCTTACACGCAGACAATTTGTCCCAGTTTACTCGCATAGCAGGCATTAAAGTCTTCATGTAAGTAACGATCTTACCAGGAAGTTCTGCAACTAAAGGCTCAGGTTTAGCACCACCAACTTGTCGCCCATCTGCAGCACTAATATTAACCCAGGTATCACCTAACTCTTTCGCATGATCCGTGTGACGAATCAATCCCCATAAAGGCTGTGGGACCACGTTTCCAAACAACATGTCTATATCAGCTAAATTCATAACACATGAGTCTGCAGTCTGGGATAATTCCTTATAATACCCTGCAGGATTTTTACGGGGGTCAGGTAAGGTCTGTTTAAGAGCCAAAACTTCAGCACGTTTCCATGGAACATGTACCCAAACACGTTGAAAATGTGCTGGCACAGCTGGGGGGTTATTATTTGCACCAGCAGGTACTTCTTCCTTCCATATTGGAGGAACCTCTCTCATTGGATATTGTCTTGCCTTTCTCCTAACAGAGGGATCAGGTTCAAACAACGACCGAGAGATAGCCTCACTCCTAAATGACAACAATGTCGCAACTGCTCTCTCAACATCGGAACCCACAATCGTGCCTTTTGCAAACTCGAATCGTACACGACACAACTCAGGTGGATTGGGTTCCAAATCATTATCCTCCAATTCTTCACAAAGAAAAACACACATTTTATCAAAAACATATCTCTGCTTCGGTGCTTCCCATTGGCGGAAGACATCCATAACAGACTCTAACTCATATCTTGCCGGGTCGGTAACCCATTTATGCGCCAAATGATCCAATACTTCCTTCTCTCTAGAATCAGGCATGTGGCTATGTAACTGTTTATGCTCTGAAACGGGGGTCGTGTTTAATGACCCAAAGAAAGGAGACAAAAGACTAGTAACAGTATCCGTCATTCTCTGTCGTACAGAAGGAGAAGTTGACAGAACAGGAGATAAAGCCGAACGAGAGGAAGCTAATGTAGGAGCAGAAACAGAAGAGGCAGCGAGAACAGGCGAAAAAGTCGTAGGAAGTAAAGGCGGAGCAGGTAGCAAAGTCGGCAGCAGGCCTTGAGGAGGCTGCACCAGAGGAGTAGGAGCCAGCTGAAGAGGGGCTGGCGGCTGTGCAATAGCAAGAGGCAAAGCAACCAGAGGTTGCGCCGCTAAAGGTTGCGGAGGTGCTGTAGCACTCAGCGCATAAGGGGGTGGCGAGCTCAACAAATGTGACATTAAAGGATCTTTCTCAAGTTCCTTTGCTGCATCTTGCTGAAGAGGTGGCAAAACTGGATAGCATTTATCGATCGCCATTTTACGTTGCCTGTGCAACTACTCACTCGCTTGTTCTTCTTCATTATCTTTATACTGCATAGCAGCTTGCATTATCGAGATACCGTTTTCTTTTTTATTTCTCTTTGCTAATTTAATTTCTCTCTGTTTGGCTTCCTTTCGCCATAGGCGGAAAGAGTCAAACATCGCCGGCCGGGCTTTCTTCTTAAAAAGGCTAACCTCTTGGTTATCTAAAATTTCCGCGTCAAAACTACCATGTCGGGGCCATTGTAGGACACCGTCCTTTTTTGTGTAACGAACCCATACTTCGTTATACGCAATGGGGCCTACGCCATGCTTCACATACAGTTCATAGGTTGGAGTTCCAATGAGAGGAACCGGACACGAGTCCTCCAATCGGGAATCCCTATCATAACCACAACAAAACTAATTTCCAAGTCTGCTAAGGCCAGGCATCTTCGCTCACTAGTCTAGCTTCAAACTTCAAGGGAATATCGAATACAATAGTCTCGTGAATACACGAGTCCCTCGGCTTTGGTACTTGCAAGTTCCAAATCAAAGATCAACAAGTTCCAAGTCAAAGATCCCAAGGGATACCCACAAACAAGACTAAGGACTGGGAGACGCTCCACTCATACTTAACTGAGGTATCGATGTCGGCACCAGAAGACCCGTCTATCGTCTCGCTTTACAAATCGTCAAAGGCTCCAAGACAGGGCGATAGTCAGGGCAGCAGTCCTTCGTAGCCGTCGGAAAGCGGGGAACCTCGCAGCAAAGACTTTCGGACCACGACGACATACAGCGGTCGATGAAGTGGTTGGCCTTACTCCAGAATTTCCACACAAAGCTCCTCACAAACCTCTGGCTTGGACCAGTACCGCTGAAATCGCTCCACGTTGGGCGCCAAATGAAGAACCGGGTTATTTAAGACCCAGCGGCGCCAGGGGAAACGCCCTAGTCTCCGGGTCCACCTGTCTTAGAGTACAGAGACACGGGGCACTTCTTGGTGACATCAAAGATCAAATTTATTAGCGGCAGCCAGTAACAGATATCCTAGAAGTACAACATGGTGTATGTGCTCAGGAGACTGCTCAACTTTACAAAGCTAGTCATCCCTTTTTATACCAAAAATCATGCTTCAGGCAAACATTCCTTATTTACAATTGATCATTCACATGTTTTCACGAAAAGAAAGAACAGGGTCATGATGACAAGTACATTTTTCAGTTTTCCCAGTCCATAGTCAACTATTGGTCAAACCTAACATTCTTCATCAGATCGGTTGATCGAACCCACCATAAAAACGGGCACATCCCCATCGTAAACGGCCCATAAAGAAAGTAGCAGAGACAGGTGTGAGCAAGATAAAACATAGTTGTGCGCAATAAAAGGGTGTGATGGTGTCTTGTGTCTTGTTCAGTAATCTTAGCAGCCACTGGGATAGGAACTGGTTTAACAAGTTTTGGCTTCAGGCAAGAGGGTCGCTCGCTCAGGTCATTCAGAAGTCAGCTAAAGTGTACGTGTGCTTGGAGACTCGTTCGGCCACTGTCATTGGCCTATGTGAGGGCAACCACAAAATGGCTGCCGTATACAAAATGGAACCCGAGGGTTCAGAACGGAATCCCTGATTTCATGGTGATCTCGTCGCTCGAATATGACAAAAATGCTCGTATACCTTACACTTGCCATTTTCGGTCTAATGTTACCAAGATCGCCATGTTACGACGACTTTTGAAGAAACAGGTTCAGAATTTCAGTACCTCAAAGGTACTGGTGGGAAGTGTTGGCCTGCTCCTTTCAGGGAACCTCGTGAATGGCGGAATTTGTTGCCAACAGGATAGTTGCGAGCCAATCTGTGAGTTGGCCTTTGCAGGCCCCTTTTCCTCTTCCTCTGCCATCTACTTCTCCTCCACTACACCTTGCAGGGAAAACAGAAGTCATTAAACTCCTCCTGGCTCCCCCTTTCTCTCCTTACTTGCCTATGGGATCCTGGGACCAGAAACAACGGGGAACCTTCGGAGCGAGGACCTTGAGAACCTTCCACTGCTCTGGGGCAGTGTCTTCCTGTTGGGGAGCTCCGCTGAAATCCCACCACGTGCTTTTCACTGCATAGAACTACCACCTTTCATGGACCTTATTGGTACCTTTCCAGACTCCAGACTGGCTTTCTAGCATGCAGAGCCCTGTTCCGGTGCTACAACTGCTACACGTCCAGGTGCCCTAACTGCGAGGAGGCCTGCTGGACACTGACTCTTCCTATCTACTAATCCACAAGACCAGCATCCCATCATGACACCAGGAATTAGATCAGGCAGGTCGTCAATAGGTAGTGAAGGTCCTGAGCAGAGACAGAGACAAATCTCATTCACCCCCTCAAGCATGCCTCCATATCTGGAGGACATGAAAGTGAAAGTTGCTGGCCTTGGCACTTCTATTCATGCGGAAGACCATCGAGATAGCTAGATCTAACGCAAAGTACAAGGATTTCACTGTGGTATACCGAAAGAGTGAGAAGTTCTATATTTGTAGTTTGTTAAGTAGATGTGGGTCAAGTTTATCCTTGTGTTTCTTATTCAGGAGGAGCGACATTGTTCATCCAAGATTGAGGCTTGAGGAGAACTATGTGAAAATACATAATTTATGTTTTAGTGTATAAGAGAAGATTCTAACCTGTAAAAAGACCACTGAGTTTTGATTTTTGGACCTCTCAGTTTTTGAATCTCTGCTATGATTAGGACTCCCTAATGGAGTCTCACTCAATGTACGCTTCTGTTTCAATGGTTTGGAGCTGTAACTGCCAGTGCCCGCCTTTTAAAATAAGGGTCTGTTAGACCGGGGGTTTCTGGTTGTCAGAGTATGCACCCTGTACAAGCAGGATCGACAGAATGCAGAACAATGTCATGCAATGTCGTAGCTTGGCACAAAGCAATCAGGCTTATCTCAAGAGGCAATGTGCAAAATATCAGTGCAACACATACACTCTCACACACAGTAACACAATGAAAACACCACAAAAATACTACCCACAGGGTTAGATTAATAGATTATATTTTTATGAGCAAAGCAATACCAAAACGACAAAAATCCAATAAGTGGAATCAAAGTTATACATTTTTAAAGAATAAACCAAAATGTAGTGCTTAGAAGTAAATAGCTCTTGGGAGTTACTTGAGATTGCCCAGGATCAGGGTAAATTTAAATTTAGTGACCACAATACAGGGCAGGCCGGCACAGGACTCATGCAGGTCCTGTTGAAAAAAGAATCTTTAATTGAGGAGGTGTTGAAGTTGAAGACTCGATGCGTCAGTTTTGATCCACACAGGTGATGAAGGCTTCATTGACAAACCCCTTTATGATGTAGATGATGCATTGTCATTGAGCCACGCTGTCCATCATCATAGAACCGCGCAGTCCATTGAAGCAATGTTGTAGTTCACCTCCTGCATCAGCGTCAAAGATCAATGCGTCAGTTCCGATTAGCGCAAAGTTGTCTGTGCGTCAATTTTGATGGTTCTGCACAGCAAAAGCTCCCTTTCAAGGGCCAAAGGACTGGAGTGGAACCACTTGACAGGGCAGTACTCATAGATGGCAGAGTGCAAGTGCTGTTGCAGGGTTGAAGTAAGTCTTTGATGACCCTGAAAGTTTATAACAGGGGGCAAGCCAGATAGCCCTTGGAGTCACTCCGTGTTCAAGTCAGACGGGTCCAGTCCACATTCTCTGCATGGCAGAGATCAGCAGGCACACATGGAGAGCACAGCAAAGCAGAAAAGCAGCTCTTCCAGAGCAGCACTCAAGCAGAGGGGCAATCCTTGTAGCACAACATCCTTTACTCCTGGCAGAAATCTTCACAGGTCCAGTAGTGCACTGTCTTGTCAGAGTGACAATACGTATACCCAGTTGTGTCTTTGAAGTGGGGGTGACATCAAAGAAGGTTCTTTGAAGTGCACACAGACCCTTTCACCTCAGCCCTGACTTCAGACTATAAATAGGGGGTAATCAGCTCTTTGTGTGAGAAACAGGATACTGCCTATTCATTTGTGTCAGCTCGCTCTCTCCCTTCCTTCTCAGGAAATCTATCAGAATGCAGATGAGTTTTCTGTCACACCCACCCTTACTGTGTTTGTGGCTATCTAGGGGGAATGCACAAAGTGTAGCTGTCACCCACCCCAGATGTTTGTCTGCTGCATGCCCGCATGGGCTGGAGTGACGTCTGTGATGACTGGGTCATCGTCAGACTGTTCATCAGCAGCAGAAGACACCACTTCTTGTTTGTCGTCATCACCCATAAGTCGGAGCCTTGCGGGAACCTTCCTTTTAGGCTTAGCTACCTTTGTCGGCTCATGATGTGCCTCACTCTCTGCATTTGTGGGTTCCAATCAGGATCAAGGTCATCAGAATGAAGGGGGCTTGAAGAAGAACTTGTAGTAGTAGTAGCCCTCCTTGACCTTTTTCTTGCTGGGGATCTGGAAGATAATGGATCTACATCAGGAGGAGTGGCTACCTCGGATGATACCTCCGCTTCAATATCAATATCAATTTCCTGATGTGCCCCTACTTCTGAAGGAACAAGCGTTGTAGGCAGGTGTGCCGCTCCATCAACCTCTAGTTGCACCTCTCCATGCACCTCTCCTTGCGCCTCTCCTTGCGCCTCTCCTTGCGCCTCTCCTTGCGCCTCTCCTTGCCCATGAACTTGCGCTTGTACTAGTTGCACCTGTGTTTGTCGTTGCGGCTGTGGTTGTTGAACGCTCGTCAGCTGAGTTACACCTGGCGTTGATTGGCTGGTACTTTCTTGTGATGAGCCAACATTACTGGTCGATGGTGATTGAACAACCAAAGTGGCTGCCGCAGCAGCACTCATGAGCTTGGACCTAACTTGGCGTGGTGGCACTGAGCCCAATGAAGCGGAGGTGCTGCTTCCAGCTTAGTCCCCGGCGGACACCGCTGCTGCTGCAGGCGTAGTTTTTTTTCTTCCCAAAAAGGTGTCGGTGGGCACACCAGTCTCCTTGGTAGGTGGTGCCACTTGCTTCTTCTGCTCCTTCTTACTGGCAGTGGCACTGGCAAATTTTTTCGCTGAGGCGCTATGGCCACCTTTCTTTGGGCCTATCTTTTTCAGATGTCAGAACAGCAGGCCGCAGTTGCACGAGTTGCAGAGTTGTCTTGTCTGTGGCCACACGTGACGTCACGTGACGTTGTGCTGCACACACCGCTGCAGGACTTCTTCCTGGCACTGGTGGTTCACTTGAGCACCTAAAAGCAATGGAAGCCAGAGGAACATCAGTTAAGCACCCCAAAAAGTCAGAAAACACACAAAAATCACCACAATCCAATGCCAACCATGCCCTCAATGATGTTTAAATTCAAGACACCACACAGAAAGACCAGGACCATGCACCACTGAGTACCCCTGGGCCTAATGGAAGAAAGCAAGGCAAACTGGGTGCAGGCCTGAGCACACTGCCTGGCTTCAAAATGACCCCTTGACCCCCTGACACATGGCCAGGCCCTTCCTGGACCAGGCCTCAAAATGGCCCCCACCCAAATGGCCAGGTCTCAACAACACCCCAAAAAGTCAATAAACACACAAAATTCACCACAACCCAATGCCATTTATTCCCTCAATGATATTTAAATTCAAGAGGCCCCACATAAAGCCTTGCTACATGCACCACTCACTACCCCTGGGCATAATGGGTGAAAGCAGGGTGGCTTGGTGCAGGCCTATGGCTCAGAGCACACTGCCTGGCTTCAAAATGGCCCTTGGTCCCCCGCCACATGGCCAAGCCCTGCCTGGACCAGGCCTCAAAATGGCCCCCACCCACATAGCCAAGCCCCAACAACACCCCAAAAATTCGAAAAACACACAAATATCACCACAATCCAATGCCATCCATGCCCTCAATGATGTTTAAATTCAAGAGGCCCCACACAAAGCCTTGCTAGATGCACCACTCACTACCCCTGGGCATAATGGGTGAAAGCAGGGCAGGCTGGGTGCAGGCCTATGGCTCAGAGCTCACTGCCTGGCTTCAAAATGGCCCCTTGTCCCCCAGCCACATGGCCAAGCCCTGCCTGGACCAGGCCTCAAAATGTCCCCCACCAACATTGCCAGGCCCCAAAAAGTCGAATAACACACAAAAATCACCACAATCCAATGCCATCCATGCCCTCAATGATGTTTAAATTCAAGAGGCCCCACACAAAGCCTTGCAATATGCACCACTCACTACCCCTGGGCTTAATGGGTGAAATCAGGGCAGGCTGGATGTAGGCTTATGGCTCAGAGCACACTGCCTGGCTTCAAAATGGCCCCTTGTCCCCCAGCCACATGGCCAAGCCCTGCCTGGACCAGGCCTCAAAATGGCCCCCACCCACATAGCCAGGCCACAACACCCCAAAAAGTCGAAAAGCACACAAAAATCACCACAATCCAATGCCGTCTATGCCCTCAATGATGTTTAAATTCAAGAGGCCCCACACAAAGCCTTGCTACATGCACCAATCACTACCCCTGGGCATCATGGGTGAAAGCAGGGCAGGCTGGGTGCAGGCTTATGGCTCAGAGCACACTGCCTGGCTTCAAAATGGCCCCTTGTCCCCCAACCACAATCCAATGCCATCCATGCCCTCAATGATGTTTAAATTCAAGACACCCCACAGAAAGACTTGGCTCATGCACTACCACTGGACTACCACTGGGCCTAATAGAAGAAAGCAAGGCAAACTGGGTGCAGGCCTGAGCACACTGCCTGGATTCAAAATGGGCCCTTGACCCCCAGCTACATGGCCGGACCCTGCCTGGACCAGGCCTCAAAATGGCCACCACCCACATAGCCAGGCCCCAACACCACCCCAAAAAGTCGAAAAACACACAAAAATCAGCACAATCCAATGCCATCCATGCCCTCAATGATGTTTAAATTCAAGACACCCCACAGAAAGACTTGGCCCATGCACCACTCACTACCACTGGGCCTACTGGCTAGTGTGGCTTTACAGGCACCCCAAAATAAAAAATAAAAATCCACATACAGTGAGCTAAAATTCAATGACATAAATGAGATTTAAGTTCAACAAAACACACAGAAACAGTTGTATCGTGCACCCATGACTAACCCTGGGCCTACTGTATACTGTGGCTACCCACAATATATTTTTTTTATAAAGTTGGCTGAGGTGTATGCAGCAGCCATGCTTTACACTCCACCAATACACAATGTTTATAGAAATCTGGGAATAGAGACTACAGTTAAGTGGAACCATTTAATTAAGGTCACACACATCCTTGATTGCTCCATTCAAGGGAACCCTCAACAGTTGACATACTTACTTACTGCCCATTAAGCCAGCTAGCATGTAGGGCAGCTGTGAAGGATCCTGCTTTAAAAAAAAAAAGTTTTATTTATTCAATAAATCACTGACCATGCAATAGTTCACAGACCATTATTCTAAAAGAGGAGAGAGACAACAAAAAAAAGAAGAAAAAAAAGACAATGTCTCGACAATTCATAATTCCCATACAGAAAATAGTAAAAATATACAACAAAGTTCTTGAATATTTGGGAGTAGACATCTATAACTGAGTATAAATATATAATACAATAAATAGACCATAGTGGCCTATATAGTCTATTAACGATTCTTATAACTAGTCTCAGTTATCCATATCTATTTTTTCTCCTATTGCTTTATTAAAGTGCCTATAGCTTTTAATTTTATTCTGCCTCCCATATTTGTGTACATTTCTGGATTGCCCCTATCTCAGGGAATAGAGATTTTCTCTTTCTTTCGTGCTTCTCATTTTGGCTAGCCAGTGAGCAAATTTTGGTGGATCCAATGATTTTCAATTTTGTAAAATCAAGGATCTAGCTTTGAAAGAAGCATTAAAAACAAATAGTTTTTGTCGCACCGGTAAAGATGAGTACAATAACCATAGGATTGGAATCTACTATATATTTGAGTTGTCGACTAACCGACTGAAAGATCTTAGTCCAGTAGTCAGTCGGTTTAGGGCAAGAGAAACAGTTATGAAAGCAGTCCCCTCTTAAATTTTACATCTAGGGCAACCAGATGATATTTCTGGGAACATTGTGTACAATTTATCGGGGGTGTAGTATAATTTCCATTTGGAAAAGAGTGCCATTGGTTTAAAATTCACCTCGCGAATGGTCTTTGTGGACCTGCTTCTGTTTGTCATGAGCAAATTTCTGTATGGTGCCCCAGCTGTGGTTCAGTTTCTTAAATTATGTTTCGACAGTTCACCTCCAGGTTTTCTTTGGCCTGCCTCTCTTCTTTTTCCGTTTTTGGGTCAAGTGGAAAGCTGTTCTTTTGATAAAGTCTTGTTCTCTTCTGATGGTGTTTCCTATCCATCTACATCTTTTACTCATAATGCTCTCTTGCATGTGTAGAGCAGTTCCTTGTTAGAGATGATTTGTGGTAAAAAATGTGCAAGATTCTTCTCAGGTTACTGGAGTAGAATTCTGACAGTTTGGTGATGTAGCTTTTAGTTATCCACCAGAATTCTGATCTATACAAGAGAGTGGGCAGAACACAGCTCTGGTAAAGCCTACGCTTGGTGTTGGCGCTGTACTGAGATGACCTCCACACCTTGTTCAGCATTCTGAAGGCAAACCTGGCATTGTTAAGTCTGCTCTTGATGTCACTTTCTTCACCTCCATAATGTCTGATAGTACTGCCTTGATAGGTGAATTCTTCAGTCATGGCTAGGTCTTCCCCGCCTACCTGGGTTGGTGAAAGGTTTGGAATTATGAGTGGCATAACTTCTGATTTTGTCATGTTGATCTTCAAGCTCACATGCTGTGCATAGATGTTTAGGTGAAATGTAATTTCCTGCATATGCATATGAAGCCTCTGGCTTGGTATTCCTTTGTGTATTGCATCACACTGTCGATGACTAGGTTGAAGAGCAACACCTTGGCTCACACAGGTCTTGCCTTTGAAGCCATATTCACTATCTCCCACTATGCCAGTAAAGTTTTCATAGAAGCTTATGATGAGGAGAAATATCTGCTATTGTGTGCCATAGGCTCTCAGTATATACGCCAGAGGCTGTCACGGTGATAGTGTCAAAGGCTTTCTCATAAACAATTAAGTTTATGTATAGTTGTATCTGCAACTCCATGCACTGCTTTATTATGTTTCGTAGAGTAAGGATCTGATCCACACACCCTCTACCCTTGAGGAAACCAGCCTGTTTTTTTCTTAACTGCTTTTACACTGCATCAGAAATACAATGTACAAAGATTTTCCTCAGGTTTTTACTTGGTATTACTGAAGGATGACCCCACACCAGTTGTCACAGTTGGTTCATATTCCCTTCTTTAGAATCACGATGATGATGCCTTAGCCCAGTCAGGTACATTCTTTCCCTCCCAGATCAATGCAAAGGATGGATGGAGGATCGTGGCTGATGTTTCAGCGTCTGCCTTGAACATTTCTGCAGGTTGTTCTTGCCATGAGTTTTTCAGCTCTTGAGAAATTTTATGACAGTGACGATTTATTCCTTCTGTGGTGGGGTGGTGCTCATATTCAAGTCTGTCTCTGCTTCTTGGATGTCCACTTCTCTTTTTGGTATTAGTTTGTTCAAGCCTTCTATGCAGTGCTCGGCCCAGTGTGTTTCCTGCTTTTTCTCTGCTGTGAGTAGTCTGCCTTGCATATCCTTTATAGGGGTGTTGTATGTTGCACAAGATTCACTTGCTGCTACTGCTCTTTATTGTTTTTATTAGTTATCATTTATCTATCCTGCTGCTGCTGTTTATACGTTTGCTTATTCCGCACACTTGCACTTTAGCTAGGGGCTACGTCCAATGTCTTGAATATCTAAATTTTCAAAACCGAGCTGCTATTTCCTCTATTTTCATGTCTTGTGCAATGAATGATGGGTCTCCTCAGATAGCACTTTACATTTTTGCTTCTCGCTTGCATATTTGCACATTGAACTTTAGATTTTTCATGATTTTTCCCATGAATATCTGCTACTTTTGTTCTTCATTGTTATATATTAGTATTACTTATCAGTTTTTCATGTTGTTGCTGCTGTTTACATATTTGCTCATTCTGCACTCGTGCACTTTAATTGAGGGCTACGTTCAATATCTTGAACATCAATGACATGGTGAAATTTATTTCATTAAATGTTAATGGGTTGAATAACGTTCGTAAAAGGAACGCTATTGAATGCTGGTTAAAAAATCTAATACCTGATGTCATCTATTTGCAGGAAACCCATCACAAACATCAGGCAGAGTCAGCTAAACTCTTTAAAAACTGGACGAGCTATAACATATCTGCTCCTGCAGGGATGGCCCAGAGAGGAGTTTCCATTCTAATAGGAAGACATGTAGGTTTTAACCTTGAAGGGTCGTGCATAGATCCTAGAGGCAGATGGGCAGTTGCACGCGGTAAATTAAATAATGTCAACGTTATCCTTGCCACAATTTACGCACCTATTTTGGACGACCCACAACCTATTTTACAGGTTAAGCAGGCATTAACCGGCCTTTCTGGACCAATAATTTGGGGGGGTGATTTTAACCTATTACAAAACCCTCGATTGGACTCTTCCAAGAAAGACCGTCGACAGAATAAACCCCAAGTCTCCTTAGCTGTTCAAAGCTGCAAGATAGATCTTGACGTTATTGACCATTGGCGTAATTTGAATCCCACCTAGCGTGAGTACACATGCCATTCCGCAAAATATAATTCTGCGTCAAGGCTGGATTTTTTCTTGTCCTCCCACGATCTAGAATTATATAATTACGCTTACCTACCCAATGCCTTTTCGGATCATGCGGCTCTTTGCATGGAGGTCAAACTGGGGAATTATGAAGTAAGATCTATAAATAGATGGTTTTTTAACAAACTCAACCTCCTTGACCAACAATGGTGCACTGATATTAATGAAAAGATCGAGCTATTTTTTTCACAGAATAGAGGTACAGCTCCTTTAAACATAATCTGGGATGCATTTAAAGCTACTTTACGTGGAATAATCACATCTAAAGAGATCCCCAAGCTTAAGGCAAAACGGGAGGAGAAAATCAAACTTCAAACTGAACTGTCCCAGGCTACCCAAGAGCATTATAGGGTTAGATCCCAGATTTCCAGCCACAATATCCACGAGGCAAAGCGTAAGATGAAGGAATTTTATTATGAACTAGGTGAGACAAATAGTAATTTTCAGGCACAAAAAATCTATGAGGAGAGTGAGAACACAGGAAAGCTTCTGGCCTGGCAATCTAAAGAAAAGCAGGCTCGCAACAGAATAGATCAGTTAACTGACCCCATCACTAAAAATCAAGTTAAGACCACCACCGCCATTGGCGAGCTGTTTTTAAAACACTACGAGGGGATATATCAAGCATCTGCGGGGACCACACCTGAATCTATCACAGATTTTTTTCAGCCATTGGAAATACCTAAAATGGATGCTGAGGGCAAGAACTACCTCACACACGATTTCACATTATCAGAACTAGATGAAGTGATAGAGTCTTTCCCCAATGGCAAAGCCAATGGGGAGGATGGCCTTCCCATTGAATTCTTTAAAAAATTTGGGGGAATATTGCGTAAAGAATTCTTGGAATTAATTAATAATTTACTTCAAGGTGGTCCCCTACCAGACTCTTTTCACACAGCGGTGGTGGTCAGTATTTTAAAAAAGGGAAAGGACAAGGAAAATATAAATTCTTACCGACCGATTAGCCTTCTGAATACAGATTATAACATTTTTACTAAACTTTTAGCAAACCGATTAAATAAACTAGTAGGATCACTAATAGCTTATGATCAGTGCGGTTTTATTGCAGGCAGGCATCTCCATTCCAATACTACATTTTTACTGGAGGCGCTAGACTATTTTAAAACTAACAAGGTGAAGGCTCAAATTTGGTTTTTAGATGCGGAGAAAGCCTTCGATCTAGTCTCCTGGGATTGTCTGTTTGCAGTTTTACATAGTTTTAATTTCCCGAATGCTTTTATCTCTCTTTTACGACACTTGTACACAAATTCTAGGGCACAAATTATCATCAATAATACCAACATTGGGTCCTGTGAGGTCACTAGAGGCACACGACAAGGCTGCCCCTTGTCCCCAATTTTATTCGCACTTTTTATTGAACCTCTAGCGATCACCATTAGGAATATCACAGCTGTCACCGCCCCAATTTTAGGAATGACAAATATAAAACTATATGCGGATGATATTGCCCTTTTTTTAGACTCTAAACCCTCAAGTCAATTGAAGATTCTAAAAATCTTCTCTGACTTTCAAAAGCTAGGGGGTTATAAAATGAATGTAAACAAAACAGAAATTATCCTACTTAACTGCACTACAGACACTTTAGCTCCTGAATTCAGGCAGATATACAACACGGATCCAAAGAGATATCTTGGTATATTTATATCGGATAGCCTAGACGACCTTTACTTCCTAAATTTTCTACCTTTATTAAAAAAGGTGGGTTCACTTTTAGATCGTTGGAATGTACTACCCCTGTCTCTTATAGGGCGGGCATGGCTAATTCGAATGTCGGTATTACCCCTTTTTAATTTCCTTTTTAGTGCGATTCCCTGCGCAATCCAGTCCTCATATTTTAAAAAAATAGAAGCTCTGATTTCCTCTTTCCTATGGGCAAAAAATCCCCTAGACTTGCACTGAGCACTTTATATTTATCTTCCACACAAGGAGGGTTGTCCCTCCCAAATATCAAAGAATATTATTTTGCTTCTTTTACACATTACAGCCATAGGTTTTTTTTCTCTAGATTGCCATGAGACAGACAATTTTTTTATGAAAAAGATGTTGTTGGATTTGAAAATCTATGACCCGGTTAGAACCAGGAAAGACCCAAAAAAAGTACGATATAAAACTTTGCAGTGGATTTTTAAGGTCAAAACTCAGTTTTTAAAATTTTATGATTTACCAAATGTAAGTAATAAGACGAATTTAATGAATTTTAGCCTGGGAGAAGCAGGTTGTATGGACAAAAATATAATAACTCTTTGGAAGCAAAATGGTTTTGAAAAAATTGAAGACTTCCTACTGGGAAATAGGTGGAAATCTTGGGATGAAATTTACAGCCAGTTAATTCACTCGCACACAATTCTGAACTGGTCATTTATTACGATAAGTCCAAAACTCAGGGAACTCAATATAGGAAATTTATCCCACAAAGAAAATATTTCCACTACCCTTAATAATAAAACACAAAAGAAAATGAGTATCTGGATTAAAATATTAATAGAAAGTAAGGACCAGGACTTTTACAGCAAGATAATTGAACGATGGAAAAAAAGGGAAGATATTATAATTAATCAACAGGTTTGGGACAAAATAAACAAATTCAATAAAACCATCTTTCGAGGAGCAAACTTTAAACGTATGCAATTCTACAATAAATGGTTAATATATAGAACCCCCTCCTTTTTACATGATATCTTCCCCCTCGAAGCCGACAAATGCTTTCGATGTGAAGAAAAAGGCACTTGGAAACACATTATCTGGGAGTGTCCAAAAATCCAGGTTTTATGGAAGGAAATAGAAAAATATCTTTCAATCGTCCTTAAAACAAATATTATATTCAACGACCTAATTCCCCTCATAGGCTGCTCTCCTTTCCACACCCAATATGATGAGCCCCTTTTTATAGCTTCTCTAATAGCTAAATCCCTTATATTACAGTCCTGGAGAACAGATTCTGTCCCATCCTTCCAGGCATGGAAGGTAAAATTACAGCGAATCCAGGGTAGGGAGAAAAAATATGCCCTTAGATCAGGGGCTCTCAAAAAATATGATAAATATTGGAGTGTGTTCGATGTTTAGATTTCTCCTGTTATTACTTAACCTGATTTATGCTTTATTGAAAATATTTATTAGTCTATTACGACGGTTCTACCTCCGCACGCTGCACTTTAGAACTTAGCTTTGGAATATTAAATGTGAAAACATTAGTTATATATGTATGCTTTGTACTCTTTCAATTCTAAACAAAATCTTTTGGTTATTCGAACCAGTTTACTAATTGTCTGCTCTTACACAACCTTGCACTTTATAACTTAAATGTTAAAACGACAATTTGTATGAATGATTTTCAGTATTTTCCTTCCTCGTACTGTAGTAATTGGATTTCAATTGTATTGTATTGCTATATTTGAACTCTCAATAAAAATAATAAAAAAAAAAAAAAGATTCACAAAAGGTTTTCCTTGTGATCTTGAAGACCTTCCCCCATTCTCCTCTACTGGTTGCCTACTATGCTTAGCCGGCAAGGTTATCTATTTACGCCCACTTGTCTGCTATTGTAATTCTTTTGACTGCTCTGTTTGCTTCTATGTACTATTGCTTGCACTTATGAAACCTCTCTGATTTGGCCTCAATGAGTTTCTTTTTTGTTGCCCTACTGTCTTCAAAGGCATGACATTTCTTTTGTCTTATCCATTCTTTCCTCTTACCTAGCTTGGTTTTCAGGCATGTTTCACTTCTCTTCACATATACTGAAAATAACAGTTTCCATTTCTTGTAAACTGCATCTGCAGCTGGCTCAGATTGATCTTCTCTGTCTGCAAGGAGTTGCACCCTGTTCTAGATTTGTAAGTCAAATGCCTTCTTTATTTTGGGGTTTTGTAATTTTGCCACATTGAAGTGCTGTCATTGTTATATTTTGTGTTCTGTTTTTCTAGCTCCACAAGAGTGGTCACCAGATGGTGAACACTGCCAACATCCACTCCCCGTCTCACTCTGACTTCCTGCAGTGAACGTTTCCAGGTGCCACTTATTCTGTCTCTGACAATGAGTGAGCAAGTTAGCATGTGAATAGCATGCTGGGGATGAGAGTCCTTCCTATGACCGGATCATCTGGGGAGCACAATTCCAATTGTCTTTTTCCATTGATATTCATTGTGCCACAAACTTCCTTTCCTGTAGCTTTGTTAAGGGTTGTGCTGTTATTTCCCAATTTAGCATTCAAGTCCCCTACCACAATCTTCAAGTCATGATTGACACTGCTTCAAGCTCAGCTTGCATCTGCTAGTAGAATATGTCCTTGACTGTTTCCTTTGGATCATTTGTTGGAGCATTGCACTGGATAATTGTGGTATTGATGTTTCTAGCTTTTAACCTGACTGTCATGAGTCCGCTGTTGACTAGCTTCGACTCAGTTAGTTATTTCTCTGTCCCCTAACTCGGGATGGTGGCCACTCCTTTGTAATGTTGTTCATCATCACAGCTCTCCAAGTCACTGAGACACGCCTGTCCCTTGACCACTTCAAGTTGGTGATCCTCTGAGGAAATCGACAGATAAGGATGTCGAGGAGGGAGATCTCCATTATTTCCTACTACCTACTGTTCTTCATCAACCCCTTGACTTTTCTTGCAGTGCACTAAGTTTGACAACAGTACTTTTATCAGTGCACTAGGTTTACCATCTCTTCTTTTATGAGTACATCATGTTGGCATGAATGTAACTAGTTGTCTTAAATTGTAATACTTGTAATATAACTGCATGTAAATGTGTAGAATGTAAATATTAAAAGACAAACTGAACATTGTTAAAGTAGGCAGGAATACATGCTCTGCCATACTTAAAAGCTGCACAAATGGACACTAGAAAGAAAAGGTAGACACAAACAAAATGGGATAGACTCACTACAGGTGTGGGGAGGCTTGCTTCTGGGGTGCAGCAGGGGGTACCTAAAATGCTGAGTAGTGGATGCTGCTTTGAGTAAAAGCGGTATAACAAGTGGAACAACTTGAGCTAGGCAGGCCTGCACCTACTGGTATAAAGCAGGAGAAATGAGTGGCCCCATGGCAGTGCAAAGACCAGTAATCAACAAGAAGAGTAAGTCCTGTAGGGTGTGGCGTGCTTCGAGGTCTGGACAGCGTTGTTGGAGAGTCGCGGCGGGATCCTGGCTTGGGGCAACTGCAGGCCTAATCTCGTGCATGTTGGCAAGTAGTCCCGACCAAGGCAGATGCTATGGGAAATTTACGCAAGCCCCTGGAGTCCTCTCGGGAAGTTCCATGCTTTTGGCTTGGGCCCATGCCTCCATAGAAAAGGCCGAGCCATCAACTGTGAGGGGAGTGTGGATTTCCATCTAAGCGTAATTTGGCCTTTAGAGAGGAGGAGTGCTATATCTACAAAGTGTGTAGATGTTTAAGGTGATGTAATAAACCTAAGAGGCATGACTCCCAGGATTTCAGGGCGGTGCATCCTGTGCAGCGAGTCTGCTGGCTGGTGATTTTGCTCCAGCATTGTGGAAGGGATGGCCAGAACCAGAACATGTGTAGTGTGCTGGCGTCAGTTATGTTGGAGCGAGGACAGGTGGCATTAGTGTGCTAAAACTAGTGGTTAAACTTTTGTGAGATATGCTCTGTCTAGGACATAGTATTGATTCAGACGGAAGCGGGCACTGCAGGACACCCAAGTAGGATATTCTGGAGCTTGCTCTCATTCTTTATCGGTCAGGGGCCTGCCATAATTTGCATCCCAATGCTGACCCAGTCGGATGAGAGGTTTGGTGGCATGGAACCCAGGGAGCTGGCCAGCCATCTCGTCAGGTGATGGGCCTCTCCTGGGCATGAATGTATTCTGTGCTATGGTGCAGTGTGGGCTCCTGCTCTATATCACCCCAGTGGACCATCAGCAAACATGTGATGGAAGTGTAAAGCATCAACTGGACCGGGGGACACCAGCATCCGCCATGAGCTCACCCATAGTGTGGAGTGCCCCATCTTTATAGAGATCCCCCAGTGTTTGTAACCCCCGTTCATGCCAACAACTCAGTTCCAGCACCAATGTCACCATTGTTCTGCCTGGCATATTGAGAAGTGGCAGGGCATAGGGTGGGGTAGCTTGGGTGAGAAATATACTTCTCTTGAAGCAACAATGCCCCACTCATAACATGAGGGAAGGGGGGTGTTGGCAGTTGTGTGCAAGGGTGGAATAGGTGAAATAGTCGAAGCAGGTTGCAAGGATGTCGGGTATCAGATGTGCCCACTAGTTGATGGCCCACCAGCCATCTGGCCACCCATTGCAGCTGGAAGCCCAGATATTAGTGCTTAAAGGTTGGGATGCTTAGGCCACCCTGAGCAGTAGGCTGGTGAAGTTTAGCAAGGGTGACTCTATGCTGCGTGGTGTGCCATATGAAGCCCTCAGTGAGTTGTTTGAGCAATCAAAAGAAGGGGCTAGCAATGTAAAGAGGCAAGTTGGCAATGTAGTACACGAGGCGAGCCAGCACCATTTTCTTAGTGAGCACAACTCGGCCAGCGACTGAAAGTGGTAAGAAGCTCCAGAACACCATCTGAGAGCAGATAAAGGTCATGGCGGGGGTCAGGTTGCCACACCATAGGTCTGTTGGGTGTGATATATACACATACTCAAATAGTGAAATGTGGCAGTCTGCCACTGCAATAGGGTGCCGCCAATACGCAAAGCAGGGTCGAGGGTGGTAACCGAGAATGGAAAAAGGCAGGATTTGGCTCAGTTGAATGCAAGGCCAGAAACTAATGAAAAATGGTCTAGTGCGCTAGCTATGGTAGGTGGGACGGTAGCATCATTGTGGCGATATAAATGCATGTCGTCCGCATACAGCAACACTGCATGCAGGCAGTCGCCTAACTGGATCCCCCACTGGCAACCCTGCACATGAAGATCATACACCAATGGTTCCATTGCCAGGGAGAATAGGGGCAGAGACTAAAGGCAGTCTTGACAGGTGTCCCTGTGTGCAGGGGTCGGGTCCGAGATGAACAGCCCAGTCTTGACCCTTGTGGTGGGGCAGGCATATAAGAGTTTGATGAGGTGAATAAAATGTACACCTAGGCCATACCGGATGAGCACCTCAAACAGGTAGTGCCACTCCAGGGAATCAAAGACTTCTACAGGTCAAATATGATGCATTCCGACTAAGGCTACTGCAACAGGGAATCTTCAAACATCCTGAAGAAGTATTGCAGGTTAAAGGAGGTCTTCCTACAGGGCACAAACCTACTTTGGCCGGGTGTACCAGTTGTGAGACTATAGGGGCCAGCCAGGCCGCAAGTATGTTGGGCAATATTTTATAGTCAGTGTTTAGTGGGGCCAATGGTCGATAGGAGGCAAAGTCCTCTAGTTCCCTCCCAGAATTGGCAGCAATACCAGGAGAGCCTCACACAGTGTAGGTGGGAGGTAAGTGCTGGTCAATGCTATGTCATACACCACCTTCACCAGGAGAGCCAGTTGTGTGGCTTATGTTTTATAAAACTTGTATGGGAGGCCGTCAGGTCCTGGAGATTTACCTGAGCCTAATACACAGAGGGCTTACTTAATCTCGTGCATGGTTATTTCCCCATTGAGTTTCTCCTGATGCTCCAAAGTTGCACTGGGGAGAGTTACAAGAGCCAGGAAGGAGACAAGGTCTTTTGCTGTGGCTGGTATTGCAGGGTGGAGTAGAATGTGAATGCATCATGTATATCCTGTTGGGTATGTGTGCGATCGCCAAACTCAAGGCAGATGGCAAGTATGGAGTGACTTACCTGTTATTGGCAGATCAGCCAGGCTACCAGAGCACCTCTCTTGTCCGAGTGTGTCTGGTCAGTGTTTGCCACACAATTAAGCCATCATAGTCTCTCTACTACGGGGGAGGCCTCCCAGCATGAGAGTATCCCAAATAGGTATGCTTGTTCAGTGTTGGGGTCATGTATCCCACCCATTAGTAGCCCGCAGCCATTTCAGTGGGGCTCAAGAAAGACAGATCATCCATCTGGATTTATGATTATGTCACCCGCCGTAAATGATCCCCTGTGCAGATCATCACTAGGACCCGACTGGAGTAGGTAGAATAGTTGGTGGAGTAGAGCTGATCTATTTATAATCTAATAAATATATATATATTTTATAATTTCATTGTAGAGCTGACCTCTCCTCCGATTCTGAAGGTGAAGAGCCTCAGCTTGTGTGAGATATGACTCCTGAATAAAAGCATTGTGGATATGTCTGCATTGCAGGTATGAGTACATGGCGTACCTAAGGGAAGGAGTGTGCATCCCTCAAACATTCTACGTGAGGACGTTTGTGCTGGTCACCATGGTGCGTATTGTGTGGAAGACATTAGTCCCCCCCACTGGGAGCAGCGGATGAGGGTGGTGTGAAAATGAGAAACAAGCAGATGCAAGCTGGAACTGTGGTCCAATACAAAACAGTCAACAATAACTGAAAATACCATTGGAATCAAAGATGCAATGACGTCTTGCCCAAACCAGCACAAACACCTTGCCAGCACATAGTCTCTGACATAAGGGTGGTGAGCATGCTGTCTTTGATGTGGGTGGCAGGATTCCGGAGTTCAACAGTTGCAAAGACCACCCCCAGAAATCTGTCTGCCCGTCTGTGAGGAGGAGTGGGTCAAGTACTGTGCTGCTGTGGGGGGGGGGGGGGAGTCAGAGCAAAGGAGAACAGGGGTCAGCTTTGTTATATTTTCTGCGGTCTAAGGGGTGATATCAAGAGCTGTACCAGTAGTGAGCAGAAACAGGAGAGATAGTCGGAGCCCCCTTCGCTGACAGACTTAGTTCAATTGTTGTCATCTAGTTCTGATGCCGAGTTTGTGTAATGGAAAGCCCTGCAGCTGCTGAGCCTTCCGCCTCTCCTTGATCAGTTCCTCCAGGGCAGAAGGACGGGGTGGCCGAGATCCCTACGACCTCCTCGTCTTCCACATATGCAGTGAGAGGCAGTGGGAAAGTCTTGGTCAGCGGGTGTAGGTTGGGTCCGTAGGAATCCAGGGCAGGTGCAGAGTTCGGCCCAATCCCAGGCCTCTTTAGGATCAGTAAAGAAGTGCTGTCTGCCTGAATCTTAAGCCAGGCTGGAAACAGAAGGGAGTATTTAATATTGGCCTCTCGAAGATTGAGTTTCACAGCCTGGAAGGAGTAACGCTGCCGCTGGACTGTGATAGTATAGTCCAGGAAAACCATCACTCATGCATTGTCAATGGTGAGTGGGTCTTGTTCCCTAACCCCACGTAGATTTAGATCCTGGTCCTTGTAGTGCATGAGCCTAACCACTACTGGCTTCGGTGGCTGTAGGGGGCAGGAGATTGTCTGGCACGTGGTGTGCCCATTCATTCTAGAAAAATAATGAGAAGACAGCTTCTGGGACAGAGTCATGGAACCATGCCTCCAGATAGGCCTCGGTGTCCTGGCCTTCAGTGCCCTTGGGGACCCCCACTAGGTGTACATTATTTGTGGCTGAGCTGCCCTTGGTGTCTTTCACTTGGCCCTTCAAGATGCATACCTGGTGTTGCAGCTTGCGCATCTGGGTCTGCAGCTCTTACATTTGTGGCTTAAAGGTCACCAGGTCCCGTTCCATCGTGCATACCTAGTCAGACAGCTTGTCGTGGTCATCTCACAGCAGCCTTAGGTTTGAGGCCACTGTGTCTACCTTATTTTCCAAGGACACCCAAGATCTCACTGTGACTGCCAGAACTGTGTCCAATTTGTCATCAGTCATGGGGGACTCTGAGGTAAGTGTTTCAGGTACACCACTCTGTTGAGTCTTCTGCCACGGCCCCGGTTGGTGCACCATGGCAATCATGGTATCAGAGTGGAGGCAGCGCATTTTCATCTACATGTCAGGGTTGACTCCTGGTGGGCGAAAGGTGTCACTGAAACTCAGGGGGCCACCAGTGAATGCCTGTCCCTACCCAACTAAGTTAACAGTTTGTGATGGAGATTAGTGTCCAAAGAAAAGACTGGGCATAAGCTGTGTATTCAGGGCCCGCTTGATAGTGCCTATGGACTCAGGCACCACCAGAAGCATGGTCAGCCCGGCAGAGAAACCCAGAAAAAGAATGAGACCCTTTTAATAGGGGTATAGCCAGCAGCTGGTCAATCATGCTCGGGCTCCAAGTGGGCGTCGCGGCTAGCAGCTCCAGTAAGTCCCAGCACACTGTTGCACGTTTCTCATGGTATCTCAGCAGGAAATGACTAGTGGGATCCGCTGTGGTTGTATAGGCAGGTCCACCATGTGCCCCAATGTCGTAAGGCAGTGTAGAGGCAGGGACTTCTGTGTCTCTCCCCAGGTGAGCTCCACAAAAAGCACTTCAAGCAATTGTGGTGTAGGTCTATTTAGGACAGTCAATGGATGGGGTGCCCCCTCAGTGCCTCGCAGGCCTTGTGGTCCTCTTCTTACACCCATCGGCACCAGCAGGGAGCATGCACAGTACAGCAGTCAGGGCCCCGCCTGGGTCTTCTGCATGCAGTCGAGGGCGTAGAGGTGGGGGAAGGGCTGTATACTTGCAGTATAATACGTTGTCTCAGGCGCGGCCTCACGATGTCTCTGAAGAAGGAGGTGACATCAGCACCGGTTTCCAGGAGGCCGCATTAGTGCCACAAACCATGGCCAAGGCAATGGCAGGTTGTGCATTGAGACGCCTGATGGGGGGCAGGCAGCTATCCACTAAGCACTCTTGCAGTGAGAGTGAGCCTTCTGGTGGTGTGCGGTCAGAACATGGCATTGCTGCAGGCCACTGCGGTGCATGGAATCAAGGCAGCGCATCCGGCCAATCTAGAACGACACAGGTCTTGAGGGCAGCCCATGGCCTCAGCAGCTCTTCCGGTAGTGCAGTGGGCAACTGGTTGATGTGTGGGGTGGTGGGGCCTGGCCACAAGGTCACGGTGCCCGTACGTCACTGGGGCAAGTGTCCAAGTGAGAGTCCAGGAGTGGCTGTGGCACCTGAGGAATGCATTTGCTGGCACCACCACATCTTTGCTGCTACCCCCTGCAGTCGTGGTAGTTGATGGCATTGGGCACGAGTGAATAAAGGTCAGATGATTAAGATTGTGTGGTGGAGCTCTAGCAGTCCACTATCTTCGCCTGTGTAGCCCCACACACCTTCACTGGGCTTATTGATGTACAAAAAAGGCCTCATTCTGGAATGTGTCAGCTGCAATGCCTAGAATTTTTTTTCATCAGGTAATAGTCTATTTCAATCATTGCTTCCACTGACATGCAGTTATCCTACTACCCTTCCTGGTTACAGTTGTACTCATAGTCAGTGTCCTCTGTTGCCATAACTTGGAATGATGGACTGCACACTTCCTAATCCATGCCCCACTAAGACACAAATGCTCACAAAACTGGCTTCAGACTCTATTCTCAATAAAGAGGTGTGGTTCCCACTTCTACGACATTACTGCTGGTTCTCCTGTTTTCCTTGGGCGGTCTGTGCCCAGCAACAGACAATGCATGAAAAAAACCAATATGTATGTTTTTGTGGCATCCGAGGAATTAACTTCAGATTGGATAGTACTAAGGGAGACAAGCAATCAATATGTTGATAAAGCAGGAAGATGATCAATGTATTTGCACTGCGCAAACTAGACACAGTCTCCAGTCCACGCTGCACTTACTCAGATGGACCGAGATCTTGAACTGAGACTTAAAATCATCTATTTGAACACTTTAATTACAGTAAAGCATATTATGTTCCGCAGTAAAGGCAAGGACAGGTACATTTGCATATTATAAAGGTTTCTTAACACGTTAATAAAGTTATAATTTCAAATCAGCAAATTCAATCATAAATCACCTGGTTACAGCATAGTTGTAATTCAGCGATGCAAATTAAATAAGCAACACAAAGTCCTGCTATTTAAAGGCAGAAGTCAATTACATGCCGATTTAATTCCCCTTAGGAAACACACCCTAGCCTAATCTAAAGTGTAGGTAAGGATGGGCAATGTATAAGCAGCAGGTGTCAGAGGACATAGAATCTCAAGCAGCATCAAATGAAAGTTCTAATCAAGTAAGTGAGAAACGTATTTGCTCTAGAAAGTATGTCTATGAGCACAAATATATGGATCATGGGGTCTCAAGAGAGAGGGACCTCCACCTTCAAAGCTGGACTGGGTCAAGTGCTCTAGCAAGCTAACTCAGCTCACACAGTTAAAACACAAAAATGAAGCCACACAGATTGAGTTTATAGGTTCTCACCAAATAAGAAGCCGATCAAATTCAGTGTTCCACCTGCACTTGGTGTCAAGGATGATACAATGTTTGTAAATCAAAAATGGACTAGCTAAATTATCAAAAGAAAAGAAAATAAATTGTTTTAATTTATCAAGGACTCAAGTATGTTTCGTCAACGGTTGGTGGCACCTGGTAGGTGTGCTCATAAAGCCCTCACCCACCAACCTAGTTGGTGGCATGCTTCATCATCGGGCCCACCCAGTGACACCTAGCGTGTCCCGGGTGTGCTTCGACGCCTGAAGACAGCGGAGCAGGTATGTCGCTGTGTGTGCGGTGAAGACTGTTATGGATTGTGAATTTAAAACGGCTTGGCGGGGATCCCAGTGCCCAAGGGCAAACACACTTTATTGGCTGGGTCACCGTCAGCGGTTAAAAATAAGGCTATTGGATGTTAGAGGCGAGTTACGACCTCCCACATCCTGGGGTGTGTCAACATGTTTCAGCCAGTGCCTTATGACTATGCTGGCTTTCTTCAGGACGGGTAAAAAGGGGGTGTGCAGTTAAAACTAGTGGGTGTATATCCAGACTATGTGTATACACGCCCTAAAGTGTTTTTCTATGTGTGAGTGGGGGATTCCCATCTCAAGAAAACACGCTAGTTTGTCAAAAGAGCTACTTCATGGTTTGAGAAGTGGCATGGGTTGACCAGAGTTCTTGGTCAGAGCCTGCCGTGGACCTGTACTGCCTCCTTCGCTGCACCGAGGTTGGTGGGTGAGGGCTTTATGAGCACACCTACCAGGTGCCACCAACCGTTGACGAAACATACTTGAGTCCTTGATAAATTAAAACAATTTATTTTCTTTTCTTTTGATAATTTAGCTAGTCCATTTTTGATTTACAAACATATAATCCGGGGGATAAGGACTAGCTTTCTGGTCCTCTCTCTCCATCTTGATACACGTGTATAAGGATGATACAATGCCAGGTTCTTCCATCATCCTGGCCTTCACAATCCCTCACTTCTTCTATCTCACATCCCGTGCAGGTGCTGAGAATCATCTTCCAAACTAGTTAATTGTTATACTTAGACCTTCAAACTGTAAGCAGCAAATAATGTAAACTGTAAGCAAACAAATAATGTAAACTGTAAGCAAACAAATAATGCAGCACGGTGACTCTAGTGCCTGAAGCAGAACAAGCAGAAATACAATGTTTATATGGAGTCGGCACCCAAACCCACTCCTGTCAATGTGAAGATGCAAAGATTCTAGCTATAGTTAATCAAAACATATGGTTCACTCAGTTTACCAAATCTAAATATAAAATAGACTAACATTATGTGTGCACACATTTAAATAACGGCAATTTACCTCAATACAGTATTGACTGAAACGAGAATGAGACAAGTAGATACCGGTTCATCATGGCGAAGACAAACAAGAGGTATGTTTACAGCAATTGACAAGCTTTGTACTTTGTAGGCGATGAATAAACAGGATCAGCTCATATGAAAACCTGGTGTTATTTCAAACTCCTGGAATCTACAGCACACGGGAGCACATTTTAAGTATCATTGTCTAGTGGTTTTGATAGCAAGTCCAAACTGCGAGACGGCTGCGCGCCAGGGCGATCGAAAGCACTGTTTGCTGCAGACTATGAGGAAAATATGTATTTATTCTCGTCAAAGTTCAACTACTATTAACTATTATTGACGATGTTGTAAGTGTTGAAGAAAATGATTGTTGGCAGTTACTCACAGCACTGGATTATCAAAGATTTTCTCGTGGAGATTTGAAGCCAGGTGTAAATAGCCCTTCGTTAAAAGACGCATGCTCATCACTGGGCACTGCTGGTGTTAAATCCTACATTTTATGCATGTTTTCATCTACTTCGACGTATGTAACTAAAGACTATTTATTTGCCAAATAAAATGACTAAACACTTCTTTAATCTGTAACGGATAACGGGGCATATTACCAACCAATAGAGATAATTTTTGTCTCTTATTTATTTAGAGACAAAAATTATCGCCGCAAATTGGCGATTTTTATCGCAGATAAACCTTGCTATTAGCAAGGTTTATCGCAAATGCGATAAAAAACGGCCGCAATGCATGAATATCGCTGAAAAGTCAGCGATATTCATGCATTATCGAGCAAATGCTCTTAGCCATGTTATCCACCTCCCATTGGATAACATGGCTAAGAACTGCTCCTGGGCAAGTGTTAGCTTTTGGAGATATTCGCGCTTAGCGCGAATATCTCCAAAAGTTGGTAATAGGAGATAGCGATGTTAGCGACTGTTTTCAGTCGCTAACATCTTGGCACGCCCACTTTGCATGTCATTAGTGATAAATATCACTGACATGCAAAGCGGGGCCCAAGATGGTCACTATCTCCTATTAGCTGACTCTAACTGGTGTTAGTGACAGCTTGGTAATAGGGAGATAATTTTATCTCCGCTTTCTTGGCTTTTAAAGCCAAAAAAGCGGAGATAAAGCCCCTTGATAATATGCCCCAACGTTTTTGAAAAATAACTAGGTATAATTCTTAGGAACCAGCGTTTGCAGCGTACACGTTTCAAACAAGTTATCAGACACTGAATTCCACTGGTTAAACACTTTATTTGATCTAATAAAGGTTGTTTAACTATTTTTGTGCATAATATAATTTTGTCCCCTTTGAAATGTAGCATCTGAAGTAAAACACAGCTGGCAGCAACATGCTTTGCTGGAGCAGATCCAAGACAACAATATTAGGGGCATATTACCAACAACTAGCGATAATTTTTGTCTCTAACTTGTTTAGAGACAAAAATTATCGCCGCAAATCGGCGATTTTTATCGCAGATAAACCTTGCTATTAGCAAGGTTTATCGCAAATGCGATAAAAACGGCCGCAATGCATGAATATCGCTGAAAAGTCAGCGATATTCATGCATTATCGAGCAAATGCTCTTAGCCATGTTATCCACCTCCCATTGGATAACATGGTGAAGAACTGCTCAGGGCAGGTGTTAGCTTTTGGAGATATTCACGCTTAGCGCGAATATCTCCAAAAGTTGGTAATAGGAGATAGCGATGTTAGCGACTGTTTCCAGTCGCTAACATCTTGGCACGCCCACTTTGCATGTCATTAGTGATAAATATCACTGACATGCAAAGCGGGGCCCAAGATGGTCGCTATCTCCTATTAGCTGTCACTAACTGGTGTTAGCGACAGCTTGGTAATAGGGAGATAATTTTATCTCCGCTTTCTTGGCTTTTAAAGCCAAAAAAGCGGAGATAAACCCCCTTGATAATATGCCCCTATATTTGGTCTTAGGTCTAAGAGTATAATCAGCGCTGGCAGTCTTCCAAGGAAAGGTGTGCAGTTCAAACATAATTCTATCTCTGTCAGTGTGATGGGCCTTGAAGAAGAGGCTGGGCTCACACAATGGAACTCAGCGGAACTGGAGCAGCTCTGCAAAGAACATCAAACCCACTCACAGATGGCAAGCATGTGTCTCTGCTCTGTTTATCTTATTCTGATTTCCACAGCAGTGGTGAAATGTTAAGTATAGCTGCTTAGACATACAGGAAAAGTGGTATGTTAAACTTTTGAAAGAAACAAGAAAATGCGATCTTGCAAAGCCATGCTTATCAGGAGCCCACACAAACAAGCTTTGTTAAAAACAACATAAGGATAAAGGCAGACATGCGTCACACAGTTGATAAAGTCAACAGAAAGTATGTGAACAGTTTTCAAAATACATTAAAGTCACCACCCACTGCATCCCAGAAGCATACATACAGTATTCGGATTACATTGCCAAACAGTAGGCTCGCACATTTCACATGAGCACACAGGTATGGCCATTTCTGCAATGAAATGGATTGCAATAAATCACATTTGCACATGTCAATAGACAGTGAATGAATGATCTGATTTTTATAGCACAAACGGTTGTTCCTGAGGATATCCCTGCGCTAACCAGATAAATCACAATTCTTTAAGAGCAAGCCATTTCACTGAGGTGAACAGCCAGGTCTTAAGGAGCTTCCTAAAATGATTTTCTGACTTGACGGAATGAATGGAAGAGGGAATTTATTGCAAGCTGTACCTGCTAGGAAGGAGAATGCTGTTACTCCGTTTGAACTTTGGAATCCGTTTGAACTTTGGAATGTTAAATTATAAGGCCTTACTTGCTCCCAAAAGTCTTGTAAGAGAATAAGGGGAAACACTATCTTGGAGGTAAGTTTGACTGATACCATAGAAGGCTCTTGGAGCCAACACCAGAACCTTAAACTGGATGTGTTTCGCTATTGCCAACCAGTGCAGCTGTCTGAGATGATGTGATATGGAGCAGTGCCGGGATAGTCCAAGAACCACACTGACTGCCCCGATTTTGAGTCACCTGCTGGGGCGGATTGGCACTGCAGGGACTCGGGCTTGGGCAGAAGGGCCGGTGTCTCAGTGCACTCTGTGGGCTGTTTTTTTCCCTTTTTCCCAGTCCAGAGCGCACTGACAGGGAGAGGAAAGCAGCTTCCCTGGGCGGCCGCTCAGCGTTTATCAGCTGTGACCTCTCATTGACACCCTGCCAAGCAATCATGCTGATGGTGGGCTGGGGAGAGGTGATTGTGTGCCAGAATCGGCATCCCTGAGGGTCAGGTGTAGCTCTGGCCTTTGAGCCATTATCACCTTGGCCCCCCTGGGGCCCACACAGCCCAGAATTAGTGTTGGATGAGGAGCAGCCATCTGAAGCTGAACTCAGACACGACAGAGGTACTCATCCTCGGACCCAGCCCCTCCGCCTGGGACGACTCCTGGTGGCTGACCTCGCTGTGAGCAGCACCGACACCCACAGACCACGCACGCAACCTAGGCTTCATACTCGACTTCTCCCTCTCCATGTCGAAGCAGGTCAGCCCCATCTCCTCCTCCTGCTACAACACCCGCCGCATGCTTCGCAGGATCTACAAGGCCTGGCTGTGGAATGCTCTAAAACTTCCCAGCTACCTTTTGTAATTTCCAATGCACTCACTGCCAGTTTCTGAATCATGATAGTTTGAGTCCAGTCCCTTGTCTAGCAGTCAAACTACTTTGTAAGCAGACCCATGTTGCACATACACCTCCAGGACTCATTTCCAGTGCCTGTACTTTGGTAACGCAGAGGACATGCAAATGTGGCTTTTCGGAGTAATGCTCAACTGCAAGTGAAAGAATGCCATGTATCTAACCAAGGACCGACACAAGAGGAATCAGGTATGCCACATAATAGAAGGGGGTTTCCGACCACATCTATAATTCAAATATGCATCCCTACATGCCATCGGTGTGTACTAGTGGAATATAAATGTTTAAATACATATTTACTGAGACATACACCCCCAGTATAGCTCATTGGACTGTTTGAAAAATGGATGCAGGTGCAATAACTTTGCCACCTTTTAAAAGTTGGTTCTTTGTGCCTTCCCAGTTGTCTCGTGCACTGTCTCAATTTGTCTTCCTACACAATGAGAGGCTACACGTTCTCTGCTTGTGAAGTTCTGTGCTGTCAGCTATGTTAAAAACCTAGTGACGTGCTGTGTTCCTGTCTTGGAGTTTGTTCCGAGCTGTTCTACTGCATGATATTTGTCTCAAGTAGTACTAAGAACTCCCCAAAAAATGGTTTCTGTAACTCAAGCCTTAAAAAACTAATACATTCATGGTCTATGTACTATGAAATCCATTGAATTAGGGCATGAGGGACTTAACATGGGAAAATATTTGGACTTAAATGGGAAAATATTTTTGGGACCATCACGGCTACTTCACCAGATGCAGAACTGCAAACATTAAGAGATAGCATCTTAACTAATGAAATCAGGAAATGTACTCCATTCTATGAATGTGATTGTTGGCACCTGAAGTTCTGCCCCTATTAAAACCTCATATTCTTATAACGTCAACTTTTTAAGTTTTGCGGCATCCATTGATCCAATTTCATAGGGATTGTTCTATTGTGATTGTCTAGTGTTTTTCTAGAATGTGCTAGGTCACTGTAGCATATAAAGTACGGCTCTAGAGGTGATGAGTTGAAACAGCGTACCAGTATTAGTGCTGAGAAATTGAGCGGGACAGAGCAAAGCCCCAGATCAGACGTCAACGGGGGCATCATAGACGTGTTTACAGATATAAAACAAATACTATCCTAACAAAACTTTGATTTCAAATTCTGAAACAGCGGTTCTTTATACAGTGCTGCATTGATTCACTCACCACCAGTTTCTAGGTCTGGGTTTTGACTGTTCAGCTGTCAAACTGACTTATTGTCTCTGGTTTTCACAGTTAAGCTGTTATAAATGCCTGCCATCTCTAATATACTTCAAATTGTTTCTGGCTAAGTCCCTTTCAACCATTAGCTTTTTTTTGGCCACCTTATTACATTTGTATTCTGATTTGAAAATATGAAATACATTTGCACACTCTATGTAACTGCACAATTTATGTTGCTGTTACAGTTAATTTTGTTATAAAAGGATGCTTGTTTGTGGGTGAGCCAGAAAGATATTTTAGAATCTTTCGAGAGCCGCTAAGGATGCTATCTGATATTCTATTGATTTGCTGCATATTCCGGACTTAGACCATTTTTCCTTATTTTATTCATGCTGTTTATTCCCAATGACTCATACTTTATGAAATTGAGTATATCTTTTTTTTTACCTTCTGTATTGCACGTTAATGTTTTAATAAACCTTCATGCTTTCTAAATTACTGATCTTGAGGATTTTTGAATAAGGGTTGACTCAAACATATCAGCATTGACTTATACATTTAATGATATTTGAAATGCAGTTTAAATCTATTCTTGGTCTAAGGACACATTTTCTCATTTAGTCTTCAGGACAAACATGTCCTGAATCCTGCATGGACACTTTATATTTCTACCTCATCATATCACCTGAGATAGAGACAACACTCTGTATTGCACCTTGTGGGCCACTAATTTCGTAGTTGACAAGTGTATTCTTCAAAAATGAGAAGTAACATATTCTTTACAGCTACCAGAAAATCAGGAGATGGCCTCCTTTTATGGTGATTACCAGACCGGACATGACAAGGCAAATGTATATTTTATTGTGTTATAGCCTGTACAGCTGTGGATAGAGGCATAGGAGTTGCGTTTCAGTTTGACATCACGGGTCCTCAAGCCTTGGAATATGTCCATAAATGTTTCTGGGGACAAACGTATATTCCTGAATCAGGCTGCATGACCCAGTGTATAGTAAATGTGTAAATGTAAATGTGTTGTATTTGTAAAGCGCAATGTAAAGCAAAGCACATAGGTAAAAGACATTGTCATTTACCCCACCAATAGCACTAATTCTCTCTAATGCAAGACCTATTGCATTGCAAATGCTTGTTTACTTTTAGCGGCCATTGATTGTTTGACTATAGTGGTAGTCAGCCACAACTCATACCAAGACTGAGTCTCAACCACAACTCGTTTCAAGACTGAACCTTCTCTAGTCCATATACTTGCAATCCCGTTTCCTACAGTGTTGAGTTCAGGAAATTAACATCAAACTTTAAGGCTATCATGGAAATTTTATTTAGTTCTTTTGGACACAGAATTAAAGTTTAGAAATATGGAAATAGTGAACTAGGGCTGTAGTGCAAAAAATCACAAAGTCAAGGTAGGATGATTCCTACAGAGATGTTAGCGAATCAAGTTAGTCTTGAGCGATTAACTCAAAATTGTACAGTAAGGTTACAATGGAGACTTCTAGCTTACCAGAGGTTTGTAATGAGGGATTATAAAGAATTAAGTTCCTTATAGTGAAGAAAGCAAGTGAGCATCGAACTTCGAAAGCTTGTACATTTTACAAAAAGAATGGGGCAGTTCTTGTAGCCCGTTGTAGCACTGGCAAACTGTTCATTTTACTGAAAAATGCTGGGGCAGGACAATGGGTAGACTGCAGTTTTCAGCAGCAGTCTTGTACCCTGGATCTTGGCAGCTACGGCCATGGGACACGGCGTTTACAATGCAGTCAGTACATCACAGTTCCTTTACAACGCGGTTGTTACAACGAATGCGTTGTTAGAATGCAATGCCTTTACAACGCAAGTCATTAGATTGATTTGCTGTAGGGGGCGCTCTAACATAAGGAATAGTATAATTTACTATTCCAACACCTTCCCTACTGTTGCGTTGGCTGGAGTTGGAGTCCAGCACGCCCCCTACAGCAAATCAATCTAAAGACTTGTGTTGCAAAGTTATCGCATTCTAACAACGCGGTCATTGTAACAACCTCATTGTAAAGGACGCGATGTAATAGCATCTGATGTAACATGCTATATTCACTATCAGCAGTGTATTGCCCTGGCACTCATCCCTGCTACCCCAGTACCCAGATACTGTCTTCTGAGAGCAGAGTGCCATGCCCCTACATATACCACATCCGAATGTCACATGGTCAGACCACCACTTGCTTGCTTTCCAACATAAAACAACACTTAGCGACTCACCTAAAACTACCTTACATCCATCCACCGATCGGCCGAGGAACAAACTCAGTTTGGAACACTTAGAAACACAACTAACATCCAGTATAAATCTGGAAACCATAAATTATGTTCAAAATATATATGAGTGGCTACAGGAAGCTTTTGACATCCTGTTACCACTCAAAACCACACTACAGAACAAAAGAAAAAAAGCGCCTTGGAGAAACATAGACATAAAAGACATAAAACAACAAATTAGAAAGCTGCAATGTACCTAGCTCAAAACAAATGCCAAACAAGACTAACTTCACCTACAGAAAATTAACAGATTATACAAGTCGGCTATCAAAAAAGCTAAGAAAAGGTACTATTCAGACAGAATTCAAAACGCTAAATGTGCAAATAAAGAATTCTACAAAATACTCAATGAATTTCGCAAACCAAATTGCCTAGAAGGAACTCATCCTGTTACTCAAGATTTCACAGACAAACTGGCAAATCATTACACAGACAAAGCAAACACGTTGGACTTGTACTTAAAACAGCAACAAAGTACCAGCACTAACCCTTGTACAAAACAACAATCCAGGAATGCTCTACTCAAGCCTCTCTGTTCCTTCCAACACATCTCACACGATGAATTTATGGACCTGGTCAAAGCAAGCAGGCCTGCCAGCAGCCCTTCTGACCCCTGTCCACCTCAAACTTTCAAGACAATTCTTTTAACAACCTCTGCTGCCACTTCAGTATGAAGGATCATCAATGATTTCTTAACTACTGGAATATTTCCAGAAGAACTCAAAAAGTCATACATATGCCCTTTATTGAAGAAAACAAACTTGGACCCGCTGAAGCCTGACAACTACAGACCCATTACAAATGGACCTTTCCTGGGCAAACTGATGGAAAGAGCAACGTTCGTTCAGATGTCACAATTCATTGAAGAGAATGACATACTTTCAGACTTCCAAACAGGATTCTGTCCAGGAAGAGGCACTGAATCTGCCCTCCTTGCCATCTGGGAGGACCTGAAGAATACGGTTGACCGCAACGGGGTTGTTGCGCTACTCCTCTTGGACCTCTCAGCTGCCTTTGACACGGTTGACCATGACACTCTGAAACAAAGACTCTATGAAGCCAGCAGAGAGCGAACTGCTCTAGACTGGGTCACGTCCTACCTTTGAAACACAGCTAATGTCATCCATACCCCACCTTTCTCGTCCAAACCGTACTCCACAAAAGCAGGGGTCCCTCAAGGTTCTATCATCTCGCCCATGCTTTTCAACATTTACATGAAGTCATTACCAGTACTGATCAATAAATTTCACCTCACGTGCTATAACTATGCAGATGACACACAAATACTCCTTCAACTGGAATGCCCCAAAGACATTGAAAAATCACCAATTTTCAGCTGTCTCAGAGCCGTGGATCAGTGGATGACTTGGAGCCATCTCAATTTGAATGCTTCAAATACTGAAATACTCACATGTTGCAATTGGAAACATTACAACCCGCTTGCCGCATGGCCTAATGAACTGGGATCAATGCCTAAAGTGTCGAAGGAAGTAAGAAACCTCAGAATGACCATGGACTCCAAGCTGTCGATGAATGCCCAAGTGGATAAACTAGCAAGATCAAGCATTGTCACTATAAAACCGCTGCAATGAATTTTCCTACCAATTTTCACACAAGGTCCAAGCTACCATCACCTTTGTTCTGTCCAAACTCGATTACGCCAGTACCCTCTACCACAGATCACCTTTAACGACCATGAAAAGACTACAACGGATTCAGAACTCGGCTGCCAGACTACTCTTACATATCAAACCGCGAGACCACATCCCCCCTGCCTTGAAAGCCCTGTATTGGTTACCGGTTGCCAGAAGATCCACGTTCAAGCTGCTTTGTATCACCCACAAAGCAATACATGGAATGGGACCACTCTTCATCAGGAATAAAATCACCAATCTTCAGAAAACTACTCAAGATTTGGCTCTTACCCACATAAGCACCATACGCAAACAGAAATGTACAGCATATCCCTCTCTATATAAGCATTTGTTTTCACTATAGATATGTACCTATCTTTGTGTATTGCTTTGTATAAACATGTAAAATAATTATGTTGTTGAGAGGAAAAAATAAATAAATAAATAAAAATCATCTTTGATCTACATGTACATACTTCCATTGTGCATCTATGTACCTTCCATGTACTTGGATCTGTGTGTCTGTTACTTTTCTCCTGAAATAGCATATCCAATGCACTACCCTATTTCTCATCCTGTGCCTCTATCTTTAATCTACATATACTTACCTCCTTTATGTATCTATATACTTTCAATGTACTTATGGATCTATATATTTATCACTTTCTTCTAATTTAGCATTTCCATTGCATTACCCTATTTCTCAGCCTATACTTCCCTCAATGTATCGTCTAGCCCAACCTTCTGACTCATCTCAAACTTCTTTCTACTACTCTTTCCAATGCACTACCCTATCTCTCATCCTATACATATATCAATATATCCTATACATCCACTCTCTCATTTATCCCAAACCCCATACCACTACTATCAATATCTTTAATCTGCATATACTTACCTCCTTTATGTATCTATGTACTTTCAATGTACTTATAGATAGATATATTTATCACTTTCTTCTAGCATCTTCAATGCACTACCCTATTTCTCAGCCTTAACTTCGCCCAATACAACTTCTAGCCCAACCTTCTGACTCATCCCAAACTACTTTCTACTACTCTTTCCAGTGCACTACCCTATCTCTCATCCTGTACATCTATCAATATACCCTCTACATCCACTCTCTCATTTAACCCAAACCCCATATTTCTACTATCAATACCTTTAATCTACATATACTTACCTCCTTTATGTATCTATATACTTTCAATGTACTTATGGATATATATAATTTATCACTTTCTTCTAGCATTTCCAATTCACTACCCTATTTCGCAGCCTATACTTTGCCCAATACAACTTCTAGCCCAACCTTCTGACTCATCCCAAACTACTTTCTACTACTCTTTCCAGTGCACTACCCTATCTCTCATCCTATACATCTATCAATAAATCATCCACACCCACTCTCTCATTTATCCCAAACCCCATACCACTACTATCAATATCTTTAATCTACATATACTTACCTCCTTAATGTATCTATATACTTTCAATGTACTTATGGATATATATATTTATCACTTTCTTCTAGCATTTCCAATGCACTACCCTATTTCTCAGCCTATACTTCGCCCAATACAATTTCTAGCCCAACCTTCTGACTCATCCCAACTACTTTCTACTACTCTTTCCAGTGCACTACCCTAACTCTCATCCTATACATCTATCAATATATCCTCTACATCCACTGCTCCTCACGTCCTGGAAGCCGGAATGGAATGGTCCCTCAGGGCACAGGCTTCCCAACCATTTCAGATGATGCTCTCTAGCAGAAGAGCTGTTCCATGATTGGTCTGAGCAACCTCGTTTGCCACTCAGACGGTGCCTGGGAGCCTGCGGGTTTTCTACAGCTTGGCTGTACAATACAGCCGTGTTGGAGAAACATAAGGCTGGCCAAACACACATGCACACTTATACATTTACAGTACTCCTCCCTCCACTGGCCCAGCCCACCCCTCCTGTCAAACATAATTAACTCTGACAGAGAGTATTAAAACGATAAAAAGATAATAACAACGTGTTATTATCATGTATTTTTCATCTGCTGACAGTGCTGGCAGTGGGGCGACGCTCCTCTGCCATTACAAGGAGCCGCCCCTGAGTTCTGTTACAGTGAATGGTCAGGTAGGAAATACGTACACCTCGGGGAAAGTTGAGTGCAGGGTAGAAACTGGTCTGAAAACATATAAAAAACGTTTATTGAATACACTTGTCAATGTGGGTGTACCTTAAACAATTATCATTTTTGCCAGGGGAGCAGAATTACGGTTGCTCTGCTGATGGTCCACAAGAAAACAAAGAAAAAGCTCAACACAGTTGCTGCAGGATACATATTTACCTTAATTATAGTTGCATTAAGGTACATACATTGCCCAGACCTCTTGCAGTGTGCTTGAACGTAACTTCCCTAGGAGTGGAGCCTGTGTTCAGCCCCTGCCTGGTGGTACTTGTTGAACTCTAGCAGTCATACACCACACTCAGGCTCCTCTGCTTGGAAACTTGTTTCCATGCACTGTAATGGGCTGGGTAGAAGGATTAACATAATGCATTTACCATTAAGATGACTACATTATCTGGCCCCTGAAAGTGCACAGCTGGGAAAATATCGATGCATTGAAGAGGAAAAGCAAATATGCATAGTTTGTGATATAACATGCAAATGATTAGAGTGAATAATGGTGGCAGAGTTGTAATGGCAGCTTTTACTAGGTGTGGATTTAAGCAGCATTTACGTTTGCCAAACGTTTTCCTTCTTGGTTAGAGGAAAGTGCTTATTTTCTGGCTCTTTTGTCTTTCTATCACTATATCCAGCGGGATTCTGAGGCATGGGTAAATATTGCACTCATCACCCACCTGTTGTTTTCTTAGATTTACTGGCTGTATATTGATTTAGTGTCTGCACCACCACTTTTTAGGTCGAGCCTGGAATTTGCATCCAAAGGATGCGTCCAGGTGGAGACTTATAGCTAGCTGACTCGGGGGAATGAAGGACAAGAAACTGCCACGAGCTTCTCTTTGGCTGGATTACACTGCGTGCACGCGCACCCACATTCACGCATGCGCACATCACAGCCACACGCATACACAGCCACACGCATACACAGGCACACCCCCCGCCCCGCCCCGCCCCTATACACACACACACACACACTAGCACACTTACACGCACACACAGAGACTCCCCCACACACACACCAGCGCACCTACACTCACGCACGCACGCACACATACAAAGACCCCCCGCCGCCATCGCACACACACACACACTGCATACACACATGCTCACACACAGGTGCCAAGCCCCACTTACCGCCTCAGCCGCCTCTCCTTACTTCTGCTGCCATCCACTCTGTGGGCGCGGGCTTCTCGCAAAGTCGGAAGTCCCGCCCCACGACTGCCGTGAGCGTGCACATCCCAAGACCGGAAGTTCGGGAGAGTGCATGCTCAATGCAACATACACTCCAAATACCACTCAGTGCCACATAATTACACGCCACATAATTACACTGCACTTGATGCAACATACACTCCAAATACCACTCAGTGCCACATAATTACATGCCACATAATTACACTGTACTGAATGCAACACACTCCACACAATACCACTCATTGCCACATAATTATGCTACATTGTTATTAGTAATATCAATACATTTAAGTCACGTAAATACAACACATATTGCATTACAAATGCTATAGGTGTCACATTTGCGAAAGTTAAAACTATTGGCATTGTAAATAACAAAGCTATTAATTTCGCTATTTTCAAAACCAACACATAAATATAAAATTTGTCATTTACAATACCAACAGCTCAAACTTTCCTAATGCGAGACCTATTGCATTGCAAATGCTTGTTTCAACAAGGAGTGGAGGCATTTGAGGGTGGCCCTGTGGTGTTGACAAGGAATTGGCAGCTCGTGATGTGAAGTTAACGGCAATGTTTTTTGAGTAAGGGTTGTTGCATCCAAAGTAAGAGAAATATAAATGTGTTTGAAGACATGGGCCAAAGCGAGTTTGCTGGAAAGTATTTGATCAGAACACTGAGCAACCCGAACTGATAGCAGCTGGTGTCATGCTTAGTGATAGGCACTGAGAATGTGATTATCTTCGTTGGGGTACTCATAAAGAAAGGAGCAGAATGGCAGTGCAATACTGAAGGCGAGAGGGGATCTGGGGAGAGTAAGTGAGAAATTAGCAGTGCACGCTAGAAGAGTGGGTTTGGCCATAAATAGAAATGCACCATTAGCACTGATGCATGTTGGTGCAGTGTTGAAACAGCTCTAAAAGTGTAGCATAATGATTTTTTAAACTCAAAATTACAAATGAGGAGAAAACATTTGATTATGAATCATATGGGTGTTTCTGTACCATTCGTCATCAAGCCAGCAGTGAGTAAGCGAGAAAGTAAAATCATGGTATCTAATGGCTTGCATCTTGTCAATGGTACAACACCTTCACTTCTCCTTTCCTCAATTATGTTTGAGACTTGCATATGGGCATTCACAGATTGATTACTTCTTCTCACCAGAGTATGACTGGGTAAGTGAAATAGCCATGGAAAAGATTAATGGGATTGTTTTAAACACACAAAATCCACAGGTTTTCCCTCGAGAGGCACATATTTTTGGAGTAGCTCACTGAGTAGTAGCACAGGAATGGAACTATGTTTAAATTGGTCTTGATAACCATTAAATAGGTACTGGTGGTAGATCCAGTGGCAAGTACAGTGCAGACCTAATTTGGGTCTGTGGAGAGGTGTATTGATAGTGCTGGAAGGGAAGGAAATAATTGGGCCTGAGGTACTGAGGATGAAGATAGAGCAGAGTGAAATAATAGGTGGATTAATGTTTGAGTATAGAAGATTGCTGATGACAAAGAGGGTGGAGATGAAACACATAAGGTTTTGATCTATAAAACCATTGGCATGATTTAGAAGTGCTAGGAATTCACAAATGGTGAAATTGCACTTGAGTAATAATTTACCCATATGTAATATCAACCCAGGATAGTGCAGTATCACAGATGGGAAAATCCTACACAAGACCAAGAAGTAGTCAATCCAAGAATGGAGATTCCCATTGGAATTTTTGGAAAACCTTCATGGTGGCCTCTGAGGGTGAGTAGACCACCATGTCTGTGTTTGTGTTTACATAAAGTGAACATTTTTTTTAAATGCAGCCCATTTCCTTAAAAGAACAGGACTGTGGCCTACCTACTCTCCTTACATTTTTTCAAATTGTTACAAAAGGAAAGTAGTCCAAAGGGGACCTCTTATCCTTTGTAAATGAAGCAACACCCTAACCGAGTAATCAGCAACTGATCAATGGTTTACACCCAGAATTCCAATAAACCATTCATAAATCATGGTACGATTCGCAATTTGGAAGAGATGCTCACAACACGACCCATCCAAATGACAATTCGAAATACATTTCCAAACCCGTTTGCCGATTGTAATACTTTTACGAATTGGTAAATGCAATTTGTAAATACAAAAATGCTTTTAAATGGTGGCAAACCTTCTGATTTAGCTAATCAGAGGGTTTACAACTGTTAAAACGTTTTATACATTAGGCCCTAAGTGCTGTCAGCACAAATGAAACACTGCCTTTTGTGAATTTGAATTGCTTACACCTGGAGTTTTCATATCTTAGTGTGCTTTAAGCACAATCTCTCTTCTTGTTACATGCCTCCTACGTAATATATTTCCTTTTGTATTTTCTCCGCCATATTTCATGAATGTTATTTTAGGGGGTGGCATAAATTGGGGCATGATTCCAAAATTCTGATTTTGGTTGCTGTATATACTGTGGTAAAGTTCTTGCATAATACTTGAACTTGTTGATTTATAAAGTTGTTAAGTACACGCAGTGCGTCATTTTCAAACATAGAAAGATGCACCTTACTTTTTAGAAATACCAGATGCTTTGAAACATCTGTGTATCTGCAGAATCTGCTTCTAGTGATAATGCTTCCCGTAAAAGTGATTAATCATTCTGATCAGTCTGGCTGGAGGACAGGTCATGACTTCCCTGCAGCCTGTAATCTATTATGTATGTATCTGCAACTGATCAGCATTCCGATGGAGTCATTCCGGCATTACTATGAGGTTTATTCCTAATAATGTGTTTATTTTTTGTTATCAGGTTTGCTGTAAAAAAACACACGCAAAGGATACTAGGCACACAACACACACACCTTTACGAATGCAAACGATAAACATTTTATACTGTTACAAGAGTGTAACTACACACATTCTACTACTACTACTACTACTACTACTACTAATACAGCGTTTTAAAGAAAACCCAATTCCTTTTCATAACTGTGTAGACAATTGAATATGGCACATTGTTCACTGACACAACAACAATGTAATAAATATTGATGTAAAAAATATCAAATAAAAAATATAGACAACAAAAATCATTAACTCCTATACCTAAACAGGTAAGTACAAAAATATCGACTAAAAAATATAGATGTAAAAAAATAGATGTATAAAATATCGACTTTTATATAAATATAAAATAAAATAATATGTATTAAATATATTAAATATTAAATTAAACTTTCACAAAATAAAACACACTTAATATACATTTTAATAAAATATAACAAATCAACTTACTAAAAAAGGTAAAAACACAAACATAATTATTTATACATATATATTTACTTTAAAACAATTAATAAACTACTATTTTTAATTTATGTTAAAAGTTTTAAATTAGATAAAAATAAAATCTACATCAATGATTTAAAGTATAAAAAAAATTATAATAAATTAAAACATTAAACTATTAAAAATATTCTAACTTACAGTTCACAATAATATCAGTGCAACGGTAGGGAAAGCGTTGGATAGCGGGGGTGTAAAAATTACTATTCCCACTCCAGGGAGGGCAACAGTAGGGAAAAACTATTACTATTAACAACTAATTATTAAGTAATTAAAATCTAATTAATACCCACCTTTCACCCCTTTAAGAGTAAAAACAACACACAAAAAATAAACAACTACCCAAATAAATATCAATCACTCAATCAATCAATCATTTGTAAAGCACACTACTCACCCGAGAGGGTCTCAAGGCGCTGAGGGGGGAGGGGGTGCAGCTACTGCTCGAACAGCCAGGTCTTGAGGAGTCTCCTGAAGGTCAGCATGTCTTGGGTCTGCCGTAGGTGGGCAGGGAGGGTGTTCCACGTCTTGGTGGGGAGATGGGAGAAATATCTGCCGCTGGTGGTCGTTCAGCGGATGCGTGGGACAGTGGCGAGGGCAAGGTTGGCAGAGTGAAGCTGGCGGTTCCGGATGTAGAATGATAGTCATTCGTTAAGGTATTTTGTAAGCATGGGCGTAAAATCCGTTTTGCGGGCTAATTAGCGGATTTTTGACGATTTCGCGATCCGCGAATCGCGTGAAATTACCCAATAATCCGCAAATTCGCAAGCTACAAATTATTTTGCTTGGTTGCGCTTGAAAAATACAATATCGCGCGCGCAGCGTTGACTCTGAGCCTGCCGAGTTGTTTTTCTCCCGGTTTTGCTTGTGCTGAGACATTTTCGATCTTGCTGCGTAATTGCGCAAGAGTTTATCGAACGCAATAATGTCATCGCGGCTTGCCATCTTGCACGGCGAGAGTTTGACAACGCGAGTACGTCATAAATGCCCGCGACAGCGCGCAGCTGACTTCCGGCGGGAGGTTTGAACAGCTCGCATTCCCGAAATTGCAAAAATTGCAATGCTGCACAAGAAATCCACAGCAGGAAGCATAAACCTTGTGAAAATGATGATTTTGATCAGAATAACTCCTCAGATTGACATTTGGCTGCACTTTTTGGTGCAGGAGTCCATTTTTTGGGGTGGGGTGGGAGGAAGGAAGTGCCCCAGAGTCTCCAACTTCCTGTTCCTGTCCAGCAGGCTCCTCCCAGTGCTTTGTCCATGTCCTGGTCACTTTTCATTTGGCTGTGTAGCTGGAAGGATTACTTTTTTTTGCTACTGGTGGATTTTTGTATTTGAGGACTTTTTGGACTTTGGAGTTTGGATCACTTTTGGACTTGAGATTTTACAAGTACGTTGGTGTTGTTTGTTTGGGGCATTGCAGTTGAGGCAACTCCAGTTCTAAAACTTTTTTCACAACTTTAATAAAATATATATTGTGGTGGGTAGCTAGCCACAGTATCCAGTAGGCCCAGGGTTAGTCATGGGTGCATGATACAACTGTTTCGCTGATTTTTTTTTAACTTAATTCTCATTTATGTCATGGAATTTTAGCTCACTGTTATATGTTGGTTTTTTTTAATTTTGGGGTGCCTTTAAAGCCTCACTAGCCAGTAGGCCCAGGGGTAGTGAGTGGTGCATGGACCAAGTCTTTCTGTGGGGTGTCTTGAATTTAAACATCATTCAGGGCATGGATGGCATGGGATTGTGGTTATTTTTATGTGTTTTTCGATTTTTTGGGGTGTTGTTGGGGACTGGCCATGTGGATGGGGGCCATTTTGAGGGCTGGTACAGGCAGGGCCTGGCCATGTGCTGGGGGTGAAGGGGCCATTTTGAAGGCAGGCAGTGTGCTCAGGCCTGCACCCAGTTTGCCTTGCTTTCAACCATTATGCCCAGGGGTACTCAGTGGTGCATGGGCCTAGTCTTTCTGTGGGGTGTCTTGAATTTAAACATCATTGAGGGCATGGATGGCATGGGATTGTGGTGATTTTTATGTGTTTTTTCGATTTTTTGGGGTGTTGTTGGGGACTGGCCATGTGGGTGGGGGCCATTTTGAGGGCTGGTACAGGCAGGGCCTGGCCATGTGCTGGTGGTCAAGGGGTCATTTTGAAGGCAGGCAGTGTGCTCAGGCCTGCAACCATTTTGCCTAGCTTTCATCCATTATGCCCAGGGGTACTCAGTGGTGCATGGGCCTAGTCTTTCTGTGGGGTGTCTTGAATTTAAACATCATTGAGGGCATGGATAGCATGGGATTGTGGTGATTTTTATGTGTTTTTCGATTTTTTTGGGGTGTTGTTGGGGACTGGCCATGTGGGTGGGGGCCATTTTGAGGGCTGGTACAGGCAGGGCCTGGCCATGTGCTGGGGTCAAGGGGTCATTTTGAAGGCAGGCAGTGTGCTCAGGCCTGCACCCATTTTGCCTAGCTTTCATCCATTATGCCCAGGGGTAGTCAGTGGTGCATGGGCCTAGTCTTTCTGTGGATTGTCTTGAATTTAAACATCATTGAGGGCATGGATGGCATGGGATTGTGGTGATTTTTATGTGTTGTGCGATTTTTTGGGGTGTTGTTGGGGACTGGCCATGTGGGTGGGGGCCATTTTGAGGGCTGGTACAGGCAGGGCCTGGCCATGTGCTTGGGGTCAAGGGGCCATTTTGAAGGCAGGCAGTGTGCTCAGGCCTGCACCCAGTTTGCCTTGCTTTCAAACATTATGCCCAGGGGTACTCAGTGGTGCATGGGCCTAGTCTTTCTGTGGGGTGTCTTGAATTTAAACATAAGGTCCACATTTGTAAAGCGCACAATCACCCGTAAGGGTCTCTAGGCGCTGGGGGCCGTCGGGAAGATTAAGCGAGCTATTGCCCAGAGTCACATGGTGCTGGGCTAACCTGCCGCCGGAGCCGGGGATCGAACCGTGGTCCCCAGATTCCAGCGTCAGTCGCCCTGGCCGCGGCGCCACACCTCTCCCTGGTACAGGCAGGGCCTGGCCATGTGCTGGGGGTCAAGGGGCCATTTTGAAGGCAGGCAGTGTGCTCAGGCCTGCACCCAGTTTGCCTTGCTTTCAACCATTATGCCCAGGGGTACTCAGTGGTGCATGGGCCTAGTCTTTCTGTGGGGTGTCTTGAATTTAAACATCATTGAGGGCATGGATGGCATGGGATTCTGGTGATTTTTATGTGTTTTTCGATTTTTTGGGGTGTTGTTGGGAACTGGCCATGTGGGTGGGGGCCATTTTGAGGGCTGGTACAGGCAGGGCCTGGCCATGTGCTGGGGGTCAAGGGGCCATTTTGAAGGCAGACAGTGTGCTCAGGCCTGCACCCAGTTTGCCTTGCTTTCAAACATTATGCCCAGGGGTACTCAGTGGTGCATGGGCCTAGTCTTTCTGTGGGGTGTCTTGAATTTAAACATCATTGAGAGCATGGATGGCACTGGATTGTGGTGATTTATATGTGTTTTTCTACTTTTTGGGGTGTATAACTGATGTTCCTCTGTCTTCCATTGCTTTTAGGTGCACAAGAGAACCACCAGTGCCAGGACGTCCTGCAGCGGTGTGTGCAGCACAACGTCACGCGACGTCACGTGTGGCCACAGACAAGACAACTCTGCAACTCGTGCAACTGCGGCCTGCTGTTCTGACATCTGAAGAAGATGGGCCCAAAGAAAGGTGGCCGTAGCGCCTCAGCGAAGAAAGTTGCCAGTGCCACTGCCAGTAAGAAGGAGCAGAAGAAGCAAGTGGCACCACCTACCAAGGAGACTGGTGTGCCCACCGACACCTTTTTTGAGAGAAAAAAAACTACGCCTGCAGCAGCAGCGCTGTCCGCCGGGGACCAAGCTGGAAGCAGCACCTCCGCCTCATTAGGGTCAGTGCCACCACACCAAGTTAGGTCCAAGACCATGAGTGCTGAGGCAGCCACTTTACTTTCTCAATCACCATCGACCAGTGATTTTGGCTCATCACAAGAAAGTACCATCCAATCAACGCCGGGTGTAACTCAGCTGGCGAGTGTTCAACAATCACAGCCGCAACGACAACCACAAGTGCAACTAGTACAAGCGCAAGTACATGGGCAAGGAGAGGCGCAAGTACATGGGCAAGGAGAGGCGCAAGTACATGGGCAAGGAGAGGCGCAAGTACATGGGCAAGGAGAGGCGCACATACATGCACAAGGAGAGGCGCAAGTAGAGGTGCATGGAGAGGTGCAACTAGAGGTTCATGGAGCGGTACAACTGCCTACAACGCTTGTTCCTCCAGAAGTAGGGGCACATCAGGAAATTGATATTCAAGTGGAGGTATCATTCAAGGACGCCCCTCCTCCTGAGAATGATCCATTGTCTTCCAGATCCCCAGCAAGAAAAAGGTCAAGGAGGGCTGCTACTACTACTACTACAAGTTCTTCTTCAAGCCCCCTTCATTCTGATGACCTTGATCGTGATTTGAACCCAGCAATGCAGTCTGACAGTGAGGCACGCCATGAGCCGACAAAGGTAGCTAAGCCTAAAAGGAAGGTTCCCGCAAGGCTTCGACTTATGGGTGATGACGACAAACAAGAAGTGGTGTCTTCTGCTGCTGATGAACAGTCTGATGACGACCCAGTCATCACACACGTCACTCCGGCCACAACGGGCATGCAGCAGACAAACATTTTAACCCTAGCCCGAATGGCTGCTGAGCGGGATGTGGGCGGCGTGGCACTGGTACCACCTCCAACGCAGTTAACTACAACACCAACACGACCTACAGCTTCCATATTTTCTCATCAGACCTCCATCCAGCTCGACCTCCATTACCTCAAGTAGTGGTGCTGTAAGTGAACAACAGAAACAAAATCAGCCATGCCCATCCTCCACTTCATCTGGCATTTAAAGTCAAAGCAGCACCTCCACCACCAGCAGACATCTCCAGTCCCCAGTTTGGGACTTCTTTACTGTTAGCAAAAAGGCGGAAAACATGGTAGTTTGTTCGATTTGTAAAGTATCAGTTAGTCGGGGTAAGCTTGGTACCAACTATGGTACCGGAGGCCAGAGAGGTCATCTAAAACAACACCACCCTATCCAGTGGTAGAAGCACCTAAGTGAGATCGAGGAAGCCAAAACAAAAACAAATCCAAATGTATCCCTTGATATTGCATCTGATGATGACGAGAGGCTGATTGTGCAGGGGGGAAGTGAAGAAGCGACAGACATTTTTTCTGGTACACCCAGTACCCCTGGCAGTAGCACTGCAGTGGTAGCGCCCACACCCTCTACCCCTGCAACATGTATGAGGCACACTAAGAGTCTGGGACAGAGACCAATGCAAAAAACTAAATCAATGAGCCTAACTGGTTTGAAGTCTGCATCATCATCATCATCATCATCACGTAAAACGGTCCAGCCCACCATTAGCAGCATGTTTTGGTCGGATGCGCCATTTGAACGCAACCACCCAACAGTACGTCTGTATAACGCAAAGCTGGCTAAAATGCTAGCGCTGGACCTTCTCCCTTTCTCTTTCGTGGAAGGGGTGGGTTTTCGTGAATTGGTGGCAACAGTCTGCCCTAAATGGAAGGTTCCTAGCCGGTCCTATTTTGCAAAGGTTGCTGTTCCAGCACTACATCAAGATGTGCTGGAGGTGATTGGCGCAGCTATTCTGAAGAGTGCTGTTCACACTATCCACATGACAACAGACATGTGGACCAGTTGCCAAGCCCTTGATTACATGTGCATCACTGCACACTGGGTCTCTTTTGCAGGGGTCGAAAGACAGTTAAAACACAAAGATGTTGACACAGAGGAAGTTTTTCAAGCTACTCGCAAACATGCAACAGTAGGCATGTTTGCCATGGAGAAATCTCACACTGCACCTAACCTTCTGGAGGAGTTTAACAGGAAGGTCAATGAATGGCTGCATCCAAGAAATCGCACAGTTGGTTATGTTTCCACGGATAATGGCAGTAATATAGTTAAGGCCATGGAGCACGGTGGCTATTTCAGAGTGCCGTGTTTGGCGCACAGTATTAACATCGTGGTGCAAGCCTTCTTGAAAACAGTAGCGCCAGTCGTCAAATTACTGACCATCTGCCGAAGGATCTGCACACATTTCAGCCATTCTTTTAAGGCCCGGAAGCAGCTGAGGAGCCTTCAATATGAACGTAAACTGCCAGTCAAAGGACTAATCCAGGAGGTGGCAACACGTTGGAACTCAACCTCTTACATGCTTGAGCGTCTGTCTGAGCAGTGGGAGGTAATAAATGAGTATGTCTATAAACTGGGTTCTACTCACAAAGAGATGAGGCTAGAGTTGGAGGAATGGAAGCTAATTGCAAGCCTGACAGACATGCTTCGTCCTTTTGAGCTCTTCACGCGTGAAGTCAGCAGGCAGGACTGTTCTTTGAGCAAAGCTATACCATTGTTGCGCATGCTAGAGCACCAACTGAAGGAGGTGTCTTCAACATTCCGAGATCATGGTTAAAAGCGAGAAGAATATGATTTGGCAGAGAAGTTATTAAGGAGCCTACTTCGCAATGAAAGGCTTACAAAGATACATACAGAACAACATTACATTTGTGCCACTATTCTGGATCCACGGTACAAAAAGGCAGTGGATAGCAAAGCATTCATTCCTTTTGATGAAGCAGATGTTTCAAAGTACAAACATTGGCTAGCTGTGTCAGCCACTCGGTTTGAAAAAGAGCGGCAGAACCTTCAAGTAGGCAGCACAAGTACAACTGAATCAGCAGGCCATCCGGCGTCAAGTTCCACTTCGCAATCCGTGGCCGAAGGGAGTCACTTTCCCTCACAGCCGTTAACGACACCAGCAACCATATCATCATCCTCACCTGCACCAGGCCGCAAACAAATATTGTCGGAAGGGGATTGGCTAACTCAGCAAGGGTTTGCTCGGTCCACTGATGAAAAGGTCGCAGATGGTACGCAAAGTGGATCAACCCTGGAGAACCTTGAGTTGGTGGTGCAGGCCTATCTGGATGACCCAACAGAGGTCTGTCATAATGAGAACCCATTGGGATATTGGTATACGAAAAGCTCTGTATGGCGACTGATCACCAACCTGGCTCTAAATTATTTGTCTTGCCCACTCGCAAGCGTGTCTTCTGAACGTCAGTGCTGCTGGTGCCATTGTCAGTTCAAAAAGGACCCGCCTTTTGCCCATAAATGTGGAGAGGTTAACAATAATCAAAATGAATCAGCACTTCATACCACCCGATTACAAAATACGTGAATGCACGGAGGAAGAAGAGGACACCGATTTAGGTGACCCCAACGGAAGTTCTTATCGGTCACCAGACCTACTCCAGTCTCAATTCATAGACTTGGAGGACGAGCTCTGCTTCCCTGACACCGAGGCCTGAAAATTACTTCCTTTTTTTCCGTACTTATTCACTTTTATTCCTGTGTGGCTTTCTTTGTTTTGCTACTTGTACCACAACACAACTCTAATCACCTAATCATAACAAGTCCATCATCAGCACTGTCTTCATCTTACTTTCCTTATTGATTTGAAGGTGCCGCAGTTTGCATTCAGATGTTCACAAGTTCACAACTCAATCATGCTCCTCTATCCTCCTCATCCAGACTCCCCCTTTCCATTTCCCTCAAGGCAGATGGATGGATTATGGAGAAAAAACAAACTTTGTCTTCGTAAACGAGTCCCTCAAGTGGGACTGAAATAACTGACTGACTACATGCTTGCTGATTGTTGACAGACCTACTTCTGAAATTTACAGGAGAGGCTGCCCTGTGGGCCCTCACTTTCCGAAGAAGATGCGGACAAAAAGTAGAACAGGTAATGAATAATGAGAAGATGACATGCAGTGGACAGCAATAGCTGTTTGTCTCTGTTGAAACCAATTGCTGTTTGTTTTTTGTGAACAGCGCAATTTGCCATGTTTTGAATATACCAGTATTGCAGGTTTTTGGGGGTGTTCTAGATTTGCGGTGCTGGGTCGGGGGGTCTGGGAGCACTGCTGGCACAGTCTAATGTTGATTGCATTTGTTTTTCAGGAAATCCATGGTGGAAAAGGGGAGTTTGGGCCTAGCTGCACAGCGCATTTGGACAATATTTCCAGGTTGGCCCGAAATTTGCTAAGTCTCACTTTTTAAGGTTTTGCTGTTTGGCCGTTTGGGGATGTTAAACTTGTTTCCGCCTGGGTTGACGGGTCTGGGGGCATTGCTAGGAAGGTCTAATACCGGATAAAAGTGTTTTGGAGAAAATCCGTGGTGAAAACGTTTTTCACTTTACAGAGTTTTCACTCACTTTCGTGTTTTCGGGGCCTGCTTGGGGGGGTTCCTGGTGTTTTGGGGGGGGTTAGGGGGGCTTGGAGCAACACTGGGTATGGATAGTTTTGATTGCAAGTGGTTTGAAGAAAATCCATGGTGGCAAAGGGGAGTTAGGGCCTAGCGGCAGAGCGCGCGTGGAGTGATTTTGGAAATTTGCTTAAAAAATTCTAAGTCCCCATTTTTGTATTTTTGCTTTTTGGCTGTTTGAGGGTCTTCTACTTGTTCCCGCCTGGGTTGACGGGTCTGGGGGCATTGCTGGGAAGGTCTAATACCGGATAAAAGTGGTTTGGAGAAAATCGGTGGTGAAAAAGTGTTTGCGTTTTTGCTCACTTGCTTGTCTTTGGGGTGCTGTTTAGGGGGTTCCTGGTGTGTGGGGTGGGTTTTGGGGTCTGGGGGCACTGCTGGCACAGTCTAATTTTGATTGCATTTGTTTTTCAGGAAATCCATGGTGGAAAACGGGAGTTATGGCCTAGCTGCACAGCGCACTTGGAGTGATTTTGGAATGAGGCCTAAATATTTCAAAGTGTGAGTTTTTCCGGTTTTGCTTTTTGCCTGTTTGGGGGTCTTTTACTTTTTTTCGCCTGGGTTGATGGGTCTGGGGGCATTGCTAGGAAGGTCTAATACCGGATAAAAGTGTTTTGGATAAAATACATGGTGAAAAAGTTTTTCACTTTACAGAGTTTTCGCTCACTTTTGTGTTTTCGGGGACCTGCTTGGGGGCGTTCCTGGTGTTTGGGGGGGTGTTGGGGGGGTTGGAGCAACGCTGGGTATGGGTAGTTTTGATTGCAAGTGGTTTGAAGAAAATCCATGGTGGCAAAGGGGAGTTAGGGCCTAGCTGCAGAGCGCGCGCGGAGTGATTTTGGCTGTTTGGGGGTCTTCTACTTGTTTCCGCCTGGGTTGACGGGTCTGGGGGCATTGCTGGGAAGGTCTAATACCGGATAAATGTGGTTTGGAGAAAATCGGAGGTGAAAAAGTGTTTGCGTTTTTGCTCACTTGCTTGTCTTTAGGGGCCTGCTTGGGGGGGTTCCTGGTGTTTGGGGGTGGGTTTTGGGGTATGGGAGCACTGCTGGCACAGTCTAATTTTGATTGCATTTGTTTTTCAGGAAATCCATGGTGGAAAAGGGGAGTTAGGGCCTAGCTGTCCCCATTTTTGTATTTTTGTTTTTTAGCTGTTTGGGGGTCTTATACTTGTTTTCGCCTGGGTTGATGGGTCTGGGGGCATTGCTAGGGAAGGTCTAATACCGGATAAAAGTGGTTTGGAGAAAATCGGAGGTGAAAAAGTTTTTCCATTTTCAGGCATTTCGCTCACTTTAGCGTTTTTGGGGGCCTGTTTGGGGGGTTCCTGGTGTTTGTGGGTGGTTTTTGGGGTCTTGGAGCAACGCTGGGTATGGATACTTTTGATTGCAAGAGGTTTGAAGCAAATCCATGGTGGCAAAGGGGAGTTAGGGCCTAGCTGCAGAGCGCGCACGGAGTGATTTTGGTAATATGACTAAAACTTTCCAAGTCCCCATTTTTGTATTTTTACTTTTTGGCTGTTTGGGGGTCTTCTACTTGTTTTCGCCTGGGTTGACGGGTCTGGGGGCATTGCTGGGATGGTCTAATACCGGATAAAAGTGATTTGGATAAAATCCGTGGTGAAAAAGTTTTTCACTTTACAGAGTTTTCGCTCACTTTTGTGTTTTCGGGGGCCTGCTTGGGGGGGTTCCTGGTGTTTGGAGGGGTTGGGGGGTCTTGGAGCAACGCTGGGCATGGATACTTTTGATTGCAAGAGGTTTGAAGCAAATCCATGGTGGCAAAGGGGAGTTAGGGCCTAGCTGCAGAGCGCGCGTGGACTGATTTGGGAAATTTACCTAAAAATTTCTAAGTCCCCATTTTTGTATTTTTGCTTTTTCGGCTGTTTGGGGGTATTCTACTTGTTTTCGCCTGGGTTGACGGTGTGGGGGCATTGCTGGGATGGTCTAATACCGGATAAAAGTGTTTTGGATAAAATCCGTGGTGAAAAAGTTTTTCACTTTACAGAGTTTTCGCTCACTTTCGTGTTTTCAGGGGCTTGCTTGGGGGGGTTCCTGGTGTTTGGGGGGGTTGGGGGGTCATGGAGCAACGCTGGGTATGGATACTTTTGATAGCAAGAGGTTTGAAGCAAATCCATGGTGGCAAAGGGGAGTTAGGGCCTAGCTGCAGAGCGCGCGTGGAGTTGTTTTGGAAATTTGCCTAAAAATTTCTAAGTCCACATTTTTGTATTTTTGCTTTTCGGCTGTTTGGGGGTCTTCTACTTGTTTTCGCCTGGGTTGACGGGTCTGGGGGCATTGCTGAGATGGTCTAATATCGGATAAAAATGTTTTGGATAAAATGCGTGGTGAAAAAGTTTTTCACTTTACAGAGTTTTCGCTCACTTTCGTGTTTTCAGGGGCCTGCTTGGGGGGGTTCCTGGTGTTTGGGGGGGGATTGGGGGGTCTTGGAGCAATGCTGGCACAGTCTAATGTTGATTGCATTTGTTTTTCAGGAAATCCATGGTGGAAAAGTGGAGTTATGACCTAGCTGCACAGCGCGTTTGGACAGAATTGAAAGAAGGCTGAAAATATTCTAAGTATGAGATTTTCCATTTTTGCTTTTTGCCTGTTTGGGGGTGTTCTGCTTTTTTGCAGGTGGGTTGGCAGGTCTTGGGGCATTGCTGGGAAGGTCTAATACTGGATAAAAGTGGTTTGGAGAAAATCCATGCTGAAAATCTTTTTGGCACTTTTTTTAACTTAGGGCTCGTTAGGGTTAGCAGCAGTATTGCATATGTTTGGGGTGTTCTAGATTTTTGCAACTGGGTTCTGGGGTCTTAGATCACTCTTGGGAATGTGTAATTTTGGTTGCAAGTGGTTTGAAGAAAATCCATGGTGGGAAAGGGGGGATTTGGCCTAGTTAAAGAAAGCGTTTACCACTATTCTTAACTTAGGGCTTGTTAGGGTTAGCAGTATTGTATTGCATGTGTCTGGGCGGGGGTTCTAGATTTTTACGACTAGGTGGGGTCTTGGAACACTTGTTGGAATGTCTAATTTAGAATTTTGATTGCAAGTGGTTTAAAGAAAATCCATGGTGGGAAAGGGGGGTTTTGGGCATACTTTCTGAGTGCGTTTTGGCACGATTTGAAATTAGGCCTCTGCGAGGTAGCAGCAGTATTCTGCATGTTTTTGGGAGGGTAATGTGGGGTGTTCTAGATTTTGGGGATTGTCATCTCTGAAAGTGACAGTATAATTTTTGCACTACACAGCGTGGCTTATTTTTTTTTTTCTCCGATGTCTGTAACACTTACTGTTGTGTTTTTCCATCATCAATTACAGGCAGGCTTTTACCCTGTGCCATGGATGTAATACTCAAGCTTACAATTAGCGATCTGCAAATCCGCATCAGGCAGGCAGTGGACAGTGTGTCTGGTCACCAAGATTGATTGACGGAGCATCCGATGGAATGAAGGAGTACCGCGAATAAGAGGAATGGCTGGATGCATCAACTTCACAAATTCAACGGAACAACTACAAAAACAGTAACAGTATCCCAAATTCTCCTTATCTTTTAAATGATATTCTTGTGAACTTGAACTTACTTCTACGAGTGTGACTCTGTGCGTTTGTTTGATCTCTGCTTCAAATTCATCCCTCCAGCTATTTGATACGTCTTTGCTATGTTTAACACTAATTTAATGTTCTAAGTGTTTATTCTCTCAGAGGGCAGAGAGGCAAGTGAAATTGCATAATGACTGCAGCCCTGTACTGTCAACTTGTTTCTTCGTAGTTACTAGTAAGTTGCAGTAAGTAGTAGTACTACTTTTCAGTAAGCTAACCATCCATTTAGTAAACAACTTCTGGCATGCAGTAGTGCACTTCCTTTATGTCCCTTTAAAGATTTATCAATATCTTCAAATCCAAAGATTTGTTTACTCTTCATTTGTTGATTGACTGTCCATGCTGTTTTTTTCCTCTCTACCAAACTTTTCCAAAAACCCCCATTCCCATCCAATTTTCAAACCCTAACCCTCTTCCCCCAGGCTGTGTGGTATTTCATTGAGGTGTGACTGACAACAACAATCAATTCCACACACTTGCTAGGGAGGATAAGGTCAAAGCAACCAGAAGTTCATGTGCGCCATCGTGGATTGATAAGAACATCCTCCTCCTACACGACGTGAACAATCAAATGCTTAATGCTTACCTTACGTTGGCACTGCTTAGACTACAATTTAGGGCACTGTTCTGTACCGTACTATCTATTGTACTGTTTCTAATACTAAGCTCAGGCCACTCAATGTTTAATTTCCTCTTTTTTTCATATGGTGATACTGCTATGTACAGGAATTTATATAGCGCAAATCACCAAGCGGTTTCTATGCGCTTGCTTAGGGAACCCGTCCTGGTATTCCCCTGTGAGATAACCCCGGCAGGGTATCCGCAAGGTGAAAGCCAGGCATCCCGCCGCGAGTGTACCACTACTGCTACCAGCACAACAATGATATTGCATACGTCGAGGATTCAAGTCAACAACCAACCTTAATCACCATTTGCAATGCAGCCAGCCCTGGGGCTTCCCCGATTCTCAAACACAAATCACATGTAAGATAAGCATATTGGAGAGGTAGTAGAATAATGGGTTAGGAGGACTAAGTTGGGAGGAGAGCAGAGACTGACAGTACTACTAGTAAAGTACAGTAGTAGGGCTACTAAATTTACTAACTCGGTTACTTGCATTTTGGTAAATTTCAGGACTAGATGTTTCATTCATGCTTGTAAGTTTGAAGAAAACAAACGTCCAGTAACCACCGCCAACCCCCACACAAAATAATATATGAACGCGCATACTGTGTTTTTGTAAGAAAAATTATTATTAAAAAATATATATTCGTGTTGTTTTCAGCACAACAATAAAATAAATTACCCCAACTCACCCCCCCTCCCGAACCCAACCAATGTAAAAAAGTCCAAAAGTCCCCTTTCCCGAACACCCAATTCCCACCCCCCCCAACAGTCTTTAAAAAAGGGGCAAGGGACAGTCACTTCCTCCGGTGACGTAGTTTGGCAAGCTGTTGCTGCATGTCCCGCTGCTCTTTGCGGAGGTCCCGGAGCTGGCGCTGATGTTTTTCGGCCAACCGCTCCAGGTAGTCCACTCTTCTGCGTAGCCGGCGTACACGAACCATCCAGGATCTGGGGGGGGCGCTGATGTTGTTGCTGCTGTGCGGCGGCGGCGGCGGAAGGCTGTCGGGCCACGGGCTCCGTTTGGCTGGAGGCTTTTGGCTGGTGGACCCAGGGGCAGTGGAGGAGGATGTAGATGTTGATGTCTCCTCATGCTGCCGAGCCCACAACCGCCGATACTCGGCACAAATAGCCTCCAGCTTACGGGCCCTGGCCCGGACAGCCATCTCCTTACGGGTGGGCTTTTTGGGAGTAGCATCTATGAAGAAAGAAAGAAAAATACTGTAGCCAATAGTCTTTAACATAAAGTCAAAATAATTCAACGGAAGGTTGACACTCAGTAACACCAGCAAGTAGCAAACACAGTATAACATTTTGGCATGTATCTTTCCGCCGTCTTTGTAAGCCTGTGACACTGTGAGTTTCAGGAATTCTACTAGCAGCACTATAGGTGGACTCACTACTACATACATAGTCAGAGATTACTAAAAAAAGGCCTTTTTTACTTTTTTTCTCTTGTTTTGCAAAAGAAATTACTGGAATGTGAACTTGTGGTAGCCGCCATAATGGCAGCTCACTCAGCTTTCACCCAAGAAATACAGACACAGGCCATGATGATGCAGACTCGCAGTACTTTAAGCAGTTCATGCAGGTGGGGATAGGAATGTCTTACTTTTCTATAGGGGTGGCACTGCCACTGGCCATACTTCATCCACTCAGCGTCTGTTCTATTACATCATACACCTCTGCTATCGACGAGGAGGATAAAGAAGATAACATCCAGGCTTCCAAAGTACGTCTATGATTCTTCTTAATGTCTCAAATGTACCAACATTTCTTTTTGTCAACAACCAATTAATACCCTTTTCATTATATTTTGGAAACCGCCGTCTTCTTTCTTATGTTGAATTGCATTCAACAAAACCATTCTTTACAGTCATAAATATTAAGACTCGCTCGTCCTTCGTTTCACCCTTCTTTAACTTTTCGTTCTTCACATCCCTAAACTACATCTGATATGACTTGGCTTCACAATAAAAATTTGCCAGCTGAGTTGAAGTGAAATAGAATGGCCGTTGGTTACCAGAGAAGTACCGCCACTAATGCTATTAAAAGTCAAGGTTGACTGTCTTCTCTGTGATAGCCCAAAAAGTAGTTCTAAATTAGTAAATGTTCTTGACAGTACAGTGTACTTATACTAGTGTACTGTGTACTACTGTACAGTACATCATACACTCCTTTGCGAGCCTACTCAAAAAAATTTCAATAAGTAAGGAGAATAATAACTTACCACCGTCCGCCGCCACTGAGTCTTCCCCCCCCCAGCTCCTCCTGTTGGCGCCGCCGCATCCAGAGTGGACCCCTCTGCACTGCTGGCCCCGGCACTGGTGGTCATCTGTGCCGCATCAGATGTTGTGACGTCTAGGAAAAACATGTCATATTTTCAGATGCCATACACAACCACTATTTTGTCTCGTAATGGAAGAAAATGTTACATAACACATTTTTTATTACTGGGATTGAAAAAAAGTAACGGTTTTGGGGAGGGTGTTAACCTTTTATATGCTTATTCCATTAAATGCTACACTTCTTCTTATGACAACTGATGAATGCTTGCTTAACGTGCACCATTTTTCTCATTACAGAAAGAAGATTCCATTGCCCTTCTGCCAGACGATTCACCAAGTACTATTAAGTCATCACCAGCAGTACTTTAAGTACTTTAAAGAAGGTGTGGGCTCCCGCACAGTTATTCTAAAAATTTCATGTGTCTGTTAACTATTATTAAGTTTGAGTCATACTCATTTCATTCATGGGAATGTTGTTTAAACTTTAACGTCATCTTCATCCATCAGAATACTACGCTATTAAAAATAAAGAAATAATGTTTTCATTTCTTAATTGAAAATAAAACTTTAAAACTAACAAACACTGTGTGGTTTTTGTTTACGAGTGAGTGAGCGGAAAGGTTTGAACTACTGCACTTGGCAGTCATGTTTCAGTGACTCAGATAGGCCGGGACTCGGAGGTAGTCTTCTTCTGTTTTTCTGGGTCGTAAAATCATTGGTCAGACATTCTAGATAGTCGGTCAGGGGATTGGGGGTTCAACTTCTGTTCGGACTGAGGTATGTCGAAAGTCAAACTGCACCTATCATCAACAATGTCCTATTTATCTTGTCCATACTTCTTTGTGTGCAGAATAGTCCCTGAAACACTAGCGGTATGGGATGTGCTCCTCTCAAATCAAAAAGGCAACTGCTACCTTTTACTTGGTTTAAACAATGACATTTTGTTGTTGGAAATTGTCAAAGCACTTACATTAAGAAGACTGGAATAGACAGCAAGGGCAACCCAGAGGACTGCAAGCAGTGCCTACAGCTATTCTTGTATCAGAGTTTTGTTTCACACCGTTTGCCGAATGGGCAAGCTTAGCTACCTACACAGACCGACTCATAATTGTAAATAGTAGTAGCACAGCGAGTGATGGTAGAGGCAGGATAAGAATGTAGAAAGAAGTCTACATTAGAAGAAGATCAAAGACTATTTTGTAAAACATAGAATTATTAGGAACCAGTTTGTAATGAATAGGAGCTGTAAAAGTTAGGGAAGTATAAGTATTAATATAACAATAGAACAACTTATTGGGCCAGCAGAAGAGCCTGCAAGGGACTGCTCCTGTCCACCTTCTGCCACCGGAGTCTCTGTCGCCGCCGGCGCCTTGCCCCTGGGAGGTCCTGGTGATCATGAAATAAAGAAACACAACATGGATGATTGTTTTTTTGGAAATATTTGATTTCTTTGTACTCAATCTAAAATTATGTCGGGGAAACAAATAAACATCAATTGCATCTGATCTGGTCAACTAGGAGGATAGTAGTACAGTGTTGCAGGATTCGCAGTCCGTCTAATAGGAAAGTTATGTAATTCACTAACTACATCAACAACAAAAAGGTTCTACTACGACTGCCATCACTCAGCAGCACGAGACGTCGCGTGACAGACACAGTCCGGCATCATGATTGCTGACCACTAACAAATGTCCTATAACAAGTAATAAATAATATACTCAACGTATCAATCCACCACTATCTCTTCAAAGTGGCAGCAGCAGGAGTACAAAGAAGGACTAGACTTGAGTCTACTGTCTCTAGCATTAATGCAGTAATGCTCTCAAATGACTAAAAAGTTGCAAAAAAAATAAGCATAGTAGCAACACCAATAACCAGGCGAGCACCTGCAATGACAGAAGCTATTTAAAAATTAATTTACCTGCAATGTAATCGAATCAGCAGCATTCGTACTCTTCAGGAAAAAAATAGATTAGCAATATAACAGGGCAGAAGGAAAAAAAGTAGTTATTAAATAGCTACTTACCAAGGCCAGGGATCTCCAATCCTAGCAGGTCGAGCCTGTCATGCTCCCGGTCCAAGATGTCACTCCACCGGTGCGTCACTTGCTGGTAGGTGCGCCGGACCCCAGACTCCTTATACATGCGCCGGCACACCTTCTTCCGTAGCTGGCGACGCTCCCGGAGGCCGTAACCGGAAGCAATCCGCCCACCTGCTGTCACAGTCTTAGGGAGGTGGACTTGGACAAAAACCATCAAGGCGGCCACCTCTACCGCAGAGAAAATCTCCCTGGCCTGGACTTCCTCCCCCCTCAAACGCCCGTAAGGGAGCCGGGTACGGGGTGCTGGGCCCTTCCCCTTGCCCTTGTCGCCTCCCTTAGCCATGGTCCTGGGTACAAGAAGAAGGAAAGAAGAATAGGTGTGAAATAAAATAAGAGAGAGAGCGAAAGAAATAAAGTAGTTAATAAAGTAACAAAAAGTAAAAAAACACAAAATATAGATGTAGAAAATTGAAGAGAGAGATAATAAGCAAAAAAAAGTTCAGAAAAACATAGGATTACAAAGATGTAAGATGGATAGAAAGGTAGCATGCCCAAAACCATAGCAGTGAATGAAAAACAAGATGGCCGCGCCCATAGAGGACCGCGTGGGTAAGTTCGCGTGATATTTCCCCAGCGAGCACGCAAAAACACCCACGAATACGTAATCGCGCGCCGTATACGACGCTAGCTTGCAACTAGCGCCCGGAAACACGTCACGCAAACAAGATGGCCGCGCCCATACATGACCGCATGGGCAACCTCGGGGTCGGTGCGCTGCAAGCGGTCCGCGAATAAGCAAAAAAACGCGCGAACACGCAAAAAGAAGAAATCAGCAAATTCGCACGAATTTGCGGATTGCAAGTTCGATTTCGCACGAATTCGCTCCCCGCGAATCTCGCAAAATGGCAGAAAAACAAAATTTTTAAAACTGAAAGTACTTAGCAGGTGCAAAAGTTCAAGCTAATTTGTAACCAAACCCTGTAGTGCTTCCTGAGGGGCCCCTCCAGAGTTCAGTTGCCTACTTGCAACTATTCTCTGACCCTGCTAGTTACAAGTATGGCACAATGCTCCTGTAAAAAAAAATAACTGCAACAGGAAGCACTTACAGCTAAGGAAGCAGGTGCCAGATTTGAAGCACAAATTCAGTGACACATTAACCAGCCCCAAATTAGTTCATCTCAGTTGAGGCTGGTCAGGTGTGCTTTCTCCCCAGAATCTACAGTGGTGAACAAGAGGGTGGTAGTGGTGAACCAGAGGGTGGCACTGGTGAACCAGAGGGTGATGGGATGAACCAGAGGGTGGCAGTGATGAACCAGAGGGGGACAGTGATGATCCAGAGGGTGGCAGTGGTGAACCAGAGGGTGCTGTGATGAACCAGAGGGTGGCAGTGGTGAGTGCTGAACCAGAGGGTGGCAGCAGAAGTGAACCGGAGGGTGGCAGTGATGAACCAGAGGGGGACAGTGATGAACCAGAGGGTGGTAGTGGTGAACCAGAGGGTGACAGTGGTGAACCAGAGGGTGCTGTGATGAATCAGAGGGTGGCAGTGGTGAGTGCTGAACCAGAGGGTGGCAGCAGGGGTGAACCAGAGGGTGTTGTGATGAACCAGAGGGTGGCAGTAGGGAGTGCTGAACCTGAGGGTGGCAGGGGTGAACCAGAGGGTGTCAGTGGTGAACCATAGGGTGCTGTGATGAACCAGAGGGTGGCAGTGGTGAACCAGAGGGTGGCAGTGGTGAACCAGAGGGTGGCAGTGATGAACCAGAGGGTGGCAGTGATGATCCTGAGGATGGCAGTGGCGAACCAGAGGGTGGCAGTAATGAACCAGAGGGTGGCAGTGATGAACCAGAGGGTGGCAGTGGTGAACAAGAGGGTGGTAGTGGTGAACCAGAGGGTGACAGTGGTGAACCAGAGGGTGCTGTGATGAACCAGAGGGTGGCAGTGGTGAGTGCTGAACCAGAGGGTGGTAGCAGGGGTGAACCAGAGGGTGCTGTGATGAACCAGACGGTGGCAGTGGTGAGTGCTGAACCTGAGGGTGGCAGGGGTGAACCAGAGGGTGTCAGTGGTGAACCAGAGGGTGCTGTGATAAACCAGAGGGTGGCAGTGGTGAACCACAGGGTGCTGAGATGAACCAGAGGGTGGCAGTGGTGAACCAGAGGGTAGCAGTGGTGAACTAGAGGGTGGCAGTGATGAACCAGAGGGTAGCAGTGATGATCCTGAGGGTGGCAGTGGCGAACCAGAGGGTGGCAGTAATGAACCAGAGGGTGGCAGTGATGAACCAGCGGGTGGCAGTGGTGAACTAGAGGGTGGCAGTGATGAACCAGAGGGTGGCAGTGATGATCCTGAGGGTGGCAGTGGCGAACCAGAGGGTGGCAGTAATGAACCAGAGGGTGGCAGTGATGAACCAGAGGGTGGCAGTGGTGAACAAGAGGGTGGTAGTGGTGAACCAGCGGGTGACAGTGGTGAACCAGAGGGTGCTGTGATGAACCAGATGGTGGCAGTGGTGAGTGCTGAACCAGAGGTTGGCAGCAGGGGTGAACCAGAGGGTGCTGTGATGAACCAGACAGTGGCAGTGGTGAGTGCTGAACCTGAGGGTGGCAGGGGTGAACCAGAGGGTGTCAGTGGTGAACCAGAGGGTGCTGTGATGAACCAGAGGGTGGCAGTGGTGAACCACAGGGGGCTGAGATGAACCAGAGGGTGGCAGTGGTGAACCAGAGGGTGGCAGTGGTGAACCAGAGGGTGGCAGTGATGAACCATAGGGTGGCAGCGATGATCCTGAGGGTGGCAGTGGCTTACCAGGGGGTGGCAGTAATGAACCAGAGGGTGGCAGTGATGAACCAGAGGGTGGCAGTGGTGAACAAGAGGGTGACAGTGGTGAACCAGAGGGTGCTGTGATGAACCAGAGGGTGGCAGTGGTGAGTGCTGAACCAGAGGGTGGCAGGAGGGGTGAACCAGAGGGTGCTGTGATGAACCAGAGGGTGGCAGTAGTGAGTGCTGAACCTGAGGGTGGCAGGGGTGAACCAGTGGGTGGCAGTGATGAACCAGAGGGGGGCAGTGGTGAACCAGAGGGTGTCAGTGGTGAACCAGAGGGTGGCAGTGGTGAACCAGAGGGTGATGTGATGAACCAGAGGGTGGCAGTGATGAACAAGAGGGTGGCAGTGATGAACCAGAGGGTGCTGTACCCATACACGACCGCATGGGTAACTTCGCCATGCAAGCGGCCCGCGAACACGCAAAAAGCCCCGCGACCACGCAAAAAGCCCCGCGAACAAGCAAAAAACCAAAAATTCGCAATTTCGCACAAATTCGCAAATTATGTGGATCGCGAATTCGCTTTCGCACGATATCACGGACCGCAATTTCGCAGATTTCGCCCATGCTTAGTATTTTGGTCTGGTGTTGTGGAGTGCCTTGTGGGCGTGGGTGACCCTCTTGTTGACGGGGAGCCAGTGCAGGTCTCTCAGGTGGGTGGTGATGTGGCTGTGGCGAGGGAGTCCGAGGATGAGGTGTGCGGAGGCATTTTGTATGTGTTGGAGTCTCTGCTGGAGTGTGGACGTGGGTATTGCGTAGAGGGCATTGCTGTAATCCAGCCTGCTGCTGACGAGTGCTTGGGTGACAGTCCTTCTGGTTTCAGTTGGGATCCATCTGTAGACCTTTCGGAGCATGCGGAGGCAGTTGAAGCAGGAGGAGGAGACGGCGTTAACTTGCCGGGTCATAGAGAGCGTGGAGTCCAGGATGAAGCCCAGATTGCATGCATGGTTAGTGGGTGTCTGAGCAGCTCCCAGCATGGCTGGCCACCAGGAGTCGTCCCATGCGGAGGGGGTGGATCTGAGGCTGAGGACCTCTGTCTTGTCTGAGTTCAGCTTCAGCCGGCTAGTCTTCATCCATCCTGCGACGGCTTTCATACCCTCTTGGGGGTTTGAATTTGGCAGTGGCCAGGTCCTTGGTGAGGGAGAGGATCAACTGGGTATCGTCGGCATAGGAGACGATGCTGAAGTGGTGTGCTCGGACGGTGTTGGCAAGCGGTGCCATTGTGATGTATTCCTATAGGTTCTGTATCGATCCCCCTATTCCTGACCCTATTCTGGTTAACAAGTTAACTAGCAGCCATCCCATGAGGCAGAAAACCCCCATGATGCAGGAACCGTTATCTGATAAAGCCACACTACGGCACAGGAACGTGTTATCTGATTAAGTCATAACGCTTGCCATCTAATTAGACAAGCGATATTCCTCCAGCCCCTGATAAGGCATACGGAGTTCTCAAAACAAATCAAACCTATGACAGACCTGGGAAAAACCCTGCGGCCATTGTTTTGATTTCACGAGAACTTCAGCAAAAGAATGTGCTAACGACCAGGTCGTATGACATCCTTATTGACGTATCTATGTCCATCCTTACGTCAATCTCGGCACCTTAAAGGTATAAATATTACCGATATTGCCCTATGCAAACACACGCGGTGGTGACGAGATCGGAGCAGCCAGACTTGCCGAAGCCCAGAGCAGAGCAGACCCCGCTGGCGCAGCCCCGCCTTCCTGACGCGCTGAGAACGAGACGCTGCTTTCTCCTGCCGAGAAATCCAGCTCCGGTGCTTCCGGGTAGCCCTCGCAGGCAGCCTGGAATATCGAGACCAGAGACGAGAGATACCATCCCTCATTCATCCTAGATTCCAGGTACAGAACTGAATAACCCCTTGCAGAGAATTCTTTAGTCAGTCACTTGGCAAAACAAACTTAACTTAAACTGTAACTTTCTATTCCCGCCCACGTATTAGGCTTAGGTCAGGTACACGGGGTAGGCGTAGTTAGAAACACCAGTTGAGTACGATTAGTCAAATGTAAATGTGTATGTATTCATTTTATTCATTTTATTCATTTTAAACCTTCATATGGCTTAGAAACCATATCAATGTTTTTACAGTATTATTTTATACTTCTGCTTTTATTGTATGCACTTTACTTAACCATAAGTATTGCAATAATATCGATCCATTTCTCTTGTATGAGAAAAGAGACTGATCAATAAATAACATCTTTTATTGAACACGCCCGTCTCTTCCTTTTCTCTACAATCTGGTGAGACTAAGAATGCACGTACTGACTGAGTAAAATAAGTCGTCTTTTGTTTTCACACGACTCTAGAGATACACTCTTGATTAGGGGAGAGCAAAGTTGTCATGTTCTATGGTTGTCAGAAACTAAATCCCTTCTTGTCTATCCAGGGAGGTTCAACTCCTCCTTGCCTATTCGAGAAAGTTTCTAGTGAACTCTGAGCTAGCTGGCAAAACCCAAAACTTTAAGTCTAATATCGACAGTAGTAGACCTAGTTAACGTCTGGTCTAGGCCTATACTATTGAAGGTATTATTCCAATGCGCAGAGCCTATTGGGATAATAGGAACTACACTACATGGCGCCCAACGCGTTTGGAAGGGCGATAAAACTAACGTAAGACATTTAGAGTAACTCAGTCGTGCTTTTTCACTCAGACCCCTTTTTTCCCATAATACTCCAAAGACGTCTGGAGTGGGTAAAAGGTAATATCCGCCAGACCTCGCAGGAGGAAACTCCTATGTATGGTCCTTGGTTTAGTCAACGTTGAAGGATACACTGTTCCAAAATATTGTGCATCTAATCTTTGTTTCCATAAGAAACCTGATCTGCAAACAAACTAAATAACCTTCTGGACAGTACAATGTCAGACACTGAAGAAGAAAGAGAGACAGTTAGGATAGCAACTGAACTCGCAGCAGCTGATAATGCACTGCAAGATGCTGACCCGGATATAATACTCATCCCGGTCATCAAGAGGAAATCTATAACTTTAAAACTTATAGAAAATGGACTGACACCTAGAGGTGGCACAGTCATATTCGTGATTGTGGCACACGAATATCGGCAGACAGAGGTATATTATTCATGGATACATTTTCCAGTAGCAAATGCTGTAACAAAGTACTTCCACTATTACAAAACAGAGGACCCTCCTAATGAGTACACTCCTTTCGAGGAGGTGGAAGTACCACTTAAATTTCAAGAGCATCTGCTCTTATTTAATGGCGCCCTAAAACATAATAATCACATCACCAGGCTCGGTCCATTAGGTAGACCAGGAGCAACGTGGCCGGTCCTAGCCGGATACACACCACATCCAGACATCAATGGGATGTCTCAAGCAGAGCTTTTAACACAGCTAAAACAATTAATAAAATTACATAGACAATTGGTCCAATATGTGATGCGGACTTCAACAATTCAACCAGCAATTAAAATTCCACAGCTGACCCCTCACCAGGGGAACACAAATAAAATTACACCACAGAACATACAATCCTGCCTAGGTAAAGTACCAGCTAAACGGGAACAAATACCATTCTGGTTAGCACAAAAAATCACCCAAATAGAGGCGGTGTTTCCAGACACTACCCCGTTAGAAAAACACAGGATTCTGACTATCTGTCTTCCAATGGGAATCGCACCACACGTGGAGGACTGTGACACTTGGGGTACAGTCTTTGCTTCCATCTACACAAAAACGCACGGTGTTCCATCCATTTCGGTAATGCCAGATGTGCTAAAACAAATTCAAGACGAATACGGTCCAGAACCCGCTTTAACTCTTGGTATGAAATTACTAAAAGACTTCAAGCAGGTCTCGGCTATATTATTAGCCAACATAAAGGGAGAAGCAGCAAACGTGGCGATCCGCCAGAGGTTAAAGGAGACAGATATAGCAGACCAACCAGCTGAAATTGCCAGAATTATAGAAAAATCCTATGAGGAACTAGGTAGAGATAGTTTAGGTGGAATACCAGTAAAACCACAACTGATTAAAAGTCCTGAAAAAATATTTTTTAATAATAATTCAACATCACAAAAAAGAACTGGGATGGAAACAAACAATCCAATCCTAAAGAAAAGAAATTCCAGTCCAGAGGAAGGTCTCCTCGGCGGAGAGAAAAATCTCCGAACCAAAGACACAGGTCACCCCAGAGTGACCCCTCTGGGAAAAGATATAACCTTAGAAATAGGGATAATATAAAGAAGCCTGATAGATATCAAGACATTGATACACGTCCCTCTCAATCTTTTCAGACTTCCTCGCAGAAATCGGAAAGAAGAGGACGATCAGAACAAAGAGAAGAGCACGCCAAGTCCAAAGACAAGGAACCTGCTCATCTAAAAAAGAAATTACAATTTCCAAAAAAGAAGGTAGCCAGTATCAAGATAGTTAACAATGCCGAGAATACTGAGGACACAACTGAAAAACAGAGAATGGGCTCAGACAATGCTAGACAGCGCAGCAGAAGTGAGCATAGCTCGCAAAGTCCTTATGAATCTTCTGGAGACAGTGGACACGAATGAATATCTTCAAGTGGAAACTGCAGACACCAGAGTTAGCAAACCTCACAAAATATATGAAATAACTTTACGTATATAAGGGGATAAGACTAGAAAAATAAGGGGACTATTTTGGGATAATCTCTCCAAGGGCTATGACATCCTTCTAGCTGAAAAAGACTGGCCACCAGAGTTTGTCAGGGAGTGCCCTCATGGCGAAGAAATAATTATGCCTGCCTTCTCAAATCATATCCCAATTCATAAAAAATATACACTTGCCAGAAAGTGGGCAGTAGCTCTAGCTCCTGCTTTATATAAAAATCATGTAGGATGGGATGAGGACTCTCCTCCTCACAAAATCCAGTTAAAATCACAACCTACTGCACAAAGACAGTACCCAATTAAGCAAGAAGCTAAAAAACAGGTAAAAGAAATCCTAGATCAATTAGAATACCAGGGGATGATTGAAACTTGCACCTCACAAATGAACAACCCTTTGTTTCCGGTCTCCAAACCAGACAATTCACATCGTCTAGTTTTGGATTACCGACACCTTAACTCATGTTGCAAAACTTTTGCAGTGCAAAACTCGCATAGTGCTGCACTAATGAATAACATAGTGCGCAAAAAATACAAAACAACATTAGACATCTCTAATGGATTCTTTTGTCAAAACATAGCACCAGAGAGCAGATATTTGTCTGCATTCTCAATAAATGGCACTCAAAAACAATTCTGTCGGTTAGCCCAGGGGTACAAGAATAGCCCAGGGGTATTCTCAGCGAGAGTAACAGAATTACTACAAACATATGATGACGAAGCATTATCTTATGTCGACGACATATACTTAACAGATGATGACTTGGATACTCACTTGAAGAGAGTGAACACCATAATACTTGGGTTCGCAGCAGAGGGTTACAAATTCAACTTTAAAAAATCCAGAATTGCCCATCTAACAGTCCTGTTCTTAGGATACGAATTATCAAGTGAAGGCAAAAGCCTGGCTGACAATTTCCTAGAGAAATGTGTCGTACTCCAAGCACCTAGAACACTAAAAAACCTACAGTCAATTCTAGGCTTCCTAAATTTCGGAAGAACATACATCGCAAACTACGCAGAAAGGGTCAAACCCCTTTATGATCTAATAAAACCAGATTTTAAAAGAACCAATTGGACTCAAATACACACAGAAATTTTGAGATCATTACAAACAGACATGTTAATTAAAACAAAATTAGAAACACGTGATAACACACGCAATCTTGTGATTCGAGTCATCCCAGGAAGATGCGGATTCACATACCTGACCTCTAATGAGGGAGAAAAGGTACCAATTGCATTCAAATCACACTTGTACACAGAAGCTGAAAAGAAATTCAGCATTAAAGAAAACATTGTTCATGCAGTTCAAACCGCAATAGCTAGAGAAAAAGAACAAGCGGACGGTAGACGTATCACAGTCAGAACAGCAGAATCAGCCTTTGAGGCATTAACAACACCTTGTAATTTACCAACAACAACATTGAATCCGGAATGGATACAATGGGTGAATTCAATTACAACGGACAAAGTATACTACTACTTTAATCCAGAACTAAAGGAATTGAAAAATCTAGAATATGAAAGAACATTCCCTCTGCCTATCGACATTCTGCCCTTACGACAATACGCTTGTGTAATCTATACAGACGGACATGCTCAACCCTCCGTTTGGGGAGAACAAGCATACAACCCCACATGTGAGATTACAAAAGAAGTGTGGCGCGGAGGTAAACTAAGACCTCTATTAACAAAAACACACTCAGTAGAAACTAATTCAGAACAACAGACTGAAATAATAGCATTGAAAATGGCGCTAGATAATGCGGATCGCGAATTCCCGACACTTATAGTGTCCGATTCATATTACTGCGTCAAATCATATAACAACGATTTGCAGACATGGATTCGAAACGGTTACAAAGATGACACAGATGCAACAATAAAGCAAAAACTGCTTTGGGAACAAATAGCTCTTTTACAAAAAGAACTACCAAAGACTCACGTGACACACTCACTGAGTCATCAGCGTGATGGCGTTCACGTTGCAGGGAATTCATTGGCTGAGACAGCCATAGCGGTAGCAATTAAATCGGCTTCCGTAGCTCGAAAAAAGCGTACAGTGAAGTATATTGACGGTGAAACAGTGCTGGCGGTGAAAACGTCATTAAAAGGCGACTGCTCGGCGCTACCGATCAACTATCCACTCAATTATACATACATAATCGATGCAAACTCCGTCCCTTTTGCTCGAATCCCTGGAGTGGGGGATAGAGTGATTCCAAACATGGACAGGAGAAACTTGTTAATAGCAGACGCACATATGGGCGAGGGTCTCAGACACCTCAAACTAAAAGATTCTCTGGAAGAATTACAATCAAGGTACTGGTGGCCAGGCATGAGCCTGCATCATACCATTTTTGTAAAGAACTGCCCAAACTGTAACAGAAATCGCAGTGGTGAGAGAAACGGTGTAATACCGTGTCGTTTCACTGCAGAAAAAAAATCAACAGTAAAAAGCAAAGCGTCCGATTAACATATACAGGCTAGTTTCCACTTATAATGTAGATCACCAGCACTCGGCTGACGTCTGGACTGTTATACAAAGATTTGCGAGTCTAAATGGCATATACGCTAAGAGCATGCTACGTTTGACCATTGTTTTCAATCTGGCCCTCCAGCCTGAGGGGAAACATGGCCAAATGAGCATAGCACAGCGGGACTCTTCTCACTTCCTTCCTGAGGGATACGGGATGGTGTAAAGAAAAAACCAAGGCATAAAGCTATCTATAACAAAAAGGATATTAGGTTCGGGAGCTGGGTGGGTCAAACATCTAATAAGTGTCCAACGTAGTCTAAATAACTTGCCAAGAAATTCTCTGAAGGGATTCAGTCCGTACAAATTATTATTTGGAACTAGGATGTTAGTCTTAGATCTCGACAGTCAGACTTCAGTGGTGAAGGAAAAATGCTTTGATATCAAAGATCGTTTGGCTATTTTGCAGGACTTAAACGAAACAAGAAAAGACCTGAGCAACATAAAGTTGAAACAGCAGCCAACAACCACTGAAGAACCACCACCTGTCCCAGCAAGACCTGTCTGGATTCCAAAAGTCGGGGATCTAGTCAGAGAAAAGATCGCGGTAAAGAAGGAATTTGGGCCTTCTTACAGGAAAGCAGTTCCTGTCTTGTCTGTCAACGGGACAAGATCAGTTGTACTACCGCCGCTTGCTGGTAAAAAGGAGAACCGAGTTGTATCCATCGACCTGGTAAAACCACAACATGTGGCCGATAACAAATAGTAGGCCAAGTGGACTACCGAGAAGTAGTAGAACACCAAGATTTGCTACTAACACAGAGGTTCAATCTAAGAGGCTAATCACATTCGAAACGCCTACAGAACTACAACAAGGACTATGCAACAATGCAATGGAACTTAGACTTCTGAAAACCCAAATAAAAACATTTAGCAGAGACACACCAATCTATAATGAAGTAACAAACGACTATGCAAGAAACAGTAATCCTGAAGCAATTGGAACAATTGACAGAACTGCATCCGGCTACTTCATAAACTTCGATGATTCCTCTGAAGGCTTCACTGAATCAAAAACACAGCCATCAACAAAAACCTTTAAAGATAAAGTTAAAGTACTTTTGAAACAACTGAAAGAAACATATCTGATTTCTCCCTGGATTGAATTTTGGGTGGGTTTTGGTGCATTTATCCTCATACTTTGGCTCATCATGATACTAACTTTGGGACGCTTCATTGAGGGAAAATATGCTAAAATGGACACAGCAAGTCAGAAAATCAACTTGATCCTCAAACCACACACATCTTCACACGTCGAGAAAAGAGAACTTTCTTCAGTCAACTTCACAGCCAATCCTATACCGGGTGGGGTAGCATGGGACAAAACTGAGTACGAAATTTATGGTCCGGTTGAAATCCTGAAATATCCACACCAAATTAAGATCTCATTGAGTGACTTTGTAAAACCAAGCTCATTTGCTGATGATTGGGACTTTGAAAGTATAAATAATATGATGTCTGACTTAGTAATGTCTGCTAAATTTACCAAACATGATTATTTGCAGGGTTCGACAAATTATGATAGTATGTACTGTTATAACCACTATGGTAACCATTTTCTACATAGATCTGCACAACCTAGAAATGTTTTAAATTATAATCAATGGGAACATTGTGCAACCCCTCCAAAAGGAAGCTCAAGAACCGTTTATGACAAATATTCATACTTTTCAGGTTTTAACACAAGTAATGCTGAAACATTTTATTTCAAATTGTCAAATAAGACAGGGACAAAGACCATGATAACAAACACAAAATTGATATATTCAGACTCATTCTTTGAACAAATGAATACTTTTGGTTTTGATTATTGGGACAAAAATGTTGAAGTAAAAAGTGTTTGGGGTACAAAAGAATGGCAAGTACAGGGTATAGAATCCTTGTTTAGAGCCTGCATGATCCCAGAACAAATTATATTTTTAAATGACACTGTTCAACAAACTACCTGTCTTGGCTTAGCCAAAATCAAAGACTTAAATAAACCGTCTATTCCAAAACCAACAATGAACAGCAATAGCTCCACAGATGAAGAGATAGACGTAAATTATGTATTAAACCAAAACAGAACACATCCTGATTGGAAAAAGTGGTTGATCTGGCCCACAGATACTAATAACTGTCAAGACAGATTCCTGAACAAAACACAGGGGTTCAAAATGACCAGGCCAGACCCTAGATATTCCCAAAGACAACACCCAGGGATAATAACCACCTACAGTGTGGGCAAATTATGCCTTCAGTGGCTACAAACTTCCACACTGGCAGAAATTAAGCAACACCTAACTTTACTTACTGATGGTGCTGACTTGCGTGATTTCATTATGGGACCGCGCAAACAGCGTCAGAAACGTTTCATAGCAGCCTCTGTATATGCAGCATACAACGAGGCCTGGAAGGTGACTCAAATTGAGACAGCAGAAAGAATACGGGAAATTGACCGTATTAATTTGGAAAAATCACTTTCTGTAGTGGACAATGGGTTAATGACTCTGTCCTCCAGAATTTTTTCTCTGGACAGCATTGTGTCTTCAGCAATCGACATAATATCGCAAGACTTACTGTTGTTACAACACGGTCAGTCTCAATTGCGTTCTATTGTACAGCTTGGCTGGACGTTACAAAATCTGCGTTCAGGCTATGTGCCTTGGCGTTTAATCAACACAACGTCACTATTCAATATCTTTAACCTTACTGATAAACAAATCAGTATGGCCCAGAAGGGTGCTGATTATACAATCCTGAGCATTGAGAAACTCGAGAGATTACCAGTGACAATGTCAGAACGACCTGTCAGTGAATGGATAATACATGGGATAATTAATATTCCAATATCAACCTTCAGGTTTCAATACTGCCAAAAATATATACAGGCTGGCATGTACGAAAAATTGGGAAAGGGGTACATTAAAACAACATGGAACTTGCCCTATTCACATGCATGTGTAAGTAATAAAGGCCAAAAAGTGTTTCTTAGTGGCAATAATTGTGCAATGTCACTGAGCGGTACACTTCTGTGTAATGGAATTAGTTTGCATGGAGCCTGTGAAGGGAACTCAAATAACCTTTCATGTCACCAGCTAGGTGCACCTGCAACAGAGATAGAACCATTCTTTCAAAGACTCTATAATGGGAGTTACATTCTAATTGTAGATCGCAGATGCTGTAGTCTTATGCCCGGGACTCCTTATCTCGTAACTACGACTGCGAAGGTCAAGTGCTGTGGACGCTTATTGTTCCCCAGCTCCCTTCCAGACAGGGAGGCAAGGGCATGGCCCAACTTGAAAATTACTTCTATTCGAATAGATACTTTAAGCAGAATGAAAACAGTGCTTCTTCAGACGCGGACCAGGCTCACGTCATCAAAAGAAACGTATGATCTCCTAGTCGCAAGGACGACTGCAGAGATTCACTCCTTATTATCGACTAATTCCCCCATACATTTCGCAGAAATCCTGAATGAACTCTTAAATATTTCTGATACCAGTGGAGTCTCAAAAGTATTTAAGACAGTATTTTCGATGGCATTAACACCATTCAAAGCCATACTGGGTATTTTTCCAGATTTCGTCCATTCGATTTTTGGCGGACTTCCCCTCATTTTGGGACTAATTGCAGGAATCCTATTCTTAGTCCTCATATTTCGTTATGGTAAACCATGTCACAGACAAAACACCTGCGACAAGGGAAGAAACAATCCTAGCCATTGGATACCGGGACCGGATATCAAAAATCCTGGGACTATCCAGGCTTAGAGACCTGAACATGACTTGGTTTCTTTCATTTCGACCAATGTGGCATCGATGTGTTTTACCTGTATTAAGGTGCTTGCTATGCGGAGAAGAATGCGTGTTAGACACCTGTCTGACTCTACAATCAGATGCGCCAATGGATGCAGAAACATTGTTGAGTCCAATAAAGGCTCATACTTTGTGCTGCCCTCAACGGCTACCAATCCTGATGACGGCATTCGTGGAAGCTTCACCACTACGATTAAGGGGTAGTGAAGTTCAAGATGAAAGCAGCATTTATCAGGTACGACCTTCTGTCAGCAATACTAATCAAAACGTCAATGGAGACAATCATGCGCACGAATGCATGGTTACACCTTTTTCCGAGTTAGTGGAACTCTCCCAGGAAGCTGTTGACAACTTTTTCAAGAGTCTAAATGATATGATGTTCTCACCAGAGCAGAAATAGAGACTTTTGAGGAAGCTCGCACACGGCGTTCCCTGAATTTGGCCTTCAACTAGAATAGCAAAATACCATGAACAATTTTCCCTCCAGTTCACGGACAGCAATTTTTTTCAGCAGCCCCAAAATATTTTTTCGAATTTTTCGGGACACCCATTTTTTCTTCTTAAAGTAAGAACTATTCTTAGAGAACTAAGATTTCTATTTTTAGATGCTTTATAGACATTAGCTGCCCGCTGGTATGTTCATAATTATTTTATTCTGTGATGGAATGGTCTCGAAACTTTTTTCTGTATTAAGAGCCATTTCATGTGTAAATTCTCATATACAAATTAGTGATAATGTATAAATATGCGTGATTACTTTAGCATTATTGTACAGTTTGAGTGCATATATTACATGTGACTATTTTTTCCGTATATTTGATAAATTCAAAATGCATTTATGTATTTTGGGGTGGCAAGGTATACACGATACTCTACAGTATGTTTTACTATGCATAGATTCTTAAATATGTCCATAGTTAGCGTGGAGTGGGTGTGATGTATTCCTATAGGTTCTGTATCAATCCCCCTATTCCTGACCCTATTCTGGTTAACAAGTTAACTAGCAGCCATCCCATGAGGCAGAAAACCCCCATGATGCAGGAACCGTTATCTGATAAAGCCACACTACGGCACAGGAACGTGTTATCTGATTAAGTCATAACGCTTGCCATCTAATTAGACAAGCGATATTCCTCCAGCCCCTGATAAGGCATACGGAGTTCTCAAAACAAATCAAACCTATGACAGACCTGGGAAAAACCCTGCTGCCATTGTTTTGATTTCACCGAGAACTTCAGCAAAAGAATGTGCTAACGACCAGGTCGTATGACATCCTTATTGACGTATCTATGTCCATCCTTACGTCAATCTCGGCACCTTAAAGGTATAAATATTACCGATATTGCCCTATGCAAACACACGCGGTGGTGATGAGATGGGAGCAGCCAGACTTGCCGAAGCCCAGAGCAGAGCAGACCCCGCTGGCGCAGCCCCGCCTTCCTGACGCGCTGAGAACGAGACGCTGCTTTCTCCTGCCGAGAAATCCAGCTCCGGCGCTTCCGGGTAGCCCTCGCAGGCAGCCTGGAATATAGAGACCAGAGACGAGAGATACCATCCCTCATTCATCCTAGATTCCAGGTACAGAACTGAATAACCCCTTGCAGAGAATTCTTTAGTCAGTCACTTGGCAAAACAAACTTAACTTAAACTGTAACTTTCTATTCCCGCCCACGTATTAGGCTTAGGTCAGGTACACGGGGTAGGCGTAGTTAGAAACACCAGTTGAGTACGATTAGTCAAATGTAAATGTGTATGTATTCATTTTATTCATTTTAAACCTTCATATGGCTTAGAAACCATATCAATGTTTTTACAGTATTATTTTATACTTCTGCTTTTATTGTATGCACTTTACTTGACCATAAGTATTGCAATAATATCGATCCATTTCTCTTGTATGAGAAAAGAGACTGATCAATAAATAACATCTTTTATTGAACACGCCCGTCTCTTCCTTTTCTCTACAATCTGGTGAGACTAAGAATGCACGTACTGACTGAGTAAAATAAGTCGTCTTTTGTTTTCACACGACTCTAGAGATACACTCTTGATTAGGGGAGAGCAAAGTTGTCATGTTCTATGGTTGTCAGAAACTAAATCCCTTCTTGTCTATCCAGGGAGTTTCAACTCCTCCTTGCCTATTCGAGAAAGTTTCTAGTGAACTCTGAGCTAGCTGGCAAAACCCAAAACTTTAAGTCTAATATCGACAGTAGTAGACCTAGTTAACGTCTGGTCTAGGCCTATACTATTGAAGGTATTATTCCAATGCGCAGAGCCTATAGGGATAATAGGAACTACACTACACCATGTGGACGTTGAAAAGGGTCGGGCTGAGGGATGATCCTTGGGGTATGCCGCAGGTGATCATAGTGGCTTCGGATCGGAAGAGGGGGAGGCGGACTCTCTGGGTTCTGGCGATGAGGAAGGAGGGTTTTGTCTCGGATCCCTGCGTTGCAGAGGCGTGAGCGCAGGGTGTGGTGGCAGACGGTGTCAAGGAGGCCAAGAGGTCCAGGAGGATGAGGGCAGTGGTTTTGCTGTTGTCCAGTATGGTTCTGATGTTGTCAGTAGCGGCGATGAAGGCTGTTTCGGTGCTGTGGTCACTGCGGAATCCGGATTGGGAGTGGTCCAGGACGTTGTTCTCCACCAGGAAGCGGGTCAGTTGTCTGTTGGCTGTCTTGTCGATGACTTTTGCTGGGAACAGGGGCAGGGAGATGGGTCAGAAGTTCTTGAGGTCCTTAAGGTCTGCCTTGGATTTCTTGAGTAGGGTGTTAACCACTGCGTGCTTCCAGCTTTCCGGAAAGGAGGTGGTCTTGAAGGAGCTATTGATGATTTTTCGGAGTTGGAGTGCGATGATGGAGCTAGCCTTGTTGAAGATGTGGTGGGTGCAGGGGTCAGAGGGTGAGCCGGAGTGGATGGTGTTTATGATTCCGATGGTGTCTTCGTCGTTGATATTTTTCCAGGATAGCAGAAGGTTGGTGTGTTTGGTGGATGTTGAATCGGGGGTGTCGGCGACTGTTGTTGGCGTCTGGGTGTCGAAGCTGCTGTGGATATCTGCGATCTTGCGGTGGAAGAAGGTGGCCAGAGAGTCACAGAGTTCTTGCAACGGTGGGATGTCGTTGGAGCTGGAGTTGGGGGAGGTGATTTCTTTCACGATGTTGAAGAGCTCTTTGCTGTTGTGGCGGTTGTTGTTGATGAATTCCTTGAAGGAGGTTCTTTTGGCGGATCGGATGAGTTGGTGTTGTTTGTGTCTGGCGTTCGTGAGGGTGGCGTGGTTGTCTGGTGTCTGGTCATTGCGCCACTGCTTCTCAAGTTTTTGACAGGTGTGCTTGGAGTTCTGGAGGTCGGCGTTTAACCAGATGGCTCTCGTGTTGGTGCGCTTGTTGGAGGGTTTCCTGATCGGGCGATGGTGTTGGCGCAGTCGTCAATCCATTGTCTGATGTTGTGGGCTGCTGCGTCCGTTTCGGAGGGCTTGGGTGGAGGGTTGCGGGCTAGAGTAGAGATGAGCTGGTCTTCGGTGACTTTTTTCCGGCTGCGGTCTGGGATCCATTGTGGTTGGTTGTGCGCGGTGTGTTTCTGAAAGGAGAAACGGATGCAGTGGTGTGGCTGAAGGTGACGTGGTCGCGGGCGGAGAAAATGGCGTTAAGCGTGTGTCCGGCAGAGAGGGAGGGTGTTGTGACAAGTTGTTTGAGTCCAAGGTTGGTGAGGTTCTCGGTCATGGTTGTGGTGGTACTGTCATTGGCGTTCTCAAGGTGGAAGTTCAGGTCCACAAGGAGGATGTAGTCTGTGGAGGCGGGAGCGTGTGTACTGATGAGCTCGGCGATGGATTCACTGAATTGTGCACGGGGGTCTGGGGGTTGGTAGATGAGTATTCCTTTGAGGGTGGTGTTGTGTGGCTCAGGGGTTAGAGGCAGCAGACCAGGAAGCTGAGATCGGTCCTGGACCAGGGTTCAATTCCCCGCCTCGGCGGGTCTTGGGCTAAAAATTCCACGGACTCGATAATTCCCGCCCCGGTGCCTCCTCGACTCACGGGTTCACACTCTGCAACTCTGGGCAATAGCTTGCTTAATCTCCACAACGGCCCCTCGCGGCGGGATGCCTGACTTTCACCTTGTGGATACCCTGCTATCTCACAGGGGAATACCAGGAAGGGTTCCCTAAGCAAGCGCCGGGACACCCACTGCGGGTAGCTGTGCGCTATATAAGCTCAACTACATTTACATTTACATTTACATTTGACGTGGATCTGGAAGTGTAGGTGTTCGGCCATGCTGAGGGAGTCCTCTTTGGTGCTTGAGACTGATGGTGTTCCTGTGGATGATGCAGATTCCTCCTCCTGGTTTGTTGTTATTACGGTCCCTGTGGGTGATCTTGTAGCCGTCCAGGATGGCTATGGCTATGTCAGGCACTAAGGAAGTGTTCATCAAGGTCTCCGTCAGGAAGGCGACGTCTGGGCCGGAGGAGTCGAGTAGGTCCCAGAGTTCGACGGCATGTTTGTGGACTGAGCGGGTGTTGAGTCGTATGCAGCTGAGTTTGTTGTGGTAAGCGGTGGTGTGATGGGCCGGGCGTGCAGGTGTGCGCTGGCTGGTGTATTTGCAATTTCAGCAGGTGAAGGGACTGTGGGTGAACTTCAGGGTGGCCTGGAAGCAGGTGGAGGGTCGCCCGGCATTGAGTGCATGAAGGGTGTTGGAATCGTAGCGACTTTGGGTGTTGTGGCACTCGCGGTGGCCAGGGGGTCTGGCGCTGGGCACGGTCCAGGCATGGACAAGCGCAGACTGGCTTGCCTTAGGCATGCCTTTGGCTGGGCAGCGGTCGCCATTATGTAGGGGAGGGGGCAGGAGTGGGGCTGGGTCAGGGGGCAGGACACGTGGGAGCAAGACTGGGGGAAAAGCGGGTAGAGCTAAGGCGCTAACAACAGTAAGCCAAAGTAATGCCCGTGAATGTGAACACACAAGGCACACAATTAGAAATCCAAGAAGTCAAGACCTATATCAAATAATTAACATTAATTAACAACTATATATTAATTATTTTAACACAAATTACTTCCCATCCATTACCGCATAAACACTACAACACACACCTAAAACTAATTGCCATAATAAATTTGTAATTAATTTAATTAATATTAATTAACAAATAATTAGTGATAAAAAATAAATAAAGTACTCGACACCTTTTAGCCCTATAAATGCCAAAACACACATCTAAAATTAATTAAACAATTATCATAATTAATTACCAATTAATTATTTATAATTAATTAAGAGCCAACTATTAATTCATCATTTAAAAATAAATTACTTCCACCCTTAACACCTATAAACACCAAATCACACATCTACAATTAATTACACAATTACCATGATTAATTACCAGTTAATTAATTAAAATTAATTAACAAGCAATTATGAATTCATCAATTGAATATAAATTACTTCCCACCCTTTACACTTTTAAACACCAAAACACACACCTACAATTAATTACACACTTACCATAATTAATTACAAACTAAATAATTATTATTAATTAACAAGTTATTAATTAAATAATAAATTACTTTACACATTTAACGCTATAACATCTCAATTAAACACATATAAATAAATAAAAAATAATCAATTCATTTAATATAATTACATTACGTCCCACCCTATTCCCCTATAAACCCACAACCAGCTATGGAACAAAAAACGCAAAATAAAAAAAAATAATAATAATAACTATTAAAAATGTAACATATATTTTAAAAAATCCCACAAAAAACATACATCACATATAGTTAAAACATATACTAAAATACATAACACTAATAAAAAAAAATATATTTTTGTCAATTATATTTTGCAAACGATATTAAACACCGATATTTTTAAAATTGATATTACTTACCTTAATTCGATATTCTTAACCACAATATTCTTGCTGTAGATATTTCAGAAAAACGATATTTCTGACTCGATATTTGTGCAGCTCAATATTTTAAACTTGATATTCTGTCTGCACACCAAGGCACATGTTCATAGAATGATTTAATAGCTTAGCCACACAACAGCATATTCGTCTTGAGGGTCAGAAAATGAAAACTATTCTGGCTCAAGTGAGATGAGAAAGGTGAGTAAGCAAATCCTGTTACTTTTAAAAAGCACCTTCTAACAAAAGAAGTGAATGCATGTTTATCTGCTTATGAAGTGACGACACAACATCAAAACAGCGGGCCTGATTTAGAGTTTGGCGTCACAAACGTGACGGATATCACATCCGCCATATTACAAGCCCATTATATACTATAGCATGGCACATGTAATATGGCGGATGGGATATCCGGCAATATTGTGACTGAGTAATCCATCTGCCAATCTAAGGGCTTGATTTAGATATCCGCAGTGGGTTACTTCATCACAATGGGGACGGATATCCTGTCTGTCTAACTAAAGCCAAGGGAGAACCAGGCAAGAAGAACCAAACCTTATCCCAGGTTGCCCTTTACTCAAAAGAAATGTGTAGTACTCTAAGTGTGGAATGTGTTGGGTTTGTTCCTGGCCATTCTAGGCCTGGAATTCCTATGTTACTATGATGTTATGTTACAAGTGGATACTTACTGTTCAAACAGTTTTTTGGTGGTTGGAGTTTGTTGGGAGAAGGCTGAGGAGGACTGGTCTACCGTGTAGTATGGCCATTAAACTACTTCAATCAACTTCCAGTGTCTGGGTACTTACTACAATTTCCTGACGACGAGCTGGCTACATAGCTACAACCACAAATGTGCAAATCTTCTTCATTTAACAAATGTTCATTTAGTAACATGAATTTCAGCGGGCAAAACGTTGATTATGAGCTTTAAGTTACAAACCTGTTTATTTGACACGAGGTCTATTCGTTGTATAATTGGATAAATCATAGTCATTTTGAAATATAACCTAACAGTCATGTTTTTTAATAATTGTAGTGAACCCCTGACGAAGTGCAAAGAAAGGCACGAAATGCATTGGGTGACGGAAATGATTTAATCGAGGAATATCTATGTAACATTCCATGCTACAGAACAAGGCTCGTTATGGCATGTCTACAGCATTAAGGAGTTTAAATGTGAACATAGTTTGTCCAACATGTGACCGATAAACCATGAACAGCGTAATAGTTGGAATAACTACAACGAAAATAAAAATTGATGAACTTTAACTACTTTTGGCATCAGTATGTTGCACTTTAAGCTGTGCGTCCGGTGTGGGGTGCATTCTCGCCCCACTTTCTCCAGTGATTCTTCAATTCACGTGGTTGGGCAGACCGCGGTTCCGGGCCAGCACGCTAAACAACGAAAAAAATGATTGTTTACCTAACAGGAAAGAATTGGTGTGCACTCTGTCACTATTTTTGTGATTCATATACTCTTCTGTCCACCCGACGAGTAGCACCCATCGATTATCGAATAACAATCTACAAAAGGACGTTTGTCACATGCAGGACTATCTGTACATCTTTCTTCGAAAATGATAAGTACGGACTACCTTTTTTCCGAAGCATAATAGCAGATGAAAATCGGCTGGACTTATGGTTATGTTTAGCGAGGACATGTTTACCTTTTTAATGCAACACAGCTCAACCAAGTACGATTGGATGTTTGTGGTGATCAATGTTTAAAATTACACCTATGGGAGGGCGGGGAATTTTTTGTTGAATTGTTCACAATAATGGGTGCTGGTACACCTTTCAGCAGTAGGGATACATAAGATGGATAAAATATGTACCGGTGGTATAAAATTCAAAAGTGAAAACTATATGTGTCAATCTAAGATGGAATAAATCGAAGACGGTTATATGTTTCTTACCAGCCTTTGTATACAATAATAATAGTGAATTATGGGTATTGTAGTTTAACGAATGAGGGAGGGTGATCTGATAAGGCACGAGGAGGCAGGCGTATAACACAGGTGGTTATAATTAAGTGGGAGGTTAACATTCAGTACGACTTTGGAAATGAGAGGAAGAAGTCATCAGAACACTCGAGGTATGGGTTTATGGGATTACATCTGAAACAAACAACTGGGAAATAAAAGGGTAGTCACCGGGTTGAAAATGTTTTAAGGATTGGTAAAGTTTGAAAGTATTTTGGGGACCGACTGGAGAGCAGCGCTAAGTGAATGATGGGGCATTTAACAAATGTTCATTTAGTAACATGAATTTCAGCGGGCAAAACGTTGATTATGAGCTTTAAGTTACAAACCTGTTTATTTGACACGAGGTCTATTCGTTGTATAATTGGATAAATCATAGTCATTTTGAAATATAACCGAACAGTCATGTTTTTTAATAATTGTAGTGAACCCCTGACGAAGTGCAAAGAAAGGCACGAAATGCATTGGGTGACGGAAATGATTTAATCGAGGAATATCTATGTAACATTCCATGCTACAGAACAAGGCTCGTTATGGCATGTCTACAGCATTAAGGAGTTTAAATGTGAACATAGTTTGTCCAACATGTGACCGATAAACCATGAACAGCGTAATAGTTGGAATAACTACAACGAAAATAAAAATTGATGAACTTTAACTACTTTTGGCATCAGTATGTTGCACTTTAAGCTGTGCGTCCGGTGTGGGGTGCATTCTCGCCCCACTTTCTCCAGTGATTCTTCAATTCACGTGGTTGGGCAGACCGCGGTTCCGGGCCAGCACGCTAAACAACGAAAAAAATGATCGTTTACCTAACAGGAAAGAATTGGTGTGCACTCTGTCACTATTTTTGCAAATCTTCTTCAAGCCTGTTTTTGCGGGATTACCACATTTGCCCCCTGCTATGGAGATGAGCACAGCTTGTGCACTTGGTGAGGAACATTTTGTGTCGATCTCCCGTGTCCCCATCGTGCCAACGTGCAGCTTCTCTGTGCATCGCTCCAGCCTCTGTGTTCGGCGCTGGCCTGCGGTCTGTGGATCACTCTTCAAGATTGCCTGGTCTCCTGTCCTCAAATCTCTGTTGCCTGTCTGTCCTGGTTCTGGGCTGTGGATCATCTATTTTGCTGTTTTTATTGTTTTTGCTCCATCCTACGGGTTTCGCAGTCCATGCTCGTGCACCCCCACTGGGACAAACCCCTTTATACTCTTCTTATTGTAAGCACACAGCAATGCATGTAGCAACCAATGTACCATCGGGTTGACAGGTTTGTACGTCTATGCACAGACGCTTCACATCTACCTCTGTGCGATGTGTCTGCCGACAGCTTCCTTGCTGGTTAGCAATGTGAAATGCCTGCATCCGTGCATTGAAGTAAGCGTACATGTCAGCCGACAGGTTCCTTGATGCTTAGCAACATGAGACGCCTGCATCTGTGCATTGGAGTAAGCGGATCGTAATGATTCGCACACCTACACATTTGGCCTCTTGTCAGTGCCATTCAGTTTATTAACCTCCTTTTTCAAAATGCATTCTACAAGCATCCAACCCACAGGATTTCGGCAGAGCAGCTCTGTGAGTGAGCGGATCCTGGTGATTCGCACACCTTTATTTATTTTTTTGGTCCTTTCATTGCTCTTAGCCAACTGTTAACCATCAGTTTATACAGTCATTTTTCCTAGCATTCGTATTGTGGATCGGTTTTCCGGACACCCTCATTTTTATCTCTTGACATCCTTTCAACACTTTCAAGAACAACATTTCAAACTTCAGCCATTAAGGTGGATCAGTGATTTCCTTTTCACGTGGATATCCAGGAACCATAATATAGTATACTTTATTTTATTTCTTTATTCAAATTGTCTGCTCCATATTTCCACTGTTTGAGGTAATTTTGGTCAAACCTACTACAACCTTTAGCTACTGTATTGCGAAATTTAAAAAGTGAATGCTGATATCCAAGTTATGTGTACCATGCAGGCAGTCACACCCCATCCCTCTTTTAAGGACAATCCTGGTGAACCTCCAGTTAGGTGGAAAGTGTGCTATGATACCTTCAAAACCTACATAAGGGCAACTGGCGCTTTGAGATTTGGTGCTGAACACAAGAAGTGCTTATTACTCCATTAACTGGGGTTTGGAGGCAGGCCTATCTTTGAGCATTTACCCGCCTTTTTTTTTTAATGAGTTTTATATAGCGCAAATTTGACCCGGTATCGGGTATCAGAGCACTTTACATAGCACCAGTTGCGTTACATGAGGACGCATTCATGTTTGTTGAGCACAGGGAGATTAAGGATCACAGGATGTTCAGCATCATTACCGAGACTCGAACCCGTTCCTCAGATTGGAGATCAACCACCCTAGCAGTTAGGCCAACTCCTCTCCCCTTAACACACAAGGGGAATGACAATGTATACGAATATCAGGAACTGTTCACAACCTTAAAACTAGGTTTCACAAACAGCCTAACCGTTTAGTTTTAAGGCACAAGATTTTCAAAAGAAAACAGGTTGTAACTACATATCTGTGTTACAGAAATTAGCTTCTGTTTGCCAGTTTGAGAGCTTCATTGACCAATTTATTAGGGATCAGTTTGTGTGTCAATGCACGGACAAACAGATCAGCCAGAAACTTCAAACCATGGGTAATCCCTCATTAGCAGAAACCATTAAATTGGCAAAGAGTATCGAAATATCTCAAGTTTCACAGAAGGAGTTAGATAATAAACCTATTAAGGCCATCAATGTGGTGAATGGGAATGGAAAATGTAGGCAGAAGAATGTTATTAGTGGGATAACGGCTAACCCGTAGAGTAAGACTCAAGCTGACAACCCCAAATCGAATAAAATGTATTTTCATCGTGGAAATACCCCACACCCTAAAAGGGGAAGGTGTCCCGCTGCTAATGTTGTGTAACTATTGCAAAAAAACAGGACATTTTGCTAAAGTATGCTTAAAAAGAAAGGTGCAGAAAAAGGTGGTGGCATGAGTGGTGGAGTCTGATGACGAATCTGACTCTGATGCCATTTCTGTGGTTACTGATGTCCAAATGGGTTTTTCTTTCGACTGAAAGAAGCCCATTGATGTGGATCCATCTAATTGTGTCGACCCCATTGTAGAAGTGAGCATTGGTTATAAGATTCTCAAGTTGTTGGTTGATTCTGGTGCCAGAATTGCCATGATCAGACAAAGATTAACGACATGTTTGCCTGCATCAGGGATGCTAAATATTTTTTTTAATTAGACTCAGCTTGCGTCTATTATCAGATTGAATTACACAAAGACTCATGCTTATTGACTGCTTTTATTTCTCCATTAGGAACTTTTCAGTATAGACGCTTGCCTTTCAGTTTGGCATCTTCTGTGTCTGTGTTTCATGAGAATTATGCAGAATTTGTTGTGTGCAGTAGAAGATGTGTTAATCTTTGAAGATGATGTGCTGATTCATAAAAAGGATGTTCAATCTCATGATATCAAATAGACCGTAAGCCATTAGTCAACATTCTGTGTGCCGGTTATAACAAATTTTGTACCCCTATAATTGTGAGTATGCTCTTTAGCTTGATGCAGTATCAGTTTGATGTGACGCACATTTCTGGTGCAAGGAATATTATGGCAGATTTTGTCTCTCAAAAATTATGAGAGTGAGAGACAAGATGTTCATGATGTGTGTGAGGAAGACACTGAATATTGATTGTTGTGGCTGCATTGGAGATTCCTGATATCAGTGTGGTTGAGTAGTGAATGAGTGTTTTGAGGGATGATCTGTTACTACAGCAAGTTTGTGATTTTGTCAGGAGTGGTTGGCCCAAAAAAAAGTGTTGTTGCCACTCTTGCAACCTTATTTTAAAGTTGAGTCAGAACTTTTCCTGGCGGATGGTCTGTTCTTGCAGTCAGATAAACGTATCCCTCCACATGTCATCAGGAGTGTCATCATCACCAAAGCTCATGATGGTCATTTTGGGGCGACCCTTACCAAACGTCGCCTGCTTGAAATTTTTGGGTTGTCTGAGATGGATGCTGAGATCCTCACAATCCAACTCCTGGCTATAGCAATGAGGAAGAATTTTTTCTTCTTCCAGTGAGAGTTCTTTCTGCAAACAAAAGGCGTCACCATTGGGTGCAAGCTTGGCCCCAGATCTTGCGATCCTGTACATGGATCACTTTGAGGACACATTTATTTACTCACAGGATAATCCCTTTCAGGAACATATCATCATGTGGAAGCACTACATTGATGATGTCCTACTCATATGGACAGGTGAGTCTACAGAGATACAGGCTTTCACTGAATGGATGAATGGGAGATCTAGTGACATCAAATTTACAATGCACTATGATTCAAATAGCATTGATTTCCTGGACATCACAAAAAAATCTGGCAATTGGTCCCTGTATACCAACTTGTTCAGAAAACCTTTAGAGAGAAACGCCGTCTTGAGATACAGCAGCCAACACCCATGTGGCCTCCGAGGTAATCTTCCTTTTGGACAGTTCCTCCGGATCCGCAGAAACTGCTCAATGAGAGAAGAGTTTTTCACAGAGTCAGAAATACTCATAGATCACCTGATAGAACATGGATATCCCAAGAGATTGGTAAAATGACCCAGGAAGAGGGTGTGGTTTAATCCTCAAGACTAATAGAAGAAAGGGGCCCCCTGGAAATTCAAATACGAGGCAGACAAGCAGGGGAATCGGGAACAATTCAATACAAAACAAATATCTGCCCCATTGATTTTAGAAAACGGGCTCCACTCGAGTCCCTGGTATATTATCTTCAGTAGTAGACTCACTAGGACCAGAACAGAATCATGCCAATCATGATACTACAGTTATGTGAAGATCATTCAAGATTTCATTTCATTTTTTTTGTATATAAAGTACTCAGAGTATAAAAACATATATTTTTTCAAAAATCTTTCAAATAGTAGCAAACATGATAATCTACACTGGAAATGCAATTAAATAACAATAAATATATCTCCCACACATCCCTTCCAACAATCAGATCAGACTCACACCTCATCATACATTCATCATGCACACAATATGTAACACACACTACAGTAGCCGATTGTTAATGTTGTATCGGGTCCTGCTTAGTCTCCCAACAAGATAGAGACTAGATGGTACATTTGCAGGGCCAACTCGAGGCGCCAACACGCGTTTCGGTGCTCAGCCAGGTCTAAGGCCACACCTTCGTCAGGGCAACAAATAGAAGGGAGGGGAGCAACAGCAAGATCTGCAATAATTAAAAACTGCATTTTATTTATTACATTCATTCATTTTTATCATCATTTTTTTTTAAATTTTAATGTCCAACTATTTTCATCAAAAGATTGGATAATTCCCAAAATCCGGTCAGGTAAGTGAGCCCAATACTGGAACATAAGCAACCATTAAACAAACATTAAGCATACAGAAACCGGGAACCGGACCAGAAAAACACATCAGGACATATCCAAACAATGTCCAAATACAAAAGGGCGTGGCAACTACCCCACAAATAACATGACAAGTCGTTATATAGGATCACAGAGACTTACAAAAAATGCCAAACAAACATATCAAGACCCAGGCACCACACAACCCAATAGATCAATAAGAAGGAAAAAAAGTAAGGAAATACCCACCTCGCGGCTTTTAATTTGTCCCGTGCAATGAAGGACACAGAGTTATCTTGAACTCATCTGCAGGCAATCCTGCAAGGATAGGACTGCCGCCCGGAAATAGGGATAAAGGCCCTGAATCAATCCATGGCCCTGATGTCACTCTAAAGAAAAGGAAAAAGAAAGGCAAGGTACATCTCAACTTTTAATCCAGGTAACGGTTGGGCGGATGCCTACATAACTAATATCGAGCTTGAAAGAATACTCACCAACAGTGACAAATGGAGCAGGAATAAGTCTATCCCCAGAAAGGCCTCTAGGCATCCATGTCTCTTTCACCAGGAGGGATTTTCTGACTCTTTATCGCCTCTGGGCAGATTCCAAAAAGAGGCTAGAGGTTTGTGTTCTGGTGACAACAAAATCGATAAAGCACAGGCTAAATAACACATTTTCATACACCTAGGTGTCCTCCATTCCTAAAAGGGGTCTTTTTCTAGCAACTGTGTGAGAGTGCGCACAAACGAGGGCACCCCAAGGATGATAGGCCAATTCAAGTAAACATATGACTCGACCAGCTAGCAGACATAGGCCCCCAATTTAGGAAGGGAAACAAGCACAAAGGTAGGTGATGAACTACCATGGGGGAATGTAAAGCAGATCATATGTATGTCCATCTAGCACTCAGTTTTTGATCATTTATGTAGATCAAATTCTTCACTATTATTTGTTGTGCGACTTCCTCCAAGTGTTTTGTCCATGAACACTATATCAAATATAAATATAGAGAAAGTGGAAATCCCACTTGCCAATGGTGGTGTGCACACTTATACTTGGACCAGGATGGTCCTAATCAAACTTATCGTTAGAAATGATTCTTTCAAAGTTCATCTCAGTTTCAAACAGAAATTTATTGATTTCATTACTATTACTTCTTCATAGATGCAAATCCATTATTTATGGCGACTTCAAGCTTTTACATTTAACAACTACCTGATGCATTTCGGGTCTTAGGAGACCCTTCCTCAGGGGTCTGTATGGGAAAACAACCAAGGAAATACAGTATGCCTCATGAACATGTGTTCAACAGTTAATGTGACTGTTAACAACTTAGCTAAACCATATGATTACACTCTTTGCCCTAATAATGCAATAATACTGTCTAACTTTCAATCCCAAAATAGACCTGAAACGAAGTAATTCTGATCAAATCAAACCAAACTCGTCCAGTGGTTCGATATTGCCGCTTGCTACATAATAACCTCATCAGTGAGGAACTAAAACTAACTGGTTCTACTATGTAACATACGATCATGTTCAGCTTAAAACTAAGACTCATCAATTCATTATACTCAAGGTCTTACACAATTCTAACATGTTATCATCCTAAAAACGATCTTACTAATGTAAAGCAGCCCATGCCACTTCCCACAAAAGAACTGAATCTAATTACCTGAAAAATTGTTAGTGCGAATGCAGATCGGGTACTTCAGTTCAGGCAAAGAAAGGCGTATTTCAGGATGCAGCCACGCTGGAAAGGGAAAGAAGCAGACACCAGTGGCTAGCCAATACCATAAGAGAAAAAGCTTCGGTACATAGAGGCTAGACAGCTAGATGAAAGGACTAGAGGCCGTGGCCATAGATGAAACTGCTTCAGTACATGAAGGCTAAACGGCTAGATGGAAAGACTGTTGGGGTAGAGAGCTAAATCATGCAAGCGCCCCTTACGGTCCTTTTGCGAAAAGGCAACAGCCACAAATCCGGGATAGCCCCGCGTCCTACCGTTCAAGATGCTACTTCTAAAGCGCAGTATCTTGAATACAAACGGGGCAGGTTCTCCGGCAGTAGGAATGCAAGCCGGGAATCGGGCAAGATCGCAGCAAGATCCAAGCGCCTATTGCTTACCTAATTAATGAACAAAGTCAATCTCGGGCAGCAACAGGCAGCGGCGTCTGCAGGCGTCTGCAGGCAAATAGCCGGAAGTGCCCTGGCACAGTGCCCACCTCATTTTAAAAGGGCCCGCTCGGTTCGAGTGTCCAATCACTGACTGGAGTGCTGGGCTGATCCGGAGGATCGAAAGCAAAAACCGGCTTGTACTGCGCGAATCTCAAAGTACAGACAATCAACAGAAACGATTCCCCTATCACTAATCATAACCACTCCTCACACAAATGAGAGGGAGGAAGAATTAACACGGGACCAAAACGGGCAGAAACACCGTGAGTCCAAAAATGGTCACAAGGCGAAACCCTAAAAAGATATAACGCAAAGTAGAAAAAGGGGAACGCCAAGATGTACTTCAAATGATGGCATTTTCCCAGGGACAGTGCTTGTTCAAACCATTCAGGGTAGCCTTGAGAAAGAATATCCAAAATACTTCTCTCTTTTTTCTTATGGCAGTAGTGTCTTTGCCAGGAATGCAGCGGACTTTCTAAAGAATCGACCATTTAAGGTCCCGTTCATCGTGTTTTTTGTTCAACCAATGTAGAACCAAGGGTGTTCCATTTTTCTGGTTCCTAATGTTAGATTTGTGTTCCCCAATTCGGATGCGACACTCCTGGCCCGTTTCACCAACGTAAGAAAGTCCGCAGGGGCAAAGGACAACATACACTTCATTCAATGGGCGACAGTTGCTCATTTCATTTAGTTGTATGGTGCGGTTACCAATCAATATTTGGTTACCAACCAAGGCATTGGGACATGCTTGGCAGTTTCCACAACAGTGGTTACCAGTGACAGGAGCCAAACCTGGGAGAGCGGTTTGGCGCATTTCCTTAGATGCCAGTGGCTTGCCCCGTACTAAATGGTTCCTGAGATTTTTATTTCTTCGGAACGCAAAGATCGGTTTCGGAATAGCATTCTCATTTTCTTCTATGTTAAGGAGGAACCAAAGGAAGTTGATAGTTTGTCTCACCTTATGGTTAATGGTGGAATGCTTAGTAATACAGACCAACCTATCGGGAACCACAGCATTTCGGTCAAGGAACATTGATTCCCTGTCAAAATATCGGGCGCGTTTGAAAGAATCTCTAACGAGTCGGTGGGGATACCCTCGTTGCGTCAGTTTTTTCTTTAGGATATCAGCCTGAAGGAGAAAATCCTTCATGTTGGTACAGTTCCTTCGCAAGCGAAGGAACTGGCTGAAGGGGATCCCGTCCCGTTGGCAACGAGGATGGTAGCTCCCGTATTGGAGAAGAGTGTTTCTCACCGTTGGTTTCGTGAATAAGGATACAAAGAGTTCCCCATTTGAATGCTCAACCCAAACATCAAGGAACTCAATCCTACAATTACTGGCATTAGCTGTAAATTTCAAATTTGGGTCAGTGGCATTTATCCAAAGAACAAAATCATTGAGAGAGGCCTGGTCTCCTTCCCAAACGAAAAAAATATTGTCAATGAAACGAGACCAGGCCTCGTTTGCGGGCCCGCTCACACAGTTGCTAGAAAAAGACCCCTTTTAGGAATGGAGGACACCTAGGTGTATGAAAATGTGTTACTTAGTGGTGCTTTATCGATTTTTTTGTCACCAGAACACAAACCTCTAGCCCCTTTTTGGAATCTGCCCAGAGGCGATAAAGAGTCCGAAAATCCATCCTGGTGTAAGCGACACGGATGCCTAGAGGCCTTTCGGGGGATAGACTTATTCCTGCTCCGTTTGCCACTGTTGGTGAGTATTCTTTCAAGCTCGATATTAGGTATGTAGGCATCCGCCCAACCGTTACCTGGATTAAAGGTTGAGATATGCCTTGCCTTTCTTTTTCCTTTTCTTTAGAGTGACATCCGGGCCATTGATTGATTCAGGGCCTTTAACCCTATTTTCGGGTGGCAGTCCTATCCTTACAGGATTGCCTGCAGATGAGTTCAAGATAACTCTGTGTCCTTCATTACACGGGACAAATTAAAAGCCGCAAGGTGGGTATTTCCTTACTTTTTGTCCTTCTTATTGATCTATTGGGTTGTGTGGGACCTGGGTCTCGATATGTTTGTTTGGCATTTTTTTAAGTCTCTGTGATCTAATATAACGACTTGTCATGTTATTTGTGGGGTAGTTGCCACACCCTTTTGTATTTGGACGTTGTTTGAATATGTCCTGATGTGTTTTGCTGGTCCGGTACCCGGTTTCTGTATGATTAATGTTTGTTTAATGGTTGCTTATGTTCCAGCATTGGGCTCACTTACCTGACCGGATTTTGGAAATTATCCAATCTTTTGATGAAAATAGTTGGACATTAATGTTTTAAAAAAATGATGATAAAAATGAATGAATGTCATAAATAAATGCAGTTTTTAATTATTGCAGATCTTGCTGTTGCCCCCCTCCCTTCTATTTGTTGCCCTGACAAAGGTGTGGCCTTAGACCTGGCCGAGCACCGAAACGCGCGTTGGCGCCTCGAGTTGGCCCTGCAAATGTACCATCTAGTCTCTATCTTGTTGGGAGACTAAGCAGGACCCGATACAACATTAACAACCGGCTGCTGTAGTGTGTGTTACATATTGTGTGCATGATGAATGTATGATGAAGTATGAGTCTGATCTGATTGTTTGAAGGGATGTGTGGGAGATATATTGATTGTTATTTGATTGCATTTCCAGTGTAGATTATCATGTTTGCTACTATTTGAAAGATTTGTGAAAAAATATGTTTTTATACTCTGAGTACTTTATATACAAAAAAATGAAATAAAATCTTGAATGATCTTCACATAACTGTAGTGTCATGATTGGCATGATTCTGTTCTGGTCCTAGTGAGTTTACTACTGATGATCATATACCAGGGACTTGAGTGGAGCCCGTTTTCTAAATCAGTGGGCCAGATATTTGTTTTGTATTGAATTAATCCTCAAGACTGCCTTTTGACACCTAAAAAATATTCAAATGACCCCATGAACAGGTTTATCTGTGTCACCACGTACTGCACTCACAGTAATGAAATCAAACGGGTGATTAACAAACATTGGTTGATCTCAGACGATCTGGAACTCTCCGACCCCACGATGCACTCGTTTAAGAAAGGCAAGAACATCAAAGATCATGTGGTCCGCTCACTCCCTCCAACTCCCCCACAACCATCCATTCAAAGACTATGGTATTTACCTGAGGTCATTGGGCATTTCAGATGCGGCCACTGCAAGGCATGCAAACTTACCTTACAAGCCAAACAATTCAGTTATAAACAACATACCATAGAGCTGAAAACACACACCAACTGCAACACAAATGATGTAATCTATGCAATCACATGCCCCTGTGAGCTTATGTATGTAGGGCATAAATGTCACAAGGTTAAAGCTCACATCCTACAGCATTGCAGCAGAATTAGATGTGGTGTTGAGGGTGCCCCCTTAGTTAAACACTTCCAGAATTTCAACCATCAAGCAGAGAGCCTGAAATGGGTGGTACTGGAAAAAGTTACACTGGGCGTTAGTGGCGGAGACATTCATACAGTGCTTGACATCCGTGAATGCAAATGGATGCATTCCATGAACACAGTGCAGGATGGCCTTAATGAGATGGACGCCACCAATACACAACTGGCATGTCTATCTAGTGAATAACTGTCTTTATGCCATTTATTAACACTGTTTTTGTCTGAGTTCACTATTATTGTTACCAACCCTAATGGCGGTAAGACATTCCATGAGATGTTGCACTATACACTGGGCCATAACTATGGTACAAGGAGTTAAACCATGTCTCACTGTTCAACGGAGTGTGCCCCTGTCGTTTGACGTACAAATGTGCCAATTATTTATGTGGATATATGATGTACTGCGCAACTGTCATGTCCCTCTAATAATTGCCTTTATGCTGTTCATTAACATGTTTTTGTCTGAGTTCATTACCAATTGATACAATCCCTGATGGCTGTAAAACATTCTAAGATAATGATGCATTATGCACTTAACTATGGCATTTGACCTATCAATATGCCATTTATTTATGTGGGTATACGATGTACTGCGCTAGGTACCATGCCTCATTATGGTACACCTAGTTGAACTGCATTCAACAGTACACAGGAATGTGCTTTTAAATGATCAGTGTTTAGGCATGCATTTTATTTTGCCGTTTTCCTAAAGTGCCCATATATTTCCACTTTGTAATCCATTTCACTAATTGTTTTACTACTAAATGTGTTTTACTGTATAGGATGTCTGCAAATACTACAACTATGTCATGAATATATCATCAGAATACCTAGGAGCATTGACCATCTGTTTAGATGACTGTTTTTACAAGACTAAACAAGACAACTATTATTGACCTGTCGGCCTCCACCACACTCGATTTGCGGAAAATCTTTTTACCAAGGTAGGCATTACTGATTAGAGTATTTTTTCCAAATCAGTAGCTTCTGCGCTACAGCTGAGATTCCTTGACAACCTTTTTGTTTTCAGCTTCGTCCCACGCAGGCATTTATATCACAGCATGTCTGCATCTAGCTACAGATCACAATACGTCCCCAACATGCATGCCATTGCGGCACGCTTAAAACTCCTTCTCTTGCAGAGCACGCTCGTCAGTGTATGGAGGCGCTCGTAGTAATAACACGGCTACTCTAAGCGGTCATGCCCGCGTATACTTTAGGTTTTATGGGCCAAAGTACTTTTGTAAGCTGTAAGTTGGTAGTCCCTTTTGTCCATTAATAGGCTTTCTCTCCTTACTTGCCCCACAGGTTTTGAATAATTCCTTCTATCGTGATGATGTCATAAGGTATGTTCTTGTCTGGGTTCACCACGATTAGAATTTTTACTTTTTACTTAATTACTGCAGTCTTATCTTCAATGGCCCCTTATATTATGTCATTCCAACATTCTGACTAAATACAGATCGCGGACACTCTCAGGTCACCTCAAACGGTCTCCCAGATCTGACGAGATTGGCGTTTTCTACTAATTTGTGTTCAACTACACCATGAGCCTTGTTTAACGTACCTGCCCCATCCACACATCAAATCGGTGAGTGGTCACCCTGCTCGCCTATTTAGGATGACATATTTTACTCGTCAGTGATACGCTGGTACTGATACATTTTTCCTTCGTCCGCGGTTTATTTCTTTTTACCCTCTCTGTAACGGGAGCCTTTGAGCCCTATCATTTTAAGCTTGACTGCCTGGAGTTACAAGACGGTCTCACACTGTAACATTTTTGTCCTTTACAACGATTGAGTATTTATTATATATATACCATCACCAGATTAATGACACACTGTTAATTAATTGTAGGTGTCTCCTCTCACCCCTTGCCCTGATGAAGACCCTATGTAAGGATTAATATACCTACTAGTTCTAGGGGGTCGAAACATCGACAGTCTTTTCAGAACGGACAACTACTGACATAAGAGAGATTAAATATCTGTGTCCGGATGATACTATGTCCGTGTATTAATTTCACCTCAATGTGGCTGAATTGGTTTCCAACATTGTTCTGATGTGTATCACTTGCACATAACATTTTCAACACTCACAAGTACACACCTTCCTCTTTGAGCACTTTTTCACCTCCACCTGAAGCACCTGTATTATATACTAATGATGTACTGACTACCCGTGCTGTTTTTCATTGAATAAATTAATATGTTTTGGACTAAATTCATTGTAAGAGTTGACTACATGGTGATGGTATGTTCTATATTTTAAAGAGGGTACTGCTGTGACCACTTTTTCCTGTACCAAGATCAATGAGACAGTTGAGAATTGTGTGGTGTGTGGATTGTCTGATAAAAGTTTGAAGGTGTCAACACACCCCTGCTTTCTATTGAGTGTTCTTCTGGTCCATGGGTCAAAATGGGTCTTGATGTCAATGGGACCCACAGAATCTCTGCCTGGGGGTTCTCGCTATATTTTTATTCTTGTGGATTATGCATCCAAGTGGCCAGAAATCAAGATGGTCAAGGACCCCAATGCATCTAATGTGGTTTTGTTCCTCAAAAGATGTGTTTAAGGGAGGGTTTCCCAGAAGTACTCATTTCTGAGAATGGGACTCTATTTGTGAGTAGAGAGTTGCACTCTTTTCTTGAGTACAGTGGTTTAAAGCATATGAAGAGTTCTCTCTACCACCCTCAAACCAATGGCCTGGTCGAGCGAATGAACAGAATGATGGGTGAGTGTGTCAAGTGGGCAAAGTCATAGCCATAAAGTGAGCAAGTCCCTGGACAGCATGCTGTGGTTTTTTAGAACTACCCCCATTCTACTACCAAAGTATATCCTTTTGAAATGTTAAGTGGAAGGAGAGCCAACACTAGTTTTAGTTTTAGACAAAGGTGGATGAGTAAGTGCCTCATGTCTGACTCCGATGTTGTGAGTCTTATGAATATTGTCAAGGAGAACGTGTTGAGAACTTAAACTAAGCAAAAAAAAATTGTGTGATCAAAAGAAGAATATCAAAACTCTACCTGTGGAAGTGAGTGACATGGTCTGGGCAAAATCACCTGTCCATGTGAAGAAAGGTTCGAACAAATTTGGCGAGCCCATCATTGGGACAAAGGTGGGGAGTAATGCTATTCAGGTTAAAGGAGGCCAGTGGTGGAACGTTAGTAAAAGTGTTAAGTTGAAGGTGAGGAGGAATGTTGAGATGAACAGTGCTGTGGGTGGTTCCATGTCTGATAGCGATAAGGTTACTGATGTGAATAGAGTATGTAAAGGTAATTACCTTGGGAGAAGCACCAAAACCAGAGTCGTTCCTAGTAGGTATCGGGTGTAGAGCTTGCTTGTTAGATTGTTTTGTTTCCATGCTCCTTACTTGTTTTGCTTTGTACATAGTTTTTTTTTTGTTTTAAGGAGAAAAGGGGATATGTAGTTCTCTAGTAGTGGAATCTGTGTGTTTTTCCTGACCATTCTAGGCCTGGAATTCCTATGTTACTATGATGTTATGTTACGAGTGGAATGTTGATGTTCAAACAGTTTTTGGGTGGTTGGAGTTTGTTGGCAGGAGGCTGTGGAGGACTTGTTTACCGTGTAGCCTGGACATTAAACTACTTCAATCAATTTCCAGTGTTTGCGTACTTACTACAACATCTAAATGTGCACAGTTGGTTAATCATCAAATCTAAAGGCTGCTTGGGAGCCAGTATGCTACTTTAATTGAGAGTTATTTGAACCTTCCTGGTGACAAATATGTATTTTCTTAGTGGTAATGTATGGGTGCTAGCATTTGGTTTTTGAAATGTATATTTGTAATGGAAACTTACAAAATAATTTTTGTACTAGGTACATTCTGATTGCATAGTTTTAAACATCACATTTTTTTTAAGGAACAGGTTTTTTATTTTAAACTCTAAATTTACTTGCACATTTTTCAACTTCCTTTCTTTTATTGTGTGTAATATAATTATAAAATAATTACTTGAATATTCACGGTGCTTTCAGTCGCAGCCTGGAAACTTGTTGCACTATGAATACTTATTACCATTCCCACTACGCCAACCAGGATTCAGTTCTGCAACTTTCTGGTTACATACAAAGAAATCTGCTATGATCACATTAACCAACTGAGCTTTCATCAATCAATCAATCAATCAATCACAGGTTTGTAAAGAGCGCTGCTCACCCATGAGGGTCTCAAGGGGCTGTGGGGGGCGGGTCAAAACAATGAGAGGGGGATGTTTAGACAGCTAACACAGTCATGAACTTTCATTCTCATAGACGTGAAGTTTCATTTAGTTTACCTAAACACATACCGCTTGCCAAGAGTAATAGAGCAGAGGGGTCATGCTTTTGGTAAAAGTGAGCTGCATTCAGATTCACCTAGGAAATGGGAGGGCTGACCAATGCCCAGATATCTGACTCAGATGTTTTAAGGCATGGGCAAAGTGGGCAACTGACAAGGGGTCCCATTGGAAAGTGAACCTATTCTCTGTTTGGCATATGCCTATATTATTGTTCTATTTAAACCTCTCTGCCTACCCATACCTCTGACTCTATGTAGGCAGTGTCATCTTAAGGATGTTTGGTCCCCCGGGCAAGACACATTTCACCTGTATCTCTGCGACCCTGTAAAAGACCCTGTAAAAGATTTAGTATTGTTTGGCATCATGCAGGCTTAAATCAGCAGGAAATAGGTAACACAAATCAAAGCAGTTCGGCATAGGGGTGAACAAAATATTGTTTGCCCAGGGCCCCCAAAATCATTAGAATAACACTGGTCTGACTCCATAGAATAGGCTATTCTCAGTGTTCATTAGAAAGCAAAATGAATTAACACATATAAAATAATCGAAGTGAACAAATATTAACATGCAAGTATCGGCATAGGCCTTTTATACACATCAATTTTACTAATATTTGCCACTTATAAAATCTGCATAGATATATTTCAGCACCAAATAAACTTACTTAAGTGACCTGAAATCGTGTTGTTATATAAGGAATTGTGCGTTTCTGGAAGTACCTTCTGTTCGGCGTTTCGGAGGCGTTTTATCTGGCTGCTATCACCGCATTCAGCAGGATTTTAAGCTGCTAGCTTTGATAAGGGCTCTGGCTCAGAATGTTCAGTATTTGATGAATGCATTGATAACCACAGCTGTTTACCTGCTTTAAGCAGTTGCCCAGCATATGCTGTCTTTCATAAGCATCACCTGCTGCACATAAGGAGGAACTAACTTTGAACAGCAATATCAAAAGAACTGTGTTTAAATTAGAGGACTTCATCCCGTGTTCAAGGCCTGTGTGAGCAGCGTATGTCTGTCACGTGAGCCCGAATCATTTAAAGAGATAGCTCATTCGTTGTTCATTCTTCCAGGTTGGCACTGCCATAATATCCATTACTTTAGTTTTAAAACCATTGTGATCAAACCTGTCATTTCCTTTGGTCAGATTGACACGTGTACTATAAATCTCCAAACTGTTCCGCTATCTAAAGTGAAGAACATTTGAAAGAGTTTTAAATGGAAATAAACCTACTCCACTACGAATAATTATATTTTAATGATAGGTCGACAATTCTGTTTTATGTGAGAAGGCAGCTAATAGGGTCTGGAAAGGGCATTACTCAGATTTCCAAATGTCTCCTTAAACTAAAAGACCAATAAAAGACAGTGGCACAGAACTGGGAGAGTAGCATGCTCTGCCAGTTGCATGTTGAATCTCACAAAAATCGCTTCTGTAATGCCTTTTCAACCAGATGCAGCCGAAGGAGCTCTGACCTTATCTCTGTAGCCTTGAAATTCCCTAATTGGCGGCTCCATATCAAAGAACATTCAGGGCCGTAACACATATAATGAACACTGGAAAAGCTAATTTAAGACAGGTCTCAATCAATCAATCCATCATGTCTTTTTATAGCGCGCCTACTCACCCGTAAGGGTCTCAAGGCGCTGATCTCTGTCACTCTTTAGGGTGACTGCTGTCCTAAATACTTGAAGAGTGCGGGCAGTGCTCTTTTACCACTTTGGACACTGGTAAATAGCTGCTTGTCTCTGGAACCTTGCAGGAATGTGCTGCTTTGTTTACATGTGGCAGCATTTGTTAATATCTTTAACGCCTTAACTGCGGCGGTTTTTCTGCCGGTGCAGGCGTTCTAAAAGGTGGGCGGGGCTTCGTCGGCCGTTGGCCGACTGCAGCACTGGGGAGGGAGTGCTCCCATCGGTACGGAAGGGGTTAAAGTAAACAGCAGAGGACTGTACTGTCAATACAGAATGCTACATAACAACCACAGAACAACATGGCAACAATACAATATAATAATGTGCAGCACAGAGTCACAAGAGCGAGGTGGGTTGTATACAAAATGATAACACATACCGTGAAAAATGTTGTAAGAGATAGAGTATGTCATAGAATATGTCGTGCTAAAAAAAACCAATATCAACACAGAATTTGGGCCTTGAAAGGGAAAGGGATTATGGGCATACAGAAGACTGCCACGGGGCTTAAAAAGGCTGCATGGTAAGGGGCATAGTTCATCCAGTTGAGGAACAAAACTCTCACAAAGCATCACATCTCATCTCCCAAGATCCTAAGTTTCACAATGTCATTCTTTTTTTTTTATTCAAGCCATTTCTTGTCCACATCGTGAGTTCATTTATGGAGGAGAGCGATTTGAATCTGTAAATTAGCTTACAGGTGCAAAGCCCCACCAAGAGGAAGGGGCAGTTCACAGGACTTTCCAATATTAGACTTTCACAAAATAAGAATGTAATCAATCTGAAGCAAAAAAAAGAGATGTGGCATATGCTTACTCATCCAGAGGGGAAAGTAGCATTTGCTTTGAAGGGAGTAACATGAAAGAGAACAGGATAAAATAAATTACAGTGTTTCATTACTCACTCATTTTCCAATGTGGGTCAGAAAAGGGAGAGATGTGGCAGAACATCATGCAACTATCAAGACATGTCTACACCTGCTTTGAGCTACTGTTGGACATCAGTTTTGGGCTTTGAGCAGTGGGCCAAAGTGGAGGTGGCATGACACGCATGCATGAGTAATGTATTTCAGTACTAAACATCAGTACTGGATGTTAGAGTATCAGCAATGTGCAGACAAATGAATAGGGCAATACAATCATAACATCATTGAGGGTGCCCTGTAATGCACCTGAGTCTAAATCCAGCAGATTCTGAATTGGCATCTTCAAAGTATGCATCATTTCAAACTGATAGATTGAATACTTGTGAGGTGGATAGCATAGCTTATACTTCATTCCTTTAAGTTATTCTGTAGTTAGGAAATGCTGAGCACTAGCAAAGGTTTCAGAATGTGTGAGGTTGGTGTGCATTCATGATATTACCAGAGCATTCCCTTGGTGGAGTGGTGAAGATTTATCCTGACTATTCTTTAGACCTTTTGACATTAGTAGGCCCCACTGAATCACCATTCAAAACTGGGGACCCCCTCCTAAGCAATTGCTATGATTTGAACCACAATAAAGTACATACAAGTACAGAAACAAGTATACCTCAAACGAATGCACTAGGTATGACATGTTTTCTCATATTCACAAACAAAAATATATATACAAAGCTCAAAATTTTAATGGGAAGGTTAGAGCTTTTCCAAATGTGGATATATTTCTGAAGGACAAAACAATATGCAAGACTCTAGCATACCTAGTATATCAGCTTGTCTTTTTCCTGATCCAAATTTTCTTTTTGACAGTGCTTAACAGTGCTTCAATTGAGTTGTTCATAGATCTGTTCCCTTTACCATCACTGCTCCTACAAATCAAGCTAAGTATACCAATTCAGGGCCTCATTCACGAAGGTAACTTACACTTTTGTGTAAGATTAATTTTTTTTTAGCATTCACAAACTATATTATTTTACTAATAATAATTTTACCACTATATAGACTCCACAATGATGACAGAGACTCCGCACATAAAAGGATAGGCCCGTCCTATCTTTTATGTGAAGAGTTTTCTGGCTGACCGTGGAGTAAGTGCAAAAGTAAAATGTATGAAACTTGTAGTTTGTGAATACCCAAAAAATAGTATGCTTTAGTAAAAGTGTAAGTTTATCATTTTGAATCGATCCCTTACTTTTTAGCCCTCATTTCAAATTTCTTCACATTTACAAAGCTTCTTAACATTTTAAAACTGGTATTTCTATATGTGTATATAATTAATTATTCTACAGATTATATTACATTTTCTCAACAATTGCAGACCCCCAGGTCCACACATGGCAGGTTAGGAACCACTGCTTTAGATCTGCTTCAGATCTGTGACATTTCCCCTGCCCAAACTTTCCAAACAACATACAAACACGTGACTCGATTCAGCTTGTACCAGAGCACGTGGGACCATTTGTGGGCTGAGATGCACTGACCAGTTAGGGAAGGGGAAAACAAACTGGAAAATAACCAAGATTGTTCTGTCAGTTTTCCTACACAGTTTATCCCCAATGAGCATGCCTCCCTCGTACCTTCAGCCTAAATTCCACACATTTCATCTGTGTATCAAATAAGCTATGAATTTCAGTGAATCTAAGAGCAGGAGGGTGTTTTAGGACTAAGGACTATCAGCAGGATTACATGTAAGAAGAGTCACAACAAATTCTACTTGAGTATGGCAATTTGAAGGAGAGGAATATCTACTCACTCACACCACCCATTTTCTGCTCTGCTGCTAAATAGCAGACGCGGTACAAAAGGGGGGTGGTAAAAACAGACAGCACCAGTGCATGGACTTAGATGAATTAGAATGAATAACAAAAGTCCTATGAATACAGTAGAAGTTGATCATCTTTACCGTAATGTAACTAATAACTGTGAGAGAGACCATTCTATGTCTTTCATGAAATATCGTTGAATATAGTAGCAAAACCAAGTCAGAATCACAACACAGCTAACTCAATAATCCAGTCAAAACGCAATGTCTTTGTGCTGAATGATTAGCAGCTAGATTGGTGCATGACTGATCTGAAGAGGGATTCTTAACACAAATAATAATACAATTAATACAGTAAAATATTGATATATACCTTTTCATCTTCATTATTATTTTCTAGTCCGAAATGTCTGCCTTTTTCTTTGCATAGGTACAACTAATCCTGATTTAATTCTATTGATAGCAGACATAGAGTCGATTTTCTATTAAAAAAAACTGAGGGATCTCATTGGAAGTTCTCACTGAGAAAGGCAATTTATGTTGTATTTCAAAATGTTCAATTCATATGTTAAATGGCTCATGGACAGGCTTCCTGAGCTGCAAATGGAGCCTTTAACCTGTGTTTTCCAGCAGACACTCTGGCCTAATAAAAACATACGTATTTTGGAAACATTACTGTGGCCAATTACTCAATGAAGATATCAATACCAAGGGCCAGAAATGCAAAGCCAGTTAGAAGGAACAAAGCCTGCATTTCAGTACATTGCATGGTTTGTGGCTCTCACTAATGGGTTTAGAAATACATAACATTGCAATTTAAAAGGACAGTCTTTAGGATATCTCTTACAGATTGGATTTTACAATGCTGTGTATCAAATTTTTGAGACCACAAGTTTGTTGGCAACCCTTTGTTAGGTTCCTTTAAGGAAAATGAGTGGCAGTTTTATAATGTATTTCATTTACATTTGATCAGAGACACTGAACCCAGCAGGCCACCATGCCTGTGGTGGAATCCAATCGGAGGGAGTCGGCAGTGCCGTTGTAGACTGTGTTGGGTTGCTTTTTCTTCTGTAGCAGCACAAAACACACAGACCCCAGTTCTGATGGCAGAAAAACTTGAAGTCTTTGCTGTTCCTGAGACTTTTTGAACAAGGGGAAAGCTCTACCTCAAGCACTTGGAGAAACTTACAAATAGAAATTGCAGAAAGTTTAGTCCAGTCCTTTCACTGCCCAAAACAGAAGCAGCCACTGCATGCCAACACAGCAAAGCACACAGCAAAGTGGCAGTCACTCCTCAAAGCTGCTCCAGCTCTTCTTCTTGGCAGTCTTCTTGTTCCAAAAGAGTTCTAAACTTTAGGTGTTTTGCCCCACGTTTTATTGCCCAAAATCCTTTGTTCTCTGGGGGCAAAGAGTGTCTGTGCCCAGCCAGAACCAGGTCTGTCCTCTCAGGAGCAGCTTCCTGGCAAGAGGTGGAGACAGCATTGTCAGAGGCAGACAAGGCCCATTCAGGTGAAAATAAATCTCCTCCACCTACTCTAAATGCAGCCTAGGTCTATTCCGGCGATCCCTGACAAATCTAGACTCTCTGGAGCGCCTGCTCCTCCCCAGCCCCTGTCATCCCAAAGCCATACAGTCAATCCACAATCCCAGCAGAGGCACACTGGATGGCTATGCAAGCGAATACCTACTTTCTAAAAGTGGTATTTTCAAACACAGAATGAAAAAATCACCTTTACTAAAAGATGCATCTTTAGATTTTGAGTTCAGGCAAACTAGACTTTATTTTTCTACCTTGTTCCCAGGGGTAGTTATTATAAGATGTTATAAAAAAAACTCCCCATTCTGTCCTATGGGAACAGGTAGCCTTGCAATAGTGAAAAATGAAATGGGCAGTTATTCACTAGCCAAGGTTAGGGCCTGGCAAGTGGGTACACTTGCCAAGTCAACATAGTATTTACAGACTGCCCACAGACTCTGCAATGGCAGGCCAGAGTTACATTTACAGGCTGCTTGAGTGGGTGGCACAACCAGTCCTGCAAGCCCACTAGCAGCATTTGATTTACAGGTCCTGGGCAGACACACTGCAGTGTACTAGGGACTGACCAGTACAAAAAATCAGCTAATCATAGAAACATCAATCCATAATAACAATTTACAACAGGAGCACTTGCACTTTAACACTGAACAGCAGCGAGAAAATTGCACAGAAACACTAAACCAGAAAAAACCTAGTAAAAACCCGGAGGTCATAAAGCAAAAAGTCTGGGGAAACACACCAAAAGGTGCCAAGTCTAACATTCATGTTGAACCTTATTTGACCGGGAGGGGCCACAAGAGGATGCACATAGTTTAAGTAAGATTATCTTGCAGAGTGTCGAACTGGCTTCTCACCAGCCAGTTTATTAATCAGCTAAGCCAAATGTAAATGGAATCTTGAGAATTATTGGTACCTGATTAATGCTATGTAAATTAATTTTTTAATCACAACACTAATCGAAACTCAAACTACCAAAATAATTAGCAACGTTCCCAGTAAAGAGATGGTTTGACAGAGATCTCTGTGATAAGACATTTTTGCTCATGTCAGTAAGATTGAGGTCAAATCAAAATCCAACTTTTCTATATATGTGTGAAGAGAATGAAATCAAATGCAGAATATTTTAAAATAATGGTTTTAATGAAAAGAAATGTTTATGAAAATAGCTGTGATATGGAAATGCATGAGGAAGTTAAGGCAATAGGTTCCAATGACTATTTTGTACTATTAAGTAAGCACATTGCCATGGTAAGCGCAGGTTCTTTAATGAAAAATACATAATAGAAAGCATGAAATGTCCTGTGAGGAATAATATTGACTTGGTCATGTCTTTAAGAACAGTAGGGATGTCCAAACCATATTTCAAGTGGTATATTAAAATTATTTCCAGAGATAAGAGGTCAGACTAAACCCTTATTCCAGCAGATGGCTCATTTCTGTGAAATTCAAGGTTCATTTTGTGAGACATTCTTATTTTTGTTAAAAACCAATACAGGAGCATCTCGGTTACTTAAAAACTTGAAGAATTGCATTTGGCAGAACTCAAGATATTCTCCAAAACAACATTACACCATAGAAAAAATGAAATGTTTACAGTAAAATACGATCTGTATATCAAGCTGAATTTCACACAGGGGGTAGCACAGTAGATGATATATTCCAACTGAGTATGAAAGTGGATATAATTTATAATAAACATTTGGCACCCCCAAATAATGGAAAAGAAACCTGTTACTGGAAAAATGGAAAAGTGGGTTTGTGATGCATAATATCTCAAAGTTGTGACTTAGGCCTGGATGTGGAAGAATGCATTTCATGACAGAGGAAGTGTGGAGTAAATCTCTAAAACTTTGGGTCCGATTCTGATCTCGGTCGGTGAACCCTCCGAGATGTGTCAGTAGCCTTATCTTACGACCGAATCGTACCAGGAGAGGGACCGTCCGGGCAATAAAGTACGATGCGGAAAAGTGCCAAATTCCTGACCGACACGTACGCTTCACTCCATCCACATTTTCCGTCCGAGTCTGACCCGTAAACACACAATCCGCATCACACGGCTCCATAAACAGCTACTTCCGGCCGGTCAATTACGACGCGTACTTGCTACGTTCCGGACGGGTCGCCACGTACAGCGCGTCACAGCACCCAGAAGAGCTGCATATCAGCTACGAATCGTGCCACTAACACAATCCACAGATTAGAAACAGAGCAGCTGGAAACGGTTCGAGACGGAGCAACATGAATCCAATCTTGCAGGTCATACCAGTCCTGTACATATATGACCGGACAGCAACAGGCGCGGACGGCGCAGACGGTAAGTCGGACATCCACCATACAAACAAATGACACGTACACCTCAAATGTCACACACACCCCGGTTGTCAAGACCCTGTCCACCAGCAACAGGCCTCCTCAGTGAACCCATGGCCACCACCATTGCCACCCCACCCATAGGGACATGTTGCCTATCACTAATGCCACCCCATCCATATGTGTCCTGTTGCCTATCACTAAGGCCACCCCACCCATATGTGTCATGTGGCCTATCACTGATGGCCCCCACCCAAAGGGTCATGTTTCCTATCACTGATGCCACCCCACCCATATGTGTCATGTTGCCTATCACTGATGCCACCACACCCATAGGGGCATGTTACCCACCCATACTGCCACCCCACCCATAGGGGAATGTTGCCTATCACTAATGCCACCCCACCCATAGGGGAATGTTGCCTATCACTAATGCCACCCCACCCATCTGTGTCATGTTGCCAATGCTGATGCCACCCCACCCATAGGGGCATGTTGCCTATCACTAATGCCACCCCACCCATAGGGGCATGTTGCCCACCCATACTGCCACCCCACCCATAGGGGCATGTTGCCCACCCATACTGCCACCCCACCCATAGGGGCATGTTCCCTATCACTAATGCCACCCCACCCATAGGGGCATGTTGCCTATCACTAATGCCACCCCACCCATAGGGGCATGTTGCCTATCACTAATGCCACCCCACCCATATGTGTCATGTTGTGTATCACTACTGCCTCACCCACACATAGGGGTCAGTGTGTCTGACAATATTGACACCCCCGCCCATAGGGTGGATGATGCACCACACATCCATCAAACATCAAGCACAGCTAAGTCAGCCAAATACATTTCCCCACAACATCATGCCAACAGCGTGTAGTGCCTGACAAATACCCCCAACAGTGAATTTGATTTATGACACACAATGTAACTACCATCACATGTGTGACCAACACCAGAGTGTGGGCTACACAAGTCAAGCTTGGCAGTAGCACTGGACCAATGTGTTCAAAATTCCCATCTGTGTACATCCAATGTAAAATGTGTGGACACAAACTGCAGCTAAAGTTGAGCATTGTGGCAAAGGGTCTAAATCCCCCATCATCAGAGTGACCTCAAGGTAAGTGTCATCATAGAAATAGCATCACATGCCAAACAGTATGTATGATTCCTGGTCATGTCAGCACAACACTTGTTCAGTCAACCATCATTTACCACCCAATGTAGGCACTGGTGACATACGCCTGGGTAAGGTAGTGCCCCTTAAGTCACCTGCACATACATATGTCTGGCAAGTTGCACTCAGGGCACAGTTGATTTCACACCAATAATGCCCACACCTGCATGTACAGTGGAGAAGGGCCAACAGTCAGGGAAAGTGACAAATTGTACAATGTGAAGCATATCATATGTGCATGGGTGCAATCCACAGATGTGGCCATGCCATTGAAATGTTAACTTCTCTGTGCAAAATTAGTCAATATTGACACACCCAGTCAGCTGCAAAGGATGACATGGATACCAACCTGAACAGGAAACATATCTCATGGTCCACATGGAGTACATCACATCAACACCTCCGTATCGGACATTTGTTAACCCTGCATCATCACAGCAAGGTCAGGGTAAACAGCAACAACATAATGTACAGCTAAATGAAATGCACAAGGATAACAAAAAATGCTTTATTCAGCGAATTCAAAGCTGGAAGGGAAAATCCAAAACAACATTAATTCCAATGTCCTCTCAAAATACAAAGTCCAATGAGGGTGTGAGTGACACCCGTCACCTGTTGCTTGCCTGCACTGCTAAGGACTGGGGAAATCCACTCTGAGGGACATACATGGGACAGGCCAGGCACCGCAGGGACAGGATCAGGGCTCATCAGAAGGAGGCTGTGAAGTGGTGGTGGGTGCAGGAGATTCCGTGGCAACTGCAGTGAAGTTGTCTGAAATGGTTTGTGCCGGCATAACTCTGATGGGGTGTGTGCTTGAACCACTGCAGTGGGCAGGTCAGGTGTAGTGGACATGGTCCCCACTGCAGTGCCGATGTCAGACTGGGTGGTCGTGGACGCCACTGCAGTGCCTAACCCCGTGGGAGTGGAAAGAGGTGCAGGTGAGGCTGGCATTCAGCTGGGGGGGGCACAGTCCCCACACTAGTTTCACGTACAGACAGACTGGTGGTGGTGTCAGTGGAAGAGTAAGTGGGAGTTGGGGAGGGCCTGAGCATTCTGGGGATGGTGTATCTGTGGGTGGGGGAACCTGGGACAGGAAGTGTTGGGCGGAACCTGTGGTGTGCTGACCAGGGGGATGGAGGAAGGAGACTGTGCAGTGGAGCTGCGGGTGGGAGTGGGGTCTTGCTCTTCCGGGTACAAGGTGACTTTCGGGTGGGGGCCTCAGTCTGCCTGCGCCTGGGGGATGGTGTCCCGGCATGAGGGGCACATTTCTCTGTGTGTGGAGACTGCCTCTTCCCCCTGTAGTCTGGATCTGCGGGATCGGAGGGGAAGAGGCCTAGGTCACACAGGAAGAGCTTCTTAGGAGATGGGGTTGCAGGTGAGGCAAGGGAAGGGCTCTTGGAGGGAGAGGGATCGGAGGACTGCGGAGTGGTTATGGATGCCTGGGTATGTGTCTGCGACCCATCCCCTGAGTGTGTGGTATCAGTCCCTTGACTTTGCTTGTGTGCACATTTTGACTTTTGATTGTGTGATTGTGTGCTGTATGTGTCTGTGTTTTTGGGTGACTGTGCTGGTATGTGTGTGCTGGGGACAGATAGGGTGCTAGGAGTTGTTGATGGTATTTTACAACACAAGGGAACCCAAGGCGCAATTGTTAGGGACCTATGGGTGATACTTTGTTTACAGAGACAATGGTCCCTAAAATAACTGAATAAATTTAATACAACATAGACTAAATAGTTCTATATTGGTGTCCAGCCGGACAGTTTAATTGCATTTAATAAAAGATCGTATCAAAATTTCAGTAAAAAGATATAAGTGGGACACCAGCCGGTGCCCGACTCAACAACCTTCAACAAGGAAAACAACATACAACATAGATTGTGTAGGCAAAACAAAAAGGCAGTCTGGTTTGTATAAAATATACAGACTATACATACACTACACATATGCACACACAATTACTAAATAGAATAGTGACATTTGTGTATTAAGTCGACGACGTTTCGAACTACCATTGATTACGAGTTCATCTTCAGGACAATTAATCCTTTGCCTATTTACAGATACTAACATGAGTACCCATATTAGTGACACAATTGAACAATCACATACAAAATGAACATACAGTTACGTGAATAGGAAAAAAAGGGGGGAGAAGAATAAGAACAGAATGATTAAGGGTTTTTTTAAAAAAAGGTTAAAGAAATTGGCATGTAAGTAATTCACAACTTAGATTTCATTACCGAGGGTCACATTTAAACAGACAACCTACATTGGCTCAATTATAAGTGAATGATTGCACCAACCCATGCAGCCCATGTGACATGGTTCTCATCTGTATGGAATTAATTTTAGCTACATAGGTTCGAGAGCTATCAAGTAAGGAGTCTATGCAGCCAGCATTTTAAAAGCATAGGGGCTAATTAATTTACCTCTGACATTTGGTTGTATACAGAAGTTGGTAGACAAAATTTAAGGACTGGCAAGCCCGTCGATTTGGCAGAAAGAGCACCTCTTGGCTATGGATGCAGGGGGCTATCTATAAATCAAAGGAATCAAATGTTACAACCCTTGTCACGTTTATGTAAAAACGAGGGTCAGTGAAATAATTACAGAGGCTTACCGAATTCCCTCTGATGCGTTCCGTCTTTTACTTAGTAGTTTTTTTTGACTTAGTAGTTTTTTTTGAGACAGGTAATGCAGTCCTTGATAGAAGCAACATTCTAGGGAGACAATAAATATAAACCAAAATGAACTACCCTCTCCTTATCGTATGGAACAACGCGTACTAGCCCACCAGCAACCAGACGCTTACCGGTAATCTCATAGGAAACCTCCACGATGGGGATCCGGTTTCCAAGGGGTCGAGGCCCTATGTTAAAAGTAGATTTCAACACATGAGTCCTTATTTCGATATGATCTGGGTCAGCAAGTTAATATATAAGCCGGGCTAACACTCACCCAGGCTAGATCAGACGCGGGTCCTCAATGGGGATCTGTGCTTCCTGCAACTGACGGCGCGCTGATGCAAAAACGCCGCGCATGCTCTTTAATGTTAGTGGTGGAAAGGGGTTTGGTGATAGCGCGTTTGGGGGCCATTTTGAAGTGGTGTCAGGCGGTAGAGGGGACAGTGGAACTGAAGGGATTACGTGTTCCATTAGCGAGTGAAATAAGTGCTTAACATTAAAGCACAATATTTGGCACATACGGCTTACATTTCTAAAGGCCAATGTATAATCCATGAAATTTTAACCATGAATTACAAGGAACCAAAGCATTATATCTGATTATTCAACCAGATGGGTATGCGAGTTATCCAGGGATTTTTAAGGGGTTTGTTGGTCCAGCAACCCTGTGAAAAGTGCATAATTCGTAAATACAAATTATTCCCAATATTAATCACGATACACATATCCCAATTTACAAAAGGCAATATTCTTCACATATGACAATGTATGGACCAGACCTTACCTTTGGCCATGATTGCTACCAGATACCATTCCATAAACATTTCATCACAGTGTGATTAGGCACTATCCATATATCATGAACAATTGTCAGTAGGCAGCCACTGAATTAGGCCTCAATTCCCATCGGATTATATTCAACCACAGTTTACAGCAACGAGGTCCAGTCCTCCAATTTATTTAGTCCTTCATGTAGACTTCGTGTCTTCAAAATCCAGTGTAGCTCCTCCTTATTTAGAAGTTGCTGAAGATTTGCACCTCGGGGGGGCACCTTGACCAATGTAATGACGGTCCACAGGAAGTCAAATTCTGTGTGTCCCAGTTCTACGAAATGATCAACCAGAGGAGCGTTTGGGGTCTTACATCGAATGCGGCTCCTATGCTGGCACATCCTTAGCTTGACTTTTTGTGTAGTTTGACCGATGTAAATCTTAGGGCAACTGCACATAATAGCGTAAATGACATTATGACTGTTACAATTTGTCAATTGCTTGCGAACATGTCTCACATCATTAAAAGAAAAATCTTTGCCTTCTACTGTACTATCGCACATTACACAGTTACCACATTTTGCATGACCTGTAATGCACGGTAATGACCATACGGCCTCCAAGGTTTCACATTGAGCTAGAGCCGGTAATGCAGCACGGACAAGATGGTCCTTGATATTTTTTGACTTTCTGAATGCAAACAAAGGTCTATCAATTTGCAAAGTACCTGCATTCAAAACCGACCAATGGCGTTTTATACTTTTAGTTATAGAATTGGAAGCAGTGGAAAATGTGGTCACACAAACTAACCGTTCTTCCTTTTTCTTTGTTTTAGGCTCAAGTAATGTGTCCCGTGGGCAATACCAGGCTCTTTTGGCAGATCTACGGACAAGTCTACGTGGATAACCACGATTGATAAGTTTAGTGCTCAGTATCTCACATTCTTGAAAAAAATCTTCCTTTAGAAAACAATTGCGACGCAATCTCAAAAATTGTGAGAAAGGTAAAGAGTCCCTTAATGCTCGCGGATGATGACTGTGGTAACTTAAGAGGGTATTCCGTTCAGTCGCTTTTCTATAAAGACCTGTTATCAGAACACCATCGCATGCCCGAACAGTCAGGTCAAGAAATGGGATGGAGACATGGCTAGTGGTGGAGGTGTAGGTCAAGCCACCACAATTGCTATTAAGCCAATGAATAAATTGTGGGATCAGCTCATCTCGATCAGTCCACACCATGAAAATATCATCTATATACCGCTTCCATAGTGCAATAGCACTATGGAAGGGATTAGATGAAACCAGAATGCGGCCGCACTCCAGATGGTTCATGTATAATATGGCCAAGTTGGGGGCAAAAATAGCCCCCATAGATGTACCCTTGATTTGGCCAAAGTAGTCTCCATCAAAAAGAAAAAAATTCTTGGTCAAGCAAATTTCCAAAAGTTGCAAAATAAACAAAGTGGGGACTTGGTGAGGGCGAGGTCTTGTGTCCAACACTTCTTGTATCACCAACAAAGATTCAATTTGTGGTATATTCGTATATAATGACTCCACGTCCAGCGTGCACAGCACACTGGACGTGGGGTCAAATGGATAACCCTCTATGGTGTTTATCATATCCATACTGTCACGTATGTAGCATTCAGTTGACGGTACGAAATCTTTAATGAAATGATTAATAAAGAGGCCTAAGGGCTCTAAAATAGATCCACACCCAGAGACTATTGGCCTTCCAGGGGGGGACTCAGTGCTCTTATGGATCTTCGGGAGTGTGTAAATCACCGGTATCCTGAATGTTGTGGCGTTCAAAAAAGCATGTTCTTTCTTGCTAAGGAACCCACTCTCAAGTGCTACATTAGTGACCTCTCCAATCAGAGTTTGAATCTCTTTAGTAGGGTTTCTAGGAAGTCTCACATAGTGTTCTTGATTGCTCAATTGTCGATGGATTTCTGATTTGTAGGACTCTATCTCTTGGAGTACAATCCCACCACCTTTGTCGGCGGGTTTTATAATGAGATTAGTATTTGATTTTAGGGAAGATAGTGCCTTTTTCTCCTCTGAGGAAATATTAAATGGGATAAATAGGCGCTGTTTGCCCAAATTGTTCACATCATTTAGAACCAGTTTTTCGAATGTGCGCAACTCAGCAGGGACCATAGCCCCTGAAGGAGAGAACGTAGAAGGAGGTCTAAATGGAGTACCACTAATTTTGGGTGGTTGGGGGTTTAGTTGGAAAAAGGCCTTTAGCCTTAATTTCCGAAAAAACTTTAGAAGTTCAGTTTGTATTTCTAAGAAATCTGGGCGGATGGTTGGGACAAATGATAGTCCTTTACTAAGAAGTGAAAGTTCACTACTTGTAAGTTGGTGACTTGTTAGGTTGAAAATGGGCAAGGTTTTTTGTGCCTCCGACATGATAGGAAGGTTAACAGTGTTACAGCAATCAGTCAGCTCAGGAGCTACCATTGGTAATGTTGGCGTCGGGTATTCCGTTCCCCTGGTGGATTTGGCCATCGCTGCGTTTGTTTCGCTTTTCCTCTTTGCGGAGGATCCGCTTGGCCTCTCCCTAAAAAAGGATTTCTATTGACAGGGCCCGGGGTACTCCCAGAATCAGAGTTTTCAGACGATTCAGCAGATGAATCGGAGAAACCGACCAACGTTTGTCTCTTGTTAAATCTGCCCCACGGTTTTTGATTATGATTTTGAGGGCCACTGTAACCTTTTTGAGTATAGAATTCTTTGTTTAAGTAAGGATATGCTCTCTCTTGCGTAAAGTTCTTTATGTCTTTCCTTACTTTAATTGATTTTTTATTTAATTCTATCCTATGAAAATCAGTAATCGTTTTTTCGACCTCCTCCAGTAATTTAGTGCACTCAGAAACTGTGCCTTTTTCACTAATTTGTTTTTTAATGGCATCTATTTCTACTTCAAGTTTTTTTAGTTCTTCAGCGGCTATATCAATCCCTAGAGCCATCCAATGACGAGAGCATGTAGTACTTATATAACTGAAGCCCGTGATGTATTTAGGGTTATCAGTAAAAACACCAGGTACATTACGCACCTGTAACCCAAGCGGAATGATATTCGCTTTCAAATATTCAGTGAGAAGAAGTATCATTAATTGTAATCTCACAACCTTCTTTTGGACTTTCTCAAGTTGCTCTCCCAATGGAATGGTCAGGGCACTAGGTGTGTCAGGAGCTCCTGTGAGCAAGGAAGGGCCACCAATTAATTTTTGAATGTAATCCTCATTGTATAAAGGTGTATGGTCTGACATGCCAATTTAGAATTGAAACAGGAAGGTATAATGGGGGGGACACATTACTTGAGCCTAAAACAAAGAAAAAGGAAGAACGGTTAGTTTGTGTGACCACATTTTCCACTGCTTCCAATTCTATAACTAAAAGTATAAAACGCCATTGGTCGGTTTTGAATGCAGGTACTTTGCAAATTGATAGACCTTTGTTTGCATTCAGAAAGTCACAAAATATCAAGGACCATCTTGTCCGTGCTGCATTACCGGCTCTAGCTCAATGTGAAACCTTGGAGGCCGTATGGTCATTACCGTGCATTACAGGTCATGCAAAATGTGGTAACTGTGTAATGTGCGATAGTACAGTAGAAGGCAAAGATTTTTCTTTTAATGATGTGAGACATGTTCGCAAGCAATTGACAAATTGTAACAGTCATAATGTCATTTACGCTATTATGTGCAGTTGCCCTAAGATTTACATCGGTCAAACTACACAAAAAGTCAAGCTAAGGATGTGCCAGCATAGGAGCCGCATTCGATGTAAGACCCCAAACGCTCCTCTGGTTGATCATTTCGTAGAACTGGGACACACAGAATTTGACTTCCTGTGGACCGTCATTACATTGGTCAAGGTGCCCCCCCGAGGTGCAAATCTTCAGCAACTTCTAAATAAGGAGGAGCTACACTGGATTTTGAAGACACGAAGTCTACATGAAGGACTAAATAAATTGGAGGACTGGACCTCGTTGCTGTAAACTGTGGTTGAATATAATCCGATGGGAATTGAGGCCTAATTCAGTGGCTGCCTACTGACAATTGTTCATGATATATGGATAGTGCCTAATCACACTGTGATGAAATGTTTATGGAATGGTATCTGGTAGCAATCATGGCCAAAGGTAAGGTCTGGTCCATACATTGTCATATGTGAAGAATATTGCCTTTTGTAAATTGGGATATGTGTATCGTGATTAATATTGGGAATAATTTGTATTTACGAATTATGCACTTTTCACAGGGTTGCTGGACCAACAAACCCCTTAAAAATCCCTGGATAACTCGCATACCCATCTGGTTGAATAATCAGATATAATGCTTTGGTTCCTTGTAATTCATGGTTAAAATTTCATGGATTATACATTGGCCTTTAGAAATGTAAGCCGTATGTGCCAAATATTGTGCTTTAATGTTAAGCACTTATTTCACTCGCTAATGGAACACGTAATCCCTTCAGTTCCACTGTCCCCTCTACCGCCTGACACCACTTCAAAATGGCCCCCAAACGCGCTATCACCAAACCCCTTTCCACCACTAACATTAAAGAGCATGCGCGGCGTTTTTGCATCAGCGCGCCGTCAGTTGCAGGAAGCACAGATCCCCATTGAGGACCCGCGTCTGATCTAGCCTGGGTGAGTGTTAGCCCGGCTTATATATTAACTTGCTGACCCAGATCATATCGAAATAAAGACTCATGTGTTGAAATCTACTTTTAACATAGGGCCTCGACCCCTTGGAAACCGGATCCCCATCGTGGAGGTTTCCTATGAGATTACCGGTAAGCGTCTGGTTGCTGGTGGGCTAGTACGCGTTGTTCCATACGATAAGGAGAGGGTAGTTCATTTTGGTTTATATTTATTGTCTCCCTAGAATGTTGCTTCTATCAAGGACTGCATTACCTGTCTCAAAAAAAACTACTAAGTCAAAAAAACTACTAAGTAAAAGACGGAACGCATCAGAGGGAATTCGGTAAGCCTCTGTAATTATTTCACTGACCCTCGTTTTTACATAAACGTGACAAGGGTTGTAACATTTGATTCCTTTGATTTATAGATAGCCCCCTGCATCCATAGCCAAGTGGTGCTCTTTCTGCCAAATCGACGGGCTTGCCAGTCCTTAAATTTTGTCTACCAACTTCTGTATACAACCAAATGTCAGAGGTAAATTAATTAGCCCCTATGCTTTTAAAATGCTGGCTGCATAGACTCCTTACTTGATAGCTCTCGAACCTATGTAGCTAAAATTAATTCCATACAGATGAGAACCATGTCACATGGGCTGCATGGGTTGGTGCAATCATTCACTTATAATTGAGCCAATGTAGGTTGTCTGTTTAAATGTGACCCTCGGTAATGAAATCTAAGTTGTGAATTACTTACATGCCAATTTCTTTAACCTTTTTTTAAAAAACCCTTAATCATTCTGTTCTTATTCTTCTCCCCCCTTTTTTTCCTATTCACGTAACTGTATGTTCATTTTGTATGTGATTGTTCAATTGTGTCACTAATATGGGTACTCATGTTAGTATCTGTAAATAGGCAAAGGATTAATTGTCCTGAAGATGAACTCGTAATCAATGGTAGTTCGAAACGTCGTCGACTTAATACACAAATGTCACTATTCTATTTAGTAATTGTGTGTGCATATGTGTAGTGTATGTATAGTCTGTATATTTTATACAAACCAGACTGCCTTTTTGTTTTGCCTACACAATCTATGTTGTATGTTGTTTTCCTTGTTGAAGGTTGTTGAGTCGGGCACCGGCTGGTGTCCCACTTATATCTTTTTACTGAAATTTTGATACGATCTTTTATTAAATGCAATTAAACTGTCCGGCTGGACACCAATATAGAACTATTTAGTCTATGTTGTATTAAATTTATTCAGTTATTTTAGGGACCATTGTCTCTGTAAACAAAGGAGTTGTTGATGGGGCAGAGGCTGAAGGGGTGAGGGACTGTTGAAGGAGGGATACTGCTGCCGTCAGGGAGGAGGTCATGGACTGATTGGTCCTCTGTAGAGCAGACATGCTCAATGAGATGCCCTCCATGAATGACACCAATTGTGTCAACAGACTGGTGTGTGCATGGAGGACACTCAGCATTGATGTCTGCCCTACATGGATCTGTTTAAGCAAGTCCACAGACTCCACACTCAGGAAAGCAGGGAACACAGGGGCAGGGTGTGCGGTGCCTGGCAGGAAGGAGACATGCTCCCGAACACAGGAGCTGCCATGGACCTCTGGGATGGGAACCGAGGGGAGGGTGGTGGTGGTGGTGGTTGTGGGAACAGCCTCACTTTCTGTGGTTTGCTGGCTGCTGAAACCCGTCCCCACAAGGGAGTCATCCTCCGAGCTGCTGTGGCCCTCAGCTTAGGTGGATGGTGCTGAGAACTCCTCGGTGTGGCTCCCCAGACCCTCCATGCCACTCGGTCCCTCTGACTCGCTGGCCAGGCTGTCTCTGTGGCTCCTCCAGTTCTGTTGCACTGTCTCCTGTGCCCGTGGATGTATCTGCATATAAGTAGGAAAACAAGGCCCACATTAGTCGCCTGCACTGACTGCACACAACACTGTAAATACAGCACATTACGGGGCATGCACTGGCATCCTCAGCTGATATTTGCTCAAAATGCCGACACAGGTGTACATAGGTGTTATGATCATACTCGCGCCTCACTGTACTGACACGGAGAGCAACAACTACAGGGTCCAGAATGCTTAGCGGCATGGAGGAGGATATAAAAGGGCCTTACTTCCTGTTTCCGATGTCGGATATTCTGATTCGTGACCCGGCTGGGTTGTGACCTGCTTCGATTGTGAGTTCTTGGTGTGGATCCGTCCGTTTTGCTGTTCTTCTTGCTGGAGTGTTGTGAACCTGGTGGGCAGCTCCTGAGAACGGTGATTCGTCTTGCGCGTTCTTCGGCTTTCCGTTGGCGAGCCTTTCCTCGGCTCATGCGGAAGGCGCTCTAGAGTCCATCTTGTGCGCTGCTTTCACTGTTCCTCCGTTGGCGAGCCTTACCACCGGCTCATGCGGAGGACAGGAATTGAAGGGGCCAGCGCGACAGTAGTCTCTCCGTTTCCGTTGGCGAGCCTCCTTGCATCGGCTCTTGCGGAAACGGAATTGTTATAGCTGTGTATTATAGTAACCCTATTCCGTTGGATAGCCTTATTGCATCGGCTAATGCGGAAAGGGTATTTTCCAATTCTATTTAATCCTCTGTTGGCGAGCCTTTTTTCATCGGCTATTGCAGAGGATTAATTTGTCAACATTTGCTTCAGGAGGAGTGGCCTTGGTGGAGTTAACCTAGGCTGCATTTTTCTTCAACCTTTTGGAGGCTGTTCGTGTGGCTCCAGACTACTAAGGTACTGATTGAACTTTACTTCTTCAGGGTGACGTAACCCATTTCCTTTATTCATTATTTACTTGGCTGTTGAGAAGGCATGTTCATAGACCCCCACTTAATACCTGAACAAAGGGAGTTTAGGGTAGGTGGAGTTTCAGTTCTTCATTCCCATTTGTTATATGATAACGTTGGTGTATGACATTTCATACCTTGGTTCAAATTGTGTATTACAGAAGGGAGGTCCCAGTTATTCAGACAAGGCCTGTTCTCATAAGACGAGAGGTATCTTTTGAGTATCGCAGCCTTTATTCATTTATCAGGTAGGGAACTAGTAGATGCACGTCCTTGATTATGTTTCTTTGAATAAGAACATATTTCATTGTCTTTGTTCTTTGTCTTCCAGCTCTCCCTCCCTGCTGTCCCCTTCCTTTCCTTCCCGTTTGTTCCTGCAGCCCTCATCTGATCCATCTTTAGCCCACGGCTTTAATAGCAATCTGGGTTTGGATAGATCTGAAGGGGGCCTTTTTAACTACATACTGATCCTGAGGAAACTGAGGTCAACAGAATATCCGACCCACGGTTACACATCCTCCCGGTCAGTGTGTAGGCATGGCTACCCTAGATGACGTGTTGGCTGCTCTAGTCGTAGTACAGACCGAACTCCTTTCCTCTAGACAAGAGGCCACGGAGTTGCGTACTAGATTAGACAACTTACAGAAAAACCCCTTTAATGCCGGGGCTTCTGGTTCTAATCAGCCCAGTCCAGTGGTATTAGAAATACCCACAAGTGTCCCACTTGCAAATCCTGAACGTTTTAAGGGAGACGCTGGTTCTGTACAAGTGTTTTTGTCCCAAGTACTGATGCATTTTACATGCAAACCACGCTCCTTTCCCACAAACCAAAGCAAAGTAGCGTTCGTGATATCCTACTTAGCCGGGGATGCGGCTCAATGGGCGGTTCCCCTGATTCAAAGGGATGACCCCCTGATGCATGATTGGGAGGCATTCAGGGATGAGTTTATTAAAGTCTTCGATAGAAGAGCCGACTCGTATACTGCCGACAAGGAGTTGTTGGAGCTTCGGCAGGGAAATCAAGATATTTTAACGTATCTGAATTCCTTTAGGAGATTAGTTACCGAGACCAAGTGGCCAGAGGCAAAAATGGCGTCCCTGTTCCATCAGGGTTTGACAGAAGACATGAAAGACATCATAGCCCAGATCGATCCCCAGCCCAAGACTTGCGAAGACTTGATTAGTCTGGCATTACGTCTGGATCACCGTCTCAAGAATAGAAAAGGCGATCCCAAGGCCAAGTCCAGAACCATCCCGGTATCTGGCCCTACTAAGTCCCCGGATAGTCCTTTCACTCCCGCTTCTGAACCCATGGAGATAGGTGCAGTACGCGCCTCTCTTACACCCACAGAAAAAGAGCAAAGACGGAAGAATGGCCTCTGCTTGTATTGCGGGAAAAAAGGTCATTTTGTTAGAGAATGTCCTATAAAGCCCAAATTCTCCAAATTTCGTCCGAATAGAGGGGTATCTGCTGCTAGTGAGAAACCGGCGGAAAACGAATAGACTCTAGGGAGCAAGAAGGAGGTTCGTGGAGTCATATTTGTATTCCTTCAATGGTAAATCCGGTGTTAAGTGCGCAACATTTGTTTCTCAACATATTATTGGTGATCAGTCAGGTGCCAGTCCCTACACGAGCTATGGTGGACTCAGGGGCCACAGGGATGTTCATAGATAAGGCTGAGGCGGAAAGGATGGGCATGTCTCTGATTCCTAAGGAGCATATCGATGAGGTATATGCTGTGGATGGGAGAAAATTAGATCTAGGTCCTGTTTGTTATCAGACTGCAGAAACCGAGATGAGGTACGGGAATCACAGCGAAAGGGTCACTTTCAGTGTCATACAAGCCCCTCAGTATGGTGTAATAATAGGATTACCCTGGTTGCAGAGGCACAACCCTGAGGTTCACTGGGGTACTAACAGCGTAACCATGAATTCACAGTACTGTAGGGAGCACTGTTTTAGTTGTACTCAGAGACCCTCTTTGGCCCTAGCTAATGGGAATAGCGTAGCAACTGCTGCTGAAAAAGATGTGGTATTGCCACACATGTACAACGAATTTCAAGACGTTTTTGATGAGGTATTGGCAGAAGGTCTCCCTCCCCATAGGCAGTATGACTGCCAGATTGATTTAATGCCCGGGGCTGTGGTGCCTTCGGGACGCCTGTATGCTTTAACTGAACCTGAGAATAAACATTTGAGACAATACTTGGACAAACTGTTGAAATTGGGGTTCATCCGCCCTTCCAAGTCCCCTGCTGCATCACCCCTCTTTTTTATTCCGAAAGCGAATGGGGAATTGAGGGCGTGTGTAGATTTCAGAGCACTTAACGAGATCACGGTCAAGAACAGATACCCATTGCCTTTGATCAACGTCCTGTTGGAACAAGTGAAGCGTGCAAAGATATTCACTAAATTGGACTTGAAAGGGGCCTACCATTTAGTCAGGATGAGGTCGGGAGACGAATGGAAAACGGCATTTAAAACCAGGTATGGGTTATTTGAATACCTGGTTATGCCGTTTGGCCTATGCAACGCTCCCGCCGCGTTCCAGTTTTTTCTTAATGATGTGCTGCGGGAGATCATGGATCAATATGTCATCGTGTATATCGATGACATCCTGATCTATTCAGAGTCTGAGGCCCTGCACGTAGGTCATGTGAAATCTGTCCTGTCCATCCTTCGACAACACAGCTTGTACTGTAAGTTGTCAAAATGTGACTTTCATGTGTCTACCGTAGAATTTCTGGGGGTTATGCTTAGCCCTCAGGGTCAGGAAATGGCTGAGCGCAAGATACAGGCGGTTCGAGACTGGCCAATCCCAAAGAATGTCAAGGACATCCAGGGCTTTTTGGGTTTCGCTAACTTTTATCGTCGCTTTATAGATCAGTTTTCACGAGTAGTAGCACCCATCACAAAATTGTTGCACAAGGATCAGAGGTTTGATTGGGATTCGGAAGCTCAGGCCGCCTTTGAGACCTTGAAGCAGGCGTTTGTGTCAGCACCAGTGCTTGTTCATCCTAATCCTGAGTTGCCGTTTATCGTTGAGGCAGATGCTTCAGAGGTGGCAGTAGGGGCAGTCCTGTCTCAACGCAATGAGCTGACTCGGATTATGCACCCTGTGGCATATATGTCACGGATACTTAATAAGGCTGAAAGGAATTATTGTATCGCGGAGAAAGAGCTCTTGGCGATCAAGATCGCTTTCACGGAATGGCGACACTTTTTGATGGGGGCCAGGCATAAGATAACAGTCTATTCAGATCATAGAAACTTGCAATTTATGTCAGCAGCACGCCATTTGTCCCCTAGACAGCTTCGGTGGATGCTTTTTTTTTCAGAATTCGATTTCGTTATCACCTTCCGCCCGGGGGTGGATAATCGAAAAGCGGATGCACTCACTCGCCAGTCTTCTTCGAAGACGCCTACGACGGGGAATGATACCTCCATTGTGAAACCTACACAGGTGATTGGTGCCCTCCAACCTGATGACTTTTTGCAGGGTATACTTAGAGGTGTTTCCACCGAACAATGGAGGAAGTGGTTGCACTCTCATCCGGAATGGCAATTGAGAGATGGATTCCCCGTCAATCGGGGGCGTTTGTTGATCCCAACAGAACCCCTTCGCAAACAAATGTATCTGTGGTGTCACACTTCCCCAAGTGCTGGTCATATGGGGGTAGAAAAAACATTAGATCTGATCACGCGTAAATCCTGGTGGCCTTCAGTACGGGCTGATGTAAAGAAGTGGATTTCGTTGTGTGCTGTGTGTGCTGCTGCAAAGTCGGATCATAGACGTCCTGCTGGTCTTCTTTGTCCCATGCCCACTCCGTCAGTTCCGTGGGAAAGAATTTCCTTGGATTTTGTGGTGGGTCTGCCCAGGGACCAGGGATGTACTGCAGTGTTAGTGGTCATTGACTTTTTGACCAAGATGGGCCATTTCATCGCCTGTCCGCAGGTTCCTTCTGCTGGGCAGTTGGCACGTTTGCTGATGGTGAACATTGTGCGTTTACATGGTCTCCCTGCGGTTATAGTGTCGGACCGTGGTTCACAGTTCACAGCTATGTTCTGGAAGTCTTGGTGTTCCTCTTTGCACATCGAAACGTCACTGTCAACCAGCTTCCACCCTCAAACCGATGGACAAACTGAGCGTCTAAACCAGTCATTAAAACAATACCTGCGGTGTTTTGTGTCCCAAGGGAAGGACAATTGGGTGGAATATCTGTGGTTAGCGGAGGTGGCGTACAACAATGCCACGCATTCGGCCATCAAGGTGTCCCCTTTCTATGGGACGTATGGTCACCACCCTAGGTTCATGCCATTCTTGCATCCCATTCAAGAAACCTCGGTCCCTGAAGCGGCTAGGAGGATTGGGGAAATTAAGGACGTCCTTGTCAAGGTTCAAGACACTTTGAAGGCCTCGAAGGTGGCGTATAAGGCCTCAGCTGATAAGAAACGACGTCCTGGCCCTATGTATCAGGTGGGTGACAGGGTATGGCTGTCAACTAAGAACTTTCGTTTTAAGAAGTACAGCGTGTTCAACCCTCGATACATTGGACCTTTCCCTATCATGAAATGTATCAATCCTGTGGCCATGAAATTACGGTTGCCTCAACATCTCCGGATCCACCCTGTGTTCCATGTCTCTTTGCTGAAACCGGCGGGGCGGATTGTCCAACGTCTGCCTCCACCTTTGGTGTTTTCCGATGGGGCGGAATATGAAGTGAGTGGTATCCTAGACTCCAAGTGGCATGGTAGAGGGTTGCGTTATTTGGTGGCATGGAAGGGATACGGACCAGAGGAGAATACCTGGGAGCCGGCGTCTGGCGTACATGCCCCGCAGCTGGTTGCCGAGTTTCATCGCCTGCATCCATTGAGTCCAGGTCCTGTTCGGCGCTCTAGGTGAGGGGGAATATACTGTTATGATCATACTCGCGCCTCACTGTACTGACACGGAGAGCAACAACTACAGGGTCCAGAATGCTTAGCGGCATGGAGGAGGATATAAAAGGGCCTTACTTCCTGTTTCCGATGTCGGATATTCTGATTCGTGACCCGGCTGGGTTGTGACCTGCTTCGATTGTGAGTTCTTGGTGTGGATCCGTCCGTTTTGCTGTTCTTCTTGCTGGAGTGTTGTGAACCTGGTGGGCAGCTCCTGAGAACGGTGATTCGTCTTGCGCGTTCTTCGGCTTTCCGTTGGCGAGCCTTTCCTCGGCTCATGCGGAAGGCGCTCTAGAGTCCATCTTGTGCGCTGCTTTCACTGTTCCTCCGTTGGCGAGCCTTACCACCGGCTCATGCGGAGGACAGGAATTGAAGGGGCCAGCGCGACAGTAGTCTCTCCGTTTCCGTTGGCGAGCCTCCTTGCATCGGCTCTTGCGGAAACGGAATTGTTATAGCTGTGTATTATAGTAACCCTATTCCGTTGGATAGCCTTATTGCATCGGCTAATGCGGAAAGGGTATTTTCCAATTCTATTTAATCCTCTGTTGGCGAGCCTTTTTTCATCGGCTATTGCAGAGGATTAATTTGTCAACATTTGCTTCAGGAGGAGTGGCCTTGGTGGAGTTAACCTAGGCTGCATTTTTCTTCAACCTTTTGGAGGCTGTTCGTGTGGCTCCAGACTACTAAGGTACTGATTGAACTTTACTTCTTCAGGGTGACGTAACCCATTTCCTTTATTCATTATTTACTTGGCTGTTGAGAAGGCATGTTCATAGACCCCCACTTAATACCTGAACAAAGGGAGTTTAGGGTAGGTGGAGTTTCAGTTCTTCATTCCCATTTGTTATATGATAACGTTGGTGTATGACATTTCATACCTTGGTTCAAATTGTGTATTACAGAAGGGAGGTCCCAGTTATTCAGACAAGGCCTGTTCTCATAAGACGAGAGGTATCTTTTGAGTATCGCAGCCTTTATTCATTTATCAGGTAGGGAACTAGTAGATGCACGTCCTTGATTATGTTTCTTTGAATAAGAACATATTTCATTGTCTTTGTTCTTTGTCTTCCAGCTCTCCCTCCCTGCTGTCCCCTTCCTTTCCTTCCCGTTTGTTCCTGCAGCCCTCATCTGATCCATCTTTAGCCCACGGCTTTAATAGCAATCTGGGTTTGGATAGATCTGAAGGGGGCCTTTTTAACTACATACTGATCCTGAGGAAACTGAGGTCAACAATAGGGCAATAGCCAGTCTGAACATCAACCATGGCACCCATATCCCTCCTGGACCTTTAGTGCAAAAAATAGACCCACCCACGAAGCACACATCAGAGTCCCAGTAACATAGTCTGTGCATGACTGATTGAAAAGACACAGTGCCCAAGTCAAAAAAGTCACAGACTGTAGGGGACACACCTGTGGATCAGATGAGGAGTGTGACTTACACAATTGAGGGACATGATTCCAGGACTCCAAGACCAATGTAATGTGGAAGCATGACCAGGCCAAAAAACTACAAATAGCATGTCAGACATGTGCACACGTCACATGATTATTCCCTTGCGTAGGTACTGGATGCATGCTTAAACTTTTTTTTTGCAGCATTAAATTGATTCTTTATTTCCATTATTAGCTCATTTGAGCATTGTTAGGAGTGGCGAACACAGGGCTGGTCCCTGTGTAGTCCTGAGGAAGAGCTTGGGGGACGCTCGAAACATGTTGACAGATAGGAATGAATAGGTACACCTAAACCCATTGTCCTTTAGGCACCCTATTCTTCTACCCCGTTTTTAACCCTACCCCCTAGGAGCAAGAATAAAACTATTGTAGCTTACTAGGCAGGTATTTTAAATCACTTAAACGTATCCCACTCCATCACATCACAGTTCTCGCACCACACATAGTCTGAATTAGGTGCTCCTACGTAGTTCGCAAGTCGTAGCACGCCCCAGTCCGTAGAGGGCTGGGATGTCCCCTATGATGAAGAATGTCACTGCGGGGCAACCCTGGTGAGTGAGGGGACACTAAGAAAAAGAACAATTTTTCTTTTTCAACAAAAATACATTGATTTCAATTCCAACCCCAGTGAGCGTTGAGAATATTATCATAAAAATATAGCTAGGCTCTGATCTCTGGTTCAGAGGTTTTTCGTGTTATGTCTAATATTGGGGGGTGAGCCTTAGCATTTTCCCTCTATCTCCCCCTATTTTTGAATACATACACCATAAGTACAGGTTTGCATGTTATGTACGTCACAGCAAGACCCATGGACACATTCATGATGTACACCCACAGTCTGTGTGCATGTTGTGTCTGTGATGTTTGTGGTTCCATGTGCCCAATGGGAGCCAGTGTCCACCATGTGCATTGTGCATCAACATGTTATGCTGTGTGTGTGTGACTCAGGGGTGTCCATGTATGTCCTGTAGGGACCACAGCGGCCACTACCTGTGGGAGCCATGATTGGCCGTGGGATGTCCATGATATGTCATGTCATTCCGGGGCACAAGTGGCAATGCAGGGACCATGGCTATCTCCCTGACATGGAGTTGTGATGCCTGTGAAACATCAGTCCTCACATGTCACTGTGTTGTGTGTTTTGAACGTGACAGCAGTACATAGGTACTGTGCCACAGCCCAATGAATTGCCATTGCACTCCATGGAAATCATGTACACATGTTTCATTGATATGTGAGATGATGGGCATGTAGGTGACATATGTGTCCATGACCAACAGCACACACTTCAGTTCATTGTGTATTGCTATGATGTACCATGTGATTTTTTTCAAGGTGAGTGCCACATGGGTAGATGAATGTATAATCTCACTTTACCCATCTCTGTACTGGAGGGTACCAGCTGTCCATAGAGCTTTTCCCGACCTTGAGACGATGGTGGACATACCCGACAGCACTGACACCAACGGTGAAGGTGATGGCAGCCCTGCACTTCTTTGCCACCGGTACCTTTCAACACACTGTTGCTAGTGCTGGTGGTATGTCACAAACTATGTTCAGCCATGTGCTTCGTGATGTCTTGGAGGGGATGTTGCATTTCCTTGACATATACATCAGGTTTCCTAGCCCTGGTGAACTCACTGACGTAAAGGATGCTTTTATAGACTGGGGAGGATGCCAAACGTCTTTGGTTCTATTGATGGTACACATGTGGCACAGATACCACCACAGGCACATGAGCAGGCCTACCGCAACAAGAAACATTTCCACTCCATCAATGCTCTGGTGGTATGTCTGGCGGACATGGTGATCACACATGTGTGTGTACGTTTTCCCGGTTCTGCACACAATGCCTACGTCATGAGGAGGAGTCGCATTTCGTTGATGATGTCACAGATGCCAAGCCAACATGCCTGGCTTGTTGGTGTGTACTGTTTCCATTGTGTGTGTTTGGCAATGTTGTATCCCACCCGCTTACAAGACTCAACTAATGTGCTATTCTTTGTCTGTAGGTGACTCTGGATACCCCAACATGCCGTGGTTGCTGACACCCCTCAGGAACCCTGTGACAGCAGCCAAGATGCGCTACAATGAGGCACATGGTAGAACCAGGAGAGTGACTGAGCGGACCTTTGGTCTCCTGAAAAGCCGCTTCTGATGCCTGGACAAGACCGGAGGTGCCCTCCCATATGAGCCTGCTAAGGTGTGCAAGATCATCATAGTATGCTGCATGCTATACAACATGGCAGTGCCGAAGGAGGTGCTTATCATACAGGATGATGATGACCAACATCCCCCACCTGTGGAGGATCCAGGCCTGGGCCAGGAGGCCAGTGATGATGATGATGAGGGTGATGTCCGCACACAGCTCATCAACAAATTCTACAGTTGATTGTTAGTTCCCAGGGTTGTTATGTCAATGACTTGACTTTGCCTGAGATGTGTGGGTGCTGCTCAGTTGCTATTTGGGTTTGTCCGTGTGGTACTTGACTGGATGCGTGCAGTGATGTGTCCTGGCTGATGGTCTGTGGTCCACAATGTTGTTGACATACCAATCTGTTACTGTGTAGGTTTCTTGTGACATGTTTTGTGCAAGTTCATTGCATTTCCATCCTGTTCTGGTGTGCTTCTGACTGTGTCTTATGTTTATTCTTCCAAAGGTACTTAGGCTGATGCTTGGTCAACTCTGACACCCAACAACCAGAATCCATTGCCAGGGTGGAACTTCTAGTATCCCATCATGTGATGTGACACCCACCCCTGAAGCTCCAATCAACAAGACTTGGTGACCGTTTGCCCAATTTCAGGTGGACTTACCTTGCTACTGTTGTATAATAAACTTGTTGCTGATGTGTGATGGACCTATGCTTCACTTTTATGTCTGTTGTCTATCTTCAAACATCTGACTGACCTTTCGTTACCTCACCTGTGGGCTTGTTAGCACTGAGCGTGAATAGGTGTGGTGTCTGTGCATTCCACTGTATTTCTGGTATACGTCTTTGTAGACAATGTGTCACATGTTCATGGTGAGTATGTGTAGTGGGGCCCTATTGCTGTGTCTCCCTCATATATGTCACATCAACATGAGTCACATAACGGTACTGACAAACCCGTAGCGTAGTAGTTTTTCTTCCTCGCTCGCTCAATAGCGTTCTCGCGTGCGTGGTAATGACTTACCGTGGTTCTGCGTTCGCCTTCTCGATTTTCTCTCCCGTTAGCGTGTGCCACAATGTTTGGTATCCGGCCGCACAATCTCGCGCGACTGTGCGAACGCGATCACGTCATTCGGATGCGCGATCACGTCATTAGGATGCGCGATCTTCCTTGCGGCGCAATGTTGGTAAGATCGCGTTTCCGAACACGTAGAAACTGCAATCTGGCACAAGATATCTCTAGAGCATGATAAAACCTTCTCAAAATGATCATTTTGCTCAGGAAAACCCCCCATATTGTGATGTGGCTGTATTTTTATGTGCAAGGAGTCCTCTTTTTGTTTCTACTCTTTTTTTCAAGCGTAAGGAAGTGCCCCTGAGTCTCCAACTTCCTGTTCCTATCCACCAGGCCCCTCCTAGTGCTTTGTCCATGTGCTGTTCACTTTCATTTGGATTTGGAGCTAGAAGGATCACTTTTTGTGTGTGTCTGCTGCATCATAGCATTTGATTGGATTTATTGAGGACTTTTGGATTTGAAATTTTCTTTTACAAGTAAGTTGGAGAATTGGTGTACATGTTTGTTTGATTTGGGCTTTTTTTAACTGCAGTTTTCTGGGCTTTTCAATCCTTGTTAAAAATTATTGTTGAGGGCGGCCTGTACTTTCATGAGGGGCCAAGTTGCATTTCTTTGAAATTTCATCCAGTAGGCCTAGAGGTACCCATGGGTCCAACCATGTTTCTGCGGTGTCTGTTAAATTTCAAGTTTTTAAACATCATGGATGGCATTGGATTCAATTACAAACTCTGTTTTTTGTAGTGGAATTTCAGTTTTTGTGTGTAATTAAATATTGGCTTTTCAGCCAATAGGTAACCCTAGTAAATGTAAATGTACAGGAATTTATATAGCGCAAATCACCAAGCGGTTTCTAAGCGCTTGCTTAGGGAACCCGTCCTGGTATTCCCCTGTGAGATAACCCCAGTAGGGTATCCGCAAGGTGAAAGCCAGGCATCCCGCCGCGAGGGGCCGTTGTGGAGATTAAGCAAGCTATTGCCCAGAGTCGCAGAGTGTGAACCCGTGAATCGAGTAGGCACCGGAGCGAGAATTGTCAAGTTCATGGACATTTTAGGACTCAAGACCCCGCCAAGCCGGGAATTGAACCCTGGTCCCGGGCTGACCTCTGCTTCGAGGTCTGCCTCCTCTAACCAGTGAGCCACACTTCTCCACAGTAGTTCATATAGTTAGTTTAGCCCTGCTTGAGTTTATTGTATTTACTTTCGGTGGGTGGCCTGGCCATGTGGTGGTGGCCATTTTGTGTTTCCAGCCACTGTGCTTTTGCCATAGGCCTCCAAGCTTGTGGCCTACTCTGCAGTAGCCCAGAAGTACTACTGGATTCATCATGGGTACATGAAAGTTAATCAACTGTTTTTGTGGTGTTTCTTTAATTTGCAACATCATGTATGGCATGGATGGCTTTGGACTGATTTTCAAAATGTGATTTTTGGTGTGGAATTTCAGGTTTTGGGTGTGTGTTAAATAATATGACTTTTTCTGCCAGTAGGTAACCCTAGGAATTCAGGTTGCGTAGTTTTGGTTACTTTGCACAGTGCGACAACGCGACCTTACAGTTTTTGTCTTCTTCACGCGCTCAATCTGCGTGCTCGTGCACGCGATAATGACGTTTTGTACAGTTTGCGCTGCCGAACACTCCGAATTTGCAATCTCGCGAGCAATATGTCTCGAGTTGAATAAAACCTTCTCAAAAATGTTGATTCTGTTTATTTTGCTAAAAAAACTCCTCAGGTTGTCATTTGGTTGTAGTTTTTGGAGCATGGACCACTTCCTGTTTCTGTCTTCTATGTACTTTATTGTTTGAGGGTGGTCTGACCATGTGGGTGGCAGGGTGGCTATTTTGTGAAGCCAAGCATTGTCCTTTTGCCATAGGCATGTATTGTCTGTCTTCTCTTTCTTTTCATGTTGTTGTGGGTGGCCAAGCCATGTGGTGGCGGCCATTTTGTGTGACCTTCCATCGTGCTTTTGCCATAGGACTCCAAACTCGTGGTCTATTCTGCTAGTAGGCCTAGAGTCCCAGAGATAGTCAGCGGGGTGCTTGATGTAGCTGTTTCCATTTTGTCTGTTGAATTTGAAATAATTTGGGCATGGATGGCATTGGATTGAATTCCCAAATGGTGTGTTTGGGGTGTAGTTAACTTTTTGTGTGTGTGTTAATAAATGCCTTTGTTGTATGTGTTGTTTTTGTGTAACTTGCCAAACTTTTTAGCCATGTGGATTGGTTTTTGCATTCAGCTGTGATGTGTAAATAAAATAACAGGCATCTTCCTTTGTCTGGCCATATAGGGATATAGGCCTGCTTGAGTTTATATTGTATGTACTTTCTTGATGGTGGGCTGACCATGGGGGTGGTGGCCATTTGGTGCAGCCAGGAATTGTGCTTTTCCCATAGGCCTGCTTTGTCTGTTTTTTATTCCTTTCTTAATTGTATTCCTTTTCTTATTTTATTTTTGTGAGTGCCTGTCCATGTTGTGGTGGCCATTTTGTGGGACCAGCCACTGTGTTTTTGCCATAGGCCTCCAAGCTTGTGGCCTCCTCTGCCAGTAGGCCCAAGGGTACTACTAGAGTCATCATGGGTGCATGAAAGTTTATCAACTGTTCTTGTGGTGTTTGTTTAAGTTGTAACATCATATACGGCATGGATGGCTTTGGATTGGCCTGCAAAATGCGGTTTTTGGTGTTGAATTGCAGGTTTTGGATGTGTGTTGAATACTATGGCTTTTTCTGCTAGTAGGTAACCCTAGAAATTCAGCTCACGTAGTTTTGGTAACTTTGCACAGTGCGACAACCCGATCTTACAGTTTTTGTCTTCTTTGCTCGCTCAATCTGCGTGCTCGGGCACGCGATAACGACGTTTTGTACAGTTCACGCTGCCGGACACGCTGAAATTGCAATCTCGCGAGCAATATGTCTCGACTTGCATAAAACCTTCTCGAAAATGTTGATTCTGTTCATTTAGCTAAACAAACTCCTCAGGTTGTCATTTTGGTTGTAGTTTTTGGAGCATGGACCACTTCCTGTTTCTCTCCTCTATGTACTTTGTTGTTTGAGGGTGGTCTGACAATGTGGGTGGCGGGGCGGCTATTTTGTGAAGTCAAGCATTGTCCTTTTGCCATAGGCATGTATTGTCTGTCTTCTCTTTCTTTTCATGTTGTTGTGGGTGGCCAGGCCATGTGGTGGCGGCCATTTTGTGTGACCTTCCATCGTGCTTTTGCCATAGGCCTCCAAACTTGTGGTCTATTCTGCCAGTAGACCTAGAGCCCCGGGGTAGTCAGCGGGGGTGCTTGATGTAGCTGTTTCCATTTTGTCTGTTGAATTTAACATCATTTAGGGTATGGATGGCATTGGATTGAATTTCCAAATGTGGTGTTTGGGGTGTAGTTAACTTTTTGGGTGTGTGTTAAATGCCTTTGTTGTATGTGTTGTTGTGTAACTTTCCAACCTTTTAGCCATGGGGATTTTCTTTTTGCATTAAGCTGTGATGAGTAACAGACATCCTCCTTTTTCTGGCCATATAGGGATATATAGGCTGCTTGAGTTTATTGTTTTCTGGGCTTTACCCATGTGCCTGTGATGAGTGCCCATGTGGCTGGGAACAGCTGTGGTGGTGGTAGTAGTAGTGTGCTGTTTTGTTTTTGTCACATAAGCCTGTGTGTCTTTCCTTTGTTCCTGTTGGCTTACTGCTTACATCCCCATTGCTATCTGCTGCAGGTCACTGATGCTGCATCCATCCGACATGATGCACACATTAAGGATAAACAAGTTTCACTTCCACTACATTTGTATTTTAATTCTTTGCTATTCTTACTCTTACTGAGTGTACTAATACTATTAGTAATTAAAAGTAAAGCTAAAAAAATTCCACATTTGACTGATGTTCTTCTGCCTTCTTTGCTTGTAGGTGCACAAAAGACTGAGGAGAAGGTGTCTGTCATCATTCATCGCCCGTTGTACTGCCAGACGGACCTCTTTCTGTTCTACGTGGCGTGTGGTGGGACCTGACCAGACATCTCTGCAACTTGTGCAACTGAGTGCTGCTGCTGACATCTGAAGAAGATGGGCCCAAAGAAAACAGGTACCAGGTCCTCCAAGACCAAGAAAGTTGCTGAGAAGAAGAAGGAAGAACAGAAGAAGGAAGTGACACTTAAGTCTGATGTTGACCCGAAAACCTTTTTTATGGAAAACAAAAAGTATGCCTGCAGCAGCGGTGTCCGGGGTGCAAGCTGGGGCCAGCACCTTCGCATCAGTGGGCCCAAGCCACCAACCCAGGCCCAAGCAGATGAGTGTGGAAGAGGTAGCCAGCCTAATGGTGGAAAGCAGTGATGCTGAGCCTGAACTAAACTTATCGCTATCTCAAAGTAGTACACAATCAACGCAAAAGTGAACACAGCAGATAAGTGGTGAACAACAACCACCGCCCGCAATAGTAGTTGTTCAACAACAACAACAACCGCCCGCAATAGTAGTTGTTCAACAACAACAACCACCGCCCGCAATAGTAGTTGTTGTTCCTCCCGAAGTCGGGGCAGTTCAGGAAATTGAGCCTCATGCAGAGCAAGAAGAAGAGGAAGCCACTCATGCAGGAGATCTATTGTCTTCCAAATTCCCCACCAAGGAAAAGGAGGACTAGTCCATTTAGTTCTTCGCCAAGCATCCCTTCTGATGATCTAGATCTAAATTGGGAGCCACAACAATCTGAGCATGAGAGGGAGAGACATCCCAAGACCAGGCTAGGGAAAAGGAAGGCTCCAGAAAGCCTTACACTTATGGAGGTTGATGTAGAACAGCAGGATAATGATGATGATGAGTCAGACCCAGTCATCACAAGCATCACTCCTGGCCCCGAGGACATGGAGACCAACATTTTCACCCTATCCTGAATGGCTGCGACTAGTAGGGATGTAGCACGCATAACTCCAACACAGGCAACACCAAAACGACCTCCATCTTCCAATATTACATTAGCAAAGGGCCGGCAGCGTCCTACATCCAGCACAAGCACCACCTCAGCAGAAGTAGGTAGTGGTACTACTGCGCAGCCACACAGTCAAATTCAACACACACCCTCCAGTTCATCCGGCATTGGAAGTGGCACCTCTAGCAGGAGACAAAAGTTAAGCTCCCCAGTGTGGAACTTCTTTAGGGTTAGCCAAAGGAGGACAACATTGCTATATGCTCCATTTGACATTCCACAGTTAGTCGTGAAAAGCCTGGTACAAACCATGGTACCAGAGGCCAAATGACCCATTTGAAAAAACACCACGCAATCAAGTGGGAGGACCACCTTCGTAGCATAAAAGCAGGAACCATTAATGTTGGTGGGGAACTAGTGGAAGGTCCACTCACGGTCGAACAGGAGGAAGAAGAGGGAGACATTCTATCTGGTAGTGGTACACAAAGTACCCCTGTCCCCAGCACTGCAGTGGTACAGCCCACATCTTCCGCATCAGCAACATCTCAGTGGCACCAGAGTAAGAGTCAGCCGGAGACACCAAGGAGTACTGCTGCGAAGTCTGCGATGCAAAGTGCTGCGTCGAGCATAACCGAAAGAAATACCAAGCAGCATACCTTTCTTAGCATGTTTAGGCAGGTGGGAAAGTACGTGCGCAACCACCCAATAGCACGTTTGAACAATGCTAAGCTTGCTAAAATGTTAGCACTGGACCTTTTCCCTTTTGCTTTTGTTGAAGGGGTGGGTTTTCTGGAATTTGTGACAACCATCTGCCCAAAATGATACGTTCCCAGCCGCTACTATTTTGCCAGAGTTGCTGTTCCAGGACTACACCACGACATGCTGGAATTGCTTGGAAAAGCCTTACATCAGAGTGCTGTTCATAGTATCCACCTGACAACAGACATGTGGACCAGTTGCCAAGCCACTGATTACATTGCATCACTGCACACAGGATATCTTTTTCATGTGTTAGAGACAAGCTATCTGCAGGAGTTGACACTGTTGAGATTTATAATGAGACTCGCAGACATGCAACTGTAGCCATGTTTGCTATGGAGAAATCTCATACTGCTGCAAACATTTTGGCTGAGTTTAACAGCAAGGTCTTTGAATGGCTGCGACCAAGAGGCCTTAAAATTGTTTTTGTTGCCACCGACAATGGCAGTAATGTAGTTAAGGCCATGAAAGATGGTGGCTATTTCAGGCTCCCGTGTTTGGCACACTGCATTAACCTTGTTGTTCAAGACTTTCTGAAAAATGAAAGCAAAGTCAGCAACTTACTGACTACCTGCAGAAGAATATGCATGCATTTCAACCATTCTTTTAAAGCCCGGAAGCAGCTACGGGTCATTCACCCGGAGCATAAAATGCCAGTCAACGCACTCATCCAGGAGGTCCCAATACTTTGGAACTTAATTTATTACATGCTTGATTGTCTGTTTGAGCAGTACATACCACTTAATGCTTATGTCATGACAAGAAGATTAGGGGATCCTACTGTTAAAGCCATGACCGTTGAGATCTGGCAATGGGACCTCATTAAATGCCTGACAGAGATGCTACTTCCTTTTGAGGTCTTCACACGTGCAGTCAGCAGGGAGGACTATACTATGGCCAAGCTATCCCATTGTTGTACATGTTAGAGCAAGAGCTGAAGGAGGTGTCTTAAACATAAGAAGGTGTGGAAGAAAAACTTGACGCATGTTATTTGGCAAACGCCTTAGCCACCCGCTTATCTGACAATACAAGGATTCAAAATAAGATTGTGTCACATCAACATTACATTACTGCCACAATTTTGGATCCACGGTACAAATTATTTCTGAACAGTAATGCAGTAATTCCTTTTTCAGAAGGGAATGTTGCCAAGTACAAAACTTTAATAGCTGAGGAAGCCACTGATTTAGAAAATGAACGGCTCTCAATTAGAGGTCTGCCAGTGCCAGCCCAGGACAGTGCACATACTACAGGGCAGATTCCAAAGTCAAGTTCTTCTTCAGAGCAAGAAAGCAGTGTGTTTGCTTCCCAGCAGTCACCGACACTACCAATAACATCAACAACAGCACCAACAGGATCTGATTCATCAGACACAGCAAACAAAATAGCTGCTTGGTTTCTACAGAAAGGGATAGGTAAGTCCATTGCTGGTGCAAAGTCAAAAGAGGCCAAGCAAATCTGAGCACCACTGAACATTGAGCGGATGGTCGAGGCCTATCTGGATGACGCAACAGAGGTGTTCATGGAGCAAAGCCCATTGGTGTATTGGTATGGGAAAAGAAGCCAATGGCCAGTGCTCAGCAGGCTGGCGATAAAGTATCTGGCTTGCCCTGTCGCAAGTGTCTCTTCTGAGCGTGTTTTCAGTGCTGCTGGTGCCATTGTAACTGTGAAAAGGACCAGTCTCTCGCCCAAAAGCGTGGAGAGGTTAACCATGATCAAAATGAATCAGCACTTCATACCACCAGACTACAAAATACGTGAATCACAGCAGGAAGAGGAGAGTGAGTCCGAAGACATAACTAGTGGGTTACATACCTACTTCTGTCCGAACCACCAGGGTATGAGGACGAGCTCCTCTTCCCTGACAACTAGGCTTTCAAATTGTTACTTTCTTCCTTCCTTTATTTGTGTGTATATCTGTCTTTCTGGTTCAAATCACACCACAACAAATCCATCACCACGTCTCTTATTTTTAGTTACCTATTGGAGTTGCACGTCTGTGCATTTAACTGTTCACTCCACTCCTCAGAGTCCTGCTCCATCTTCCTGACTCACCCTAAATACATTTCCATCTTGCCAGACATTGGATGGAAATGGAGAATAGTACAATAATGTAGCCACTAACAGTCCCTCCATAACAAGTGAAACATACGTGACTATAGCCATCTTCTGTTTTGTTTCCAATCTGAAACTCATCACTGTCTTAAGGCTACCACCTCTGTCTGCAGGTATACACAAGCCTTCACTGTCAGAACTTGAGCAGGCATCCAAAACTAAAGTAAACTCATCATCACTTTCAGAAGGCTCGGCAGCATCTGTGATCTGACAGCGAAAGAGAAGAGCAAGACAGATATATGAAATGAATGATGCCATGCATTGCATTGGATGGTTGCTGACTGTGAGCAAATGTGCATGAAGTAGAACTATACTAGTAGTTTAATAATAACAAAGTACTTGTGACTCAAGTGATAGTCAATGTTTCCAATGCCATGTTTAATAATATTAACCAATTGTACTCCTAGTGCTGCAGGTGCAGTCTGGACTTACTTAATCGTAGTCACTCACTACAGACTGAGTTGCTGTTGGTCTGTTGGACAACACGTACATGTGCCACACTTGATGATGATGATGACCACGATACTATCTTTGCACGCTGTCAGTCAGTTGGATCTGAGATGATTGATGGAATACGTTTCAGGAAGTGGAATACAAGGTAAACACAACCAATCAACAAGAACCACAGCAGACCTAGGCTACATGTCTGTGCAGTGGTGGAGCAGAATAGTGGTATGATTGATGACTGACAATGGCGCATTGATTTAGTCACTTGATTTGGAAAATGCTAGGTTGCTGTATGTATATGCCTTTTGTCTGGCTCTGTCAAAAAATAAGGTAAATAGAGTTTGGGTCATGGACTCATGGCTCGGTGTCGTGGGCCTGTTCTGTGCTGGGTCCTATCTTGTTGTCCTTCTAGATTAATGCTGTGCAACTAGTAGAGTAGACACAATGTATTCAAGCCGCCTCAGTCTGAAAGTCTTCTTGCTCACGAGTCTTGTCTTTTGGCACTACACCGTAATTGATTTTTATTTTTTCATTCATTTATTTTGTAATACACCTTTTCTTTTTCCATCAACACTTATAGGCCGTCCTTTTACCCAGTGCTATTATACTTGGAGCAATAACTCACACTTCCTTACCAATACTCATCAGCCAGCCAGTGGCACCCAAAAATGATGTTCAGAGTGTCCATGCAAAGGAGGACCAAGATGAATGACGAGATACATACAACTACACATTTGGACCTGGATAATACAGTAACTTTAGTATCATTTTCATTTTATTTAAGCTTGTAATCCGTATTAGGGGTCCAATTAGCGGTTAAATCGCTGTAGAAGAAGGTAGCCTCACATATTTATCAACTGCTCGCCAGGAGTTAATCACGGCGTGTACGCGGCTGCAAAGGGGAGTCCGAGTGCCTCGCTGCTTGGGTTCTCTCAGGTGAGGCAACCTTCTTCTACAGCGATTTAAACGCTAATTGGACCCCTAATACGGATTACAAGCTTAAATAACGCAGCGCCAGAAGGACCCACCTTTAAATTACTTTGCCGAGCTGCCCAGACTCCGCTTTTGGCACACCCTTGAAATCACTCCTGGCGAGCTGTTGCTAAATATGTGATGCTACCCTCCTTTATAGCGCCTAAACCGCTAATTGGACCCCTAATACAGATTACAAGCCAAAACAACGTACAGGCGCCAGAAGGACCTACTCTTAAATTACTTTGCCAAGCTGTACAGACTCCGATTTTTGACACTCCCTTGAATTCAAAATCATATCTGTCGAATCACCTGATGTCCCATTTAATCTGAATTGAATTTTCGGTCCTGCCGGACTGTTCTAACTACAAATTTCAGGAGGCTCTTCAGTCCTGAAGATGATCTAAAATCATATAGATCGAAACGCCGTCGACCCACTCAAGGAAATATCCCCACCCAATTGTATATATCTCTGTGGTCTTTTACCTTGTTGTTGTGTGACATTCCGTTTTTCACTATGTTCACTCGTGTCACGTTATGCACCTTGTCACTCATATGAGCACCTGAAACTTTATGGTAATTGTTGTAAAAGAAAATAAAAGATTCTATATGTACCTACACCTTTAGCTCCCCAGCGTGAATTAATCATACGCTACACTCCTCTAAGGACCTTATTAGGCCATCCCTGAACCATTGTTTTTCTAAAAATACACTATCACCCCAGGTTCGCTTTATGGGGTACCCTTGTTCTTAAGATATATGTCTGGGGCCCGGGGCATTGGAAGAGGCAGCAGCTGCTGCCGCCGCCTCCTCCTCCTCGGCCTGAGCCACCACCCGGCGGTATTCTTTCACAATTGCCTGCAGTTTCCTTTGCCGGGCCCTAGCTGCCAACTCCTTCCAGGATGGTTTTTGGGAAGGAGTATCTATAAAGAAAGAAACAGAATTGAAACTCAAACTCTTAGCAAATCAGTAACATAAAATTAATTCAATACATAGTGGCACAGTAGCACTAGCAAGCGCATTACATAAAATTGGTGGTAACTTTAAGTATCTATTCTCCTGCTTCCCCGGCCTGTAACATTTGTTGGAGTTTTTTTCCGGCATTATACTTGCCCTAGTACTATGGGTGAACTTCAGTACAAAGAAGAACACCAGTCTTTTTTGTATCTCCTTTTATATTATTTTCAAAGTAAGACTCTGCTTCCAGTGACAGTCTCCACCTATGATGAATATAATACATCCAGGGGGCATCCATCCATTAAAAGTAAATGTCTATCATTCTTTATTATCACTTTACAAACCTTAGCTGGTTTCACCTTCACCAACAACCACCCATGCGTCCACTCCTTCATTACCTTGGCTTTGGGTTTGACACAAACATTGCTGATGATTCTTGCTTTCCACTATATCCATCCACCCATATTGTGTCGCCAACCCAGGCAGGCATCTTTTTTCACCTTCCAACCATCCTTCAACAACCCATGTATCAGATTCCTATCAGTCACCTGTATGCTGCTTCCAAAGTATCCTTCTATGGTACTCGTATTACATCTCTTTCGTCCTTTCTCCTTCCACCCTAGTTCACATCTTTCCCATTTTGTTCAACACATCCATCAAGGTCATCTGATCTGACCTTTAGTCTTCTCCATAACTTTCACAGCTGAGTTGGAGTCTGATAGAAGAGACCTTGTTTACTCAACTCACGCTGGTAATGCTATTGCTAATGCATTGGTAATGCCAAGTAAAGGGTGCGTCATTTAACCGTTGTATATTGTCCAGTACAACTTCAAGTTCATACTTACTTAATAAGTCTCAGAGTACAGTGAGGGAAATGTTCCCCTTCCACCTAGTAATGCGAATAAGTAATGAATAAAACTTACCACCGCCCACCGCTGATGTTTCCTCCCCCACTGGTGCTACTGCAGGTGCCGCAGCTCCTATCCCCTCCTGGATGCCAGCATTAGCATTGCCGCTGGCCCCGTCGGCACTGGTGGTTGGTAGTGGTTGTGCACCTAGAAAAACAAGTATACCTTTTTAGATGCCTGCATACCTACCCCTATTTTTCTAGTTTTTTTGCCAGGAAGGAAGATTGAAAAAACAGTTAAGTACAACATTAATCATCACTAGTCCAAATTGCGTACTACAGCAGAGTCAGTAGACAGACATTAGTATTAATTTATTATATGGTCCCTAGGCTCATCTCATCTCTACTCCTACTCTAGTCTTTGGAAAGTTAGCCTGAGCCATGTACCCATTTTAGATCCATGTCTACTGTTTTGCGCATGTTATCTTCAGGGCCGGATTGGGAACCAAAACCGGCCCTGGTAAAGTGCTCGGCCCCCCCCCCCCCCGGGTGCGACTGCGTACTTTACCAGGGCCGGTTTCCGGCCGAATTTGTTACAGGGTCGTTTTTGCAGCAATGCTGCAAAAACGGCCCGGTAACAAAAACGGCTCAAGAGGCCCAAACCCGGCCCCCACCCTTGCGGCACACCGGGGATTGCCCGGTGCCCGCAACGGCCAGTCCGGGCCTGGTTACCTCGCAGCTTGTTGCGCAGTAAGACGCCTTTGAGGCCACATGAGTGTTGCATACAACTGAAGAGGTTGAAAAACAAGTCACGTTTTTGTATGGAGTTTGGTTAGTCCCTATTGCTTATCCATAATGTTACACTTTTTGGCATGACTGCAAAAAGCTTGCATTATTGTATTTCATACTGTCTAATGTGCACCATTTTTCTCATAATAGGCAGACGAGAAGATTGCCTTCTACGGACCAGAGATTTGCAGAGCTTGCGAAAGATGCATGTGTAACCAGTATACGTTCAATGGTGAGGGCTCTCCCACAATTCCCACAGCTCTATATAGTGCACTAGTTGTACAAATGTATTGTTTTAATCTTCTTTATTTTGCATGGTGGAGCTGGATGTATTTCATGGAACAACTTACAAAGCTTGTTATTATTTTTAGAAAATAAAGCTTTTGAATTTGCACATAGACTCTGTGGTACATTTTGAGTGTCTGTGGTGGTGTGGACTTACACGAGTGAGTGAGCGAAAGGGTGTTACTTATGTTCTGGGTTGTGTAATAAAACCATTGGGTATTTTCGTGTGGGGGTCGGGAGTGGAACACATGATTAATGACTGAGACACTATAGGTAGTCGGTCAGTGAATTGTGGGTTCTTCTGAGTTCTGTGACTGAGGTGTAAGTAAGGTCCAACCTCCCTATCACCAACATCCTATTTTCTTGTGCATAGTTCTGTATGTGGCTGTGCAGAGAATAGATACCCACAACAGTAGTAGTAGTATACTAACCTAACAAAAAATACTAGACAAACATCTGATTGCACATTTTGTTGGTGGGAATTGACAAAGCCTAGAGATTACAGAGGACAACGCAAAAGACAGGAATGGACCCAGTGGCTACAGCTATTTTATCACAGCTTTATTTAAAAGAATACCTTTACTACAGAGTGGCCAACAGGGCAAGCTTAGCTACAGACAGTCTAATAGTAGTAGTACAGAGAGTCATAGCAGAGGCAGTTTGAAGGAACTGAAAGGCAGGGATGGATACCCAAAATTTGGAAAACATAATGAAGATCAAAGAAGCTTTTGTTAAAATTGAATTAGGAAGCTTAATTAATAGGTTGGAAAAAATAAGGTGTGTTAAAAAGTTAGGGAAATATAATTGTTAATAATATAAGCACTGTAGGACTTACTGGGGCCAGCAGCAGGATCCTCGGTAGAGGAGCGCTCTGGTGGTTGTCCCGCCGACTCGGACCCCGTCTTCTTGCCCCTGGGTGCTGATCATGTAAGAAATAATAAAGAAAGAGAGAAACATTGAGTGCTGTGAAACAAATAATACATCATTAAAAAAAATGCTCAAACATTTTAGGAAACAACAATTGCAATAAAATTGACCTATCTAAATGACTACTGGCTTGCAGGATTCACAGACCGTCTACTTATATGAACATTAATCAAATGTTCCATAACCATTCTGATTGCAGAATACTAACTAATGAAGCCAGTACCACCTGACCTACACCACCTATTCCAGACGGGCAAACTGTTCAGTAAGGTTGCATTTCCATTTTATTGTGGACAGCAAAAATGCATAGATGCGATGGAGGACACATGCATACATTTGTGCAGACATCAAATTATTGGTTCATATCAAATGTTGTTCTGCTACTGACTCAGTGACAATGCTATTGCTAAGCCTACTGCTCACTAAACAAACTACAAAAAGGTTCTATGGAGGACTGGGGTAAGAAGCATTCAGTGACAGAGGAGGCGTCGAGCAGACCGTAAAAAAAATATGAACTAACTAATACTAAGTACACCTATAATCCATCCACCACTATTTCACTGAAGGACAATGGAAGGACTAGACTCTAGCAATAACTAACTTCAGTTCTCTAAAGTAAACTCTAACATCAATAATCAGCCCAAGCTAGTGCAACGTTACAAACAAGTAAGAGAAGTGCCTAGCAGCACCTGTGTCATTCAATCACAGAAGATTTTGGAACGGAATTGATCTGCAATGTAACTAAGCGCACCAGTAATGGTTTGTGTTATTCGTCAAACAATTATACACAATACTTATACTACTATATATTACTAGCTACTCACCAAGCCCCACGACCTCGACACCTAGCAGGTCCAACAGGTCCTGCTCTCGGTCCAGGATGTCGGACTACCGGTGGGCCAGATGCTGGTGAGTGCGCCGGATCCCCGAGCAGCGAAAGACTGCCCGGCGCACCTTCGGCCACCGGCGGTGACACTCCTGGGTAAGGCCTGCCGCCTGCTGCTAAGGTCAAGGGGAGGTGGCGCGGGATGAAGAAAACCAGGGCGGCCACCTCCGCCTCCCTTGTAGGCCGCATTCTGCCACAAGGCAGCCGGCTCCTGGGCGCAGTTGCCTTGCCCTTCGAGCCGGTACTGCTGCTGCCCTTTGCCATTATTCTGGGTTGGAGGCGGAAAAGAAAAGTTAGAACAAAAGGAAAAAAAGTTAGGGGGAAGAAGTAGGAGCTTAAAGAAAGAAGTAAAATAAAGCAGAAGAAAAGTAAAAAAAAAATGTAAAAGTAGAAATAAAATGCAAAATATAATCTTAGGGACAGAGAGAGATAGATGATAAGTAAAAAAAGTCAGAAAAACTGTGAAAATAAGTAAAGATTGCAAAGATAAAAGCTGGATAGAAAACTAGGCCCAGAACCATAGCATAGAGTGTGAAAAACAAGATGGCCGCACCCATCGCGACCACGTGGGTAAGTTTGCGGGATATTTCTCGCTAACATGCACTTGTCGGTGTTAACAAGTAGATAGCATTCGCGAACATGGCTTTCACAACGCGAACACGTTATGCGCGACCCGGAACAGGAAATAAGGCAACGCGAGCGGGACAATTGAAAAAACAAGATGGTCCCGCCCATAGCCCACCGCATGGGTAAGTTCGCGCGCTACAATCCCCTGAGCACGCAGACAGTGCCCCGAACACGCACAACATGCTCCTGAGCAAGAAAAACGGCTCGTGAACGGGTCCAACAAGCTACTAGGCATGCTTGCAAAACTACGTGAAGCTCGCGTAGTGCGAGGACGTCTTCGCATAGCTTAGTGTAGCGCGACTACGTGTACTACGACCACCCTTAGTAATGACATTGCTGTAATAGTTTGCATGCACTGTGTACTTCGGCATTTCATCTGCTCCATGACACATACCAAGTTTTAATCACAATATAGGCAGGTAAAGTGTAAGAGTGAGTTTATTTACATACATGTGTTGAGATAGTGCTGAACATGAGGTTTAGAATCCAAAGTTCACAGATGAGTTAGAAGTCTTGGTAGATGAAATGTCCAGAGTGAAGTTCACATTCATCTCTTACATTGGAACAACATGGACCCTCCATGTCATGTTGAGGGGTTGTGATAAGGTGAACGCTTTGCACACAAAGGCCAATATCCAAAACAGGTTCAGGGTTCCTGGGGGATAAGCACGGACAACAGTGGCTCACTTGTCCCTCTTCCGACGACTCCTCTTCTTCAAGTGCAGGCCTCGGCAGTGCATCAGACTCTCCGCCAGATTCATCCTCCCTCCCTGTGGCATTTACAGATGTTGCAGCAACAGATGGTGTGGGCACACAGGGAGGTGTGGACATATTTCTGCTGATCTGGGGGAGACAAGTCAAGATGTCGCTATGCCCCGCAGTAAGTTTGTCGCACTTGGCCTCCATGCGTGCATGGTGGCTAGCCTGCTCCTATTGCATGTCCTTGAGGATCCCTACTACCTGGCCGAATCCTCCTGTGCTATCTTGGTACGCATCTATGATGTGTAGCTGTTGTGGGTCATCATGCAGGCCATGCCCCTCTGCAGGCCGTGACCTCTGCCTGACACCCCTCCCACCACCCCTAGCCACACAGGCAGGACCTGCAGTGGCACTCACAGGTGACCCTGGGACATCTTGGCTGTTGCTACTGGTGTTATTATCCGTTGCTTCCTGGGTGGCCGGTGTCCCTGTATGGTTTGGATTTGGTGTCCTAGGTCTGTCAATGTTGGCAGGGGTGCTCGGTCTGTTGCCAGTTGTTGTTGGCATGGGTGCAGGGGTTGCAGATGTTAGTGCTGCTGGGGCTGCATGATGACTCACACCGAAGGTGCCAGGTTGTTGGTCGTCATCCGAAGAGGTCAGAGCCAGATCCACACCAGAGAGCTTGCCCTCCACCAAAGTCTGGGCCAGGGACTCTTCTTCACTTGCTGCTGTGTCCCCACAAGCACCTGTGTTTGGAAGAGTAAGACATTGTCAGTCATGTTACTACAGGCATTGATGGTTCACATTTGTATTCAGCAACGGGGAGGGAGGAAGAGGGACAGATCGATTCAGCTTGCAATGGTTAGTAATGACAATAAAGGGGGGGGAATGGATCACTCGTCCTGTGCAACCAGGTTATTAACGTATTTTCATTCCTTACTAAATGCCATGATATACGTACACAGGAATGGGGCAGTACATCTTGGTTCACCGCCTCAGTGTACTGTATATGCATTTCCATTGGGTCACCATTTGTGCAAATATGCTGTGCCTCCACCTGGAGGTGGAGTGGCTGCTTCCACAAGCGTGCCTAGAGAAGAAAAAGTCTCTAGGATCACATGGGGCTGCAACATGTTGTCCAACAGTGAACAACCCTGGTGTGGTGGATCAGTAGCTGGATCCACACACGCAACAGCTTTGTTTGTGACTTTGTACATCACATTGTTCACCATCTTCCCTTTGCCTTTGGGTGATGTGAGTGTTTTTGACTCACAGCATGTGGCACAGACACGCACTCTTAATTATCATCTCTGTACACTCTTGGGAAAGCTGCCAGTTTACATCTAGGTGGGGGCACAGCATATTTGCTAAAATGGTGACCCAATGAAACTACTACTACAGTACACTGATGCGGGAAGCAAAGATATTCCGCATTACGTGGGTGTACGTATCTGAGGTTTTGAATGGAGGCAACAAAATACGTTATGACCTGGGTTGCGCAGGACAAGTGAACCATTCCCCCCTCCTCGATTTTTGGATCAATGGTTCATGTACATGACATTTGCAACAGGACGTCAGGATACATGCTTGTACACTGCATTGTGTCCAGTCGTCACAGACAGAGAGTGATGTTATTGCACATTGTCCAGCCATCATGATGCCTTTCAATGTGCATGTTGGAGTGTATCAATGGGCAGCTCATATATGTATTTAGATGTACATGGTCATTGGTACTCAAGGGCCATCAGGTTTCTGACACAGGAGTGTCATCCCTATTACTAAAATGAGAAGAGAGTGACCCTTGTAACCCGGAAAGGAACTGGGTGAATAAACAGTTAAACAGAAGATTGTTCCCCCGGTGTGATTTTGTTGATGCTCCAACTCTCTAGAGAGCTATCTACCACGCGTTACCTGTCATTCAACCAACATCCTTTTAATACTCACACTATCTTTAGGGTTATCTGTCTTTCTTGACCTATCATTCAACCAGCATTAAACAGCACGTTCACACCCAGAGGATCCAGTGTAAAGCTACCAATTTGACAAAAGTAGAACCCAGAATGAGGTGTAATATGGGCAGAATCTTACAAATTTTAAATTATAAATATGCCGTATTAAGGTTGAACTAGGAGTTTTTTACATCTGTTAAAAAAACGCACAAAGGGAATACGGATATAATCTGCAGAACTACCAGGTACGATACCGCACCCGAAATATTTTGGCAAAGCGAGATCGGGGTTTAATTAATTATTATGTACCCGCATAATTATCAAACATTAAAATTGATCTTAAATCCTATACCAGTGTGCGGATATGGGTAATGAAGCAGGATTGTTAAAGTAGGTATTGGTTAAGTATAGCCTTATTCTTATGTTGGTTGAATGACAGGTAACGCGTGGTAGATAGCTCTCTAGAGAGTTGGAGCATCAACAAAATCACACTGGGGGAACAATCTTCTGTTTAACAGTGTCATCCCTGTTCACATTTGAATCTGCTTCCCTGTGAGGGAGTGTGGTAGCAATGGCAAGATGGCTGACAGTGTTGTCCTGTTGTCTGTTTGTGCACAATTCCCAGCAGGGCCTTGTGCTCCCCACTACAGGGCCCAGTCCCAGAGTTCTTGGCAATCCATTTCAACTCCTTGTGAGGTGCGCATGGTGCAGTTTGAGCTTGCTGGGGCATGTAGGTGGCTGAGGATTGTGAGTGACTGCAACTCCCAGCATGCTTCACACCCCCTTCCCAGCATGCCATCACATCCTTTCTTTGGACTCTGCTTCCCTGTGAGGGGGTGTGCCTGTGCTGACAAGATGGCTGACAGTAGAGTTCTGGTGTTTGGTGGTGGTCAATTCCCAGCATGGCCCTGTGCTCCCCACAACAGTGCCCAGTCCCAGAGTTCCTACAAGTACATATCCCTCCTTGTGAGGTGAGCATGGTTTAGCGAGGTGTTGATGGTCCAATTGGGAGGGGGATCATTTTCTGTGGCAACAACACCATCATGCTTTTGGATACACTCACTATACCATCATGTCCACTATTCATTCCTGTGAGTCACCTTCACTGTGAGGTACTGGTTGTGGTGGCAGAAATGTCTGACACTGTTTATTTAGATTAGTTCCACTGGCTTGCTGTATTTGTTGTTAGGTTTGTACATGTCATGACACAGTTAGGTATCACCATGAGGTGGGCGGTATTGTGTTTGCCTGATTAGCATGCACTCCTTGGGCTGATTCACTTTTGTTTACTATGCCTTTGCTATCAGTGCATGTTTTCACTGCCCCCTTAACAGTGATGTGTGTGTATTGCGACACAATTTTGAATATATTGGTTATGTACTCACCAGGCTCTGGTATGTGTGGTAGGCCAAGGACGCTCTCTGGTGGTAGCATGTCCCGTACCTTCTCCTCCCATGACCTGAAGTAGACTGGTTTGGCAGGAGGGCCACTGCCGGTGCTATGGGCCAACTCGTAGTCCTTGCAGATGAGGTTCTTGACCCTCCTGCGCACATCATACCACCTGTTCTAGATGTCGGTCGTTGTGCGCAACATTGGTGCATGTGCGTTCACCTTGTCCACAATTCTCTCCCACATCTTGGTTTTCTGTGACATGGGGTCCATTGTACCAGTGCACCGAACAAATGTGCCTCCATTCTGAGGATGTCATCTACCAATATTTCTAACCAATATTTCACTGCCTGTGAACTGTGGATTCATCTTAGGGGGCATGGTGATGGATGTGGTGTTGAGTGATGTGTGTGTGTGCGCAAGATTGTCTATTTTGATAGGTCTTTGTGAAGGTGCTTTTGGAGGGGTGTTGATGGTGTTAAGATTGTTTGATTGGTGAGTTGTTTGTGTGTCTGTGTTTGCTGCCTGAAGTAGTTTGGTGCTGGCTGGTCTGTTGCATGTGTAAAGGATCATGGTAGTGGATTTTTGGGTGTGTCTTTGTTGCTTCTTTTTTTTTACTATTTATTGACTTTGTCAATGTTCGATTGGTCCTTTATTGGTATTTTTTCCTTGTGGCTTTGTGGGCATGTAGGAGACATTCTTCGGACCGAGTCGGATGCTCATGTTGGCTCGTGTGGGCTGCTCTGTGTCTTTCACGCTGGTTTTGTTCAGGGTTGCATGTGAGTCGGTCGCAGGGCTCTCTCTCGCTTCAGGTACCTGATTTCTGTGCGTGTCGGTCATGCGGCTAGTGCTCCGTGCGGGTCAGTCTGATTTCAGATGCATTGCATCGTACTGCCCGTGTCGAACGTCGCGGGTACGTCTCGGTCGGGTTCATTCTGGGTTCGTGTCGGTCGGTGCGGCTCGTGTCCATTTTCCAACCGGGTAGCTGATTTCTGTACGGTTCGGTCGTACGGCTTTTTTTCCAGACGGGTCGGTTGCAGTTCACGGGATTCTCATCGTACTGCGCGGGTCGTACCGTGCCTGTGGGTGTCGGTGAGACTCTGTTGCGGGTCCGAGTCGGTCGGTCCGATTTCCAACCGAAATCGGAATCGGCCCCTAAATGTTGACCTTTAAAATTTACAGTAAAGACTCAGCCCTAAAGTATTGGCCCAAGGTAGAAGTACCAAGTGTTGCTATAGGGCAGATGTGATTCCATGGCAGAATGTTGTGGAAAAATATATCGATTCATCAAATTATAGTCAAAATAATAATAATTACAAAATTATCACTATTTTATACTTAACCCAAAAATTCAAAAATATTGAAGAACATTTTTGGCTATAAAAGAAACTAAATATAATAATATTGCACATGCAAATATTAAACCATAAAATAGTGTCTATTATTTAAATATATGCACAATTTCTAAAATATCTAACAATATTGACAACAATATTACAAAATGCCATGAAAAAATATGAAAATTCAACAATTTAAATAAGTGAAGACAGTACATAATAATAATAATGCATTCAAACAACAAACATACAGACATTCACACATAAAACCATATCTATTTACAATCCAACTAATATTAAAATTAAGCACATTAAAAAACATCCAACATTCTTTCAAGAAAATAAATATTAAAACACAAAACAAAATTGAAATAAATGTAACTTTTAAGATATATCAATAATACAGCAATCAAACAAATATACTTATTTAAAAACAGAAATGATAATTAGGGTCCAACAAACAATGGAATAACTGGGAAAAAAATCAAACTACACAAGAGGTAGCCATGAAGTGTTTCTGTAAAACAAACTGATCAATAACAAAATATAGTGAACACCATCAAAAGATCACAAAATATCATGATGTATCATAGGAAAAATTTAACTACTACAGAAAACAACATTCTGCTGGCCTTCACAAAGTGAAGCCAGAAGGAATAATTCATCAAAGTAACCATGAAGCTTAACAAGTAAGTTAAAAATGTCACTTATTGCAATGTAACCTAAAATATTTTTAAAAAGCAAATGTAAATTATTAGATTAACTCTTTTATTGTCTTTATTAATCCTTAGATACTAAAAAGGCACTTCAGCAAAAATGAAATACTACATACTAAAACCTCCAACTCCAAATGTATGAACCTCGACAAATATATTTTCTGGGTAAGTAATATGAAAACAATTTCAAAAAGACTACCCCTATACAATAAACTTAAACCTAAAACACTATAACCCCCGAAACTAACCAAGCCTGTATTTTTAACATAAAACTAAAGCATAAATTTTCTCAGAAACAAAAAAGGAATACCCATCTGACCCAAATCTTGACCACATCAAAGGCAAATGGAAGAGAATTAAATTAAGTACAACTTAAAGCAACAGTACATATGTAAGAATAAAATGTAAAATATTTGAAAGCATGTTTAAATTATATTAGCAACAATAATACATATTTTAAAAGTATGCTTGTTTCAGACAGAATGGCAGAAACAGCCTAACAGATGATATCAATGAAAGGCAAACAATTGCTTTTTCACATAGAATATACATACAGCAAGGAAAGCACAGGCACCGCGAACATTAATTGGAAATGTCTAAACAGTATACAAATACATTTTCTAAGAAGGCTATAATGAAAAACTATATTGTAATTAATGTCAGAGACCAAGACCACCCCCCAAATGTAACAGAGATAGAAGTAAGGCAAGTAATTCAACATTTAAAAGAGGGAATCTCTAGTTACCAAAAGTCCACTACTAAAATCTTAAAAAGCCACATTCCCTAAAATAGGTGAACACATTACAGGTCACCTATCAGCAATTCCTACTTTAAAATGACTTGAAAACCGCAAGTCAAATCTCTGCTGGCCCTGGACAATACCAAAATAAACTAATAACACAAGACCTAACCACTACACATGACTGTGAACTCTTCCTCCTACACAACATTCTCAATAACGAAAGAAGTTAAGTTAAAAAGCTTATAAAGCATTGCAGGTACCCTCTCGATGTTTCCCAGCACTATGTCGATAGGCAAGAATGTGCACTGTTCCAACTGGCTCAAAACAACCACGTCTTTAATTGTCTGCGGAAGGTTGGTAATGAGGTACAGAATCGCAGATGTTCCGGTAGGGCGGTCCAGAGCTTTGGGCCGAGGTACACCAAGGTGGGACCTCCCATGCAAGTTTGCTTAATCTTCAGGACAGAACATGGAGTGGTTGCTGGATCACAGTTGTTGAGCGTGCTGATGCCATTTTATCAGACCAATTATGTGGTGGGCAGGTTCTGCCCTTGCTTTAAAATCATAGAAAAGGGTCTTAAATTGAATACGCTTTCCCACCCTCAACCAGTGAAGTATGCGAAGAAGAGTAGTAGCTGAATAATATTTTGGCAGTCTATATATTAATCTGGTGACAGCATTCTATACAACCTGAAAATGCCTTATCGAGGCGTTGGCCATCCCCAAATAAAGGATGTTGTCATAATCCAGTCGGAACATTAAAAGTGTCCAGAGGACCATTCTTTGAGCAGATGCAGGAAGAATCCAGATTCGCTTTTGGAGCCATTTCAATGTGGCAAAGCAAGCTCCAGACACCCTTGTCACTTGAGGCTTCCTGGAGAGAATGGAGTCCACTAAAAAGCGAAGTTTTTCAACTTTGGCAGCAGGTACTGGTGTATCACCCAAGGCGCCCACCAGTGCTGGGATCCCCATAGTGACTGGCTCTTTCCAAGCACCAGCACCTCAATTTTATCCTTGTTCATGTTTTACAACTTAATGTTCCTCCTCGATGCCACATGGGCCAAACATGTCATGATCCTCATCAGATGATAAGGAAAAGATGATTTATGTATCATCCTCATAGGAGAACTTCAGCGTTCAACTAAGTCTACGAAGGGGCGGACATAGATGTAGAAAAGTGCTGGGTTTAGGGCTGATCCCTGCAGGACCACAGAAGTCAGAGCATGATACTTAGACAATGCACTGCCAGAGAAGACCCAAAAAGTTCAGCCCTTTAAGGAGGACAGCCAGGCAAGCGTTGTTTTTGTAGCCACATCCATGCCAGCCTCAAAATGATCACATCATGGGACACAACTTTAAAGGCAGTGCTGAGGTCAAGTAGAATCAGCGCTGCTGTCAAGTCCTCATCTAGGAGTCGTCTCAGGTGTTCTGTGACCCTAAGCAGGGCGGGCTCAGTGCTATGTCCCACTCAGAACCTTGACTGCTAGTCATGTAATAAACTTTGGAACTCCACAAAAGCAGAAAGTTGTTTACAAATGTGCTTTTTTATGATTTTTAGCCAGGATAGGAAGCAGGTACATCGGTCTTTTATTGGACCGGACGGAAGGCTCCAAGTTAGATTTCTTCACGAGTGAAAGGACCATAGCCTACTTCCATGACTGAGGAATAATTATTTCCTGTAATGAGCAGTTAAGGAGCCTTATCATGGGCCACATACTGTAGCGGTTCAGGAGACAAAGCTTGGCTGGAGGAAAGGGATCATTGGGAAGAGTCCAATCTTATGACTTGTGCCATGGATACCAATGAAGATAAATCCAAAGCATCACAAGTAGAATGATAATAAGTAAATCATATTTGAAAATGAAAACACCTGCCTAAGACTGAGCCAATGTGGAACGTGGATGATGGATGAAACATTTAAAATATGCCCTTCACCATTCACAGACATACACTTTACATGATGAATATTGTATCACCTACATAACCCTAATTTATGCACTGCTGCCTAGCAAATAAATTGTCATTTACTATGAACTTTTAAATCACCTCAAACTGAAAGCTACAAATAGGCAATGATCCAGACAGCACTGAAACTATACACAAACAAATCCATACTATGCAACTATTATCACTTCAACCAAATTATTTGCAAATATCTACAAACATCTGTACTAAGAAGTTTGGTTTTGAAATTAAAAAGTGAATAGTCCTAGCATATGTACGTGGAACAGACAAAGCTAATGACTACTACATGCAAATAGAATCCCCATTTTACCAAAGGAATGAACAAAAGCTAAGTCCATTACTTGAATACTTTGAAAACACTTGTGTTGGCAGACTGCACCACTCTGAACACAGACCTCAACACAAATTCCTAATACCGCATGGCATGCCTATGACAGCACTATGGCTTAACAAGCCAAAATCAACAATTCAGTGGAGTATTACACAATGTCTTCCAAACCCCACTAGAAAGAACCCAACCAACACTATACAAATTCATAGAAGCTCTCCAAAAAGAACACTGCTACCAACGATTAAGGATAGAACAATCAGGAAACCAAATCAAACTGAAAATAACTAACCAATCCAGGGAAATGTACAAAATGGTTCAAAGTCAGACTCTGTAAATAACAAAATAGACTTCTTAGAAATATTATCTAAATCACTATTATAAACCTCCTAGTATTATGCTTGCAAGTAAAATAGAACAAAAACCAATACCAGCAGAACATTAACAAAAAATATATATTTTAATAAATATCTTTACACATCTATTATAGTAAAAATATATTCATAGAGTACAAAATAAGACCGGTAAACAAAAAGGATCTATTTTAATATTTAACTTACAATACATATAAGAAAACCAAAATGATTCCCAATAAAAATATATAATGCGGCTCATGAATTAAAACACAAAAATATAAAATAAAATGTTTCAAGGGCAGTAAAAGTAAAATACATATACATATTAAAATACAACATTCCCCATCCAAAAGTAAATAAAAATATTCTATTTACAGTTCCATAGTTGATGTTCTTGATCCAACCCCACTTACCAAAAGTCTAAACCACAAAAAAACAACGCAAAGAACTCCAAACAAATGCAAAAATGAAATGTCCAAATCAAATCCAATGAAGTAATCCACAGCATTGGAAACCATAAGAAACACTCAAGAAAATCTAAAAGATTTAAGAAAATTAAAAAATAATGTTGGTATGAACCAAACCAAATTATTTTATTTTACCAAATACATTAGATAGTTGCACACATTGCACTCAGACTTTCAAACTTGCATGAACACATAACATACCCTTCTTCATAATTTGTACAGCCCAAATACTATACAAATATAACCCTGCAATTCAACAAACATAGTACAAAATATGACAATATTTACAACAACATAGTACTACTAACAAAATAATTAGGGGCAGTGTTCCAGAACCTGATGGTATACTTGCTTATATATTTTTGCATGATAGGGATAAGTGGTCCATGTACATACTTATCTTGGCCAACACCATAATAGGTGGAGCCTCCATACCGGAATAATAGATGGCAGCTGAATTGATCCCTATATACTACAAAAGGAGACAAAAGCTCCCATCAAACTATAGACCAATAAGTTTGATTGACTGAATACATTTGTGTGTGACTTTTATTTTTTAAGGTCCAGGAATGGATTGATGTCAACATTATCCTTTCCTCCTACCAGGCTGGCTTCTTTAGGAAGGTAAGTACTACAGACCAGGTGTTTCATTTCTGCTGCTATATTGGAGAGTTTTGGTGCTCGGATGAGGCAGTATGTATGTCGGCTTCATCAACCTCAAGTCAGCCTTTTACCTAGTTCCCCATAGGAAATTATGACAGGTCCTCTCCAACCTGGGTATGACATCTAACATCAGTTAAATCCAAATTCATCTTCACAATGTCAAGTGTGCTTAGGTCCCCTGGGGTAAGCGCAGAGAATTGACTGAGAGGTTCTCCATCCTCAGTGAGGTTCACCAAGGTTGTGTCCTAGCCCCCACTTTTTTTCCTCTTTACTTGGATGATATTGTTCACTTCGTCTCCAGCTTCCTCTCTTACCGGTATGAAAGTACCTACCTTGCTTTTTGTGGATGATGCTCCACTGATCTCTGAGACCCCTAGTGGGTTGCAGCGTGCTTTGTCTCATTTTAAAGAAATCTGTGATGACTGCGGACTCAAGATCAATTCCACAAAAAACAAGTTTATGATTTTCAGTAAACATAGGTTGTTTAGTGGTAGAAAGGAGCACAATATTAGAAAGGATTGAAGTTTTCACTTACTTGGCTATAACACTATCCTTGACTCTAGTATAGAAACCCCAGGTTGATTTAATAACTATCAAGGACAAGTAGATTGCCAAGAGGCTCCAAATTTATTATGCCAAGGCAGTGGGATCAGTTCTGCATGGGTAAATGCTTTGGGGTTTTGCAAACGTATCCTCCCTCACTAGCTCTGAAAATTGAGTTATGCGATGTTTGACCCATTTACCTGCCATTACTCCATTGGCACCACCAATGTTGTATTTGGGTAGGAGCTCATTTACTGACCAAGCTAGACTTTGAGCTTTGCTATTCTGGTGAAGGTTCTTATCCCAAATGGAGCGGCCTCAGTACAGACTAGCACTGGAAGATGTGATTAAGGCCAACAGTTTTAATAAAATTGCATGGCTTCGGAAAATTAAAATATTGCAACTAACTATAGGCTTGCAAACCCTATGGAACAATCCCTCATCTGCCCCTAACATATCTGCATAGAAGGTAAAAAAAATTTACTGCCACTGCGTCAGGCAATCAGAATCTAACACGGCTGTTAGTTCCTCTCTAACGGGTAATTTCCTGAGCTTAAAGCTTCATGTTTTCGGGAGCCCTAACGGGATATTATCACTGCTTGCCTGGATAGGAAACTATATTTCCAATTTAGGGTTGGCAGTTTAACACTAAAGTCATTTACCTCCAGATGCTTATTCCTTGTACCTCATCTGCAGATTTTCCCCTGAATCAATAGGTCATGTAGTATTCGTCTGCCCTGATAATGCCCTTGCACTTAGGAAATGCATCAAACCTATGTTTAGGCTTCTGGGGACCGATAGCAGCTTGTCTGCATTACGATTCATCAGAACTGATCCAAACCCTACTTATGCATGTGCCATTGTAAAATTCTTGGGATGAACATAGGTTATTAGAGCTAGGAATGCTAGGCGCATCCTTGCCAAAATCTTTCTCTGCCTTCTTCACCCTTCAGGTCAAGAATCAAAGCTGTACTGCACCGATTCTATGGTTTATCCTTTCTAATATAGGACTATGCGTCTGGTGTAGCTGCCTTTTTGGAACCTTTTGTTTTGACTTGTAAGGACCTGATCATGGGACCTCTGTTTCCGATTTTATGCCCTGCCCTTTCTATGCTGCAATAATCTACTCTCATACTTTAGGCTGTGTTGTTTATTGATCACAGTGTTTTATGTATGTCTTTCGTTTTAACTATATATTCCTATTTTATGTGCTTTTTTGACTAAGTGTCGAACAAAGTTTATCAAAAGTTGAAAATTATATTCAGGCCTACCATTCTACACTACATAACAGTGAGCATATAATACCACTAATCAAGCTTATCACATAAAACTAAAACCATAAACCACACTAACTATACCTAACCACTTCCCCATTACCCCAAAACCCCAAAGTAAAAATATAAAAAAAGTTCTTACCTTGTCTGTCAAAAAGCAGCAAGGAACCTTGACCAAGACCAATAAAAATCCCCTCAAAATTACACTAATAAAGTGAAAAATGCAGGCAGCTTTAAAAAAATGACTGCTAAAGGAACATTGAGAAATACTAGTTTCCTATAAAAACCAAATATCACAAAAAATATATATATTGTTTTAAATGTATAGAAACAATTTGTATAAACTTACATTAAGTTTTAAACAAGGTATTGAACATATTTATGTTTGAAGTTTAAATTAAATACCACTATGACAATATATTTATATCTTAAATAGTACTAATTAATATATACTCAAAATGATTTAAAAAAATTCTAAAAATATATAAATATAATGTACTATGAATTAATTGAAATGTTTCTGAACAAATACATATGTACCATTTGTGACAATATGTTAAAAAATATACACCGCTTAAATCTGTGTTAAAAATTAAATACACAAGATACTACACCAAAAAAGTATATTAAAATATCGTACCACTGTAGCATATGAAAATGTTGTCTTTTTTTTCTTTGACAACAATTTGTATATTAAAACAAAAAATTAACATTTGTTTTTCATGTTTTAAAATAATATATAAATTAAAAACATGTACAAACACTGACATGTATTTCTTATTTTTTTGAACAACCATACACTATGACAACTACAAACTACGCACCATTTTGGAAAAGGTATTGGACAGTAAAGGGGTCAAACTTACTATTCCAATTCCATCTATTTTGTGTCAGGCTTACTATTCCCACTTCAATTTAAACCGGTTGGCTAAGGTGTTGGATACTAAAGGGGTGAAGTTAACTTTTCCTAATCCAATCTACAGCAATTTGTTCTGTCCAACCACTCCAGAGGTTGCACATGTGCTGAAATATGAGGTTCATTTAACAATAGACCATTATTTACCTTGGCTCATTATCACATCTGGATCGTAATTTTTCAACTTCTTTAGAATAGTTTTTTTGAGACTGCTCTCATCATCTATCCTATACTCAATGATTAAATTCTCAACGTACATATTAGCTATTGCCTAGCTTCACTTCATTATTTACTCAGCCGCACCTTAGATTCTCTCTCACCTCCTTTCTATCGCCATCCCCACAAACACCCTGCAAGCTATTCACTTATTCTAAACCAACACTCAAAACCAGTCCTTAATTTGTAAAATATTAAGAGCTGGACTCTGACCAGTAGTCCACTGTAGCTTGCACCACCGATCGCAGTGGAGGAGTGTGGCTCAATGGTTAGAGCGGCAGACCCTGATGCAGAGTTCTGGCCAAGGACCAGGGTTCGATTCCCGCCTCGGCGGGGTCTCGGGCTCAATTTCCTCTGACCTGTTAATTCTCGCCTCGGTGCGTATTCTAATCACGGGCCCCATGCTGCAACTCTGGGCAATAGCTTGCTTAGCCTCCACACCGGCCCCAACAGCGCTAAGGATGCCTGGCTTCACCCTGGGGGTGCCCAGGAGTGGACACTTCACAGGGAAAGCCAGGAGGGGTTCCACAGCGGTATGAGTATCAGCGCCAGGAAGCCGAATAGGCGACACCGCAAGGTGACCGTCTGGTGACAGTGCGCTCTAGAAGTACCATGACATTTATATTTACATTTAACATTTACATCGCCCTTGTCATTGCTGCCAAAACAACTACTAAACATCATTCTCGCATGTAAATGCGACAGTTCAGATTATTCCAGGTCCCCAAAGCTAAAGGAATGGCTGGGGAGGCAGGTATTAGCTATTTTAATGTATATTGTATTCCTAAACAACCGCTGTTCTGCTCACCTCTAAATTAGATGAGTAGCGCCACCATGCGGTAGACTGTTCTAAGCATGGTGTTGACAATTAGGTACCGAGCAACGGAAACCATTTAAGTGCCAGGGCTAAGCACTGAAAAGCACCTGCTCAAATTAAGCACTGCTCAAAACCCATCTTCTCTCCCCTGTTATGCTTCAGCTAGTTGCCAGGCAAGCATAAGTCACCTCTCTGGGAGTGGCATTGGATGGCATTTCAGTTACTACTCTTCTGGCATCCTTGTAATGTTGTCAGCTCACATTTCTGGAAGGGGAGACTTGATGCCATTGAACCCACTCATATCTTATCCCTGGAAAAGGGTCACCGCTCTCTCCAAAGATCAATTGATGCTTATTTTCTGTACCCCCCTAAGGTTGGCCCATAAACAATGCTATGAAATCCCTCAACTGTCTCATGCCTTTCCCTAAAGGCAGACTTCCTATGTTCTTCAACCATTCCAAGATGGAGGCATTTCTTACTTGAACGCAGAAATGGTAATGGGAGGAATGTTAACATTTTTCCACTATGAGCTACAGACCCACGTCTGGGCATACCCATGGCCTCATATGGTATATTAAACACCCAACTGGCAATGGGAGTAATGCTTGCAAGTTGTCTAACCAATAACAATCACTCAGGATCGCATTAAAACCCATTGTTCTTTTGTCCTCCATGCCACCTGAGATTAGACCCAGCTATATGTAAAACAGCCTTGGTCCTGCTCCAATATGAACAGTCCAGCTCAAACTGCCAAGCCAGATCCTACCTGAGCTGAAGCTCAAGTAATCCAAGATCGGTTTCATTCTGTTTGGGGCTCTTGCACTGAATGCAGGTTGGTTTCAATGGCACAGAGACGAATACCTCTGTCTGGGCCACTTAGGGCATTACATAAAGTTTTCGGAAGGTTCGATATGCCTGTTGTTTTTTTTTCTGCTTTCATCGACTCATTTTAGGCAGACCTCTTTGCCTTGGTATTATATGTTGATTGGCTGGTAGATTACATACTGACAGTAGTTACCCTTAACTCTAATTCAAGGAATGAACAATTAGGGAATGATCCCCAGTAATAGTTACCTCCTCTCTTTCAGTCACCCATTCATTTCTACAGAGTCAATCAGAGGAAGAGTGAGGATGGAATGCAGTTGGACTATTAGCCTGAGGCTTCGAACTCAAAGGGTGTTTCAGAATAAGACCAGTGCTATTTCAATACGTAATAAGGGAATTTTTTATTCAGATTGGTGTTAGACCTGTCAGCCTTAGGGTAGTGTGCCCTCAAACGTTTTGCCTTACTTCTCCTGTTTTGCAGAATTGTTTAATTGTTTGCCTTAGTAATCTAAGCATTTTGCCACTTGTAACCACTGCTAGAGTTCTTGTGCTCTCTCACTGAAACATGGTGAAATTGACTTACACTCAATTGGCACATTTAATTTACTTGTAAGTCCATAATAAAGTGGTAATACATGTAGTACTCCCACTGCAGCTCTTTCAGCTTCCCATCGGAACTGATACAGTGCAATGCAACTCAACTCATACCTTGTATCACAGCCTTGCAGCTCCTCATAGGAGTTGACACATCTTGACATAGAACCCCTCATCGCTCCTCGGAAGTGATGATGCATGGCGCAATGCCCCTCATCAAGGGCTTAAGGTACAATTGTATGTGTGAGTAACATGGCCCCTGTAACCGGCCCGAGCTCCGTCTCGGTCAGCCTGAACTTGAGACTTTGTCTCCGTAAGGTGCTACCATATTACCACAGTTGGTGCTTTGTACTTTTAGACACTATTTTATCCTGAGCCTTTAAAATTCCATTCCTTCAGTCAAACTAATTGGATTTTTGTTGTTTTGGTCTCAAATAATTTATTACATTATCTGTGTTTCTACTAATTGGATTTGGTCTCAAACAATTTATTACATTTTTACTCTATTTTTCTAAATTGGTGTGGGATTTTTCCTGTGATGAGTTTTTAATTCATTACTGTTTCTTTGCTGTATAAATATTTGACACACTGCCTCTAAGTTCACCCCTTTGATGTGGGTGTCAGCCATTGGCCGATTCTGGGGAAGGTAAGAAGGGACTGGAGGGTTTCCCTTTATTCCCCCCAGGCAAGGACTGCTTGGGAAGACCTTCCAGAGTAACCAGTTTTAATATGAAATGACGATCAGCACACAAAGCCCGCTAACGTCATTAAATACAACAGTGAAAGTAAAACAAGCCAAGGCCTCATTTCATTCTTACTGAATCAGGGCAGTGTTTCTTATGGGAGAGGTATCATTGGAAAGGGAAGAATATCCCCTTTCTAATGGTAACTCTGATCAGTGGATGACTGCTTGAGGATCTCCGTAAGAGGGTGATCTCTCATTGGGCAAGGGCTTGTGCTTCCCTTAATGTGTTTTAGAAAAGACTTTCTGCCCCCCAGGAAACAGATGGGGGCAGAAAGCCCACTAGGCACCAGATTTAAAAATAAAATAAAAACAGAGGGGTGGAGGGTGTCCAGAATGGGCACGGGCATGCCCCCACCCCTTCTGGAAGGGTGGACAGTCTTTTTTTTCCCCAGAGGACAGATGAGGCAATTTCCCCGTTTTACCCACCAGGGGAGGCAGAAAGCCAACTAGACATCAGGGATTTCTTTCTAGATAAGAACAGAGGGGTGGGGGCTACAAAGAATGGGCACTGACATGCCCCCACCCCTTATAAAATGGTGAAAAGTGTTTCCGTACCCCTTTGTGGCAGGTGAGTGCATTTGCCCACAACATGACCACCTAGGGGGCAGAAATCCCAATAGGCCCCAGGGAGTTCTTTTTCTAAATAAGAATAGAGGGGTGTGGGCATGACATTGCCCCTCCCCCTTACAGAAGGCTCAAAAGCCTTTCTGACCCAACTTGGGGTGCAGATGGGAGCTATTGCCCCTGATGTGCCTTGAGGGAGTAAAAAGCCTACTAGGCACCACAGATTTATTTTTAAAATATAAATAGAAGGGTGGGGGTGCACAGAATTTGAATGGCCATGCCCTCACGCCAACTAAAGGGGGCAAAAGTTTTTCTGCCCCCCGTGGGGCATACCGGGGTAATTACCCCTGATATGTCCCCCCAGATAGGACAGAAAGCACACAGTATGGTAGCAATATATATCTTAATAAAATAATTTGGTGGGTCTTTTCCATTCTGACCCCATTCTCAACCCTATAACTTCACAAATCTTTCTATTCACCTGCAGATGAAAGCAGCCCGTCCCATTGGCATGCAAGAGGACATTTCAATTTTGTGGGTGTTGTTTTTAGATAAGGGGCAGGGGAGTTTATCCAACTCTCAGTATCATCCTACTTGCATTAGTGAACAGCTGCACTTTTTGGGCTTGGGTAGGCTGCCACCTGGAAAAACCTACCAGACCCAGACAGTTCTGAAAACAAGACATCTGTGGGAGTCTAGGGTGGTGTGCTTCACGCGCACCCCACACCATTTTCATACCCACAATGCCCTGCAAACCTCAAACGTTGGCTAAAAGCACACATTTTATTCATATTTCTGTGAGGAAAACTCCTGGAATCTGCAGGGAGCCATACATTTCCTACCACAAAGTGTTACTGCCCATCTCTTGATAACAATGGTACCTCACTTGTATGGGTGGGCCAAGAGACATTGCCACAAAAGGCCCTAAAGTGCTATATGGAGAGATAATTAATAGGGGTAGCTGTTGGATTTGGGGCCATTGTCTGCCATCACCCATGGAAACCTACCAACCATAAATATTTTTGAAAAGTGGACAACCAGAAGACTCAAGGGTGATGTGCCTTTTGTGAATCCCATGACGTTTTCTTATCCACAAAGCCCTGCAACCCTCAAACTTTGCCTGAATCACACATTTTCCTTACATGTCTATGATGGAAACTTACAGAACCCGCAGGAATCCACACATTTTCTACCACCCAGCATTGCCACTCCTGTGTCGATAAAAAGGCTGCATCACTTGTGAGGTCAGACCAAGTGCCAGTGACAGGAGCGGATCAAACTGAGGTCAATAGGAGTCCCAAAGCAAGGCTCCCATTAACTTTAGTTTGATTTGCTCCTGTAGCGGGCACTAGGCCCAGCCACAGAACTGGAGCACCGTTTTTATTGGCACAAGTGGGGTAATGCTGGGTGGTAGGAATTTTGTGGGTTCCTGCAGGTTCCTGAAGTTTTCATCACAGAAATGTAAGGAAATTGGGGGATTTCTGATAAAGTTTGAGGTTTGCAGGGTACTGAAGGTAAAAGAAAGCTCTTGGGATGCATGCCAGTCACCCCATCCTGGATTTCCCAAGTTGCCTAGTTTTAAAGAATGTACAGGTTTGCTAGGTTTCCCTAGGTGCCGGACCCAAATTCCACAGCTACCTACTTGGCAAAAAACAGGCCAGTTTTGATTAGGAAAATGTGATGTGCCCATGTTGCATTTAGGCCCATTTCCTGTTACTGGCATTGAGCTACCCACACAAGAGAGGTACCCTTTTTATCAGAAGACTGGAAGGAAAATTGTCGTTCCCATCAGATTTCTGAACTTTATATCACAAAAATGTGAGGAAAATGTGTTTTTTAGTCAATGTTTCAGGTTTTCAAAAATGTACAGGTTTGCTAGATTTACCTAGGTGCTGGTGGAGCTAGGGCCCGAAATCCACAGCTATCTCCTGCCATTGACCTACCCACCCAAGAGAGATACCATTTTTAGGTCTCGGCAACGAGAACTATTGTCGCCGAGTAAGCTCGCAAGGGAGTACAGAGCGGTGCACGAGCCGACCAGGGTCTGTGGACGCGCACACACAAAGGCAGGCAGGCAGGCACACACCAGACACACACAGACAGACACACGCACGCACGCACGCACACACACACACACACACACACACACCCTCCCTCTCTGCCGCCCCCCCCCCACTCACCGGGCTCTTTCCCTCTGCAGCGGGTCAGTCACGGCAGCAGGCAGGCTCGGTGTCTTCTCGGCGATCTTCAGCTGATGTGCACGCTCACGCTGCGTCTCCTGCGCGCCCACCACGCTGTTTCGCGCCCGTTGATCCTCAGCTTGTGATTACTACTCCTTCTAACCCGGATTCTAAATTACTATTTCTTGGTTCTCTAACTCCACTCTGTTGATTCGTAACAAACTGATATTCAGCACATTTCACAGTCTCGCTTTTGCTTCTCATAAATACAATAAGATTATTTTAAGCAATGTCTACCCTTCTTTAGGTTCTGTGCCTATTATGCTTCGGACTATAGAGTTTTAGAAAGTGTGGTGGAAGATTCCATGATATCAGTGGTGTGCACAGTGCAGAGTGCGTGTGCAGAGTGCAGAGTATTGAGTGCAGAGTAGTGAGTGCAGAGTGTGAGTGCAGAGTGTGAGTGCAGAGTGTGAGTGCAGAGTGTGAGTGCAGAGTAGTGAGTGCGCAGAGTGAGTGTGCAGAGGAGTGAGTGCAGAGGAGTGAGTGCGCAGAGTAGTGAGTGCGCAGAGTAGTGAGTGCGCAGAGTAGTGAGTGTGCAGAGTAGTGAGTGCGCAGAGTAGTGAGTGCAGAGTAGTGAGTGCAGAGTAGTGAGTGCAGAGTAGTGAGTGCAGAGTAGTGAGTGCTGAGTAGTGAGTAGTGAGTGCAGAGTAGTGAGTGCAGAGTAGTGAGTAGTGAGTGCAGAGTAGTGAGTGCAGAGTAGTGAGTAGTGAGTGCAGAGTAGTGAGTAGTAAGTGCAGAGTAGTGAGTGCAGAGTAGTGAGTAGTGAGTGCAGAGTAGTGAGTGCAGAGTAGTGAGTAGTGAGTGCAGAGTAGTGAGTAGTGAGTGCAGAGTAGTGAGTGCAGAGTAGTGAGTGCAGAGTGCAGAGTAGTGAGTAGTGAGTGCAGAGTAGTGAGTGCAGAGTAGTGAGTGCAGAGTAGTGAGTAGTGAGTGCAGAGTAGTGAGTAGTGAGTGCAGAGTAGTGAGTGCAGAGTAGTGAGTGCAGAATGCAGAGTAGTGAGTGCAGAGTACTGAGTAGTGAGTGCAGAGTAGTGAGTAGTGAGTGCAGAGTAGTGAGTGCAGAGTAGTGAGTGCAGAGTAGTGAGTGCAGAGTAGTGAGTAGTGAGTGCAGAGTAGTGAGTGCAGAGTAGTGAGTGCAGAGTGCAGAGTAGTGAGTAGTGAGTGCAGAGTAGTGAGTAGTGAGTGCAGATTAGTGAGTAGTGAGTGCAGAGTAGTGAGTGCAGAGTAGTGAGTAGTGAGTGCAGAGTAGTGAGTGCAGAGTAGTGAGTGCAGAGTAGTGAGTGCAGAGTAGTGAGTAGTGAGTGCAGAGTAGTGAGTAGTGAGTGCAGAGTAGTGAGTGCAGAGTAGTGAGTAGTGAGTGCAGAGTAGTGAGTAGTGAGTGCAGAGTAGTGAGTAGTGAGTGCAGAGTAGTGAGTAGTGAGTGCAGAGTGCAGAGTAGTGAGTGCAGAGTGCAGAGTAGTGAGTGCAGAGTAGTGAGTGCAGAGTAGTGAGTGCAGAGTAGTGAGTGCAGAGTGCAGAGTAGTGAGTGCAGAGTAGTGAGTGCGGAGTAGTGAGTGCAGAGTGCAGAGTAGTGAGTGCAGAGTAGTGAGTGCAGAGTAGTGAGTGCAGAGTAGTGAGTGCAGAGTGCAGTGCAGGTATGTGCAGTGCAGGTGAGTGCAGTGCAGTGCAGATGAGTGCAGTGCAGTGCAGTGGAGTGCAGTGCAGTGCAGGTGAGTGCAGTGCAGGTGAGTGCAGTGCAGGTGAGTGCAGTGCAGTGCAGGTGAGTGCAGTGCAGGTGAGTGCAGTGCAGTGGAGTGCAGTGGAGTGCAGGTGAGTGGAGTGCAGGTGAGTGCAGTGCAGGTGAGTGCAGTGCAGGTGAGTGCAGTGCAGGTGAGTGCAGTGCAGTGCAGGTGAGAGCAGTGCAGGTGAGTGCAGTGCAGGTGAGTGCAGTGCAGTGCAGGTGAGTGCAGTGCAGTGCAGGTGAGTGCAGGTGAGTGCAGTGCAGTGCAGGTGAGTGCAGTGCAGTGCAGGTGAGTGCAGTGCAGGTGAGTGCAGTGCAGGTGAGTGCAGTGCCGGTGAGTGCAGTGCCGGTGTGTGCAGTGCAGGTGTGTGCAGTGCAGGTGTGTGCAGTGCAGGTGTGTGCAGGTGAGTGCAGTGCAGTGCAGGTGAGTGCAGTGCAGGTGAGTGGAGTGCAGTGCAGGTGAGTGCAGTGCAGGTGAGTGCAGTGCAGGTGAGTGCAGTGCAGGTGAGTGCAGTGCAGTGCAGGTGAGTGCAGTGCAGGTAAGTGCAGTGCAGTGCAGGTGAGTGCAGTGCAGTGCAGGTGAGTGCAGTGCAGGTGAGTGCAGTGCAGTGCAGGTGAGTGCAGTGCAGTGCATGTGAGTGCAGTGGAGTGCAGGTGAGTGCAGTGGAGTGCAGGTGAGTGCAGTGGAGTGCAGGTGAGTGCAGTGCAGGTGAGTGCAGTGCAGGTGAGTGCAGTGCAGTGCAGTGCAGTGCAGGTCAGTGCAGTGCAGGTCAGTGCAGTGCAGGTCAGTGCAGTGCAGGTCAGTGCAGTGCAGGTGAGTGCAGTGCAGGTAAATGCAGTGCAGGTGAATGCAGTGCAGGTGAGTGCAGTGCAGGTGAGTGCAGTGCAGGTGAGTGCAGTGCAGTGCATGCGAGTGCAGTGCAGTGCAGGTGAGTGCAGTGCAGTGCAGGTGAGTGCAGTGGAGTGCAGTGTAGTGCAGTGTAGTGCAGTGCAGTGCAGTGGAGTGCAGGTGAGTGCAGTGCAGGTGAGTGCAGTGCAGGTGAGTGCAGTGAAGTACAGTGCAGTGAAGTGCAGTGCAGTGAAGTGCAGTGCAGGTCAGTGCAGTGCAGGTGAGTGCAGTGCAGTGCAGGTGAGTGCAGTGCAGGTGAGTGGAGTGCAGTGCAGTGGAGTGCAGTGGAGTGCAGGTGAGTGCAGTGCAGGTGAGTGCAGTGCAGGTGAGTGCAGTGCAGGTGAGTGCAGTGCAGGTGAGTGCAGTGCAGGTGAGTGCAGTGCAGTGCAGGTGAATGCAGTACAGGTGAGTGCAGTGCAGTGCAGGTGAGTGCAGTGCAGTGCAGGTGAGTGCAGTGCAGTGCAGGTGAGTGCAGTGCAGGTGAGTGCAGTGCAGGTGTGTGCAGTGCAGGTGTGTGCAGTGCAGGTGAGTGCAGTGCAGTGCAGGTGAGTGCAGTGCAGGTGAGTGCAGTGCAGTGCAGGTGAGTGCAGTGCAGGTGAGTGCAGTGCAGGTGAGTGCAGTGCAGTGCAGTGCAGGTGAGTGCAGTGGAGTGCAGGTGAGTGCAGTGCAGTGCAGGTGAGTGCAGTGCAGTGCAGGTGAGTGCAGTGCAGGTGAGTGCAGTGCAGGTGAGTGCAGTGCAGGTGAGTGCAGTGCAGGTGAGTGCAGTGCAGTGCAGTGCAGGTGAGTGCAGTGCAGTGCAGTTGAGTGCAGTGCAGGTGAGTGCAGTGCAGGTGAGTGCAGTGCAGTGCAGGTGAGTGCAGTGCAGGTGAGTGCAGTGCAGTGCAGGTGAGTGCAGTGCAGTGCAGGTGAGTGCAGTGCATGCGAGTGCAGTGCGTGCAGTGCAGGTGAGTGCAGTGCAGGTGAGTGCAGTGCAGTGCAGGTGAGTGTAGTGCAGGTGAGTGCAGGTGAGTGCAGTGCAGGTGAGTGCAGTGCAGTGCAGGTGAGTGCAGTGCAGTGCAGTGCAGGTGAGTGCAGTGCAGGTGAGTGCAGTGCAGGTGAGTGCAGTGCAGGTGAGTGCAGTGCAGTGCAGGTGAGTGCAGTGCAGTGCAGGTGAGTGCAGTGCAGGTGAGTGCAGGTGAGTGCAGTGCAGTGCAGGTGAGTGCAGTGCAGTGCAAGTGAGTGCAGTGCAGGTGAGTGCAGTGCAGTGCAGGTGAGTGCAGTGCAGTGCAGGTGAGTGCAGTGCAGGTGAGTGCAGTCCAGTGCAGGTGAGTGCAGTGCTGGTGAGTGCAGTGCAGTGCAGGTGAGTGCAGTGCAGGTGAGTGCAGTGCAGTGCAGGTGAGTGCAGTGCAGTGCAGGTGAGTGCAGTGCAGTGCAGGTGAGTGCAGTGCAGTGCAGGTGAGTGCAGTGCAGGTGAGTGCAGTTGAGTGCAGTGCAGTGCAGGGGAGTGCAGGTGAGTGCAGGTGAGTGCAGGTGAGTGCAGTGCAGTGCTGGTAAGTGCAGTTGAGTGCAGTGCAGGTGAGTGCAGTTGAGTGCAGAGTGGTGTGTATTGACAATGTAAATGACAATGCCATTTATTTATGATTTAAAGAAAAAAAATGTCATGAGCAATGCCAATAGCTCTACCTTTAATGATGCCGAGACCATTGCATTGTAAATGCTTGTTATCAGAAGACTTAGGGGAATGCTGGCTGGAAGGAAGATTGTCGTTCCCTGCAGATTTCTGAACTTTATATCACAAAAATGTGAGGAAAATGTGTTTTTTTAGTCAATGTTTCAGGTTTGAAAGGGATTCTGGGTAAAATAACCTGGTGAGAGCCTCACAAGTCACCCGATCCTGGATTCCTCTTGGTGTGTGGTTTTAAAAAAATGTACAGGTTAGCCAGGTTTACCTAGGTGCTGGCGGAGCTAGGGCCCGAAATCCACAGCTATCTACTTTGAAGAAAATGGGTCGATTTTGAGTGGAAAAATCTAATGTGGCCATGTTCCATTTTGGGCACTTTTAATATCGCCGGCCCTAGGCCTACCCACATAAGTGAGGTACCTTTTTATCAGAAGACAAGTGGGAGCATAGTATAGTAGGATATTTGTTATTACCAATTTGATTTTGTGCATTTGTGCCTTCCAAATGTAAGCCAGTATGTAAGAAAGAAGACATTTTGAAAAAAAAACTCTAAATCATATGCTCCTAAGGGTACCCACAAATTCCGAAACTTACAAATAACTTCTGCTCCTAAATTCAATATATTTTGCCCTTTTCAGAAATTACATACATTATCTTGGTACCTAATTTTAACTCTACATATTTCGCAGTGTGAATTGGTCTATATGAGAAACCATTGTACGGTGCAGCTCAGTTGTTAAGTCTGGGTACCCCGGGTTCTTGGAGAACATACAAACCATATATACCCCCACAACCAAAAGGGCCTACCAAATGTAATGGTACATTGCTTTTGGAATATTGGCCATAGTGACAAAAAGCTACAGATGAATAAATCTTCACATATGGCTGTTTTTTCCTATTCGTTTCCAATATTTCTTTATTCCAATACTTAGTTTATTTGGGAAAATGCTTACTGGTATACACATATCAACCCTTGCTAAATTCAGAATTGTGTACACTTGTCAGAATATATAGCTTTCCTGGATCATCCATGGGTTTCAGAATGGTTTCCACCAGAAAATGGTAGTAGGTTAATAGCACAAAAAATAGGAATCATTGGCTACCTCTTTGAAAAATGCCAAAACGGTGGTAAGAGAATAGGTTTTCTATTCAGCTTTGCATGTTCCTTAAAGTTGGGAAGATGGTGACTTTAGCACAGCAAACAGTTTGTTGATGTGGTATTTATATAAAGAAACAGGCAATTTTTTCCTATGTTTCCTAAAAAACTCAAAGTTTAACTATATTTTGGCTATTTTTTCCATCCTTTCAGAGTCATCCACAAACCCTGGGTACCTTTAGCATCCCCAGGATGTTGGAAAAAATGGAGATGTGTGTGAAAGAAAACATGGAAAAGTGACAGTTGGCCATGCTCATTAAATAAATCTGACTACACCTTTCCATGGCTTGACTCTGTCCACACCCCACTTCTTGTCCTAAGTCAAGAACACATGGCCCTATCACTGGAGGAAGGTTTACAGGTGACAAGTGGTGGATGGACAATAGGTAGACATAGAAGAAAGACTGTGCTCAGTCCAGCAACATGAGACCCATTGCTGTCCCAGATTATCAATGACAGATGGCAACCTCGCTTGTCTCTGCAATTTTCAATTTTTTGCAAAGAGAATTTGGAATATTTTTGCATTATACGGCAGCACTGTCGGTTTATTTATTGCTTTTAAATTGGACCGTCTGTAGAGTGAGTGGATTTTTCCAGAGATCCGAACTCTTAAGAGAATAAATAAAAGCACCATCCACAAAGTCCGGGTTTCGTCATGAATTTCTCAAAGCAAAATAGAAATTATTCGTTATTATGGCTCCTTGTGCAGCACGCAATTCACAAAAAGCTGAGCAGAGATTAGTCACAGTATAACGTGCAACACTGATCTAGTGCAAGCAAAAATAATGGTTCACAACACTGCAGGAGGTATTTGATGCAATCAAGATGAAGAAGATAAAAGGTGTTTCTGATAGATGAGTATCAACGTGGATGCAAAAATCACTTACAGAAGTGGGCAATACACTTCAATAAAAAGCATAAATCATTGGCGAAACTACAAAGCACCATGATTACAGGAAAACCTCTGTCCTGCAGCATGAGAGAGCGCACATGAAAAGCCTGTGACTTTTAGAAAACCTTAGAAGGCACTTGTGTTATCCATTTCTGCTAGTATTTTTGTTTTCCTTTCAGCCTGGTATGCTAAAGTCCTGGATCCCTGTCCACTTTCTTGTCTTATGCCATCAGTCTAATGTTGTCCCCCTTTGCTGATCTGTTAGTATAACATACCATGTTACAAACTTCTATTTGGAAGATGGGGCTGGCTAGCTCATCCAAATTCAGTGTCTTCGAGTATAAAGTTGTTTAGAGGTATGTTCAAAGACGGATACTAAGGCTAAATACTCTGTATAACTTCACAAATGAAAAACGGTAAGGAACAAACAAAAATCATTTGGTGCTAGGCTAGAGCATGAATGCTCATCATAACGTGGCCACTGGTGCAACTCTGAGCTCCAGTGAGCAGTCTGAGTTCGCAACACTAATGAAGACGCATCAGCTTAGCATCACTGCTGTATACAGATGTTAAAATGCCTGTTCTTCAGAGTTTCAATAGCTCAGTGAATATCATGATCCATTATTTATCATACTTAGTGGATCTTAGTGGTATCTTAGTGGAATATGTTTCCAGCTGAAAATATTGCTATGTTGCAGGAGAGACAAGCATTGGCACCGCCAGCAGTCCTCGCCTTTAGGATCTTACTAGCAGCCCGTCCCGACGTTGTCCGGGAGCAATCAGGCTTCTGGGCCCCCGCCCACCCCGACGTTGTCCGTGGGTCCCCCGGAGCGCACCCGCCACTTTCAGGGCCTCCAATGAGCCGCACACGGGCCGCTTCACCTACCTCAGCCACTGCTCCTCCCCGCCTGTCCGCCGCTCCATTCCGCCTGTCCGCCGCTCCTCACTGCCTGTCCGCCGCTCCTCACCGCTCCTCCCCGCCTGTCCACCGCTCCTCCCCACGCTCATGTCTGCCGCTCCTCCTCACGCTCCTGTACGCCTCTCCTCCCTGCGCTCATGATGTCAGCACGCACGTTGCGGCCAGCGCTACTTCCAAGGGACTACTTTTTTTTAATCGTAAATATTTTAAAGAACGTATATTTTTTTATATAGCCTATGTCCATCTGCAGACCCGGACAATTACAACGATGTATTGGGTGTTTGGATTGGCGCTGTGGTTCCCGAGTTTACCCGCCTCAAAGGTTCAAAGTTCTCTCTTTATAATAGTAGTATAGATAAGTATTTAGCCATGCAGCATATTTTCCTGGGTTGCCTTAATGCAAGCGGAGTGTAATAAAATGTGATTGTCAAAAAAAATTACAAATCTTAGCACCAAACCTATACGCCAAGGGCAATTAAAAAACATAAAAGGAAAGAGAGTGGGGAGTGTGCCATGGTTTGGACACCAGTGTATGGACTGAACGTTCAAATCAGTGTGAGATGTCAATAGTTTGCAGCGTCTACTCTTTTCTACTGTGCTCAGAAGCAGTGTGAAATGGCACCAGACAATGCCAGCATATCTTTGTGCTTATTTTGACAGTTGAAAATTATAAAATTATAAATTCAAGGTTAACATTGGTGACTTAAAGCCAATTTAACGCATGACAACCTTGTGTATTGCATTCACTAATGTGAGCTCTGATTGTGAGTGTATGAGCACTGGAGTGTTCCTCAGGGGCGCCTTACAAAATGCATGTTCCGTAACCCCTATAAACCTGACACCGTCAAAAGTAGAAACCTCAAACAACAGAAGCCTCTCCCACCTCACCCGAGATAAGTGGGGGTGAATAAAGAGATGATAAAAAAAGAGTGCTATGTAGCGGTCAGCGCTGGGTGCTTCATAGCGCTTTTTCCCCTTTTGTTGGGAGAATAAACGGACAGGGGGGTTAGGAGGGTGGGAAGAAGATACAAGGATGGAAGTGCTGCAGATAGAAGAAACAGGGGCGGGCAGGAGGGGGCGACAGAAACAAGGGGCGGGTAGGAGGGGTCAGTCAAAAAGTAATGGGAGAGCAAAATGTAAATGACTGGGTGTGAGACAGCACGATTGTGGAAGTTACAGTTGCTTTTTTGGGGGTAAAAGGGCATGAGGAGAGGGGCTCAGATACACAGCAGCAGCAGGTCAAGAGGAGAGAGGTGATCAAAGTACTGGCAGCCAGAGAAAGCTCCAAGCAAGAAGTGCCAAAACGCACAGTGAGGTTCACCCTCCTGACCGCCCTTTACAAAGACAGGGTCCCATGTGGTGTTGGAAAGTGAGAGTGGCAGTGTTCCTGGGAGGGTTTGCGGGCTTGCAATGCAAACATAGGGTGAATGAAACATAGATTGACATGGCACAGACCTGCAGGGAGTGTGTAGTGTTTATTAATAGAATTTGGAATGTGGGAAATGTTGATTATTCTGTATTCTGTATTATTGTATAATGTTATTATTTCATCAGTGTTCATATCACTTGTATATTATTTACATATGTCTGTTATGCTTTGATTTCTTTGAATTTCTATTTATTTGGTGTTGCAAGGGAGACGTGTAGTGTTTACTAATATAATTTGGAATGTGGGGAAGTTCTAGAGAAGTGAAGGTCGAGCTCAGTGGAGGAGGAACGACTGTTGTGCTGGTATGCTGTTATATCAATAAAAGAAGCAGGAAAAGAAACTTAAGAGTATTATAATTATTTCATACAGAGAGGCTTTGCGGTAGCAAGCCAGATGCCTGTTGGAGGTGTTGGCCTCTCGAGATGAGAAAGATTGGGCTTATGCGCCATGTAGAGAAACAGAACCAGCCATAAACCAGGAGAGAAAAAAACAGCAACACAGTAATAAGTCATCTGCTCCGCGCCAACGGGAAAGGAAGTCACTTTGCTCTGCCAGCCTGGTGCAATGAAAGTGAGGGCGTTCATTGTTTCTTTTCAAAACAGAAGAGAGTGCTTAAAAAAGAAACAGACATTTGACCACTCTTGCACAGCCCTTCAAAAGAGGAAGTCGCTGTTGTGGAGCTAGTAAATGGCGTGTGGCAGGTTGGCAAGAAAACACAAACAAGAACGTATTTCAACACATCACCACAGCAGCATTGATGGGTTAGGACTCCTACCGCACCATATATTAATGTGCACCATATAGTGAGCAGCATCCGAGGTGCATAGAAGACTGCTGTCGGTTAGGGCACTTTCCACCCCAGTGGTACTAAGCGTGCATCAACAGCACTCCAAGTCATGCTCCCTCTCCAATGGGTGAAAGTTTTAAACTGTGGGAGATGCAGATAAAATATATAAAAGTGCTGGCTGACACAAATTAACACAAAAGCACACTGTGATTGCATTCACCATAGCCACAGTAAGTGGAGCTCTATGACCTCAGCACCAGGCGAAGAGACACAAGCCAAGCACAGGGGTTGTGCTTCCTGAGCTGTCCACTACATGCAGCAGCAAACTACCAAAGCTGCCAGGTGGCAGCCACACTCCACAGGTCTCCAGAAAGTGAAATAGCTCAGATGGAGACCAAGAAGGAGGTCACAATCTCACAGACTGTCCAGGATGACCTGTTCCATCCCAGGGCCTGAGGGACCATGCAGATGATGCAGGTCATAGTGGACAGCAGGCAGTATCTGAAAGAGTTCCACCCACAATGTCAGCCTCTCCCATAAATGGTTACTATGGTGCCGAACTCCAGAAACCCCCACTACCTGTTATACAGCCAAAAAGCAAAATATTTGCAACATATGGACTACTGGAATAGAGACATTTCTGAAAAATATTACTTGTGATGGTGTGAAAGAAGTCATAAATAAAATTCTGCGAACTGACGAAGAAGCTGGATACCATCAGAGTAAAGAAGCTTTGAATTTCAAGTTTAATTCAATGCCCAATGTTGATTAAGAAAGATACATTTTCAGTCAAGAACAACAGAAAGTTGGAGGAACCATGTATGAATTTGTGGAGAGACTCAACACACTCATCAACCACTGTAAGGTCAATGAATTTAATAATAAAGAAGCTATGTGTCTTAGGGTTATTGACGGATGCTTGTCAGATTCGTTCAGACAATGAATGCTGGAGCAAGTGTTAATGGCTGCTGATCGAAGAATATGCAACGTTACAACGCATGCAATACATCGCATACCATTACAACGCAAGTCGTTACAGCGACTTGCTGTAGTGGGCGCTGGATGTTGGAATAGTATAATTTACTATGCTAACTCCAGTCTGTGCAACAGTAGGGATGGTGTTGTATTTTAAATCCAACACCTTCTGCCTCCTACAGTAAGTCGTTGTAACAAGCCCTAAGCAAGTCATTGTAATGACTTGTGGTGTAATGGTTTGCAATGTAACAACGCAGTCGTTGTAACAACGGCGTTGCAATGGAATGCGTTGTATCATATTCATTGTAAACAATGTCTCCCCTGATAGACAAGCTGCTGACATGGAGACCAGAGGTGCCTAGAATAAGTCATGAGTCATGAGTGTGAAAAGTAAGCCAAAGTAAAAGACTGAAGTATACAAAGTGATGTCTACATGTAAAAATAATTATGTTTTAGATGTGGATTTTCATTTCCACATGAAGGTGAATGTCCTTCCATTAGACAGATATGTAAAGGCTTTGGGAAGGAGAACCATTTTGTGATGGTTTGCACAACGAAGGAAAAAGTAAGTGTGTCATGGCTCAAAAACAAAAATGCAACTGGAACATTCCAAAAGCGACGTTTGACGCACACCCACAAGGCCAAAGCGACTTCAGTTAAGACAAATCGCCACTGATAAAAGTCAATTGTCATTTAAATCCACATCAAACATCTCTTCCGAATAAGTATCAAGCGAAAGTGAAGAAGATGGTTGTGCCATGTTTACCTCAAAAAAGCATGTAGATTTTGGGCTGGAGAAAAATGTCAGTCAAAGAAAAGTCAACATGTCAAAGCACAAAAGTAATTCAAACGTTGTCCAAGGATTACATTGAAAGTAAATGGTCGTTCAATACCTTTCATTTTCGACAGTTATACTTCTATAAAAATAATGCCTGAGGAGAAGTGTAATGAATTGTCTCCATTATTGCAACTCACGCCATCTAAAACCAAGGTATATACATGGGCTGCATCAACGCTCATAAAAACTCAAGGTTCATTTGTAGCAACGATGAAACACAAGACAATGACCGAGCAGCATCCATCCATGTGTTTCAAGGTACAGCATCAAATGCCTCTTTAGTCAGTTTCAGGACAGCTGCAATATGGGACTGATTTTTCTCAACTGCAACTTGAATGCTCACCACGAAAAAATAAGCCATTTCCCTTGGTTGTTTCATGGTTTAGGAAAGCTTACAACCATGATAGTAAAGTTGCATATTAATGTTGTAGAAGACATAGAAACATTGCTTTTCATTTACAAGAAGCTGTTGAAAAAGAACTTGAATCCTTACTTAAGCATGATTTCATTGACCGCTCTACTGGTCCAATGCCATGTATTTCTCCCATAGTGGAGTGCCCAAAAATGACAGTAAAGGAGCTGTACACCTATACGTTGACAGGTATTTGGCAAACAAGGCAATTGAACGAGAACAACATCGTGGTCCACACATTGCAGGCATGAGAATGCAATTAAATGGTGCAAAGGTCTTCTTTCACCTTGATTTGAATAAAGGTTATCATCAGTTGGAACTCAAAGAAAATTGCAGGTATGTCATAACCTTTTCTACACATGTTAGTCTGTTTCAATACAAAAGGGGCATATTTACAAGTGGATATTACCTCCACAATGCCACTTTTAGTGACGTTCTGGTGGTGATATCCCCTTCTCTTAACGTGGCTTAATGCCGCCTTGTAATTAACTAAGACCAAAACCGGGTATGGCTCTGATCAGTAAGGCTGAGCCCAATTAACTAGAAAACAGAAAAATGCCAGTACTGATTGTTATTCCAAATTATTCAACCTAAATGCATACACCATACACATTTAGAAGCTCATTAGTAGCTTATTTATTTCAAAAATACACTAATTTATATCACATTAACAATTTAACACATAGTCACAATAAGAAAAATGATGAATAAATAATGGACAAGGGAACAAAGAAGCAATTTAAGCATACCTTCATTCATTCAATCCCATATATGCTTTTGCACAACATACCTCAATCATACAATCCAAACAATACATGCACACCAAGGGAAAATCACTAGACCCAAGTGGGGCATCTGGTCTGCCAAACCTATTAGTTGATTAAACAGTTTTTTACCATCAACTAAAACCAGTATTAATCAGTTCAACTAAATTCACTTAAACACCAGTCAAACAGTCAAAATTGATGTGACATAGTCACAGGTCATTTGAAAAAACAGAGAGTTTTTGGCAGAACCGATGGTCTACGCGTTTCAAATCCCACCACTAGAGGGATTCTCCTCAGGACCACACTAATCTGTGAAAAAACAAAAAAATGGATATCTGTATGACTAAATCCTGCTAGAAGAGGTGCTGAGCAAAAAACTTTTCACAAGCCACAACCTACCAGTGATGCAGATGTCATTCAGGCTTTAGTTTCTACAAGAAAGGTTTTCCAGAGAATCTAAAAAAGCAAAGAACAGAGGGGGAGGGATAGACAACCAGAAAATAATCAAAAGAAGTCATATTCAAAGGTTGTTTGGTCTACAAAACAATTCTCATATAGCCTACTCTTTAGGCTTCCTCTTACCTAAAAAGGGAAAGGTTTTAGTTATATAGAAACCAAATGCAGTAGGGACCTGATGTTCCTTACTGTTGAAACTGCGTTGAGAATCTCACAAAAAGAACTTGAAGAGATCGCCGCATTAGAGACCGAAATTAAAAATAATCAAACAATCACGGATTCAAATACTCTGTTGGAAAAAGTAGAGATGGACATTCAAGAGTTTAAGGACTTTACAATCACACAAAAAACAAATCAGTTTGAAAAGGATAAGAGGAATTTTTCATTGGAAACCGTGTACCCATTTTTACAAGCGGATTTTATACAAGAGTTGATTCACGCAGGTTTCTACTGGAAAACCAAGGAAGATCGCGTAATCAATTTATTTCTTTTTCGGACACTTCCTCGTCATCCGGAGGAGAAACCGATAATAGTAATAGTCGTCCAAACCGGAATCGGAAATGGAACAAACCTCAACAACAAGGAACTCCATCCAACTCTTTTCTAGGGAGAGGTCAGCCGAGACCGAAAGGCAGGGTGAGATACAACACCCAACCATGGGAGATGACCACGCGAAGACAACACTCAAGAACTAGAGGTCTCCCCGATCTTTAATCTGTCTGATAGAGTCTTGACAGCGGCCAAGATTAGTATCCTGAGCAAAGGGTTATCTTTTGTGCCGTCAAACATAACAGATTTTGTCAAGATGAAAACTGAATTTATTGAATTCTGCCGTAAGATCAGACTAAAAATGTTTTTCACTGACAATCAAACAAACCCACCTTTGGAAACCACGGGATTGCGAAACAAATCAACTTTTTGTCCACCTGAAAATAAAAAACCCAAAGAGGTTTTACTGCTCGAGAAAACTGTTTTATCAGCAGTCTCAGATATGGAAAAGAGCAATAAATATGTAAAAAATAATATCACAAAAGATCAAAGAGAAGCATTGGCAACATTAAAAAATGATTTTACGGTGATAATCAAACAAGCAGATAAAGGGGGCACGATAGTAGTGTGGGGTACCTCTGATTATACGGCTGAGGTACTTAGACAACTCAACGACCCTGCCTGCTATAGAAGGATTTCAAAAGATCCGACAACATACTTTCAAAATCAACTATTTGTGATCTTCAAGGAAGGATTCGAACAGGGTTTCCTCGGTCCGAAGGGGTATACCTTCCTACAGATTAGACATCCGAAAGTACCAGTATTTTATATACTGCCAAAGATTCACAAAAACGCCGAAAACCCACCCGGGAGGCCAATCGTCTCCGGGTGTGACTCTTTATTAGAACCTATCTCTAAATATGTGGATTGGTTCCTTAAAGATTTTATGAGTGAGGTAATTTCCTATCTACAAGACACCACTGACTTTATTAACAAACTGGAGACAGTGGAATTTGACAAGAAAAAAGATCTAATGGTAACACTAGATGTCACATCGGTTTACACTCACATTCCGCAGGAAGAAGCAGTGGCAGTGCTTTCATACTATCTGGCAAAAAGATCAAGACCGGTCCAAGTGCATACACAATTCATAGTTAGTCTGGCCTCTTTCGCCCTAAAGAAAAACTATTTTACATTTGGAAACGATTTTTACCTTCAGGTCAAGGGAGTCGCAATGGGCTGCCCCTTTGCCCCTGAGCTGGCAGTGTTTTTTATGTCAATGTATGAGGACACATTCATCCACAACAATAATCCGTTTTCACAGTACATCACTAGGTGGCTACGGTTTATCGATGATGTTTTTATGGTGTGGACGGGCGGTGAAGAATTACTATTGCTGTTCTATGATTGGTTGAATGCAAGAACAACTGATATCAAATTTAGCATTCAACACTCAGCAAACAAAATATCATTCTTGGACGTGGAGGTTTATCTCATTGATGGAGAACTGGTAACAACTTTATACACAAAACCAACTGATAGAAATAAAGCCTTGTTATTTTCCAGCAACCATCCCAGAAGTGTACGTGAAAACTTGCCGTAAGGACAGTTTTTAAGAATTCGTAGAAATTGTTTTTACATAGACGAGTTTAAATTTCATGCTAACAAACTTACGGATAAACTTCGTGAGCGAGGATATCCCAAAAAGCTAGTGAAAAATGCAATGAAACGAGCACAATGGACCCCAAGAGAGTCCCTTCTTGAGCGAAAGAGTAAACCAAAGTTGACGCCAAGTGTGCGTCACTACGTTTTGTCCAAATTCAAACAGAATGAAAAAGATAATTGCCCAGAACTGGCATCTTGCCAAAAATTTAGACAGCAGTCTATCAACCCCGCCGTTGTTTGCTTTCAAGAAAGAAAGCAGTATATCAAACCATGTAGTAAGAGCATCTATTCAAAAGAGCCCGAAACCAACATTAAGACAACTCATGGGATTGGCACCAATTGTAGGTCATCACAAATGTGGAACCTGTGCATGTTGTGAACTTACAGTTGAAGGCTCCCTTATTAAACATCAGGGAATCTTCTGGAAGCATGAAATATTTAGCAAATGTAAAACGAAGTATGTAATCTATGGGATTGCGTGCCCTTGTGGATTGCTCTACATTGAGAAAACAAACCAAGAAGTAAAACAAAGAATATCCCAGCATAACTCACGAATTAAAACAAATGTGGAGACAGCAGTATTGGTAAATCACTGGAAAAAGAGAGCACACAATATAAATGATTTATGTTGGACTGTCCTTTCGAAGATCGAAAGAGATCGACGAGGAGGAGATATCGAGTTGAAATTGGCACAAAGAGAGGCATTCCTAATTGTTAAATTTGACACGGCTGTGTCAGGGCTAAATGAAGTGTCAGAAATGTATAAGTTATAATATCCAGGCATACAATGGATTTTGTAGTTTCCATCCAAATGAGTAATATAGGTAAATGCAGAGGAGAATTGGAGAGATATTAAATGTGTGAAGTAATGACTCATCCACCGTCGGAGTCTATTCATTCAGAAGTCGGAGCCAAAAGACTAACAATTCCCTTCCCTTGTATTAAAATGTGTACAGGCACATAAAATACGGTCTTAATTGGTTCATCATGCGTAATCAAGTCTATTGGGCAGCAGGATTGATTTAATTTAACCGGGGAAATTATGATTCTTGCGCAACTGACCAACTACATTTCCCAACAGCTAGTGCTTCCCAGCAACGAAATTGCCACAACCCTGAAAAAACGAGCGCAATGCGCATGTGCGTCAATTGAAAAAACCTACTTTACCCTTGAGTCTACTCTTCCCCGTGACGCCATTTCCAGGTGGCGAGTACCGCTCGTGGCTGAGGAAAAAAGAATATAGTCAGTGGTACCTAAGGTAAGTACCAACTCCTCGAGCACAACCTTAAACTGAGAAATTCACTCTTTAAACCAAAGTTGCATAGAAACGTTGTCCATGTTTAATTCACATGTCTTAGATCATATCCATTCAAATGAGCTATATGTTCAATCCCATTGTTGCATTTAGATACTTTCACAATTTCCCTCCCGATGCATTTCGGACCTCAGTCCTTCGTCAGGGGAATCCTAAAAAGGCAAAACGTCAAGAAAACTGAAACTGAGGATAAATGAGCACAAAAGCAATATAAGAACAATGAATCTGAAATCTAATCTTGCTGTACATTTCAAAGACAATCGACATAATATTTGTCAATTGCGATTTGCTGCTGTAGAAGTGGTTAACAAACGGGATGGCAGAGACAATAATGATTTTTTATTACAGCGTGAGAATCACTGGATTAAGTTCCTTCAATCCATGAAACCATCCGGTCTTAATGATCGGATGGAATTTATATGTTACCTGTAAAATATTACCATGGACACTGATATTTGCCTTCACTGTATTTTGAATGTTACTTTAATGTTACGTTTTTATTTGAAAATTAATTGCTGCTCAAGCTTTGATTAATATCACTTGTTCAAACATTGAGGTTTATTTGATAGTTCACTTGCACCACACGATTCATTTCTAATTGATTCATGAATAATTTGGGAAATTTGTACACCACTACAAGATGGCCGCCACAGACCGCCGGGTTTGCATGCATTCGATCACCCCTTATTTATGTTAGCGTTCACGTTTGAATTCAGTTGGTAGACGCCGGCGAGCACACGAGTGGGACGCGGGCTCTCACTACACCTTTTCCTGTAAGTTTGAAATCGCTATTTCACTTTTTGATCTAGGGATATGGCTTAACATATCAGGCAGAGAGCACGCGATTGTATGTGAATGATTTGGATACGAGCACTGTTTATTAAGCACTGGGCGCTTTGGAACTGGTGATTATATCGTGAACTCGATGATTATTATTTTTTGGTTATATTGAACAAACACGGTGATTACGTTAATAGCACGATTTAGCACAACGACAACTGCGCAATGGTTTATTATGGGCTGAGCACCTTAGTTCACTATTCATAATTTCAATGTAAATTGGTTACTTGAACCTCGGGGTGCGATTCTTAGACGATGTCTTTGCCTTTTTAGGATTCCCCTGACGAAGGACTGAGGTCCGAAATGCATCGGGAGGGAAATTGTGAAAGTATCTAAATGCAACAATTGGATTGAACATATAGCTCATTTGAATGGATATGATCTAAGACATGTGAATTAAACATGGACAACGTTTCTATGCAACTTTGGTTTAAAGAGTGAATTTCTCAGTTTAAGGTTGTGCTCGAGGAGTTGGTACTTACCTTAGGTACCACTGACTATATTTGATTACTACACCTTCTTGTCAGGGGGTGATATCCTTGAAGCACACCACAACCATACAGGTTGATACAAAGAGGTGTGCGTGACCCACACCACATTTTGAGGAAAAAAGAACCCAGCAAGTTGAATAGCGATCATAACTATACCCAGTAAGATTCCGTTCGCTTTTGCCCAAAAACAAGCTTTTCGTTTTCTTCTTTTTTAAACACCCGTGGCTGTAAAAACGAAGTTCTAATGAGGACATGTTCCCCTCTTTTAGCTTGAATTAGATGCAGCGCTCCAAGCACTCCAGCATTTACTGCAGTGGTAGCGAACCGAAGGTGAGATTCCCACCACCTCCAATGTACCGCTTTAGTTTCTTTAATTATAAAGGTCGCTTACGGGGCTCATTATGATACATTTATTGGCAGATCAAACCTTATCGTGCTTTTGGCGGTACACTTTTGAAACAACACAAGGGGACACTGGTGAAACCTTTTTAGGTAAGAGGAAGCCTAAAGAGTAGGCTATATGAGAATTGTTCTTTAGACCAAACATCCTTTGAATACGACTTATTTTGGTTATTTTCTGGTTGTCTATCCCTCCCCCTCTGTTCTTTGCTTCTTTAGAGTCTCTGGAAAACCTTTCTTGTAGAAACTAAAGCCTGATTGACATCTGCACCACTGGTAGGTTGTGGCTTGAGAACAGTTTTTTGCTCAGCAGCTCTTCTAGCAGGATTGAGTCATACAGATATACATTTTTTTGTTTTTTCACAGATTGGTGTGGTCCTGAAGAGAATCCCTCTAGTGGTGGGATTCGAAACGCATAGACCATCGGTTCTGCCAAAAACTCTCTGTTTTTTCCAATGACCTGTGACTATGTCTCATCAATTTTGACTGTTTAACTGGTGTTTAAGTGAATTTAGTTGAACTGATTAATACTGGTTTTAGTTGATGGTAAAAAACTGTTTAATCAACAAATAGGTTTGGCAGACCAGATGCCCCACTTGGGTCTAGTGATTTTCCCTTGGTGTGCATGTATTGTTTGGATTGTATGAATGAGGTATGTTGTGCAAAAGCATCTATGTGATTGAATGAATGAAGGTATGCTTGAATTGCTTCTTTGTTCCATTGTCCATTATGTATTCATCATTTTTCTTATTGTGACTATGTGTTAAATTGTTATGTGATATAAATTAGTGTATTGTTGAAATAAATAAGCTACTAATGAGCTTCTAAATGTGTATGGTGTATGCATTTAGGTTGAATAATTGGGAATAACAATCAGTACTGGTATTTTTTCTGCCTTGTAATTAAGGCCCCTTTTCAAACTTCACTTAGCATGAAAGGAGCGTGCAAAGGGTGTTGTATTGGACATTCAATCGCAACATCCATTGCTTTTTGACGCTGCCCCATATTTACAAGGATGGGGCAGTGCCAAAAACTAAGAGGATGGTGGTATGAGGAGAAATTTTGCTCGTTTTATGTGGGCTGCATTCTGGGGAAAGTTAAATTAATATCTTACTAAACAGCTAGACTGAAACTCTAGGTGACGTATATCTATTAAGGTGTTTTACACTTTGTCAAAAGCACGGGGTATATGGTGTTTGTTCTTGGCAATTGCACTCATAGAATCATACAGGCACTACCTATGCAATCATACAATCACCCAGGCAATACTCAAGCACTTACGTAATCACCCAGACATTCAACACTAGATCGGTCAATATTACATGTATTTTGGTTCGATGAACCATAAATGTGCACAGTGCCAAGACACTTTTGAATACATAAAACCTTAATCAATCCAATCATATTTCATGTCAGTGTACATATATCAATTGATTTCCAAATAGGACATCAATTTACAAAATGTAGCACTATAACTACAGTCAAACCTAGGGTGACAAAAGCCTCAAAGTGAGAACCCTTGTGGGTTGGCACCTAAGGGTCCATCATGTGACCCGGGTTATCTGTATTATTTCCAAATGAGGGAGGCTCAGGTGCACACTCACTCACAGACCCATACAGACACTAAAATACCCAATCACCAACCAATACAGTGACTCACACACCCAATGTTAAGGTTTACAGGTTACAGTTAGGAAATGACATAAAAAATGCCTTTGAAATTCACTGAAGAAAACAAAGGTTACAGGGATATTACAGTTAGGAATCAGCATTTAAAATACCTTAGCAATTCCCTGGAAAAAAACAAAGGTTAAATGGGACATTATAGTTAGGAATATAATTTAAAAAACCTTAGAAATTCTCTGAAAAAACAGAGGTTACTGACATTTCACTCGTACAAAAACAGAGAAATTCAGCAGTTGCGTTTAGCTGAGCTAACTATAACTTGTGCCCCTACAATGCACTGTTTATAACCTCACATATTACATCACTCATGAAATGGTCAATATATATCTGTTGAAGACTGACCTGGGTGCCTTGCTACTGAACACGCCGACTTCCTGAGATCTAGCCTCCCTGTATCCCTGGAGGGATTGACCGCCTCTGCCGCTCGTTCACTTCTTGCAGCACCCGCTTCGCGGGTGCCGCTGCGCGGCTTGAGGCGTGGGGTCGAGGCTCTAGGAGGACCGCTCAGCGTGAGTAAGGAGGAGGGAGCTCCGCGAGGCTAAGGCTGAGGAGAGCGCGCGCCGCAGGGACTCAGAAGACCAGGAGTCCCTGCGCTGCACAGGTGTGCACGGCCACGCCCCCAGCAGGACACACCCCCCGGCCGACCAGAAAATTAAAGCAGGAAGCTCGCTAACCTCCAGTGGGACTCTGTTGAAGACTGACCTGGGTGCCTTGCTACTGAACACGCCGACTTCCTGAGATCTAGCCTCCCTGTATCCCTGGAGGGATTGACCGCCTCTGCCGCTCGTTCACTTCTTGCAGCACCCGCTTCGCGGGTGCCGCTGCGCAGCTTGAGGCGTGGGGTCGAGGCTCTAGGAGGACCGCTCAGCGTGAGTAAGGAGGAGGGAGCTCCGCGAGGCTAAAGCTGAGGAGAGCGCGCGCCGCAGGGACTCAGAAGACCAGGAGTCCCTGCGCTGCACAGGTGTGCACGGCCGCGCCCCCAGCAGGACACACCCCCCGGCCGCAACGCCCCTCTATAAGCAACAGCCTGACGCTCAGCGGGACGCGAGCGGGACCCCGAGCGAAGCCCGAGCAAAGGGCGGGCAGTCTGTGGCAGTCAGGGGCAGACAGAGGCTGGGCTGGGCCACGTCTCTTACATCCTGCTCTGGGCCCTGGTGGGTCACGTTACATTGTCGAAAGGCATTCCTGTTATCATGTCAACTCGTTCTGGCAAATTACTTAGGTCTGAGGGCGAAAGGGGTGGTGCTGCCGGGAGCCCAGTGATTGGAACTATGGACCGTTTCATTACGAGAGTAACGGCGGTCATTGAAAATGAGATCGCCATTTCGGAACGGCGACTCTCCGAGGTCTATCTCCCTGCCAGACGCTCCTCTCTGGGGGCTATAGCCCAGGTCTTATCACCTGCTAGCGAGAACACTCATTCTGTTCCCTCTGATGTCCCGGATGCTTCTGTAGATCTCCCCCAAATGGTAGAATCTGGGAGCAATATAGATAGGCCGGAACACCCATCTGCGCTTTTATCTAGTGGTGTTGTGGAAGTCTGTGGCGCAGATACAGCTCCTCCACCTGCTCCCCCAAACACAAGCTCTATTCAAGTAATATTGCCAACCTCCCCTGTTCATAATACAGTAAACCTAGTTGGGGCACAATCTGTGCCTGACTCGAGTGGGCAAAACAAAAGGGCCAAAAATAAAAGGGCAGCTTGCTCTAGTAAGGGTAGGCCGGTGAAACAGGCCGCGCTATATAAGCAATCGAGAAAATCTCTTGAGCAGGGTGTGAGGGACGTAAGGGGGTTGGTCCCAAGAGATAAGGTAGTGGTAGAGGGGGGCTCTGTGGACGCACCCACGGGTAGAAATTACTGCTCGACCTCTATTAGTAGTGCTGCTAATGTTCCCCCACTTTTTGAACAAAATATGATTGATAGGATTATGGAGAGGGTAAACACTCTCTTTGTGCCGTTGCTGACCCAGGTTAAGGGTTTGGGGTCTAGAATAGACAAATTAGAGCAATCAACCCTTGACGGCTTCTTCTCACTTAAATCTATTCTTAAACAGCATAAAAGAGTGAGTGAGAACCAGGCCAGAGATCTAAATGAGAGTGCGCCCTCAGTAGTCCCCGCGCAAACTCAGGCGGATTCTAATCACCCAATTAGGGCAAAGAAAGTAAATACTGCCATCATAAAAACACCTGCACCTGTAATTCCTCCCCCAACAAAAGTAGGGCTCCAACACAAGGGAGTGGAAACATCTTCTGGGGTCGCCAAAAGTATACCTAAATTAACATCCCATCCGCAGCCTTTGGTAAGCGGAGGGATGGTAAAGGTTAGCCAAGCCTCTGGCACACAAGCCAAAGGTAAGGGAGTAGTGACAGAGAAGGTCACTAAAACTGCCCCTCATTCTGTAGCCCCGGTTACAACTAAAACGGTCCCCCGTAAATTTCCACGGCGGACCCCGCCAATAAATTTACCACCTGATTGTCACCCCTTTGTTGGTGTCTTAGTAAACGTTCCCCTACTGAAGGAAGATCAAGTGGAGAATCACCAGTCACTCAAGAACAAGTGTATTCATTGGCTAAAATCAAATAAGCCAATCCCGAATGGTCTAGATGGGCTAATTTTAAGCGTCCGCAGAGTAGGGTGGATAGGCCAAGGGAAAAAAATACAGGAGGGGGACTGTGTAATTATAAACTTCCAAGATCCCAGAGTGGTGAGTTCCATCTGTGGCCCTATAAAAAATATGGATGAGGTAGGGGTTAAACTAGTGGACCTAACCTTTTTTTATCCCAGGACATTTGTAATGCCATCCCGGGTGGGTCCTAGCACAATTGATTCCGGCCCAAACTGGGACCCATGTGTGGTAGGGGGTGTGGGATACAACGGGTCGAATCCTCTTTGGGGGCCATTGAGTTGTTGACAGGAGGAGGGGGATACGAGGGTGATTGTAGTGCCTGATCCCAGCAAGGTAATTCCCACTAGAATGGGCTTAATGACAGTACTACCACCCCGAATATCCTCTCCTATAAGTCCAGGCGACAGTGGATCGGTAGACTCTCTCCATATTCCCTTGGACAGCAATTTGCCTGTTCCACCTGCGAGGCCTACGGAAGGGAGTGTTCTCGCGGTCTGCGACGCACCAGCTGTAACAGACCGCAATTGTAAGGTTTTCAGTTGGAATGTCGCAGGGATCGCGAGAAAACTGGCCCTTCCAGACTGGAACGCTATGGTTGATGACCACGCCATATGCATTTTCCAGGAGACCTGGAGTTTGGACCCATTACACAGGGTGGGATTTTCCTCCTACTATGTGCCCGCACAAATTTCTGAATCGGGGAGAGGACGCACCTCGGGAGGTTTGCTTATATGGGTGGCAGCTTCCCTAGATTGTAGAATAGAGGACCTTCAGACAGGATGTCCTGATATTCAAAATATTATTTTAAGAGACTCTAGGGGTCGCATAATATTGAATATCTACAATGTATATGCCAGAGGAACTAAGGGCGGGAGGAAGTCGACTGTATTATCTCTCCTGGAAAGTTACCTTAGTACAACCGCACACAAGTCGTGTACCCTGGTAGCGGGCGACATGAACTGTACGTTCGAGCCCTTGGGCTCGGATGTTGCCTTAGAGCAAGATGAGGAGGACGCGAAGATAGGGATCCCAATCTTGGAGATTCCTCCCATTAGGAGATGGTCACAGGTGGCGTTACAGTTATACACCTTGAGCACAAAATTTAATTTAAGGGCAGTGAATGGGAGGACGATTTCAGATAGGGGGGGGGCACATACTTATAATAGACCAGGACATACTTCTAGAATTGATTATATTCTTTTAGATATATGTCTGTGGACACAGGTGAGGGATATGGTTGTGGTACCCTCGGTCGAAAGTGATCACAACCCGCTTTCCTTGACCATGGTTCAGTGGTGGTGTCATTCTATGAAGGGGTATAATAACCCCATATTAACTCCCCAAGATGAGTCGGTAGTCTCACTATGTGGAAGGCGCCTAAAATGGGCTAAATTGGTCATGTCGGAGGAAAAAGTTGGAGAAATATCAACCCTTTTAGATTATGCACTAACAAATTTGGGGACCATCCGGGAAGGGGTGGGTAGGGCTTGCGAGGTCTTTGCCTCACTCACAGAGGCGCTGACTAATGTGTTTTCTATCCCCCCGAGTAAGTTAGGGAGGAAAGGAGGTGTGAAGAAAGCTAGCGGGAGGTACACACAACTGTGCAGGCTAAACAAATCAAGACTTGTTGAGGCAGTGAAATCGAAATCCCACCCCGACATATTGGAAGCAAGGAAGGCATATAATAGATCCCTTAATTTTGCTAAAAAGGAGTGGGAAGAGAAATTTTGGGAGGACCTACTTATCGCTAGTAAAAGCAAAGACCCTAGGAGTTTTTGGAACCTTGTAGGTTCGCGAAATAGGCCTGACGAAGCCATGAGACCCTGTAATATCCCCCCACAAAGCTGGGTCAAACACTTTGGGGCCCTATACCTTCCGGCGGATGGGGCACTAAATGCTAGGATGCTCCCCCCACTAGTATCTGAACCCCATGGCTACAATCTCTTTTCAGCTCTAGAGATTGAAAAGGTGATCGGGTGTGTAGCCCCCCGGAAGGCAGCAGGCCCAGATGGCTTACCGGGGGACCTCATGCGGGCATATCCAGTGGCCTAGGGAGGGGTTATAGCGGCACTCCTTAATGACATTATGAAGGGGGGGCCAGTGCCTGATTCCTGGAAAGGAGCGGTGGTGGTCCCAATCTATAAAAAAGGTTCCAGAGAAATCCCAGGGAACTACCGCCCCATAAGCCTCATTGACTCCACCCAAAAGATAGCAGGTAAAGCTATCCTGGGTAGGATTCTTCACTGGGTGGAGGAGAACAAAATATTAACAGACTTCCAGGCAGGGTTTCGGGCAGGCACAGGGACGATTGAGCAGGTGTTTAGGTTGGCACTCCTTGGTTGGAAGGTGGTGGAACTAGGCAAGGGCAGTCTATACTTGGCATTTATAGATTTAAGGACTGCTTTTGACCTAGTTCCCCGGGAGGAGTTATGGAGGGTGCTCTATGGGTTGGGGCTACCTCCCTACATCTTGTCCCTCCTTATTAGCATACACGAACATACCTTTGCTCAGGTTCGTTGGGGGAGAAATGGAGAGATAACTGAGAAGATTCCAGTGTCTCGGGGTGTGAGACAGGGATGCGTCCTAGCGCCCACCCTCTTTTCATTATATGTCAACGGGGTGGTGGACTACCTCCAACAAGAACCAGCCGATGCTCCTTGTCTAGGTGGAGTGCGGATCCCAACTTTACTCTTTGCGGACGATACGCTTTTGATTTCTAAGACTCCGCAAGGCCTCCAGAAGTTGCTCGACCGCTTCCAGAACTTTTGTGCTCTAAGGGGCTTGGTAATCAACGTAGATAAAACCAAGTTCCTTATTCTAAACCCTCCAAGGAAACTGGGCCGTCCACCCACTCTTAATTCTGTTTCTTTGGAAAAAGTATCTGAATTCGACTATCTTGGAATACGGATTACGGACACCATGAATTGGTCACCCCATATTGCTAAGATGGTCTTGAACCACAAGAGAGTAGGAGGGGCCCTCTTGAGGGAATTTCGGGCTTCACCAAGGAGGTCGCTTGCCCCAGCAATTGATATCTACAAGGCCAAGGGAGTAACATCAGCCCTATATGGAGCAGAGTTGTGGGGGCATTGCTGCCTGGATTCCCTGGTAACATCAGAGAGCAAGCTCTTGAAATCTCTAATCGCCCTGCCTCCAAGCACCCCTACAGTGCCTGTGCTGTTGGACACTGGGTGTAAGAACATCAAAGATCAAGCCCGGCTTCGGCCACTCCTTCTATGGGCACGTATTTGGAGGAGTGAAGAGTTAAAATCATATGCTGAAGGGCTGGCAGAGATAATGAGCTTGGTCGGTTGGGCAAAGATCAAGTGGTTGAGAGACACGAAAAAACTATTGGAGGATATTGGGCTTGGGAACTGCTGGTCATTAAGAACGGCTCCACCAAAAGATGTTTTGAAAAGACTCTACTGGAAATGGGTTGCGGAACAGCTAGTGACAAATTCTAGACATTGTAAATCTACAGCTGCCTTTTTAATAATTAAAGATGTTGTAGTCTACGAACCATATCTGGACTTAATTACCCTGGCAACTGATCGAGCACTGTATTTTAAATTTAGAGTGGGCTCCCTTCCAGTTGGTGCCCTGGTGTCTAAGTGGAAATCGGGTGTCCACATGTCCCCCTTTTGCGCCCGTTGCACCTCGAGGTTAGAGTCTATACCGCACATATTGTTTGAATGCCCGGACTATGCTAAACCCAGGGGCTTTTGGGTCAAACCCCTCTGTCGCAATATGGGCACGCGTAGCCATCTGGTAGCTCTTCGCATCCTTATGACGGACACTTCCCCTCCTATTGTTTGTGGAGTAGCCACATTTTTAAAACATTTTTGGTTGATTCGTTGCAAGAGATTGTCAATAGCGGTTTAATTCGTTTTTTAGCTAATTTATTCCGGCATCACATGTCTTTTTATCTTTTTTAACCGTACATTTAATACTGTTCTTAAAATGTCTTTTTCCAGTTTCTTTTTAAAAAATGCTGTATTTGTGTACGCTTTCAAGATATCTTGCATATCGAATAAAAGCTTCAACCAACAACCAACAATATATATATATATATTGAGTCATGCCAGTGAAACAAGCTCAAACAATGTACTGTGACACTTAAGCAGAAAGTATTGTCTTTGAAGAAACTTCCTAAAAAAGAAATAAGTAAATGGTGGGAGTTGACCTCATTTATGATGTATATTGAAGTTAATCAGGTCCCACAAGGTTTGCGCATATTTACAGTCCCCTATTACGAACCCCTACCCAGGACTTTTGGAAGAGTAGGCAGATTTCACAGCCAAGTCCTGCAAAAGAATGACTCAAATATTAGTAAAGTATACCAAACGTGACCTAGTACACGTCTGAAATAAAATTAAGGATCTTAAAAAAGATCTCGAGAAGGAAGAAGATCAAACAACACTCAAGGATTTACAAACTAAAATGTTGGACAGGTTCATGAACTATGAGGGGGAGGTAGAAGCTGAACAAACCACCAAAATGTCAGCCTGATAAACGTGACTAAGCGGGAGCGAGGGTGTTGACCTTCCCAATGAAATACAAAGTCTTCTGAAAAGAAATTCAACAGGCAGACACCCAAAGAAAAGACCACATCTCCATAGATGTTAGTTCAGATGTGAGCACCAATAATGATAATTCTGCTGATGCAACAAGAAGAGGTAACATCTCGGGTTTTCATAATGAATATTGACTTTTGCTCCAGGCCAATAAACCAAGAAAAGACAGACCACCACTCAAAGCAAGGGGCAGGGGAAAAGGGAAAGGCACAATTAGAGGTGAATGATCAGAAGAGGGGGATGGTGCAACACCAACATTGACTCGTCAGATCAAATAGAACTAAGTCCCAAATTGACGGTTATGAATTTATCAAAACGAGAACTAACTGAGGATGAAATTCCCTTATTAGAACTAGGACTCTCTTTTTTCCCTAGTTCAAACTTCATCTATGTCCAGATTAGAACTGACATATACTTATTTTAAGGATATTAAAATTTAGCACAATACATAAAATGTCTAAATGCATACAGAAAATTGATGTACCGGTTTGTGACATCCAGATTGGGGACATGGATGGGCTGTTGGCTTGAGAAGAGCTAGATAGAGAGGGGGAATGTGATGAACTAGATCAGGTATTTGATACCTTGGGTATCGATGTAGAAACCCCCAGCAGCAGTGGCATCAAACTGAAACCTCACCAAATTCCATCCCTCCCGCATGATCATATAGATGATTTGCATTATCTCACGCCAAAGTAACTAATTGCTTTAAGAGGGAAAGCTGAAAACCACCAGATAATTTAACCTTAACCATGAGAGCAGCTCCAACCACACTAAAAACAGACAAGACCATAGTAGTCAAGCCCTCCAATAAGGGGGGATTGTATTTGTACTAGATGTCACAGTGTATGAACAGAGGTGATGCTTTGGTCTGTTTTTAAATCTCACCTGCATATGCATACCACAATGTAATGAGGGCGCTATACAGTGAATGGGTTCCCTCTCCTTGTGATGAAGAGGACGCGGATATGTTGAGAAGTCTCTCTCATATCTTGTGAGATGGTATGAGCACTCACCCGCTATGCATTTGTCATTAATCCTGTGCATCTTATAGAGGAAATCTAAATGTAATTAAAGTTACTATATACAATGGTGTGGTATGGGCACTAGTCCATTACAGTGTTATCACCCTATGCATTTAATGCTCCTTCACACAAAGAATTATTACATTGGAACAACAGTCATTTAGGGACAACTGATTGCAATGGACCCTATGTGTTCTTTATGGCAGATAGATATGTTAATCAGGGTTATTATATAAAATGATTAATCAACCGCAAGCAGTGCGACTGTGAGTCATAACTGAATATCATAATGGGCACTTGCATAAAGCATGTAATCATTGTTCATTGTTTCTGTGTTAATATCAGACTGATATAGTACCTGGAGTAATGCACTGCCTCCATTCTTACATTGGAAGCTCTCTCATAGTTTATAAAAACTGGCAATGTGGGTTGCAAGAGATGTCATGATTTTGTATATTTTTTTTTAACTCTTTGGTCATTATGAATTAGTATCTATATATAACTCTAGCACTCAGTTGCTTGTATGAGTCAATGCAATCTAAATTCTGTGTGTGATGTGATTTAGAAACACAGCAATGGGAAGTATTTTGTCAGTGTTTATGATGCTTTTGTATTTATTCTTCACGGTTGGTGGGGCATGGTTCACCTTTACAAAGACTTGTTGAAAGCCGAAACATGCCGGAGTGGTACAAATCTGCAAGAATAAAATATTGATTTGCACATGCATCTTGAAGAATATGTCTCATTACATCGCGACGCATCACATCGCGTGCTTTCACAACATGGTTGTTACAACGACCACATTGTTAGTACGCGATGCATTTACATCGCAAGACATTACAATGACTTACACTAGGGGGCGCGCTGAATTTAGGAATAGTATTAATTACTATTCCTACTCCAGTTTGCGCAACAGTAGGGAAGGTGTTGGAATTAATTTCCAATACCTCAGTGCCCCCTGGTGCAAGTCGTTGTAATGACTTGCAATGTAAATGCATCGCGTACTAACAATGCGTTTGTTGTAACGACCGATTTGTAATGGTAGCGCGATGTAATGACAGCGTTGTAAACGCTGTTTCCCATCTCGAAGTGCCTTTGTTTTTCCAGTCATTGACCAGAGTCGGGATGAACATATATATGTTTTCATGTTGACAACTGTTACACTTTCTGCAGCATGGTTTCAAAAGTTTGTGAAATACATTTAGGATATTAAATATACATAGGAAATGCCTTCACATTCAACATGAAAGCCAGCATGCAGAGATAAGCAATCCCAATTGTGTTGTTTGCATAGTAAAACCATTACTGTACATTCAGGACATTTTTGACATGATTAAGAGCATGCTAGATAAATCTTGCTTTAAAAAAGAAGTGTCATTTCAGTTATTTCCATTCCACTACCAGATGTCTGAAGAGTAGGGAAAATATTGCTGTGCAAAACAAATGTATTGGGATTGAAGTCCTTATTTGTAACATTGCAAGTAAAATTTACTATATTTAAGCCAAATTAAGATTAGATATATTTTTCTTGTTAAGAAAGCACTGATAAAGGAGTCATCTTCTGGAACACCTGCCGATCAGCACAGTATTGAAAATTACTGAGGGCCAGATTAACAAAAGGATTGCATTGCCTTTGCATCACACTCTGCATGGCATTGTAAATGTGGAGTAACACAACACAGTGCAAGTCACTACCTTGCATTACTAGGAAGGAAAGAGGTGTGGTGCAGCAGCCAGGGAGACTGACTCCGGGACCCAAGGGCTCACGGTTCGATCGCTGGCACCGGCGGCAGAACGGCCCAGCACCATGTGACTCTGGGCAATAGCTTGCCTAATCTTCCCGACAGCCCCCTTCGGGTAATCGTTTGCGCTTTACAAATACTGGACATTTACCTGGGTGGAGCGGGGGTGTACCCATCCTCCCATGGAATTTGGTGCACTGTTAAATTTACTGCTAGTAGTAAACCTGGGAATGCATCAAAGAACTGCTCCATCCCAGGGGAGGCACAACAAGATACAATAACTGTATCCTGCAGTACATGTAGAAAGAATTAAAAACCTCTAAGGATCTTTTTTTATGCAGGAAAGTTTTCCTTTATGTACATAAACAGTCATGCTTGCAGAGCAGGCACTCTTGCACCACGGTGTAAGGGTGCCTGAGTTGGTGCTAGGCTGCACTGTTTGTGCCAACACAGGGAGAGATCAGGAATGCACTTTATCTTAGTAGACAGAGTGCATTCCTACCCTCTCCATGTGTTTCAACACAGCAGGTTGTCTTACTGCATTGTGCTGGAACACATCTTTATTAATCTTGCCCCTAGTTTTGATTACCCCTAAAACAAAAGGTAATTGACAGCATTGTTCGTTAACTAAGAGATTGGGTTGCCGTTGTGTCCCTCAAGGTGACGCAAAGGCAATGCAAGCCCTTAAGTGAGATTTACTATGAAACTCAGAGCCACCTTGCATGGCTCTGTATGACAGACTGAATCTGGAGTAATGCAAGGCAGCCCAATTTGCTGTCTGGTGTGACTCTGTCCTAGAAAGGTGTTCAATGGGTGGAACATAGTTGTTCCAATGCAGCCATTCATCGCTTTTGGCACATTCCCAGATTTACTTACAATGGAAAGCCTGGGAAGGCATCAAAAGTCCTATTCTCTTTTCAGGAAAGAGGACGTTGTAGGAAGACAATACGAGAGGCCGCTGATGGCGGCGTTTAAGAGGTTCTGGGTTCACAAAAGGAAAATGACAGTGATGGTATGAGGGAGGTTGAAAGTGTTTCACAGGAGGTTTTTGTAATGGTGACGTTGTTTAGTTTAGAGGATATGGGTGGGAAGTACTCATGGGTGGTTGTGTCTCGTGGGTTGATAATTGGGGCATGAGATTTAGTATAGGAGTTTCTTTCAGTCACGGGAAGGACACAGCAGTGTTACAGGCCGGGATATTTTCTTTTACTTTCTTAGATTTGTTACTTTCTATACCAATGTTTTGTCCTATTTTGCTTTTATGTATTGGTCAGTTAAGTTGTTTTTTCCATCTTGTCATGGAAACCCCTGACGAAGAGCCTCGAAGGCTCGAAATGCATTGGGTCTGGAAACATTTTGTCAACTCCGTTATTGATGCATCTGTAATAAACGAGCCATTGTACAAAGCCCGAACAGGCGAACAACTGGTGAAAGAAAAGTTTAATATTAATAATAAAAAGTGCTGATGGAATCTCACTGTCTCAGTAATGATGAATCAAGTTGAACAAGGATAAGTTGAAAAATAAGGAACAGATTGAATCTAAGGTATCAATGGACTGTTTCATGAGTACCGGGATGAATTAGTTATATTTGGGGGATGAATTCCGCTTTTGGCAGTGCAACAATGAGGAGCGCAAGACCAGTGCCCTGTTTTTTTCACTTTCTAAAAGTGGCATTTCTAAAATAGGAATGTTAAATCGTACATTACCATTAATGTGGATTTGTCATTACCATTTCAAAGATATGAAACATGATTTAGCTGCTCCTTTCCAATCAGTTATTACAGCTGTAAAGTGTTTTAAGGACTTCCTAAAGCTCGCCTATAGAAGGAGTAGGCCTCACAGTACTGAAAAACTAATGTCGCTGTTGTCACTACCAGGACATATAAAACTTAAAAGTACATGCCTTACACCTTTAAGTAAACAATACCCTGCCCTCAGGGATTCCTAGGGCCTACCTTAGGAGTACATTGTGTGTAATAAAAGGGGAGTTTAAGGCTTGGCAAGTGGTTTTAAATGCCAAGTTGAAGCGGTGGTTAACTGCACACACAGGCCCTGCAATGGCAGGCCTGAGACAGGTTTGGAAGGCTACAGGTATGGGTGACACAGCCGGTGCAGCAGGCCCACTAGTAGCATTTAGATTACAGACCCTGGGTATATGGTATGCCGCCTAACAAGGGACTTACAGGTAAACTAAATATGCCAATCCGGTATACACCAATGTCACAATGTTTTAGGGGAGAAACTCATGCACTTTAGCACTGGTTAGAAGTGTTAAAGTGCTCAGAGGCCTAACGGCAACAAAAGATACAGCAAAAAATGGAGATAGGAAGTCAAAAAGTTGGGAAAAAAACACCCTACGGATGAAAGGTCTAACAATTGTATTACTGTAATATTTTATTGCTGTTTGTTAGAAATGGGGGTCTCAAGTTGGCAATGGTTTGCACCTTTGTCCAAATAGGGACCATTCCCCCTAGTCAGGATTAGGGGGTTACCCTTCTAAAATAACCGCTGCTCACCCCCATGTAGCTTGGCACGAGCTTTCAGGCTTATCTCAGAGGTAATGTGTGAAGCGTTTGCACAAAACACTTAGTAATATACAGTGAAAACACTACAAAAGGACACCACACCAGTTTTAGAAAAATAACCAATATGTGTCTGTGCAAACAAAACCAAGACAAAAAAGACCAACGTAGTGTAATCATGAATATGCACTTTGCAAGCATGATTTCAAAATGTAGTTCCTTAAAGCCAATAGCCCGTTTAGGGCTAACATGGTGCTGAAAAGAACAGACTCCAACAGTTCCAGCCAACCGCATTTATGCACACCGGCAGCAGTGTCAGTAGAATCATGAACAGTAACTTTGGTTTGGCTGACACTGTTGGTGCAGATGGTCGTGGCAACTGTCGCAGTTGCATTGTGAAGTGTAGCTGTGCAGCGTGCGGCACCCTCAAGACGCGTTGCAGGCAGCAGCTCGGTGACAGTTGTCCAGCGGTGTCGGTGAGACTGCTGTGTAAAACAGGGCAGTGCTCATTGCAAAGTGTGGCGATATCTTTTGCAGTGCCTTCAGGACACGGTGCCTGCAGCGGTGTCAGTGATGGTGTTGGCTGCTTCTCCTCTCAGTGGCAACTGAACCTGAAAGTTCCAAAGGTAGTACCCAGAGGTAAGTGAAGTCTTTGCTGTCCCTAAGACTTTATGAGCAGGAGGCAAGCTCTATGTGAAGCTCTTGGAGATACTTAGCAACAAGTGAAGAAAGTTCAATCCAGTCCTTTTACTGCTCAAGCCAGAAGAAGCAACCGCAGGCAAACCTAGCAAAGCAACAAAACAGGAAAGGGGTAGTATTCCTCCTGGCAGCTCTTCCAGCTCTTCTCCTTGACAGGTTCATTGATACCAGTGAGTTCTAAAGTTCTGGGGTCTGGCCCCCAATATTTATACTCAGTTTTTCTTTGTTCACTGGGGCAGAGAGTGTCTGTGCTCAGTCCAAACCTGTTTGGTCCTCTCTGGGCCAGCTGCCTGGCAGGTGTTGAGACAGCATTGTCCAAGGCAGACCAGGCCCATTCGGGTGCAATGAAATCTTCTTCCACTACTCTAAATGCACCCCAGGGCTATTCTGCTCAGCCCTGATTCATCCAGGAAAGGCAGGACACACCTTGACCCCTGTGGTGGTCTGAAGAGAATTGACATCCCCAGACCCTGGCACTCCAAAGCTAGACAGCCAATCCACAACCCAGCAGAGGCACACAGGTTGGCAAAGCAAGAAAATATCTTCTTTCTAAAAGTGGAATTTTCAAACACACAAAATAAAAATCATCTTTGCTAAAAGATGCATTTCTACATTCCGAGTTCAGCCATACTATACTCCATTTCTCTATCTTGTCGTAATAGGAAGATATACTCGTAAAATGTTACCCAGTACTTCCCATTCTATCCGATTGGACAGATAGCCTTTCAATAGTGACAAATGAAATATACTGTATTTCACAATCAGGACATATCACACACATCAATAAATGTCTTACCTTTCAAATACACCACTCCCTGCCCCTAGGGGTATATTGGGCCTAATTAGGGGTGAATCAATTGTAATAAAAGGGAAGGTAAGGCTAGGCAAGTGGGTGCACTGGCAGTAAAAACTGTGTGCAGATACTACAGTGGCATGTGTGCAAACCCCTTGAAACGCTACTTGATTGGGTGGCACAATCAGTGCTACATGCCCACTAGCAGCATTTGATTTACAGGCCCTGGCACTCTCAGTGCACTTTACTAGGGACTTACCAGTAAATCAAATATTTGAATCATTGAAATACCAATCCATAATACAATTTACAATAGGAGCACTTGCACTTTAACAATGAACAGCAGTTAGAAAGTGCGCAGAGACACTAAACCAGCAAAAACAGAGTCAAAACCAGGAGCTCAGAAAGCAAAAAGACAGGGGAAATATGCCAAAAGATGCCAGGTCTAATATTATTGTTTTGTGTGCTTTAATACTCATGCCAGTAGGGGGCTTCACTATATGGCTCATTTGTTTGTCCTTACTCTGATGACTCATTCGTTGTTTCTCTGTAACAACAGGTGTCAGTTCTGGAATATGCTCGAGTGACCTGCTGATGACTGATTTGCTTGTGCTCACTCTCATTATTGTTTCCCTTTAGCAGCAGGTGTTTGTCTGGAACATATTCAATTGATCTGCTGAGTCAAGTGCAAGTTTTGAAACATGCTTGACTGCGCCACCGTCTGAGGTGGCACCTCTATTTAAAGAGTTCGTATCTTTTCAGCTGCGCTTGCTATTCATGTTTATTTTTAAAAGAAGCTCCCATATCGTGGAGCCAGGCACCCAAGAGGTTTTATCAGTCTCAGAGAGCTGTTCCAGTGTGCCTACAGACCAAGGCTGCACATGTTTCCTGACACTGGGCTCTCTAACTGCTGGCTTCAGACGTTCGGATGAGGTACCATTTTTTGGTACTCGAGTAGAAATTCTTCTGGCGAATCAGGAAAATAAACAGCACTTCGGTAAGGTGGTGAGTTGGGGGGCACATTTAGGTCTGCACTAGTCGTTGATGAACGGAAGATCAATAAGCCAAAGCACAACAGACACATTGGGAACTAACTCCTAGTTCCCGCTCAGTAGAGATTTGTCTTTGAATATATAGACTTGTTTTGGGAACTTGTAATGATCCTTGAAAAGCACTGTTACAGCTTTTGAATCAGAAATATCATGTACTTTATTTACCATAAGGAACTGTAACTCTATACTCTACTCTCGTATTAGAAACAACCAGCGTTTTCTTGTGTGAAATGTAAAAATAACTCTTTGTGAAAGTAGAAATAATAATTGATGACTAACATTTTTTCTTCCAGGTCACCTCCCTACTCTACTGACCCTAACTTCCCTTTCCCCAGTTTGTCCACATTGATACTCTGGTGAAATATATAACTCAGAGCTGGTGCTGCCAAAAGGAGGACATCTTGAGAGCATTACTTCTGAGGAACCTAGTCTGACAGAACAGATGGAACAACTTGCCTTTTTTCACAAAGGGAGCCTAGAAACTCAATAGAAAGAACCATGTGCCACTGGATGCAGAACCATCCACTCCGATAAAATTGTGTCCACATTTCAAACTGAGGCTCTGTGTTAAAAACAAATATTGACATATCTGCTCCTGCACTCTCATCCATGGGTAAGTGCTCATTTTTACAAAATATCAGTCGCTCACATAAAAAACATTTATAATTTTAAAACCCATATGTTAAATATGATTATGTCGTTTTATAAAGACATTTTTTACTCTGTGTCCATAATAGGATTATTGTTAATATAAACAATGCATTATGTTATATGTAGGTTTTTATAGCATACATTTACAACACAGCCATTACAACACAACAGCCTTTACATTGCATGCCATTACAACGCAGCCATTACAAAGCATGTAACTACAACAAATATCATTATAACGCATGTCACTACAACGCATGCCATTACAATGCATTATTAGGTAAGTAATGGGGATTAGTAATTTTGAACCCTACACTATCCAACACTTACCCTACTGTTGCACTCACTGGAGTGGGAATAGTACATTTTATCCCTACACTATCCAACACCTACCCTACTGTTGCACTCACTGGAGTGGGAATTGTAATTTTTACCCCTACACTATCCAACACTTACCTTACTGTTGCACTCACCGGAGTTGAAATAGTAATTTCTACCCCTACACTATCCAACACTTACCCTGCTGTTGCCCTAAAAGTAATCTGTGTTGTAATGGTATGTGTTGTATTGGTATGGGTTGTAATGGAATGCGTTGTGAATGTAGTTTCTAAAAATACGTTGTGATGGCATGCGTTGTAAAATCATGCGTTTTAATGGATGTTGCAATGTCAAAACTGCGTTCAAAAGCCATGCGTTGTAAATGTTTGCATTGTAAGGTGTCCTATTCATTGATAGATCATGTGGAATGCCAATTTTTTATTAAAATAATTTTGTAACACAATTTAATTTTCTATTCAAATTGAAAAGTAATGATCATTGTTATTAAGGTATGGAGGATAAAACAACATCCATCCAATTGTTCTATTTTGAAGAGACAGCGTCATTTGAGGAAAAAGAAGCAGGAAGGTAGAGATGAGCAAACAACTCAATTAATTTTGGCAGCACTAGCAAACCAACAAACATTCCTATTCTACCTAAAGGAGCAGGGTCAACAGGATAAAGACAACAAAACATGCTTGAAAAAGCACTCAACATCCAAATTGTATTGCTAGACAAATGCCTGGTCAGGCACTGGTGAGGGAAAGATCGTTAAGAAGCCACCTTCTAAAATAAAAGCTCAAAATAGAGCATAAGTGTCAAGAGACATTGAAGGTGAGGGTGCATTTCCCACACAGGAACAGTTTGAAGAACTTGGAATATCCATGGTAAAAATACCGAAACATCAATTTAAGGGGCCTATTTACGAGCTGGTTTGAATCCCTCTTGCCCCACACAACGTGGGGCAAGAGTGACGCAAACCTTAAGCAAGATTCATGAAGTCACGCAAGGCCACTTTGCGTGGCCCTGAGTTGCTCCATAAATCTGGAGTCAGGCAACTCAGCGGAAATCGCTGCGTTGCCTTACTCTGCCCTGGGAGGGCGTTACAGGGACATTGTGTGGATGTTCCCATGCAAGTCCCATGGTTTTTGACACATTTCCAGATTTAACAGAACTGGTAATCCTGGGAATGTGCCAAAAAGATGCACCTTCCCAGCAGAAGCATAATGAGGAGAAATACATTTATTTCTCCTTCTTACTTCCTCTTTCTATGTGTGCTGCATTCTGTAGCACATATAAAAAGAGGAAAAGGCCTCTCAGGATTATTTTTGTGCAGAAATGCGTCCATTCCTGCAAAAAACCATTGTGCATGCAACACAGGCACCCTTGCGCCAAGGTGAAAGGGTTGCCGGCGTTGGCGCTAGGCTACCAAAAGGGCGCCAGCATAGAGGAAAAGGCAGAAATGCACCATATTCCCTTTAATACATGCCTTTCTGCCCTTTCAATGTGACGTAGTGCAGCGCAGCAAGGTGACTTTCTGCGCTGCACTGCATGACTTTTTCATAAATAGGCCTCTCACTGGCAGATGCATCAAGCAAAATACCTCCCGGTAAATTAGCGAATCGGTAAAACAGGCCGATACCAAACGCTAAACCTTAAAATGCAATGCATCAACCCCATATCCTACAAAAATAAAGAATCGCTAAATAATCCCCTCGGAAAATTACCGAATCGCAAATTAGCCAATCGTTAATACCTAGAAAGAAATCAGCCTCCGGAAATACCGAATCGTTATTAAAGAATCGCAATGAAATACATCAAAACTCGCAAATACCGAAAATGCCCCAAATCGCTATTTTGCATGAGCAAAATAAGGGGAATCACAAACTGGAGGTAAAGTTATTGGAAGGAAGAAAGAAAAAATTAAAACACAGGTGCAGACAATCAGAAACCCTTTAAATATGAGGGTAATAGCAGAAGCTGGAGGCGTGTCGCAAAGCGCACTATCCCGCTTCTTCCACAAATTCCTAGATGCCATGCTGACATTCATACATGGCCACATCACCTTCCCCACAACCCCACAGCAGTTGAACTGCACCAACGGGAGTTCTACCAGGTGGCACAATTCCCCCATGTAATAGGATGTGTTGACTGCGCGCATGTCCCCATCTGTCCTCCCTCAGCCAACGAATACATCTTCCGCAACTGGAAGTCATATCATTCAATCAACGTGCAGGTCGTGTGCAATGCCAAGCACATCATAACCGACATCGTAGCCCGATTCCCCGGAAGCACACACGACGCATACATATTCCGTCACACTGGCATCCACAGGCATCTGATCAACGGTGAATTTGGAGAGGGACACCTACTAGGTATATACTAATGCCTCATCAGTAACTCCATCCTCACATGTACAATTGCATTCATGCTGCTAACCCTTTGCTCCCCACCCTGCAGGTGACAGCGCCTACGCCTTGCGTGAGTAGCTCCTCACTCCCTACCTCAACCCAGCAACACTTCAGGAGCAGCGCTACAACACAGCACACATCAGCACCAGGAATGTTGTGGAGCGAACCTTTGGCATCCTCAAGAGTCACTTCCGGATACTACACAAAACAGGAGGTGCCTTGCAGTATGACCCAGTGACCTGCTGCAGGATCACAGCGGTCTGTGCAATGCTGCACAACATTGCCACAAGAAGGGGGATACCAATAGAGGTGGATGGAGAGGATGACTTACGTGCACAGCAATCCCCCCTCCAACACCAACAGGCACACGTGCCTAACAAAGCAGAAGGCCAAAGGAGGCGGACATACATCACACTGCATCACTTCTGAGACAGGTAAGAATGAGCCATCACAAAATGATCTTGATTGCAAATTTTTAATGCTCATGAGCAGCTGTCAGGTGCAGATAAATGAGACGCCAACATGACGAAGAATAAAAAAAATATTGGGATACATGTCCGTAGTCATCACGGGTGTATCATGTGGCAGTATAGTTGGCCCATGGTTACGTCACCATGGCCAGGGAGCCAATGGAACATGGCTATTTGCGCTTGCCACGTACCCCCAGCCTCCTGTCTCGTGACTCCTCCACATCGCCACGATGTGTGTCAGTGGCTGTGGCGCTGCGCACACTGCACCTCCTCTCGCTGGCCTCCGGCACAGAGATGCTGCTCACGCTTGAAGCAGCCTCACTCCCCTTCTCCCCTCCCAAACTGCTGGCACTGAAAGTCCCAGAAAGCAGATGCTCCACTGCAGTGGTCACTCTTTCTAAGGACTTAGCCACATCTCCACAATAATGCCCCAAGTCGACCTGCAAGGACACAGACCTGCGTGAAAGCACACCTGTGCTGTTGCACAGCTTAGTGATGGCCCTAATGGAGGCATTGGAACGGAGCATGTTCTGCCTAGATGCGTCACGTTGTAAATGGGTCGTAGGGATGCGCCACGTTTACGCCGCAGTTGCGTGACGTAAACGTGGCGCATTACCATCATAAATCTGCCCCCCAGTATTTAATACCGAATCTGTTGATGCATCGCGGTATGCGAGTCCTTATTAGCGATTCCTTATTTTTCGCTAATAAGGACTTGTATTATCGATTTTTGATTCATATGCTCATAAGTCTTTAAATATTTTATTTTGAAACGTTGGGGGTTTGTCTCAAGAAATTAAGCAAGGGTACAAGGCAGTATGTGACAGTAGTAATAAAAACTACCAGTTACTATATAGCAACATGGAAGCCTCAACCGAAGCTGTCAAAGCCTTATGCACTACCATGGAGAAAGAAGTCAGATCACAAAAAAACATACAGTTCCAATTAGGTGGCCGTATTGATGGATTTTTCACGTTCTATTGATCGTCTTGCTGATTAAACATCTATATTATCAAGTCACAAAGTAAACTTTGAAATGGAAATGAGACATTACAGTGAAGATATGGCACAGGATTTATCACAAGTCACCAGTGCCTTTAATGTTTACAAAGTTCAGCCACTACATCTACAGAAATTACACAACCCCGGAAAGTGAGGCTGCTTCAAGCCAAAGTAATATATAAATTCTAGGCATACGAAGTTTCGATCCTTCATATCTGCCATGATGTCTAGCCAAATGGAAGGAGATCCCCCCAAAAATACTTATGTGCAATTTTATTATTGTTATTGCTAATTTGTGCCTAATTTGAACTTAAAATGGATTATATATAATTTGTATTATCATTTGATGACACGCCACGTCAGTCTGATATATGTTTTTATTCTTGTTAAATACTGCTAGTGAACAGAATAAAACATGTGTTCCAAACTAAATATTATCCTCACAATTGTGATTGTGTCTTATTTATTTGGAAGTATTCCATTAAAGAATATATTTTAGTGTTACGTATGTTATGGGCTGGACGTCGTCATACCTGCCAAGATTTTGTTGTGCCATTTCTATGTTTTCAGGGTGATGGTGTGAGACATTTCAATGTCAAACTTTGAGTGATGAATTATAGCGACTGGAGCAAAGCAGCCATATCCATGAAACTAGTTCAATTTCACATAAGGCTATTTTTTGTGCACTGTAATGATCTATGAGCTGTTTTAAAACAGCCGAAGCACTCCTGAAGTGCTTATGCTGGATGTACAAACGATAGTTCTTCTCTAATAGAATCACACTGAAGACTTTCGTTGTACCTCATGAAAAGTAATTGCTTTACAATGGAAAAGTGAGGTGTTGCACACAGTTTGATAAGGCACATGCATTGCTTAGAAATAGAAGTTGTGGTACAACTCACTCTATAGAAAATAAGTTATTAATATAGTGTGAGGATTATTTCCCCATTGCAATGTAAATCAGTTTATGGAGCAAAAGATAAACCACACAGCCTAATGCAGCATTACGGTTTGAAACTTCTCTGAGTCAAGTTTAGAGCAAGGTTCATGTTTGACATGCCTGTCTGCTGCAGCTGGGGCTCTGGGAGACTGAGAAACAAATGTAAAAATTAATATTTTTCCCCAGAAAGTCTATAATGACACAAAGAACGCTGCTGAGTGAGGGGCAGCATCAAAAAGCAATGGGTGTTTTGCAGCAGAACGCCCACTGCAACACACATTACCTGCCCATTTCATGCTAAGAGCTGCGTGAATAGGGGCATTGTTTACAAGGCGGTGTTAAGCAATGTTAGGCGTCTTAATGCCTATTTCCTTGAATCCTTATGGCGCAATTACCTCTGAGCAATGGAACTCTTTGGTATTCACATGACCCATGCACTGCACTAATCTTCAATGTATGAGCTACATTCATTTTATATTTCATGCTTATGACCATCTTTTTAAGATCTTTGGTTCCTCTGCCTATGTCTCACTGGACGTTTTAAACTTGATTTGGATGACATATATGCATCTTTGGTTGCTCCTCACACAGCTCCATTCCTCCTCTTAACTTAACATTACAGCAACACATTTTTGTGCCTATTTTTGTTCACCAGCTGCGCTGGTGTTTCTATGGGAAGAACGAAGGGTGCTTTATCTACAAAACTGCAACAAAAGCATGTTTTCATTAAAAATTCCAAGGTTTTCACTGCATATTCTAAGCTGGAAGATTCTCAGCAGTCCGCACCAAGTTCCATGGAGGCGAACATGGATTCCTTACCAACACCATCCAGGAAGACACTCACCAAGCTCCTAAAGCATACCTCCCCCCTTCCCCTCCTAAATCAGCTTCTCCGGTCTCCATGGAGATGGTGTTGGATGAGATAAGAGCCCTTCGGCCCTTTATGGGGGAAACCAACTCTACGCTACAAGTCCTTACAGATAATTGGTCTCAACTCGACACAAGAGTCACTGCTGTTGAACAAAGTATCTCCACCTTTAGTGATACATGTGCTAACGTCTCTTACCTTCAGTTTCAAGTATCGACGCTCCAGAGGCACATCGAGAACCTTGAAAATCGATCATAGTAGGAGAAATAATTTACACATTTATGGTATGGTGGAGGGAGCTGAGGGGTCAAACCCCCTCACCTTCTTTACTTCTTTTCTTCCCAAGGTGCTTCACCTGGCAGAAGGCACATCACTAATCATCCAAAGAGGACACAGACTAGGTCATCTTTCTTCCAACATGTCGCCCGCACAAAGACCAAGAGGAGTCATTATATACTTTCTGGAATATATAGACCTGTTGTTGGTGCTATCTGCGGTCAAATTGGCTCAACGCATTACTTGGTCTGGTTCAACTTTGTTTTTCGCACAGGACTATGCCAAGGCTACTGCTAACAGGCAAAAAGCTTTTCTCAACTTGAGACCAGCTCTCCGATCATTGGGTGCCCGCTATGGCTTCCTTCCTCCTTGCCCGTTTAAGGTTACATATATTAATAGAACAATAACTTATGAAGATCCAGTTAGGTTGCAGAGTTTTATTAATTCATGTAACCCGACTGCTATGGACACTCAACGGCCCTCTTCATCGGTTACTGCTTGAACTTGTCAAATTCTTGAAGCTATATAGCTCTAACCCTTCATGGATTAAGTGTTAATTTTCCCCCATGTTCTAACATTCATTCATTGTTGGTTCTGTACATTATATCCCCAAGTTATTCAGGCAACAATCTTTCCTGTATGGAGTTGTACGTATAAATTGTTTCCTCAGTTTGTCTAGGCTTGTTTCCTATTTTCTCCTTGACTTGAATTCTGTTCGATTTAATGGTTTGCTAGGTTCTTTTTGATCCCTTGTCCTCTTGTTCATTTCATATTCTATCATCTTCTCCTTTAATTGTCGTCCTTCGATTTCACAGATTGTATGTTGATGGTTCACTTTGCCTAGTTTATCAGTTTACTGCTGATGCTTCTGTTATTGATTGTCTCAACACATATCCTTTGTATATTTCAATACTTTCTCTAACCCTTATTATTATTCATCGCACCCACAGATTTCTCATTCCTGTAGCGTGGTCTCTCCTGGATCCCCCCCGTTCAGCCGCCCCAGACGTGCCGCCTACTCCATGTGGTTCCATCCCCCCTCATGTATTTCCCTGAGTCTCCCTTTTTGTAGGTATGTTATTTGTTGGTATGTTTTTTGTTGTGTTCTTCGTTTCATGTTCTGCAACACATTCTTCTATCTCTTTCTTTAACTGTCTAACTGCACAAACTTTTTCTCATGTGACTTTTCCTTTCCTCCATCCTTGGGTATGCTTATACATCTTCTATAACTTGCATTATTCTAAGCTCACACTATTCTTTGTATTTTCTCATTTTCATTTTCTACAATGTTTTTATACGGATTTTGATTTGAGTATCACAAACTCGGACTCTTTTATTGTTGTTCGTTCCACTGTATTGAATTGGACTATAGTTTTTAATTGCTATCTGAACTTTGGATTCATGTGTTATGTCACTTAAGTTGGTTTCTTGGAACATTAGGGGATTACATTCTCCTATTAAGAGGCAGAGAGTTTTAACACATTTAGCTAAGTTAAATGCTGACATTGTCTTTTTACAAGAAACACATCTTACGGAAATTGAGTCTATGAAATTAAAAAGGGGTTGAGTGGGTAAGGCTTATTTTTCACCTGGGGATGGTAAACGAAATGGAGTTGTGATATTATGCCGCAACTCTCTCCCAGTCACATTATTGTCACAAGAAAAAGATGCTGAAGGAAGGTGGCTTATCATTAAATTATCGCTTTACGGTGTTCCAGTTTCCCTCCTTAATGTCTATGCACCTACAGGTGGGGACTCCTCCTTTTGGCCTGCCTTAGCCACACGCATATCCAATTGCATTGAGGAGAATTTTATTATGGCTGGGGATTGAAATCAAGTGTTAGATCCCTTTGTACACAGGAATTCAAAAGTGCCTTTCATCCCCAATAAGATACACAAATCATTCACCCACACTATAACTCAACACAAATTACTTGATGCCTGGCACCTTTGCAATCCAACCAACATAGAATACTCCTTTTTTCCTCAACACACCATATCAATCAAGAATTGATTATGTCTTTGTTTCACATAACATCTCACAATCTCTCACATTTGCAGATATTGGTCCCATTCTATTATCAGACCATGCTCCCATCTCCATCGGTTTTGATATATTGCCCAGGAACAATGCCCCTAGAAGATAGCGTTTTAACAATGCTCTCCTCTTAGATCCCAAATTCTCCGCATCATTTACTTTCTTTTTTACTGATTACTTTGAGAGAAATCATGCAGAATCTTTATCACTTGCAACTATTTGGGATGCATTTAAGGCATCTGCAATAGATTTCATTATAAATTTCGTGGCAAAGAAACGAAAATCTGCACGTAAAATTACAACAGATCTCCTCCAGCATATTAAGGCACTTGAACATTCATACTATACATCTCATTTGGAGGAATGCTTAAAAACCCCTATTAAAGCGAAATTGGTATTTAATACAAATGCAACGGAAGACGCTTCGTTTTACGTGTTAAAATCCAGCGCTAAATTCTATGGGGGTAAAAATAAAGCAGGGAAAATATTAGCCAACTATTTAAAGATTTGCCAAAACAAATTAAATATTGATTCTGTCTTTAAAGAACATTCAGTCTTAAAGTTTAAAGATGCCGAAATATTACGTGAATTTTCTCTTTTTTGTAAATTCTTATATTCCTCAGAAACTCAACCTACGGATCATTCATTAGTGCAATTTTTTCTGATACCCAAAAGCTTCAGCAGATACCTCCAGACTTATCTCAATTAGAATCTGATCTGTCCCAGCAGGAATTACTCAATGCCCTCCAAAACCTTAAAAAGGACGAAGCCCCTGGTCCAGAAGGCTTTACTGTTGAGTTTTATACTAGGCTTTTTCTCCCCAAGCTGCATTCACTTATAAGGTTTTTTTTTCTCTTCCAATAATTCCTCCGGTTCTTTTTCGGAGGCCCACATCTGTCTTATCCCTAAGGAAGGTAAGGATTCCAAGTACTGCATAAACTATAGACCTATCTCACTTGTTAATATCGATTATAAAAAAAATTCTAAAGCCTTAGCCATACGTCTAGATTCCTACTTACCGAATTTACTAGGGAAAGAACAATCTGGCTCTGTCAAGGGTCGAGTCATTACAGATAATACGCTATATTCTATCCAAATCGTCCCATCTTGATCATTCTTTGGCAGCAATAGCGCTAGATGCCAAAAAGGCTTTTGATAGAGTTGAATGGAAATATTTATTTTATCCTCTAAAATGGTTTGCATTTGGCCCAAATTTTATACATTTGTTATCTCTCCTTTACTCTAATCCTCGGGCAGCAATATGTGTAATGGCTTATTCTCCCCTTTTTTTAATTTAGGCAGAGGAGTGCGTCAAGGTTGTCCTCTCACAGAGTATATGGATGGCGCACAGAGGGAGACGAGATTTCAGGGCAAACATTGGGTGGCCAGGTGTTATGGTGAGGGGGAGAGACCAGGCAAGGCACTGCGCACACCGTTCGTAGGCCCTGTTGTACTAACTTCGTGCTGGAAATAGAGGATCTGGAGGGAAGGGTATACCATGACACAAACAATATTCTTAATGCCTGCACACAACACTACCAGCGCCTTTACACAACAAATAGGAAAGGCGAGATGGACTTGGCGGGTTACCTGGGAGACGTGGCCCTGGGGAGGCTAAGTGACGTGCAGAGATCTTTTTTGTGTGCCCCGTTTGAAATTGATGAGGTCGGAGAAGCTATTATGAGCATGCAGTCGGGGAAGGCCACGGGGACAGACGGTATCCCGATAGAATTTTACAAGACATATATTTACCTCATGGCCCCCATCTTACGTGAGATGTACGAGGAATCCCAAGACATTGGCAGCTTGCCTGCATCTATGAGGGAGGCTTTGAATATTTCCTTATTGAAACCCGGGAAGTCGCCCCAGCATTGTGACTCCTATAGACTGCTTTCCCTCCTAAACTGCGATGCAAACATATTGGCAAAGCTAGTTGCCACCAGCTGAGCCTGTTAATGGAAAATTTGATCATCCCAGACCACTCAGGCTTTGTGCCTGTCAGAGCCACATCCCACAATCTTTTTCACGACACTTAGGTCGGAACTGACGCGCCTTGTTTGGGGAGGGAAGCAGCCGTGGTTGCAGTAGAACATTCTTACTAGGCCGTACTCACAGGGTGGATTTGGCATACTGGATTTCGAATTATATTACATTAGTGCCCAGGCTCACTGTGCCTGGTTTTGGGTGAAGCAGCCAAGGCATGTTGCGGCGGAGCATTGGCTTGCACACCCCCTTCCAATGGATGGGGTGATTCAGGACTCACACAACTCCAGAGAGAAAATTCCGACCACCATCACATGCACAGTAGCGGCGTGGCAGCACATAGGGCGAATACTGCAAACACGTATGCTCTACTCTTCATCCTTGCCACTCACATACCACCCGAGCATGCCTCTTCATCAAAAAACACTGTTCCCTGATCTCAGAAAGCGCACACATATTCATACGTGGGGGGACTTGTATCATGAAGGCCACTTTTGCACAGCTGAACATATATTACAGGGGCTGGAGCGGACCCCACTGGATTCTTTTCTCTATGTCAGACTTCAACAGGGCATATGGTCGCTCACCCCGGGCTTCCACGACGAACCGCAGGAATTAACCCCTTTACAGCTGCTACTCAAGAACACGATGGCCAAAAGACTTGTCTCTCTGATTTATCGGACAGTACACACACAGAGAGAATTGCAGGCTGCACCAGCTCGTGCCCGATGGGGTGAGGAACTAGGTCTTGCCCTGACAGACGATCAGTGGAACTATTGCTGCCTGAAAACTGAGAGGGTGTCGTCCAGTAGCAGGCTTCGAATAATACATTACACATTTTCACATAGACTATACTACACACCAGCTAGAATGTATAGGTACCATTTAAGGGACTCTGACAGGTGCGACAGATGTCGTGCGCCTGAGGTAGACTTTCTGCATTTGGCCTGGGAGTGTCCGGGCGTGAACGAATACTGGACGCAGGTTTTTGAAGCACTGTCACTGATGACAAATACGCTCATAGACCCCACACCGCTGATGGCCTTGCTCAGCTATGTTAAACCTATACAGGCAATACACCGTAAGTATGTAGCCCTTGCCTTACTAATAGCCAAGAAGCGAGTGGCCTGTAGATGGAGCACGGGGCGGGCGCCCAAGTTCAAGGACTGGATTACTGACCTGGTGACATGCCAGGAATGTCTTCATGCATACACTGAGCTGCTACCATGTGCATCCAGACCTAATGACATTTGGGCTCCACTGACGTGCTACCTGCTGGCACACCCACAAGGGACTATGACAACAGGTGCTGAAATAGATGTGCACTAGTAGAGCTAAGGTATGCACTTAAGGGATAGATTACCCTCCATGGTTTGCGGGGGAGATACGGGAGAAGACCAACTGTTATACGCAGCTGAGGGATCTCTCTAATGTGCTGCTATTGGAATGGGCACGAGTCCTGCAGCGGAGCTGTTCAACTGGAGAGGGGAAGTGTTGAGAACATGCTATTTGTTGTGCAGGAATGGTTGTAATATAGTATATATGTGCGTTCTTCGAATGTATAATAACTAATGGCAGGTGTTGGGCATTAGCCGGTTGTAATGTCAAATACTCAGAAATGTAATGAGAGAATATATATATTGCAAGGAGAGAGAATATATATATTGCATTGAACATTGAATGTATAGTGACTGTGGGAACTGTTTTTGAATGTTTTAAACCGAAACTCAATAAAAAAGAATTGATAAAAAAATATATATTCTTTGTCTACAATAGACTGTTACTCACACCAGCCACTCTATCTAAATGCTTCTCATCTATTCCAGATACTTGTTGGACATGCTCTTCCCCCAATGCTAACCTATTTCACATGGTATTCAATTGCTCAGAGGTACACCGCTTCTGGAAACAAGTATAGTCTCAAATTTGCTAAATTTACGACACTAAGTTTCCTTTCTCTTTCACTCACATCTTCTTAGGTAGTCTTTCACCTATTTGGGATGATACTCTTCTTAATGTCAAGATTATCGGCTTATTATTGGCGGTTGCCTTTCAACAAATTACTGTCAATTGTAAAGATTCATCAAAAATTACTTATAGGGCTTGGTGGTACACTGTTTGCCACAATCACAGGTTAGATACTGCTTTTGTATACCCTCCTCGCATGGCCCTCAAACGTGCTGACTTATGGTCGCCTGTCACAATCTTTATTGATACAAATGCTAAACAATGTTCATTACAACAACCCTATCAACAGGAGGTCCCTAAACCACTCTAGATTCCGTAATAGTTCCATAAGTTTCTACTATGTACCTAGTTGACATATGTTTTTCATTTATTTCGCATTTTTCTGTACCATTTTCACATTATTAGTCTGATTCCTTTATTCTGTATGTAATGAGCTTGGAAGGTAAAGATGTACAATTTATACTGCATATTGTGTTTAGTCACTACAAATTCTTTTCAATAAAGTTATTTGAACTTTTAAAAAAAGTCTCTTAATGCCACCTTGTAAATAAGGCGAAGGGTTTATTGCTACCAGAATGTTAGAAAAAGCAACGTTCTGGTGGCGGTAACCCCTTGTGAATATACACCTTAGACTGAGCAGCCTGATTTTGAAAAATAGTGCAATAACACAAGCTGAAGCTTTCATGTTGTGAGTGACATGAAATTAGCTGTTAGACAAATCTTATATTTAAAAAAATAAGTTAATAAAAGAAATTTGAATTCAGGTAATTTTCATCAGCTGATGGGCAGATCACACGCTGATGTGTTCCTGCAGCAGGCCCCAAAATACCTTTCTGACAATTCTGAGCTGTCTTTAATTATTTGGGAAGTTTACCTTTTTCATGGAAGGATATCCAGCTTACATCCGAGAGGCCTCCTCCCATGTGCTCATTGCTCAGTGTCTTTTAACATTGCCATCTGTTCAGCTCTTCCCTGTGACAAAAAAGAGATTACCCCCTGAATCCCAGTAAAGGATAGGTGCAGTGTGCAAAAAACGTGGGCTTATACCACCCCATAGAGATCAGGGGGATGCGCTCCAGCAACTGGAAGAAACAGTAAACAGCTGTGGGGCATGACCTGCGCTGTGGTTAAATCAATGTTGTCATCTTTCTTAAACATTACGTGACATTGGGGTTGACACGAAACAATTAATAAAATGCGTTAGACTGACCCAAGATGCGTGGCCTTTGATAGGGCTGTGTTGTGTGGATTGCCCAAAAAACATACTTCAATTATAGAGGAATTTAAAAAACATTATAACACTTTAGAATAAATGTCGAACAAATCATTAAGTTCTCCTAACCACAAGTTAAAATAATGAAATACATCGAATAAATATCGAATAATATGCAACAAACTCAGTATTACACATGTTTCTCCTTGGCAGTCTGGTTAATAAGTAAAACTCTGACTTTAAGGGCATTTCCTGTCACCTCTTTCTCCGATGTTTGGCTTTTTAAAAATTAAATATTCATCATGCTTACATTATAAAAGGCCAGTCTGGATAAAAAATATGAATTTTACAAGTTTTTTAAAAATTTGGAGTAGTTTACTACTTGCTTTTACCTTATGGCAATTCGTGAGAACAAAATACTGGTTTTGCAACTGCTCGCAATTTGTGAAATATTAAATACACGATTTATGAATGAATCACTATGAGGTAATTGCTATTTTGTAAATATCACTAAAATAGTGAATCAGTATTTAGTCAGAGTGCCTAATTTTGTGTATAAAAAATGAAGGCTGGGAACCAATGTTTTACATCCAAATCTGTGGCCAGATCTATCAAAGGTCGTAGTTTCAAATAACAAGGCTGTGGAGACTTGATTCTACCGCATTCCTTTATAATTCACCACCAGACACTACCTGACTCTTCATCCCAATCCTACAGCATCTTTTAATCCCTGCCTTTTCCCTTTGTCACTGTTTTTCCATTGTTCTCTTCCTCCTTCCTGGTTTGTGTTTTTCTCTCTCTTGCTCTGGATCGAAGTTCGTTGAGGAAAATGAGTGATGGTCCCCACAAATGAGCGCCGTGGGCCCCACCTGTAATTCTTGGTTAAAATAAAGAACTGTTTACTCTGGTCGTTTCACTATTTTAGTGAACATACTAAAAATATCTTTTGCTGCTTTGCAAATAGCCAGTTTGCAACCGGTTTGTGATTCTTAAACTGTCCTATATATGGGTTCGGAAGTGTGTAGAAGTACATATGATTGAGGCTAAATAAATACTAACGTGCGCTTTTGTGTGCTTTTTTTCACAAAGCACAAAGAATATGAGTTATTCAAGATATATTGAAACATTGGTACAATATAATGTTGATGCGGGTGCACGTCTGTATTTTTCTAAACAAGCAAATCCTAGCAGACTTCTGGTTTGTGAATTGCATTGAAGAGGGTTACAAATTGAGAGGCATATTAACTAATCTTTCACACAAGGCACGGAAACAAGCAAACGTGTTGCGCTGCACTGTGTGAAAGGGAGAGAGCAGAAATGCTCCATATTTGCAAAGAGATTTCTGCTCTCTCCTTGCACTAGTACACTGTGTGTAGCCTAGCACCAATGCAGTCATCCTTGCACCAAATAGCATGAGTGCCTGTGTTGGGGCAGGATTGTTTTTCTTTAGCTTAGAAGTATTTTCCTCTTTCTATTTCTGGTGCAGAATAATTCACGCATAGAATGTAACAAGGAGAAGATATTTATCCTCATTATGCCTCACTTGCAATTTGTATCATTTTGACACATTCTCAGGTCTAACCGCTCTAATTAATCTGGGAATGCGTCAAAATTCATGGGTAGATGCATGGGAACGCCCATGCTCCGCCCATGGAACGCTACAATCTTGAAGTGTAATATAACTCAGAGAAAGCTGCTGTGTTGCGTTACATTTCTTTACATAGACACACAATGTGGCTCAAATCGCCCTTGCTTGGCTTTGTGAATATTACTGAAGTCTTTACATTGTCCTTGCTTTGCTTTGCATGACAAATGGACAACGCAAAGGCTCGATAAACCTGGACCTGAATTTGTAGGAAAGCAAAAGATACGCAGTAGAGCAGTCCATTATCTTTAGCCAATTGGTAGTTAATCAACCAACTTTGTCATATCAGCACAGCATGACTAGAAAATCCCCAAAAAAGAAAAAGACAGGATAAAATAAAATACAAATGTCCTCAGAAAACAGACAGCAGCTAGTGGTAACAAAGCCTGGGTGAAATTTTAATTACGCCGAAGTAATCAGAGAAATTTTAGTAGTTTCATGTTACTATTATGACATAAAATTATTGAAAATGACACAATCACACCAGTTTGCGTAACATGAAATAACCTGGGGCAAAAATACCTACCTGAGAGTTTAGGAACAAAGCACGAGTGGCTGCTGGCTGTGCTGTTTCTGTCATGTTGCATTTTATGCTTTTTTCTGAATGCATAATGCATCCTCTTGTTCCTTTTGGTTGTTAGGGTGCATTAGCGATAAGAAAATAGTGCTAAATGCAAGGGTGCACTCCTTGCGTAATTCCGTGTAATTTCACATAATTTTGCAGTCAGTTTGCATAAATACCCTACAGCAAATTACAAAAGTACCACCCACCCATAGTAGGAACTGAAAAAGTATATTAATTTGGTATTTATCCAAAATTGGGAGATCCTTTTCTTTTTCACACAACAGACCTACTAATCTGAGTTCTATTAAAGAAGCGAGACAGTAGCCCAGGGCTCTTTACATCTCAAGATTTGTCTTGAGAGGTCTGTAATCTGGCAGAAGGCTTGCAACATTCCACATTTTAAGAAGTGAGCTGTGCAAAGGAGAAACCCCATTTTAAATAAGATTTTTGTTCCCACTGCATTCTTTTAATTCTTTTTTTATAAAGGATTTGGAATGCAGGTGCATTCTAAACTACGTAATTATGCAAACTGGTTTCTTTTAATGTACAGTTCGAGAGGGAACATTTAAATTCATTTCATAAGGCCGAATATTTGAAAACGATCAGAGATTGTATCAGAGAGTCTAAGCACGAAACTTGAATAGCAAGTGATACAGGCAACTTTCGAAATTATATTAAAGTTTTTATTGTCTTCCAAAGAGAAATTTGTTGTGTTAAAGTATTTTTTTTTTAATGGAAAAGTTTATTTTTAAGAAATTATTTCTTACTTTATACTACATTAGTTAGAAAGTAAAGTTCTATTGTGTTTATTGTTGTTATGTAAATAAGAATAGTTGTTATAATAATAATAATAATAATAATAATCAAGCTTGTAAAGCGCATGGTTACACTAACTAGTCTGTCCCCGCGCAGCAGCAAAGAAACAGCAGGAAGAACAAGGGTAGGAAATAGTGCCCCCGAAAGGAACTTAACTACGGAGGAGGAGCCAGGTTTTCAACTTCTTCCGAAAGAGTGACTCCAATGGTTCATTGCGTAGTGAGGGAGGAAGTTCATTCCAGTGTTTAGAGGCCAGGTAGCTGAAAGAGCGAGCCCCATTCTCGCTTTTCTTGTTCTGAGGATTATGACCCGACTGATCCCCGATGATCTTATTTGCCAAGTTGTAATATAGGGAATCAGTAGATTGTGTAGGTAGCTTGGCCCCTTTCCCTGCAGGATACGATGACTGTTACATAGAGCTTTAAAGAATATTCGTCTGGGCAGCATCAAGACGAGGCGGGCAGCCGGGTTCTAAATGCAGTGAGGTCTGTTCATACATTTATTACTTGCTCCTAGATAAAGAGCATTACCATAGTCCAGGTGAGAGGTTACTAACACATGGACTAGGGTTTTCCTGGGTGCGATGGGGAGCACATCTAGAGTTTTCCGTAGGCTTTTTAGGATTCCAAAGCACTTCCCTGCCCCCATTCTAGTGTGGTTCTCAAAGGAGAGCTTGGAGTCTAGCCACATCCCCAAATTCCTAACCTGCTTGCTCGGGGATGGAGTAGGGCCCAGTGTCTGTGGTCACCCTGCCGAGGACCAGATAGAGGGAGCTTTTCCCACCAGCAGGAGCTCAGTTTTACTGCAATTTATTTTTCGACAGTTACTTGTCATCCAATGTACAAGATCTTGAAGGCAGGTAGAGAAATGTGTGGCTGCCTCTTCAGGAGACTGTGATAGAGAAACCACCAATTGTGTGTCGTCAGCATATGACACAACACTGATTCCATAGCTCTCAATAATCTTTGCCAGTGGGGCAATATAAAGATTAAATTGAGTGAGGCTCAATATGGAGCCCTGGGGAACCCCTTGGGCCAGCGCAATGCTTTTGGAATAGTACGGTTGTTGGGTCACCTTAAAACTCTGATCTTGTAGAAAGGACCCCAGCTATTCCAGGGCCACTTCATCTAGCCCACCTTCCCTAAGGCGCTGTAGGAGCAGTGCGTGAGATACATTGTCAAAAGCGGCACTGAGATCCAGGAGACTGTCTGGCAGCATCAAGACGAGGCGGGCAGCCACGTTCTGAATGCATTGAAGTCTGTGCATACATTTATTACTTGCTCCTAGATAAAGAGCATTACCATAGTCCAGGTGAGAGGTTACTAACGCATGGACTAGGGTTTTCCTGGTTGCAATGGGGAGCACATCTAGATTCTTCCGTAGGCTTTTTAGGATTCCAAAGCACTTCCCTGCCACCATTCTAGTGTGGCTCAAAGGAGAGCTTGGAGTCTAGTCACATCACCAAATTCTTAACCTGCTTGCTCGGGGATGGAGTAGGGCCCAGTGTCTGTGGCCGCCATGCTGAGGACCAGATAGAGTGAGCTTTATAGACTATGTTTTAAATTAACTTGCTTTTTAAACTTATCAAGGAATTGTGAGTAGCTAACACCTTTTATAGGGACCATAAACATGTTTTTTAATTGGTTTTGCTATATTTTGAGGTGTAAAGCACCTAGCAGCACACATTTTACAAAACCATTTCTACAGCACCAACTCTATATTTCTACTGTAGCACATAGGATTATAGTATCTAACTGAGAGCAAAGACATTGCAAGGAAATTGAGCCACAAGTACTGCAGGGAATGAGGCCTGTTAAAAAGACAGAGAGAGTGAGAATCATTTTATTGCCTTTATATTCCATGATCAGGGTATGGTCTCTGCTCTAACCACATAGGGAATTGGGAAGGTAGACTATTAAAGGCCATTAATACAGAACCATCAACAGCTTTGAATTCAACACTCTTGCCTATTGGTTGCACTGAGAGAGTGCAGCTCTTACAAGCAGACATTATGTTAGGATCACTTTCCATTACAAATTAGGGAATAATGAATTTGAAGGTTAGAATCTGTTTCTTCACAAATTCAATCTGTGTAACTCTTGAGTGGATATGGCTGGTTTAACTCCACAGTCCCAACATCTGTGCACCAATAAGGTTACAATATCAATGAGAGGTCACATATTGCCCATGGTAAGGAAGAGTTGGCTCATGCCTCAGCCCAATATGCCTAAACAGGGTGTGGCAGAAGACTGTATCACAGGTGGGCATGGTAGAAGTCTAATTCTCAACCCGGCAAGACGCAAGAGTTAGCTAGAGTTTGATTGGGTAGTCTTCTGCCATACAATGGAAGATGAGCTGTTGCAGAAAACTCTTGGTTTCCTCACCTCATTTTGAAGTAGGGGATCTTAGGGTTTCTCTTACTGGTACCTCAGCTAGATCCAGGACTTTATAGCACATCTGCCACGAGGTTGTCATGCCACAGAGATGATTGTCCCACCCACTTTGGGAGTTTTTTCTTGCAGAACAAAATGCTTTGCCCAGTGGGTGCTTCAAACAACACCCACTCAGCAAAGGATCAGTGCGTTCAGTGGAGCATCTGCAACACCATCTCAACTTTAGGCACAGAGATCACCACCAACCAGGCAGCAACCTGTAATTCTGGCCACAAGAGGAGCAAAGGTCATAGCCTTTGCTGTCCTGGCAGGATGTATGACGTTATAACGCATACTATTACTCCGCATACCATTACAACGCGACTTTTACTCCGCATACCGTTACAACGCATAGCGCCTTGGGGCGCTGGATAGTGGTAAGTATAATTTTCTATTCCAACACCAGTCCCCGTGGACACTAGGGAAGGTGTTGGATAGAAAATTAAACTTATTCCCTATCCTACAGCGCCCCCCAGCGCAATGCGTTGTAATGGTATGCGGAGTAAAAGTCGCGTTGTAATGGTAGTGCGGAGTAAAAAATGCGTTGTAACAGGTGTATACCGTCCTGGCGAGCTGGAGATATTGAGTCTCAGCTTTGCATACCACAAAACTATTGGGTCTAGAGCTTGGCAGACGGCGAGCACTCCGCCGGATTATAGGAGAGATATTCTCAATTCCTCTGATGAAGACCACCAGCTATACTTAGAGATCTCCCCTAGGAAGGCAGAAATCTCTGTCCCTTCAGTAGAGGCACTGTGGTGGCACCTACATTAAAAGCACTGAAGCTCACAGAGCGGACGCCATGTTTAATGTGCCAGCTTTGCAAAGTAATTAATTGTTCAAAACAAACTCCCAAAGTGGGTGTCTGGTATTCAAAAATAAAAATGAAATGATCCTGATAGTATATCAGAGTAGTTTCTTTGGTTTTCAGGCTTTCGTTGTTGGTTCCAAACAGGAAAAAATGTACAGTGGGAACTGCCACCATAACTAGGGAAGACAGTCTGTCGAACATTGAATGATGGTCCAGTGGAGGCTCCACCGTATGTAACCTGGTACTTTCTAGTCTCTAAACAGAATGGAGGAAAAGGCGACTTTGAGGAATGAGACATCCTCCACTTTTTGGAAGATGCCCAGCATCTGTCAAATTCTACATTAACCGATAATTGTATACAGGATGTGGCATGAGGCATGAGGATATATTCATAGGCCACAGCCTTTTGTTATTCCTCTGTATTCCTACTAGATGACTTGGTAGCTTGGCGTACCCACGCTGCTCCCACAATGAAGTTTCTGACATTGAATGCTTACACAGTAAGTGTTCTGGAGCTGAGACTTAATGCTGCCAACTTGCTTTCAAGATGGCCATTGCACAAGGCTGTTTGGATATCTAGACCAAAGACTAATTTTGCTAATGCCATGTGTTGGAGTTGATACTGGGTAAGGCCTAACTACTCACAGAACAACTCCTCCATCAGGGTCTATTCCTTTATATCTTAGCAAAAATGTGGATCCTATTTTGACACATTCTTTCACTCACTTGTGCTCTGCCTTGTCAAAAAGCCTCAAGATATGCAGAGGAGTGGGCAAGGGGACTCTGGAGGCACTTGCAGCTGACATGAAGGTGCTAAAAGATTGTTTTTAGAAGTAGCAAGATGGTTTGGTTTGGTCACTAGAAATGGTGAGAGAGCGCAAATCAAGAAAAATAGAAGTGCACCATATTTACAAGCACGTTGTATTAGTTTAGTAAAACATTATATAAGAGTGTCGAATCTATAGAGTGAAAATACATAAGAGTGTTTAATTAAAATAGAATACCTATATCAAGTGTGAAAAGCTAATGTAGATGTTTGTAGTGATGTTAGAATGGTGTTGAAATCTCATGTTATGTGGCGGTGGTAGGGGAAAATGTAATGCTGCTAAACGTAGAAATGTGTAGGCCACATGGCAGTTCACATAGAGTACAAGCTGCTGTTACACTCTTACACGATGGTGGATTTCAATATTATTGTAATTCAAAGTATTATTGATTCTAGAACTGAATATGTTTTATAGACATTTCATATAATCATTGTGTGTAATAAGTTAGAATACTGTTTAGAAGAAATTAAATGTTTTGCAGAGTGCACAGGCCCGTTCATGTAATTCTAGATAGGCCTGAATAGACAAAGTCATTTCGTTTGATCTGTATGTGCTCGTTAGAGAAAGGTCGTGCTAGGCACATTTTGTGGAGCTTGTTCGAATGGTTTACGACTTAAAGATATGGTGGAGGCCGGAATTTGGGGCCCACAGTACAAGTGTCTGTTTGCAGGTGCGAGGAGGTTTTAATCAAGAGAATGATGAATAGACTTTTGTTCAAGAGAGCCAGGCACAGGCCTGGAGGAGTCTTCAGGAATTTCCTGGGGGTACCGTCTTGCCGGAGAGGAGCCTGGGAAGCAAGGTCAACGCTAATGATGGGCCCAGAGGAGTACCAGCATGGAACATACCAGAACCAACACCACGTGAGGGGCGTCTCTAAGGGCTGTCTCCAAAGGGCGTTTCTATTGTAAATGTGATTTTGTACTAGGGACAGTACCCCGGGGTGGAGTTAAGGCAGATGATCTGAGGAACCTAAGAGAGCGGATGGGTAGGCAGATAGGGAACTGGGAGACATCGTTCTTTGGAACAAAGACCAAGGGAAGTGTGTGTTCTTCTTTGGAAGTCACCACTGCTGACACCTTTTTAGGTTAAGATCTTGCTAAGTAGGGATGTCACTTAGTCTAGTGTAGGGACAGTCTAACCTGATTTCTTTCCTTTCTGTAAATGACTCATAAGCTACAGCTTGTGTCTATTCTTGCAACTTTGATGATTTTTGAATTTGTTTTGGTAATATTCTTCTGCCGACTAAGAGCATTTAGAAAATTCATGTTTGTATTGATACCCGTATATCTTTTGAACCTTATACTGAGATGTTTGTATCTCCAGTTAAGTTTGGCTTTGTAATAAACTTTTAAGCTTTTTAAGCTTCAGTGGTTCTTTAGAGTGGAGTAAGTCATTAACTGATTGACCTAGTAGTGGATTGCCTTTTACTCTATGACAGGTACCAACGGTTCAGTCGACCGGAGTTGGGATCTAGATCTATAACAAATAGACCAGAAATCCCGCGTTAACAGTTGGTAGCAGAGTGAGGATGGTTACCTTCTTGAGGAAGGTGATCTAGACTAGGTTAAGTTTACCCCAAGGTCCCTAGAGATCGAGAGGTGGCCCGCCGAAGAGGGTGCTGACGGCACGAGAGAAAAGCAGCAGAATCGGACGAGAGTGAGTATAACAAGGGTCATGCGTGGACAGATTGCGGTGTTTTGTGTTGTATTTGTATTGTAATGTCATGCGGAGTTGAATGCCTGTAGAGTGAATGTGAGAGGGTTGTGAGCGCGCGCAACCTGGCAGACTGGTAAACTGGTAACCTGGGAAACGGGGGAACCAGTGAACTGGTGAAAATCTTAAGTTCGGGGAAGAGCTTAAGTGGTTCGGGTGTATCGAACATCCAGAGTAGTTGTCGACCAGAGAAAAGGGGGTCATGAGGTACCATTGATCGCCCGCAGGACCGAGATAGGGGGAATGCAAGAGTGAGTGTGTGGGTAACGGACGCAGGTCGAAAGTTACCATGTGCAAGTAACCTATCAGAGAAGGCGATTGTCTGGACGTACACGGAAAGACATTTCGTCAGTTAAGGTGACAATTACAGTTAGACTGTGGACGTACAGTCAAGGAAAGTGATCGCTTGGTCGGAAGTAATCATTTTTCAGAGTATGAATGGGACGCATGCATGACCGGGAGACGAGCGGAGAAAGGAGGGGAACTGCTGTGAAAGGGGGACGAGTGATGTCAGCGAGAGCCGCGCCGAGATAGGTCGGTCGGTGTGAAGCCGCGCTGAGACGAGTGACGTCAGCGAGAGCCGCGCTGAGATAGGCCGGTTGGTGTGAAGCCGCGCTGTGATAGGGCGGTTGGTGTGACGTCAGCAAAGAGCCGCGCAGTGATAGGCCAGTTAGCGAAAACCGTGCTGAGATTGGTGGATTGTCATCAGGAAGTAAACAAACGCGGAGAAAATAGAAATTTTGTAGATTTTGAACATGAAGTGTTTTAAATGTTTGAGAGGGATTTTTAAGAGAAAAAGAAGAGAATCTTATTCCGGGGAAGAGGCACCGCCGGAGGGTACACCAGCTCACTATATGGCAACGAATGTTGGGTTGCATACTATACTGTGGCTTGGGACTTGGAGTAAGATTACAGAGGGGAATGAGGAACTGACTTTTCCAAAATATGGAACGTTTAGATTAGAAGTGTTACATCAATTGAAAGCAGTTATGTCCTCATTGAGACCTTTGCCTAGACCAACACAATTTGAGGCCCTTAATGCATGGATTAGGGCGGCGCACGACAGGAGTCAGAACAGACGCCAAGAAAGGGTACGGCGATCAGTAAGGGCAGTGCAAGATGCCAAATGGGATGCGGAAGCCAAGAAGTGGAGGGTACAGGTGATTGAGGTGGATAAGTTGTACCCCATGAGAGAGGTTACAAGTGGAAAGAAACCCATAGAAGAGGATGATGAGAGCGAGTCGGAGGACGGCCTAATAAATAGGTTTTTGATAGATAAACCACCTCCGGACAATAGGGAGATAGAGGATGCTGAGCTCTTAAGGAAAGGTAGGGCTGACATAGAAGAGAACAGGCCACTCCCTATAACGGATTGGGTACCTACGAAAGGTGAGGAGATATCTCAACATAGTCCTATACAGAGAGTAGTCGGAAGGGTTGTGGTGCAGAAGATGCTAGCAACAGAGAGGGTTGAGTCTTATGGAATGCCAGATGCTCTTCAAGTACCCGTTACCATAGGTCCTGTAGTGTCGGTTTACCACCCAGAGAAAGGGAGAGAGGAAGAACAGGTACGGCTGGAGAGAGAGAGAGTTGAGATGGAAAGGAGGAATAACACGACAAATGCCTGGAGGCAATTGCCGGGACCGATAACGTGGAGCACCCCATTGGAGTCAGCAGTAGATCCCGTAACAGAACAGGGGGGTCAGAGAGGACCGATGGACCTGAGGAGACCACGGCCGAAATCCTACAAGGAGTTGAGGGCTGACTTGAGAGAATGGGATGGGTCCACAGGAGTACAGAGCAACAGGTCAAGAGCAGAAGCAGAATGGGGAAGTAGAGGCAACGGGACATTATCCCACTGCGGGGCTAGCGACAGCAGTCAGGAGTGGGAAGGTAAAAGTCAGGAGAGTAGAGGAGTTACCCGTCATACAGACAGAGGAAATGGGCAGGAGCAAAGAGGCAGAAGTACGGAGTGTGGAGAGACATCTCGTCCCATTCAAAGGGAGGGAGACCAAAGGACCCAAGAATACAGAGAAAGGTTTAGATGCACTCACCACACACCTAATGATAATGTGCAGCACTGGAATCGTGGGAACACAGGGAACAATGAAGGATCTTGCCATGCGTCGAGTGATCAGAGGTCACAGGCGAATGGTGAAGAAATGGGGAATAACGGGATGTCTTACCATACACCTAGAGAAACCATACAGAATGAGAAAAATGTGATTATGGGAAATAGAGGAGTGTTTCACCATACACCCAGAGAGGATGGAACTGCATGGGACCTGGAGAGATGGGAGCAAGGGAGGACTCCCCATAACTCGCCTGAGCCTAGACGTCGGACTCAGAGCTGTGATGGGAGAGATGTAAATAGACTCTCTAGAGATGGCATACTGAAAGCTGTGATAAAAGCCAAAAGACTTGATGTGACCAGCTTAAGATCTGATCTGAACGATATAATAGATGGTACATTGTCTTTAGAAAGGATCGACATGTACGAACAAGATGAGCTACTGTTTATGGCAAAGGACATCACTCGAAAGGCCAGAGCAATTCATGAGAAACTGTCTGAACTGGCAGACAAGTATATGGTAGATGTGTCCAGAACCAAGGCATTACAGGGTAACCACAGGTTGCATTATTCAGATCAGGACTTAGATGAGCGGAGGACAACAGGATTAAAAACACACATAAGGGAACTGATTACAGGAATAAGAGCATGGAGAGATCTGGACAAATGGGAAGAGAGGTGGTCGAAAAAGGGCACTGTTAGGCGGAGTGCGAATGTGATGTCTCCGGAGGGAAGACTAATGCAGATGGAGGCATTCCCTTTGCGAGAAATAGCGAATGGGAATTATGTACACGTACCCTGGAGTAGGGGAGATTTGGCTGCCTTTACCAACTCATTTCCGAAGTTAAGGGAGAACCCTGCAGAGTGGTACAAGCAGGTAGAGAGGTTTGTGAAGATCTCAAAAGTATTGTGGATTGATTTGAACACCTTGTTTGACATTGTGGTCCCAGGAGACTTGTGGATAGCATGCAAGATTAGTGTCGAGTGGCCAACTACAGAACCAGCAAGGGATACTCGTACTAATGGACCGTCAGAAACAGTAATGTTAAAATACGATAGGGTAATGACATGGCTGAAGGAGAAGGTGCCACCACAAGACATAGATTGGGTAAAAATAGACCGAACAAGACAGGAACCAAAGGAGACAGTCCATGAGTATTATGAGCGATTGCTGAAAGCATTCAAACAATACAGTGGACTAGATGTAATGGACCCCAAGGATATAGGACAGTTTGTATCAAAGTTTGTTTTGGGGTTGAGACCTGATATTTGTCTGATGATTCAGCAGCATTTAATTTGTTGGCAAAACAAACCATTGGATGAGATTTTGAGATACGCAAGATACTGCAGTGATGAGATAGAGTCCAAAGCAAAGAAATTAAAGGAGAAACTGATGATGGTGCAGATGCAGTCAGCTGGAAAGGGACAGCAGCAACAGGGAACAGGGACAATGGGACGGAAATCAAACAATCAGAATAAGGACAACGAGGAAAATCCGAGACCTAGAATAGACTTTGCTACATTGAAAAAAACGACAAAGTGTCATCAGTGTCACCAGGTGGGACATTGGAGACGCGAGTGTCCCTATAACCCTGAAAATGGAGAACTGGAAGTACTAGAGGAGGAAGTTCAGGAAGTTCCAGTCCAAAGGGTGACAGTGATAAAGGGTAAGGTGGCCAAAGGGGGGATTTCGGCTCCACGAGCTCAGTTCCCGCAGCCACCAAAGATTACGACAGGAGGAAAGGTCTATAGACAAATGCCTTTGTTCACAGGTAAAGAAGAGTGTTACTACGTTGATCCATTGACGGGACGACGTGTAAGTAGAGAGGAGGACTGTACCCTCGGGGCAGTTCTAGAAGTGGATCAAAGAGGACCGTTTGTTGAGGCTGAGGTGGCAGGGTGTCCTACAACATTCTTGGTGGATACTGGAGCTACTCGATCAACTTTGAGATCGGCAGTGGTTCCAGATCTACCAATGTCAGGGGAAACGATTTAGGTGGTAGGAGTTGCAAATAAGAGAATGAATAGCCCTTTGACGGAACCAGTATCAGTGAAAATAGGAAACTACACGGATGAACATCAGTTTGTAGTATGTGATTCTAGTTCTGTGTGTCTGTTAGGAAGGGACTTATTGTGCAAACTGAATTGCACAATATACTGCACACCTCAGGGAGTGGAGGTACAGACTACCTTCAAAGTTGTAAATTCGAGAACATGCATAGAACTGTATCCTACCCTGACAGTGGAGGAGCTCCCATGGGATTTACGAGATGCAGTGTCATCAGAGGTATGGGATTTTACTGGAGAAGAGATAGGACTGATCAAAGGAGTAGAACCAGTGAAGATTATGGTTAAACCAAATGCTGAATATCCAAGAACGCCCCAATGCAAACTGACCCCGGAGACGATTGCAGGAATAAAACCTGTAATCGACTCTATGATAAAACAGGGAATACTGAAGGAAATCGTGGGAAGTCCATGCAACTCCCCGATTATGGGTTTGCAGAAACCTAGTGGGAAATTTAGAATAGTGCAAGGTCTTCGAAAGATTAACAACATAGTTGTTTCATGTTGTCCAGTGGTACCGAATCCATCAGTGATATTGTTTCAGATACCATTCCAAGCTGAGTGGTTCACAGTGATAGACCTTTGTCAGGCTTTCTTCTCAATCCCATTGGATGAGGAGAGACAGTATCTTTTTGCTTTTAAGCTGGAAAATCGCGTTTTAACATGGTGTCGTATCCCACAAGGGTATACAGAAAGCCCATCAATTTTCAACCAGCTGTTGAAGAAAAATCTTGAAAGTCTGGTACTGCCGCAGAACTCGGTTCTGGTCCAGTACATAGACGACCTACTTGTTGCGTCAGAAACGGAAGAGGCCTGTAAGACAGATACCATTGCCTTGCTGAACCATTTAGCTGAAAATGGGCATAAGGTATCTCCGAACAAATTGCAGTACTGTCTGACAGAAGTACAGTACTTGGGTCACAGGATAGAAAAGGGAAAGCGCAAAGTGTCACCAGATAGGATAGAGGCGATAATGAAGATGAACGCGCCTACGACACAGAGAGAAGTTAGGATGTTCCTAGGAATGGTTGGTTATTGCCGACAGTGGATAGCTAACTTTTCACTGAAAGCAAAACCTTTACAAAAACTGACGCACAAGGAGGTGAGTGATCCGGTACCATGGGACAAGGACTGTTTGATGGCGTTTCTTCAGCTGAGAGAGGACTTGTGTCGTGCTCCGGCTTTGGGGATGCCTGACTATGAAAAACCATTTTCACTTTTCTGCTGCGAAAGGGAAGGTTGTGCTTTGTCAGTTTTGGTACAAATTCATGGAAATGCCCGTAGACCAGTTGCATACTTTTCGGCTACCTTAGATCCAGTAGCCGCAGCGTTGCCCGGATGTCTCAAATCCGTTGCTGCAACGGGTGTCAGCATTGAACAGTGTGAAAATATTGTCATGGGACACCAGTTAGTGGTGTATGTACCACATTCTGTAGAACTGTTAATGACCAGGACCAAGACATAGCACTTGACCAGTAGTAGGCTCACGCGCTACGAGCAAGTTATACTTGCTGCGGAGAACGTGACCCTTAAGAGGTGCTCTGTTTTGAATCCTGCTACATTGATGCCACTTCCTAATGATATTGAAGGCGAGGAATGTGAAGATCACGACTGCCTTGATGTGACTGAACTATGCACGAAGCCAAGACCAGATATCGTGGATGAGCCGTTGATCGACCCTGATGAAATCTTCTTTGTTGATGGCTCATGTTTAAGAGACGATACTGGTCGGTTGAGAGCAGCTTATGCTGTTTGCACCATTACTGGAGTTGTGGAAGCCGCTTGCCTGGAAGGAGTACACTCCGCTTAGGTGGCAGAAATCATTGCATTGACACGTGCCTGTATCGCAGGAAACAAAATTAGAGTCACCATCTATACTGATAGCCAATATGGTTTCGGTGTAGTTCATGATTTTGGGCAGTTGTGGTCTCAGAGAGCTTACATGACCTGCTCTGGTTCGCCTATTCGAAATGGGGAATTTGTGCGACTGTTGTTGGAAGCATTACAAGGTCCAGCTGCAATTGCAATTGTCAAATGCGTAGCCCACACCAAAAATACAGATTTTGTGTCGCAGGGAAATAGATACGCAGATGAAGTTGCCCGCTATTGTGCGGAGCACGGATATTCTTTCACGGAGGTGGAAGTAGGTGGGGCTCAGGAAAAGACAGAGTTAAATATGATGCTAGAAACAGTTGATACTTGGGAGGATTTAAAAGAGATGCAAAAGAATGCACCTGATTCTGAGAAAAAGGCATGGGAAACAGCAGGTTGTGTGAAAAATTAAATGGACTTCTGGGTTTCAGCAGATGGTAGGGCAGTATTACCTGAGGAATTTGCGAATCCCATGGCACGACAGATACATGGTCCAATACATTTAGGGAGAGATGCCATGCTGAGGGTATTTCGGCAGACTTGGTATTGCCCTAAGTTTAGGATTGCAGCAGAAGCAGTCTGTAGGAGATGCGTTACTTGTCAACCACTGAACGTAGGGAAAAGAACACCAGTTACAATGAGTCACATTGGGAGGTCTGGGGGGCCTTTCAACAGAATTCAATTAGATTTCATTGAGATGCCAAAAAGCAACCGCCTCAGGTATGTTCTGGTGGTTGTATGCATATTTTCCAGATGGGTCAAAGCATACCCTACACGCAGGTGCGACACACTCACAGTAGCAAAGCTGTTGCTTAGAGAGTTGATCCCGCGCTTCGGGGTGCCGACCTCTCTGGAATCGGATCGAGGAACTCATTTCAACAGTGAAGTTGTGAAAATGCTTTCCTCTGCATTGAACATTGATCAGAAGTTGCACTGCAGCTATCGACCTGAGGCTTCAGGTATCGTGGAGCAGATCAATGGCACTTTGAAGTCCCGAGTAGCCAAAGTATGTTCATCGACTTCCTTAAGTTGGCCTGATGCTCTGCCCTTGGTACTCATGAGTATGCGTAGCACACCAGACAGGAGGACAGGTCTCTCTCCACACGAAGTTTTAATGGGGAGGGCAATGAGACTTCCGTCTGTACCAACTACAGCTTTGTTGAATATTACAGATGACCTGATCCTGGATTACTGCAAGGGTCTGTCTGACGCCATTCATTCTGTGTCTCTTCAGGTGCAGGCTGCTGAAGTTCCATCTTCAAGAGATCTATGTCACGACTTGTGCCCAGGTGACTGGATCCTGCTGAAGAAGCACGTCCGGAAGAACTGCTTAGACGTGCGTTGGAAGGGCCCCTATCAAGTTATCCTGACTACGAATACCGCTGTGAAGTGTGGAGGGCTGCCAAACTGGATTCACGCTTCACATACTCAAAGAGTTCCAGCACCCCTGGAAGAAACAGCTCCTCTCGCGGATGAAAACCCAGCTGTAGATGGCGAACCACTAGAGGGGATCAGTCAAGCTGTGGGGGTGTCGGGAGAAGTTGGGAGCGCTACAGAACAAGAAGAAGAAGGACAGGACGGCAGTGAAACTGAAGTTGCCTCAGAAGGAGAAAGTTGCTGTGAATACGTCTCAGACCCAGATCAAGCCCAGAGTGATCAAGAACTGAATGGGAGAACAAGATACAGGAGAACAAGGCGTGGAGAAGATAGTTGGCCTGAAAGAAGGAAGAGGCCAAGCTTGAAACCAGCTCCAGAGAAAACTCTTGCCCCTGTATCTGAAGACTCGGATTTAGACGAAAGTACACAAGGACAGGAACAGGAAGGTCCGAGAAGATCGAGGAGGGTGCGAGTGCCTAGCAGAAGATACGCTACTCCTGAGTGGACCTACCTCGCTGCAGATGTCCAGTGTACAGGGAACTGGGAGGGTGAGGGAAGTGACCCTGCTCAGTACTGACCCCATCATAACAGTGGCAATAGTGTTGTTGATACCGGGAGTGGAAGTCGAAGGGTTGCTGACACTCAATATCCCCTATCCTCCTTATCTGAGTGGAATAAGAGACTTGGTTTTGAACAGAATAGATTTCCCGACTTGTTGTCCAAGGAGGTCAATACTTGGGGAGGTCCTTCTTCGTTTGGAAATATTAGAAGCCGTGATTAGAGTCGCTGGAACACGTATAATTTCGGATTGCTAAAAGACTGTGTGTAAGACTTTGTAAATAAACAATTTGAGAGATAACCTCGCGCCAAGTGGAGGAAAGAAGAAACAAGGGACTTCCATTTAGAAGACGGAGAAGGGCTAGGGTTGTCTGTTGCTATAGAAAACAAGACTGATCTTGCGGAAAAGATTATCAGCTTCCAGGTGTGGTTCGAAAAGAGACATTGTACAAAGAAAAAAAACTGTGAAAGAAAACTAGAACTACACTGTGTGAGATCATGGAGGTTGGCAACCCGAACCGCAGGGCCAAATGTATAATAGGCACACTTTTAGTGGGAGTGATTTTTCTTATAGCTTTAGTAGTTACTATATCATATGTAGTGGGACATGAAAATGAGGAGAAGGCTGCAAAGGAAGCAAAAATTTTATCGACACAGAAACCTACTATTGCTGGTAAAAAGGGGAACAATTCAGAGACAGATAAAGCTTTACTAGCAGCAGAGACTCGTAGGTTACATGTAGATGAATCACAGGGAAATTTTAAATCGAATGCGTATGCTAAATTGCTTTATGAATATATAGATGTTATGGAGGCTAAGAATTGTTATGTGTGCATGAAATTGCCAGCCTCTGTAGATGAAGGTATCAGATATCATCATCTTCCATTGACTTATGGAATCACATGTAGTTTGTTGCTGAGCATATTTTATGAACGTGATGGGTTTGAATACTATTTTTCAAACTTCGATGCTATTTTACCTGAAGTGCCGAATTACAAGCATTTAAATAAGTGGGATTATTATAAGAGTGAAGACAGATTACAGAAATTTTTCCTTCCCTGGAATACATTAGATACTTCACATGCCCGAAGAAATAATTTGACTTGTAAAGTGTCAGAAATTGAGAAAAAGTTTGTAGGGCAGGTGGATGATCGATACAGGAGACAGAAGATTTTAAAAGCTTCAGGTCAATGGAAAACAGATTGGATTGAGGAAGAAAGGGCACACCAAAGAAAGGGTAGCAATGGTCCAATAGCTTTAGATCGAAAGAAAAAGGGGAAACTGTGTATACATAGGGGTGAAACCTATTATGAGAATGTGTTTGTGGGAAAAGTGAGTTGTGAACATGCTTTCCAATTAGAATACTATTCGAAGGACTTTTTGAAAGAAATGCAGGTGATCCCAAATGTATATTTTGTCTGTGGAAGAAATGCATACGTGAAACTATCAGATAATTGGTATGGATCATGTTATTTGGCAATTGTCTTCCCCAAAATATACCATGCTGAGGATTTGGAAATTATAGAGGGAGGAACTCAAGCTAGAGGAAGAAGGGATGTAAGCGCTGAGGAGGTAGTTGGAGACGTATTTGGTGCTATGTTTCCTATTTTAGGGATAGCATTAAATGATGTCAAGATTAGAAGATTGGCAACAGTTGTGGATAGGTTGTCCGCCAGTACTGCTAGGTCACTAATGCTGGTGGAGGGAGAAATGCAATCGATAAGGGCAATGGTTCTTCAGAACCGACTTGCTCTAGATGTTCTGTTAGCCAAAGAGGGAGGAGTCTGTAAGGCTTAAAAAGGTCCAGGAATGTTGCACTTACATTCCAGACAACTCAAAACCTTTAGAAAAGTACATTCGGAACATTACTGAAATACACCATGAAATTGAGGATTTGACAAAGGTAACAGTGTGGGAAAAAGTAGGTCAAGGAATGGGTAAAGTTGGAGGTTGGTTTGCCAACCTAGGAAAGAATATTATTTGGTACATACTGAAACCTATCATCATAATAGTGATTTGTATAATCACTTTGTGGGGATTGGTTCGGCTGTACAAATGGTATAGATCAAACCGGTTGCAAAGAACCATGAGAAGGCAAGAGAGGAGATTGACTGCGATGCAGGATAACCAGTATAGGAGTCTGAAGGCTCTAGAGATGATGAAACGAGGGGGTACTGCAACGACTTCAGTTTGATTCAGATAATACCTCAGGGATGGTGTTGTGATGGTGATGACTACTGAAAGTCATCAAAGGGGGGATTGAGAGAGCGCAAATCAAGAAAAATAGAAGTGCACCATATTTACAAGCACATTGTATTAGTTTAGTAAAACATTATATAAGAGTGTCGAATCTATAGAGTGAAAATACATAAGAGTGTTTAATTAAAATAGAATACCTATATCAAGTGTGAAAAGCTAATGTAGATGTTTGTAGTGATGTTAGAATGGTGTTGAAATCTCATGTTATGTGGCGGTGGTAGGGGAAAATGTAATGCTGCTAAACGTAGAAATGTGTAGGCCACATGGCAGTTCACATAGAGTACAAGATGCTGTTACACTCTTACACGATGGTGGATTTCAATATTATTGTAATTCAAAGTATTACTGATTCTAGAACTGAATATGTTTTATAGACATTTCATATAATCATTGTGTGTAATAAGTTAGAATACTGTTTAGAAGAAATTAAATGTTTTGCAGAGTGCACAGGCCCGTTCATGTAATTCTAGATAGGCCTGAATAGACAAAGTCATTTCGTTTGATCTGTATGTGCTCGTTAGAGAAAGGTCGTGCTAGGCACATTTTGTGGAGCTTGTTCGAATGGTTTACGACTTAAAGATATGGTGGAGGCCGGAATTTGGGGCCCACAGTACAAGTGTCTGTTTGCAGGTGCGAGGAGGTTTTAATCAAGAGAATGATGAATAGACTTTTGTTCAAGAGAGCCAGGCACAGGTCTGGAGGAGTCTTCAGGAATTTCCTGGGGGTACCGTCTTGCCGGAGAGGAGCCTGGGAAGCAAGGTCAACGCTAACGATGGGCCCAGAGGAGTACCAGCATGGAACATACCAGAACCAACACCACGTGAGGGGTGTCTCTAAGGGGTGTCTCCAAAGGGCGTTTCTATTGTAAAGGTGATTTTGTATTAGGGACAGTACCCCGGGGTGGAGTTAAGGCAGATGATCTGAGGAACCTAAGAGAGCAGATGGGTAGGCAGATAGGGAACTGCGAGACATCGTTTTTTGGAACAAAGACTAAGGGAAGTGTGTGTTCTTCTTTGGAAGTCACCACTGCTGACACCTTTTTAGGTTAAGATCTTGCTAAGTAGGGATGTCACTTAGTCTAGTGTAGGGACAGTCTAACCTGATTTCTTTCCTTTCTGTAAATGACTCATAAGCTACAGCTTGTGTCTATTCTTGCAACTTTGATGATTTTTGAATTTGTTTTGGTAATATTCTTCTGCCGACTAAGAGCATTTAGAAAATTCATGTTTGTATTGATACCCGTATATCTTTTGAACCTTATACTGAGATGTTTGTATCTCCAGTTAAGTTTGGCTTTGTAATAAACTTTTAAACTTTTTAAGCTTCAGTGGTTCTTTAGAGTGGAGTAAGTCATTAACTGATTGACCTAGTAGTGGATTGCCTTTTACTCTATGACAGGTACCAACGGTTCAGTCGACCGGAGTTGGGATCTAGATCTATAACAAATAGACCAGAAATCCCGCGTTAACAGTTGGTTATAGGCAAATATCAAGAAGCGTGATTTAGAGTAAGAAGAATAATGTATGGATAATTTCTTTTTAATTTATATTTTAAAATATTTGCAATTAATTAACCTGCAGTAAATGTTTGTATATTGGTATGTCAGGATAGAATTTAATAGGTTGTATGAAATTTGCGTTGAATGAATATTCAGCAATAGATTGAATTGTACGTAATGATGTATGCAGGTAAGTTGTCATCTGAATAACAAGGTTTTAAAATGCTATATGTTTTCTAGATAGCTTCACAATCTGGCAACAGACAACTAATGAAAGTGGGGCTCAGATCAGTATACCAAGTTCAACTAGTTTTAATACTAGAGACAAATTGTTAAATTGGAAAAGCTTTTAAGAACATAATATTTTTATTTTTACCTGTCTGGCTCTGATCCCATTTCTCTCTTTTCCCATTTTTCCCTCTCTGCCTTTCTTCTTTCACTCAGTCTTTCTATCCCGTACGTCTGGGACTACATCTGGCACTGAGTATTAAACTTCCTGGGTATCTCCCAGCATCTTTCCCTGTCTTCTGACTCACTTCTTTTCCTGTCTGTAAGAAATTGGGTTGTTGGTTGACTGGGCTGTGAGCCCTGGACTAGCAACAACCAAACTCTTCGTCAGAGTAAGGCACAAGCCAACTACAAATTAATCTGCGCTCAACCCTCTGTTATCTTGGCACAGAGCAGTCAGACTTAAGTTAGAGGCAATGAGTAAACTATTCATGCAACTCTTCAAACAGTAATAAAGTGAAAACCACTGCAAAAACGAACCCCACACCAAGTTAGAAAAATAGACCTTTCTTTAATAAATAAAACAAGACCAAAATGACAAAACCCCAATTGGTAGAACCGGAGATATGACCTTTTAGAAATGTCAGTGAAAACAGCGCCAAAAAGTCCAAAGTACTAAATGTGGATATTTGGACATGCCAGACCGGAACGAAGTCACAAGTTCAGGCCGACCACGATGGAGCCTGCGCCGGCCACAAGAACGCAGTGAGGCCCTCTGAACAAAGTCAATTAAATCCTGTGTATCAGTTCAGAGAATGCAGCAAGGCTGCAATGCAAGGTCCTGTGTCATTATCGAGGATGCCGTCGACGAGGATGAGTCATGCAGTCAAGGTGATTGATCGGTTTTGAAGAGCTGCAAGGCTGCGATGCAGGGTCATCATTGAGGCTGCAATGAAGAGGGATACGAGGGCCTGTACTGAGGATGGGTCATGCAGCCACATTTCTGATGAGGTTGCAGACTGGGGGGCGATGTGGATCTTTGCGAAGGGTCCAATCCACGCTGCAGCAGTGATACTTCGGTTCTGTTCAGGGCGATGTGGATCTTCGTGAAGGGTCCAATCCACGCAGCAGCGGTGATACTTCGGTTCTGCTCGGGGGTGCACACCAGCAGAGGAGATGCATCAGTCCTGCTGAATCCAGGAAGGCTGGCAAAGCAAATCAAGCCCTTTGAAGAGCTCTAATCTAGAACCTTTCTGGAGAGAAAATTAGATTTGGACCACATGTCCACAGTCTAAGATTGTTCTTGCAAAGGCAAGACTAATGGCAGATTAAATATTGAGCATGCACAATCAGTCTGCAAATATATAAACCCCAAATTAAAGTTGATTTTCAAAAATGTATTTTGAACTACTGTACTAAGATATTCGTTTTGGCAAAAAGTTACAGCTGTGTTATATTTGCTAAGATGTTTGCCCCATGACAACAAAAATATACTGCATCAACTGTTGTAATAAATTAGCTCCCGGCTGAAATGATGTTGAATCCAATGTTCCTTTTTAAAAAGAAAATCCATCATTTACCTCACCACAACTTCAACACTTCAGAAAACAATTTTACAGAAACCACACATATCAAGGAAACCATTTACCAACTAGCATAGTTCAACTAGATTATACACATCATCACACATAACAGAGAAAATGTAATCTCTTGTTTGCATTAACTCACACTCCTCCCTCAAGTGCACTGCCTACGTTTCAGGTCCCCTAAATCAGTATAAACTTGACATTTTCATCAGAACTAATATGTGCCTCAGATTACATGCCATTCCTAATTTTTATTAAATTCTAAGAATTTTAAGGAGGGTGTTTTCACATATACACTATAGACATGTTGATAGCTACAGAAGATTGAACCCTCCATCAATAAGCATTCAACACATAACTTTACCTCAGCAGCAGCCACCCAGTGTCCAAGAGTCTCCAGTCATAGTATAAGCTGAAAACAGTGCAACTTGCTGAGTTCTCGCTTTCAGTCTCCTCCAATGCCAAGCCCCTGTGTTTCTACTAGTTATCGTCTTTCTCTAAAGGAACATGTCACCCCAAAAGGAAATACACAGTGGTGTAGCGGGGAGTTTGTGGGGAAGGTGGTTCCCCCCGCTCCTAAATGAATTTGCCAATTGGGCAACAAACGTAGGAATCATCGCCAGCACTACCCTGCTCTTCGGCATTGCAGCAAAGGTGGGTCCGCCACAGTGCCTAACTACACTACTGGAAATGCATGTATCAGATCATCAATAGCAGCATTTTTACTATATTTCAAATTTTCAGCACCACAGTGCAAACCCTCCTCCTTTTGGACATCAATTGGACAATGCACTGTTCCCCAACACCATACCCATCCCAATAATACTGACCATCCCTTTTTTGCAAAGCAGTATACAGCCACGAAAACCTGATTGCGATCTAGAAAAGTTCTCAGTCATTGGACATACTGGCAGCATCATTGCATTGTGAAAGTACCAAAAACAAAGAAAAGATCCACACACACCTCTAACCTTCAAGAAAGAATTCAAGGCCATTGTTATTTCACAGCAGTTCCCATCCACTGATTTTCACCGCTCAGCTGAAACAACTACCTACTGTAAATGCGTATCTTCTGTACAAACCATAATCATTGAGTATGTTTGCAAATAATCTCAACAAAGGGATGTAATCTTACCTCTGGTATCCACTAATAACAATATTATACCATGTACTGCTTTTCTAAACAAGCACACCTGCACTTGAAAACTGAGCATTTTAAGAAAATAATTCATCTGTTCCTCAGGACAAATTCTGCATTTTAAATACCTGAAAATTATCAGACTGTCTGAAACTGACTCAAGTTGCATCATAGGTCTTAAAGTCTCTCACTGTTTATGGACAGATTTCATCACACTAATTTCTAAATATTTTTCCCCTCCTGATCTATATTATGCTGAAGCTTTAGTGCTTTCGCTTGCGCACCATCGGTTTTAAATAGTCTGTACCAACTGCTCGAAGGGCTGTACTTTTATTTTCATACAGAGGTGAATGTAGCAAAATAAGGTCCTAACATTATTGTTCTGCATCCGCTTTGCACTAGGGATTTAAGTCTTAAAAAGGGACCCCCTCATCAGGCATCTGCCTGTTTTTCTAAGGAATGCAGTCTGGCGAAAGGGCATTTAATTAAAGCGGCAAAAAAGGGATCCCAAGAGGAAATCTCTGTTGCTTGTGCGCATTATAAATGCACTATTGCATCCTCCAAACAGAGTTGGATAGATTCCAATTGGCCAGCACTAGTTGAGGCAGCAGATAATAAGGATTCTCAGACTTTCTGGAGAATCTTTTCACAAGGTAGTGTCCCTTAGAGCTCTCAATTCCACCTTAGCAGTGGGTAGATCACTTTACCAACATCTACACCCAAACTACAAGTCAGCGGACCCGCCAGTCGAATTAAGATGCGAACACCACCACAGCAGTCGAATGTCTATATTTTGTATTGAGGCAGGTGTTGCACTCTGCAGCACACGCTGCAGTACATAAAATGGACATTACATATATCCCTGATCCACATGGGGGGACACCCTAAACTCAAAACTGAGGGCCAGGGGGAAAAGGGGTCCAGCTACGGGCCCCCAATGTCCCTTTCCACCAGCCTTTTCATGGTGGGTAAACTGCCATGAAACAGCCGGCTGGGAAGGAAGCCATTGTAGAGATCGATGTTCCATCTGGCGGTCCGACGGGCTCCTTGAGCCCATCAGATCCATGGAGGTCGATCCCTCCAACCGCCACCCATGTAACCGCCATCCAAATGTTGCTGGCAGAAAACAATATTGCGATGTCGGTAAGACAGCCACCGATGGGCTGTCAGTGGCAGTCCCACTGTCATTGTAATCAGGCCCATTGTCTACTGCAACTTATTTCACTCTGAGCCTACTATATGGGATACATACAATTAATGATTTGTCAAACAGGATGCTAGCAGGTTGGAAGGTTTGCGAGTGCTGGCAGGGTGCAGAGAATATTCCAGTTTATAAAAAGGGTAAAAAAAAGCGCTCGTAGTAATTATCAGCTCATCAGCCTCATTGACAACCTCCAGAACATCTTCTGTCACAATGTTCTGGCCAGACTCTTGGATTGGGTCGATGAAGCTTTCATACTGCCTTCACTACAGGCTGGTTTTCACACCAGGGGGAGTACGACAGATCAAATGTTTTGCTTTGACCTCATCATCTCGAAATATATTAGGCTCTATAAGGACCATCTCTATTAGGTTTTTGTGGACCTCAGGGCATCTATGGGGCTAGATTACACACGCTTAGACACCCTCATAAGATTATGCAATAACACCTTTGCTTAAGTCAGATGGGATTGGATGGTGAACTCTATATATTTGTAGAACTTGGGGTGTGGCAAGGGTGCGTTCTCGCCCCAAAATCATTCTCATTGTATATAAATGATGTGGTAAAGCACTTATGTAACTATGTTCGCCATTCTCCAATATTAGGACATCACACTCCTGCACTACTTTTTGCAGACAATGCTCTTCTGCTCCCACGAACACCACCAGGACTCAAAAACCTGTTGAACACATTTACGAAGTTCTGTGATCTTTGTGGCCTGGCAGGTGAAAACTAAAATAATGGTACTTGAACCTCACAGATCATGCAGAGGGGGATTTCTAATAGATGGTTGAAAATGTTTATTATCTGGGGATTAGACTAGATACATTTAAGAGATGGAAATCCCAATTGCAAAAAAAGTGAATTAACACTGTTACATTCTTCTCCAGCAATTGCCAAGAGGTCCCCAAATCTGTCTCCCCAGCTACTGAAGTTTACAAGGCAAAAGCTCAGGCTGCTGCACTGTATGGGGCACAATTAGAGGGGTTTGTCAACTCTTGAGGCCCAACTACAAAGGAAAATTGTTTCTTGAGATCCCTGTTCAGCTTAGCTCAAGGCACCCCATTATTTTTTTTATATAGGCCTAAAGAGGATCTGTGATATGGTAGCACTGAAACCCCTCCTATATTGGGCAGGCTGTGCTCCACCCCAGAACTTTCTAAATATAGGTCTGCTGCACTGGAATTGTTGAAATTGAGTAAATTCACTCTTCCACCTTGGTTTCAAACATCAAATGTCATCTCTATGATCTAGGCTTGAATGATTATGGGAATAATACTTCATTAATCACCTCTAGCTCCAAGGCTATTATAAAACATTCCTATTGGAACAGAAACATTACTGGTTATCATCGTAAGGCCCAAACTCTCTCTCTCTCTTTCTCTCGCTCTCATTTTTCATCCACTTCCCCTAGTTGTTGATTGTTGAAATGCCTTATCCAAGTGTTTATGTTTGGGGTTTTTGATGTACGGGTCAAGGAGGAATGTTATATTTGGGGTCGGCCACCCCATGATGAAAAACGGTGTAGGGGTGTTCACTATATGGATCCCTGAATGGGCATCGGGTAGACCCGCCCGATGTCATGGACAGTAAGCAATAAAGAAGGCTAGGACCCGCTCTCACTGTCCTTAGCCAGTATCAAAGCATACAGAGCCTGTGCCTTGTTATTGGCCAAGATAATTGCTGAGCCTAGAGGCCCTGCGCGTTACCCCGGGCACCGACAGAACAATCATGAACATTGCGCACAAAATGGAGCTGTGAAGATGGAGTCGCACTCGCTAGTGGGAAGCATGCACACATACTTAATCAGTAACTCAAGGGACTCTATCCTGATGACATTTTCCACACTGCCCCAGCGCAGAAATGTCTGTGCATCTCTTTTTGTCCTCTTGAGGGCATAAATAAACTACAAGTATCTTCCAGTTAATGCATGTTTTGATGACAGCAGGGCTCGGCAACACAAGATAATAATTGCCTTTTTGTATTTCAGGGCTTTAGGTGTTTGACTTCAGACGGTATCTCGAATAGACCAGTTTCTGCTAGATCCACCCTTTCATTCATCTTCTTGAACTCAGCACTTATCAGGTTAACTTCAATATTTATTGTATCAATTTTGTGTTCGATGCTGTTATGGAGGACGTCACTGCTTCAGAGCATCAAGTAGGGTTGGCTGTTTCCAGAGGCAGTTCAGATCATTCACTTTGCTTTGTAGTTCCTCTTCCCACTCCTTTCAAAAGACACATTCCTCCAGGTGTTTTTGTAGTTACTTACAGTGCTTTGATGGCAATAAAGAAGTGCTGGGACTCACTCTTAAGAGTACCTTTTGGACCTGAGAAGTGCCAGTACCCCTACATTAAGGGGTATATTCACAAGGACTCAACTCCAAATTATCCCCACCCTAACGCAACAAATGTGGAGATACAATTAACACCCCATTCACAAGCTGGTGCAAACTGCAGACATCGCCTGTATTCCCACGATAACTGCCCAAAAATCTATCTCCACGGTGGGCACCACTAACTAACCCTAATGAGATGCAGAGTAGGTGTACCTTTGCGAAAAACACACGAAAATACCACAACACTACTTTCACAACGAAATGCCAGATCTGCGATTCAGACCACAACCAGGCTGTAAGCCACGGTAGCAGCAGGTATTTAACACCTGCCTCCTGCAGGTGTTAAGCCAGTCGACTACCTGCAGTAGGCAACGGAGCCCTGCACACAGCCACACCCGAAGAACAAACAACGCCATGGAGCTACTCATCATGCAGCTCGGAGCCCCAACATGGCCACAACACCCACCGCCACCACCCCAGGACCGCCACCACCCCAGGACCTGGACCCGACGCCCGGACCACCACAGAGGCAGCACCGCGTAAGACAGCAGACCTATCGAAAACACACCAGTTTCACAGACCTAACGCCCGAGCAAGTCATTGCCCACTACAGGCTCAAAAGGACAACCATCATCCGCATCATGACCCACATCACCCACAGGTTGACGGTCCCAACACAGCAGACAACCAACATCCCTCAGCAGACAACGCTTCTGGCTGTGCTGTACCTGTTGGCCTCTGGTACCTTCCAACCAACAACTGCCAGAGTCGGAGGGGTCTCACAGCCAGCCCTATCAAAGTTCATCACATCTGTCCTGGATGCCATCCTCAGCTTCATACCCCAGTACCTTCACATTCCCCACACTATGCAGGAGCAGCAGGAGACCAAGCAAGTCTTCTACGCCATAGCCGGATTTCCGGCCGCGTTGGGGGCAATAGACTGCACACATGTCCCACTTGCGCCCTGTTGGGCCTGTCAGCCTTAGGGTGGTCTTCCTCCACATTTTTGCCCTTTTGCCTCACATTTTTGCCTCACATTTTGTTAGACTTAGGTGTCTGGGTGCCTTTCCACTGCTAAACAGTGCTGAGGTGCAGGTGCTCTCCCCTAAAAAACATTGTGACACTGGCATATCTGCCATAGGCCCCTGCTACTGCAGTGAGGCTTAACCCTCCATAGGCTAACATTGGGAACCCCCCTTCTGGGATAATTTCTGACTGGGACCTAGAAGGTCTGTCTTGTTTGGTCTCATTAGAATCAGGAAGGGGAACCGTTTCCGATGATATATGGGGCTTGGGCACTACTACTCTAGAATTCTCCCTGTTAGAAAGTAGATATTTCTCTGCCTACACTTAGTCTCAGCACTGCAGACTCCCCTCTCCCATCTGCATACTGATAGCCTGCCTGGGCTGTGAGGAGGAAGTGGTGATTCACACCTTCTCCACTTAAATAGGCTGTGACTGGCTGCCCACTGCAGCCTTAACAGCCCTGCCTTTTGTCATTATGACAGCCACGTCAGGGAAGGCAGGGAACATCCCACAACTCCCTGGACTCTTCCAGAAACTCCTACCCCCTAGAACCTTCCAGAAACTTCTACCTCCTTCTAGTAGCTAGACTGCAGGGTATAAAAGGGAGGGTCCTGGCCACACATCTCTGTTACACTACTGCATCAGGAGGAATCTCTGATGGAGTGAAGATGGCTGCGCCAAGAGGATTGCCACACTGCTGAGGCTGACTGCTCCTAGGAACTGCTGCCCCACCTTGCTGAGCTACCCTTCTGCCTGCTGATCTTGCCCTGCCAGGGAGACTGAAGAAACAACACCAGAGTGTCTCCATAAACTACTGCTCACTGTTCCCCTGCCTGGTGGGAAATTCAGGAAGACAACAGCATTTTCTTCCCCTCTAAAAACTACCTTCTTTCTGAACAACAGCGCTTTAAGGACTTGCAGCTGCAACGCTGTGCCTGCCCTCAGCATCGCTGGCCCTGTGATCTTTAATAACTGCCACTGCAGCGTGGGGTATGTAAGACTGATTCACCGTCACCCCTGAAGTCACCGCCGCCGGCACGAGCGGAGCACGTTTTCTAAATCACCCCCTCCGTGGATTGAGACCTGCAAGTGGTCTACGGCTGCACCCTGTGACTGCGGGACTTTGGGCCTGTCTCCGTTGCTGGTGCGACTTCTGAGCCTTCTGAAATTTCCACTGAGATCACCTCCGTGGGCCCGAGTCCAGGTGCACCAAAATCGCTGAGGGAATCACAGCCGCCGGCCTGGACCCTCGGGAACCCCATGCACTGTACCTCTGACGTCAGAGCAAGGCCGCGCTAGGATTGGTGCAGGCACGGGGGTGTTGCCCGGCAACCAGGACTTCCCTGATTTCACAGCCACGGGGAAAGGACACCGCCCCGGGAGACCGCTGTATCGAAGCTAGAAGGGCTGCCCGTTCCTATCCTGTGCAGCCGTGACGTGAAATCCAGCATCCTGGGAGACCCACAAAGCCTCGAAGCCGGTGCCCGCCTTAGGTAACGGACAGCGTGCAAGTTAAGTTGCCTAGTGGGCGAAGTTGGCAGGAGCGGGTTGTAGGCTGCGTGGACTGCCCTCTTTGTTAATGAGTGTCGGGGACTGTGTTCATTTGTTAGTGGGCCCGCTCTGGACTGTCGGGGCATTTCCTTGCATCGCGGACCTGCAGGTGACTCCTGGCTTGGGAGATCCGGCCTGCGGGAGACTATTTTGGACATTCCTTGAGTACAGCAACGACTGGTATGGTAGCCGAGTTATGGTGCCTAATCTACTTCACTTGTGGAACTATTTTGCCCTTATGTTTCCCTTCTGAAGGATAGTGCGTTGCAGGCTATTTGGCAACAGCCGTCCCAAAGACATTTTGCCTGACATAGCTGATTGTGTATGGTGAAACCTTACTATTTTTTAGATCTTGCATACTTTTTAGATAAAGGTATTTTTATTTTTACATAAAACCGGTGTGGTGTCACTTTTGTGAGTGCCTTTACTGTGTTACTGTTGGTGTGTGTTGCCTCTTGCATTTAGCCTACTTGCTTCGTGCCAAGCTACCCTGTCGGAAGCGCTGGTCACTACTTGGACGAGGTGCATACCCCTGCCAACTAGAGACACCGGTTCTAGCATGCCCCCTGCGGATACAGCACACTACTACCGCAACAGGAAGCACATATTATGGCACCACAGCCACACAACAGCAGAACGCGTGTAGATGGGTTATGCAGCCATGTGCATAGGATGCAAGTGGCCCGTGAATGGCAATGTACACAATGGCAAGTGAGGCATGGATGTGCAGGGCAGGCATGGGGAGGCAAACCACAGCCATGTTGATGCAGATCACAACTGCTGGTGTCTGGAGAGTAGCGAACAGTGGATGCACCCATGTCACACCAGGCCATGGCTCAGATAGCGGAAATGTCGCTTGCTACCCCGTGTGCGTGTGGATAGTGGGAGGGCCATGAGTACGCCAGGGCTGCACAGGGGTGTGGACAAAAACCCCGTGGTTCTCACCCGGAAAGGCAAACGTCACTGACAGGGCGGCGCCTCTCATTCCGTCATGAGGCCGATGCCGTGAGCAGCGGGGCCTGCGACCCTGTGTGCCTGCCGCTCCCCAGGACGTTGATACCCAGACTAGGCCTGCCCGCACCAGCGCCCAAGGCCACACCGCCCATTTGCCGACACCACGAGCCGGCGCAATCACAACGCCCCAGTCCAACAAGCTATGCAGCCTCTACCGGCCCCCACAATGCTGGCCCACATTGCTCTTTTCTCATTGACATACTCCACTGGTGTCCCCTTCGTCACAGTGGGCCCCACATGTGCAACTGTGTCCTGAGTCCTGAATGGCAGTGACCCCAAATCTGTGGCAGCGGCCACAGTGCTAGACTCCCTTCGATCTGTGAGGCATGATTCCATATGGCAGGCCGGCGACACGTGGTGCCACTAACCCTGTTCAATGTAAGCTGGCGACTTGTGGTATCACTAACCCAGATCAACGCAAACCAGCGACACGTGGTGCCACTAACGATGTTCAACGCAAGGCAGCAACATTTGATGCCACTAATCCTGTGCTCCGTGAGTGACCGTCAACCTCCGGCAGAACATCATTGGTGTCTGAGCCTGTGGCCTGGAGCTTGTCATCAGCAGAGGGCTAGTACGGACTTGGTGTTCGTCATGAGTCTGTGGCTTCGATCAGTGAGGCATGATTCCATATGGCAGGCTGGCGACACGTGGTGCCACTAACCCTGTTCAACGCAAGCCAGCAACACGTGGTGCCACTAACCCTGTTCAACGCAGTCCGGCAACACGTGGTGCCACTAACCCTGTTCAACGCAAGCCGGCGACGTGTGGTGCCACTAACCCTGTTCAAAGCAAACCGGCGACACGTGGTGCCACTAACTCTGTTCAATGCAAGCCAGCAACATGTGGTGCCACTAACCCTGTGCTCCGTGAGTGACCATCAGCCTCCAGCAGAACATCATTGATGTCTGAGCCTGGGGGTTGTCATCAGCAGAGGGCTGGTACAGACTTTGTGTTTGGCATGAGTCTGTGGCATCATATCCTACATGTTGCAGGACACACCTGGCATGTGCCCTCTGCATCATGCCCTGGGGGTCAACCTTCCACTGTCCACCGAGTCACTCTGTGACACGCTCCTTTAACTTTTACGAGAACCTGCTCTATGCTCGTGACCCTACCCCAGTCTCCCGCAGGTCAGCATCCCGTGGCGGTGGGCCCGTGTCGGCCGTTGTGCATCCGGGGCCACTAACCCTGTGCGACTCAAGTGATGGGGTTCATGTTGTCCTCTGCAGTGGGTCAGGGTGCATCTGTGGAACTCCGCAGTTGGTGTAGTTTTTTCAGTGGCATTTTCCGTCTACTGTTCTTGTGCTTTTTCACTTATTATGTGTGGGTATTGCTGGCCTCGTGCTGGTTGTCACTGTTTTCTTATCACGTCTGGGCACTTTGTGTGTTTTTCCGCGTTGGGGTTTGTGTTTTTATCTCCATCGCAGTGGTTGTATCGCGGACATTGGCCGCGGTTTTGGCAGACTATCGCATGCTACCACCTTGTTGTGAATTCCACATTGATGCGGGGTTATTTTCCCATGATGCGATGTGTAAAGGTGTGTGAGCTCTTTTTGGTGATGTTTAGCACACATTCATGTGAATATACCCCTCAGTGTATTGCATCAGAGCTGAGAAGAGCAGGTACCATTCTTTTCAAATTAAAGAAGTGCAGGTTCTCTGTATTGGACAGTACCTGCTCATTTAAAGCACTGGTCCCTTGGAATCTCACAGGTCTGGCCATTTCCATGACAGCAGTATCCACCTCAGGTGCACCTCAAAGCCCGTGAGTATCTTCCAGCGGCTATTGATCTGTATCAGGAGGTATGCAATTATTCCTTTCACAGGGCCTGAAAGATCCTGCGAGGGAGTCAACAAATCTACATGGTCACCTGATCAATATTATGGTCACTTTTTCCCAATCAAACAGACACAGTCAAACTGCCTATTGGTACTCCTCCCTCCCTTTAATATTACACATCTGTACTGTTTGACTTTTCATGACTACTCATTGCTTAATTCATAAAATAAATAAGTTCCAGGGCCCTCGTTAGTAGGCCACTGCTGCTTGTGCCACCCACTACCCCTTCCAGCACAGCTAGTGAGAGTACCAACACAACTATTAACCATCACACACTTACAGTGTGACAGTTCAGACTACTCCACGCCCTCAAAGCTTTAAGAATAGCTTGGGTGGCAGGTATGAGTAATTTTTAAAGTATGTTGAATTGATAAACAACTGTTGTTATGATACTCTCTAAACTACACAAACAGCACCACCATGTGGCAGACTGTCATTAGTGCCACTGTTGCCAATTAAGGGCCGGTGCAGAGCACCGGAGACCACCGGCTCAAATTAAGCACTGCTATCCCTCTGAATGGTCAAGTGGTATCCCAACATACTACTTTATATGGCATTCATGACCCTTTTCATCTGTAGGCAAAGCTCAGCGTATCCCCCTCAGGGGGCAAGAGGGCTAGTGATGAGCTCAGAAATTGTCCATAAGAGAAGGAAAGTGGGGACATGGGAGGGCTAGTCCACCTATCTCATCCACAGCCTTCAATGAAACAGCTCTCCTAAATGCAGCCTCTGTATCTTGTGTCACTTAACCAACACTCCTTTCTCATTGGCGAGCACCCACCCATTTTTGAGTGCCATGCCCTAACCCCACTCCAGAGCTTATAATCAGCTCTCACCACGGTGGCATTTCTCCTTACTGGCTGTCTCCGGCATCCCTCAATCCTGTTTCTTCATTAAGCGAGGATGAGTTAAAGGGGGCTCTCCTCTTCAACCACCTATAACTGTGGTTGGCACCAAGAAAGTCTCTTGGTTTCTTCTGACGCTTCACAAAGGTTTAATGGCTTTCTGTGGCCAGAGTAGCTGTGTGGGTACTCAGCTCTATTAGATTCCACCATCTTGCTCGGTGCTTGAGCACACCCAATAAATATTACTAAAATTGATTACCAATAACTTCATAAAGAGATTCTCATAGTGAAGGAGAAGCAAATCTATTGTGATGAAACAACAAAACGTGGCCAGATGCCAGGACAGGAAGCATGTGTAGGATGGGTGGGCAAGTGATCACTACAGAATCTCTGCACACTTCTCCCTGGTCCAAATCTTCTTAGCATTATCATGAGACAGTGTGCGCCTTCTTTAGACAATCTGAAGTTGCTAATATTACAGCGAACCTCGTTTCACGAGCCGCCAAAGTAGTTGATGCAGGTGTCTTACGCCCTCCTCCCGACTTTATTATTCAAATGTTATTGAGTAAAACACTGGATAATTGAGGCGGGTATCGGTGGTCAAAGGGATAGGCAAATATCGGTCATTCTTAAGTGACATTGTGGTGGACGAAAGGCATTCATGTCAGAGAAAAAATACAGCTTGGAGGGAGTGCTGGTGAAAAAAAAAATTGTGAAGACAATACATTTTCCAGTAACGTATGGGGAAAAATATGTTGCTACCAAAGAAGAGTGTTGCATTACGCAGAATAAAACGTGCAAAGCCTGCAGTCATATCATTCTCAAGTGCTATTTCACAACATTATAAGGCTCAACAGGGATATGGATTTTGACATAAAATAGATTTACTTTAAGGTTTTTTTTCCCTGTGCACTGAATGTAGGTTTCCAATCCAAAAGGATCAAAAGGGGCCTCCTCGGCAGATGGAGGTCTTAAAATTGCTGGATAGTCTTGATCAGAGAAAATGTTAGAGAAGACAAGTTCTGAGTAGTCACTGGAGAGCCTGTTTACAATGAATAAGCCTGAAATTAAAAGGCAAGCAGTTCCAGGGTTGTAAATTGATCATAGAAAAGGCCAGCCACTGACATGAGAGGAATGCAGCACAGCATTTTAATTTATGTATTAAGACCAAATTTAGATTTTAGTATCACAGATGGATGGCAGAACTTTTAGCTGACACTGCATAAAGTTAATAGAGTATTTTAAAGGGAAAATCAATTACTTTAGAGTGAAAGGAATTAATTTCCCGTATTTAGATTGGGTGCTGAGGTGCAAGTGAGCGTTTTCAATTCAGAAGTGACAGGCAGTGGGCCTGATTTTCAAAGATAGACTTAAACTTCTGTGAGCTTACGATTGTTTGCTATAAACAAAGGTGTTTTACAAGTAGTATCTTTACCAGGGCCGGACTTGCAATGCCGGGCACTGGGCAATCCCCCGGTAGGCTGCCAGGGTTGGGGGCTGTTTTTTTAGCCGGGGCTGATTTTGTTGCTGGGTGGGGCTGGGGCCGATTTTTGTACACGCAGTAGTCAGTCACTGACTCACTACTGTACTCTGCTGCGTCTGTCTCACTCGCTCCGGAGCCTCCGTGCAGTAAAAAGCACAATTTAATCAATCTCTGCTTGAATGGATAGGATTCTCTTAAATTAAATCATATGCAACTGCGCTCTGTTCAGGATAAATGATGCATTGGAGCAGGCGCAGCAGTGCCATTTTAGGGGGTGGGTGGGTAGCGTGACGCGCAGATGTCTCCACCAGCGTCTGCGCGGCCTGCTCTTAGTCTTCAGTTCACCCACCTTAGGGCGTGAGGCGGGCGCGGCTGTTGGTGGTGACACATGCACATTGGGCATCACACAATAAAAAGTGCGTGTGACCCGCATTCCAGAACCCAGAGACTGAGACAACGAGAGGCCCTCTCCTGGCACCCCATAATTTAATTATTTCTAGTCCTGGCCTGGCCCCTGCCTGTCCCAGTGTCCCACTCCCTGCAGTCGACTGTCTGCCACCTGCAGCCCGCCTCCAGGTGACTGTCGTTTGCATTTTTGCAAATTGCATTTGCAATCAGATAATGCACAGCAGAAGGAGCTGGGTGCAGTAGGAGCGCGGGGTCAACAGGTAGGTAGATAGGACGGAAGTTAGTACATGTAGGCAACAGCGGGAGGGGCAGCGCTGAAGACCAGAGGCCAGAGGGCCACCACAGTGGGACAGGAAGCATGCATTTATCTAATGTGCGGAGTGAACATAGCACTAAAACGAGGCGGCTTTTTCTGCACAGCCGCATTGCCCCATTTCTGTTTTCTATGTGCTTTGCTGAGTGCCTACTTCTGCGCCCGGTCTCTGGGGCTGCCCCTGGCAGGAGGTAACCAGCTCACATCACATGAGCATTACCTGTCTCCAGCAGGCAGATGACTACACATGGGCCATATTATCGGCCCACAGGGATACTGTACAGTTGTGCATTTTGCAATGGTGGTCAGTGAAAAGGAGTGACTCTCATGCAACTCTTCCTGGCTGCAGCTTCATTGTGCTGATGCAGTGGCCCTCTTAGATGAGCGGATTCAGCCGGTGAGGCCTCATGAATATTCACCCGTGGTTTACAACGCTACTGCCATTGTGACATATAAGTATTATTTAAGTGTCAGCAACAGCTTATTTTCCCTCTGCTCCTTCGCTGAACAGCAGCACTAGCAGAAGAAATGAGTAGTTAAAATAAGAAGTGACAGCACTGCTTAGTAAATTAACACTTCTTACTATTAGGGTGACTCTTGTTCTAGTAATAGTTTCTTGGAATTTAAGTCATAATGCACGCTCTTCAATGGAATTATTCACAATCTTGTGTTAAGTTTTCTTTCAAGCCACTATTGCATAGCATCATCTTATCCGCTGCTTTGTCTAGCTGTAGTGACTTGCATATTAACTAGTACACAGAGAAACTGACACCCAACGTGAATCACTCTTCTAGACAGTGGAAACTGTGCTCTCTGCCGGGGTTTGTGGGGGTGGCCGTGGTGGCAGCATTTATTCCAGTGCATGTATAGGTGTTTGTACCTGTGCATTAAGGAGAAGAAGTGCACCGGCCTCCCCTGTTTAAAAAGTGTTTCCAGTCTCTCATCTCTGGGGTATTGTTTGAAAGTTCTATGTGCACTGTATATTTGGCATAGTGTGAAAGTGGAACCTGTGTGCATGCTTTGGTCTGTAAATCCGAACTCTCACTCTGTTTCACAGCGCACTAGCGCCCTGGCTCCTGAGTGTGGATTTATTTGTGAGCAGGCCTGCCTGCTTTGGTTCCTCCTGCCACGGCACACGGGGCGCCCGCTGCCCCCGGCAGTGCCTCACTGACCTCAAACCCTGATGAGCTCAGGTCAGATTCTGTAAAAATGGGTTTTCTTTTTGTCAGGGTCAGGTTTTGTCTGTTGTTCGTGTGTGTGTTGACTCCGAGCAGGGCCAGGCCAGCTGAAATGTTCCGAGCCAGCAGGCAGGATACATGTTGTGTGCTCCCTTTGGTGGCACTGTGCTGCTTGACTCTTGGGGGCTGTAACTGGGTGTTGGAACTGGGGTCGCCAGTTCCCCGAGGGTAGCATGGCTCGAGCGGGTAGGCATCCGAAAGCTTATGTGTAAAGCGACCACACAGCACACGCATCCACTGAGACAGTAAAATGGGCACGCAATGAGTGACGCCACTCCAGTTAGTTTGTATAAAAATTAGATAACTTTTATATAGAGCAGAGTCAGGGTAATCAAAAATTACAGTATCAATTACTTATTAGTTTTCCTTCAGAATACATATGTTTCAACACTTTGTAATAAATACTCAGAGGAATAAATATTAAATATCTGTTAAATATTGAATATTAGATAATATTAAGTATAGATAACCACAGGCCTGACCTTAGCCTTTCTCCTTGTCAGCACCTGTAAGAAATACATTAAGGAGACAACCAAATGACATTGCATCTCATTGGTTCTACAGGCATTTTACCCACTTCTCACCAAGCAAGGGGGAGCGTTTTACAGCAGTAAACATGTAAATAAATAACTGTAGGCTTCCAATAAATGCAGCACTAAGTGGGAGAGAAACATTTCATTAAGAATAACTTCCCCTGGTGCAGGATTAACCATCTTAAGAATCACTCCAGCGGGAATGAGCATTTCCTAGATTAGGGCATTAAGCAGTTCAACAGCAGGAGTAGAAGTTTTCATTAGTTAGGCATCAACATTTCATCCAGGAGGTAACCACTTCTTTGAGCAGAAGTAAACATTTAATAACAGGTCAACCATGCATAAGGCCTAGGCTGAGCAGAACACTAGGCGAAATATGGATAATTCCTGGGTGTGGGCCTAGCCCTTGCTAATACTCTTCATCCTGGTACTGTTGGCATTCTATTACAGCCTCTCATCAGGGGTTAGCCTTTTATGACTTGAGGCCTATGAACTGTGGGTCTTGGGACCTCTAGAACAGCCCGATACGAGGGTAAACATCTCCTTAATCATGGAAGCACATTTCAGCAGGAATAACCATGTTCACAAGTGAGAACAACCATTTCATGGCTTAGCCCTGCACATTTAATTGGGCCTATGCATAACATTCCCTCAAAGCAGTAATAAACAAGCCTACTGTAATATGCACATTTCCTTAAGGCAGTTCCAAAGTTACTACAGCCTTAACTCCTTATGCATTTCATTAGGAGCACAAACACTGCATTTCTCAGCAATAACATTTCTAAAACGCAGGAATAAGCAGTGCCTCGAATGAGGGTAAACCATTCAATGGGCAGAAGCAACCACTTCCTTAACCAGGAATGACATTTCAGCGGGTAATGGTAACAGTTCCTTACTCAGTGCCCAACATTTCAATAATCCCAAAATAAGCCAGGCTTCAAGCAACAGTGAACATTACCTGGGGTAAAATACCCACATTTCCTTAATCCGGTATAGGCAGGGCATTAAGCTGGCCTATTCAGCGGGGGTAACCATTACTCTAGGCCCCAAGTGTGTCTTTTTGGGCTCGGGCCCAGTTCTAGACCTTGTATGGGGCCAACGGGGCCCAGCAACAACCTTTCCCCAGGGGAGGGGCGACTCGGGGCTTGCTTGTGCCTTCCTCCATTCTCCACCCCCGGGTTACCTTGTCCTTCAGCCCTTACGGCTCTTTCGGCGGATTCCAGGGTGGAGGGAGGGCTCCGACTCTCCACAGAGCCCTTCAGCGGAGTATCTTCTGGTTCCTGGGCCTCCCGAACCTCACGGGGCCCAGAACCGTTCAGGGCGGCCTGCGGGAGGCGCGCCCGAAGCAGCACAGCCAGCAGCTAGGCAGCAATGATGTGTGCGCGGCCTGCGGCCCCATCACGTGACAGGGGTGATGAAGCTTCAGGCCTCACACGGCCCTGAGGATAGCAGCGGCGGCCCTCTCCTGGAACTGGGGGCCGCCGGGGCGGGTTGATGACAGCGGCAGACACCAGGCTCTGAAAACCCCCGGGCTGCGACGGTTATCTCGCCTCTCAGTGATGCGGTGGCGGCCCTCTCCTGGCACCGAGGGCTGCCGATGGGGCAGAAGTAGGCGCGGAGGTTCCCGTGCAGTTGCGGTGAGTACCTCGATCAGGGCTCCAGGATCACAGTGCAATCAGGGGCACGGCGCTCCGATTGACCAGCGCTGTGAGGGATGTCAGCACTTTAGCTAGCGCCACACGGGCGCAGAAGCAGCCCAGGCAGTAGCGCTCTGGAATTACAGCGCCCCAGGGACTCATCAGCAGTTCAGACAGGTTATAGCACTTCATGCAGATATAGCGCTTCAGGGTTCTAGCGCTTCAGGGCCACTATAGCCTCAAGGTTCACAGCGCACTCTGGCAGCATCAGCAGGCTCAGTGCTTCTCACAGGGGCTCAGTAGATAAGCACTTGAGGGGCAATTTCAGCAATAGCGCTTCTGAGGCGCTTGCGGCGCTAAGACTCGCATCAGGGGTCAGAGGTCCAGCACTTGAGGGGAAACCACAGCACTCTTCTGACACAGCAGTACTGGGGTTGACAGCGCTTCAGGGGCCACGGCAGGCTATGCAGGTTACAGCGCTTCCCAGTACACAGCGCTAGTGAAACGCGATGTGGGGCACACACAGCACTTCTGTCAGCTGAGGTAAATTAGGCAGTTCAGGAGACTAGCACCAGGGAATGAGAGCGCTTAGCCAGCAGACAGTTTATTTAAATTGGAGGCAGGTCAGCAGAACCAACAGGACAGGCCACACGACAGCGGCAAACCAGAAAAAGGGGGACCCAGGTGGCGTCGGGAGCGCAGGGAGCGATAGAGCGCCAATACCTGGTTGATTCCTCAATAGTCCTGTGGTGGTTTGGTTTCTTCTTGGCGCTTTATGTTTCTTGCGCCCTTGTAAATACCAGTCTCTTGGATCCTTAAAGGGGGGTTGAGTTGATGGCTGGTATCAAATCTCCTCAGCCGGTCACCTCAGGTGGACTCTGGGTTCCCCTCCCGCCGGGCCAGGTGAGAGGGTAAGTTCAGGATTCCTCAACACTTGGAAGGCAACACCTAAGCCCTGTCACTCCCAGTATCAATAGTCCCTGACTAGGCCCCACTGTCTAAAACTCCTGCGTAGGTTCTTCCCCAGGTCTGTGTTCCCTCAATCTGACAGGAAAGTTTCCCTCCCTTTCCTTTTATAGCGCCAGTTGACAGTTGGCAGTGGCAGTTGGTGTCACCTCACCTGTTCCAGAAGGTTCCAGGAGGTTCCACCATTCTGGCTATGGGCAGGCTGGCAGGCTAGTATTGATACATTGTTTGAAGGGTTCCAGCCAGCTCCTGGCTACTAGAATGCGCCTGAATGGACCAGGCTGCAGTAGCAGGGGTCAGGGGCAGCCATGTTAGGGAAAGAGGGCACCTGCACCTTAACCTTAGTTTAACATTACGCAGGGCATCTCCACTACACAAGGCCTATACCCTTTTGTTACAATAGGGGTCACCCTAAACTAAGGGAATAAAAAGCGAAAAATTTCTGGGAAAAGGGCCAAGTCCCACACGTCTCCCCCCCAGCCAAAAGCCAGGGTAGACCGATCATCACCTTGATGGGCTTCCCTGCTTGGGGCGGAAAAAGGTGGACGCAGTCCCGTAACTTCAATGGCATCCGCCAGCTCTTCACCAATCAAACCACCCCACTGATGTTCCCTAGTGGGATGGGGCCAGGACTGACCTCTAGACAGTCCAAAAGTCTCTGGCCCTTGCTTACTCTCAGAGTGGGGGGCAGTAGCCCCAGGCCCGTGGTACCTTTGGACCACTCTCCTTCTCAACCTAGAGTCTAAACCCTTCGGTTGGACTGGTGACAGGGGCGAGTCCTCTCTCTCCCTGCACCCCCTCTCAGAGTTCTGCACCCTCCCGCCTGGAGTAGTACCCCTGAGAGTCAATCAATCAATCAATCAATCATAGCATTTGTACAGCGCGCTACTCACCCGTAAGGGTCTCAAGGCGCTTTGGGGAGGGGTTCGCTACTGCTCGAACAGCCAGGTCTTGAGTTGTTTCCTGAAGGCTAGGTGGTCCTGTGTCAGCCGGAGGTGGATGGGGAGGGAGTTCCATGTCTTGGCTGCCAGGTAGGAGAAGGATCTTCCTCTGGTGGTGGCTCTTCGGATGCGTGGTACGGTGGCGAGGGCGAGGCTTGTAGAGCGTAGCTGGCGGTTGGGCATGTAGAAGGTCAGGCGGTCGTTGAGGTACTTGGGGCCCAGGTCGTGGAGAGACTTGTGTGCGTGGGTAAGGAGCCTGAACGTGATCCTTTTGCTGACGGGGTCCCTCAGGTGGCCGGAGATGTGGCTGTGTCGGGGGATGTCCAGGATGAGTCGGGCGGAGGCGTTCTGTATGCGCTGGAGTCTTTTCTGTAGTTTGGCTGTGGTTCCCGCGTAGAGGGTGTTCCCGTAGTCCAGTCGGCTGGTGACGAGTGCCTGGGTGACCGTCTTCCTGGTTTCGGTCGGGATCCATTGGAAGATCTTTCGGAGCATACGCAGGGTGTTGTAGCACGATGAGGAGACGGCGTTGACTTGTCTGGTCATCGAGAGGGAAGAGTCCAGGATGAAGCCCAGGTTGTGTGCGTGGTCGGTTGGCTTGGGTGCGGTGCCCAGGGCAGGGGGCCACCAGGAGTCGTCCCAGGCGGAGGGCAATGGTCCCAGGATGAGGACTTCCGTCTTGTCTGAGTTCAGTTTCAGGCGGCTGTTCTTCATCCACTCGGCAACGTCTTTCATCCCTTCGTGCAGGCTCGTTCTGGCGGCGGCGGGGTCTCTGGTGAGGAAGAGGATCAGTTGGGTGTCATCGGCGTAGGAGATGATGTTGAGGTTGTGCTGGTGTGCGATGGTTGCAAGAGGTCTCATGTAGACGTTGAAGAGGGTGGGGCTGAGTGATGATCCTTGCGGTACGCCGCAGATGACTTCGGTGGCCTCGGATCGGAACGGTGGGAGGCGGACTCTCTGTGTTCTTCCGGCGAGGAACGAGATGATCCACTCCAGTGCCTTCTCTTGGATCCCGATGTTGTTGAGGCGTTGGACTAGAGTGCGGTGGCAGACGGTGTCGAACGCTGCAGAGAGGTCCAGGAGGATGAGGGCCGCTGTTTCCCCGTTGTCGAGCAGGGTTCTGATGTCGTCGGTGGCTGCGATGAGGGCGGTCTCGGTGCTGTGGTTGGCTCGGAAACCGGACTGCGAGGGGTCGGGGGATCCGTTCGTCTCGAGGAAAGCTGCAAGCTGTCTGTTGACGGTCTTCTCGATGACTTTGGCAGGAAAAGGGAGGAGCGAGATGGGGTGGAAGTTCTTGAGGTCGGTGGGCTCCGCTGTTGGTTTCTTCAGTAGGGCGTTGAGCTCGGCATGCTTCCAGCTCTCCGGGAAGGTGGCTGTGTTGAAGGAGGTGCTGATGACGTCCCAGAGTTGGGGTGCGATGATGGAGTCGGCCTTCTTGAAGACGTGGTGGGGGCAGGGGTCGGTTGGAGATCCGGAGTGGATGGTGTTCATCGTGCGAGCTGTGTCTTCGGTGGTCACCGTGGTCCAGGTGCGGAGGGTGGCGGTGGGGGGCGCTGGTTCGACGGTTGGGTGGGTGGATGGTGCGTCGAAGCTGTTGTGGATGTCGGCGATCTTGCGGTGGAAGAACAAGGCGAGAGAGTCGCAGAGATCTTGTGAAGGAGTGATGTCGTTGTTGCCGGTACTGGAGTTGGAGAACTCCTTGACGATGCTGAAGAGTTCCTTGCTGTCATGGGCGTTGTTGTCCAGTCGTTCCTTCAGTGATTTCTTCTTGGTGGTGCGGATAAGCTGGTGGTGCTTGCGGGTGGCTTGTTTGAGGGTGGTCATGTTGTCTGTGGTCTGGTCGAGGAGCCAGGCTTTCTCGAGGGTGCGGCAGTTCTTCTTGGAGTCCTTGTGTTCGTCGGTGAACCAGGAGGCTTTCTTGCTTCTTGGTCTGCTGGGAGGGTTCTTTAGTGGAGCGAGGTCGTCGGCGTAGGCGGTCAGCCACTGTGTGAGGTTGCGGGCTGCTTCGTTGGGGTTCATTGTGCTGGCGGGTGGGTTCTGGTTGAGGGAGGTGGTGAGCTGCTCGGCGGTGATCTTGCTCCAGCTCCTGTGAGGAACCTGTTGCGGGTGGCGGTGTGTCGTGGTTCTTCTGAAGCTGAAGTGGACGCAGCTGTGGTCGGTCCAGTGAAGTCCGGTGGAGTGGCTGAAGGTGATGTGCTTGCTGGATGAGAAGACGAGGTCAAGCGTGTGGCCGGCGGAGTGGGTGGGGGTGTTGACCATTTGCTTGAGTCCGAGGTTGGCGAGGTTGTCCAGCAGGGCGGCGGTGTTGCGGTCCTTGTTGTTCTCCAGGTGGAAGTTGAGGTCCCCTAGGAGGATGTAGTCAGTGGAGCGGAGGGCGTGCGGGCTGAAGAAGTCCGTGATGTCTTCACTGAATTGTGTGCGTGGTCCAGGGGGTCTGTGGACGAGGGTGCCTCTGAGGGTCGTCTTTGGGTCGGTGTGTATCTGGAAGTGGAGATACTCGACGGCGGCGAAGGTGTCGTTGGAGTCGGTCGTGATGCGCATGGTGTTCTTGTGTACGATGGCGATGCCTCCCCCAGTCTGGTTGACGCGGTCTCTCCGGATGATCTTGTATCCGTCTAGGATGGCGATGTCGGGCGCTGAGGAGGCGTTCATCCAGGTTTCTGTGAGGAAGGCGACGTCTGGTGAGGTTGTGTCGAGCAGGTTCCAAAGTTCGATGGCGTGTCTGTGGATGGAGCGGGTGTTGAGCAGGATGCACTTGAGGTGGTTGTTGCTGGTGCTCGGCTTGGCAGCTGTGGTGCAGATCCGGAGGCAGGTGAACTTGCAGGCTTGACAGGTGAAGGGTCCTAAGGTGCGTCTCGGGGTGGCTCGGTGGCAGGCTCTTGTTCGGTCGGGTTTGAGTGCGATGTGGGTGGCGGCGTCGTAGGTCCATCGGGGTCCAGGGGTCCTGGCACTGGGCACGGTCCAGGCGCGGACGGGCGCAGACGGGCTTGCCTTTGGCGCGCCTTTGGCGCACAATCGGCGCACCCGCTGCGCGTCAACGCTGCGCGTACGCGAGGGCATCATAAGTAGGGAGCCAGGTGGGTGGATAGGCTGGTTGGCGGGAGCGGGGCGGCGAATGGGCTGGCGGGGGGCGGGGCCGCAGGGAGGCAGCGGCGGGAAGAAGCTGGTGCGGGCGGGCGGCTCAGCGGCGGCTGGGTCGCCCGATCAGGAACAGGAATCAGGAACAGGAAGCGGCAGCAGGAGGCAATCAGCAGAGGAGCGTGGGGGCGACCAGGCCTGAGCACAGGCACAGCAGTCGCTCCGGGGGGACTCTGATTACAGAGGCCCCACCCGCCAGGTCAGGCAACCCCTGAACCTGGCCACCCAACCGAGGATCTGCGCCCTGTGGCTGGTCCGATGCCAGAGGAGAGTCCTTCCTCCCTCCGCACCCCCTCCCAGAGTTCCGCACCCTCCTACCTGGAGAGATACCCCTGGGAGTCACACCGGTAGGGTCCTTAGTTACCGGTACCCCACCCTCCAGGTCAGGCAACTCCTGAACCTGAAACCCCAGTCCAGGTTCTACACCCTGTGACTGGTCTGAACCCCGAACCTCAGGTACGCTGCCACCATTAGGATTACCTGGCACACATGATTCCAAGGCTTCCAGCTCTAACTCCTTTAGGTGAAGCTTGTGCACCATCTTCCTTTCTTCCATTGCAAGGCTCTCACTCTCCCTCTCCTGCTCTAGCATCTTCGACGACGCACACGCCCCCAAATAATCTACTCCCTGCCCCAGAACATCTTCCCGGTAGCACATTGTCAGACACAACAATGTTGAGAAGGCCTGGGTCTTCTGGTGTGCCCGCCTCCCTAGGTGTGACCTGCCCCTCCTGTCCCCATCCCCTCTCCCCTCTGGGTGGCTCCTACCCATGCCCTCAAAGCGGTACGGAGTTCCTTCTTCCCGGTTCTCCGCCCAACAGGCACCCCCATCCCCTGACAAAACTCCATTATGCCAGGTGGAGACTCAGATAAATCTGGGAAAAGATACCAGGACGTGGGTGACAGGATTAGGTCGAACAGGTCTTGATACACTCTACAGGCTAGACAGTGGAGGGGTCAAATACTTAGGCTTGCACCCAAAATATGTGTGTAGCCTAATTGCTGTGCACCCTGTCTCACTGGAGGGTGCTGCATGGTCACAGGTCCTGGATCCCACCGTTCGACACCAATATATTGGAACTGGGGTCACCAGTTCCCCGAGGGTAGCATGGCTCGAGCGGGTAGGCATCCGATAGCTTATGTGTAAAGCGACCACACAGCACACGCATCCACTGAGACAGTAAAATGGGCACGCAATGAGTGACGCCACTCCAGTTAGTTTGTATAAAAATTAGATAACTTTTATATAGAGCAGAGTCAGGGTAATCAAAAATTACCGGATCAATTAGTTTTCCTTCAGAATACATATGTTTCAACACTTTGTAATAAATACTCAGAGGAATAAATATTAAATATCAGTTAAATATTGAATATTAGATAATATTAAGTATAGATAACCACAGGCCTGACCTTAGCCTTGCTCCTTGTCAGCACCTGTAAGAAATAAATTAAGGAGACAACCAAATGACATTGCATCTCATTGGTTCTGCAGGCATTTTACCCACTTCTCACCAAGCAAGGGTGAGCGTTTTACAGCAGTAAACATGTAAATAAATAACTGTAGGCTTCCAGTACATGCAGCACTAAGTGGGAGAAAAACATTTCATTAAGAATAACTTCCCCTGGTGCAGGATTAACCATTTTAAGAATCACTCCAGCAGGAATGAGCATTTCCTAGATTAGGGCATTAAGCAGTTCAACAGCAGGAGTAGAAGTTTTCATTAGTTATGTATCAACATTTCATCCAGGAGGTAACCACTTCTTAGAGCAGAAGTAAACATTTAATAACAGGTCAACCATGCATAAGGCCTAGGCTGAGCAGAACACTAGGCAAAATATGGATAATCCCTGGGTTTGGGCCTAGCCCTTGCTAATACTCTTCATCCTGGTACTGTTGGCAATCTATTACAGCCTCTCATCAGGGGTTAGCCTTTTATGACTTGAGGCCTATGAACTGTGGGTCTTGGGACCTCTAGAACAGCCCGATACGAGGGTAAACATCTCCTTAATCATGGAAGCACATTTCAGCAGGAATAACCATGTTCACAAGTGAGAACAACCATTTCATGGCTTAGCCCTGCACATTTAATTGGGCCTATGCAGAACATTCCCTTAAAGCAGTAATCAACAAGCCTACTGTAATATGTGCATTTCCTTAAGGCAATTCCAAAGTTACTACAGCCTTAACTCCTTATGCATTTCATTAGGAGCACAAACACTGCATTTCTCAGCAATAACATTTCTGAAACGCAGGAATAAACAGTGCATCGAATGAGGGTAAACCATTCAATGGGCAGAAGCAACCACTTCCTTAACCAGGAAGGACATTTCAGCGGGTAAGGGTAACAGTTCCTTACTCAGTGCCCAACATTTCAATAATCCCAAAATAAGCCAGGCTTCAAGCAACAGTGAACATTACCTGGGGTAAAATAACCACCTTTCCTTAATCTGGAATAGGCAAGGCATTAAGCTGGCCTATTCAGCGGGGGTAACCATTACTCTAGGCCCCAAGTGTGTCTTTTCGGGCTCGGGCCCAGTTCTAGGCCTTGTATGGGGCCAACGGGGCCCAGCAACAACCTTTCCCCCAGGGGAAGGGTGACTCGGGGCTTGCTTGTGCCTTCTGCCCTTCTCCCCCCCCCCCGGGTTACCTTGTCCTTCAGCCCTTATGGCTCTTGCGGCAGATTCCAGGGTGGAGGGAGGGCTCCGACTCTGCACAGAGCCCTTCAGCGGAGTATCTTCTGGTTCCTGGGCCTCCCGAAACTCACAGGGCCCAGAACCGTTCACGGGCGGCCTGCGGGAGCCGCGCCCGTAGCAGCACAGCCAGCAGCTAGGCAGCAATGACGGGGGCGCGGCCTGCGTCCCCCGTCACGTTACAGGGGTGATGAAGCTTCAGGCCTCGCACGGCCCTGAGGATCGCAGCGGCGGCCCTCTCCTGGAACCGGGGGCCACCGTGGCGGGTTGATAAAAGCGGCAGACACCAGGCTCTGAAACCCCCCGGACTGCGACGGTGATCTCTCCCCTCAGTGATGCGGCGGCGGCCCTCTTCTGGCACCGAGGGCTGCCGATGGGGCAGAAGTAGGCGCGGAGGTTCCCGTGCAGTTGCGGTGAGTACCTCGATCAGGGCTCTGGGATCACAGCGCGATCTGGGGCACGGCACTCCGATTGACCAGCGCTGTGAGCGATGTCAGCACTTTAGCTAGCGCCACACGGGCGCAGAAGCAGCCCAGGCAGTAGCGCTCTGGAATTACAGCGCCCCAGGGACTCATCACCAGTTCAGTCAGGTTATAGCACTTCATGCAAATATAGCGCTTCAGGGTTCTAGCGCTTCAGGGCCACTATAGCCTCAAGGTTCACAGCGCACTCTGGCAGCATCAGCAGGCTCAGTGCTTCTCACAGGAGCTCAGTAGATAAGCGCTTGAGGGGCAATTTCAGCAATAGCGCTTCTGAGGCAATAATGTCAGCGCTCGCGGCGCTCAGACTCGCATCAGGGGTCAGAGTTCCAGCACTTGAGGGGAAACCACAGCACTCTTCTGACACAGCAGTACTGGGGTTGACAGCGCTTCAGGGGCCACGGCAGGCTATGCAGGTTACAGCGCTTCCCAGTACACAGCACTAGTGAAACGCGATGTGGGGCACACACAGCAGTTCTGTCAGCTGAGGTAAATTAGGCAGTTCAGGAGACTAGCACCAGGGAATGAGAGCGCTTAGCCAGCACACAGTTTATTTAAATTGCAGGCAGGTCAGCAGAACCAACAGGACAGGCCACACGACAGTGGCAAACCAGCAAAAGGGGGCCGCAGGTGGCGCCAGGGAGCGATACAGCGCCAATACCTGGTGGATTCCTCAATAGTCCTGTGGTGGTTTGGTTTCTTATTGGCGCTTTATGTTTCTTGCGCCCTTGTAAATACCAGTCTCTTGGATCCTTAAAGGGGGGTTGAGTGGATGGCTGGTATCAAATCTCCTCAGCTGGTCACCACAGGTGGACTCTGGGTTCCCCTCCCGCCGGGCCAGGTCAGAGGGTAAGTTCAGGATTCCTCAACACTTGGAAGGCAACACCTAAGCCCTGACAGTCCCTGTATCATAAGTCCCTGACTAGGCCCCACTATCTAAAACTCCTGCGTAGGTTCTTCCCCAGGTCTTTGTTCCCTTAATCTGACAGGAAAGTTTCCCTCCCTTTCCTTTTATAGCGCCAGTTTACAGTTGGCAGTGGCAGTTGGTGTCACCTCACCTGTTCCAGAAGGTTCCAGGAGGTTCCACCATTCTGGCTATGGGCAGGCTGGAAGGCTAATATTGATACATTGTTTAAAGGGTTCCAGCCAGCTCCTGGCTACTAGAATGCGCCTGAATGGACCATGCTGCAGTAGCAGGGGTCAGGGGCAGCCATATTAGGGGAAGAGGGCACCTGCACCTTAACCTTAGTTTAACATTACGCAGGGCATCTCCACTACACAAGGCCTATACCCTTTTGTTACAATAGGGGTCACCCTAAACTAAGGGGAAAAAAAGCAAAACATTTCTGGGAAAAGGGCCTAGTCCCACACTGGGGCAAAGGTTGGGGTAAGCAAGTCTGATTAAAATATATTTTTCAGCACAAACCCCAGCTTGGGGCTTGTGCTGAAAAATATATTTTAAGCAGACAACAGGGCTTTGTAGTGTGTTTTTTTTTTACACAAGTGTTTTGCTTTCCACTGGCAACTGGTGTTGCCAGTGGCATTTGCTTCTTAGGCTAACGTCTACATTTCTAGGAGCCCTCGGTGCGTTCACTTGACGCTGGCTCAGATGGTTTGTGACCTATATTTTTTTAATTGTCCGGATTTCACAAGAAAGGAGTTTGCGCTGTTAAAATTTGCACTTGTGTGTTCACTGTTCAGCAGATGGTTGACTTCTGAAAGATGCAATCGGGCCACAGTGACGGTAGCTGCAGTACCCAGAGTGCAATCTGACAGAAGTTTTCGAAAGAGACTGGCTGTTTCATAATACTCAATTCTTGTGTGTTCTATGATGTTTCTATTTCAATGTCTAAGGAACAGATTATCCAACTGAATAGTATTTGTCTTTTTTTGTCGTCAGAAAGCTGAAAAGGCTGGGTCTGCCTTGCATCGATTCTAATCTGTAACAAATTAGCTGCACAGAGTTCTCTACAGAAGGCGCAGTGTTAGGCAAATGACATCACCAATCCTCTGATGACATCACAGAGTTGATCTACAGTTGATCGCTACACACCATGTGTGGGGCTGGTCTCACTTTTACTTTGTTCTCTCTGATTTACTACTTGTGTCTATTTTGGTGCTCTCTGAAAGAATGTATATTGGTATGTATATGACTGGGTGGGTAACCTGGTGATCTTTAAGGTCATCATCTACTATTTACTGTGCTTTGAAAGTTGATACAATTGAATATGGAATGGAAAATGTGCTGTAAAATTCACCATTTGGGTCTCTCGTTTTCCAAAATTGTCTTAGGGGGAGAACCCCCGCAAACCCCCCTAGTCACTGTCGGGCTTGCTTGCTGCACTCGCTTAATACGCGCAGGACAGGGGCTGGTCTGCCAAAAATTTGCCAAGTGGGTGAGCTTTAATGTGCGAAGGTATCACGCCTTTTGCAAAATAAAAGTAGTTCAAAACTCCAGTTTGAAGCTAATTAAAATGGTTTACAGTGAATACATGTTGTACATGGTTGCCTGTGCCTATGAATCTTCATTTGATCATTATGTAAGCCCTTCCTGTTGACAGCAGCAGCTTCTGCTGCCAATATCATTTCACATGTAAACGTAATAAGGTAACAGCTTCCAGCCAGCAGTGATGCTGGAACCATTTTCAGAGTGGTGATGCTGACCACTGATGACAGCTCACTAAAAATAGAGCTTTGACAAAAAACATATTACTGAGTGAGTGAGTGTAGCAAATGAGCCCCACTGTTCCCCTCTTGAAAGCGGAGGATTACCCAAAGATCTTTATCATAAGAAGGGTTCCAGTGTTGCGATTTACTAAATATAGCAGTAAAACGGTGCATGGGAATGTGGTACAGTTCTGCCTGGTCATTTGTACAAACCACTCTATATTATTTGCAGCTTGAGATGCTCCTGATGCAATACAAATGTTGACTGTAAAGAGCTCTGCTTCTTCTTTGAACTTCCTGTGGGCATCATCAAATGCCTACATATAGTAAATCGTGCACAAGGGTATGTATTAAAAATATTGTGGATGTTTCAGGATTAAAGCATGAAAGTGCTGTAAAAATAATACATGTATGTGTGAAGACGTTGTGCCATTTATGTCAGTAAAGGCACTGGCTCTGCCCAGGATGTCACACAAGGCATTGCAGAGTGGCTCTGCCTTTGCATCAAATGTATCTCAAAGCGGAGATATCTACAAAAGAGGAATAATACCTTACCATAGTGGTAGACTTTACTTAATGCTTTTTGGGTTGATTTGAGATTGCTTAGAATTCCAATTGGGAGCACTGAGCGGCATTGTCTCATATGTTTCACTTCTTTTATTCGTACTAAAATTAAAATAGTTCTAAACCGTGGAAAAAATAAAATAGTTCTAAACTGTGGAAGAGACTAGTATATGCTAGTATATGTTTTTCACCTCTGGGTTGATCTGTTCTCTAACCTTGTCTACCCATTTCACCTTTCCTTGGCCCCAGCATGTGTAATTAAAGGTCGAGTTTTTAAACCAATACATAATTTAATATAAGATTACAATACTATTTAAATTCTTCAGTTTGACGTAAGTTTTGTCATAGCTGCCTCAATGATCACGTATGAATTAAAACAAACACAAAGAGCTGATTTAAAGTTTGGCGGCAGCGGTAAGTTTGTTGCTATGGTGGAGCACTTTACCCACATCGTATGGAGGGTCCTCCACCTGTCACATTTAAAGTTATTTGCCAGACCTGCTGCTAAATCTGAACATTGGCAGGAACTGCTGTCATGGCAAATAATTGTTATCAAAGTGTGGCGTACTGCCCAGCCAAACATGATGGCCACCCATCAAACTTTTACAATATTTTGCTGTTTCCAAAAACAAACTCATACAGCAAGAGTTGGTTTCTGGAAAAACTAATGTTTCCCACACCATGGCGGTTGTCTCTGCTGGTGATGAGCAACAAAAAATATATAGCACCGCCCACTCTACATCGGGTGGGCGATGTTATGTTAGGAGTTTGTTAGCACATAATTATTTAAAAGGAGTCCTGGTGCTAAAAGAAACAGCTCTGCCCAGGATATAGACCAATCACGCTATATGTGCACCTTTGACTGCTCATGTTACGACTGGCCGTCGGAGGAGTATGTTAGTGACAGAGTTGGAGGAGGCTCCGTCGTTGACTTACTTAATGTCTAGCCAATGGTAAATCAGGCGGGGGGAGTTTGGTGGAAAGGGTACTCCGTCGCTGTTGATGAAGCAGGCCCAAAGTTTGCAAACAGACAAATGTATACATAACTTTGAATGGTAATACAATTTACATGTAGTTTGTTGCCAATCTTTTGTAGTCTGACTGAATTAAATTCATCCTTTGACTGACATGAAAAGTATGCCACTTGCTTAAAAAAGACAAAATAAACAATCCCTACTTTCAAGTTCTCATAAATTTGTCTGGAGTGCTACAGCTCCTGCTGCACTCCTACTTCTATATTCTCTTTATTCCAGTCCCTACGTGCTAGGCATTATCATTTCCTTTAATTTTGGAGACTGTGGTCAATGTTCAGCTATAGAAATGTTTGCTATGCCATTTGTTCACAACTGGAATAACATCTGATGTTGGTTTAGGACTTAAGTAAAGGAAAACGTAGTTAATAAAGAGAAATGGGAAAACCGACGACCATGCAAGGACTCAGTGTTAGAAGGGGACCCAGAGGGTCGGCCGAGTACTGGGGGAGAGGCTTCCGATGAGGGCCGTCTCCGGCGATCGTACAGACAGGTCACTTCCCTCCCCACAGATAGACACCACACAAGGATGAGATCAACACTTTATATAGGGTTCTTGCGGCCAGGTTATCAGCGATACAGGAGATACCGGACTCGAGGGACCTCTCAATTCTAGTCTCTGTAGGAAAAGGGGGGTAGCGGGACAGTCTTGGTACCGGGTCGGTACAGGAGGTGGCCGGAAGGGAGCTCACAATCCTCAAGCTGAAGAGTCTGCAAGGTCGGGCCGCAGCAGCGCCCGCTGGCTAGGATGAAGTCTACAACGCAGAGGGCCGCGGCAGCGCCAGCAGGCCAAGATGAGGGTTTCACGAGGCAGAGGGCCGCGGCAGCGCCAGCAGGCCAAGATGATGGTTTCACGAGGCAGAGGGCCGCGGCAGCGCCAGCAGGCCAAGATGATGGTTCACAGGGCAGGGCTACGGCAGCGCCAGCAGTCCGTCAAGGATGAGTTCTTCTCGGTGTCTCTCGACTCCAGGATACAACTGCCTTCCTGGCCTGGCGCTGCCCCAGTTATAGGTCTGGTTCCCTTTGATGTCCGGACCCTCGCGCCTGGGGGTCGGGAGGTCCGGGATGAGGGAGTCCAGACACCCAGCAGGGGGGTGGAGCCAGTGCCCAGGGCGGCCGGGGGTGATCGACACCTGGCGGAGGAGAGCCGTTGACGACTCCTTCTTCCATTGACCTGCCAAGTGGTCTCTCTACCTCCTGGGTGGAGGTTGGTGCCTCGATGTCGGGGCCTGGCCAGGCACCGGGTTAGGGTCGAGTTGAGGCCACGCGGCCTCGTGCTGTAGTATCCAAAGATGGCGGCTGGGCCGGGGCCATGGTGCGGAGGGGGACCAGGGCCAGCCGGTACAGGAGGGTTCAGGAGCTGGAGTCTCGTTGTGGACGGATTGTGGATTACTTCGGGGGTCGCCGGGGAGGCTCTTGCTGGGGATTCAGGGAGAGCTAGGGTCCGGGCCCCGTTGTGTGGAGGGGGGACAGCCCGATCATGCGGCCTGTCCAACATGCGTCCCCCCCAGCTGAAGGCAGGGAGAGTCAGCCATCCTCCTGGGGACTCTCCTCGCCGAGGCGGAAAAAGCGTGACAGGCCGTCTGCGTTGGCGTGGTCCTGGCCTGGACGATGCTCCACCGTGAAGTCCATCCCCTGCAGGGAGATGGACCAGCGCAACAGTTTCGGGTTCTCCCCCCGCATTTGCATCAGCCATTGCAGGGGTCGGTGGTCTGTTTGTACCCGGAAGTGGGTGCCGAAGAGGTAGGGCCGGAGCTTCTTGAGGGCCCAGACTACGGCGAAGGCCTCCCTCTCGATGGTGCTCCATCGCTGTTCTCTGGCCAGCAGCCGCCGGCTGATGAAGGCCACTGGTTGATCGATCCCCTCGGTGTTGAGTTGGGAGAGGACGGCCCCCACGCCATGATCGGAGGCGTCCGTCTGTACAATGAATTCCCGGCCGTAGTCGGGAGCCTGGAGCACGGGGGCAGTGCACATGGCGGTCTTCAACTTTTCGAAGGCCGATTGGCAGTCCGGGGTCCAGTTGACTGCTTTGGGGCTCTTCTTGGATGTGAGCTCCGTGAGGGGCCCCACGATGCTGCCATAGTCCTTCACAAACCGCCGGTAGTACCCGGTGAGTCCCAGGAAGGCCCGGACCTCGGTTTGGGTCGTAGGGGGTTGCCAGGCCTGGATGGCAGCAATCTTGAGCTGGAGGGGGGCCACCAGCCCGCTTCCCACTTGGTGTCCCAGGTATGTCACGGACCCTTGGCCAACCTGGCATTTGCTGGCCTTGATGGTGAGCCCGGCCTGCTGGAGGGCGTGTAGAACTTCCCGCAGGTGGCGGAGGTGGTCGGTCCAGTGGTGGCTGTACACAGCGATGTCGTCCAGGTAGGCGGCGCTGAATTCTTCGAGGCCCGCCAGCACCTGGTTCACAAGCCGTTGAAATGTTGCCGGAGCGTTCTTCATGCCGAATGGCATCACCTTAAAGTGGTAGTGACCGTCCGGGGTAGAGAAGGCGGATCGTTCTTGGGCCCTAGGGGTGAGGCCGATTTGCCAGTAGCCCGCTGTTAGATCGAAGATGCTCAGGTAGCGGGCGGCCCCCATACGGTCAATTAGCTCATCTGCCCGGGGGATAGGGTGAGCGTCGGTCCTGGTAACGGCATTCAGCCCCCGATAGTCCACACAAAACCGGAGCTCAGGGGTAACGCCCGGGGCGGCAGCTTTGGGGACCAGGACGACTGGGCTGGCTCAGGGGCTGTCAGAGGGTTCGATCACTCCTAGGGCCAGCATCTTGGATACCTCGGTCTGGATGCAGGCGCGCACCCGATCTGGTACGCGGTACGCCCGGTGTCGAATAGGGGGGCTGTCCCCGGTGTCCACATCGTGAAGGCACCAGGGGGTGACCCCGGGGGTGAGGGAGAATAGGGATGCGAACTGTTTCAGGAGGGCTTGACAGTCGTGGCGTTGCTCCGGGGACAAGGCCTCGGAGAGTCGGACCCCTTCCACTGAGCCATCCTGCTCGAGGGTCCTCAGCAGGTCAGGAAGGGGCTCGGAGTCTTCTTCCGTCCCATTATCGGTAGCCATCAGGAGGCTGAGTTCTGAGCGTACAAAATGGGGCTTGAGTCTGTTGGCGTGGAGGACCCATAGGGGGTTCCGTGCGGTTTCCATGTCGATTAAATAGGTGACGGGCCCTTTGCGTTCGATCACCTTGAAGGGCCCGGACCATTTGTCCTGTAGCGCACAGGGTTCAACCGGGGACATCACCCAGACCTGTTGTCCCGGTTCGAACTCAATGGAGGAAGCGTGCTGATCGTACCATTTCTTCATGTCCTCCTGACTGGCTTCAAGGTTGGCTTTTGCGATCTCCCTGAATCGCCGGGTCTGGTTGCGAAGGGCCAGGAGGTACTTGTATATGTCAGGGGGAGTTTTCTGGGGGGGCTTTTCCCAACCTTCCTTGACTAGGCTGAGGGGACCCCGGACGGGGTGTCCGTACAGGAGTTCAAATGGGCTGAAGCCGAGGGATTTCTGAGGGACTTCCCGATAGGCAAACAGGAGGCACGGGAGTAGCACGTCCCACTGGCGACGGAGGGGTTCTTCTAGGCCCATGATCATTCCTTTGAGGGTGCGGTTGAACCGCTCGACCAATCCATTTCCTTGAGGGTGATAGGGGGTCGTGAATTTGTAGGTGACCCCGCACTGTTGCCAGAGAGACTTCATATATTTTGAGATAAAGTTCGTGCCCCTGTCGCTGACGACCTCCCGGGGAAAACCCACCCGGGAGAAGATACCCATCAGGGCTCGGCCTACCACGGGGGCCGTCGCGGTTCGAAGAGGGATGGCCTCGGGATAGCGGGTGGCGTGGTCCACCAGGACCAGGATGAACCGTGTCCTTGGGCGGTTCGGGGGTCCAGGGGCCCCACAATGTCTATTCCCACCCGTTCGAACGGGGTGGTGACGGCGGGAAAGGGTTGTAAGGGTGCTCTGGTTTTTCGGCCACTTTTTCCGCTGGCCTGGCAGGTGGGGCAGGCCCTGCAGTGGTTGGCGACATCCTTTCGCATTTGGGGCCAGAAAAAGTGGGTCACCAGGCGGTCGTACGTTTTGTCCTGTCCCAGGTGTCCGGCAAGGGGGACATCGTGGGCTAAGTTCAAGAGGAAATCTCTGAAGCGAAGGGGCACCACCAGCACCCGACTGGCCCCTAGTTCTGCAATTCTTTGCTCGCTGTAGAGCAGGTCCTGGTCCCAGTAGATCCAGTGGGCCCCCGATGTATCCCCTGCGCTCTGGGCAAGGGCTTGCTGCCGGAGTCCCTCGAGGGAGGGACAGGTTCTTTGTTCGTGTCGGAATTGTTCCTGGGTGGGACCCCCCTCCTGATGCCACTGTGCCAGGTCAAGGATGTCCTGAAGCCGGTCGGATCCTTCTTCGGTTTGGGTCGGGAGACTTGCTTCTGGGGCGGCCTCCTCTGGGATGATCGCGGGAGGGGGCTCCGGCCACTCGGGCTCTTCTGGACTGGGGACCGCACTGGCGGTCATGGACCGGGTTGTGACACAGACCCATTCGGGGAGGCCCAGCATCCCCAGGTGCTCTCTCCGTTCGACTGCTGCCCAGGGAGAGCTTTCGAGGTCGTTCCCTAGGAGGCAATCCACGGGGGCATCATCGCGGACAGTCACTTTTAGCATACCGGATACTCCCCCCCATTCGAAGGGGACGCAGGCCATGCGACATAGACTTTCTGAGTTGTCGGCTGATCGGACAGGGCAAAGAATGTTCGGCAAGATTTGGTCTGGGGTCACCAGGTGACAGCGGACCGCGGTCACACTGGCTCCGGTGTCGCGGAGGGCTTCCGCCCGGCGGCCATTAATGTTGACCCACTGGCTGTACTTCTGCGTGTTGGCGGGAAGGGGGGCCCGCGGAATCATGTCTTTTTCCCCTAAGCAGACCAGGGACATGGCGGCCGGTTCCCACTCAGGCTGGTCGGTCTCGTACTCTTCGTGGTCTTCCGGGACTGGTTCTTCCCCTAGGGCGGCAGCCGCGACCTGGCGGGGTATAGTGTTCTGGTTCTTTGGGCAGTTGGGATCATTGGCGTAGTGGCCTGGTCGTTGGCATCGGTGGCAAATAATGTTGGCCCGGAAGCTGGGCCGCATCGGAGGGCTCCCCCTGCCGGCCGGGGGCGAGGGGTTGCTCGCGGGAGTCATCGGGCCGGTGTCTCTACCCCGACCCTGGCCTCCTCCCCCACGGGGGCGATGGGGCCCTTGGTAAGTTCTGTGCGATTCGCTGGGCCCGTTTCGTCCAACTCGTGTGCTTTCCCATCGGTCAGCTTCGGCGGCGAGTTGTCGAGGTTCCGTCAGTTTACTGTCCAGGAGGTGTTGCCGGAGTTCGATGAAGCAGTTGTTAGAAAGGTGTTCCCATACGATGAGGTCAAAAAGTTGTTCGTAGGTGGTCACTTTGCTGCCCTTGATCCACCCCTCGAAGGCTCGGCTAAAGAAGTTCACGTATTCCACCCAAGTTGTACCCGGGATCCGTTTGCAGTTGCGGAACCGCTGGCGGTACATCTCGGGTGTGAGTCCGTATCGGGTGAGGAGGGTGGCCTTCATGTGGTCGTAGGATGTCATCAGATGGTCCGGGAGTTGCAGCAGGGCGTCTCGTCCTTCGTTGACGAACCTCCCCCATAACCCGGCGCCCCAGTCGCTCCTGGGAATCCGGTGGGAGGTCATGGCTACCTCGTAGGCTTTAAACCACTGCTGGATGTCATCGTTCTTGTAGTACTCCCTGATGACATCTTTGGGGATGTGAACCTTGGGATCGGTAGTGGCAGGCAGGATCGGGCGTTCGGGGACCCCGAGCTCTTTATTCTGTTTCTGAATTTCTAGTTCCTTGAGGTTGCGCTCATGTTCGTAGGCTAGCTTCTTTTCCTCTAGCTCTCTCTGTCTTTGCTTCTCTTCTCGCTCCTCTCGGAGCCGTAAGTGTTCCAGCGTTATTTTTTGTTCCGCCAGTTTGAGTTCTCCGTCTAAGCGAAGTCGCGCCAGTTCCAATTCATGGAGTCTACTTTTTTCTCGTTCTCGAATCTCCTCTGGGGAGAGACCCGATCTTCTTTCATCTATCAGCGTGGGGCTCGTTTTGGGGTTTCGTGTTTGGGGTACGGCCGTACCCGTCTCTGCCCAAGATTCCAGGGCTCGTTTGAAGTCCTCTTTCGTGCTCAGTCCTGTGGTTGGAAGGCCATGTTCTATGCAAAATTGTTTCAGTTCTCGGTGGTTGTATTCTTCCAATTTTTCCATCTGGAATTTTTCCGTTGTTCCGCTCTCTTTTGTTGTCATGGTGGTTGTGTGTCGTGGGGCGAGTGACCCTCTGTACGATTATGCGTCGGTTCGGATCCCGCCGCTGGCCACCAATGTTAGAAGGGGACCCAGAGGGTCGGCCGAGTACTGGGGGAGAGGCCTCCGATGAGGGCCGTCTCCGGCGATCGTACAGACAGGTCACTTCCCTCCCCACAGATAGACACCACACAAGGATGAGATCAACACTTTATATAAGGTTCTTGCGGCCAGGTTATCGGCGATACAGGAGATACCGGACTCGAGGGACCTCTCAATTCTAGTCTCTGTAGGAAAAGGGGGGTAGCGGGACAGTCTTGGTACCGGGTCGGTACAGGAGGTGGCCGGAAGGGAGCTCACAATCCTCGAGCTGAAGAGTCTGCAAGGTCGGGCCGCAGCAGCGCCCGCTGGCTAGGATGAAGTCTACAACGCAGAGGGCCGCGGCAGCGCCAGCAGGCCAAGATGAGGGTTTCACGAGGCAGAGGGCCGCGGCAGCGCCAGCAGGCCAAGATGATGGTTTCACGAGGCAGGGGGCCGCGGCAGCGCCAGCAGGCCAAGATGATGGTTTCACGAGGCAGAGGGCCGCGGCAGCGCCAGCAGGCCAAGATGATGGTTTCACGAGGCAGAGGGCCGCGGCAGCGCCAGCAGGCCAAGATGATGGTTCACAGGGCAGGGCTACGGCAGCGCCAGCAGTCCGTCAAGGATGAGTTCTTCTCGGTGTCTCTCGACTCCAGGATACAACTGCCTTCCTGGCCTGGCGCTGCCCCAGTTATAGGTCTGGTTCCCTTTGATTTCCGGACCCTCGCGCCTGGGGGTCGGGAGGTCCGGGATGAGGGAGTCCAGACACCCAGCAGGGGGGGTGGAGCCAGCGCCCAGGGCGGCCGGGGGTGATCGACACCTGGTGGAGGAGAGCCGTTGACGACTCCTTCTTCCATTGACCTGCCAAGTGGTCTCTCTACCTCCTGGGTGGAGGTTGGTGCCTCGATGTCGGGGCCTGGCCAGGCACCGGGTTAGGGTCGAGTTGAGGCCACGCGGCCTCGTGCTGTAGTATCCAAAGACGGCGGCTGGGCCGGGGCCATGGTGCGGAGGGGGACCAGGGCCAGCCGGTACAGGAGGGTTCAGGAGCTGGAGTCTCGTTGTGGACGGATTGTGGATTACTTCGGGGGTCGCCGGGGAGGCTCTTGCTGGGGATTCAGGGAGAGCTAGGGTCCGGGCCCCGTTGTGTGCAGGGGGGACAGCCCGATCATGCGGCCTGTCCAACACTCAGCATTGAGTTTTATAGAAAGATTAGATAGACTATACACGTTGACTCTCATTGTGAAGAAATTAGCAAATCTATTTCAGGGCCTACCCCCAACCATGATATTAGATGCTGAAAACTCTGTTGCTATTATGATTCAGAGTGATGAGTAGGTCTTCAGATATTTGCCAGAGATTATTTTGTGCCTCTGGAAGATATGAATCCACTCTGGTAATAGTTAAGAATGCTGTTGTCTTCCCCAAATTCTTTCATTTGGTGAGTTCTCTTTCCAAGGTTTGCCAGAATGTGGGTAGGGCTCTCATGCAAGGGGTTTAGATTGCTTTTGTGATGTAAATGTTAGAAATTGGGTCACTGGTCAAGAGGGAGCCACACTCAGGCAACAACTACAATCCCTGTCAGGGTGAACCACAACATCACTAAATTAACTTGTGCTTAACCTGCTAGTGGTTTGGCACAAAGCAGCCAGGCTTAACTAAGAGGCAAAGTCTAAAGTATTCATGCAGCACACAAATAGTAATAAAGTGAAAGCATAACACAACAAAAACCCCAAACCATTTTAGAACAATAGAGTACATTTTAATACTTAAAATGATAGGAGAAGAACAAATATCCAACCAGTAGACCCAGAGATATGTATTGCACCTAAAATCACAAAGTGTCACTCGCAGTCATCTGATTGGGCTAGAATGGGGAAAGTCACAGGTCAGGCAATGGAGTTAAATCCGGATACAGGGACCACTCTAGTCCTGCTGAAAAAGTACCCTTCTCAAAGGTTCCATTCAAGGCAGAGGAGGCTGCAAGGAGCAGGGAAAACATTGCGCATAGTCCGTACTGTAGCGCGAAGAACAAGTCATGTGGTGCGGGCTGTGGTAAACATCCTTTACGATTAATGCATTACAATGCATGCTACTACCCAGCATTTTTTACTCCGCAAAATCTTTTACAATGTAAGATTTCACATCGCAAACCATTACAACGCATTCCCCAAAGTAACGCCCCGGTGAAGTTAGAATAATACATTGCATTTGAATGGGGAATGAGTTGTAGTGGTTTGCGCTGTGAAGCCTTGCGTTGTAAAAGACTTTGCGGAGTAAAAGATGCGGGGTAATGGCACACGTTGCAAACGCGTGCAGAGTAAAGTGTCCTATTTGTGGGCTGTGGTTGCTGTAGTGTGAAGAGCCTGTGGGGTGTTGCTGACTGTCATTGCTGGAGATTTGCCTAGGGGCTCATAGAAGGCTGTCATTGCTGTAGCGCCAAGTCCAGCTCTTGCGTTGCTGATCGGCACTGGAAGTCGCTGTAGGGTGAAGAGTCGGAATCACTGGTGCTTCACATTGGCAGTCATCACAGGCGGCAGAGTCTCAGTGTGAACAGGCTTGTTCATGGTCGAGAAGAGCGCAAAACTTCAGGATTTCACCTTTCTTGGCAGAGGACTGCACTCTGATGCCAGCCAACGGTCCATCACATGGGGAGGCACCTCATGGATATCAAGGACTCACTCTAGCAGAGGCCAGCAGGGTTCAGGCAGGTCCCGCTGCAGGTTCAAACAGGTCCAGTTGCAGCAGGTCGTCTGGACAGTTGCAGTGAGGCCTCTGGAGCTTGTTGTGTCCCTGTAGTTCAGAACAGGAGGTCTGCTAAGTGATCCTTGGAGTCACTCTGGTTAGTTTTGGATGAAGGCAAACAGGTCCAGTCTTCCTTCTCAGACAAGACACTCCTTCAAGCCGCAGGGCAGTCCTCAGGTAGCAGGGCAGTTCTTTTGTAACTGTCTCAGTGACATACTGTTCAGGTTGCTTCTTTTTAGTCCTGAATAAGACACAGTTCAAATTTCTTCAAGGAGTTGGACCGTTGACTAATTAGTCTTAATCATGTTTGCTTTATTTGCGGGCGTGATAGATATCTGTAAAATTATTTCTGGATTACTGGATTTTATTTTGTATTATATTGTCTGCATGATTAAGACATTGATGTATAGGTTCATGTGTACATTATTGTTATTATTTTTGTTCTTCACTTTATTTACAATTGCACTGCACCGTCACTTATTTCAGCTACTCTTTAACCGCATGCGTGCGGCTGTTTTTCCCGCTGTGTGCGGCATTTTTAAAATTACCGCGATTCATGACGAGCTCAGCTCGTCATCAGCACACGGCTGGTAAGGCTGATGATGAGCTGAGCTCGTCATCAGCATGGAAGGGGTTAATAAGGAATCATCACTGTGTTGCAGGTACATGTATATGGGTGTATATACTAGTACAATCAATGTACAACTATTTACTTATTATTACATTTTCTAAATTACTAATTTGTAGCACATAGATTGTGTTTGCAGGGCTTATTAAGTCACATAGGAATTGCTAATTTTGCAATTCCTTATTTTACGAGGCAGTTTTTCTTTAATACATACCATTAAGCCTAATTGCGATCGCAAACGCGGAAATTCTGCAAATTTCTGCGTTTGCAATTGCAATTTTGAATGATACATAGGGCCCTTAGTCCCCGCAGGAACATCAAATACAATTTTGTACCATTCTAAAAGTGCCATTTTCAAACTTGTAATCTAAAGTCCAACTTTACTCTCAAAGAGAATTTAAAATTACAATTCATTGAGGTTTAAACATAATTTCTCCATCTGCTCCCAATCTGAAGTTAGCACCTATTAATTGCAATAAGGTAACTCTGTGACTATAGGAGTGATAGCCTTACAACTTTAGGAGTTTTTCTCTGTCAGGACATGTAAAACGTAAACATGCATGTCCTACTTTTTAAATACTATGCAGCTTGCCCTAAGAGCCTGTAGGGCATACCCTATGGGCGACTTATAAGTAATAAAAACAAACGTCTTGGCCAGGAAAAAGGTTTATTTTGCCTTGTCAAAATGGCAGTTAAAAAACTGCACTACAGGCTGCAGTGAAGGCCTGTAGGCATGTTTTACAAGGCAACTTTAGTGGGTGGCACAATGAGCTTGGCTGCCCGCTAGTAGCATTTCGTGTACAGGCCAAGGACACATGTAGCATGATTTACCAGGGACTTCTTTGGAAATTAAATACACTAATCAGGTATATGCCAACGGTACCATGTTTTAGGGAGAGAGCACAAACACTTTACCACTACTTAGCAGGAAGAAAAGTGCACAGACTCCTACAAACCAACAAAAAAGAGTTCAACAGAGAAAGGCAGAGGAAGGCAGAAATCAGGTGTGACCCTGCAGAAAGGGCCAGCTCCAACTGCTATGTATTTTCCTTACTCACGGTGATATATGTGGTAGTTGAGTAATTAGGCTGTAATGAAGGCTTCTTGCCTGGGTACATCCTCATGAAGCAAGGAATGGGACGAGGAAGTGGATGATGAGGTAATGCAAAGTTTACTTATAGTAATCTTCAGTGCTCTGATTCTCTCTTCCTCATCCCAGTGCTTATGTCCCTTTCTTCCTGCCAGGCTTCATCAGCTTTCTGATAGTGGGGCTTGGTGTGTCAGGAAGTTCTTTGTGAGGTGTTACTTTTTAGAGGGCGGAGTTGCCAGTGCAAAGGCATAAAAATAGCTTGATAAGGTGATGACGTGGGGGTTCTAAGGGACAGAACCTCATGGCGAAAGTACTGGGACATGAAATGGAGAATCGAGGTAATGAAGATGATTTGTAAATAATTTCACGCATTTTAATCCTACGGAACCTGGAAGCAGCATAAACAAGAGTCACGCTTCTGCATCGCCTATGTGATTTTCGATAATGACTAATTCACAATGATTTTCTTTGGTGTAAGTCTGACTTACATTTTTAAAAGTGTTAATGTTTGTATAGAATATTGCATATGAATCACAAGATCATAAATGCCAAGGCCATTCATGTAGATACGTTAAAACTTTACAAATAACAAGATGATGATATGAAATGGGGTGGGAGTCCCACAGATTTCAACAATGGAAAAAAGAGTGTTCTAGGCTAAAAAAATACTTTTCAAGGTAGTGATCCAGGACATGAAATGTAACGTTTGAGATCTCCCACAAAAAGGGCATGCACAGACATTCTGAAATGCACTTGTATCAGTCTTGGAAAGACTTAATTAAACGGAGAGAGGATGCAGCCTAATTGCTAGGACTGTCTGTTTCAACTCTGGGGAACAGGGTTGGAGTCTCGGCAACGACGCTCAACACCTGGCGATTCTCTCACTTAATCTCTTCTTTATAAACTCCGAAAATAGAAAATCCTGACTCAACCATAAATTGGCTGAAACGATGAGCGCAGTACACCAACTAATTAGGAGATTGCAAGATATGTACAGGAGGGAGAAGCAGTGTGTTTGGAGAAATTCTAGCTATACATGGGGTCAAGAAGAGCACAATCCTTAAGAGCCAATAAGATTAAAGACTTGTAAGTCACAATATACAAACACAACAATCTGATTTAGATTTCTTGAGATCTTCCTTGTAAGACAGGATAACAGAACCGAAAGTTCATATCATAGATTTTCTTTATTTGAGGTTACGTCATGTGGATTGAACAAAAACAGCCATGTAGATTCAACAAAAACAGCCGACACGTGTTTCGTCAGTACCATCAGTCGGTACAATGACTTTCTCAAGGCTTGACCGGCAAGAATGCCCAAAGTTGCGTCGAGGTCTTGTCTGTATTGAAATGTTGCATAAAAAACCGGAACCAAAAATGTATGTGGTGAGGATAAGCGCCAGAAGATAAATGTTCAGGTGAAGGTAGAAGTTCCAGGTAGTGGTATTGATGATATAAAGACTTCACCCTGACCGTAATGTCGTAACACGATATAAAGCTGTACAGGTGATCCTCCACACACTATAATGTGTTAGGTTCAAAAAGACGTTCAGTATGTGAACCAGAAACAGACAAAATAAGAGCCCCGACAACAGATAAGGCGGACAGCGGATTCAGGTAAGGTAACAGACTTGAATACACGATAATGAAAGCGCAGGTCACAAAGTATCAGCGAACCAAGGCACTGTCGCAAAGTCTCTAGTTGCTGCACTTAGACAGAAGGGTCCTCATAATAACCAGCCCGCAAAAAAAAAGGTTTTTCCTCATGGGAAGCACCACTACCAAATTTTCTTGTTATTGTTTGGAGAAATTGTTTCAATGTAAGAAAAGAAAGGAAATACAAAAAAATTACATTTTCTGATGCTATGCTTATCTGAGGAACACAGTGCTGTAATTACACTTGCTTGGGGTCATCTTTCTTTGAGAAAAAAATACATTACAATCAGTCTTTTCTAGTTTCTTTCCTAACATCTTGAGGTGTCCTTTCTCCTGAGACAGGAACCTTGTTGCCTAAAAAATAATTACATTTCTCCTGCAAAAACTTCCTTTTACCTCAGGTTTCCTTTTCGAGCACGCCTGGGGATGGAGGCTCTCGTCTCTGAGGTAAGTCCTGTTTCTAATATTTTGTATATTTTCTTCATGATTGTACTTACTGCGCCATGAGTGATGTTAGTATCGAGTCATTGCTGCATGGCACTGCCAGTTAGGTGGGATTCCCTGTTTTTCCTCCCTGGGTCCTGGTGGGTGCCCTTCTGTGCCTGGTGTTCATGTCACTGGGTGTATGCTGCTGTGCTGAAGCTGCTTCCCAAGGTGCCACGCTCTAGCAGTGTCCTTCATGGTGGCTGTGAGACAAGTTAATGAGCTGCCATTTTACTGGACCTCTGATATCCGCTAAGGCAGCCTGGCATGGAAACACTGTATTTTCTTTGACTCCACCTCTGTTAGTGTATTTTTGGCTCTCTTTCTGCTGGTTTGTGTCTGTTATCTGCTGTTAATCTTTCCTGATCCCTACTTAGCTCATCTATACCCAGGGTCGGGCTGTCTAATAACGTTATTTCATCATTTTGATGGAATCTCAAAATAAACACTATCAGATTGACGAAAACAGGATGATGGAACATCTTTTTGAGGAAAGGTTATGATGATGAATTACATTTTCCATGAAAATACACATACGTGCCAGGCCTGGGTTTGAATCTCCATTGACGAGCTTGAATCCCTGGCACTGGGTTTGAGTCCCACCTAGGGCCCAGTTCCTGGAGTGACCTAGCAAAGGTTCCAAAGGTCTAAGAAAAGCAAATAAAATATGCCCCATATCTTTGTTTGTTAGTAAAAGAAACAGCTATAAGTGGGACAGAGGGGACCCCACCAATCTCTGGTCCCCAATGCCACTGCATCTGCTGCAGTAATGATAGCTACACCTCTGAGTTCCAGTTTCATGGCATACCAGCCTCTGATTGGTGATTCTACCACTCTTTCTTGAGGCATGAGGCCTGGCTGGCCCTGCCTTTTCTTTCTCTGTACCAAGTGAGTTTGGAACTTTGGATGGTTTCCAGCGCAGCCTCTTCTCTTCCATGTGCGGGTGATGGATGATATGCTCTTGACACTGATAGCCGGGGACATTTGCTAAGTTTCTCCATCATCTACCCAGATTTTGGGGTCATCATGTTCCCTAACTGAGGTAATCTTTGAATTACCAGGCCCACGAGGGGATTATCCGGTACCTCCTTGCAAAAGAGGCAATAGATTTGTGCCTTTAGTCGAATGGAAGCTCAGTGTTTCATCCCTTCCCTTCCTGGTCACCAAGGCTTTGGGGGAGTTCTGTTTGATAACCTAATACGCATGGGTGGGTTAATCATGATTACTACCTTCTGTATGGAGACTCTGTAGCGTAGTTTTTCCCTGGTCTCCCCATAGGATTTTCTCAGTTCCATCGAACTTCAGGGTGCCTATTACCACGTCCCTCATCTTCCATGTCATCAGAGGTTTCTGTTGTTTACTGAGCCTGATAGCCAGTACCCGTTTTGAGTACTGCCTTTAGACATAAACCAGCTCCAACAGCGCTCACAAAAGTGTTTGCCCTCTTAAAAGCCTCCTTCATTGTCATGGCATCGCTCAGCATTTTTCTATTGATGAATGGCTGGTGGCAGCTCTTTCATTTGGCCTTAAAGGAAGGACCTCTGCCTTGGCCTGCAAATTTCAGACTAGGCAAGTTTGGCGCTTTCTTGCACAAAAGAATATGAACCTCATTATGGGCCAGTTCGATATGTGACAAGGAAGTTTATATTCCTCTACCTCAGAAGTCGGAAACTATAGTCTCCTGTGGGGCAGTGGCTCCAGCTTCAGTGGGCATGGTTGTCTATCTTTTTATAGTGTCTTAGATCTGGGGCATTTGCACCCCAAAACTTAACTCATTCTGGACCACTGGCAACAGGACTTGCCAGCCGGGGACTTCTACATTCCTCAGATACATCTGTCTTGATGTCCCTGCTATGGTGGCTCTTTCCTACCTACCTCTGTCAGGCTCAACTTGTGCCTAGCCTTTGAGGTGATGCTGGTGAAGGATACAAACCTAAAGGTTTAGGGGTATCCTGGATGGACATTCTTGGCAGAGTCTTTGATCAGTGTATGAGGCCAGCTTCTGTTCTGGCAGGACCTTTCTGCAATCCTTTCTCACACCCTGTACTTTACCGCTCACCTAGTGGGGAAAATCCTGCAAGTGCTCATGGACATTATGATTGCAAGGTATGATGTCAATTGCTAGGGAGTCTTCAGTTATAGCTTTCACCTGTGCTCCAGGACAGAATTGCATTGTATTCCATGACTGAAACAATCACTGCAGTGGAGAAAAATATTCTGGAAGAAACCTTGAATAGGGTTCTTTTCCCCTCAGATTGATATCTTCTTCTGCTTAGTGCTTTTCTCAGGAAGTTTGCAGGAAACTTGAATCTCTTACCAGGACTTCTGTGTGCTTTTCCCACATTTCTAGCAGATCCAGAGTCAGTTTAGATCAGCAGAGCATGCACTGACTTTCCTGGCCGTCACTTCCTGAGTGAAGCAGGTGCTTTATCTTCTTCATCTTGCCTGTCCATATCCCAGGGAGCCGTGTTCTCCATTGCCCCCCCCCCCCCCCTTCGGTGATTGTCTCTTCTATCCCAGCACAGCGAGTGGATGATTTTCTTTAAGCAAAGCAGCTAGTTATTGAGTGACAGAGTTTGTCCTGTAGGGCTGCTTTGGCTGCCAGATGACCTGTAAGTCTGTTGTCTAAAAAGTCAGTGCCCGCCATTGTTCTTCCTTTGTATCTTGTGATCTCTCCAGATCCTTGGTTTCACGAAGGTTGGCTTTCTTTTGGGTCTTTTGATCTCTTCCAATGGGCTCTATGGTCACCTCTGCTGGTGAGGGTGCAATAACGTTCCTTCCTTCATGTTTTATGGAGGCTTTCCACCATTCTCTATTTCCAGCTGTGGATCTCGTCTTGGTCTTTAGTGCCATTCCCTCTGTTCCTTTAGAGCCTTAGCAGGATGTTTTCCTGAAGATTCTCACAGTCAAAGTGATCTTTTTGGTGCACATTGCTTTCTCCTGGCACTTTGAGCATCTAGGCGCTCTGATCATTGTTAATGTTAATGTTACTGAGACTTCTAAAGCGCTCTGTTACCCTGAGGTGTCCTGTCGCTGGGCGCTACCTACCTAGAAAAAAATCAGAAGTAACTATTCATTGATCATTCGTATGCTCAGTTTCTTCCAGAAACCCACCCACCCCTTAATTTCTCCACAAGATTGTTTGGGATTTTTATTTGCACCAATAAATTGGCATTCCTTTTATGAAGCTGGGTGGTGGTTTCCCCAAGGCCTCTCTCTTTCTGTATTTGATGTGGTGCGGGTGCACTAATTTATTTGGACTGTACCAAGCTATTTGCTCCACGAGGCTTTGTGTTATATTTGGCCCTTCTGCTAAGTGTGGTATGCGTTCCGTGTGTCACTCTGCATAAACTGTGTAGGGTGTCTACCAAGATGATAAATGAATGTTGACTATTAGTCTTCTGTTTCCTTTGTAACTGCAGTATTCAGCGTGGCAGGTGGTTAATACGTTTGTTCATTTGGTTTTCAGTCACATTGAATTTATGTCTGTTGGTGCTTTTTATCTCCTTTTGTCTTTTTATTTGACTTCTTTTCACAAAAAGACTATTCTTACTGTTTGTTACATTCCCAAAATGCGCTCGCTGGGATGAGGAAATAGGACGCAGTGGTAATGCTGGGATTACTTACTCTACACTTCCTTACGCTATACCCCACCCTGCCTCATTCAATTCCTGCTTCCTCTCACTGCCTCTCTTATTGAGTCTTTGATTATTATCCTGCTATGTTTTTGATGATTAGTATCAATTTTTTGAGGCTGTGGACATATTTGTACTCTTCTCCCAATGTAGAGGAAGTTCTAATAAATGTAATAGTGTTTAGGAGACAACGAGTTGCCTTCCTCGAAGGTGGGGGACTTTCATGTGACAATGACTTGGATGGGGAGCACTATGACAGGCCGATTGGGACTATGCGATTGTGCGGCTGCGCCGTATTCCATAAAATTATTGATTTGCCACATAATCCATCACCTGCTGCATAATCTGCAAATGTTAATAAAATACAATGTTTCTATCTCAAATGGATCAAAATGTAGTAAAAACGCAACGACATGTATTGCCGGGAAATGGAAGACCGATCACAAAAGGTGTTTGGTCACCTTCTGATTCATAGTCTAAGCCTTTCCGTGACTTTTTTCTCATGCATAAATTGCGCATCCATAGAATATGCACAAAAGCAGAACTATTTGTGAATGGGCTGCTTTTCCCAAAATAAAGAAAATCGGCCCCATAATTGCAATGCTATCCATAGTGTGTTGAATGCTTTCCACATGGAGCAGCCTGGCACACATGCAATGAATTTATAAGTGCAAACAGTCCAAGAAACTGTAGAAAGAATTACAGACTCGGTTCATAAAGCAACAATCTGGGTTACAGAATAATTGTCTGAAATGAACGTTTACACACATTGATTAACACCAGAGCAGGCATTGCGCTCTTGTTATCCTATGATCCGAGATTCAAGGCTTCACGGTCTGCACATGGCTTATCAAATGCACCCAGATGTGACACGTTATTTAACTGTTTGTAAGGATACACTAATACACAGGGCTGCAACAAGATACATAAAATGGATGCTGTATTACCTGTGTAATATAGGTACCTGATGGATTATACACAATTCTATGAGTAACAAAGGGGCATATTTACAAGCCCCTAGTGCCAATGAAGTGTGATTTTTCTTTTACGCTCCCGTGGTGCAGTGTGCTGGTCCATATTTACAAGCCTACGTAAAGCCACCCTGAGTGGCTTTTCATGGCCTTGTAAATAAGGGGTGAGACGTATTCTTGTGAATACGGCGCATCCCTATTTTTTTAAATGACGCGGCGCTGTTAAATTGGTTACAGTGCCACGCTGCGTCATTTCTTTTTAAATATGCCCCTAAATTTCCACATCTACTAAGGACACCACTGAGGTGAAAGACAAGGAATACCATAACAAGATTCGATCATAAATACAAATTGCATCGGTGAGTCTGAATTAGAGCTTGGCGTACATCATAAACGTGGCGGATGTCCCCTCCGTCTGCTGTATTATAAGTGGATTATAGTTAATATCACTCTAAATACAGCGTAGAGTGGCTGCTTGAAGCTGATGCTCCTCGGTGAACCATCTTACCAGCCTCTGGATCGGCATCCCTCCGCACTGTTATCCCACCCGGAACAATGATTCAGCTACCGGATGGCAGGCTGATAATTTGAAAATCAATATTGCCTTTCTCCGTTCCGGCTTCGCTGAGAAAAAAGCAGTGACTCTCCGTGCCCATGAAGATGCTAAGATGGTGCCCGGTGCGCTTTGAGAACGCTCCCAAAGCCGATCGCGGGCAAGATGGCCGCGGCTAGTCTGTAGCGGTCAGTCGCATCAACCCTGGCTCCCCAGGAGATGGATCTGGCTCGAGCCCAGCAGTGGATTGTATGATGATTTTCAACACGGCGGGAGAGTGAAGCATGGAAACGACCCTGTGGGAGACTACGAACATTTTGCATATTGTGAACTTACAAAGACTTTTGAAAAAACGTAGTGTTTGTGCATATTCCAGTCTAAACGGCTTTGTGACCTCGATGGTCAAGGGTGCACTGGCTATGTCGCTTCGATCAGCAAAACCCCTCAAGGAGATGAAAGATCTGAAGGAAGACCCCCAGAGAGGGAAGGTAGACTTGAAGGGCACCGGAATGAATGCTGGACAACGCACCAGTGGCACGGCGACCAGTTCAGTACGTAAAATCCTGCAAAAGAAAGGCGGTGAGCAGAAGAGCAAGAATCCCGAAGCTCAGACCCCAGCGGCAGCAGGAAACTATAGCGAGACGCATCCCGATCCTGGACAGAAGGGTCTGGGGGCCAGACCTAAAAATAAGGATACCCTAAAGCAGCCTACCTTGACAGAAGCCTTCGGAGGGAGACCGGCAGAAATCCAGCCGACAGGAGAAGCTTCAGCTGTCAGGATCCAAGGATTGTCGGCTAGTACACGCACAGAGAGCAGCGGCGTCCTCGTGGACACAGAGCCCGTGGTTGCCAGGCAACGCCAAGAGACGGAGCAGGCAGCGTCGGTGCAGGAGAGCGCGGCCACACAAGGACAAACAGGCACGAATGGAAACCAGCAGCAGCAGTTTGGACCCGAGGGAGCCCCAAGCGCTGCTGGAAATACACAGGTGACCCTAGAGGGAGTATGTACTCAGCAAAATCAGTCGGGCGCTGGAGGGGGACAGAGTAATTGCGAGGTGGGAAGCCAGCTATCAGTGGAGGGCTTTTCGTATGCGGTGCACAATGGCACTAACTCAAAGTTTGGTGCATCAGACTCTGGTGGAGAGGGGGCTCAGGCGAGGGCGGGAGGAGGATCACCTGAGGCAGACAAATTTTATTCAGTGAATGAGGATTCTGGGTCTCTCCCTTCAACCGAAGTGGATACAGGCAGCGATACAGATTCTGCCAGCAGTCTTTCGGCTCAGAAATCGACGCAAATAAGGCGCAGGTCCAGGAGGAGAGGCAATTCATCAGCAAGCCCCTCTGACCCCTCTAAAAAAACTTACTTGGGATTACTCGGCAACCTCGCTGGTTTATCAGGAGCAGGGAAGTCCGCAGCCAGAGGCTGTTGGCCACAGCCCCCCGCAACCTGCTACACTAGACCTCCTGTTTGGGATGCTGAAGCAGATGCAGAGCGAAGCAAGAGCAGAGAGCCGCAGAGCTAGGCAAGGAAAAAAAAAATACAGAGCTCACTGCGCAAGATGAATAAACTGTACGAAGAAGTAGCAGTAAGAGTAACACAAGTAGAAGAAAGAATGGGCCGTTTGGAGAACGATTTTAATTCCTTTCAGTCTTTCAAGCAAGAACAGCAGAAGATGGAGACTGATATACAATGGAAGCTGGAAGATTATGAAAATCGCCAGCGAAGGAACAATATAAGATTGCTGGGAGTGGAGGAAGGGCTGGAGGGGCAAGATACGAGACGTTTTGTGGTAGGCCTGTTGAAGGGTGCTTTCCCGGAGTTAACTAGTTGGCAGTGGGAGACCGAAATTCAGAGAGCGCATAGATTCCATCTGGTTAGGAAGGCACAAGGAGCAGGCAGGACTGACAGGCCCAGGGCTATCTTAATATATATCGGTAACTACTTGCTTAGGCAGGAAATCTTGGATAAGGCGAAACCTGAGGCTAAGAGGGCAGTTAACAACATCACGTTTTTCGCAAGGCCTGACTTCTGTCATGTGACTGTAGAGAGGAGATGGAGCAGAGGCTTTCTTACTGTATCCTGCCAAACTAAAAGTTCTGACTAGGGGGCAAACAAGAATGTTCTTCTCGGAGATAAAAGCACAAGAATATGTGGATGAGTTACGTAGTGAACTAGGGCGCTGACATGCTGGGAACTATAGGTTTCTTTAAAAAAAAAAAGGGGGAAAGAAAACAGGGGATGGGAATGCCGGGGCTTTGGCAAACATCAATAATTGAGTTAATAGAGGGGTGGTGGGCCAGAGTGATGAGGCACGTACAGACTGAAGCGGACACACATAGGTCATGCTTGACCTATTTGCTGGTAAGGTGGGGGGGAGGGGTCATGGGGAGGGGAGTGGGAACAAGGGGGAGGGGGTGAGGGGGGGCACACACAGCACAGCACTTGTTTTCTTTTTTTAGCAACAGAGTCAGATAGGTATCTGGAGGAACCTTTTGATGTATTCTAGATGATTTGCAGAATAGCCTCAATTAATGTTAGCGGTCTGAATGATCCTCAGAAAAGGATTCGGGTGGCCGCACTGCTTAAAACAATGAGATTAGATGTAGCATGCCTGCAGGAAACGCATGTCGAGGGAGGGAGGACATTTTTCCTAGATCAGCTGGGCTTCAATATGCTGGCTTGCACAAGGCAGGGTTCCAGGACAAGGGGCGTGGCTATATTGGCGAAAGGGAGGGATAGTGTAGTGATTAAGAAACTTGAAGACCAGTGGGGTAGGTGGGTGATTGCTGAATTAAGGCATAAGGGGGTGAAGGTTACAATTGTCTTGGTATATGGCTCGACGGAGGATGACCCAGAGTTGTTTGAATTCCTTGACACAGAGCTGGCGCATTGGCCAGAACCAATAATATGCTGTGGGGATTTTAACATTAGCATGCACTCTGGTAGTGGAGTACAAGCAGGACAGGGATATGTTGGTAGGAAAAAAAGAGTATTTCGAGCGGTCACAGCCATAGCGCAAAATAACTCACTTTGTGATGTATGGGCAGGGCTTCACTCACAGGTAGATGACACCACATTTTATTCCGCACCTCACAGAATTTTGGCAAGACTAGATTATTTTTTAATTTCCAATTCTGTGCTGGCAAAATCTAGAATTCAGAAATATCCGAGGATCATATCAGACCATAGTCTGGAGGGGGTGACAGCTAGGGATAACGGCTGGACATTTGAGAGAGCTCTCCTGAAGGATTCAGAATACATCACGCATATGAATAAGTGGATACAGGAGCTTTGGGAGTTTAATAGAGAGTGTGTCAGCGGGGGTTGTGTGGGATACGTTTAAGGCAGGGGCCCGGGGGGAGACAATGAGTTATACTTTGTTCAAGCAGAAACGGGAAAGAGCCAGGGTAGAGCAGTTAGTGAGGACAATGGGGCAGGCAGAGGAAGAATTGAGTTCTCTAATACAGCAGAATGTGCCTCTGGAGCAGCAGCTATTTAGAATTATCCAGCTTAAAGTAGAGGTGGTAGAGGATATTAGCAGTAAGGCAGCGACGAAATATTTAGGTAAAAAAGAGCAAGCGTTTGAACTTAGCGAGAGAGTCGGACATATCCTGGCAGTTCGGACCAGGCAGTAGCTTCGGGCGAGATTAAGGAGATTATGGACAATCAAGGGACTCTCATGAGGGACGCAGAGGGAATTAGAGAAGTCTTTAGACAATTTTATGCAGAGCTATATAGTAACGAAGATGGTTGCGGAGGAATTGGAATAGCAGAATACTTAAATTTGAGCATAGATGGAACTGTCCCGTACCTCCCGGCTGAAGAGAAGGCAGCTTTAGAGGCCCCGATCTGTCTAGAAGAAGCGCTCAAAGCAGTAGGAGACCTCCCGGCTGGGAAGGCCGCAGGTCCGGATTTATTGCCAGTCGAATTTTACAAGGTGTTTCAAGGAGTGATTGTCGTAGAGTTGCTGAATGTGTTGCTGCAGGCTCAACAGGGGAATTCCATCCTGAAATCTTGGGGGGGGGGCAGATGTCATTGTCATTCTTAAAAAAGGGAAGATATCTACAGCCCCAGGCTCTTACAGGCCAATTACCTTGATGAATGCCGATTCTAAAGTGTACTCAAAGATCCTAGCCAACAGGCTAGCAAAAGTGATCGAGGGCTTGGTTAGTGGTACCCAACACGGGTTCATTCCGGGGAAGGGAACCACGCATCATATTAGGCAGGTAATCACCCTGTTCGACGCCACAGAGGTCCCAGGGGATCCTATCGCAGCTCTCCTTTTAGATGCCGAAAAGGCGTTTGATAGGGTTTCTTGGGACTATCTATGGGCGGTTCTTCTCCACTGTGGGATAGGTGTGGGTTATGTTCAAGCGATTCAGGCACTTTATACGGGGCCAACAGCTAGGATTAAGATAAATAGGGGGTACACAACCTCGGTGCAGATTTCCAGAAGGACAAGACAGGGGTGTCCAGCTTCACCACTACTGTTTGCACTGTATATGGACCCCCTGCTTAGGAGGTTAGAAGCCAATGGTAACATACCCGCAGTGATCATAAACCACAGGCAATATAAAACATTCACCTACGCGGATGACGTGACAATTGATTCACCTAATCCCACATTGGCCATTCGTGAGATTGAAGGGGAAGCTCAGCGGTTTGGGGAGGCTTCAGGCTATGGGTTAAATAGAGAGAAGACCCAAATAGTCAAGAACCAACATGCAATATGTAGAGACCATCGGGTAGTGAAATCCGCTGTATACCTGGGGGTTGAGATCTCCGCATAATTAGATGAGATAGTAGGATGCAACATGACACCACTATTGGCTAAAGTATCCTCAGATTTGGTACGAATGAATAACTTACATTTAACTCTGATAGGATGTACGAACGTGATTAAAATCATTATTTTGCCCAAATTTTTATATTTTTTTAGGGTAATTCCATTGTTTTTCGAATCTAGTTGGTTTGGTAAGCTAGAGGCAGTGTTAAATAAGTTTATATGGGCCCATGGAAAGACAAGGAGGGCATATAGATACATTTCCCTTCCCAGGGATAGAGGAGGATGGGGGGGGCCCAGATTTCAGGCTGTACTATTGGGCAGCCACTATACAATATATCCAGGGAATGATGGGAGGTGGGGGGCTGGAGCCTAGTATCACGGCTAATTCTACAGAGGTCTAGGCTACTGTTCTTGAGACCGAAGCGGAGAATACATTTCTTAACTGTCAGGGCTCATCATATTTTAAAAGGACACGGCTCAAGACAGTAAGGGCTGCTTATAAAATATGGGATGCCTTTTTAAAGAGAGCTGGATTAGGAAGATATAATAGATACACTCGGCTCTATAAAAACAGATCCCTCCCCTCAGAGATTTTTCCAGACTCAGTTATGGCAGAATGGGCAGATAAAGGGATTGGAAAACTGGGTGATCTAATGGGAATTGCTCAATTTGCGGAACTACAGGTTAAGTTTAATATAAGCATAACAGTTTTTTTAAATACCTGCAGGTCCGCAGTTTTTTGGGTAATAAGCGGGGGGATTTGTAGGTTTTAACAACAACAGCATATTGGATTTGATAGAAAGGGGAGGAAGGGGGTTGGTTCGTAGTGTTTATGCAAACCTGATTATCACTAAGCCAGATGATATGGAGAAGCACGGTGACAAGTGGGCGAACAAACTAGGGATCGAAATGGTTAGATTTCAAGATTCTCTGGAGTTAGGATGTACAGTGTTATGTTTAGCCCCGCTGCAGTCTCAGCATTACAAAACACTTTTCTCGCTCTATTACACACCGGCGAGAATTGCTCAGTGGGGTGGCACTTCAGGGACGACGTGTTTTCGCTGTGATGCACCAGAAACTGATATTATACACATCTTTTCTACATGCCCACAATTGTATACGCTTGTTAGAGATATCGAGCATTTGCTATCACAGATCATAGGGGTTAGCATTAACCTCACTCCAGGGTTAATGTTGCTAGGAGTTGCAGTGGAATATTCCGGTATTTATACAGAATTCCTATTCCTAGCTATGGCGGTTCGAAGATTAATGCTCGCCAGGACATGGCTGGATAAAACCCCCCCAGTTATGCAGCAATGGCTTGCCAGTTTGTTGGCAGTTTACAATCTGGAAAAAGGAATATATGATAGGAAAGGTAAAAGGGGGAGAGCACTAGGAAGGAAGAATTGGAAACCATTAATGCTGTGGAAAGGGGACAGGGTGGAGGTATAAAGGAGGGATGGTAGTAATGATATACAAGAGCTCTTGGAATCTGCTAAAGATGTTTTACGTTTATTTAACTTTATGTTTGTGACCTTTTGATGCTCTGTTTGCTAAATCATTTCTTTGTTGTTTTAATGCATTTTGTATAAATATATTACGGGTATTTTGCTTTTGTGTGTTGTGCTGTATGTGATAAAATTCTTCTCAATAAAAATAATAAAAAAAAATAAAAAAGAGAACGCTCCCAAAGCCAAAAGAAGTGCCTCAGGAGGCCTCTGACCTCTGTCTTCTCTTATCTAGAAACACCCCCTACAGACTTGACGGCTGACCCCCCCGTTCCCCCCCGTGGAGATTACCGGGCATTATGCCACTCGTTTTCCCGCACTGCCACTGAGTTACGGATGCGGCTGGAGGGGGAGGGGCGCCAGCAGGCGGTACGCGGTCTGCAGCCACCGGCGAGGCATAGAAGCTGCAGGAAAGTAACCGATCGTGTTCAAAGCACAGCAGCAATCCCCCGATGAGGGGCTGATTTTGTGATGTGTTAGGGAGGAGGAATCGGCTCACAAAAATGACCGGAGTGCCCCGTGGGCGGAGTCTCATAGAGCGTAGCTCAACAACAGAGGGGAGCTTTGGGGCCGCCAGAGCCAACTGGTGAGCTGAGACACCGAAGCGAGCATTGTCACTGAGGGCATAGGGGACTACAGGAACAGGGCTCCCCAGCAGCATCTGAACGAATAAGAAAGCCCCCAAGCGACCTGCCTGACTTCAAAATGGCAGCTGTTTGAGACAACCACAGGTTTCAATAACTCAGCGAGTGCCAGAGACGGCGTGCAAGGTAGATAATAAAGAGGGATGGAGCAACTACAAGACTGGGGCCCAGAAGGAAAAACAAGGGCAGTTCAATCCTCTCCCTAAGGGTAAAATAACAAAAGCTACACACCAATGAGGGGAACAGAGGGACAGTGGGGTATGGCCCCAGACTTCACAACACATGCATTAAAGCTCCACCGGTGACAGCACATGTTGATGTCATACCTTACCTGACTTGGTCTCTCTAGCAGCATTTGATGCAATGTGTCAGCAGGATCCCATATGACTTGCACAGCGTCCCATCTGCCTCCTGCGTGCCTGGTGCCTTGTGGTTGCACCTAACCCCCCCCTCAGCAAGATGATTCTACATCACCCTCCTCCAGGTAGCCATTTCCTTTTCCACCTCCTTCGATCTCTCCTTGCGTCCTCTAATGAGTCTGATCTTGGATGACGCCCCATGGGAAGAAAGGGATACTGTTTTGTACTCACCTGCGGATTTAACGTATGTAGATACCTATCGCGGAGCCCGAACAACCTTGGCGGATGCCCGGTGGAGCTGTCCTATGCAGCTGTAGAGGAGTCTGGCCCCTCAGCCGTCACCTACTCAGCCGGACATTTGACATTGTTTTCCGCGTCTCCCCGTTTGGTCTCCTTCCCTCCCCCTCCTCTCTGATTCTCTTGATGCTAACTGCTGTAACTATGTATCCTGTAACTCCCTGTTTCAACTGATGTAGATACCTACAGCGGAGCTTGGGCAACCTTGGCTGATGCCCGGTGGAGCTGTCCTATGCAGATGTAGAGGAGTCTGGCCCCTTAGCCGTCACCTACCGACCCTGACATCTGACATTGTTTTACTCGTCTCCCGTTCGGTCCCCTTCCCTCCCCCTCCTCCCTCCTCTGTGATTGTCTGGATTCTAACTGATGTATCTATGTATCCTGTAACTCACTGATTCAACTGATGTAGATACCTACTGCGGAGCCTGAGCAACCTTGGCCGATGCCCGGTGGAGCTGTCTTATGCAGCTATAGAGGAGTCTGGCCCCTCGGCCGTCACCTACCCAGCCAAACATCTGACATTGTTTTACTCGTCTCCCTATTCGTTCTCCTCCCTCCTCTGTGATTCTCTGGATTCTAACTGATGTAACTATGTATCCTGTAACTCACTGAGGGCCACATGTATCAAAGGGTTTCACCCATTCTGTGTCTATGGGAAAATGTGTTGATACATATGGCCCTAATTCAACTGATGTAGATACCTACTGCGGAGCCTGAGCAACTTTGGCCGATGCCCGATGGAGCTGTCCTATGCAGCTATAGAGGAGTCTGGCCCCTTGGCCGTCACCTACCCAGCTGGTCATTTGGCATTGTCTTCCTCGTCTCCCCGTTTGTGTCTCCTTCCCTCCCCCTCCTCCTCCCTCTGTTTCTTTGATTCAAACTTCTGTAACTATGTAACCAGTAACTCACTGATCCAACTAATATAACTATGTACCCTGTAACTCGCTGATCCTCATGTAAAGCGCTCTGATACCTCCAGGTCTAGCCAGCACTATAAAAAAACTTTATAAATAAATAAATAGAATAAATAAATTTATATTGTACCCTGTCCAGGAACTGAAAATAAGGCACTATAGGCAATATTTATGAGCCCAGTTGCATCGCTCTTGCACCATGAAATGTGGTGCAAGCGCATCAATTCAAAAATGAACTTTATGAAACCACGCAAGGCCACTTTGAATGGCCCTGAGTGCCATCATAAATCTGGAGTAACGCAACACAGCACAATTTACTGCATTGCATTACTCTGCCCTGGGAAGGTGTTCCATGGATGTTGTGTGGGTGTATGGGTTTTGACGCTCAGGTTTACCAAAAGTGGTAGACCTCGGAATGCGCCAAAAAGATATGCATTCTCAGGGGAGGGTAATGGGGAGAAATATCTTTATTTCTCCTCGTTACTTCCTCTATTTGTGCTGCACAATGTGTGCTGCATTCTAGAGGAACATACTTCTCAGGATTGTTTTTGTGGAGGAAGGTGTCCCTTCCTGCACAAAAACAATCCTGCTTGCAACACGGGCATCCTAGCACCATAGTACAAAAGTGCCTGTGTTGGCACTAGGCAGCCCATTGTGCACCAGCAGTCGGGAAATTATAGGAATGTGCTGTATTGCAATAAATACAGCGCATTCCTACCTTTTCCCTGTAACACAGCGCAGCAAGATGACATTGTACTGCATTGCACAACAATACCCAAAATATGCCTCCTATGTCTGTTTTACAGCCTCTTCTTTTTCCTGCAATGATGGAACAATTTAAAAAAAATTCTGATTAAGCATTAACACTTAGAGCCACGAATGATCAGGCCACAAAAACTGTATTGACGCTAGTGCTGCTTGCAGAATGAGGGAAATGTAGTGTATACATGTTCAACATAGGTCTAAATGGGCCTTTAGCCAAGATATTTATTTCCCACAAAGAGAGAATGAGAGATGCTCACAGCCTTCACATGTTCTGAGAGTAGCAACTAATTCTCAACACAAAAACTGCTATGGCCAGAATTATTTTAATGTCAAACAGAATGTCCTACGTGAATAATGTTAGATATTAGAGGAGACACCTCACCGTGAAATGACAACATGCTTAATCATATGTGCCTACTCTCATTCGGGGAGGTAGGTACCATGCAAATGGGCTCAACTAAAAATGGTTGCTCACAAATAAGATTTTCTTCTGGTCATGTGCAGGGTTCCAGTTATTTAAAAATTACTATGGGTAAACACAGAGTTTAATCTTTATTCAGCGGGTACCCATACCACTATTAAAAACCAAAACTGGATGGTTGGTGAGACACAATAGTTCATATAGCCAAAACAAACTGATGCCTAGATGTTTCAGCCAAAGACAAAGTGCCCATAAGGGTCACACGACTTTCATCAGGACCTGAAAGAGTCTGAACCTTGCTGATTCAGAAATATCACTGAGTTGTAAGGTGAGAAAGGAGACAAACTTTTTTGTTATTATAGCCCTCACTCACTCTAATAGTGACATGCTTCATCATCGGACTTGACTCACCCTGGCTCCTAAAGGTCAGGGTGGGCTTGACCATATTTTAGGGAGCACTTATGAACATATCGAGTATGGGGACGTAACATTTAAGATACAATTCTTCTCCCATTCCTAAAGTATCCTTTGTTAGTGGAGTGGTGGGGAAGGTTAAAAAAGACTATGGTAGGGTGGAGGATATGATGGTTCTTTGACCCTAACCGAACACCAGCATGTTTCAGTCCTATTGCTGGCCTCTTTATGGTCCCGGGCATTAGTCAGGGTGGTATGCAAAGAGGTCACTTCCCAAAGAGACGTGAGTGTGGAGTGGTCATGCAATTAAAATGTAACACACTTATATATCTATATAGTTATCATATAAGGGACAAGTCTAGTACCTGTCACTGTTCTCTTCGAGGAACCTACTGAAAGAACAAAAGGACAAATCGAACATACACATAAAAGACATGTAGTGACTTATGTGCGGTTAAGCCAGAAGTTGCTTGTTGTAAAAGAAACTTCACCGTTGTTGTTCCCCTTAGTGAAGTACCGTGAGAGCGACTGGTATCATGTGCAGGGCACCAGAGGGTGAATGTATCAGGTGATCACCAATCAAAAGACATACATTCACAGATTTGTTGTTCAGCCATATATTATGAATAAAATATGCAAGCAGTAATTCTGTTTCATTCGTGCCAAACACAATAAATGTTGCAGCTTAGTGTCACACACACACATGCACACTGTTACCCGTTTTTGTGACTGTTATTAAATGGCTAATCAGTGAAAAACTCAAACAACCAGTGGTCGATGACTGTATGTTTCAGGCACTCACCATGGTATGACAGGGTGTAAGCTCCCAATGGAGGAGGAGGCCTTGTAGTCACACTCTGTAGGTAAGGGAAGACCAGCCGGCAAATTGGTGAGTATCAGTATTTAAACATGGCGTCCGTGGGAGGAAGGCTCTGTGTATTGTAGTCACATGCCAGGCATTTGGGAATCATAAAAAGGGGCATTACTTACTTTCCCAAAGGTCTATCCCCATGGGAGACCTACTGTGCTCTGCTCCTCTCCTCTGCTTGTCTGGGGAGGGAGCGAGTTGACGTTAGTAAAGTACTAGAATCAAGAGCATGATCCAGAGGCATGCGTTCAAGTGCCCCGTATCCACTGTACTCCTGTGTAACGCTGTGATAGCATCACGTCCTCTGCCACGTGATTGCATGTACATGGGCTGCGTTGGAAGTCCCAGTTGCCATGGTGAGGGGAAAGAGATGCTTTCGATACTCCTATGTGGAGACGCGGTTGTAACTGTCCTCAAGAGTGATATAGTTGTAGTTTTCTCTTTACCTGAGAGAGACGCGGCTGAGAATGTCCACGACATTAATACAGTTTTTTAATGGAAGAATGGACAAAGTACCGAATGGGAGTGGTCAATAATAGCAATAATTTGATCATGTGGTTGAAATACACTTGTCACCTGTAATTCAAGTATTGTTGGGTAAGTAATCAAACAGATTGAATAAAAATTAATTTATGGGCAATACTTGGGAATTTCTGGGGGGAGATGGTGGCGTGGATTGTTTATTGTGCCTGCGATGGGCAGTGTGTAAGTAAGGGTGGGCTAGGTGGAAAGCCCTGGTCATGTTCCTACTGGGAAGCAAGCATATTAAGTTGTTCGTCAAGATGTTTCAAAACAGCTCATTGTAGAAGTGCATCTTGAGGGGTATGAATCTAGACGTACCCTAGGTCTAAGCAGAGTGGCCATTTCTTCATCTATTGAGGTTGTTAAATTGATTCCATGGGATATCATCGTTGAGACCTGTTTTATATGTCTGTAAATGATACACCCATCTCTGTTCTTTGAGTAGTAGTGTGTTTTGGACTCTGTTGTGTGCAGTTGTTTTTTTCTATGATCGTCCACTTTAGATCATTTTCAGTGTGATTGGATTCTATAAAATGGGTAAAGAGTTTGGTCATGGTTTTTTTGCAGCGGATGGTGCTCCTGTGTTCGCTGATTATTGTTTTTATTTTTCTCGTGGTCATGCCTATGTTTTTAAGATCACATGGGCAAGTGATCATGTATATGTGTACTTTTGCAGTTAGTATGAGTTCTTTGTTCCCATGGTGTTTTGAGCCCTAGGTCGATGCTGGTCGTGTGTGTGTAGTGAAGAGGCATATGGTACAGCTGCCACATACGAAATTTCCCATAACACATGGAAGATCCCATAGGGTGGTTTGTCTGTTCTTTATGGTGTTGGTGGCGTTGCTGTGTACCAATCTGTCTCATATGCTATTGTTTTTCTTGAATGAGAAGAGAGGTTTATCAAATTCAAGTTTGTTAGATGTGAGTATCCCCCAGGGCTTGTTGATGTTTTTTTTTATTAGGTCGGACCCAGAATTATATGTTGTGACACATATGAGTTTTTATGTTACAGATTTTTTTGTTTTTTCGAGGAGGCTTTCTCTGGAGATGTTTCATACTCTTTGTTTTGCTTGGTTAACTATTTGTGTTGGGTACATCCAGTCCTGGAGTTTATTGGTTAATTTTTCAGCCTCTTTATTTTAGTCTTCCTTTTTCAAGCAGTTGCGCTTAGTGCGGATGAACTGTCCAACTGGTAAATCTTCCCTGATGGCCCTGGGATATGCACTCTCGAAATGGAGAAGGCTGTGGCGGTCAGTAGGTTTTGTATATATTGAGGTGCTAAGTCTTCCTTCTTCAGAGGTAATATTCACATCTAAGAAGGACACCTGCTTGTTGTCATGTGTCATGGTGAATTTTAGTATTGGGTTTCTGTTGTTGATCCATTAATTGTAGTGATCTATGGTAGTGTTGTCATGTTGCCATATTACCAGGATGGCGTTGATGTATCTAATCCATAGACGTATATGGTCGGCGTAGGGGTTGTTTGCCCGAATGTTGTGGTCCTCAGTCCAACCCATATATAGACAGGCTATACTGGGGACAAATGTATTGCCCATCAATATTCTGTGGCATTGCAGGTAGAGGTTTTCTTAGAAGCTTAAGACATTTTCAGTAAGGGTAATTTTGGCCAGTTCCATGATCTAATCTATGGAGGCATTCCATACCCACTCCTGGGTTTGTAATAGGTCTTCAATCACTTTGAAGCTGTATTCCTGGGGGTAAAGTGCTTCTACATCGAGACATATGAGCATTTTGTTCTCAGGGTCAAATGTCATGTATCAGAGGATCGTGAGGAGGTGGGAGGTATCTTTGACATAGGACTCAGCCCTGGTGACAAGTGGTCTTAAATACCAGTCTCTAAATTGGGGTAGTGGTTCCATAACTGAACTGATTCCTGAGACGATTGGTTTTCCTGGTGGTGGGATTTGTCCTTTGTAAATTTTGGGGACCATATAGAATCTTGGGGTTCTGGGTTCTGTGGTGGTAAGGAAGTCCTTTCCCTTTTATCAATCCATACTTTCTCATCTGCTTCCTCAGCAGTAGTTTTATCACATGTTGGATCCTGGTGGTGGGGTCAGAGCATAGAGGTTTGTAGTTTCTGTTGTCTTGTAATAGTGAGAGGCATGTCCTTTTATAGTCTTCCTTGTTTTGGATTACTATGGCTCCGCCCTTGTCTGGGGGTTTTATTATGATGTTCTCCTTTTTGCTGAGGGAGTTAAGGGTGATGGTCTCGTGTTTAGAGAGATTATGGAAAGTGTTGGGTTTGGGTCTGTCAAGTTTGATGTCTTTTGTGACTGCCTCTTCAAAAGTTAGTATTTCTGGAGTGATGGTTGAAGGAAAGAGGAAAATAGACTTTTTCTTGAGATTTGTGTGTCTATCTTCTTTTTTGGGGGGGGCGAGTTACTCATAAAAAATGCTTTAAGCCAGATTTTTTTGAAGAATTCCGTTCACATCGGTTTTAGAATTTATCCATTTGTGTCGTGGGGACGAAACCTAGTCCTTTTTTTAGGACTGTGAGCTCATCTTCTGAGATTTGTTAATTGGATAGGTTGACTACTATGTTTCCTGGCTGCTTGGGCCTGGTTGTGTCTGCTCTCTGGTTCTGTTCCTGGCATTGGCCCCCTCGATTGTGCCGTTGTTCCATTGTATGTGTCGTCCTCCTCTCCAGCCTGTTCTCCCCCGTCGGCCACCAAACCGTAAACATGCTTGTTAGGGTGGTTGGGTTGGTACAAAGGCATTGTTTTGGCATGGGTGGGCCTTGGTAAGAGTAGGGGCATATCCGTCTGGCCAGAACATCAATTGTTGGTGTTGGGTGGAAGTAGTTCCTTGTTTGTTGTCTGCCACGTCCTCTCCTTGATCTGTTGGATTATGAGTTGTCACTGAACCATTCGTCTGAGTCTGAGTTGGTCGAGCCGGTGTCGCTCTTTCCTGTTGTTTCTGCATTAGATTAGTCTTTCTTGTTGTAGTCATGTTGATGGAGCAAGGACTCGTAGACAAGAGACTTGCTCAGAAGCAATCCTCTCATTTAACTCCCTACCATGTTATTAATTACGAATTGTATTAAACTAAATACACACCACATAAAAACGTGGGTTAGAGAAGCTTGTGTATGTGTTTGCTCACATGAATAACTCGAGTGGCTTTCTAAAATGGCTGCAAATGGGAAATCTTCATTGCGCATGCGTTTTTATGTTTTTGCCGCAAATTCGCAACTATCAAGATTCCATGGGCAATTTGTTTTTGAAAAACATGCTTTTATGCTGTGGCAAAATCCTAGGGGGACCCCCAAGACCATGGCTTGGGGGTCAGGGTATTCCTACCCTACCCCCATTCTTTCTTTTAACTTTTTTTTCTTTGGACTTGGTGAATCCGAGTCCCAAGATGGCTGCCAACACTTCCTGGTTGAAGTGTTGGCAGCCAATTCAGAGCCGTTCATTTCCCTGCACAAGCTCGTCTTTTTTTGCGAAGGCTTCGTGACCAGAGATATCACTATAATTTTCAACTTACATTTCTGAAAAACTACTGAACGGATTTGCACCTAATAACAAAAAGCACAATCTGTGTAACAACATCTACCTTTCTGGCAAACTTGGTGCAATTCAATTCAGTGGTTTGGACTGTAGTTGTGTTAACAGGATCCTATGGGAATTAATACCCTTTTTTCAACTCCATTTTTCTCAGTTTCGCTTCTCGAATCCCCCCGAAACTTTCCATGTGCAACAAGAATCACAGGAGCACATTTTGGGGGAAAATTATGTGAAGATTCGGCTAAAAGCGCCAAGGATATAGACAAGTCACAAACGCTTTTACTATGGAAACATGGTCCTAACTATAACTACTTTCTGGCCACCGTATATAAAAGAGGTAAGCACACTGGGACCAAATATGTTCTTTTCTTCTCTTTTTCTGTTCTTTTTAAAATGCCCACAGGGGCTTGATTATGATACGTCGATCTTGGTGTGAATGAAAATAAAAAGTATGTTGATTAGATAGCAAAGGGTTAAAAAGGGTTCGTACTGATCCAAATGATATCTAAGAAATGTTTACCAAGAATAATGAACAAATAGAGATATAGAACCTTTGTGACTTTGAGTCTATCATTGATAAACATATGTACATATATTTTTTCATATGCAATTGAAATATTGCTATGAATGTTCAAGCCATGACCTTCTGGCCTGGGAACCGCTCTTCGTCAATGCAGCTCCACCTGGCTGTCACCGCCGCCACTGACCCAGAAGAGCAGGGTTCAAGACCGCTCTCGACCTGCTCTCTGTGCCGCCTGTGTTTTTTTCTTTTTCTTTTTCTTTGCATTGTATAAAGTAAGGTTAGTCTGCTTGGTTAGTTTGATTACGTGTGGTTAGTTTCTGTTGTCATTCTTTCTTGTGACTTGCCGTCAAGCGCAGACTCTGCCCACCTCCCGCTCACCGTTTCCCACCCTTCCCGCCACAGAGCTGTACTTTCCCTCCCCTTCCACTACTTAATGCATGCCGCTGCGTGGCCTCGTGCAGCGGGCGCACCGCCGGTTCACCGAAAGCGCGCCAAAGGCAAGCCTGTCTGTGCCCGTCTGCGCCCCGACCATGGCCCGCACCAGGGACCCTGGTTCTCTGGTCATCCTCCGCTACAGCTCCACAGACCTCCTCGCACTCAACCCCAGAGAGAACAACAACTGCCAGAGATCAATGCCGAACACCACCCTCGGCCAGTTCTCCTGCTGACACTGCTGACAATCCTTCAACATCAACAGCTCCACCACGACCATGGAACCCACAACGGACGCCCACATCACTAAAGCCCTGACATGCCTACTCCTCAATGTGCTCTCCCTCCACAGACACACCACGGAGATCTGGAACCGTCTTGGCACCATCTCACCAGATGTCACCTTCTTCACGGAAACTTGGACAAATGCCACCCCGACATCGCCACCGCCAACCCCGACGGTCACAAGATCCAAAGAAAGGACCACCCCCACCGCTAAGGAGGAGAACTCGCCATCGCACACAAGAGCGCCCTCTGACTCTCCACCTCCAGCACAAGCAACTCCTCCGCCAACACAGAACACCTCCCCTTCCAGATCCAAAACAACCCCAGAACCACACTGTGCAGGACCCTCATCTAGAGACACCCCGGGCCTCGCGCCGCTTCCGCCACCACCATCGCTGACCTCACCGCACCCCACGCCATCGCCTCCATGGACTACATCCTCATCATAGACCTGAATTTTGACCTCGACAACCCCAGCGACCCCGACTCGACCACCATCCTTGACAACCTCGCCAACCTTGGACTGAAGCAGCTTGGCACTGCTCCCACCCACAAAGCTGGACACACCCTCAACCTCATCTTCACGGGAGGTACAAACATCCAATTGAGCCACACCACACAGCCCCTATGGACAGACCTCCACTCAGTACACTTCACCTTCAACACCACCACTGAACCCACAACTGCCTTGCACCAGCCCGAAGGAACTGGAGCAACTCCTCAATGCCACCCTCCTCCATGACCACCCCTCCGGCAGTTTCCGACGCCACCTCTGAAGAAAAAGAACTACACCACTAAATCTCCAGCTGTGCTGACAAGCTTGCACCCCTCCGCCACTCCGCCAATCAACACTCCGAAGGCAGCATGGTTCACCACTGACCTCCAAGAAGCCAGGCGCTCCTGCAGATGCCTCGAGAAGCTCTGGCGGTACAAGAAAACCACCAAAGACCAGAACAACTGTAGGAACGCCATGAAGGAATGCCACCAGCGCATAAGAGCCACCAAGAAGAACGAAATCCACTTCAATGCAAGTATCCATAAAGAACTCTTCGACGTCATACAGCAGTTCACCAAACCCCCCAGCGAAGCCACTGATGCCCATCCATCCAAGGACCTCTGCAACAATCTCAGCTCCTACTTCCACATGAAAATCAAGGCCCTCTACGACAACTTCAGCGAACCGACTCCTGACACCACCACCCTCACCCTCAACGACAACCGGCCAATCATCACCTCCTGGAATCCGGCCTCCACTGAAGCCACCACCAAGACCATGAAGAACACCCACTCAGGAGCTTCCACATACCCCTGCCCACTGCACACCTACCACAGAGCCGTCGCAGCCATATCTCCTGAACTAGGATGGAACATCAACCCTTCCCTCGAATCCAGCATCTTCCCCGACGACTCAAAACAGGCAGAAGTCAAGCCCCTCCTCAAGAAACCCTCGGCCGACCCAACGGACCAGAAAAACTACTGTCCCATCTCTCTCCTTCCCTTCTCAGCCAAAGTCACTGAGAGATTCGTCAATACCCAGCTGAGTACCTTCATAGAGGAGAATGCCATGCTCAACTCATCCCAATCCGGATTTCGCAGTAACCACAGTACAGAGACCGCCCTCCTCGCTGCCACCAATGACATCTGCATGCTCCTCGACCAGGGCCACACCGCGGCCCTTATCTTACTAGAACCTCTCAACAGCCATTGCCACCATCTCACACCACACCCTCGCAGCCAGACTCCACAACGCCAGAATACGAGGAACCGCCTTCGACTAGATCCGCTCCGTTCTCTCCAGCAGAACCCAAAGGATCAGACTCCCCCCTTCCTCTCCGAACCAACAAAGATCAACTGTGGAGTACCCCAAGGATTCTTGCTCAGCCCCACTCTTTTCAACATCTACATGGCCCCCCTCACCGCTATCGTCAGACAGCATGGCCTCAGCATAGTATCCCACGCCAACGACACACCAGCTCATCCTCTCCCTCACGAAGAACCCCGAAGACACCAGACTCAGCTTCCAAGAAGGCATGAAAGACGTCGCAACCTGGATTAACGACAGCTGCCTGAAGCTGAACTCGGAGAAGACTGAGGTACTCATTCTAGGACCCTCTGCCACCGCGTGGGACAGATCCTGGTGGCACCCTCCTCTCAGAAACCCTCCAACACTGACAGACCACACCCGGAACCTCTGCATCATCCTGGACTCCTCCCTCACCTTGACCCACCAGATTAACGCCGTGCCTTGACCTGTTTCAACTCCCTCTGCATCCTCCATAAGACCTTCAAGTGGATCCCCCACGAATGCAGAAAGACAGGCACCCATTCACTCATAACTAGCAGACTGGACTACGGCAATGCCCTCTATGTCAGAATCAACAAAACCCTGCTGCACAAGCTACAACCATCCAGAACACTGTGGCCAGACTCACCCTCGGAACCCCACGACATGAGCACTTGACCCAGCACTTATGAGACCTCCACTGGCTCCCCATTGAGAAGAGAGTACCTTTCAACCTATTCACCCACACCTACAAATCCCTCCATAACATCAGGCCCAAATACCTCAACGAAAGAGTCTCCTTCTACGTACCCAAGAGGAACCTTCGCTCCACCGACCTCGCCCTAGCAGAAACCCCCCACATTTGCAGAACCAGAGCAGGCGGAAGATCCTTCTCCTACATTGCAGCAAAGACCTGGAACGAGCTCCCAGTCAAAATTAGACGCTCCCCCACTCTGAAGACTTTCAGAAAGAGTCTCAAGACCGGGCTCTCCGACTGACCCGGAACCCCTCAGCCCCAGCGCCTTTTGAGCCTCACGCGTGAGTAGCGTGCTTTATAACCCCCTGACTGATTGATTGATTGAATATGGAAGCACAAAAAAGCAGATCGAATTTGCTTTAATTTAACTTCACATGTGCCGCAATAGTCGTCTTTTAACCATGCATAAAACGTTAATTTGTATGCTGGCAAAAACTGAAAGTCTATTTCTATGTCTGTCATGACACAGTAAATCACATGGTGTTTATAAACTTCAGGAAGTATAAGTAACCTGACCCGTCAGCAAGGAGCAGGGAGCTCCGAAATGCGTAAGGATTGTTGCTGTACTTATTTAAATAAACAAGCTATTAGAAATGGGGTTCTCCAGTTGGCAGAAGTAGGTACATTTGTCAATCAATCAATCAATCAAAGACATTTATAGAGCGCACTACCTACCCGTAGGGTCTCGAGGCGCTTGGGGGGGGGGGGGGTGCCGCTACTGCTCGAACAGCCAGGTCTTGAGCTTCTCCCTGAAGGAGAGGTGGTCTTGGGTCAGGCGCAGGTCGGCCGGGAGGGAGTTCCAGGTCTTGGCGGCCAGGTAGGAGAAGGACCTTCCTCCTGTTGTGGCTCTGCGGATGCGTGGGACGGCGGCGAGGGCGTGGCTGGCGGATCGGAGGTGGCGTTTGGGGGTGTAGAAGTTGATGCGGTTGTTGAGGTAGCTCGGGCCTTGGTTGTGGAGAGCTTTGTGTGCGTGGGTAAGGAGGCGGAAGGTGATTCTCTTGTTGACTGGGAGCCAGTGCAGGTCTCTTAGGTGTCCGGAGATGTGGCTGTGTCGTGGGATGTCGAGGATGAGTCTGGCTGTGGCGTTCTGGATGCGCTGGAGTCTCTTCTGGTTCTTGGCGGTGGTTCCGGCGTAGAGTGCGTTGCCGTAGTCGGCTGGTGACGAGGGCCTGGGTGACGGTCTTCCTGGTCTCTGTGGGGATCCACCAGAAGATCTTCCGAAGCATGCGCAGGATGTTGAAACACGACGAGGAGACGGCGTTGACTTGCCTGGTCATGGAGAGGGAGGAGTCCAAGATGAAACCCAGGTTGCGTGCGTGGTCCGTCGGTTTGGGTGCGGTGCCCAGGGCGGGGGGCCACCAGGAGTCGTCCCAGGCGGATGGCGAGGAGCCCAGGATGAGGACCTCCGTCTTATCTGTGTTCAGCTTCAGGCGGCTCGTCGTCATCCACTCGGCTACCTCTCTCATCCCTTCGTGAAGGTTGGCTCTGGCGGCGGCGGGGTCGTTGGTCAGGGAGAGGATCAGCTGGGTGTCGTCGGCGTAGGAGATTATGTTGAGGTTGTGGTGGCGTGCGATGGCCGCGAGGGGGCTCATGTAGACGTTGAAGAGAGTCGGGCTCAGTGAGGATCCTTGAGGGACGCCGCAGATGACTTTGGTGGCCTCTGACTTGTACGGTGGTAGGCGGACTCTTTGTGTTCTTCCGACGAGAAAGGAGACGATCCATTCCAGCGCCTTCTCCTGGATTCCGACGTTGCTGAGGCGCTGCACTAGGGTGCGGTGGCAGACCGTGTCGAAAGCCGCGGAGAGGTCTAGGAGGATGAGGGCCAGGGACCTATCTTCCTTGTCAGGATAAGGGAGTTATACTCCGGAAATAACCCCTGCTCACCCCCTTGGTAGCTTGGCACAAGCAGCCAGGCTTATCTTAGAGGCAGTGTGTTAAGAATTTGCACATAACCAACAGTAATACAGTGTAAGCGCTACGTAAGGACACCACACCAGTTTAGAAAATATTCAATATCTTTATATACTCAAGACAAGACCAAAAACGATAAAAATTCACAAGACAGTACTTAGAAATCTTCAGTTATCAAAATACCCTTGAAAAACAGTTCCTTGAAGTCGATAGCTACCTCTGGGGCTATCACGGCTATCATGGCGTTGTGAACAAACAAATCCAAATAGCCCCAGAAAACAGTACCTTTTAGAAATGTAGGGCGTCGGCGACCTCTAGTTGAGCTTCGGAAAGAATGGCATCAGCAGGCAAAGGTTCCAGAGGTAGGTTAAGGATTTGTTGGACCCTTGCGTCGGCAGGCGTCGGGTGCTGTGGTGCGAAGAACAGCGGTGTGGCATGCAATGCCCTCAGGTCGCGGTGCGAGCAGCGATCAGCAGCTCGGTGGTGGCGTCAGATGGCGTTGTCGGTGAGACCAAGGTCGAGGTGCGATGTGATGCGGTGCTCGTCACAGTGCTGGCAGGTCACGTTGCAGGCAGCGGCATCATCGATGCTGAAGCTCTGTCGTCGGCTGACGAACTGGAGTCGATGGCACCGGTGTCGGTAGGCCAAGGCTGGTGGCGGGATGAGTGTGGTGTGTAACTTTATGAGCAGTGCCCTCGAACCATGGTGCAAGCAGCGGCATTGATTTTGGCGTGGAGCAGCATCATCGGGGAGAGACAAGGCGGCATCGTGAAGCGAGGTGATGAGGTCGCGGTGTGAGCAGCGCCTCGATGGTGGTGTCAGCATGCGTTTGTCGGTGAGACCAGGGTCGCAGCGGAGCCCTGTGCTGTGCCTTCAGGAAACAGAGTTGGCAGTGGCATCGTAGACGGAGTTGGGTTGGTTTTTCTACTGTTGCAGCACAAAAGACACAGTCCCCAGTACTGAGGGCAGAAGAACTTGAAGTCTTTGCTGTTCCTGAGAGTTCTTGAACAGGGGGCAAGCTCTACCTCAAGCTCCTGGAGAAAGTCACAAAAGTAGATTGCAGAAAGTTCAGTCCAGTTCTTTCACTGCCTAAGACAGAAGCAGCCACTGCAGGCCAACACAGCAAAGCACTTAGCAAAGTGGTAGTTCCTACTCATAGTTTCTCCAGCTCTATTTCTTGGCAGTCTTCTTGGTCCAAAAGAGTTCTTAAGTTACAGCCCAAAATCCTTTGTCCTCCCAGGCAGAGTGTCTGCCTAGTCAGAACCAGTTCTGCCCTCTGTGGTGTGGCTTCCTGGCAGGAGGAGGAGACGGCATTGTCAGAGGCAGACCAGGCCCATTCATGTGAAAAGAAATTTCCTCCCCTACTCTAAATGCAGCCCAGGTCTATTCAGCCCTTTCCTGACCCAACTAGACTATCTGGAGCTACTGCTCCTGCCCAGCCCCAGTCATCCAAAACCCGGACAGTCAATCCACAAACCCAGCAGAGGCCTACTGGATAGATGCACAACAAAAAACCTACTTTCTAAAAGTGGTATTTTCAAACACAGAATGTAAAAATCACCTTCACTAAAAGATGCATCTTTAGATTCTGAGTTCAGACAGACTAACTAAACTTTATTTTTCTACCTTGTTCTCAGGGCCAATTATGATTATAAGAAGCTATAAACAAACTACCCGTTTTTTCCTATGTGAACAGGTAGCCTTGCAATACTGAAAAACTAAACTGGCAGTAATTCACTATCAGGACATGCCACACACATCAGGGCTTGTCCTACCTTTCACATACACTGCACCCTGCCCACAGGGGTACCTTGGGCCTACCTTAGGGGTGATTGAAATGTAAGAAAGGGGAAGGTTAGGGTTGGGCAAGTGGGTGCACTTGCCAAGTCGACATGGCAATTACAAACTGTGCGCAGACTCTGCAGTGGCAGGTCTGAGGTACATTTTCAGAGCTACTCATGTGGGTGGCCAAATCGGTGCTGCAGGCACATTAATAGCATTTGATTTACAGGCCCTGGCACACTCAGTGCACAATTTACACAGACAGCATATGCACTTTAGCACTGATCAGCAGTGATAAAGTGCACAGAGTCCTAGAACCAACAACAGCAGGTCAGGAAAAAATAGGAGGAAGAAGTAATAGGATTGGGGATAACTCTGCAAAAAGGGCCATTTCCAACGCATGCTTTTTGCAAACTGGAGATAAGCTGTATTTCTTCATTTCGGTGGTCAGATGTGACCCAAAAGAAGGTGAATCACAGTTTTTGTGTGTGTGTATATATATATATATATATATATATATATATATATATATATATATTCACTGAAAAAACCATAGGTTATAGACCATATATAGTTAGGAATTTGCATTTACAAAACCTTGAAAATTCACTGAAAAAACCATGGGTTAGAGACCATATATAGTTAGCTGGACATTTTATTGACATAAAACCAATGAAATTCCATATATAGTTAGTTGCACTAACTATATATCGCGCACCCGCAATCCACTGCTGATGATGTCACATATTACATCATTCATGACATGGTCAGTGACATCACTGATGACATCACTGATGACATCTCAAATGACATCACTGATGACATCTCAAATGACATCACTGATGACATCATCTAGTGTCTGTGTGTTTTTGTAAAGTTTAAATATGTTTTACATATTGAAGAATGAGTGGATGTATGGAAGACTGAGTGTGTGTGTGGCTGGCTGGGAGGTGTGTGACTCTGTGCATATCAATGTGTACTTGTATCAGTGATTGTATAAGAGAGTAAGTATGTGTTAGTATATGTGTGAAAAGTATGGTGTTCTGTGTTTAACTGTATAGATGAGGAAATCGAAGTGTGATTGATTCTTCACAGGACTGACTAGGTGTATGAGTGCATATGATAGTGTTGTAATAATGAGTGGCTGTATGTATGAGTGATTGTATGGGTGAATGAGTGAATGTGTGTGTAGACGTAGGAATCAGTGAGTGCGTATGTAGTAACTGGTATTGGTGTGTCATGATGTCATCAGTGATGTCATTTGAGATGTCATCAGTGATGTAATTTGAGATGTCATCAGTGATGTCATCAGTGATGTCACTGAAGTATGGTGTTCTGTGTTTAACTGTATAGATGAGGAAATGGAAGTGTGATTGATTCTTTACAGGACTGACTAGGTGTGTGAGTAACTCCGTGGATGAGTGGCAGTGTGTGTGTGTGTGTCTGCATAGGTGTATGAGTGCATATGATAGTGTTGTAATAATGAGTGACTGTATGTATGAGTGATTGTATGGGTGAATTAGTGAATGTGTGTGTAGACGTACGAATCAGTGAGTGCGTATGTAGTAACTGGTATTGGTGTGTCATGATGTCATCAGTGATGTCATTTGAGATGTCATCAGTGATGTCATCAGTGATGTCATTTGAGATGTCATCAGTGATGTCACTGACCATGTCATGAATGATGTAATATGTGACATCATCAGCAGTGGATTGCGGGTGCGCGATATATAGTTAGTGCAACTAACTATATATGGAATTTCATTGGTTTTATGTCAATAAAATGTCCAGCTAACTATATATGGTCTCTAACCCATGGTTTTTTCAGTGAATTTTCAAGGTTTTGTAAATGCAAATTCCTAACTATATATGGTCTATAACCTATGGTTTTTTCAGTGAATTTCATTGTTTTTTTAAAAGCTAATATCTATAGCTGTAAAATATATTCTTTATTACGTGACGTATCACGTAGCCACGTGAGACGCCTCATGACGCGTCGCATAACCGTGACGTATCGGCTCTGCAGTGCAAACAAAACCTGTAACGTAAGCGTGCCGGAGCACGCTTACAGATATATATATTTTTTTTTAACCTTAATTAGACAAAATCCACACGTGCACATATCTTGAGGCCTTGCAAAGGCACATCAAACAAACAGTCCCTACAATTTTGCCAAGTTTGCTGGAAATCTATTCCCATAATTTTTTTTTTACTGTTTCTCTTGGTTTTCCCCTTGTTACGCTTACCGGGACGCTACCCGGTACGCGAACCGGACGCTCCAAAAACACAAGATGGCGGACTCCCGTTACGCTGCCGGTTAGCTGCCCGGTTCGCATACCGGGAAGCGCCTCTACTGCGAAAAATCGCGGGGGACTTTAATATCCCCCTCAACAATCCTAGGGGGTCAGGAGGGGTTTACCTTGCCCCCTTTCCTTCATTTCTCCCTTCTTTTTTCACCACATCTTGTCTCTCGAACCTACCGAGAGACAAGATGGCAGCCGCTCTGGACTGTTTACAATGTTGACAGCTACGCTGCCGGTTAGCTGCCCGGTTAGCTGCCCGGTGAGCTGCCCGGTTCGCGTACCGGGACGCGCCTCTTTTTTTTTTTGCCCCGCGGGGCACTTTAATATCCCCCTCATCAATCCTAGGGGGTCAGGAGTGGTCTACCTTGCCCCCTTTCCTTCATTTCCCCCTTCGTTTTTCACCACATCTTGTCTCTCGATCGTACCGAGAGACAAGATGGCGGCCGCTCCGGGCTGTTTAGAATGTTGACAGACACCGGAGAGCCAATCAGCTTCGCTTCGCGAAGTTCCGTTACGCGTCAGGTACGCGAACCGGGGCGCTAACCGGAGCGCTGTCACAGATATATATATTTTTTTAAACGTTAATTTCTCAAAATCCACTGGAGCACATATATTGAGACATAGCAAAGGCACGTCGGGCAAACCATATCTACAATTTTGCCAAGTTTCATGTAAATCTATTCAGCCGTTCGAGCTAAAAGTGAGTCCAACCGCCCTATGGAAAAATGAATGGGAAAAACGCGTTTTGGGACCCCCCTTTTTTCTCGGCCCCCCCTTGACGAAACCCCCCCAAATTTTCAGGGGCTGCTCAGAAACACAATGTGCCATTTTCCTGAAAATTTCAGCCAATTCCGTCCACAAACGCCAAAGTTATTAGACATAGAATTTTCAGAAATCCCATAGAGAAAAAATCCTAACTATATATACCCACTGGCTATCGCCAGTAGGTAATATACATATATAAACATATATAATCTGCATATCTATATAAATATAAATGCATGCATACATATACATATATGCATACATATGCATGTTATTTACATGAAAGTTTTAAAAACACTAATAAAAGCAAAGCTAAAAAGCCACCTCATTACAAACAGAATGGCTTTAACTTAAACGAGGGCGAGATCTATTGCATTTTCAATGCTTGTTTACTTTGGTTCTATCAAGAAGGCATTCAGATGTGTCACACATTTGCCATAAATTCTGAATGTTAGCACTCTAGTTGCTCATTAGATCACTGTAGTAAAGCTAGTGCTCACCAGGGAAGTCTGCTGCTAATCATGGTTTGCAGCCATTTTCCCGCATTTTTTATCCCGCAGACTTTCAGTCCGCATACCATTATTCCGCAAGGTCATTGACCTCGCATACCATTATCCCGCATTTTTTCAAAACGCATGTGCATTTATCGCGCATGCCTTTACAAAGAATTCCGTTTTAAAGGCATGTATGGCAAATGCATTTGCGTTGTGAAAACCACGATGACGAGAGAGGTAAGTGGGTTTGTGTTAATTTTTTCGTGGGTTAGTGATTGTGTAGTGTAGTGTAGTGTTGTGTAGTGTAGTGTTGTGTTAGTGTAGTGTAGAGTTGTGGTGGTTGTTTAGTGTAGGGTCATGCTGGGGGTAGTGTTTTAGGGTTTAGGGTTGTGTTGTAGTGTTTGCGTAGTGTAGGGTCATGCTGGGGGTAGTGTTTTAGGGTTTAGGGTAGTGTTGTAGTGTTTGCGTAGTGTAGGGTCATGCTGGGGGTAGTGTTTTAGGGTTTAGGGTTGTGTTGTAGTGTTTGCGTAGTGTAGGGTCATGCTGGGGCTAGTGTTTTAGGGTTTAGGGTAGTGTTGTAGTGTTTGCGTAGTGTAGGGTCATGCTGGGTGTAGTGTTTTAGGGTTTAGGATAGTGTTGTAGTGTTTGCGTAGTGTAGGGTCATGCTGGGGGTAGTGTTTTAGGGTTTTGGGTAGTGTTGTAGTGTTTGCGTAGTGTAGAGTCATGCTGGGGTGTAGTGTTTTAGGGTTTTGGGTAGTGTTGTAGTGTTTGCGTAGTGTAGGGTCATGCTGGGGTGTAGTGTTTTAGGGTTTTGGGTAGTGTTGTAGTGTTTGCGTAGTGTAGGGTCATGCTGGGGGTAGTGTTTAAGGGTTTTGGGTAGTGTTGTAGTGTTTGCGTAGTGTAGGGTCATGCTGGGGGTAGTGTTTTAGGGTTTTGGGTAGTGTTGTAGTGTTTGCGTAGTGTAAGGTCATGCTGGGGGGTAGTGTTTTAGGGTTTTGGGTAGTGTTGTAGTGTTTGCGTAGTGTAGGGTCATGCTGGGGGTAGTGTTTTAGGGTTTTGGGTAGTGTTGTAGTGTTTGCGTAGTGTAGGGTCATGCTGGGGGTAGTGTTTTAGGGTTTAGGGTAGTGTTGTAGTGTTTGCGTAGTGTAGGGTCATGCTGGGGGTAGTGTTTTAGGGTTTAGGGTAGTGTTGTAGTGTTTGCGTAGTGTAGGGTCATGCTGGGGGTAGTGTTTTAGGGTTTAGGGTAGTGTTGTAGTGTTTGCGTAGTGTAGGGTCATGCTGGGGGTAGTGTTTTAGGGTTTAGGGTAGTGTTGTAGTGTTTGCGTAGTGTAGGGTCATGCTGGGGGTAGTGTTTTAGGGTTTAGGGTAGTGTTGTAGTGTTTGCGTAGTGTAGGGTCATGCTGGGGTGTAGTGTTTTAGGGTTTTGGGTAGTGTTGTAGTGTTTGCGTAGTGTAGGGTCATGCTGGGGGTAGTGTTTTAGGGTTTAGGGTAGTGTTGTAGTGTTTGCGTAGTGTAGGGTCATGCTGGGGTGTAGTGTTTTAGGGTTTTGGGTAGTGTTGTAGTGTTTGCGTAGTGTAGGGTCATGCTGGGGGTAGTGTTTTAGGGTTTAGGGTAGTGTTGTAGTGTTTGCGTAGTGTAGGGTCATGCTGGGGGTAGTGTTTTAGGGTTTAGGGTTGTGTTGTAGTGTTTGCGTAGTGTAGGGTCATGCTGGGGGTAGTGTTTTAGGGTTTAGGGTTGTGTTGTAGTGTTTGTGTAGTGTAGGGTCATGCTGGGGGTAGTGTTTTAGGGTTTAGGGTAGTGTTGTAGTGTTTGCGTAGTGTAGGGTCATGCTGGGGTGTAGTGTTTTAGGGTTTTGGGTAGTGTTGTAGTGTTTGCGTAGTGTAGGGTCATGCTGGGGGTAGTGTTTTAGGGTTTAGGGTAGTGTTGTAGTGTTTGTGTAGTGTAGGGTCATGCTGGGGGTAGTGTTTTAGGGTTTAGGGTAGTGTTGTACTGTTTGTGTAGTGTAGGGTCATGCTGGGGGTAGTGTTTTAGGGTTTAGGGTAGTTTAGTTGTTTAGTGTATGCTAAAGGCATATTTGTTCTAAAAGTTTTCGTTATTTTAATTTGCGGCCTAATAGTACATGCGGGATTTTTTTTGCGGACTGATGGTATGCGGGATTTCGTCATATATTCGCTAATCATACTTTCTATGGCAAAATGAACCCCCTCATTTTGTTCCTTTTTAAATTAAATGTTTTAAGAGTTACCACTTTATTCCAATCAAGATGGCTTCAGGTGTGCCATACCTTTGTAATAAGTAGGACTGTTAGCACTCTAGTTGTTCTTTAGAACACTCTGGGACATTCTGTCATTGGGCTACAGTTGGGCTACATCTGGCTGATATTTGGGCTACATTTGTTTTTTTTTGTCTCTGGTGGCCATCTTTGGGCTACATTGGGCTACATTGGGCTACATTGGGCTACATTTGGGCTCCAACATATATATAGCCCAATGCAGCCCAATATATATTTTTCAAAGTAAATTTTCGTAAAAACCACTGGAGCCTATATCTTGAGACATAGCAAAGGCACATCGGGATACCAGTCCCTACAATTTTGCCAAGTTTGGTGTAAATCCATTCAGCCGTTCAGGCTAAAAGTGAGGCCAACCGCCCTATGGAAAATTGCATGGGAAAAACACGTTTTGGGACCCCCCTTTTTTCTCGGCCCCCCCTTGACGAAACCCCCCCAAATTTTCAGGAGCTGCTCAGAAATAAAATGCTCCATTTTCCTGAAAATTTCAGCCAATTCTGTCCTTAAACGCCAAAGTTATTCGACATAGAATTTTCAAAAATCCCATAGGAAAAAAATCCTAACTATATATACCTACTGGCTATCGCCAGTAGGTAATATATATATATATATATCCATACATATATATAAATATATATATATATATTACCTACTGGCGATAGCCAGTAGGTATATATAGTTAGGATTGTTTTCCATAGGGAAATCGCAACATTCTATTGGGAATAACTTTGGCGCCGGTTGAGGAATCTTCCTGAAATTTTCCTTAACTTTGCCTCGCGGCGCTCCGCTCCTTCCCTGAAAGATTGGGGGGGATTCGTCAAGCAGGGGCCGAGATAAATGGGGTGTCCAAAAACGTGTTTTCCCCATTTTGATTACCATAGGGCGGTTGGACTCACTTTTAGCCCGAACGGCTGAATGGGTTTCCACCAAACTTGGCAAAATTGTAGGGACTGGTAGCCCGATGTGCCTTTGCTATGTCTCAAGATATGTGCTCCAGTGGTTTTTACGAAAATTAACTTTGAAAAAATATATATTGGGCTACATTGGGCTATATATATGTTAGAGCCCAAATGTAGCCCAATGTAGCCCAATGTAGCCCAATGTAGCCCAAAGATGGCCACCAGAGACAAAAAAAAACAAATGTAGCCTAAATATCAGCCAGATGTAGCCCAACTATAGCCCAATGACAGAATGTCCCAGAGTGTTCTAAAGAACAACTAGAGCGCTAACAGTCTTACTTATGGCAAAAGTATGGCACACCTGAAGTCATCTTGATTGGAATAAAGTGTTAACACTTAAAACATTTAATTTGCAAAGGAACAAAATGAGGGGGTTAATTTTGCCATAGAAATTATGATTAGTGCTGAAGAAAGATAAAATTGGGGCACAGTTTGAGTGACTTCTCAAATCCTCTTATATTTCATTAAACAAATTCTGATATGCAGTCTCCCAAGATGGCCACCAGAGACAAAAGAGCCCAAATGTAGCCCAAATATCAGCCAGATGTAGCCCAACTATAGCCCAATGACAGAATGGCCCAGAGTGTTCTAAAGAACAACTAGAACGCTAACAGTCTTACTTATGACAAAGGTATGGCACACCTGAAGTCATCTTGATTGGAATAAAGTGGTAACACTTAATACATTTAATTTGAAAAGGAACAAAATGAGGGGTTTCATTTTGCCATAGAAATTTTATTACCTACTGGCGATAGCCAGTAGGTATATATAGTTAGGATTGTTTTCCATAGGGAAATCGCAACATTCTATTGGGAATAACTTTGGCGCCCGTTAAGGAATCTTCCTGAAATTGTCCTTAACTTTGCCTCGCGGCGCTCCGCTCCTTCCCTGAAAGTGTGGGGGGGATTCGTCAAGCGGGGGTCGAGAAAAAAGGGGGGTCCCAAAACGTGTTTTCCCCATGTTAATTTCCATAGTGATGTTGGACTCGCTTTTAGCCCGAACGGCTGAATGGTTTTCCACCAAACTTGGCAAAATTGTAGGGACTGGTAGCCCGATGTGCCTTTGCTATGTCTCAAGATATGTGCTCCAGTGGTTTTTACGAAAATTAACTTTGAAAAAATATATATTTGGCTACATTGGGCTATATATATGTTAGAGCCCAAATGTAGCCCAATGTAGCCCAATGTAGCCCAATGTAGCCCAAAGATGGCCACCAGAGACAAAAAAAAACAAATGTAGCCCAAATATCAGCCAGATGTAGCCCAACTATAGCCCAATGACAGAATAGCCCACAGTGTTCTAAAGAACAACTAGAGCGCTAACAGTCTTACTTATGACAAAAGTATGGCACACCTGAAGTCATCTTGATTGGAATAAAGTGTTAACACTTAAAACATGTAATTTGCAAAGGAACAAAATGAGGGGGTTCATTTTGCCATAGAAATTATGATTAGTGCTGAAGAAAGAAAAATTAGGGCACATTTTGAGTGACTTCTCAAATCCTCTTATATTTCATCAAAACAATTCTGATATGCAGTCTCCCAAGATGGCCACCAGAGACAAATGAGCCCAAATGCAGCCCAAATATCAGTCAGATGTAGCCCAACTATAGCCCAATGACAGAATGGCCCAGAGTGTTCTAAAGAACAACTAGAACGCTAACAGTCTTACTTATGACAAAAGTATGGCACACCTGAAGTCATTTTGATTGGAATAAAATGGTAACACTTAATACATTTAATTTGAAAAGGAACAAAATCAGGGGTTTCATTTTGCCATAGAAATTTATAGCCAGTAGGTATATATAGTTAGGATTGTTTTCCATAGGGAAATCGCAACATTCTATTGGGAATAACTTTGGCGCCGGTTGAGGAATCTTCCTGAAATTTTCCTTAACTTTGCCTCACGGCGCTCCGCTCCTTCCCTGAAAGTTTGGGGGGGATTCGTCAAGCCCATGTTAATTTCCATAGAGCGGGTGGACTCACTTTTAGCCCGAACGGCTGAATGGTTTTCCACCAAACTTGGCAAAATTGTAGGGACTGGTAGCCGGATGTGCCTTTGCTATGTCTCAAGATATGTGCTCCAGTGGTTTTTACGAAAATTAACTTTGAAAAAATATATATTGGGCTACATTGGGCTATATATATGTTAGAGCCCAAATGTAGCCCAATGTAGCCCAATGTAGCCCAATGTAGCCCAAAGATGGCCACCAGAGACAAAAAAAAACAAATGTAGCCCAAATATCAGCCAGATGTAGCCCAACTATAGCCCAATGGCAGAATGCCCCAGAGTGTTCTAAAGAACAACTAGAGCGCTAACAGTCTTACTTATGACAAAAGTATGGCACAGCTGAAGTCATCTTGATTGGAATAAAGTGTTAACACTTAAAACATGTAATTTGCAAAGGAACAAAATGAGGGGGTTCATTTTGCCATAGAAATTATGATTAGTGCTGCAGAAAGAAAAATGAGGGCACATTTTGAGTGACTTCTCAAATCCTCTTATATTTCATTAAAAAAATTCTGATATGCAGTCTCCCAAGATGGCCACCAGAGACAAAAGAGCCCAAATGCAGCCCAAATATCAGCCAGATGTAGCCCAACTATAGCCCAATGACAGAATGGCCCAGAGTGTTCTAAAGAACAACTAGAACGCTAACAGTCTTACTTATGACAAAAGTATGGCACACCTGAAGTCATCTTGATTGGAATAAAGTGGTAACACTTAATACATTTAATTTGAAAAGGAAAAAAATGAGGGGTTTCATTTTGCCATAGAAATGTTATTACCTACTAGCGACAGCCAGTAGGTATATATAGTTAGGATTGTTTTCCATAGGGAAATCGCAACATTCTATTGGGAATAACTTTGGCGCCGGTTGAGGAATCTTCCTGAAATTTTCCTTAACTTTGTCTCGCGGCGCTCCGCTCCTTCCCTGAAAGTTTGGGGGGATTAGTCAAGCGGGGGCCGAGATAAAAGGGGGGTCCCAAAACGTGTTTTCCCCATGTTAATTTCCATAGGGCGGTTGGACTCACTTTTAGCCCGAACGGCTGAATAGTTTTCCACCAAACTTGGCAAAATTGTAGGGACTGGTAGCCCGATGTGCCTTTGCTATGTCTCAAGATATGTGCTCCAGTGGTTTTTACGAAAATTAACTTTGAAAAAATATATATTGGGCTACATTGGGCTATATATATGTTAGAGCCCAAATGTAGCCCAATGTAGCCCAATGTAGCCCAAAGATGGCCACCAGAGACAAAAAAAACCAAATGTAGCCCAAATATCAGCCAGATGTAGCCCAACTATAGCCCAATGACAGAATGTCCCAGAGTGTTCTAAAGAACAACTAGAGCGCTAACAGTCTTACTTATGACAAAAGTATGGCACACCTGAAGTCATCTTGATTGGAATAAAGTGTTAACACTTAAAACATGTAATTTGCAAAGGAACAAAATGAGGGGGTTCATTTTGCCATAGAAATGATGATTAGTGCTGAAGAAAGAAAAATTAGGGCACATTTTGAATGACTTCTCAAATCCTCTTATATTTCATTAAAAAAATTCTGATATGCAGTCTCCCAAGATGGCCACCAGAGACAAAAGAGCCCAAATGTAGCCCAAATATCAGCCAGATGTAGCCCAACTATAGCCCAATGACAGAATGTCCCAGAGTGTTCTAAAGAACAACTAGAACGCTAACAGCCTTACTTATGACAAAAGTATGGCACACCTGAAGTCATCTTGATTGGAATAAAGTGGTAACACTTAATACATTTAATTTGAAAAGGAACAAAATGAGGGGTTTCATTTTGCCATAGAAATTTTATATATATGTATATTCACTGAAAAAACCATAGGTTACACACCAGTTATAGTTAGGAATTAGCATTTAAAAAACCTTTGAAATTCACTGAAAAAACCATAGGTTTCAGGCCTTATATAGTTAGGAATCAGCATTTAAAAAACCTTTGAAATTCACTGAAAAAACCATAGGTTTCAGGCCTTATATAGTTAGGAATTAGCATTTAAAAAAACCTTTGAAATTCACTGAAAAAACCATAGGTTTCAGGAGTTATATAGTTAGGAATTAGTTTTTAAAAAACCTTTGAAATTCACTCAAAAAACTATAAGTTTTAGTGGTGTTATAGTTAGCTGGACATTTTACTCATACAAAACCAATGAAATTGCTCCTATATAGTTAGTTGTACTAACTATATTTCGCGCACCCGCAATCCACTGCTGATGATGTCACATATTAGATCATTCATGACATGGTCAGTGACATCACTGATGACATCACTGATGACATCATCCACGTGACAATCACATACACCTTTTCATACACTATTACAATTTTTCATCACTGTTTGTAAAATACAGAGTATCATATTTAAATCCATTGTCACAGCAATACAAGTATCTAAAAATCCACTCAGTGATTCATAGATGTATACACACATCTAATCACTTACCTATGGATTCACTCATACATGCTGTCAATGACCAATAGAACACTATCAAAAATACTTATACATCTATATCGACATTAAACAACAGCACGCATCCTATTCACATATGAAGTCATCCTACTCACTTATGCAAACAATGGATTATACTTACATATTCACTTAGCAAAACACTTATACAAACACCACTTCTTCTATTCATTTAGATAGTAAGTCATACTTAGTGAATTATAAAATCATTATTACAAGTATACAGTTATCCATACAGTCACTCACACAATCATTGTGTCTTATGTATACTTATTTATATACAACAACTGACACATACACTGCCTTTTATTTTTCTAGTTTGTTGGACCTGTACCTTTGAGAAATATATTTGCTCATCACCACACCCATAAAGAGATTCCCTTACCCAAACTGTTAGAACATGTAGTTTTAACTTCATATATCTACTGAATCAACTATTCACACATCTTTGGACAGTCACACCCCCCCCCCCCACCGAACCACACACACTTTCACACTCCCATACAAATACTCAGTTAACTAATCAATAACTAATATAGACTTTCACATAGCTAGTAACCAACTGTAGAATCAGTTTACACAAGAACTGACAAAGTGATGCAGATATTCACACAGTTTAGTCACTATCCACTATATTTAGTGAGACATTATAAATTGGTCAAGTAAACAGTCAATTACACTGCTACTAAATCCTCCATCCAAATATTTATTTATATATATCCACTCATTCTTCAATGTAAATTGCTATATATATAATGCATATTTAAATAACGAAGCAAACCACATTCACTGGATGATGTCATCAGTGATGTCATCAGTGATGTCATTTGAGATGTCATCAGTGATGTCACTGACCATGTCATGAATGATCTAATATGTGACATCATCAGCAGTGGATTGCGGGTGCGCGAAATATAGTTAGTACAACTAACTATATAGGAGCAATTTCATTGGTTTTGTATGAGTAAAATGTCCAGCTAACTATAACACCACTAAAACTTATCGTTTTTTGAGTGAATTTCAAAGGTTTTTTAAAAACTAATTCCTAACTATATAACTCCTGAAACCTATGGTTTTTTGAGTGAATTTCAAAGGTTTTTTTAAATGCTAATTCCTAACTATATAAGGCCTGAAACCTATGTTTTTTTCAGTGAATATATATATATATATGTATATATATATATATATATATATATATATATATATATATATATATATATATATTTTCTTTTTTATATTTTATATTTTTGTTCCTCGTGTTGGTCCTTCCACCCCACACGGCCCATGGTAAATGGAGCGTGCTCCAATGAAGCCCAACAGAATTTCAGTTATTTATACAGTCCAAGTAAATACGCTCTCTCAGATCATTCCAAACGTGAGCAAGCCGTGAGGTGAAACGCGTTGTTTGTTTTTGCTGCCTAAAATAAATCTCTGAAGCACAGCAACCTTTGTGTGTCGTCGTGCATTTCCTGTTAACTGGGAAATTCTTCGTAGTGATATATATATATATATATATATATATATATATATATATATATATATATTTTCTTTTTTATATTTTATATTTTTGTTCCTCGTATTGGTCCTTCCACCCCACACGGCCCATGGTAAATGGAGCGTGCTCCAATGAAGCCCAACAGAATTTCAGTTATTTATACAGTCCAAGTAAATACGCTCTCTCAGATCATTCCAGATGCAAAGTTTTTAATACCAGTTACGCGTTTCGGGGAATGCAGTCCCCTTGCTCACTCACTTGTCAGTGGGTTGCACTGCCATACATATATTAACTAGACATAGTTGAAGGACAATCCTCTTCCATAGACTGGCAACTTTTTGTTGAAAAGACGGCATCCATTTTGTAATGTATTCTTTTTACAGTAGTTCATGGATACCACCTGCACATATGCATATTATTCCTTCAGAATATTGCTTGCAAAGGGTTTTTCTGTTCAATACATTACATTTGTGTGTTTTACAAAGTAGTCAACATAGTACCTTTGAAGTTAAGCTGGTACTAGAATATGACCAACTGAAGTCCTAGATGGGCATCTCATTGTCGTAATTAGGGCATCCATTTTCTAATTGGATGCTCTACTATGCATGAGAATGTGTTTGGTACATTTCTTGTTGATACTATACATGCACATTTGATAGTAAATATACATAAACGTTTTTCCATTTTACTGCATTTGATAGTTAGTTGTTTTATTATTGTTTGGTCCCTGTGGAGATAGCACCATCTATGGTAAAATACCAAATAGATTCCAAAGTGTAGGTTGCTATACTACACTGTGGTATGAGAGGAAGACTGAAAGGCATTGCACCCGCTCTAGTGGCAAAGACTCACGTAATATTCTGAAATCGTACCCAGTGGGGCATATATAGTTAGTATTACTAAACGGCGCCATGTGGAAAACTGGTCCTGGGCTACATGTTTCTATGTTAGTTGCCATATGTCTCTCTAGAGCATCTAGGGGGAATATTCTACCTCAGTTTGTCCTGTCTAGACCTGGAATTGGGAGTTCCAACATAGGAGTAAATTCAAAGTAGGTGGTGCACCCAGCGTCAACAAATGAATATTTGAAAAACTCTCGCACTCACTGTGTATCTTGTGCAATTGTCCAAAAAAGTGATAATCAAAGTGCAAATTGTGTCAAACTATCAAGATTAAAATAAAAGAAAATGGTGAATTAGTCTTATCTTTAACCTTGATGAATGCTGGTTTCTCCGGTTCGTGAAGAAAAGGGTAGGTGACCTCTACTGCTACATACAGATAAGTGTTGGTCCCTTCCTTTCCTCCTGTAAATAAGAAAAAGAGTAAAGGTTAAAATTTGGAACCAGCTATGGGTAAAAAAAACTTTTCTACGTACACAACATATGACCATACAGTAAAAAGCTTAGGTTATAAGCATCTAACTATGTCTGGATATGGTGAGGCTTGTATAGACTCGGGCATCCCTACTCATTCTGTAAGTGTATAATCATGTCTTCATCTTGGTTATGGCCCCATGGGCTTCTTGTCTGCAAATCAATTATATGCCATGATTCACGTTTTCTCAGGTGAAGCGTACGATTACCTCCCCTTTTTTTCATTTGGATTTGCTCAATGATAAAGTATCTAAAAAATGAACTGTCAGAGAGGTGGTATTCCTCGAAGTGGCGTGCCACTGGGTAGTATTTTTCTTTGTTGTGTATAGCGCGTAGGTGTTCTACTATAAGCTTCTTAGCTGCAAAGGTAGTGCTACCTACATATCTCATCTTGCAGGGGCATTCTAAAACATAAACTACATAAGCAGTGCTACATGTAAGAAATTGTTTAATGATTTTGGTGGACTCAGGGGTGTTGTACGTTTTGACCATCACACATTCTTTGCACGCTTGGCAATGGCCACCGGGAAATAAATCCCTGTAGGTTGTGATGGTGTATGTTGTGTTCTGCAGTGATGTTGAATCTCACTAGAATATCTCTAAGGCTTCTCCCTTTCCTGTATGTTATCATGGGATGATCTGGCAGTGCCTGTCCGATCACTGGATCACTTTTCAGGATGATCCAGTTATCGTTCAAGATTTTAGCCACCGGTTTGGATTCCTCATTGTAGGTTAAAATACCTCTACTCATGTTGTCTTCTTTATTAGTCAGTTTCTCTTGGAGGGTTTGATCTCTACTTATTTGTTTGACTTTTTTGATGGCTTTTTTGATCACTCAGTTTGGATAACCTCGTTGCTTAAATCTTTTCTGCATTGTTTTGCTCTCTGATTCAAATGCTTCCTTGGTACTGCAGTTTCTTTTTGCTCTCAGCATTTCCCCAAATGGAATGCTCCATTTTATTACTTCTGGGTGGCTGCTGAGAGCAGGGAGAAGAATGTTTCCTGCTGTGCTCTTCCTGTGCAATTTTGTGTTCAGTTTGTCACAGTCTGTTGTTATTTCAACATCCAAGAATTCAATTGACTTCTTGCTCATGTTGTATGTGAGTTTGATGTTACACATGTTGTTGTTCAACAATTCAATAAATTCAATGGCACTCTCTTTGCTACCTTTCCAGATCAGGATAATCTCATCTATATAGCGTAGCCAAGTATTCACCTCACTCCACATCTGTTGCATGCTGGATTCTTTGCGTATGTTTCCTCCAATGCCCCTAGAAACAAGTTGGAAAAGCTAGGGGAAAAGCATGTCCCCATTGCGGTGCCAAGTGTCTGTTTGTAGATCTCATTATTGAACATAAAAATATTATTAGGGAGGCAGAATCTTATCATATCAAATAACATATTTGTGTATTCCAAGTTTTTTAGGGTCTCTGATCTAAAAAGTGTTGACATGCTCTTATCCCTACATTGTGGTCAATGATGGTGTACAATGCTTTCACATCCATAGTTATTAAGATCAGATTGTTTGCCCATTGTACTTTTTTTTCAGGAAATCCTTAGTGTCCTTGACATACGATGTAGCTCTGTGACAAAATTCTGAGGAAGTAGTCGACATATTTAGATATGTTTTCTGCAATGCTCCCAATAGAGGAAACAATAGGTCTCCCTGGTGGTGTGATGGGATTCTTGTGTATTTTAGGGAGTGTGTAAAAAACTGGCAAATCACGTTTTAGACCATGATGCATGAACTACTTAAAACACGTGACCAAAAGAAACAAAAAACAACTAACTGGAATATATTCCAAACTCAGAATGACATAATACAATTTTTAGCTAAAGATGACACTATTGTAATCCTCCCTTCCGATAAAGGAGGGAATATAGTGATTTGGGGCAAAGAAATGTATGTACAACAAGCATTGAGGCAACTCGAAGATAAACATTTCTATTCCAAAAGTGACATAAGGGAATACAATCAAAGGGAAAGACTTGATGGTTGGAGATCCAACGGCATATTCCACTGCATAATGGAATACCAAACCCTCCTGGAAGGCTGGAGAAATGAAGGAATATTAAATGAAGAAGAATTTCTATTCCTTCAACATGAGATACCGGTCCTGCCAAACTTCTACCATCTCCCCAAAGTCCACAAGGACTCAAAGCGTCCCCCAGGGAGATCGATTGTATCTTCAATTGGTAGTCTTCTGGAGAACACCTCTAGGTTCATTTATTCTTTCTTAGCACCATTAGTAAAAGACTTGGTAAAAGACTTGGCATCCTATGTAAGGGATACACAGGACTTTTTGAGACTAATGGACAACATCGTTTGGGAACCTGAGATGCTTTTAATTACACTAGATGTTACAAACTTATATACATGCATACACCATGAAGATGACATATCAGCCATCAAATGGTGTGTCAACACAAACCTCTGAAATTTCACAAACACAATGAAATGTTGATATGCATGATACGATTCTGTTTCTACAATAACATCTTTCTCTTTGCAGGAAACCTATACAAACAAATACGTGGGACAGCCATGGGGACCCCCAGCTATGCAAACTTGCTCGTAGGCTGGTGGGAGAAGCACGTGGCCTGGGGTGAAACCCACGACTGTTGGATGGATAAGGTCATGGTATGGGCGAGATACATAGATGACCTCTTTGTTGTGTGGCATGGTGATCGGTCCTCTGCTGAGGAGTACATCGCTGCGCTGAACAACAATGAGTGGAATTTGAAATTTACAAGCACTATCAGTAAGACTTCGGTCAGTTATCTTGCCTTAGAAGTCTTTGTGGTGGACAATACTCTGCAAACACGACTGTATAGGAAGCCCACTGCGGGTAATGCCGTGTTACACGCAGCAAGTTACCACCCAAAAAGCCTCGTGCAGATTATCCCATTCGGAGAGCTCCTTCATCTTAAACAAAACTGATCAGAGGAGGGAGACTACATAACAGCAAAGAGTGAGGCAGAGGTGAGATATAAGAACAGAGGTTATTAGAGTACCATCTTAAAGGCAGCTGCAGAAAGAGTGTAAAAGGTAGACAGGAAAAACCTACTGGCGGTAAAGACCAAAATTAAGAAAGATGAACCAGCAAGAATGATCACTGATTTTAAAATTAAATCGGGAAAGAAGTGCACACTTTTAACAAAAACTGGTGCATCCTAAAGACCGATAATGTTTAAAGAAATCATCTTCCTGAACACCCTTCTATCACGTATAGACACTGCCAATCAGTTACTGATCATCCTGTACATAGTCATTTTAACATCTCACAAAAATCCCACAACACGATGAAAGTCAGGGGTTTTTATCCATGCCTTCGCTGTAAGGCTTGTAAGAACAATAAAAAGATGTTAACGCATAGAGGGAGACCAGAGGACCCAAGACCCACAAGACAGATTAGGACATTTTTAAATTGTAACTCTGACTACACGGTGTATTGCTTGGAGTATCCATGTGCAAAACGTTACATTGGCAGCACAATTCACCCCAAGAAAAAACGCATCCTTGAACATATGCGCGCCATAGTGAATAAAGACAAAACGTACCCAGTCGCGCGACACTTCGAACAACATCACCAAAGTAACAGGGACCTTTTGACCTTCTACTGTCTAGACCAGGTGGACAGAAAAGAAAGGGGAGGAGACCGAGTGAAGGCACTCAGGATATTAGAATTTAAATACATTATTGATCTCCAGACGAAGGCCACTGTAGGACTGAAAGGGAGAGGAGTTGGCCTAACGGCTAGGGCGCTCGACCTCGGACCTGGGGATCTGGGTTCGAGTCTCGGTAACGACGCCAAAACCTCCTGTGATTCTGGGCAAATCACTTAATCTCCCGTGCCTAAAATGAAAGTGTGTCCTCATGTAACGTAATTGGTGCTATGTAAAGCGCTCTGATACCTGATTCGGTTCGGGTCTAGTTTGCGCTATATAAATCTCTGCAAAAAATAAATAAAAAAATAAAAAATAACGATGAAGAACTATGGGTACATCTGTAATGGGGAAATGCTCTAGGAGCATAGTAATAACATATACTAGCAATTATTATAGAGTAAGGAAACTAACGCTGTACAACACTGGCTTGTCCACTTAGAAAATTATAAATATATAGATAAAAGTATATAGGAAAACAACTTATCCATCAACTTTCTATGAGGTATCGATACGTTAGCCCATATAGGGCCAGATAGTAAATATGGGGAAAACAACATGGTGGGATTCGCCTAATATAAATGTACTAATATACAAATTAGAGTGAATGCACGCAACATATTCGATATGTATGTATAAAAGATGTTGTTATAGATGGTACTTTGCACCAAGAAAGTAATATAAACGTTTCCCCCAACATTGTGTCTGAGGTCATCCGCGAGACTCTGGACGCAGGGGGGAAGGCTGTGCTTGTCATGTTGGACTTGTCGGCGGCCTTCGACACCGTCCCCCACGAGGCTTTACTCACCAGACTTTATGACATCGGTCTGAGGGGGACGGTGTTCAAATGGTTTACATCGTTCTTGGAGGACCGTCGACAAACGGTCTGGGCTTCTTCGAGCTCCGCTGAGATGCCGCCACTGGGAGTCGGAGTTCCACAGGGTTCTGTGTTGAGCCCGACACTTTTTAACATCTTTATGACCCCTCTGGCGGCACTAGTGGAGACTTCGGGGGCCCAGATCGTGTCCTATGCAGATGACACTCAGCTTCTCTTCACCTGCAGGAAAGACCAGTCATTTGATGGGGAGAGCATCCGGGGTTGTTTGAAGAGGGTCTTTGACTGGTTCCAGCAGAATGGTCTTAAGGCCAAGTGTAGTAAATCTGAGGTTCTGCTATTTGGCTGCGCCTCGGAACCGGAATGGCGTGATTGGTGGCCAGTTGATAAGTGCCCCCCCGCCCAGCCATCTTTGGCTGGAGTCAAGGTCGATAATGGCCTTACGTTCAGATCGCACATTCTTGGTCTGACGGGCACCTGTTTTGGCATCCTTAAGATGCTCCGGAAGTTCCTACCCCTGCTTACAGAGGAGCATAGGAAGATCATTGTCCAAGCTCTTATAGGATCTAGACTGGACTATGCTAATGCTCTCTACTTAGGGCTTCCGGAGTATCTGATCCAAAGGCTGCAAGTGGCGCAGAACGCTGCGGCTCGCGCCATATTCGGCCTTCATAGGCGGGCAAGAACATCTGGGGTGCTACAGGCACTTCACTGGCTCCCCATCCGAAAGCGGATAATGTTCAAAACATTGAAGCTGGTGCATAAGGCACTCTCTGGCTCTGGAGCTAAGTATCTGCAGCGCAGATTGGCCTTCTACTGTCTGGCCCGCTCTCTGCGGTCGGAATCTTTGTTCATGGCCGTGGTGCCTCGCGTGAGGAAGGCCCGCATTGGGGGTCGTTCCTTTAGCCTCAAGGCCCCCCAGCTGTGGAACTCGTTGCCCCTTGCTTTACGCAGCATCTCTAGTTTGCTCCTGTTCAGGAAAAACCTGAAGACCTGGCTTTTTAATCTTTAGGTTGTTTTTCTTCTATCCCATTTTCTTTCTCCTTTCTGTCTACTGTTATGTTTTTTAACCGCTGAGCCGCCCTCTGAAAGCGCCGGGACACTCTTGTTGAGTAGCCGTGCGCTATATAAATAAAAGTTAACGTAACATAACATAATATAACATTGGTTTTCATTACACAAGCAAAACCACTTTTTTCTACCGACATTTCAATGATCTGTATTTAATGTAACATGTTTTAAGATTGCTGCGATAACTGTAAAATTAATTTTAGTCCATCATTACTGTTTACATTGATCACGTGAGGCTTCACGGTATGAAATTGTCGCATTGTTTGCACAGAAACCTAACATTGACAAAGCCGCAAGGCGAAACGTGTCTGTTAGGGGGGTTGAGGGGTCTGCAATAAAGCACTTTGTATACAGATACCTGCGTGCTTTCCTTATTTGACATTGGAGAAATACGCAGAAAGTTTTTTGTATATATATATATATATATATATATATATATATATATATATATATATATATATATATATATATATATATGAGAGTCCGCAAACTCCGGTTTCGAAGGAAGCCGTCTGGCAGGGCGGTCCGTGTTCAGGGCACCGGCAGCCCTGTGTACTATCGATCAGCACTCCCCGACTCCAGGAAAGACAACACGGACACCTTGCTAGGATTGCAGTTAATTTATTCGAATGTCCGACTGCACAGCAACGCGTTTCACCTTTCGGCTTGATCACGCTACAGAAGCATAACAGTACACACACTTAAGTATACGTCATTTGTAAACATAAAAAAAGGACTCAACCATAGTGAAAATAACTATACGGTGATTCCGCCATTTTGACCTAGTCATTTAGTACAACACAGGATAGCCAAAAAAAAATATATATATACACAATAACTGGAATGCAGTCATTAGATACAGCATGAAATGTAATCCACATTAATTAATTATTTCAAAATTAGAAGCCACAAATAACCGCCCAAGTGGGCATTTCATTAGGCTGCTTAGATTGCAAGGCTGTATCCATACCGCATTGTAAAGCTATATTTCGACAAAAGCCTGATACCGCCCAAGTGGGCATGAACATAATCAAGGTATGCTGAGTCATAAATTTATTCGGTCTCGAACGGTTCAATTGGCATATTTCACCATCACCCAAAAAGTGCATTTACCTGAAAATAAAAATAAAAGATAACATAAAAAATTGTTCCAGAAGGCAGCAACTATAAAAGTACACATTATGTATTTATGCAAAGAACCCCTACCCATTTTAAAAATTCCCAGGTGGAGCTCATTAGACTACATTACATACGTACACAACTACAGGTAATATTACCATCTCTTAATGCAGGTGACTTGACAATTCTTCGCTCGAGTTAAGGCCCTGTGGCATCATAGTTTCCATATCAATGATATATTTGGACTCAAGTTTCCGAAGTGCCAGTTTACGGTCCCCCCCACGGATGTTGATAGGGATTTCGTCAATGACAACCATTCTCAACAGTTTCTCATTTTGAAAGTGTTGTTCGTAAAAGTGTCGGGCAACTGGGTACTGTCTGTTGTTATGTCTGATGGCTCTCATATGCTCAAGGACTCGGTTTTTGGCACATTTTATCGTGCTGCCTATATAGGCCTTGTTGCATGGACACAGAAGAACATACACACAATACATGGTGTTACAATTTAGTTTCTTTTTGATGGTCAGTTTCTTATCTGTGCCTTCAATGTACAAGATTTTACAATCAGAGCTATTCCTGCAAGCCTTGCATTTCCTACACCTAGTAAAACCCCCAACAATTGCCTTGCCCTTCGTTTGTTTGTTAGTAATTAGGCTAGGGCTTAGCTCGTCTCTGAGAGAGTTACATTTTTGGAATGTGATCTGTGGTGTAACATTGAGATGCTTCTCCAAATTCACGTCAGTTAATAATACGTGCCAATGTTTGTGCAGTATTTTGCGTAGTTGTGATGCCTGCCCTGAAAATTTGGTTATAAACCGCAAGGTATTTTTTGCTGGAATGTCTCTATCAGTGTGGAGTAGTTTGGTTCTGTTCACCACATCCACTTTGGCACAAGCTTCTCGGATAGTCTTGTTACTGTACCCTCTTTCTAGAAATCGACCAATCATAGTCTCTTTCTCCAGTTGGTAGTTCTCTTCCGAGCTGCAGTTGCGTCTGGCCCTTAGTAGCTCACCATAGGGAATACTATACACCAGTTGCCTCGGGTGAGAGCTGGAAGCATACAAGATGCTGTTACCTGCTGTACTTTTACGAAATAGTTTCGTTTGCATGGTGTTATCAACAATCTCAACTAAGACGTCTAAAAATTCAATTTTAGTGTCACTCATATGGTCAGTGAATCTCAGATTATATTCATTGTCATTCAGACATTTGACAAAGTTACGTGCAGATTCCATATCTCCATCCCAAATCAAAAAAATATCGTCTATGTATCTTAGCCACAGGACACAGCGATCATGATCTTCCAACTGGGCGGCCACCCGCTCCTCCCACCAGCCCATCGCCAGGTTGGCGTAGCTGGGGGCAAAGCAGGTGCCCATCGCCGTGCCCTGTGACTGTTGATACACTACCTCATCAAAAAGAAAAAAATTATTTTCTAGACAGAATTTCATCATGTCAAGAATCATTTTGGAATGGGACATAAAAGCCACCGAACGTCTTTTCAGGAAGTATTCCACCGCTTTTAATCCAAAATCATGTTTTATGGACGTGTACAAACTGCACACGTCCAGGGTAACCATGATGTAATTGGTTTCCCAATGTATTCCCTCAATAATGGTAAGGAAGTGGGTGGTGTCTTTGAGGTAGGCGGGCAAACTTACAACATATGGCCTCAGATAGTGGTCAATGAACCTAGATGTCATTTCTAGGAGCGACCCAATGGATGACACAATGGGTCTCCCTGGTGGATTAGTGGGGTCCTTGTGAACTTTAGGTAGCAGGTATAAGATAGGGATGCGGGGGTGTGGGCATTTAAGGTAATTCAGTTCCTCCCATTCTAGTAATCCCTGTGCTTGCCACTCATTAAGCATTTCACCATAGACCCTATTCGATTCATTGACATCTGATCTCATGGATATCGTGTAGCAAGTGGTGTCTGATAGTTGTCTAAGTCCTTCTTTTATATATGCCTCTTTATCGAGAACCACAACGTTACCTCCCTTGTCAGATGGACGTATCACAATTGAGGTGTCTAATTTGAGTCTGTTCAAAGCTTGCCACTGTCCTACTGTCAAATTTTTCTTACCCCCAGGTGTTTTGTAGTATCTTATCCTTTTCAAATCTTTAAGTACTCCCCTCTCAAAGACGTCAATAGCGTCACACTCAACTGGAGGTAAAAAAATGGATTTGGGTTTAAATCCACTACCGGGGTTGCTGTCACCACTTAGATTATAGTGTAGCAAGTCAACATCATCACTGTTCACATTATCTTGTGATGTCAGTACATTTAATAGTTCAACATCATTTCTGTTTAGGTTACTATATACTTCATTTTCCATAACCTTACCCGAATGATGTTTAGTATCAAACCATTTTTTTAGTTTCAGTTTTCGTGAAAAGTAAAACAAATCAATACGAGTCTGAGGAAAATTAAAATTGGAGGTAGGGCAAAATGACAAACCTAGTCCCAGTAGTTCAGTCTCTTCCATCGTTAGCATCCGCTTGGAGAGGTTCATCACCGTCATACTTGGGCCTTCTTGCCCCTTGTTACCATTCCCACTGGGGTTGTTGTTTCTTTTCTTGTATCTTGTTTTGGCTTGTTTGTTCCTCTGTTTTTGCCTCTGCCTCCTCGTCCACCTCCCCTCTGGGAGTTTTGACCTTGTTGATGAGAGTGTTGTTCTGTCCTCCCTTGATAGATCATCTGGAACTGATCTAAAAAATTCGGCATCTTTTTTTGTTTTGGTGTGGCAAGTGTTGATTTGGCCGAGCCATCCGAGATATTGCCATCAGATATATCACTCTCTGAGATGGTAATGCTTATCTCACTTACCAGCGATTTCTTGAGACCCCCTCCATTTTTCTCAAAGAGGTGGTCATACCTTTTATGAAAAGTGAGTGTGCGTCCTGACTCATAATCCTTATAATCCCTCATGAATTTCCTTTGTTTCTTAGCGGTGATTTCAGCCTCTAAAACATCCAGACGTTTAGACATTGTCACCATAAAGCCATCAATCGCCTCTTTGGTGGTGGCTTTTTCCAACTCAAGGATCACCTCATCAATTGCCAATAGTAATTTCTTGCGGTCTTTTAAGGCAAATTTCACAAGGATTTTCATCATTGTCATAGAACAAGCATTAGAATTTTTTGACCAGTCATCCAGCATCTCAGGGTCCGGGTCCTCGTATGTAGGGATCGTGAAAATTCTCAGTCCACGAGGTACTCGTGACGCCTCGATGTAACGTTGGAGGGACTCAGCTTCCCACCACTTCGCTAGTTCCTTGCGGTGGAACAATTTTTTATGTTATCTTTTATTTTTATTTTCAGGTAAATGCACTTTTTGGGTGATGGTGAAATATGCCAATTGAACCGTTCGAGACCGAATAAATTTATGACTCAGCATACCTTGATTATGTTCATGCCCACTTGGGCGGTATCAGGCTTTTGTCGAAATATAGCTTTACAATGCGGTATGGATACAGCCTTGCAATCTAAGCAGCCTAATGAAATGCCCACTTGGGCGGTTATTTGTGGCTTCTAATTTTGAAATAATTAATTAATGTGGATTACATTTCATGCTGTATCTAATGACTGCATTCCAGTTATTGTGTATATATATATATTTTTTTGGCTATCCTGTGTTGTACTAAATGACTAGGTCAAAATGGCGGAATCACCGTATAGTTATTTTCACTATAGTTGAGTCCTTTTTTTATGTTTACAAATGACGTATACTTAAGTGTGTGTACTGTTATGCTTCTGTAGCGTGATCAAGCCGAAAGGTGAAACGCGTTGCTGTGCAGTCGGACATTCGAATAAATTAACTGCAATCCTAGCAAGGTGTCCGTGTTGTCTTTCCTGGAGTCGGGGAGTGCTGATCGATATATATATATATATATATATATATATATATATATATATATATATAAAGTTTTCAGGGCCCTATTTGGTTTATCCTCCGTCTTTGTATTGTACGTTCTATTAAAACAATGTAAATTGTACTGATATATATCGGGGCTGGTCTGTGCTTCATAAAATTGCAAATGAATTAAATAAATATATGGTCAGCTGTCTCTGCATGATGAGCTTTTGGGTATCTGCAGTTGTGCTGTAAATCATGAGTCGTTTTGATACCCTGTTTTAATACTATTCTGGTTTAAGAGCTGCATCTTGAGATGAGAGTGCGTTTTGGGCTTATTCTGTTTAATATTTGTGAGGTTTGGAAACACATGGTATTGTAATTGTATTTATATAGCGTTCACTATGCCTGACGAGGAGTTGAAGTACCTTCAGGTGGAGTGCTGAATCTGTTTTTAACAGCCTCCTGCTATTCACCGTGATTAGATACCATATATAAATTATATATAATACATGGGATTCTGTAATCCCTGTTTAAACTCATGTCCAATTTCTTTATAATCAGCAACATGTGACACACCCAGTCTCCGACTGTAAAGAAAAGACGTCAGAACTGGATTATTATAAATTATTACAGTTGAGAGCTGATGTCACAATGCTTGCTGTCAGAGCAAACAGCGGAGCCAAGCTACAATCTTTCTGCATGTTTCTACACATTCCGAGCTAATGCAGCCTTTTCTGAAAAAACAAAAACTGACTTCTCATTAACTGATTTAAATATCTATTTGCAACAAATAAGTAATGGGTTTTTGATGTTTGCAAACATACTCACTCTTTCATATGAAAGTGCTACTCACCAAGGTTTTAAGTGGTTTGTAGGAAAGGTCATGATGTGACCATTTATTATATGGGATAAAAAACCCCTGTGTATGTGATAAAAATCTTGCATGTTATCTTGGAGTTCCATAAACCTTATAAACGAACTCAGCTATATGCTTATGGAACAACTCGGTGACTTGCAATATCCTTATAATGTACGGCAGAGGGTACTTTATCCCCGATATATTCCTATGTGATTAACACAGTGTCCTAGAAATGGGGGACTGGTGTTAATGAAAATCATGTGATTATGGATGTGATCTTGTTATCAGATTAAGTTTGCTGTTAGTACGGAGAACCTGTGCGTCTGTTTTGCTTCACTCACTGCAAATTAGCCTGCTGAATGGCTCACAAATTCATAGATCTAAAAGTCAAGAGTCTGGCACCCAGCAAGGCAGAGGCGGCTTTGGATCTTTCAGAGGTCGGCAAATTGGCTATCATAGAGTGGGTAATAACACCTGTAATTTACTGCACTTTAAAAAATGGCAGAAGTACTCCATTCAAAAAAAGAAAATATTATTGTTACAATGTATATATTGGTTTGCCATTCAATTCTAGTATTTCTGCAATTGCCTCAACATTAAGGCTTTTAGATGTGTTTCATGATCAAGAGGATATATTTATTACCTAACATCTGCTCTTCATATTTGTTACATGTCGCACATGTGTTTGGTTATTTTTAAGTGGATTCCACGAATTATTTCACATTTTATGAATAAAAGCAAAGGCACGTTTTACGGCGGTTGCAGCGTTTATTTAATTTAAATAAGTGTCAATTGAAAACAATTGTAATTCAGCAGTAGTACCTATAGATCCGATGCCAACAAAATCCAACACGTGTAAAACAGAACCTTTTGCTCAAATGTAGACATTTACAAGCCCCTTTCTAAGAAAGTAAAACTTTGTAGAATCAGTGAGCCATGAAAATTAAAGTTTGCAAACATCTGTTGCATCACAGTTCGAATAGACTTGTTTTTTTTTTACAAATGAGATGCTGCTCTTAAGACACATGACCACATAAACGTCAACTGTATACACTACAAAAGGTAAGAAAAAATGCAATGTTATGTGCTTTCATTTAGATAATCTTAAAATAAAAATATCAGATGGTATGAAAGCTTCCCTCTCTAGGAATGGGCAAATGTATGCTAACCTCGTGTTATCTTGCACCATTTCTTACATAAGGCTGCTTAAGCAAAATTCCTGAAATCATGCAGTTTACTCACATTCAAGGACTTCTGAAGAAAATATCCTTTTACAAGACGACAGTTACAACACTTAACACTAGCAAATTGGATGAGAGTAGCGGTTGCTCACAACACGTGTGGTTTTTACACTATTTTTAAGTGAAATGTGTTGTTGCGTCCAAAAGGAAGGCAAGGATGCATTTCATGCTAAAATACAGTCCTTAATTGAGGATCTGCACTTTGTGCGATGTTACGAAAGGAAACCTTGAGAATTTTGCACGTTTTGCAGCATAGCTGCAAAATCGGCCCTGTAACAAAATCGGCCGAAAAGCGGCCCTGGCGGGGCCGGCCGAGCACTTTGCCAGGGCCGGTTTTGGTTCCCAGTCCGGCCCTGACTCTTGCCCTTTACCCACCAAGCAAGTGCAATTAGTTTTTTCACAGGGGAGAAACTAACATTTTATTGTTGGTCCTATAACAGGGACGGTGCCATTTCTGCATGCAATCAATCAATCAATCAAGTCATTTGTAGAGCGCACTACTCACCCGTAGGGTCTCAAGGCGCTGGGAGGGGGGGGGGGGGTGCCGCTACTGCTCGAACAGCCAGGTCTTGAGCTTCTTCCTGAAGGAGAGGTGGTCTTGGGTCAGGCGCAGATTGGTCGGAAGTGAGTTCCAGGTCTTGGCTGCCAGGTAGGAGAAGGATCTTCCTCCTGTTGTCGCTCTTCGGATGCGGGGGACGGCGGCGAGGGCGTGGTTGGTTGATCTGAGGAGGCGCTTGGGAGTGTAGAAGCTGATCCGGTTGTTGAGGTAGCTCGGGCCTTGGTCGTGTAGGGCTTTGTGCGCGTGGGTGAGGAGCCGGAAGGTGATTCTCTTGTTGACCGGGAGCCAGTGCAGATCTCTCAGGTGTCCGGTGATGTGGCTGCGTCGGGGGATGTCGAGGATGAGTCTCGCCGAGGCGTTCTGGATCCGCTGGAGTCTCTTCTGGAGTTTGGCCGTGGTTCCGGCGTAGAGGGCGTTGCCGTAGTCCAGTCGGCTGGTGACGAGGGCTTGGGTGACCGTCTTCCTCGTCTCGGTGGGGATCCACCGGAAGATCTTACGTAGCATGCGCAGGATGTTGAAGCATGACGAGGAGACGGCGTTGACTTGTCTGGTCATGGAGAGGGAGGAGTCCAGGATGAAGCCCAGGTTGCGTGCGTGGTCCGTCGGTTTGGGTGCGGTGCCCAGGGCGGGGGGCCACCAGGAGTCGTCCCAGGCGGAGGGCGTGGAGCCCAGGATGAGGACCTCCGTCTTGTCTGAGTTCAGTTTCAGGCGGCTGGTCGTCATCCATTCGGCTACGTCTCTCATCCCTTCGTGCAGGTTGGCTCTGGCGGTGGCGGGGTCGTTGGTCAGGGAGAGGATCAGCTGGGTGTCGTCGGCGTAGGAGATGATGTTCAGGTTGTGTTGGCGTGCGATGGCCGCGAGGGGGCTCATGTAGACGTTGAAGAGGGTTGGGCTCAGCGAGGATCCTTGGGGTACGCCGCAGATGACTTTGGTGGCCTCTGACTTGTACGGTGGTAGGCGGACTCTTTGTGTTCTTCCGTCGAGGAAGGAGGTGATCCATTCCAGTGCCTTCTCCTGGATTCCGATGTTGCTGAGGCGCTGTACTAGGGTGCGGTGGCAGACAGTGTCGAAAGCCGCGGAGAGGTCCAGGAGGATGAGGGCCGCTGTTTCTCCGTTGTCCATCAGAGTTCGAAGGTCGTCGGTGGCGGCGATGAGGGCGGTCTCCGTGCTGTGGTTCGCTCGGAAGCCGGACTGTGAGGGGTCGAGGGATCCATTCGTCTCGAGGAAGGCGGCCAGCTGTTTGTTGACGGTCTTCTCGATGACTTTGGCCGGGAACGGGAGGAGCGAGATGGGACGGTAGTTCTTGAGGTCGGTGGGGTCTGCTGTGGGTTTCTTGAGGAGAGCGCTGATTTCGGCGTGCTTCCAGCTCTCAGGGAAGGTGGCGGAGTCGAAGGAGGTGTTGATGATGTCCCGCAGGTGGGGTGCGAGGACAGCGTCGGCCTTGTTGAAGACGTGGTGAGGGCAGGGGTCAGTCGGAGATCCGGAATGGATGGAGTTCATGGTGCGGATGGTGTCTTCGGTGCTGATCGGGGTCCAGGTGCGGAGGGTGGTGGATGGTGGAGTCGTTGCGGTTGTGGCTTGCGTTGGTTGGTTGTTGAAGCTGTTGTGTATGTCCGTGATTTTGTTGTGGAAGTAGGACGCGAGGGAGTTGCAGAGGTCTTGCGACGGGGTGATGTCGTTGTTTCCGGCGTTGGGGTTGGAGAGCTCTTTCACGATGTTGAAGAGTTCCTTGCAGTTGTGTGCGTTGTTGTCCAGCCGGTCCTTGTATGCGTTTTTCTTGGTGGCGCGGATCAGTTGGTGGTGTTTCCGGGTGGCGAGTTTGAGGGTGGCCATGTTGTCCGTCGTTGGTTCCCTTCTCCAGGCTTTCTCGAGGGCTCGACAGTTCTTCTTGGAGCACTTGAGTTCGTCGGTGAACCATGGTGTTTTTCTGCTGCAGGATCTGCTGGGCGGGGTCCTCAGAGGGGCGAGTTCGTCCGCGCAGTTGCTGATCCACTTCGTGAGGTTGTCGGCGGCCTGGCTGGGGTTCGCTGAGTTGGCGGGAGGGTGCTGGCTCAGGGAGGCGGTGAGCTGGTCGGCTGTGATCTTGTTCCAGCTTCTTCGAGCAACCTGTTGCTGGAGGTGGTGGGTCGTCGTTCTTCTGAAGGTGAAGTGGACGCAGCTGTGGTCCGTCCAGTGGAGTCCTGTTGCGTGGCTGAAGGTGACGTCTTTGCTGGAAGAGAAGACGGCGTCGAGTGTGTGTCCGGCGAGGACGCAATAGCCGTTCGATACCGTTTGCTGGCATTGGTTAAGGTGGCTGCCAAGTCTTGTGCACTAGAGTGCCACGGTCTCTATGAATGACCCCTTGCTCTCTACTTGATCCACATATCATATACTTTCGAACACTATGGGCTTTATTAGGCATAGGGCAGTGCTGTACGTCTGCTTGCTGCACTGACCTACTGCAGTGTGAAAGGGAAAGAATACACCATATTTATGAAATACGGTGCAGTCCTGTCCTTTCCCCCTGTGCTAACTAAAATATGCTGCCTAGCACCAATACAGTCACACTTATACCATGGTGCATGGGTGTCTGCTTTGCATGCAGGATTGTTTTGTGAAGGTAGTCACACCTTCCTGGTCAAAAACAATCGAGATAGGCTGTTAGAAATGGAGTTGTCTAGGATATGCACCTAAACCAGGCAGAACTCACCTCTCTAGTCAGGGCAAGGGAGTTACACACCCAAGATAACCCCTGCTCACCCCTTTGGTAGCTTGGCAGAGCAGTCAGGCTTATCTCATAGGCAATGTGTAAAGCATTTGTGCAACTCGCACACACACCAGTGACACAATAAATACGAAACAAAAGGCGAAACCACACAGTAGTATATAAAAATACATATCATATCTGTATTGCATATAAACATAGACCAAACACCATAAATCAAAAATCATTTTGCCAACTAGGCAATAGTTAAAACATCATAATTAGTGCAATAAGATAAAGACTAAAATGTTGCACAAGTCATAACAAGAGTATCACTGTACATGTTATGCAGATCCTGAAATAATACTCGTTATCCTGTCACTGCAAGGAATAAAACAGCACATGTCATAACATAAGGGCATAAAATGCAGCAGTTAGGTGAGGGAGAGAAACTATGAATCACCATACATCATTAGTTGTAACTAACTCCTAGAGTATCAGGCTAAACACAGACACCTGCCCTTCCATTAGCAGGATGATGGTACTCGCTCTGTGCTCACTGACTGAATTGTTCTGGTATTCCTGAGTAGTGAGCTAGAGCATCTGCACGTCTATTTTTGATAATGCTGTAATTTGAAGGGCTTCCTTATTGGAACAGTTCACCGGGGGCCTCTATCAAGTATTCGGCAGCCCATGGAGCAAGTGTCCCTTGAACAACAAGATTCAGGGCCCCCCAGTTAGGCCCACGGAGAGTCCACACAATGAGGACTTCCAGAGGGGAGACCTTCCTTAGTCCCATTTATGCCACTCAGGGACAGGGAGCTGCCCACGATGGAAAAGGCTTAGGGCAGCAAACCTCCTTTCAGTGGGGACTCCTGAAGTGGTATGCCACCGGTCCTTAGCCCCTTAGCTGTGGCGGTAATTCCGCCGCAGCGCTAGGGGGGAGGGGAGGCCGTGCAGCGCCGCCATGCTCATGACGGAACCACTCCGTCACTAGCCTCGGGCGCGCTGTGCTTGTGACAGAGTGGTTCCGTCACGGCCTCGCTCGCTCAATAGAACGCTCAGCGCAGGAGCAAAATCGCTGCCGCGCAGGCGTGGCGGCGGGGCCGTAACGGAACCACTCCGTCATTAGCAAAGCCCGTCCTTGCCTGGTGATGGAGTGGTTCCGTCAGCAGCACCCAAAGGGTTAAAAGAGGAAGACTCTGGTCAGCCCCTCTAGGTCAAGGCGGGCCGATGGTGTTGGAGATCGGAGGTCACTATCTCTATCTCCTGGTTGCGTTCAGGCTCAAAGATGGCCTGATCTCCGGAGCATGGCTTCAGCCGGCACCATCTCCTGAGAGAAGCTCTGGTTGTAAGGTGACATTTTCAGGAGGCGGCCCACACTGCCCGAGCGAGCCTTGACGTCTGTATCCAACAAGGCAATCGTCAGTGCGGCGGTGGAAATTATGCCTGTCATGAGCGTAGGAGTGAAGCACCTAATCACATGTCATGGCTTCCCCCTTGGCTGGTCGGAAAGCACTTTCACATGCGGTTTCAGTACCCGACAGCCAGTGCTCACCATGCTATTTGAGCTATAGTAAAATGGCCAAGTCAGGAGCAGAAAACAGCACTCACCATGAGCTGCCTGCAACCCAAAAGCACTCTTCACATGCTGGATTATATAGCGCTTTACCACTCACTACATTTTCAAATAACACAGGGCAGCCCTCCAAGCCCTGGGAGATCACTGGGGGGGCACAAAAGCAGGTGTGTAGGCTGCAGTCCAGCACACAGGGGCCTTTGTAGGTGAAGATGCAGTCCTTCCTAGCAGGTCAGCACAAAAGAGCAAAGTCCAAGTGGAGTGGGGCGGTGATAGCCCCAGGTGAATAGCATCCTTGCTCCACTCTACCTCCCACCAGTGCAGGGGTTCTACTCTGCTACTGGTCCCCCTGCCCAGGTTCTGCACCCTTAGGCTGGACATAGATCAGGGGCCGGATTTTCCTCTGCGTAACACTTCTTCTGGGATTCTGCACCCTCCTCTTAGGAGTGGTACCCCCACAATCAAGAATTGTCAGGGCATGGTGTCAGCCATCCTGCACAATTCTCCCACCAGTTCAGGGATTCCACCCACAACTGGTCTCCCAATTTCAGGGTCACCACCCTCGAGTTGAATTGGAATCAGAGTGAGTCCTTCCTCCCCCTCTTCTAGAGTTCTGCATCCTCCCATCCGGAGTCGTACCCCCAGAGGACAACACGGTAGGGACACTGCTAACAGTTGCCCCTCCCTGCAGGTCAGAGGGGACACCCTGAACCTGGTTCCCCAATGCAGGAACTAAACTCTGCAGCTGGGCATGTGGCCTGAAAAGCCAGGACTTCCTGAGGCGTACACCTACCACCTTAAGGGTAACACATTCCTCAAGTGTTGTGTGAGAGTCTGCCTGGAACTGATATCCTGATCCCTGAATATCTGACAGTGCACTAAGACCCCCAGACCAGAAGTGGTGTAACCAGGGTCATTTATTGGCTGCTCAATCCTCAGAGCTGGCCCCTGACCCACTGGTTCTCCCACTGGGGACTGCCTCCCCATCTCACCTCTCCATCTCGGCTTCCGCACCCTTTACTCAGGAGTGATGCTGCCAGACACCACTGGTGGGTTGTTTGATACAGCTGCCCACCCAAGTTTTCCTGACACTATGGGATCCCTCTCTAACCACCCTGGGACTCGGCCCACCCCACTCACTCTCCTCTAAGACAGGCCTTGGTACCCTACACTCCAACAGGTGTTGGCGTAGCCCAAGAGAACAACAACAGAACATGTGCTCTCTGACAATCGGATTGAACAGCCCTTCAGAATTGTTTGCCGTTCAACACTTCACCCAACTCTCCTTTGGTTTGCATCAATCCTCCACACTCTCTCCTCAAGATTGGTGAGACAGTTTCCTACTGCCACTGGACCTCAGCCTATACTCTTCAGGGGTGATGCCCTGCTCCTGGGAGCTAGGTAACATGCTCTTGGTTCTATGAGTGGAAGTTTCTACACTGGACACAATATTGCTACCACCACTGGATTCCACCTGCAACACCTTTGAGTCCAGGACAGTAAAACTATTCTCATGGGACAACCTTTCCTCAAGAACTAGTTTCTCCCTGAGGAAGGCCCTCTCAGCCTTTGCCATTCTTTCCTTAACTGGTGCTATTTCCACCTCAGACTTTCTCTCCTCAACAGCCAGCTGTGCTAGCTCCTTGGCATGCTTCGATGTGTGCCTTTTCACTGCTAACTGGTGCTCCCTTTCCTTCTGTCTGTCTGCCATCTCATCTGGGCCAGACCTGGGGAGTAACCACTGTTCTTGGAAATAGACCTAGCAAGGGACTCCCTCTGCATGGGGTCCTCAACCTCTCCCTCCTGCTTAGTCTCTTCTAGATGTTGGCATGGCTCAAGGGGTCCTCATCCTCAGACTCTTCCTTAAAACTCCTACATACCTGGCCCTGTGTTAGGGATGTATCTGTATTGCATATAAACATAGACCAAAACAAAGTGAACCAATAATCACTTTGCCAACTAGTTAATTGACAAAACATCACCGTTAGTGCAACAAGACTTATATGTTGCATGTAAGCATGGGCGTAAAATCCGCTCCGATCGCGGATTTTTCGGATTTTCGGCAAATTCGCAATCCGCGAACTCTCGCGAATTTGTCGAAAATCCGTGAATCCGCTCGCGGCGGATTTTTTGCTTGGTTGCGGCGCGCGGCGTGGTGCACGGCGTTCACTTTCCGTCATTTTAGCGTTTGCCGAGTTGTTTTTCTTTGCGAGTGACGCGCCATTTTAGATCTTGCTGCGTGTTCCCGCGGGAGTTTGTCGCCCGCGAATACGTACTCGCGGCTTGCCACCTTGCACAGCACACCTCGCGAGAGTTCGCAATTGCGAACACGTAGTTGCGGCGGAAAGGAACAATCTCGCACTTGCGAAATAGAGATTTTGCAATTTCGCACAAGAAAATCACCAGCAAACAGGATAAACCTTCAGAAAATTATGATTTTTATCAGAATCACTCCTCAGGTTGACATTTGCATGGCCTTTTTTTTTGCAAGGAGTCCATTTTGGGGGGGGGGGAGGAAGGAAGTGCCCCACAGTCTCCAACTTCCTGTTCCTGTCCAGCAGGCTCCTCCCAGTGCTTTGTCCATCTCCTGGTCACTTTCATTTGGATCTGGAGCTGGAAGGATTACTTTTTGTGGGTGCTGCTGGATATTTGGATTTGAGGCCTTTTTGACTGTCTTTGGATCACTTTTGGATTAGAAATCAACTTTCACAAGTAAGTTTGTTTGGGGCATTACAGTTGCTGCAAGTACAATTTTGGAACTTTTTCAGAAAATTAAATAAATTATATTGTGGGTAGCCACAGTATCCAGTAGGACCAGGGTTGGTTATGGGTGCATGATACAACTGTTTTGTTGAATTTAAACACCATTGAGGCCATGGATGGGCTGGGATTGTGCAGATTTTATTGTTTTTTGTCGTTTTTTTGGGCCTGCTGGTGTGGCCCTTTGCCCAGGGGTGGTGAGTGTTGCATGGGCCTAGTCTTTCTGTGGGGTGTCTTCTTGAATTTAAACATAATTGAGGCCATGGATGGGCTGGGATTGTGCTTATTTTATTGTTTTTTGTCGTTTTTGGGGGGCTGCTGGTGTGGCCTTTTGCTTGCCCAGGGGTGGTGGTGGTGCATGGACTGAGTGTGCCTGTGGTGTTGTCTCACTCTCTTTGATGTAAACATCATGGATGGCATTGGATTGTGGTGATTTCTGGCTGTTTTTCTGTTTTTTGGGGGTGTACTGTTGATGTGGTCTGGCCATGTGGGTGGTGGTGGTGGCCATCTTGAGTGCTGGCTGGTACAGGCAACATGTGCTTGGGGTGTAAGGGGGCCATTTTGAGGAGAGGCAGTGTCTGAGGCCTGCACTTATTTTGCCTACTTTTCATCCCTTATGCCCAGGGGTAGTGAGTGTTGCATGGGCCTAGTGTTTCTGAGGGGTGTCTTCTTGAATTTAAACACCATTGAGGCCATGGATGGGCTGGGATTGTGCAGATGTAATTGTTTTTTGTCGTTTTTTTTGGGCCTGCTGGTGTGGCCCTTTGCCCAGGGGTGGTGAGTGTTGCATGGGCCTAGTCTTTCTGTGGGGTGTCTTCTTGAATTTAAACACCATTGAGGCCATGGATGGGCTGGGATTGTGCAGATTTTATTGGTTTTTGTCGTTTTTTTGGGCCTGCTGGTGTGGCCCTTTGCCCAGGGGTGGTGAGTGTTGCATGGGCCTAGTCTTTCTGTGGGGTGTCTTCTTGAATTTAAACATAATTGAGGCCATGGATGGGCTGGGATTGTGCTTATTTTATTGTTTTTTGTCGTTTTTGGGGGGCTGCTGGTGTGGCCTTTTGCTTGCCCAGGGGTGGTGGTGGTGCATGGACTGAGTGTGCCTGTGGTGTGGTCTCACTCTCTTTGATGTAAACATCATGGATGGCATTGGATTGTGGTGATTTCTGGCTGTTTTTCTGTTTTTTGGGGGTGTACTGTTGATGTGGACTGGCCATGTGGGTGGTGGTGGTGGCCATCTTGAGTGCTGGCTGGTACAGGCAACATGTGCTTGGGGTGTAAGGGGGCCATTTTGAGGAGAGGCAGTGTCTGAGGCCTGCACTTATTTTGCCTACTTTTCATCCCTTATGCCCAGGGGTAGTGAGTGTTGCATGGGCCTAGTGTTTCTGAGGGGTGTCTTCTTGAATTTAAACACCATTGAGGCCATGGATGGGCTGGGATTGTGCAGATTTTATTGTTTTTAGTCGTTTTTCTGGGCCTGCTGGTGTGGCCCTTTGCCCAGGGGTGGTGAGTGTTGCATGGGCCTAGTCTTTCTGTGGGGTGTCTTCTTGAATTTAAACATAATTGAGGCCATGGATGGGTTGGGATTGTGCTTATTTTATTGTTTTTTGTCGTTTTTGGGGGGCTGCTGGTGTGGCCTTTTGCTTGCCCAGGGGTGGGGTGCATGGACTGAGTGTGCCTGTGGTGTGGTCTCACTCTCTTTGATGTAAACATCATGGATGGCATTGGATTGTGGTGATTTCTGGCTGTTTTTCTGTTTTTTGGGGGTGTACTGTTGATGTGGACTGGCCATGTGGGTGGTGGTGGTGGCCATCTTGAGTGCTGGCTGGTACAGGCAACATGTGCTTGGGGTGTAAGGGGGCCATTTTGAGGAGGGGCAGTGTCTGAGGCCTGCACTTATTTTGCCTACTTTTCATCCCTTATGCCCAGGGGTAGTGAGTGTTGCATGGGCCTAGTGTTTCTGAGGGGTGTCTTCTTGAATTTAAACACCATTGAGGCCATGGATGGGCTGGGATTGTGCAGATGTTATTGTTTTTTGTCGTTTTTTTGGGCCTGCTGGTGTGGCCCTTTGCCCAGGGGTGGTGAGTGTTGCATGGGCCTAGTCTTTCTGTGGGGTGTCTTCTTGAATTTAAACACCATTGAGGCCATGGATGGGCTGGGATTGTGCAGATTTTATTGGTTTTTGTCGTTTTTTTGGGCCTGCTGGTGTGGCCCTTTGCCCAGGGGTGGTGAGTGTTGCATGGGCCTAGTCTTTCTGTGGGATGTCTTCTTGAATTTAAACATAATTGAGGCCATGGATGGGCTGGGATTGTGCTTATTTTATTGTTTTTTGTCGTTTTTGGGGGGCTGCTGGTGTGGCCTTTTGCTTGCCCAGGGGTGGTGGTGGTGCATGGACTGAGTGTGCCTGTGGTGTTGTCTCACTCTCTTTGATGTAAACATCATGGATGGCATTGGATTGTGGTGATTTCTGGCTGTTTTTCTGTTTTTTGGGGGTGTACTGTTGATGTGGACTGGCCATGTGGGTGGTGGTGGTGGCCATCTTGAGTGCTGGCTGGTACAGGCAACATGTGCTTGGGGTGTAAGGGGGCCATTTTGAGGAGAGGCAGTGTCTGAGGCCTGCACTTATTTTGCCTACTTTTCATCCCTTATGCCCAGGGGTAGTGAGTGTTGCATACTTGCATGTCCCTAGTCTTTCTGTGGGGTGTCTTCAATGTAAACATCATGGATGGCATGGGATTGTGCTCATTTTTCTGTGTTTTGTCGATTTTTTGGGGTGTATAACTGAACTGATGTTCCTCTGTCTTCCATTGCTTTTAGGTGCACAAGAAGACTCAATAGAACCACCAGTGCCAGGAAGAAGTCCTGCAGCGGTGTGTGCAGCATAACGTCACGCGACGTCACGTCTGGACACAGAACCCTCTGCAACTCGTGCAACTGCTGCCTGCTGACCTGCTCTGAAGAAGATGGCCCCAAAAAAAGTAACCCGTAGCTCCTCTAGGAAGAAAGGTGCCAGTAAGGAGCAGAAGAAGCAAGTTACCAAGGACACTGGTGTGCCGCCCGCCCCTTTTTTTGTGAGTAAAAAAAAAGTATGCCTGCAGCAGCTGCAGCGGGATCTGCTGGGGACCAAGCTGGCAGCAGCACCCCCGCTCCATTGGGCTCAGTGCCACCACCACCACCACGCCAACTTAAGTCCAAGCCCTTGAGTGCTGCAGAGGCAGCCAGTATACTTCTTCAATCACCATCGACCAGTGATGTTGGCTCATCGCAAGAAAGCAGCAGCAATGTCCCTCAATCAACACAGGTTGTTGTAGCTCATCTGACGAGTGTTGAACAACCACAGCGGCAACAACAATCACATGTGAAAGTACAAGCCCAAGTACATGTGGAAGGAGAGGCAGCGCAAGGAGATGCGCAAGCAGAGGTGCATGGAGGGTCACAACAAGTGCCCACAATAGTTGTTCCTCCCGAAGTAGGGGCACATCAGGAAATCGACAATCAAGGCGAGGTATCATTTGAGGAAGCCACTCCTCCTGATGATCCTTCATTGTCTTCCACACCCCTAGCAAGGAAGAGATCAAGGGTGGTGTCTACATCCTCTTCAAGCACACCTCCTTCTGATGATACGGATCAAACTTGGGAACAAACAAAGGTAGTTAAGCGTAAAAGGAAGCTCGTCCAAAGTCTCAGAGTTATGGAGTGTGATGAGTCTCAACAAGAAGTGGCGGATACTGCTGCTGATGAAGACTCTGCCAACGACGACCCAGTCATCATAAAGGTCACTGCAGCCCCAGCGGGCATGCAGCAAACAGACATTTTGACCCTAGCCCGAAGAGCTGCTGAGCGTGATGATGATGTTGTCGATGAGGAGGCAGTGGAAACACCACAATCATTGGAGTTAAGTAGTACACCAACTCGTCCCGCTTCCATATTTCTTTCTGGCAAGAAGAGACCTCCGTCAATCTCGACCTTAATTAGTGGCGGTGAAAGTGCAAAACGTACAAAAGTTGGGCAATCCACATCCTCCACTTCATCTGGCATTAGCTTCATGACCACCACCACCAGTATCGCCGCCTCCTCCATGTCCCACAGACACTTCAAGTCCCCAGTTTGGGACTTCTTTACTGTTTGTCCAAAAAATCCAAAGTTTGCCATTTGTACCATTTGTAAGCAAGCAGTTAGTCGTGGTAAGCCAGGTACCAACTATGGTACCGGAGGCCAGAGAGGTCATCTTAGGAGACAGCACACTGTCAAATGGTTTGCGCACCTAGATGCGATCAAGAAAGGCCAAATTCAAGGAAACGTTGATGTTTCATCTGATGATGACGAGCAGGAAGAAGACGTGTCAAACACTTCCCTTACACCCAGTACCCCTGTCAGCAGCACACCCAATGTGAGGCACACTAAGAGTGTTGGAGCGAGTGAGACACCAACGCACAAAAGTTCACCAGCGAGCAAAATTGGGTCAACGAAGTCATTATCAGCCCGTAAATGCTTGGTCCAGGGCAACATTAGAACAATGCTTACTTCAGACGTGCCATATGAACGCAACCACCCACTGACGCGTCTGTATAACACTAAGCTGGCTAAAATGCTAGCTGTGGACCTTCTACCTTTTTCTTTTGTAGAAGCGGTAGGTTTTCTTGAATTAGTGGCAACGCTCTGCCCTAAATGGAAGGTTCCGAGCCGGTTCTATTTTGCCAGAGTTGCGGTTCCAGCACTACATGAAGATGTGCTGCAGGCGATTGGGGCAGCTTTGCAGAAGAGTGCTGTTCACACAATACATCTGACAACAGACATGTGGACCAGTGGCCCAGGCGATGATTACATGTGCATCACTGCACACTGGGTCTCTTTTTCAGGTGTTATAGCAAAGCTAAACGCAGGTGTTGACCCGGACCAAGTTTTCAAAGCTGCTCGGAAACATGCAACACTAGCCATGTTTGGCTTGGAGAAAAGTCACACAGCAGAAAACCTTTTGGAAGAGTTTGACAAAAAGGTCTTGACAATGCTATCCCCCCTAAAACGCAAGATTGGTTATGTTTCCACGGATAATGGCGCCAATGTAGTTAAGGCCATGTCGAAGGGTGACCATGTTAGAGTGCCGTGTTTGGCGCACTGTATCAACCTGGTAGTTCAAAAATTCTTGAGTGATAAAGAGAGTCCAGCGTTCGAGGTAATGGCCACCTGCCGCCAAATGTGCAACCATTTCAGCCATTCTTTTAAGGCCCGGAAGCATCTGCGGAGACTGCTACTTGAACGTGGAATGCCAGTGAAAGCACTCATCCAGGAGGTGGCAACACGTTGGAACTCAACCTTCTACATGCTTGAGCGTCTGTATGAGCAGTATACGGTACTCGATCACTATTTCTTGACAGAGGCTACATCTCAGAAGGAGGACCTGCGGATGAGTAAGGCGCAATGGGCCATAGTTAAAAGCCTGACAGACATGCTTCGTCCTTTTGAGTTCTTCACGCGTGCAGTCAGCCAGGAGGACTGTAATTTGGGAAAAGCTATCCCATTGTTGTGCATACTGGAGCACCAACTGATGGCGATTTCTTCTGAGTTTCAAAAAGATGAAAAAAAAAAAACCCATTTCATTTTGTCTGAGAAATTATTACATCGCCTACGTGGTGATGAACGTCTTAAAAACATCAACTCAGATCAGCATTACATTTGTGCTACTATTCTGGATCCACGCTACAAAAAGGCGCTGGCAGACAACGCATTCTTTCCTTTCGCTGATGCAGATGTTCAAAAGTACAAACATTGGTTAGCCTGGTCAGCCAAGAGGTTTGAAAAAGAACGGCAGGTTATTGAAGGAGAAGCCAGTACATCAGCATCAGCATCAGCAGGCCATCCGCAGTCACAAGAATCCACTTCTGCACCTGTGGCTGGGGCACAAGTGACCTCTCAGCCGTTAAAGACACCGGCAACTGGATCATCTGCACCACACACAATGACAACACTAACAGTGGCTGGGGAGGAGGATTGGCTAAGTTTGATGGGGTATGGTTCTCGAAAAAATGTCACAGCCAGCACAGCAAAAAGTAAGCAAAGTGGAGGAACAGTTGATGACCTTGAGTCGATGGTGCAGGACTATCTGAATGACTCAACAGTGGTCTTTCTTAATGAGGAGCCATTGCAGTATTGGCATGGCAAAAAAACAATTGTGGCCACAGCTCTACAACCTGGCTATAAACTATTTGTCTTGCCCACTCGCAAATGTGTCTTCTGAACGTGTTTTCAGTGCTGCTGGTGGCATTGTAACTCCCAAACGGAGCCGCCTCTCGCCCAAAAATGTGGAGCGGCTGACAATGATCAAGATGAATCAGCACCTCATACCACCAGATTACAAAGTACGAGAAAGCACGCCGCATGAAGACGAGGAGGACAGCAACGTAGATGAGGGGATTTTTTCTCTGTTCGGTGCCACTGACCTCATCCAGCCTGAATTCGCAGAGTATGATGACGAAATCTTGTTCTTATTCCCTGACACCGAGCCCTGAAAATGAGACAATCAATCAAGAACTTTCTTTTTCGTCCTTATTCACTTTTATTCCTGTGTGCTTTGTGTCTCTCTTTCTTTGTTTTGCACAGTTAATTTAATTCAAACTTTAATCACCTAATCCCAAAAACAAGACCATCATCAGAACTGTCTTCACTTGTTTGCTTATTGATTTGAAGGTGCCGCAGTCTACATTCCTCAGGTTCACAAGTTCTGAAGAACATGCTCCTCTATCCTCCTCCTCCAGACTGCGATTTCCCTCCAAGCAGAGTGCTGGATTACGCACAATGAAGAAAGACTCAGCACTTGTGGGGGTGTTGTACTTCTTTGCGGGTGAGTTGACGGTTTTGGGCCCATTGCTGTGAAGCTCTAATAATGGACAAAAGTGTTTTGGACCAAATATGAGGTGGAAATTTCTTGCCGTTTTTGCTGACTTGCTTGCCTTTGAGGTGCTCTTTGGCGGGGTTCCGGGGGTTTGTGTGTAATTTTTGGTGTCTGTCGAAGCACTGCTGCGACAGTCTAATCTTGATTGCATTTGCTTTTCAGGAAATCCGTGGTGGAAAACAGGAGTTATGATGATTGATGATGATGACGACCTAGCTGCACAGCGCCGCGTTTGGACCGAAGGCCGAGAGACATTGTAAGTATGAGATTTAGCTTTTCCGCTGTTTGGGGGTGTTGTGTCGGGTGTTTTTTTGCGGGTGGGTTGGCGGGTCTTGCCTGGGGCATTCCTGGGAAGGTCTAATACCGGATACAAGTGTTTTGGACAAAATCCATAAGGAACAGCCTTTTTTTTGCCATTTCTTCAGACATCTTGCTCAATGTAGCGTTTTGGGGGGCTTCCTGCTGTTCGTGGGTGGGTTGCGGCCGGGGTCTCTGTCGAAGCACTGCTGCGACAGTCTAATCTTGATTGCATTTGCTTTTCAGGAAATCCGTGGTGGAAAACAGGAGTTATGATGATTGATGATGACCTAGCTGCACAGCGCGTTACTTTGGACCGAAGGCCGAGAGATATTGTAAGTATGAGATTTAGCTTTTTCGCTGTTTGGGGGTGTTGTCGCGTGTTTTTTTGCGGGTGGGTTGGCGGGTCTTGGCTGGGGCATTCCTGGGAAGGTCTAATGCCGGATAGAAGTGTTTTGGACAAAATCCTTAAGGAAAAGCCTTTTTTTTGCCATTTCTTCAGACATCTTGCTCAATGTAGCGTTTTGGGGGGCTTCCTGCTGTTCGTGGGTGGGTTGCGGCCGGGGTCTCTGTCGAAGCACTGCTGCGACAGTCTAATCTTGATTGCATTTGCTTTTCAGGAAATCCGTGGTGGAAAACAGGAGTTATGATGATTGATGATGACCTAGCTGCACAGCGCGTTACTTTGGACCGAAGGCCGAGAGATATTGTAAGTATGAGATTTAGCTTTTTCGCTGTTTGGGGGTGTTGTCGCGTGTTTTTTTGCGTGTGGGTTGGCGGGTCTTGCCTGGGGCATTCCTGGGAAGGTCTAATACCGGCTAGAAGTTTGTTGGACAAAATCCATAAGGAAACACCAGTTTTGGCACTTTTTGTAAGTTAGGGTTCGTTAGGGTTAGCCCTAGCAGCAGGATTGCATGTGTTTAGGGGGGTTCTATTGCAACGCGGTTCTGTTGTTGTAGAGCACTGTTGGAGCGATGCTGGCTATGGATACTTTTGCTTGCAGGCAAGTGGTTTGAATACAATCCACGGTCTGTATTTGGGTCTACTGTTACTTTCAAAGTACGTTTTGTAACCATTTTTCTGCTAGGCATCGTTTTTGGAGATATGATTGGGTTCTTCTACATTTTTGCGACTGGCTTTAGTAAGGGTCTTGGTGGGAGCATTGCTGGGAAGGTCAAATTTTGTTCTAAAACACAGTAGTACACCCACCTTGAGGGGAAAGATCCGCTATAATATTTTGGCCATACTTATTGATCCTTAAAAAGGTGACTCAGACAGAGCACGCAATTTCAAAAATATTGTACTGTCTATTAGGGAAATCAAAGTGTCACTTTTTGAACCACACAGCGTACATACCTTTTATTTATTTATCAGTGGTATTGTAATAGCACTTCCTGTTTTCCGTTCAATAATTACAGGCCGGGTTTCAGTCAACATCCGCCAGGCAGGCAGTGGACAGGGTGTCTCTTCTGTCAGTGGTCACCACCACATTGATGGACGAAGCGTCAGCTGGAATGGAGGAGTGCCGCCAATAAGAGGAATTGTTTGCTGCATGCAACTTACTTACCAATTTCAACAGGACAACTCCAACAACATACGCAATACAGATACAGTATCCATTGTTGTCTTTTATTCTATGAGTGTGACTGCATGTGCTTACCTTTAGTTTGTAACCAAAGATTGTCTGTAAACTCTGTATCTTCAATTATTGTTTGTCCATGCTCTGCTTTTTTTTTCTTCTCTCAACAAAACCTACCCAAAAAGAAACCCCCATTCCCATCCATTTTACAAACCCTAACCCTCTTCCCCCGGGGTGTTGTTTTGCTTGATGTCTGACTAAAATGACATCAATAATTCCACACACTTGCTGGGGAGGATAAGGTGATAGCAGCAACAGGCTGGTGAAGGAATACGAGGATATCTTCTAGACTTACTCAGCTTCAGTACTATATCTTCTAGTAGTAGTAGCCAATGTCAAATAAATTCAACGCAAGTACTAGTTATACTTGCAATACTTTACCATTTGTTAGGCTACATTATGGCACTGTTCTAGTGTACTGTCACCTGCTATTTTCTCGATCGTACCGTAACCGTTGTAATGCTACAGTAAGGAGTACAAACAAGGTTTCGTTTTCTTTTTTTCCATAGGCATGCAACTGCCACTGTGTCACACCACTAGTACCACCGCAATGAGGAAATGTCACCCGCCCAGGAATGACAACGTTAATCCCCATTTCACCTGGAGCCAGCCCTGGGCCTAGCCCTAATTTCTAACACAAATTACAGGTAAGATAAGCGTTTGGTGGGAGGTAGTATAATGGAGTATTATTTCGGAGTAGACAAGAGATTGACGGTTGTACTACTAAAGTCCTACGACTGTTCAGGAAAACAAAGTTACTGTTACACCCCCGCCCCCCACCCACCAGACTGAAAAGCAGTAAAAAACAGGTATGGTCAGATAAAGTTGAAAAATATATTTATTTATCCCTAACAAAATAATCTCCCTCACCCACCCTAACCCCAACGATTGTCTCTGAAACGTCCCAAAACGATCCCAACTCCCAAATCCCACCCCCCAAAAGTCTATAAAAAAAGGGCAAGGGACACTCCACTACTGGAGGGTGCTGGTGCTGGTGCATGATGCGGCATGGGCATCATACTCCTTGCGGAGGGTGGCAAGCTCGGAGCGGAGGCCCTTAACCAAGGTCTTATACCTCAGGACCTCCTGCTCCAGGTTGGACATGCGGACTCGTAGGCGGCGTTGGCGTTCCTTGCAGCTCCTGTGGGGGGCAGCTGGTATTTCGGTTGCTTGGCGGTGGCGGTCGGCTTTCTTAGCCCGGCTCGGTCCCGCTGGCTTAGTCACGGAGGAGGATGCAGTGGTCACAGTCGAAGATGTTGCCCCGCTCGACTGCGTGTCCTCCTCCTCCTCCAGGGCCACCAGCCGCCGATACTCGGCGACTGTGGCCTCCAGCCTCCGTTGCCGGGCCAATCTAGCCTGCTCCCTCCTTGTTGTTGATTTGGAAGGAGCAACTATATGAAGAAAGAAAGACATAGTCTGTAACCAATGCTCCTTATTAATAACACAAAGTGATTGAGCCGAAAGTTGGGTCACAGAGTACAAGTAGCAAATTGAAAGCACAGTACATAACTATTGAGGACAGTATCTATGTAACCTCCCACTTCTGCATCCTTGCTCTAACAGTAGTGGTAGTTTAATGAACTAATTCTACGACCACTATGGACTTCCATTACAGTCGACTATGACAGTACACCAGTCTTATTCTTCTTCTTCTCTCTTGTTTAGGGAAATGGGTACGTTATCTTATGCAAGCCGGCAGAATGACATGGACACAGCACAGTGAAGTTGCACCCGAGAAAAAAAGTTGCACACCATGATGATGGAGACAGACTTGCGTTACTGTACCGGTCCAGTACATGCAGGTGGTGAAGCTATTACTTTTCTATTACGGGTGGCACTGAGAATACTCTGTTACAAGGGCTACTGCTTAATTAATTTACCTTTCACCCTACAGTGCAAATGAGTACTAGAAAAGGAAACTGAAGAAGCTAACTAATTTGATTATCTATCACTTCACATGGGACGTATTTAATGACAGATGAGATGACTTTAGGTGCTTTGCTTAATATTGAGTGAACAGTGATACACCCACACATGAATGACGTACTACAAGTAAACTAAAGTTATTAAGAGAGGTACGGAGTGTCCACCGTAATAACCAGATATATGCTGTGAATGCAAACGCAATACAAAGTACTGCTACTATTCATGGTAGTATTGGACACATTTACAATTTCTTTTCCTTGCCTTCCCTGCACTGGGACGGACGTGCGGGTGCGGTGGTACATGCTCTTCAAGGTAACACTTACTTCACCTGGCGACCATCTACTCTCTCTAGATACACATGTGCTATGTAAGAGTCAGAGAATACCATGCTCCAGGCATCCATTCAGTCAAAGTATACGCACACATACAGTTTCTGTTTCACCCACCCAGGCTGCTGTCCTTCCACCCATCCTTGCTTCATCATTGACCCAGCCATGCACCATACCATATTCTTTCCTTCCCAGCCACCTCTGGGTCCAAGCAAACACATATCGTTCTTCTTTGCCAGCCATCATACAAGTTCGCGTCCCACTTACTTACACCCTTCTTTCGCTTTTCGTTCATCCCATCCATCACGTTCGTCTAAGAACTTATTGGGATTCTTCTCACCAAAAACTTCACAGCTAAGTCGAAGTACATTTCGAGGAGGCTACTACCTGGTTGATTTGTAATTGTAATACACCCGTGCAGAAAGCACACTATGCAGTCTTCAATCTCAATAAGTAAGGAATATATAGCTTACCTGTTTCCGCCACCACCGTTTGATCCCCCACAGGAACGGCCACCAGCTCTTCTAACGCCGCCTCCTCCCCAGAGGCCTCCGAGTCCAAGTCCAACACAGCCACCTCCGCGCTGGCCCCGTCACCAGATGTTACACCTACAAAGTACATTTAAGAATGTTAGAATACACCACTCACTACTATATAATATTTGGTCTAGGAGAAATGTTAAAAAAACAGAATACAATGTAATAATTTGTGACTGTCTACTCCATAGTAAAAATGTCCCATTTTCCAGGGAAGGCTGTTGTCTTGCTGCACTTTTATGCACAACTGATGAATGCTTGCTTTTGATTTTTAACACGCACCACTTTTTCTCCTAACAGACAGAAGCTTGACTCCTGAGTCCTAAGAACACGACCAGGATCAAGTTCAAACTAGGTGAGAGTTCGGCTCGACCACAAGAAATGTGTCCAATTAATCGTCAGCACTAACCACTTTTCCGTTTACAGTTAAATAGTTTTATGACAAAGTAGATTTTAATAAATGTGTTTACTTTTAATAAAGCTTTTACACTTAAATAGACTCTGTGGTTTTTGTTCCTCTAGACTAGAGTGGATGAGCTAAAGGTTTTGGAATTTTTGCAAGCATGAGTGCCTCTGACACTTCTTGACTGTGCTGTGACTCCGTACTACTCTCTTGTCCTGCGTACGATAATCTAGAGATCATTGGGGATCTATAATCGGTGACTTCGGGAGCTGAATGACTCTGCCACACTATCTAGTCAGTAAGGAGACAGTGCATAGAGGTATTGCTGAATATAATGGGAGTCCAATGGAATTGCCAAATGTCCAATCTTAGTTAGCTACACAGACAGACTAATAAGAATAGTCTAGTAATACCACAGGGAGTCATATTCGAGGCAGGATAAGAATTTATATCCAGTCTACAAGAAGATCAAAGACGATTTAGAAAAAATCGAATGAGGAACGCTAGGAAAAAATAGGTACTGTTTATTAAAATGTAAACTTACTGGGGCCAGCAAAGGAGCCCTCGCCTGCCCGATCCTGGCCTGCATCCTCAGCACCCTCCTCCTGTGTCCTCTTGCCCTTGGGGGGAGCTGATGTACAACATGAAAGAAAGAAAAACCAGAAAACATGGATGAGATTTTTCAACCAAATCAAACATTTCAAAAGAACAATAACAACATATTTTGGAAAAATAGCAAATAGATAGACAACTATTCCACGGGATCTATCTCATGTGGTATACTACGTTATTCGTATTGCCTGATTTGCGGAACGTTGACTTAGAAAGTTCCTATGTAACTCAATAAACAGACTACTAAAGAGGTTTGCCTAGGCCTGGCACTGCAGGCAGCAGTGCGCAACACGTGACAGACAAAGTCCATCCTGCTTGCAGATCAGTGAATACTCAAACTATCAATCCACCCGCCACCACCGCCACTATTTCTTCTGATAGCCATGTGACTGTCTAAAGGAAGGACTGGACTTCAGTCTGTTGGGGCTGATTTATAAGTCCTTTGCGGAAGTTGCGGCTGATTTTCCTCCATTGTTGCGTGCCTTTTCTGACGCAGCGGCAGAACAAAAGACTCGCCATGGTGTTGGTGCGGCGTATATATTAAAAAAAAAAACACATATGGGCATATGGGCGATGCATCACGTTGTAAAGCCCTGCGCCATCAGGGTGCCTTCCGGCGCAAGGGAGGGCGTACCTGCGCAGGAACGAATCCTAAAAGTGGCTGAGGGAAATCTACAAGATGTCAATCAGTCATTTTTAGGACAATGATGCATGACTCAAACCCTGCGCGCTTGAAGCCGACGTACGGCTTGATGCAGCATTGGGGAGATAGGGTACCCCAGAGCATTGCTGGAGCTGCGCCATCGTTGGCACGCAACTCCAGCAATGCGCTGCCTTTACGGCACAGATGCGTAAGGCTTCTGTGACGTTTTGGGCCAATGGGTGGTGGTGGCATGGCACACAATTACTGCCGCATCCCTGCTACTTTGCAGGGATGCGCCGGTAATTGAAAATATGACCCTTACTGTCTAGCATTACGCAGTTCTTTTCTTTACAGTACACTCATACATAATTTCTCAGGCCAATGAAATGCTTCTGAACACAACATACAAAACAAAGAAGCATAGTAGCAAGCAAGGCTACTGAGAAGGAGAGCAGTGCACCTGAAAATGAAATGCATAGAAGATTTTGAAATATAATTTACCTCAATGTAATCGGCAGCATTATTGCTCTTGGTAAAGAACAAAGATTTGCAAATAACAGAGCAGGATAAAACAGAGTAGTAAATGTACTACTACTACTACTCACCAAGCCCGGGGACCTCTACGCCGAGCGCGTCCAGCAAGTCCCGCTTCCGGTCCATGACATCGGTCCAGCGGTGGGTGGCCTGGTTATATGTGCGCCGGACCCCAGAGATCTTGTACATGGCCCGGCACACCTTCTCCCACCGCTGGCGGCGCTCCCGGATGCCATAGCCGGTCGCGATCTTGCCGCCTCCCAGGATCGTCTTGGGGAGGCGGCGCTGGACGTGGAAGATCAGTGCCGCCACTTCCTCCGCGCTGAAGATCTCCCTCGGGACCACTTGCTCCCCCCTTAAACGCCCGCACGGGAGCCGGGCACGGGGTGCGGGACCCTTCCCCTTCTCAGGGTGCTTCCCGGCTCCCTTTACCATGGTCTGGGCAGAAATAAACTTAAATGATAAAGAAGAAATAGAATAGTGAAGAAGAAAAGAAAAGAGTTTAAAAAAGTAGTTTAAAAGTAAATAAAAGCTGCAGAAAACACAAAAATATAGAGCTAGAAAAATAGAGGGTTAGATAATAAGTAAAATTAGATCAAAAAAACTTCAAACAAGCAAAGGATGGCAGAGATTGAGAGAGGATACAGAAAGCATGCCCAGAACCATAGCAATGAATGAGAAACAAGATGGCCGCGCCCGTTCACGACCGCGTGGGTAAGTTCGCGCGAGATTTTCCTTGCGAGTACGCGCGAAATTGTACTAGCGAGCAGCACACTTTGCGAGATTACACATAGCGGGCGGAAACGGAATTACGTCACGCCAACAAGATGGCCGCGCCCGTGTACGACCGATAGGGTAACTTGGCAAACGAATAGCTAGAAGCGCCTCGCGAACACACGCAAGATCACGCGAACATACACGTCGCAACAAAAACAATTTTGTATTCGCACGTATTCGCGGCTTCCGAAATCGATCTCGCACGGATTCGCGCCCCAAATAACGCGCGAAATTGCAAAAAAAACGATTTTAGCTAAAATGAAAGCAATGAGCAGGTGCAAAAGTTCAAACTTAACATTAGTAACATTCAAGGTAGTGCTTCCTGATGGGCCCCTCCAGAGTTTGCAACAATTCTATGACCCTGCTATGACCCAAACAGCAGGCTCATAGAATAGCACCATAAAGGTCCTGTAAAAAAAAAATTTCACTGCAACAAAAAGCAAATTACAGATAAGGAAGGAAGCAGGTGCCAGCCAGACTGGAACTTTCAAAATTACTGACACATTAATGAAACACAAATTAATTGATGGCAGTTGAAGAAGGGCAGGTGTGCTTGCTTTTTTCAACCACCATAATCTACAGTGATAAATAAACCTAATAGGTGCCAGTGAGGATGTACTAGAGGGTGGCATGGGTGTCCCAGAGGGTGGCAGTGGTGAAACAGAGGGTGCTGTGAACCTGTGATGATAAACCAGAGGTAGAAACAACATAGTCGCGGCCGTTGCAAGCCGAAAAGTAAGTTCGCAATTGCGAACTTGTCCCAAAATCGGCGCGAACACGCGCCAACACAAAAAACGGAAAAATCCGCAAATCCGCTAGAGTTCGCGGATCTTCGCGGATTGCGAATCCGTAAATCCGCAAGTTCGCGTACGCGAGATCCGCTAGATCCGCCCATGCTTAGTTGCATGTTACACAGACAAAATATCGAGTTTTAAATTTCGATATACAATTATATCGAAGTTTAAATATCAAAGGGGCATAATATAGAAGGTAAGTAATATCGACACTCTTAATATCGATATTAGTAATATCGAAGTTTTAAATATCGATGACAGTAATATCGAAGTAAATAATTTCGATGTTACTAATATCGATTTTTAAATACATTTTGTGTATATTATATTGTATTTATTATGTTTAATAATTTATTTTTAATGAATTTAATTAAATGTTGTCTTATAGTACTGTAGCGGGTCGTGGGTTTATAGGGGAATAGGGTGGGAAGTAATTTAATTATGTTAAATTAATTATTAATTAGTAGGAATTATTAATTAATTAATTGAGAATTCTTTTTAATTAATTTTAATTAATTGATTAATTGATAAATATGTTCTGTAGCGGGTTATGGGTTTATAGGGGAATAGGGTGGGAAGTAATTTAATTATGTTAAATTAATTATTAATTAGTAGGAATTATTAATTAATTAATTGAGAATTCTTTTTAATTAATTTTAATTATTGATTAATTGATAAATATGTTCTGTAGCGGGTTATGGGTTTATAGGGGAATAGGGTGGGAAGTAATTTAATTATGTAGAATTAATTATTAATTAGTAGGAAGCATACATTAGTTGTTATTAATTGGTAAATAATTAAAATTAATTGGTAATTAATTTTAAATAATTCATTAATTGATAAATGTGTTCTGTTGTGGGTTGTGTGTTTATAGGGGAATATGGTGGGAACTAATTTTAATGTAATTAAGTAATAATGAATAATTTTTTATAAGTATGTTATTTCAACCCCTACGCTATCCAACACTTTCCCTACTGTTGCACTCTCTGGAGTTGGAATAGTAATTGTTACCCCTACGCTATCCAACACTTTCCCTACTGTAGCACTCTCTGGAGTTGGGATTGTAATTTTTAATCCTACGCTATCCAACACTTTCCCTACTATTGCACTCTCTGGAGTTGGAATAGTAATTGTTACCCCTATGCTATCCAACACTTTCCCTACTGTTGCATTCTCTGGAGTTGGAATAGTAATTGTTACCCCTACGCTATCCAACACTTTCCCTACTGTTGCACTCTCTGGAGTTGGAATAGTAATTGTTACCCCTACGCGATCCAACACTTTCCCTACTGTTGCACTCTCTGGAGTTGGAATAGTATTTGTTACCCCTACGCTATCCAACACTTTCCCTACTGTTGCACTCTCTGGAGTTGGAATAGTAATTGTTACCCCTACGCTATCCAACACTTTCCCTACTGCTGCACTCTCTGGAGTTGGAATAGTAATTTTTAATCCTACGCTATCCAACACTTTCCCTACTGTTGCACTCTCTGGAGTTGGAATAGTAATTGTTACCCCTACGCTATCCAACACTTTCCCTACTGTTGCACTCTCTGGAGTTGGAATAGTAATTGTTACCCCTACGCTATCCAACACTTTCCCTACTGTTGCACTCTCTGGAGTGGGAATAGTAATTGTTACCCCTACGCTATCCAACACTTTCCCTACTGTTGCACTCTCTGGAGTGGGAATAGTAATTGTTACCCCTACGCTATCCAACACTTTCCCTACTGTTGCACTCTCTGGAGTGGGAATAGTAATTGTTACCCCTACGCTATCCAACACTTTCCCTACTGTTGCACTCTCTGGAGTTGGAATAGTAATTGTTACCCCTACGCTATCCAACACTTTCCCTACTGTTGCACTCTCTGGAGTGGGAATAGTAATTTTTACTCATACACTATCTAAAATGTATTTAGCTTTTTTATTAGTATTATGTTGTTATTAATTGTTATTTATGTGATTATTTTATGTATATAAATGTATTAGTAATTTATTATATTTTTATTTTGTTATAAGTTATGAAAATAATTAATTTAGAGTTAATATTAATGAAAAATATATTATGTATTATATATTTATTAATATTAATTTGTATTACATTATGTATTAATTTTAAATATTATAGTACATTTTTAAATATGTGTATTACATTTATAAGTATTATTTTGTTAATATTAGATTTTTATTTAATAAAAAAAAACGATATTTTACAAAAAACGATATTTTTGTCATTCTATATATTTTTTCCGATATATTTGTACTTACCTTGTTAGGGATAGGATTCCTATATTTTTGACTTCGATATTTTTGTTCCGATATTTTTGTATATCGATATTTGTGTTATCGATATTTTGTCAGACATTCATGTTGCATATGTCATAAAAGCACCATCACTCTACACATTGTGCAGATTCTGAAATAATACTTGTTATACAGTCACTGCAAGGCATACAATGACACAGTTGGAGCTGGTCCTTTTTTCAGGGTTATCCCCAAACTTTTTGCCTTCCTCCTGTATTTTATATGACCTGTATTTGTTAGTTTAATGACTCTGGGAGCTGTACCACTGCTGATCAGTGCTAAAGTGCATGTGCCCTCTCTTATGAACTTGGTAAGATTTGTCTACACCAGTTTGGCATATTTAATTTATGTGTAAGTCCCTTGTACAGTGGTATCTCATAAACTGAGGGTTTGTAAATTAAATGCTACTAATGAGCCTACTTGAAACACAAAAGATTTGCCTGCCCTTCATATACTTTTTGAGTGTTGCAGTTACTGAAGCAACAATGGTAAACACGTTTCTTCTGTTTATCATGGACATTTATTTGTCATTCCATTCATAATTTTCATTTTTTTGAACATGTATGCATGTGAAAAAAGAGATACTGTTGCCTTTTCAACTTCTACTCACATACCACAATTAATAAATTGTGTCCATAAAAAGACAAGTGATTTTATACAGTGAAAAGTTAAACAATATGTGATTTATATACAGTGACAAAAGTAATGATGATTGTCAAAACAAGTATGCAAGATGATGAATCCAACTATGCATATATCGCTTTTATACCATTTAATACATTGTGAACAATAAAGTTTTTTTTAAACAAAATGAAAGACCAGCTTGTCTATTTAGAACGAACATGAATCAGTGCGCCTTGTTTTACTACTAGGTTTGTGCCGACGCGTTTCGAGTCTGGACAGTGAATCGCCAAACTCTCATCAGGGCTTTATTGTTCTGATCTAAAAAATGAAATGTTTTGACAACATTAGGGGACCTGTCTCTATTTGTGATTGATGCACTATCTACCGTAATGTCAGAAGGAATACCTGAATGAGTGGTTTCGTCTTTCAATGTGTCTCAATGATTTTAGGGGCGTTGTGGCCATCCGACAAGAACACTCTCAGTGTCTCGATTGATTTTTGTGACTAGCACTTAACATGCAAGGGAAGGGTACATACCTACAGAGAGTGGGAGTCAGTGAATACTCCTGAACCTCGGTTAAATCACGATGTAGAGCAAAAATTGGGGACTTTGTTTCGTTTTTCTGAAATTCAAAACATTTAGGTTTTTTGGTTACATGCCCATTCCTGAGTCAATGTTATAAGTAAACCAAAAGCGGGAGTGAGACGTAATGGTACCTGAATGAGTTGTTAGTGACTCATAGTGTCCAACCGGTTGGGCCGATAAGTAGTACTTCAATAGCTTTCTGCAATGAAATAACGGAATATTTTGAGTAATCGCTTTTCTTGGGAATTTCTTATTTGACTGGGTTGTGCTTGAGAAACTCACCGCAGTTAAGCGCTCGTTTTCCTGATAATCAGTCTCTTCTACCAAACGCCATGTCTCCTTCGCCCATTGTTTTCTCACGTTAGTGTTTCTATACTGTCATGTGATGAATCATGTGACCTAATGCCTTCCCTTCCCTAAGGATTGTGGGATATATAGTCCCTCTGATCCAACCCTGGTGCTTTTCATTTGGATATTAACATTCAAAATCTGTTTACTTCACTCATGCTGTTCAATCCACTAAGTGCGCTATTGAATTTCATTATTAAATAGGCTTCCCTACGCAGTAATGCAGTTTCAATCTCAGAAGAAAGACTCTGAGCATTTATGACTGATAACACAGTCCACTGGAAATCATTTTCTCCATGTTTTTCTTCCAAAAAGTGTTCCACCATGGGTGCAGTGGACACTTTGTTTTTTATGCGTGATCTATGCTGCGTAATTCTCGCATTTACTAATGAGCCTACAGCACTGCTAGTGCCACCCACCAAAGTAGCCTTTCAAACCTGCCTCAGGTCTCTGCTGCTGCAGGGCCTACCTGCACAGTTTACTGCCACAGTGACGCGGCACTTAAAGTGTTTGCCACATCTGAAACTCCCCTGTTACTACAAATAAGTCACCCCTAACGTAGGCCTTAAGAGCCCTATGGGCAGGCTGACGTGTAGGTAAATGGTAGGACATGTGCCTTTGTTGTCTAGCATGTCCTGGTAGTGACAAATGGCCTATTTGGTTTCTCACTGCTGTGAGGATGCCCTCTCATAGGTTTACATTGGGAATTCCCTGATATGTGCTTCAGTGATAATTTCTGATATGAAAGGGGTAGCGCAACCATGTTTGGTATCTTTGGAATAGAAGTGATACATCCTGCTTATTAGTGAAAGCAGAATATGTATTACTATTTTAGAAATGCAACTTTTAGAAGTGGGCATTTCTGTGTGCTTATGACTCCTTGTGCCTTACCTGGTTGTGTATTTAACGTCTGGTTTAGACTGACAGGAGCAGGGGATGTGCACTCACTTTAGACAGCTGCAAGAGGAGTTGAGATGAGCCTTTCCTGGGTGACTCATAGTTGGGCTGAATGAACCTGGTCTGCATTTACAGTGGTGGGAGGAGTTATCACCTGAACCTGACTAGGGCTGGGCCTACCTTTCACAATGCTATCTCCGCCCCCCCTGTAGCATGTTTTGAGCCAGGGCTGGGGATTGAATGGGAGTGTTGCGCACTTTAAAGGTTGTTTGAAGTGCCCCCCAGAACAAAGACTTAAGGGGTATAAGTACAGGGGCCGTGAACCTCATGATTTTAGACACTGTGTGGACTTGTAATCAGACTCTGCTGACTCTACAATTTGCACATTGCTCGGAGTAGCTTTTCAGCTCCTAGGAGGAACCACCTTGGACTTTGTTTGTTGTGCTGACCTGCGCAAAAGGACCCTGTGTGCTGGGTTATTGCCTGCACTCCTGCTTGGGTGCCCCAGTGATCTCCAAGGAGTGCTGTTATGCCCCTTGTCTTTGTAACTGTAGTGCATGGTGAAGCCCTTTATCTTAGGTTACTGAAATGTCTCTCAGTGTTCTACTGTTGGACAGCTCCCGCCACTGTCAGGAGCAAGTATTGTCAGGCACTTTGCAAGTGGAGGGAGAGTCTCATTGCATGTCGCTCCTTGAAATCCAACGGAGCGTTCATACAGCTTGACTTTCTGGAATGAGCCCCCACCCCTTTCATGTGATCCCGAGAGAAAGATCTGCCCCTGCCAGTGCAGGAGCTTGTCAGCAGGACCAGCCAAATGGGAGCGAGCGTTGCTAGGTGACTGGCGTGGCTGACCTGAGTTCCCGGCACCACCCGGCACCACCCCCGAATGACAAAGAGGACGCAGGTCAACTGGCAAGGGACCTGAGGAAGAGCCATGTTAATCACTGGATAGAGCTATGCGGGCTACAGTGAGGAAAGAAAGAGCCCAGAAAGCATCCTGCTGAAGTTGGCCCCTATTCACCAGAACCCCAGGCCAGTTAGTTATGCTGGGAAGGGAACCCTCGATGGAGGTCCTGCTCGGCCCCTTTTGCTCAGCACCATATTGCCTACCTCAGTAAGTGGGCCAGTGGCCCGATAGCCTCCTGCCACTGCAGGGCACCAGAACGCTGTGCTCAGAGCCCTGTCATGGTGCAGGGCCCTGGCAAGCAGAATCGGGCCCGAACAGTCCCCGCGTGGGCATGTTGCACTCCTCGCTGCCTGAAGCATATCCTTCACAGCAGCTGCACCACACGATCGCGGGAAGATACCTTTTTTTACACACTTTGGAGGCATTTGTGTGGTGTGGTGATACTGTGGGATGGAACCTTGATGGACGTTCCTGAGTCCCATTTGTAGCAGGCCGCATGTGAAAAGTCGCCCAGACTACTGCACGTAGGAGGTGCTCAGAGGCTTCTGCCTCCTACATGGTGCACTGAGTACCGTATAACTCATGATAGGAGCACAGATGCGATGCATCCTAGGTGACTTGGTGATTAAGTGTTTTAGTCACCACAGGCTTCAGGTGTTTAGGTGATCATATTTGCTGATAGGGTACTTTATTCCCTACATGCTGCATATGTGTGATGTTATCTGGTTATTTATGTGAGCTGGCTCTAATGTAACTGCATTGTATGCAGTGATGTTATGATATCTGTCGGGTGATACAAATAATAGGATATCAATAACCATATCAGAGCGTACATGGTATGCACAGAGATAGTGAGATTTATGACATACAAACCATATCAGCCTCACTTAGTTCACTAACAATGATGTGATGTGAACTGTTTCCTAATATGTGCAATCTATGTGTATTTACCCTATTGAACTACCTATGTTGTTATGACCATTGCCTTATGGCAAAGTGATTCATGATCTAAGTCATATCATGACGATTGCCTGGTTGGCACAGTGATTTATGTGATTATGGTCTAATGTGTTTTATGTATAATACAAAGGGTATTTTTATATAACCTTGTGTGGAGTCTCTGTTTGTGGTGCTCCTAGTGTGTCACTGGTGTGTGGGTGTGTTACGCAAATGCTTTACCCATTGCCTCTGAGATTAGCCTGACAGTTCAGCCAATCTACTAAGGGGGTGAGCAGGGGTTATCTTGTGTGTGTAACTCCCTTACCCTGACTAGAGTATTGAGTTCTGCCTGGCTTAGTTGCATACCCTAGCCAACCAGAAACCCCATTCTAACAGACACATCAGAACATAAGGGCATAAAATGGAGAAGTTAGGTGAGGGAGAGGAACCATGACTCACCATACATTACTAGTAGTACTTACCTTCTAGAGTATCAGGCTAAACACAACCATACAGTATGAGCACATGGATCCCGGGACACCTGCCCTTCCATTAGCAGGATAATGGTACTCACTCTGGGCTCACTGACTGAATTTTTTCTGATAGAACAGAGTAGTGTGCAAGGGCATCTGAATGCCCACTAGTAATAATGTGGTCATTTAAAGGGCTTCTACAAGGCAACAGGCCAAAGGGGCCCTCGTCGAGGATCCGGCCTGTCAAAGAAGTGCCCCAGAACAAGATTCAGGATCCTCTAGGTAGGCCCATAGTGAGGGTGAGAACCAACACAATCCACTTCCCACGGGGAGACCTTCCTGGGTCCCCCGAATGCCACTCAGGGACAGGCAACTGCCTGCGATGGAAAAGGCCTAGGGCAGAGAACTTTATTTAAGTGGGGACTCCTGAAGCGGTACGCCTTCGGTTCCTAACAGATGAAGACTCTGGTCAGCCCCTCCAGGTCAAGACAGGCCGCCAGTGCTGGAGAACAGAGTTGTGATCCCTGTCTCCCAGCTGCGCTCAGGTTCACAGCTGGCCCTGCTCTCCAGAGCTCAGCTTCAGCTGGCGCCACCTCCCACAGAGAAGTTCCACTTGCTAAAGCGATGTAGCTTTAAGGAGATGGCCAAACCTGCCAGAGCTCATCTCGGGGTCTGGATCTAATAAAGCAGTCGTCAGTGCTTCGGTGACAATTATGCCTGTCGGGAGCAGAGGAGCGGAGCACCTAATCACACATCACAAATTTACCTCAGTTGGTCAGAAAGTGCTTCTACATGCGCTTTCAGTACCCTGTGGCCAGCGCTCACCAGCGCTATTTGAGCAAGTGTAAAATAGAGAAACCAGGAGGAGAAAACATCCCTCACCACGCGCTGTCTGCAACCCAAAAGCACTTTTCACAAGCTGGATTATAAAGAGCTCATCACGTGCTAAGTTTGCATATAACACAGGGCAGCCCACCAAGCCCTGGGAGATCACTGAGGGGACCAAAGCAGGAGTGTAGGCAGCAGTCCAGCACACAGGATCCTTTGCAGGTGAAGAGGCAGTCCATCCTAGCTGGTCAGCACAACAGAGCAAAGTCAAAGTGGTGTCTTCTCCTGACAGCCCTGCACTTCCTCCTGGCAATGTGCAGAATGTAAGCCTTACGCAGTTTCTAAAATCATGGGGTCAGAGCCACTGTACTTATACTCAAAATGTATTTGACGTGGAGGTAAATTCAAACAAACTTTAGAAGTGCACACCATCACCATTCAATCCCAGCCCTGGCTCCAGACACACCCAGGAGGGTGGAGACAGCATTGTGAGAGGACAGGCACAGCCCAATTCAGATGTCTGTTTAACTCGTCCCACCACTCCAGCTCAGGAAGACCCATCAGGATATGCAGGGCACACCTCGGTTCCCTTTGTGACTGTCTAGAGTGAATGCAGAAACAGGCCCCTGTCAGTCTAAACCCGACATTGATTGAAATCAGACTGCAAAGCACATAGAGTCAAAAAGCACACAGAAATGCCCACTTTCTAAAAGTGTCATTTCGAAAATAGTAATGCAAAATTCACTTCCCCCAACTAGCAGGATTTATTACCACTATTTCAAACATACCAAAAATAGCAACACTACTCCTTCCACATCAGAAATTAGCTGTGAAACGCATATCAGGGAATTATCCATGAAAACATATGCGAGGAGCAGGCCTCACAGCCATGAGAAACCAAACAGGCTACCACGACCTGCAACACAATCAAGGTACGTGTGCTACCTTTTACGTGCACAGCACTCTGCCCGTAGGGCTACCTGGGACCTACCTTCGGGATTACCTATATGTAGTAAAAGGGGAGTTCCAGACTTGGCTAGAAATTTTAAATGCCAAATCACTGTGGCAGTAAACTGCGCACAGAAGCCCTGCAGTGTTAGAGGCCTGAGACATGTTTGAAAGGCTCCTTCTGTGGATGGTGCAAGCAGTGCAGCAGGCCCACTAGTAGCACTTAATTTGCAGGCCCTGGGTATATGGGAGACAACTGTACAAGGGACTTACAGGTAAATTATATATACCAAACAGATTTAGACCAATCACACCAAGTTGACAGGGGAGAGCACATACACTTTAGCACTGATCAGCAGCGGCAAAGTGTCCAGAGTCCTCTTAAAAATGCAGGAGGAAGGCAAAACGTTTGGAAATAACCTTGCAAAAAGGGCCAGGCCCAACAGAGGTTGATTCCTCTTTCTATGTGTGCTGCAGAATGTAGCACAAATGGAAAGAAAAAAAGTGAGGAGAAATGGAAATATTTCTCCTTGTTAGGCCTGCTCTGGGGAGTCGTTAAGGACTTGGTGCTTTGCAGAGTTTACATGATGTTGTAAATTCGGTAAGCGTCAAAATTCATGGGTGTTTACCATGGAATTCCTCCCTAACGCAGAGTGAGAAAACGCAGTGACTTGCGCCGCTTTGTCTTACTCTATATCTAGGAGGCCATTAAAGCCCTGCAAGGCAGCTTTACATGGCCTCAGATATGGTTGAGAGGCTTGCACCACCCCAGCTCGGGTGGTGCCAGCCGCTTGTAAGTAAACCCTTATATCTTTTTGAGAGACAATCCAGATATTGATATGTGGATTAAGCTTTCTTCAGTGACTAGTCCTATTTACCTTTGAAATTTCGAGAAGCATAAAGAGGTTCAATATTGTCATGGAAATGGCCTTGCTTTCTGAGACTAAATATCTTTCGATACACACTGTAATTATATAATTTATGATGCAGGTGACCAGAAAATACTGATTGAAGTATACGTATGTCTGAAACAATAAGTATTTTAAAAAGATACTGCTTATACTGCAAGTAAACCTAGGTCCACTGGAAGCATGTGATTCTGCATTTTTTGCAGAATTACGGATTTGCCACATAACCCATCATCTGCTATATAATGTACAGATTTTGACAAAAAAAATTGTGTCTAGAGCTGACAGAGCAAAAGTTACTAAAAATATGGACACCTTTCAGCTGCTTATTGCTGTATTTCGTTGTTAAACGAGCATGAATTGGGTGCAATATTTGCCCAGACAGAGTTACCATGTATAGAATTGACAAAATAATGTAGTGCTATCATGAAATGTGCAGCATTATGCCGCATAATTTGCCTTTTGTTGATGCATAACTTAGTCAATGCTGCCATATAATTTGGCCCTCCCATTCCGCATATTTCCAGTGCCCCTAGGTGTACTGCACACCCGCATCACATTAGTGCTACAACTGGAAGAGTTTGTTTTAAAAACGTCAACAGTAAACATATACATCGAAAGAGTATGTGTACCCTGCATCCCAGTGTGGAATAATGAACATTGACGCCCCCATGAATGCTAGATTGAGGGCCTGACCATTACACATCCATCCCATCCTAGTCCAGTGCCTCCTGAGTTCATAAGGTCTCATAGAGGTGAGCTATACCATTTGATATACAGACCCCCAGGGAACCGTCTTAATGTCACCTATCTCTCTCCCTCTGAATGGGTCTGATTCCCAGGACATACTACAGTGTACAAAAAAGTGATGGATGGAATGCTTGAATTAATATCAGCCATTGGTAATTACTCTGGCAGCGTCCCAAGCTATTGTTAATTTGCATACCATGTCACCCCAGTTTGGGCACAGCTACATGAAAATCAGTCTTAACCCTGCTCCAGTCAGAACAGTCCAGCTTGAGCTGCCAAGCCAGGTCCTGCCTAAACCAGAACACAAGCAACCCAGGACCGGTTTCGTCCTAGTAATGAGCTTATCAGCCGGGTACAGCTTGGTTCCAGTGACACAGTATGCACGGTGCCCATCTCTGGGCAAACCTGTCCCACGTAGGGTGACACACTACAGTATACAAAAAAGTGATGGATGGATGCCAATACCAATCGATTGCCAGTGGATGAGGTTAATTCAAGCATACCATCCATCACCTTGTTGTTGTTGCAGTTGGCATCCTAAGTGCGACGGGTATGCCCAGACGTGGGTCCCATGCTCACTGTGTAACTTAATCAAGCTTATACCTGCCTGATGAAGGCAATGCCAGTCCTGGCTTGCTTGTTTTCTGGTTCAGGGAGGGCCTGGTAGGTTAGACTGGACTGTTCTGCTTGGAGCAGGGTCAAGGCTGATTTGCATAAGGCTGTGTCCAAACTGAGGTAGGATGGTCAGTGAAAAACAATGGATTGAGATGCACCACAAGTGATTGTCAGTGGCTGTGATTAATTCAAGCATTCTATCTGTTAGACCTGGCACCATTGGAGTGGGTCCCCCTTCCATTTTTGCTGTTGCCTCATGTGTTTTTGCTGGTGTTAGATGCTTTGGGCACTGTGCCACTGCTGTCCAGTGCTATAGTGCGAGTGCTCCCAACTGTAAATTGATGTATTGATTAGTGGTTCCATGATTGAATGTTTGGTTTACTTGTCAGACCCTAGTACAGTGCACTGAGTGTGCCCAGGGCGTGAAAATCCAAATGCTGCTAGTGGGCTTGAGGCACTGGTTGTGCCACCCACAGAAGCGGCCTTGTAAAATATGTCTAAGGTCTGCCATTGCAGAGCCTGCGTGCAGTCTGGTACTGTCATGCTGGCTGGGCAAGTGCACCCACTTGCCAGTCCCTAAACCTTACCTTTTCTTCATGTTAGTCACCCCTATGGTAGGCCCAAGGGCAGGGTGCATTGCAAGTATAATGTAGGACAAACCCTGATGTTTGTGGCATGTCTAATAGTGAATTACAGCCATTTTCGTGTTTCACTATTGCAAGGCTACCTGTTCTCCATAGGCCAGAATGGGCTGTTAGAAATATTACACTTTATAATCCTAGCAGACTCAGAGAACATGGTAGAAATTCGAGTTTAGTATGCCTGGACTCAGAAAATTAAAATACATCTTTCAGTGAAGTTTATTGTAATATTCTGTGTTTGCAAATACCACTTTTAGAAAGTAGGTATTTGCTTACCTAACCATTTGAGCCTGCCTCTGCGAGGTTGTGTATTCCTTGTCTGGGTTTGTGTGTGACAGGGCTGGGGAATTCCAGGAGACAGGCTGAGGCTGCCCGGTGGTGAATAGGGAGATTTGCATCTAGATGGGAGGGAGGAGTTGCACCTGGGACATGAATAGGGCTGGGCCTTCCCTCTACAATGCTGACTCCACCCCCGGTAGTGTGTCTGATGTCTCTGCCCTGCACACTGAAAGAACAGGTGGAAGACTGTCAACAAGGTGCTCCAGGACTGCACTTGCCTTCCACAATGCTGGCTCCACCTCCTGTGGGGCGTCTGATGTGCCTGCCCTGTGCTGTGAAAGGGAAGGAGAAGTCTAGTAAACAGAGTGCTTCAGAACTGGCTTGAACTGGGCACAGGCCCCTCTCCCCTCAGAGAACAAAGGATTTTAGGGTATAAGTATTGGGACCCTGATCCCAAGAAATTAGATCACTTCTGGACAAAACCTCTGCTGAGGAGAAGGAACCTGAAGAAACTGAGAAGAGACTGTTCCCAAGCTGAAATGCTGCTTGGGGGAATGGGCTGAAGATGTTGCCTGACTGCCAAAGAGAGGAGAAAGAACTTTGGACTTTTCTTTCAACTTGTGCAAAGATCTCCAAGGGCTTGGAAGAGAGCATGCCCCCTGACCAAAGTACCAGGACCAGTGGACTTCACCAGCCTTTGTGAATTGCTGCTGGAAACAAGTGGCTACAGAGGCAGGGAGCTGTGACTGACTCTCTCGACTGGCCCGGCGTCCTGTAGGCACCGCACCAAGCAACGTCCACCTCGAACAACGCAAGCTCTGCGCTCACCGACTCTGTCAACAAGCCGTAGCCTGCACCGTGACTGGAAGTACACCACAACGTGCAATGCCTCGCTACACCGAATCGAACTGGTCTGACCGACGCAGTCACTGCTACTGACTTCGAGTCCTGTGACCGCACCGGAGTTGGGCACCGCCTCACACGCTTTGCGATACACCGCCCGACTCGCACTGCTGTCCGGACTGATCGGTGCCAGCTCCCGACCTCCGGCTCGTTCGCCGCACCGCAAGCTGCAAGCACCGCATCGAAGCACCGTCTCGCTCTGCAACGCAAGCCTTGGATACACCGACTCTGTCAACGGGCCGCTGCCTGCACCGCATCGAGGGACAATGCGTCCTGCAACCTTTCCTTTCTGCAACGCAATGATCGCCGGAACCGGCTTGCACGTTCGTGCTGGCCGCCCCAAGTGAAAGGTACTGTGACTGAGGCCGTCGACATATGAGTGAGCCCGTACCGACGCGGCCCACTGGATTTGCTAGACTCTGTTGTTTTTGACAACGCTGTAGCCCGTTCGGGCTACCGACTCGCACAGAACCTTGATTTATGCCTTTTTAACAAGAACTCCTGAAAAGTAATAGTACTGTGGATTCTTTTTGTCATTTATTTGCCTTGTGGTAACTCTATATAAAGTATAACTTAATTTTGATATAAAACCTTGTGTGGTGTCCATTTGTAGTGTCACTGGGTTACTATATGTGGTCACAAATGCTTAACTTACACCCCCTCTGCAATAAGTCTTGACTGCTTGCGCCACGCTACCTAGAGGGTGAGCAGGGGTTATTTTAGAAGTGTAATACCCCTTTACTCTGACAAGAGGAGAGGGTCCCTATTTGTCACAAGTACCTACCTGTGCCAACTAGAGCCCCCCCCCAATTCTAACACTATCCATCACCTTGTTCTTGTTGCAGTTGCCGCCCTAAGTGAGACTCGTATGCCCAGTCTTGAGTGGCTTGTTTTACGGTTCAGGGAGGAACTGGCCTGGCAGTTCGGGCTGGACTGTTCTTATTGGAGCAGGGTGGAGGTTGATTTGCATATGGCTGCGTCCAAACTGAAGTGGAATGGTGGGTGAAAAATAATGGATTTAGTTTCGGTCCCAAGCGATTGCCAGTGGCTCATCCATCCTCTTGTTATTGTTGCAGTTGCTGCCCTAAGTGCAGTGCCTATGCCCAGACCTGGGTCTCGTGCTCCCTGAGCTACTGGAATCAAGCTATACCTGGCTGATGAGCACATAATGAGGGAGCAACCGGTTCTGGGTTGCTCATCTTTCTGTTCTGGGAGGACCTGGCCTGACTGTTTAGGCTGGACTGCTTCGATTGGAGCAGGGTGTAAGCCTATTTGCATATAGCTGCGTCCAAACTGAGTTGGCATGCTGGATGAGAACTCAATACAAATTAGGAAGAAGGGGCGCATATAAGGCCAGCATACAGGCCCCAATAAATCAATTCCTGTAGGGTGGGGGAAGAAGAGAAGAAGGCTAGGTTGGTCAACACCCTTACTCAGTAGTGGAGTGTGGGTGTCTCCCAGTTTGGGAAGGGGGGCCTCAAACACCCATTTGGGTGTCATGCTTTATCATAGGGCTTGCTCCTCATCAGGCTGGTGCTGCAATGCCTGACAGCCACCCTATTAGGGGCTCTTTGTCGGAGTTTTTTTCCCAAGCCGTATAGGTGAGGTGCGTGTGAGGGGCCTAGTGGTATAGATGTGAGGTGATGTGAGGAGACATAAAATGAGGCAAGGTGGTGCTTCAAAATGAATTTTAATCTGCAAGCCCACTCTCCTCAATTAAAACCAGAATAAGGATACCGCCAATTTTAATGGTCGGAGGTGTCTATATGTGTGTAGCCATCGTCAATATGTCTCTTGCCCTATGTATGTAAATCACTTGGCATTTCTTCAGGACCTATCTTGAGGCACTAGCTACACGAGTGGTTGGTTATAGAAAATGAACCAATCACTCTGATGTCCATTCAATGAGGTGGCTTAATAATCCAAATAATGGGACCAACCTAATGAGATTCAAAAAAGAGAGAGAAAAACAATGGAACATGAATAAGGTATGCACATACAGTAATAATGCCTCCAGAATGAAATTAATACTCCTTTGGTGCTATGCTGGGTGAGAAACAAAGGTTTGGGATGGGGCCTCAAGCAATTGCCATTTTGTGACATTAATTCAAGCATTCCATCCATCACCTTGTTGTTGATGTGAGTCACATGACAGGCTTAGATTTTTAGATGCAAAGTTCTTCACCCTGACTGCGAAGTCTCCATACCTATAAACTTACTATTAAAATGCAAGTCTGTGAAACACAGAAAAAACCTAAACGTGTAAGTTTACCTTTGTGAATCAGGCTCTATTTCTGTAAGTCTCTGTCTTCTTCCTCTCTCTTTTCCTGGATTTCCCTTTCTCTATTTCTCTCCCCTCTCTCTTACACCTGTCTCTGTCCCCTTCTTCTCATCTTTCTCCTTGCTTTAGTCCCATGTTCTTTGCCACCTTCTCTACCCCATCTCTTTCCAACCCTCTATCCCCCCTATCTCGCACATCTCGCCCCTCCCCCTCTCTCTCACTCACTCCTGTCTTTGTATTGCAGCACCTCGGCTCGCAACAAAAACAACTGTGCTAGTGCTCTGTTTCTAACTTTTTAATTTCAGCTTGTTGCAAACAATAACAGAGGATTTCCCGAGCACTGAAATAACGCTTTCGACATGACATGGGGCACACTCAGGGGCATATTACCAAGCAATAGCGATAATTATCGCTATTGCTTGGTTAGAGACAAAAATTTACCGCTGAGCTGTGGCGATTTTTACCGCAAATAAACCTTGGTATTACCAAGGTTTATCGCAAATGCAATAAAAATCCGCCGCAATGCATGAATATCGCTGAAAAGTCAGCGATATTCATGCATTACCGAGCTAATGCTCTTAGCCATGTTATCCACCTCCCATTGGATAACATGGCTAAGAACTGCTCAGGGCAGGTGTTAGCTTTTGGAGATATTCGCGCTTAGCGCAAATATCTCCATAAGTTGGTAATAGGAGATAGCGATGTTAGCGACTGTTTCCAGTCGCTAACATCTTGGCACTCCCACTTTGCATGTCATTAGTGATAAATATCACTGACATGCAAAGTGGGGTCCAAGATGGTCGCTATCTCCTACTAGCTGACGCTAACTGGTGTTAGCGACAGCTAGGTAATAGGGAGATAATTTTATCTCCGCTTTCTTGGCTTTTAAAGCCAAAAAAGCAGAGATAAACCCCCTTGATAATATGCCCCTCAGTTCTGGTGGGCTGAGGAACCAAATCAAGACATGGGTGGGGAGGGGAAGTATGGGGGCTCCCTCTATCGCGAGGTAACAGGGTCAGTGTTCCAAATCTGCGCCCCACATAAATCATAACAGTTTCTGAGATGTGTTACATATCAATGAACCAGCACTCTTTTCAATCAGCTGCTGCAAAATACTGTACATTTAAATTTCAGTCATGTAAATGCTGGGGATTTCACATTCTAGTCATGGCCATTTGTATATGGTTCCTCTTCCTCACATTCAAGCCTGGATATTAGTGAGTGATGCAGGCAAGCAGAACAGTGTTGGATGATAAGAAATTGTAAGAAAATGAAATGTTGACAAATAAATAAGGGTGAATGTGATGTCTAAAGCCTCACAGATATATCTACCACACTGCTCCATTCTAATCACATTAGATAATGGTCAATTAGTCATTGTAATTGTAATTGTAATTGTAATTGTAATAGTAATCAGCATTTATAGAGCGCACTGTGACCCTACGGGTATCCTGGCACTTAGACACGTGAGAACAGCTAACCTCTGAGTATAGTAGACAGGCACTGGGTCAGTGAGGGCAAAAAAAGACTTAGGCCTTAGGAAAGAGCGAAGTCTTTAGCTTCTTTCTGAATGGCAGCAGAGTTTCTATCTGTCTAAGTTCGACAGGAAGTTTATTCCAGGCCGAGGCTGCTGCAATGCCAAAAGCTCTTATTCCTAATCAAACTCTTCTAAACCTGGATACTCTCACCAGTTTAGCTGAAGAGGAACGAAGGTTACAAGAGGGGAAATACCATTTGAATCTACTCTGTAATGGCTTGGGCCCAAGGTCATGCAGAACATTAAAGACTATGCATAGCGACTTGAACTGTACCCTCTGCATAACTGGAAGCCAGTGGAGCTCAGCGACAGCCTGAGAAGACGGTGAATGGCGTGATCTCATTAGAGCTAGCTTGGCCGGCATCGACTGGATTCTCTGGAGTCTCCCTATCAGATATTTAGGAGACTCCAGCAGCAATGCATTGCAATAACCCAGTCGGCTCAGGACAATACTCCCTACTTCCAACGATCTGATCTGGTCTTTTTAGGGAGCAGTGGGAGGATACTTCGGAGCAGTCTGATCAGAGTGAAGCAGCTACCAACTATCTTATTTACTTAAGACTCAAGACTCAAATTACCATCAAAACTGACTCCTAGGTTGTGTACTACCTTGGCGGGAAGCAGTGGGTCTGTCAGTGGCCAAAATCCAGTAGGTAGTGGAAGGGGAACCTTCCCAGCTGAGCAACACAGGATCTCATTTTTTCCCCCATTAAATTGCAAGTAGCTATTTTGTAGCAATGATGCCGTATTTTGCAAACAGTCATGACATTTTTCCAGTGAGAGTGACTGGTGGCCTTCTAGGGACAGAATCAATTGGGTGTCATCAGCTTAGCTCACAAAACTGATATTATTTGATTTGATGATAGCAACCAAAGGCCTCATATAGATTTTAAATGAAATAGGGCTGATAGCAGACCCCTGTGGCACACCATGCTGGGCATTCATGAACTGTGATTGGTACGGGGGAAGAGCAACCGCCTGTTGCCTCTCTGAGAGGTAAGATTGAAGCCACGCCAGTGCCATCTCTCCCACACCCGCTTCAGTGAGCCTGGCCGATAGTACCTCGTGATTGACCATATCAAATGTGGTGGACAGGTCCAGCAAAATCAAAATTGCTGATTGTCCCCGGTACGCCCGCATTCGGAGATCATCCGATACTGTCACCAAGAGAGTCTCTGGGCGAAAGCCGAATTGCACATCCTCCAGTTTCCCGTTGGCTTAACAAAACTGGGAGAGTGCTCTACTGACTAGTCGCTCTATGATCTTCACTGGATAGGGCAGCAGTGAGATAGGCCTATAGTTCTTCGGGCAGGCTGGGTCTAGTGAAGATTTTTTCAAGAAAGGTGTGATTATCGCTTTTTTCCAGCATGTTGGCACTATTCCACTCTACAGAGATTGCTTGCAGATCAGCCTGAGCACTGGATGGAGCTCTGCTCCTAAGGCTTTCCAAAGTTTATGAGGTAGCGGATCCAACTGGGAGCCTGAGGAAACACTAAGGGTTAATTTGGTAAAGTCCTCATCTGTTGGTATTTCAAAGTGATCAAGGCTTCCAGAGGTCTCTGATATTTCCTGCTCTTGTTTTTGGAAAGTTAGATACCCCTGAGATTCTCCATTCTGATCCTCCATTGTGGGCACACTGCCCACTTGTAGACCCTTAATGATTTTGCTTATTTTTTTCCTCAAAAAAGGCGGCCAGACCATCACAGAGATCTTGTGTTGGGGGTCTCTTTTTTAGTGCAAGCAGGATTAGTGATATCATTCACTATTTAAAAATGCTTTTTGCGCTGTTAGGAGATTTTAGAATAGAGTCAGCAAAGTATTCAGCTTTTGCCATAGTTATTTTTTTTATAGCTAGTTATTGTTTCCCTCCAAGATTTTCTGTCCTTCTCATTATATGCTCTTCTCCATTTCCTCTCTCCCTGTTTACATTACTTTTTCAAGAGTCTCAAATTATCATTATACCAGGGTGCAAAAGGTATACCCCTTTTTTTAATATCTTTTAGGGGTGGTAACTTGTCAAGCCTCATATTTATTTGATTACAGAAGTGCGAGTAGTTTTCGTCCACCTGTTTGCCTGTATCAAACTTCCCATTCATGTAAAATTTCAGCGACGGCGTAGTCTTTCCTCTAAGATTCGATCTCGGGCTAACAATCACAAATTGTACTAGATGGTACTAGTCTACTGGCAAGACTGTCCCCATCTCAATTAGTTCCTTATTTGCAAAGATTAGGTCCAGTACATGCCCCCCTCTATGCATGGGCTTTATGACCCACTGTGTCAAATTCCTGTTTTCACATGTCTGAAGAAGATTTTTATATCCTGAATCTATTCTCCCGTAAGGCCATGAATTGAAATCTCCTAAAATAAGTAGTCTTGAGTGAGTTAACGCCATATTACTGAGGACATCTGCCAGTGCACCCTGCTGTTGAAGACTGGCTACTTCAGGTGGTCTATAGCAGACTATGCCAGTCATTACATGTCCCTGGATGTCCTGTAATGCGAATCCCAGTAATTCGGAGCCACGCACCTCATCATTGTCTACTGAGATAAAGTCCCATTTTTCCTTAAAGACAAATCCAACCACTCCTCCTTTCCCAGTCTGCCTAGGTTTGTGTATTGCCTTGTCTGACCCTGGGTGTGTCCATGTCTCAACCATAAAAAGGACATCCATATTATGAGTATCTAGAAGTAGTTGGACCTCCACACCATGTTTATGTAAGGACCTAACATTAAGTAGGCCACACACGAGCTTATCCGCTTCTTTCAGCTTTACTTGTCACCTGGAAGAAGTAACCCTCTCCATCCCTAGTCCTGACTCACCAATATCTTGGAGTTCCTCACTCGTGTTGTAATAGACCCTTTGTTCTCCATCTGAATTGTCAAAATGGGCAGCATGGCTGGCGCTGAGCATGGTTTGTGCGTGGACGGGAGGAGACGGGCTCGCCTTTGGCATGCCATCGGCAAGGTCGCGCCAGCGTGTGTTCAAATGCCCAGGAAGAAGAAAGGCTAGAGCACTGACCCAGGCTCAGCGGGCTCGCTCTAACACGCGAACACTGCAGGTCAAAGCGCTATTGAGATGTGCAAAACAGTTTAAACAATTAAAAGCAGTTTAAAATTACAGACTTCAAAAGTGCAAATGCAAAGTGCTAAGTTTAAAAATTACAGACTTCCTAAGTGCAAATGTATTGCTTGACTACGGCCACTTTCTGGCCCTCACACTCGTGGTTTAACTGAACCACGCGTCACATGCTGCACGGTCGCGCCAGCGTGTGTTTAAATGCCCCTGGAGAAGAAAGACTAAAGTGCTGACCCATGGTCAGCGGGCTCACTCTAACAGGCGAACACCGCAGGTCAAAGCACTACTGAGATGTGCAAAGCAGTTTAAACAATTAAAAGCAGTTTAAAATTACAGACTTGCAGTAGCGCCAGTCACACTTTATAAATCTAATAGATAGACATGGAGATAATATATTTAAAAAAATGAATAGAATGTAACCATTGCGATCAGTAAGAATGTATACACAAGTGGATTAAGTTGACCAATTGACTAATGTAACAATGTTCATTGCATATTCACATTTAACATTGATTGTTTGCTTCCATTGATTTATACTGCTGTGATGTGCATCCATTTTGATTCTCGATTTAACTTAGTAAGATATTAGGGCTTGATTGAAAATGTTTATGCATTGCCAGTATGCTGTTTCTTTCTTCTGCAAGTGTGCTATCATGCTTCGCGTTAGCTAGAGAAAGGCTTTATTGTTTGTATTAGACTTCTGATAGCGAGGACTGGGAGGAGAAAGTTGTCCATGATTGCAGAGGAATAATGGTGAGAGAAGGCCTCCTGCTCAGGGTGTACCCGGAGGATACAACTTTTAAGGTCACCAGCTACATAACTAATTGCACTGAGATGGGAATTTAGGGAGTATATCGACTCCCCTCAAATGTGGTTACTGTATTGGCTCTGAGTGGTGGGATCGAGATGTGGATGTTCTAGAAACTACTGTCTGTATTTTAATTGATGTTTCATAGTTAGTGTGGCAGACTGTTCCTTGACTTCAAGAGGGAACTGATCTCTCTCTCTGCTGGGCTTCTCTGAGTGTGAGGCTTCACCAACACCTTTCGGCCAGGTTGGTACCCTACCAGTGTGGCCTTCTGGTCGTAGCAGTACTTCATCAGTTCCTGGCAGGCTTCCAGATTCCCAGAAGCCTCTTTCCAGAAGAGCGTTATCTAAAACCAGAGTGCCAACAAGTAGCTCACTACATCCTGAGAGGGTTTCTTGGGAGCTTGCTCCCATCCCTCCTTGACAAGACTGAGAGACCCACAACAGAATGGCTAAACAGAAGCTCACAGGGACTGGACACCACTCTCTTCTGAGGCACTTCCATGTAAGCAAAAAGAAGCTTGACAAGAGGACATTGCACATATGCCACATGGTTTCTGGTAGGTTAATAATCATGCCTTTGATGGTCTTCTTTAAATCTTTCAACAACCCCATTGGTCTCGGGGTGGTATGGTGTGGAGAACTTGTAGGCTACCCAATACTCATTCCACATATACTTCATGTAGGCCAACATGAAGTTGGCTTCTCAGTCAGACACAACTTCCTTTGGGGAATTCCCCACTTACGTAAATATCCCCATCAGGGCCCTGGGCACTGTGAGTTTCTTCACCCTCCTCTGAGGAATGGCCTCTGGATACTATGTGGAATGGTCCACCAAGAGCAGGATGAACCTGTTCACCTTGGGCAGTCTTGGAGTACAAGGTCCCAACAATGTCTATATATACCCTCTCAAAGGGTGTTACCTCCTCGGGGTCTATAAGCACCGGGGGCTTGTGCTATGCCCCTGACTTTACACTGGCTTGACAGGTTACACAGGATCTGCAGAATGCATCTGAATGAATTCTCAACCGGGCCTAATGGGCGTAAAATCCGTTCCGATCGCGGATTTTTCGGATTTTCGACAAATTCGCAATCCGCAAACTCTCGCGAATTTGTCAAAAATCCGTGAATTCGCTCGCGGCGGATTTTTTGCTTGGTGATACAATATTGCGGCGCGCGGCGTGGTGCACGGCGTTCACTTTCCGTCATTTAGCGTTTGCCGAGTTGTTTTTCTCGATCATATTTTGCGAGTGCTGCGCCATTTTGGATCTTGCTGCGGGATCCCGCGGGAGTGTGGCGCCCGCGAATACGTAATCGCGGCTTGCCACCTTGCACAGCACGCCTCGCGAGAGTTTGCAATTGCGAACACGTAGTTGCGGCGGACAGGAACAATCTCGCACTCGCGAAATAGAGATTTTGCAATTCTGCACAAGAAATTCACCAGCAAACAGGATAAACCTTCAGAAAATGATGATTTTTATCAGAATCACTCCTCAGGTTGACATTTGCATGGCCTTTTTTTTTTGCAAGGAGTCCATTTTTTTTGGGGGGGGGGGAGGAAGGAAGTGCCCCACAGTCTCCAACTTCCTGTTCCTGTCCAGCAGGCTCCTCCCAGTGCTTTCTTCATGTGCTGGTCACTTTCATTTGGACCTTGACCTGGAAGGATTACTTTTTGTGGGTGCTGCTGGATATTTGGATTTGAGGCCTTTTTGACTTTCTTTGGATCACTTTTGGATTAGAAATCAACTTTCACAAGTAAGTTTGTTTGGGGCATTACAGTTGTTGCAACTACAATTTTGGAACTTTTTCAGAACATTAAATAAAATATATTGTGGGTAGCCACAGTATCCAGTAGGACCAGGGTTGGTTATGGGTGCATGATACAACTGTTTTGGTGAATTTAAACACCATTGAGGCCATGGATGGGCTGGGATTGTGCTGATTTTTGTTGTTATTGTCGTTTTTTGGGGGCTGCTGGTGGGGCCCTTTGCCCAGGGGTGGTGAGTGTTGCATGGGCCTAGTCTTTCTGTGGGGTGTCTTCTTGAATTTAAACATCATTGAGGCCATGGATGGGCTGGGATTGTGCTGATTTTTGTGTTTTTTGTTGTTTTTTTGGGGCTGCTGGTGTGGCCTTTTGCCCAGGGGTAGTGGTGCATGGACTGAGTGTGCCTGTGGTGTGGTCTCACTCTCTTTAATGTAAACATCCTGGATGGCATTGGATTGTGGTGATTTTTGGGTGTTTTTCTGTTTTTATGGGGTGTACTGTTGATGTGGACTGGCCATGTGGGTGGTGGTGGTGGCCATCTTGAGTGCTGGCTGGTACAGGCAACATGTGCTTGGGGTGCAAGGGGCCATTTTGAAGAGAGGCAGTGTCTGAGGCCTGCACTTATTTTGCCTACTTTTCATCCATTATGCCCAGGGGTAGTGAGTGTTGCATGGGCCTAGTCTTTCTGTGGGGTGTCCTCTTGAATTTAAACACCATTGAGGCCATGGATGGGCTGGGATTGTGCTGAATTTTGTGGTTTTTGTGTTTTTTTGGGGCTGCTGGTGGGGCCCTTTGCCCACGGGTTGTGGGTGTTGCATGGGCCTAGTCTTTCTGTGGGGTGTCCTCTTGAATTTAAACACCATTGAGGCCATGGATGGGCTGGGATTGTGCTGATTTTTGTGTTTTTTGTCGTTTTTTGGGGCTGCTGGTGTGGCCTTTTGCCCAGGGGTAGTGGTGCATGGACTGAGTGTGCCTGTGGGGTCTCACTCTCTTTAATGTAAACATCCTGGATGGCATTCGATTGTGGTGATTTTTGGGTGTTTTTCTGTTTTTTTGGGGTGTACTGTTGATGTGGACTGGCCATGTGGGTGGCGGTGGTGGCCATCTTGAGTGCTGGCTGGTACAGGCAACATGTGCTTGGGGTGCAAGGGGCCATTTTGAAGAGAGGCAGTGTCTGAGGCCTGCACTTATTTTGCCTACTTTTCATCCATTATGCCCAGGGGTAGTGAGTGTTGCATGGGCCCAGTCTTTCTTTTGGGTGTCTTCTTGAATTTAAACACCATTGAGTCCATGGATGGGCTGGGATTGTGCTGTTTTTTGTGTTTTTTGTCGTTTTTTTGGGCTGCTGGTGTGGCCTTTTGCCCAGGGGTAGTGGTGCATGGACTGAGTGTGCCTGTGGGGTCTCACTCTCTTTAATGTAAACATCCTGGATGGCATTGGATTGTGGTGATTTTTGGGTGTTTTTCTGTTTCTTTGGGGTGTACTGTTGATGTGGACTGGCCATGTGGGTGGTGGTGGTGGCCATCTTGAGGGCTGGCTGGTACAGGCAACATGTGCTTGGGGTGCAAGGGGCCATTTTGAAGAGAGGCAGTGTCTGAGGCCTGCACTTATTTTGCCTACTTTTCATCCATTATGCCCAGGGGTAGTGAGTGTTGCATGGGCCTAGTCTTTCTGTGGGGTGTCCTCTTGAATTTAAACACCATTGAGGCCATGGATGGGCTGGGATTGTGCTGAATTTTGTGGTTTTTGTCATTTTTTGGGGCTGCTGGTGGGGCCCTTTGCCCAGGGGTGGTGAGTGTTGCATGGGCCTAGTCTTTCTGTGGGGTGTCTTCTTGAATTTAAACATCATTGAGGCCATGGATGGGCTGGGATTGTGCTGATTTTTGTGTTTTTTGTCGTTTTTCGGGGCTGCTGGTGTGGCCTTTTGCCCCGGGGTAGTGGTGCATGTACTGAGTGTGCCTGTGGGGTCTCACTCTCTTTAATGTAAACATCCTGGATGGCATTGGATTGTGGTGATTTTTGGGTGTTTTTCTGTTTTTTTGGGGTGGACTGGCCATGTGGGTGGTGGTGGTGGTGGCCTGGCCATGTGGGTGGTGGTGGTGGCCATCTTGAGTGCTGGCTGGTACAGGCAACATGTGCTTGGGGTGCAAGGGGCCATTTTGAAGAGAGGCAGTGTCTGAGGCCTGCACTTATTCTGCCTACTTTTCATCCATTATGCCCAGGGGTAGTGAGTGTTGCATGGGCCTAGTCTTTCTGTGTGGTGTCTTGAATGTAAACATCATGGATGGCATGGGATTGTGCTGATTTTTCTGTGTTTTTCCATTTTTTGGGGTGTATAACTGAACTGATGTTCCTCTGTCTTCCATTGCTTTTAGGTGCACAAAACTCAAGAGAACCACCAGTGCCTGGAAGAAGTCCTGCAGCGGTGTGTGTGTGCAGCATAAGGTCACGCGACGTCACGTCTGGACACAGACAACTCTGCAACTCGTGCAACTGCTGCCTGCTGTTCTGACCTGCTCTGAAGAAGATGGCCCCAAAAAAAGTTCCCCGTAGCTCCTCTAGCAAGAAAGTTGCCAGTAAGGAGCAGAAGAAGCAAGTTACCAAGGAGACTGGTGTGCCAGCCGCCCCTTTTTTTGGGAGGAAAAAAAAAAGTACGCCTGCAGCAGCAGCGGGATCTGCTGGGGACCAAGCTGGGAGGAGCACCCCCGCTACATTGGGCTCAGTGCCACCACCACCACCACGCCAACTTAAGTCCAAGCCCTTGACTGCTGCAGAGGCAGTTAGTCTAGTTGTTCAATCACCATCGACCAGTGATGTTAGCTCATCGCAAGAAAGTAGCAGCAATGTCCCTCAATCAACACAGGTTGTTGTAACTCATCTGACGAGTGTTGAACAACCACAGCCGCAACAAAAACCACATGTGCAAGTACAAGCCCAAGTACATGTGGAAGGAGAGGCAGCGCAAGGAGATGCGCAAGCAGAGGTGCATGGAGGGTCACAAGTGCTCACAATAGTTGTTCCTCCCGAAGTAGGGGCACATCAGGAAATCGACAATCAAGGCGAGGTATCATTTGAGGAAGACACTCCTCCTGATGATCATTCATTGTCTTCCACACCCCTAGCAAGGAAGAGATCAAGGGTGGTGTCTACATCTTCTTCAAGCACACCTCCTTCTGATGATACGAATCAAAATTGGGAACCAGCACCACTGCCGTCTGAGAGTGAGGCACACCATGATCTGACAAAGGTAGTTAAGCGTAAAAGGAAGCTCGTCCAAAGTCTCAGAGTTATGGAGTGTGATGATGAGGCTCAACAAGAAGTGGCGGATACTGCTGCTGATGAAGACTCTGACAACGACGACCCAGTCATCATAAAGGTCACTGCAGCCCCAGCGGGCATGCAGCAAACAGACATTTTGACCCTAGCCCGAAAAGCTGATGAGCGTGATGATGATGATGTTGTCGACGAGGAGGCAGTGGAAAAACCACAATCATTGGAGTTAAGTAGTACACCAACTCGTACCGCTTCCATATTTCTTTCTCACAAGAAGGGACCTCCATCCACCTCGACCTTAATTAGTGGCGGTGAAAGTGCACAACATACAAAAGTTGGGCAATCCAGATCCTCCACTTCATCTGGCATTAGCAGCATGACCACCATCACCAGTATCGCCGCCTCCTCCAGGCCCCACGACACTTCAAGTCCCCAGTTTGGGACTTCTTTACTGTTTGTCCAAAAAGGGAAAAGTTCGCCATTTGTACCCTTTGTAAGGTTGCAGTTAGTCGTGGTAAGTTAGGTACCAACTATGGTACCGGAGGCCAGAGAGGTCATCTTGAGAGACAGCACGCTGTCCAATGGTTTGCGCACCTAAAGGCGATCAAGGAAGCCCGAATTGGAAGTCAAGAAAACGTGGATGTTTCATCTGATGATGACGAGGAGGAAGAAGACGTGTCAAACACTTCACTTACACCCAGTACCCCTGTCAGCAGCACACCCCATGTGAGGCACACTAAGAGTGTTGGAGCGAGTGAGACACCAACGCGAAAAAGTTCACCAGCGAGCATAATTGGGTCAACGAAGTCATTATCATCCCGTAAATGCTTGGTCCAGGGCAACATTAGAACCATGTTTTGTTCAGACGCGCCATATGAACGCAACCACCCACTGACGCGTCTGTATAACACTAAGCTGGCTAAAATGCTAGCTGTGGACCTTCTCCCTCTTTCTTTTGTAGAAGCAATAGGTTTTCTAGAATTAGTGGCAGCGCTCTGCCCTAAATGGAAGGTTCCTAGCCGGTTCTATTTTGCCAGAGTTGCGGTTCCAGCACTACATGAAGATGTGCTGAAGGTGATTGGGGCAGCTTTGCAGAAGAGTGCTGTTCACACTATACATCTGACAACAGACGTGTGGACCAGTGGCGCAGGCGCTGATTACATGTGCATCACTGCACACTTGGTCTCTTTTTCAGGGGTTAAAGCAAAGCTAAACGCAGGTGTTGACCCGGACCAAGTTTTTAAAGCTGCTCGGAAACATGCAACACTAGCCATGTTTGGCTTGGAGAAAAGTCACACAGCATCAAACATTTTGGACGAGTTTAACAAAAAGGTCTTTCACTGGCTGTCCCCAAAAAAACGCAAGATTGGTTATGTTTCCACAGATAATGGCGCCAATGTAGTTAAGGCCATGTCGCTGGGTGACTATTTCAGAGTGCCGTGTTTGGCGCACTGTATCAACCTGGTAGTTCAAAAATTCTTGAGTGATAAAGACAGTCCAGCGTGCGAGGTAATGGCCACCGGCCGAAAAATGTGCAACCATTTCAGCCATTCTTTTAAGACCCGGAAGCATCTGAGGAGCCTGCTACATGAACGTTGAATGCCAGTGTAAGCACTCATCCAGGAGGTGGCAACACGTTGGAACTCAACCTTCTACATTCTTGAGCGTCTGTATGAGCAGTATACGGTACTCGATCACTATTTCTTAAAACAGGGTACAGCTCAGAAGGACCTGAGGATGGGTGCGGCGCAATGGGACATAGTTAAAAGCCTGACAGACATGCTTCGTCCTTTTGAGGTCTTCACGCGTGCAGTCAGCAAGGAGGACTGTAATTTGGGAAAAGCTATCCCATTGTTGTGCATGCTGGAGCACCAACTGAAGGTGGTGTCTTCTGAGTTAGAAAAAGATGAAAAAAACAAAGACCCTTTTGTTTTGTCGGAGAAATTATTAGAGCGCCTACGTGGTGATGAACGTTTTAAAATGATCAACTCAGAACAGCATTACATTTGTGCTACTATTCTGGATCCACGCTACAAAAAGGCGCTGGCAGGCCAAGCATTCTTTCCTTTTGCTGATGAAGATGTTAAAAAGTACAAATGTTGGCTAGCCTGGTAAGCCAAGAGGTTTGAAAAAGAACGGCAGGATATTGAAGGAGAAGGCAGTACATCAGCATCAGCATCAGCAGGCCATCCCCAGTCAAAAGAATCCACTTCTGCACCTGTGGCTCTGGCACAAGTGACCTCTCAGCCGTTAAAGACACCGGCAACCGGATCATCTGCACCACTCACAAGAGTAACATTGGCTGCTGAAGAGGATTGGCTAACTTGGCTTGGGTATGGTTCTCGAAAAGAGGTCACAAGCACAGCAAAAAGTAACCAAAGTGGAGGAACCGTTGAGGACCTTGAGTCGATGGTGCAGGACTATCTGAATGACTCAACAGAGGTCTTTATTAATGATGAGCCATTGCAGTATTGGCATGGGAAAAAACAATTGTGGCCACAGCTCTCCAACCTGGCTATAAACTACTATCTTGCCCACTCGCAAGTGTGTCTTCTGAACGTGTTTTCAGTGCTGCTGGTGGCATTGTAACTCCCTAACGGAGCCGCCTCTCGCCCAAAAATGTGGAGAGGCTAAAAATGATCAAGATGAATCAGCACCTCATACCACCAGATTACAAAGTTCGAGAAAGCACGCAGCATGAAGACGAGGAGGACAGCAACGTAGATGAGGGAATTTGTTCTCTGTTCGGTGACGCTGACCTCATCCTGCCTGAATTCGCAGAGTATGATGACTAACTCTTATTCTTATTCCCTGACACCGAGCCCTGAAAATGAGACAATGAATCAATAACTTTCTTTTTCGTCCTTATTCACTTTTATTCCTGTGTGTCTGTCTTTCTTTGTTTTGCACAGTTAATTTAATTCAAACTTTAATCACCTAATCACAAAAACAAGCCCATCAGCAGAACTGTCTTCACTTGTTTGCTTATTGATTTGAAGGTGCCGCAGTCTACATTCCTCAGGTTCACAAGTTCAGAAGAACATGCTCCTCTATCCTCCTCCTCCAGACTCCTATTTCCCTCAAAGCAGAGGGCTGGATTACGCCCAATGAAGAAAGACTCAGCACTTGTGGAGGTGTTCTACTTCTTTGCGGGTGAGTTGCCGGCTCTGGGCCCATTGCTGTGAAGCTCTAATAACGGATAAAAGTGTTTTGGACCAAATATGAGGTGGAAATTTCTTGCCGTTTTTGCTGACTTGCTTGCCTTTGAGGTGCTCTTTGGCGGGGTTCCGGGTGTTTGTGGGTGAGTTTTGGGGTCTGGGAGCACTGCTGCGACAGTCTAATCTTGATTGCATTTGCTTTTCAGGAAATCCGTGGTGGAAAACAGGAGTTATGATGATGACCTAGCTGCACAGCGCGTTTGGACCGAAGGCCGAGAGATAGTGTAAGTATGAGATTTTGCTTTTTGGCTGTTTGGGGGTGTTGTCGCGTGCTTTTTTGCGGGTGGGTTGGCGGGTCTCGTGGGGCATTCCTGTGAAGGTCTAATACCGGATAGAAGTGGTTTGGACAAAATCCATAAGGAAAAGCCTTTTGGCACTTTTTGTAACTTAGGGTTCGTTAGGGTTAGCCCTAGCAGCAGGATTGCATGTGTTTCGGGGTGTTCTAGATTTTTGCAACTGAGTTCTGGTGTCTTAGAGCACTCTTGGAGCGATGCTGGCTATGGATACTTTTGCTTGCTTGCAAGTGGTTTGAATACAATCCACGGTGGGTAAGGGGGTATTTGGGCCTACTTTTACTTTCAAAGTACGTTTTGTCACCATTTTTCTGCTAGGCCTCGTTTTTTGAGATCTGATTGGGGGTCTTCTACATTTTTGCGACTGGCTTTAGTAAGGGTCTGGGTGGGAGCACTGCTGGGAAGGTCTAATTTTGTTCTAAAACACAGTTCACAGTACACCGAGCTTGAGGGGAAAGATCCGCTAAATTAATTTGGCCATACTTATTTATCCTTCAAAAGGTGACTCAGAGTACGCAATTTCAAAAATATTGTACTGTCTATTAGGAAAATCAAAGTGTGACTTTTTGCACCACACAGCGTACATACCTTATATTTATTTATCAGTGGTATTGTAATAGCACTTCCTGTTTTCCGTTCAATAATTACAGGCCGGGTTTCAGTCTGTGCAATGGGGAAAAAAGATGGAGTCAGGCTTCACATTAACGAGCCGCAATTCAACATCCGCCAGGCAGGCAGTGGACAGGGTGTCTTCTGTCAGTGGTCACGAACATTGATGGACGAAGCGTCAGCTGGAATGGAGGAGTGCCGCTAATAAGAGGAATTGTTTGCTGCATGCAACTTACTTACCAAATTCAACAGGACAACTCCAACAACAACATACAGATACAGTATCCATTGTTTTCTTCTATGAGTGTGACTGCATTTCTTGGATCTCTCTCTGCTTCTAAATTGATCCCAGATTTCTTTATCTTCAATTATTGTTTGACCATGCTGTGCTTTTTTTTTCTTCTCTCAACAAAACCTACCCAAAAAGAAACCCCCCATTCCCATCCATTTTCCAAACCCTAACCCTCTTCCCCCGGGCTGTGTGGTTTTGCTTGATGTGTGACTAAATGACATCAATAATTCCACACACTTGCTGGGGAGGATAAGGTCATAGCAACAGGCTGGTGAAGGAATCCAAGGATATATTCTAGACTTACTCAGCTTCAGTACTATTTCTTGAAGTAGTAGGAGCCAATGTCAAATAAATTCAACGCAAGTACTAGTTATACTTGCAATACTTTACCATTTGTTAGGCTACATTGTGGCACTGTTCTAGTGTACTGTCACCTGCTATATTCTCTATCGTACCATAACCGTTGTAATGCTACAGTAAGGACAAACCAGGTTTCGTTTTCTTTTTTTCCATAGGCATGCAACTGCCACTGTGTCACACCACTAGTACCACCGCAATGAGGACATTTCATCCGCCCAGGATTGCCAACCTTAATCCCCATTTCCCGTGGAGCCAGCCCTGGGCCTAGCCCTACTTTCAAACACAAATTACAGGTAAGCGTTTGGTGGGAGGTAGTATAATGGACTATTAGGACTAGACGAGAGATTGACGGTAGTACTACTAAAGTCCTAGGACTCTTCAGGAAAACAAACTTACTGTTAAACCCCCACCCACCAGACTCAAAAGCAGTAAAAAACAGGTATGGTCAGATAAAGTTAAAAAAATTATATTTATGCAGCCCTAACAAAATAATCTCCCTCAAGACCCTCCCTAACCCCAACGATTGTCTTTCAAAAGTCCCAAAAAGAACCCAACTCCCAAATCCCACCCCCCCAAAGTCTCTAAAAAAAGGGCAAGGGACACTACACTACTGGAGGGTGCTGTTGAATTTAGCGGCCAGGGCATCATACTCCTTGCGGAGGGTGGCATGGTCGAAGCGGAGGCCCTCCACCAAGTTCTTGTAGCTAAGGACCTCCTGCTCCAGGTAGGACATTCTTAGGGATAAGCGTCGCTGGCGTGCCTTGCAACTCCTGTGGGGGGCAGCTGATGTCTTTGCTGCTTGGCGGTGGCGGTTAGCTTTGGTAGCCCGGCTCCGTACCGCTGGAGCACTGCGCTGTCTGGCAGCCCGTGGGGGCACGGAGGAGGATGCAGCTGTCCCAGTGGAGTATGTTGTGGTTCCACCGGTTGACTGCGTGTCCTCCTCCTCCAGGGCCACCAGCCGCCGATATTCGGCGACAGTGGCATCCAGCCTCCGTTGCCGGGCCATTCGAGCCTGCTCCCTCCGTGATGTCGATTTGGAAGGAGCAACTATATGAAGAAAGAAAGACATAGTCTGTAACCAATGCTCCTTAACATTAATAACACAAAGTGATTGAGCCGAAAGTTGTGTCACAGAGTACAAGTAGCAAATTGAAAGCACAGTACATAACTATTGAGGACAGTATCTATCTAACCTCCCACTTCTGCATCCTTGCTCTAACATTAGTGGGAGTTTAATGAACAAATTCTACGACCACTATGGACTTCCATTACAGTCGACTATGACAGTACGCCAGTCTTATTCTTCTTCTTTTCTCTTGTTTAGGAAAATTGGTACGTTATCTTATGCAAGCCGGCAGAATGCCAGCGCAGTGAACTTGCACCCGAGAAAAACAGACGCACACCATGATGAGTGAGACAGACTTGCGTTACTGTACCGGTCCAGTACATGCAGGTGGTGAAGCTATTACTTTTCTATTACGGGTGGCACTGAGAATACTCTGTTACAAGGGCTACTGCTTAATTAATTTACCTTTCACCCTACAGTGCAAATAAGTACTAGCAAAGGAAAATGAAGAAGCTAAATAATTTAATTATCTATCACTTCACATGGGATGTATTTGATGACATATGGGATGACTTTAGGTGCTTTGCTTATTATTGAGTGAACAGTGATACACCCACACATGAATGACGTACTACTACTAAACTAAAGTTATTAAGAGAGGTACGGAGTGTCCACCGTAATAACCGGATATATGCTGTGCTTGCAGTTGCAATACAAACTACTGCTACTATTCATGGTAGTATTGGACAAATTTACAACTTCTTTTCCTTGCCTTCCCTACACTGGAACGGACGTGCGGGTGCGGTGTTACATGCTCTTCAAGGTAACACTTAGTTCATCCAGTCACCATCTACTCTCTCTAGATACACATATGCTATCTAAGAGTCAGATAAAATACCATGCTCCAGGCATCCATCCATTCAAAGTATATGCACACATACAGTTTCTGTTTCACCCACCCAGGCTGTTCTCCTTCCACCCATCCTTGCTTCATCATTGACCCAGCCATGCACCATTCCATATTCTTTCCTTCCCAGCCACCTCGGGGACCAAGCAAACACATATCATTCTTTTTTGCCAGCCATCATAAAATTTCTCGTCCTTCCACACTTACTTACACCCTTCTTTCGCTTTTCGATCATCCCATCCATCAAGTTCATCTAAGATCTTATTGGGATTCTTCTCACCAAAAACTTCACAGCTAAGTCGAAGTACATTTAGAGGAGGATACTACCTGGTTGATTTATAATACTCCCGTGCAGAAAGCACACTATGCAGTCTTCAATCTCAATAAGTAAGGAATATATAGCTTACCTCTTCCCGCCACCACCGTGTGAACCCTCGCAGGAACGTCCGGCACTTGCACCGCATCCTCCCCAGAGTCCTCGTCCAACACCACCACCTCCGCGCTGGCCCCGCCACCAGATGTTACACCTACAAAGTACATTTAAGAATGTTAGAAATACACCACTCACTACTATATAATATTTGGTCTAGGAGGAATAAAGAAATGTTAAAAAAACGAAATACAATCTAATAATTTGTAACTGTATACTCTAAAGTAAAAATGTCCCTTTTTCCAGGGAAGGCTGTTGTCTTGCAGCACTTTTTGGCACAACTGATGAATGCTTGCTTTTTATTTTTAACACGCACCACTTTTTCTCCTAACAGACAGAAGCTTGACTTCTAAGAACACGAGCAGGATCAAGTTCAAACCAGGTGAGAGCTCGGCTCGACCACAACAAATGTGTCCAATTAATCGTCAGCACTAAGCACTTTTCCATTTTCAGTTAAACGTTTAGTTTTATGACAAAGTTGATTTTAATAAATGTGTTTACTTTTAATAAAGCTTTTAAACTTAAATAGACTCTGTGGTTTTTGGTCCTCCAGACTAGAGTGGATGAGCTAAAGGTTTTGGAATTTTTGCAAGCATGAGTCCGTGCCTCTGACACTTCTTGACTCTGACTCCGTACTCTTGTCCTGCGTTGGATAATCTAATCATCATTGGGGATCAATCATCGGTGACTTTGGGAGCTAAATGACTCTGCCACACTATCTAGTCAGTAAGGAGATTGGGGGTTCAACTACAAAGTCTGTTATCACTGAGGTATGTGGAAAGTCTAACAGCACCTATTATAATTGATAAGCTAAGCAATGCATTATTTAGTGTCCATAGTTCTGTTTGTGCAGATTTGTCCCTGCAACAGTAGTAGAATGGATTGTCCTACTATCCAAACCAAAAGTAAAGTAGTATCTTATTCTTTCTTGGTGGTCATTCACCTTTTTATTGTTGGCAATTGTCAAAGCATAAACATTTAGAAGACTTGAAAAGACATTATGGACAATCCCAGCGGACTGCACTCAGTGCATAGAGCTATTGCTGACTAGAATGGGAGTCCAATGGAATTGCCAAATGTGCAATCTTAGTTAGCTACACAGACAGACTAATAAGAATAATCTAGTAATACCACAGGGAGTCATAGTCGAGGCAGGATAAGAATTTAGATCCAGTCTACAAGAAGATCAAAGACGATTTAGAAAAAATCGAATGAGGAACGCTAGGAAAAAATAGGTACTCTATATTAAAATTAAAACTTACTGGGGCCAGCAAAGGAGCCCTCGCCTGCCCGATCCTGGCCTGCATCCTCCTGAACAGCACCCTCCTCCTCCTCCTGTGTCCTCTTGCCCTTGGGGGGAGCTGATGTACAACATGAAAGAAAGAAAGACCAGTAAACATGGATGAGATTTGTCAACCAAATCAAACATTTCAAAAGAACAATAACAAAATATTTTGGAGAAATAGCAAATAGATAGACAACTATTCCACGGGATATATTGACCAATCTCATGTGGTATACTACGTTATTCGTATTGCCTGATTTGCGGACCGTTGACTTTGAAAGTTCCTATGTAACTCACTAAACAGACTACTAAAAAGGTTTGCCTGGCAGGCAGCAGTCCGCAGCACGCGAAGTGACAGACAAAGTCCATCGTGCTTGCAGATCAGTGAATACTCAAACTATCAATCCACCGACCACCACCACTATTTCTTCTTATAGCCATGTGTCTAAAGGAAGTACTGGACTTCAGTCTGTTGGGGCTGATTTAGAAGTCCCTTGCGGCTCATTTTCCTCCATTGTTGCGTGACTTTTGTGACGCAGCGGCAGAACAAAAGAGGCGCCATGGTGCGGCGTATATAAAAAAAAAATGACGCATATGGGAGATGCATCACGTTGTAAAGCCCTGCGCCATCAGGGGGCGTTCCGGCGCAAGGGAGGGCGTTCCTGCGCAGGAACGAATCCTAAAAGTGGCTGAGGGAAATCTACAAGATGTCAATCAGTCACTTTTAGGACAATGATGCGTGATTGAAACCCTGCGCCTGCTTGAAGCCGACGTACGGCTTGATGCAGCATTGGGGAGATAGGGCACCCCAGAGCATTGCTGGAGCTGCGCCATCGTTGGCACGCAACTCCAGCAATGCGCCGCCTTTACGGCACAGATGCGTAAGGCTTCTGTGATGTTTTGGGCCCATGGGTGGTGGTGGTGGCATGGCGCACAATTACTGCCGCATCCCTGCTACTTTGCAGGGATGCGCCGGTAATTGAAAATATGACCCTTAGTGTCTAGCATTACGCAGTTCTTTACACTACACTCATACATAATTTCTCAGGCCAATGAAATGAACACAAAATACAAAACAAATAAGCATAGTAGCAAGCAAGGCTACTGAGAAGGAGAGCAGTGCACCTGAAATGCATAGAAGATTTTGAAATATAATTTACCTACAATGTAATCGGCAGCATTATTGCTCTTGGTAAAGAACAAAGATTTGCAAATAACAGAGCCGGATAAAACAGAGTAGTGATGAAATAGCTAGAAATAGCTACTACTACTCACCAAGCCCGGGGACCTCTACGCCGAGCGCGTCCAGCAAGTCCCGTTCCCGGTCCATGACATCCGTCCAGCGGTGGGTGGCCTGGTTATAGGTGCGCCGGACCCCAGAGAGTTTAAACATGGCCCGGCACACCTTCTCCCACCGCTTCCGGCGCTCCCGGATGCCATAGCCGGTTGCGATCTTGCCGCCTCCCAGGATGGTCTTGGGGAGGCGGCGCTGGACGTGGAATATTAGTGCGGCCACCTCCTCCGCACAAAAAATCTCCCGGGCTGTCACTGTCTCCCCCCTCAAACGCCCGCACGGGAGCCGGGCACGGGGTGCGGGACCCTTCCCCTTCTCAGGGTGCTTCCCGGCTCCCTTTACCATGGTCTGGGCAGAAATGAAGTTAAATAATAAAGAAGAAATAGAATAGGGAAGAAGAAAAGAAAAGAGTTTAAAAAAGTAGTTTAAAATTAACAAAAAGTAGCAGAAAACACAAAAATATAGAGCTAGAAAAATAGAGGGATAGATAATAAGTAAAATAGATCAAATAAACTTCAAACAAGCAAAGGATGGCAGAGATTCAGAGAGGATACAGAAAGCATGCCCAGAACCATAGCAATGAATGAGAAACAAGATGGCCGCGCCCATTCACGACCGCGTGGGTAAGTTTGCGCGAGATTTTCCTCGCGATCACACACGAAATTGTACTAGCGAGCAGCACACTTTGCGAGATTACACATAGCGGCCGGAAACGGAATTACGTCACGCAAACAAGATGGCCGCGCCCGTGTACGACCGCTAGGGTAACTTCGCAAACGTATCACTACAAGCGCCTTGCGAACACACAAAAAATCACGCGAACATACACGCCGCAAAAAAAAAAAAATAGTGTATTCGCACGCATTCGCGGCTTCCGAAATCGATCTCGCACGGATTCGCGCCCCGCAAATCGCGCGAAATTGCAGAAAAACGATTTTTGCTAAACTGAAAGCAATCACCAGGTGCAAAAGTTCAAACTTAACATTAGTAACCATTCACTCTAGTGCTTCCTGAGGGGCCCCTCCAGAGTTCAGTTGCCTATTTGCAACTATTCTATGACCCTGCTATGACCCAAACAGCAGGCTCATAGAATAGCTACAAGTAGACCATACAGGTCCTGTGAAAAAAAATTGCACTGCAACAGAAAGCAAATTACAGATAAGGAAGGAAGCAGGTGCCAGCCAGACTGGAAGTTTCAAAATTACTGACACATTAATCACCCCCAAATTAATTCATGGCAGTTGAAGAAGGGCAGGTGTGCTTGCTTTCACTGCAACAGAAAGCAAATTACAGATAAGGAAGGAAGCAGGTGCCAGCCAGACTGGACGTTTCAAAATCACTGACACATTAATCAACCCCAAATTAATTCATGGCAGTTGAAGCAGGGGCGGTGTGCTTGCTTTTTTTCACCCCCATAATCTACAGTGATATGGGTGGCAGTGAGGATGTACCAGAGGGTGGCATGGGTGTACCAGAGGGTGGCAGTGGTGAAATAGAGGGTGCTGTGAACCTGTGATGATAAACCAGACGTAGAAACAACATAGTCGCGGCCGTTGCGAGCCGAAAAGTAAGTTCGCAATTGCGAAATGGTCCACAAATCCTCGCGAACGCTCGCCAACACAAAAACCGTAAAAATCCGCACATCCGCGAGAGTTCGTGTATTTTTGCGGATTGCGAATCCGTAAATTCACAAATTCGCGTACGCGAGATCCGCTAGATCCGCCCATGCTTAATGATCAGTCAGGCAAAGGTTTTGGCCTGCCCCAGATGTCCTGTCAGGAGAATGTCATGAGTCAACTCCAGTCATAAGGCCCTGTAGCACTGGGGACCACCAACACACAGGTTGCTCCAGGCTCAGAGATCTTGGGCTCAAATATGCAGGAGACCCAATGGATCAGTTAATCACCAGAGGTGTCTCCAGGGGCCTGTGCCTTGGCCTTCTGCAGTAGGGCACTCATCCTGTGCTTTGCAGAACTCTACCTGGATGCTCCCCAATTCAGTTGCTGTAATCCAAACAATGGTTCATGAGCAAACTCAAAAGTAAAGTTTGTTGTTTTAAAATAAAGGACTGAACATAAAAAAAGAAAAAGAACAGAGGCTATCTGTATTCCACATTACCCATGTACCAATAGTTGTATCAAAAAACTCATATTTAATGTTAATTAATCAAAAAACACATTACACACATTAATATTGGCGCTCGTACAGTTACAGAAACAGTGTTATGTAAACTAACAGGTAGTGGCTGAGGAAAAATACATGTCTAAAAAAGAGGGAGGGACCCTACTATTCGAAAATAGGGACAGGGTACATACAGATTGGCAAAACTAGAGTGTCCCAGTGTGTAAGCACAAGTGTGTGTGTGTGTTTTAGGCAGAGTACCTGATTACAAAGGGGATTGGCTTAACACTGTCTAATAATGTCAAATATCAAATCGTCAGCAAACACTAAATGATAAAAACCGGAAAAATTCCAAAATATAAATTGCAAATTCTCGATTTATTTCACAACATTTAAAAATAGTTCATACATAAAAATATACAATTGTTACAACATTAAAAAAACAATCAACATTTCACGATTACACTACAGAAAACAAATTTGACGCTGCGTTTCGGTGATCCACAGAGATGTTCACCTTCTTCAGGACAGTTTTCTAAATGGTAAAAAACAATTTATTAAAGGAAAAATACAAACAACAGGTTTCAAAATAAAACAAAAATACACAATACAACATTAGTGTCCCTCTTTCATTTAGGCCATGTTACTGGTCTGGACGACATTTCGACCCGGGGGTACTCTAAGGGTCATCATCAGGACAAAAGCATCATATCTAGGAGCGTCCACTGTTTTTCAAATAAATCTCAATGAACACAAGGAATAATTCAACATAAGTTGTGCATCAGGCACTTGAACTTGAAATAGTAGAAACCAGTCAGTATGTCTGAAAAATTCACAGAGAGATTCCCTATTCAGTTAGTCATCCACCCAACTCAGGTCGATCCCTGAGGGCACAAATGTATTTTCCTGTAGGTTCTGGTACATCACCCTCAGCATCAGCCTCCTCCCAATCCATGCAAATCTCAAGGGTGAGTTTCCCATGCACCCTGCCATTTCTCCTTTTGGGAGGAAGCTGGGCCATTCTTCCAGGCTCCAGATACTTTTGACTCCCCTGTCGGGCTGCCATGGACCATGCTGTCAGGCAGGCCCACTCAGGGAATCTCAATATCTCTAGCTGAGACCAGAGAACTACCTCTTGTGAGGTGGTGTGCTCCATGGCATTCTCCAACAGATAGTCAACAGGCATGGACTGACTCACAGCGATCTTTAAGGAACCTGATACCCCTCATTCAAAGGGAGCTAGAGCCACTGGATAGTTGCTCACTGGGTTGTCTGCTGTCTCAACCTGCTGGACTACATCAGGGGTAATCTGCTCTAAAGACTCCAGATGACATCTAACAGTAGTCATACTGGCTCCTGTGTCTCTCCGAGCCTCCACTTTCTGCACATTGATGATGATCCACTGCCATTACTTCTTGGTATTGTTGAGCGCACGGTCCTTTTACTTCATTTGTTTGACTACCAGGGACACTAGGGTAACCTCTGTGCTTCCCCTACCACCAACTTGGGCAACCTCCTCCTAGATTACTTCACTCGCCATCCCCATGGTCTGCCCAACTGTGGGTGGCTTTTTCCACTCTAGCACATTGGATCCCCCTTAAAGTACCAACATTGGTAGCACTCATTGCACTTGAGTGTAAAGTTGCTTGAGGGCATCTACCCATCAAAGCAAGCCATATTTCTTTTATTATAGATGTGACTGGGATTCCTTCTCTCAAAACTCTTTTGGGAGCCCTTAGAGAACTATTTCATTTTATCCTTGTTTCCCACCTCTTTCTTCTAGTGGGGGCCCTGTCATTGCTTTTGGTGATCCCCCAGGTACCTTCTTTGACACTCGGGTGCTGGACCAGAGGTCAGCCTCCTTTGCAAGGTCCTTGGACAGAGTAAGCTTGGTATCTAGCAGGTTTTGGCACAACTCTGTAAGGCAATTACTGAGCATGTCCTCTCCTAAATTCAAGCCATTCCACCAATCAATATCACTAAAATTGCTACCGTCACCCCGCCATTTAGTGCACTACTACACTAAATGCACCCAGGACTGGTTAGACAGTTTGTGACCTGTCCCTCAACCTCAAGAAGTACTTCTCTGGGGTTAGACAACATTTGGTGATAAGGGCTGCAACATCTAGGTCCAGCAGGCTATCTCTCCCAACAACTGGGATGGGCTCCCATAAACTAGCCCCCAATACTCCTCTGGGACCCTATTCATTCAAAGGGCTGCTTCATAGGATGCAAATCGCGTATCTATGTCATCCCCACCATGTAACTAGGCACAGGATTTTTAGGAATGTGGTCCCTATTGACTCCTATTGTCTCCTTTGGAAACTGCGTTTTCACTGTTCCTATTGCTGCTGGACTAAGAGAGCTGTCTGGTTTTGAGGTTCAGCTCCGTTTGGCACTTTTCATGAGCCAGCAGAATTGTATTTTCTTCCAGGGCTACCTTTCTCTCCTCCAAAGCCCTAGCTGCCTCAGCCTTCTTTTTTGCTAGTGCTCTCTCTGCCTCTGCCTTTCTATCCTCTGCAGCCAGATTCAGGTTGGCCAGCAGCAGTTGGAACCCCCTTTTAGCTCTCCTGTCCTTCAGCTCCTCAGGGGACAGGTTGTGGGAAGAGACATTCCTCGCTGTCCATGAAAGGACCTCACTATGGGAGCAAGTTGTCTTTCTCTTGCTGCAGCTCTCAGCCTGTGACCATGCCATCTCCCTCCTCATCCTCCTCATCCACCTTTCCATCTGTCATCTGTTCAGGGTCATCTGTTGCTGCTTGCATCCTGCGAACCTCCTCAAAAGCTTGGAGGGCTGCTTGAAAGTCCACTTTTATGGCTCTCTTTCTCAGGATCAGCCTTCTATCGTTGCAGAGCTTTCTCAACTCTTCCACCTTAAGGTTATCAGTGCTGTTGAGCTCGAACTCCATTGTTACAAGTATCACAGGTGTGCAAATGTGAGGCAGTGATTCAACTTGGAGAAAAATGTAGAAATTTGGCAACTCAAGGATAATTTAAAAACATCGGTTATAGTGTCAGATTATTCATAAGGGATTCTTGGTTTTACACAAGTCAATGAGCGCCACTTCACAGACACAACTGCTGGATCTCACCACTGAACACCATTATGAGAAATCGGGTTATTGGTTGAGCGGGGTGGAAGCCCGACTGAAATAATAGCACAACCCTTGTTAGGATGAACAATAAAAATCAATAAACTCACAAACCAATTTAGAAAAACAGAGTTAATTGTATTATATTGATTGAGATTAAAATGACAAAAATCCAGTTAACAAATCAGAGTTATGGATGTGTAAAGTTTTCTAGTAGAAATAGTTCCAAAAAGCAAAGAGCACCAACTGTTGTTATCTGGTTGCACTGGACCGGGTCAAAGCCACAAGTATAGGCTGACCATGATGGAGTGCGAGTCAGATACAGGGACCAGGTTAATCCCACTCAACATTTTACTTTTTCTGAGTCCAAGTCTACTCTGGGAGCGGCTGTGGAGCTTTCCATTGGCAGTTGACGTGAGGACACAGAGATTTGCATTGGCGACCAATGTGGGCTGTCGCCGTTTTCAGTGGATCTCACAGCTGACCTGAAGTATCACTTGGAGAATCACGTCAGCGAACGTCGTGGATGGTCGTCTGGCCACGAAAGGAGTTCACTCATTGCACAGAGTCAGAAAACATCTGGATCTGCATAATTACTTTAGCCTTAGCCTCTAAGTTAAGCCTGACTGCTTTAGTGGCAAGCTACAAAAGGGTTAAACACAGATTAATTTAGTACATTTTTGTGGTTCACTCTGACAGGGATTGAGGATGTTGCTTGAGACGAGCTCACCCCCCCTTCAATCATCAACCCAATTTCTCACATAAAGAGTACCTTAGGAGCATGCACTTTTATGACCAAATAATTCCATGTCAAAATTTGTTTTTGATCTCTACTGTTAAAGGACCAAATCCAAACACGTGTCAAGAGATGAACAGCACTACCTGCACCAACTTTTGTGAAATACTAGTATTAAAGTAGGAGCTAATTGTGAACTGCATTCACCATAATGCAAAGGGCGAACTCTGCTGGGATGTGAAGCAGTGTGCTCCCATCTCTCTTCTGATTCAATGTCAAGACAGTAATTTCTTTATTTCAGTTTTATGACGTACCAGAAGGTTTTTTGAGTACTTTTCTATTTTAATTCGCTCACAGAAGATGCAGAGCTGTATTTCTGAATTCATTGATCTTAAATTCAAGATATATTTCAGGATCGAAAATTAAGTTCTTTAAAAAAATCCAAAATATTGGTAGATTAATACAGTATTTTTCCATAATAAAGCAAAAATTAAAACTGAATATTATAAAACGCTCTTTAATTAGAAAGGAATTTGAACAAGCATTGGCATAGCCAATAGGTCTCGCTTTTGGGACCTTATAAGTGTTTAGCCATGCAACAGTTGGTGTTGTTGCACCAAGGATATTCTGCTGCATAACTAAATACTTATAGGGTCCAAAAGGCAAGACCTATTGGCTATGCCAATGCTTGTTTGTTTTTTGTTGCTGTTTTGTTTAAATTGCCAGATCTACAATAGCTGGACATTGTTTTTGTTAACAGTTCTTTGCATCAAATGAACTTGTTTTCATTGCTCTGAATGTTGTTTCCATTCTGTTTGTAGGAAGCAATCATTCCGGGGGTGTGGGGGCTGCCTAGCTGTGAGCATACAGCGAACTTTGAACAAGAGAAAAAGCCTGGTGCAGGAGCAAATTAGTGTGGAGTGAGTGAGCCCCAGGCAGCATGACTCACTCAGACAGGAGTTCATGCACTGCACCTGCATACTCAGCATGGTTTAAGGAAACTCGACCCACTCCCTCCCAGGCATCGAACAGATATTTACCAAGAAACTCTGAGAAGAGCCTGCCTGCTGCACTGAAGGCTGGTGGTGTGTGTGCCTGGTGAAAGCGTGGACGGATGGCTGGTGGTGTGTGTGCCTGGTGAAGGCGTGCACTGACGGCTGGTGGTGTGTGTGCCCAGGGAAAGCGTGCACTGATGGCTGGTGGTGTGTGTGCCTGGTGGAAGCGTACACTGAGGGCTGGTGGTGTGTGTGCCCGGTGAAAGAATGTACCGACGGCTGATGGTGTGTGTGCCTGGTGAAAGCATGCAATGACTGCTGGTGGTGTGTGTGTGTCTGGTGAAAGCGTGCACTGACGGCTCGTGGTGTGTGCCTGGTGGAAGCGTGCACTGGCGGGTGGTGGTGTGTGTGCCTGGTGAAAGCGTACACTGATGGCTGGTGGTGTGTGTGCTCAGTAAAAGTGTGCACTGACAGCTGGTGGTGTGTGTGCCTGGTGGAACCGTGCACTGACGGCTGGTAGTGTGTGTGCCTGGTGGAAGGGTGCACTGACAGCTGGTGGTGTGTGCACCTGGTGGAAGCGTGCTCTGACGGCTGGTGGTGTGTGTGCCTGGTGAAAGCGGGCACTGACGGCTGGTGGTGTTTGTGCCCGATGAAAGCGTGCACCGACGGCTGGTGGTGTGTGTGTGCCTGGTGAAAGCATGCATTGATGGCTGGTGGTGTGTGCCTGGTGGAAGCATGCACCGATGGCTGGTAGTCTGTGAGGGCTGGCAGTGTGTGCGCCTGGTGGAAGCGTGCACTGATGGCTGGTGGTGTGTGTGCCTGGTGAAAGCGTGCACTGACGGCTGGTGGTGTGTGTGCCTGGTGGAAGCGTGCACTGATGGCTGGTGGTGTGTGTGCCCGGTGGAAGCATGCACTGACGGCTGGTGGTGTGTGTGCCCAGTGAAAGCACGCACTGACAGCTGGTGGTGTGTGTGTGCCTGGTGAAAGTGTGCACTGACGGCTGGTGGTGGGTGCCTGGTGGAAGCGTGCACTGACAGCTGTTGGTGTGTGTGCCTGGTGGAAGCGTGCACTGATGGCTGGTGGTGTGTGTGTCTGGTGGAATCGTGCACTGACGACTGGTTGTGTGTGTGCCTGGTGGGAGCGTGCACTGACAGTTGGTGGTGGGTTTGCCTGGTGAAAAGGTGCACTGACGGCTGGTGGTGTGTGTGCCTGGTGAAAGCATGCACCGACGGCTGGTCGTGTGTGTGTGCCTGGTGGAAGCTTGCACTGACAGTTGATGGTGGGTGTGACTGGTGAAAGCATGCACTGACAGCTGGTGGTGTGTGTGCCTGGTGAAAGCATGCACCGACGGCTGGTGATGTGTGTGTGCCTGGTGAAAAGGTGCCCTAACGGCTGGTGGTGTGTGTGTGCCTGGTGAAAGCATGCACTGACGGCTGGTGGTGTGTACCTGGTGGAAGCATGCACCGACGGCTGGTGGTGTGGTGTGTGTGCCTGGTGAAAGTGTGCACTGATGGCTGGTGGTGTGTGTGCCTGGTGGAAGCGTGCACTGTTGGCTGGTGGTGTTTGTGCCCGGTGAAAGCAAGCACTTACGGCTGGTGGTGTGTATGCCTGGTGAAAGCATGCACTGACCGCTGGTGGTGTGTGTGCCCGGTGAAAGCTTGCACCGACGGCTGGTGGTGTGTGACGGCTGGTAGTATGTGTGCCTGGTGAAAGTGTGCACTGACAGCTGGTGGTGTGTGTGCCAGGTGGAGGCTTGCACTGACAGCTGGTGGTGTGTGTGCCTGGTGGAATCGTTCACTGATGGCTGGTGGTGTGTGTGCCCGGTGAAAGTGGGCAGTGACGGCTGGTTGTGTGTGTGCCCGGTGAAAGTGTGCACTGACGGCCGGTGGTGCGTGTACCCGGTGAAAGCGTGCACTGATGTCTGGTGGTGTGTGTGCCTGGTGGAAGTGTGCACTGATGGCTGGTGGTGTGTGTGCCTGGTGGAAGCATGCACTGGCGGCTGGTGCTATGTGTGCCTGGTGGAAGCGTGCACTGACGGCTGGTGGTGTGTGTCTGGTTGAAGCGTGCACTGACGGCGGTGGTGTGTGCCTGGTGGAAGCGTGCACTGACATCTGGTGGAGTGTGTGCCTGGTGGAAGTGTGCACCAACGGCTGGTGGTGTGTGTTCCTGGTAAAAGCGTGCACTAATGGCTGTTGGTGTGTGTGCCTGGTGGAAGCGTGCACTGACGGCTGGTGATGTGTTTGCCTGGTGAAAGCATGCACTGACGGCTGGTGGTGTGTGTGCCCGGTGAAAGCATGCAGCGAGGGCTGGTGGTGTGTGACGGCTGGTAGTGTGTGTGCCTGGTGAAAGCATGCACTGACACCTGGGGGTGTGTGCCTGCTGGAAGCGTGCACTGACGTCTGGTGGAGTGTGTGCCTGGTGGAAGCATGCACTGACGGCTGGTGGTGTGTGTGTGTCTGGTGGAAGGGTGCACTGACGGCTGGTGGTGTGTGTGCCTGGTGACAGCATGCACTGATGGCTGGTGGTGTGTGTACTCGGTAAAAGAGTGCACTGACAGCTGGTGGTGTGTGTGCCTGGTGGAAGCCTGCACTGACGGCTGGTAGTGTGTGTGCCTGGTGGAAGCGTGCACTGATGGCTGGTGGTGTGTGTGCCTGGTGAAAGCGTGCACTGACAGCTGGTGGTGTGTGTGCCCAGTGAAAGCACGCACCAACGGCTGGTGGTGTGTGTGTGCCTGGTGAAAGTGTGCACTGACGGCTGGTGGTGTGTGCCTGGTGGAAGCGTGCACTGACAGCTGGTGGTGTGTGTGCCTGGTGGAAGCATGCACTGATGGCTGGTGGTGTGTGTGTCTGGTGGAATCGTTCACTGACGGCTGGTTGTGTGTGTGCCTGGTGGAAGCGTGCACTGATGACTGACGGTGTGTGTACCTGGTGGAAGCAGGAGTATTCACAGAAGACACAAATAAAACTGACGAAGAGGAGGGGGAGTAGGGGGAGAAGGGAGCCTGATTCACAGCTAGAAGACACAAATGAATCTGACCAGTAGGGAGGGGGAAAAGGGAGGGGGGTGTAATTAGAGGAGCCTGATTACAGTAATAAAAACACAGATGGCAGCTGTGCATGTGCACAAGCTCGTGAACGCAAGCTGTAGGCCAGAAAAAGTCTCTGGTGGCACTTTTAAAAGCCACTTACTAAATGTCTCGCAGAACCTGCGCATGCGCTATCTCAGGCGACACCTAAAAAGGAGGCTACAAATTATGTGGGTATCCCTATATTGATTGATTTGTGGGAGCAGATCTAGAATGGACATTTGCTAGGATCTCCATGTTCTAGTGGTGATTCAAAGTAGCTCTACAGAAGTCAAAAGGTTAAGAGGTGTTAAGTTAAAGCAGACAAGTATAGCTGTAGGCTATCTGGTCCTAGTTTCTTGCCTCTTGTCACCTTAACCAACGACTGTGTTTAGTCCATTTGTGTTCTAATCAACACATTGAATATTGTATGCTGTGGTGTTAGTGCTCAAATTGAGCTGATGATTGCCTGTGGAGCCCACAGGCACTCATTCCTACGTACTAGTACTTATTTTTCCTCATCAGATTTTAAACAAGAAAGGGAAAAGAATACAAATGGGAAACAAGGCAGAAGTAAAACATGGGAACAACATCACATGGGGAGAAAGAAGGGACTAGCAAGAGTGACAAAAGGGGCTGGGAAGTCTGGTAGTGGATAAAAAGTCCTGTGGTGAATTCAACACTACTCAGACTTGATATTCAGCGCTCTAACACTTAACTGTACAGAGTGAGGGCTTATGAGTAGAGCTTTGGGCACCGGCACTGATACTTTGCATTGATTCTTTTGCAAATTAAGTATTGTGTAGTTGTATTCAAGCAGTGTGATGTGGTGTTATGATCCTTATAGATTGGAAAAACCTATTTTGATGGTTATGATGTCAGTTGATATAATGGACATGTGCTTAGAGGCCCGCTTACTATAAGGAATTACATATTACCAAGCTATACGTAAGTCATGTCTGAATTCCATATCAGAATATGATTCACATGTTTGAACAGAGAAAACTTTGGAGCATATTTACAAGCCCCATTCGCCACCGGAGTGTCACTTTTCCTGATGCTCCGGTGGTATAGTGCCATTTTCCATATTTACAAGGTGGCACTAAGCCACTTAACGTGGCTTAACGCCACTGTGCAAGGAGCATTGCAGTGGGTGCTCCACCGCAACACCCATTGCTTTTTTACGCTGCCCTACATTTACAAGGCTAAGGCAGCTTCAAAAACTAAGTCCAGGGATTACCTGGTTTTAGCATAGCATTACGAGGAGAAATTATTAATTTCTCCTCGTTTTTTGCTCTTTCTATGGGTGCTGCATTCTGTTTATGTGCATTGATGTGCCCCTTCCTGCACATAAGCAATCACCCCTGCAGCACAGGTACCCTTGCAACATGGTGGCATGGTGCCTGCTCTGGCGCTCAGCAGTTGTTTTTGTGCCACGCTAGGGGAAACACAGGGGTGCACTGTATTCTTATGAATACAGTGCATCCCTGCATTTCAAAAATGTTGAGCGTGGCGTTGCCAAATATGGCGTAGCACTGCGCTCTGACATTTTTTTTGTAAATATGCCCATTCGTTCAGAAAAAGACAATGCATTGCTAATTGGTACAAATATAACACGGACAGATATTCTTGCTGGTCTGTGGGTGAGTAGTCAATATATTTAGTAAGATGGTCATTACACATAAATGACAATCCTGTAAATCGTTTTCAACCTTCCAGTCACAATAAAGTAAGAGACTGCCTCTGCTGTTCATTTTTCCCTAAAAGAAGTTTTGTCCTCCTGCACAAGTTCAACAAATTATAATACATTTACAGTGGCGATACAAAAGGGGATGCATTTGAACAAATCAAACACTCACCCCCAGTCAACTGATCTGGGTTTAATCCATCACCATTCTTTAGTTCACTCAGCCACCCCAGTTCAGACATGGCTATATGCAAATCAGTCTGACCCTGTGCCTCATGGGAACAGTCCAGCCCTAACTGCCAAGCCATGTCTTCCCTGGACCGGAAACAAGCATCCTGGGACCGGTTTCGGATTCATAATCCTCATCAGCCAGGCTATCTTGAATCCAGTGGCCAAGTAAACAAGGGACTCACGTCTGAGCATACCCTGCCACACTTAGGGCGAACAAAGCGATACAAAAGGGGATGATGGACGGAGCGTTTGAACAAATCAAACACTCACCCCCAGTCAACTGATCTGGGTTTAATCCAACACCATTCTTTAGTTCACTCAGCCACCCCAGTTCAGACATGGCTATATGCAAATCAGTCTGACCCTGTGCCTCATGGGAACAGTCCAGCCCGAACTGCCAAGCCATGTCTTCCCTGGACCGGAAACAAGCATCCTGGGACCAGTTTCGGATTCATAATCCTCATCAGCCAGGCTATCTTGAATCCAGTGGCCAAGTGAACAAGGGACTCACGTCTGAGCATACCCTGCCACACTTAGGGCGAACAAAGCGATACAAAAGGGGATGATGGACGGAGCGTTTGAACAAATCAAACACTCACCCCAGTCAACTGATCTGGGTTTAATACATCACCATTCTTTAGTAAGCATGGGCGGATTTTGCGAATTGGCAATCCGCGAACTTGCGTATTTACGGATTCGCAATCCGCAAAATCCGCGAACTCTCGCGAATTTGCGGATTTTTTTTTTGTGTTCGCAAGGGTTTCTGCCAGTTCGCGAGGGTTGTGTACCAGTTTGCAATTGCGAACTTACTTGTCGGCTCGCAACGCCCGCGACTATGTTGTTTCTACGTCTGGTTCATCATCACAGGTTCACAGCACCCTTTGTTTCACCACTGCCACCCTCTGGTACACCCATGCCACCCTCTGGTACATCACTGCCACCCTCTGGTTGGTTTATCACTGTAGATTATGGGGGTGAAAAAAAGCAAGCACACCTGCCCTGCTTCAACTGACATGAATTAATTTGGGGTTGATTAATGTGTCACTGAATTTAAACTTCCAGTCTGGCTGGCACCTGCTTCCTTATCTGTAATTTGCTTTCTGTTGCAGTGCAATTTTATTTCACAGGACCTTTGTGGCCTACTTGTAGCTATTCTCTGAGCCTGCTGTGAGGGTCAGAGCAGGGTCATAGAATAGTTGCAAGTAGGCAACTGAACTCTGAAGGGGCCCCTCAGGAAGCACTACAGGGAATGGTTACTAATGATAAGATTGAACTTTTGCACATGCTGAGTGCTTTCAGTTTTGTCTGTAATTGCTTTCTGTTGCAGTGTAATTTTTTTTAACAGGACCTTTGTTGTATACTTGTAGCTATTCTCTAAGCCTGCTGTGAGGGTCAGAGCAGGGTCATAGAATAGTTGCAAGTAGGCAAATGAACTCTGAAGGGGCCCCTCAGGAAGCACTACAGGGAATGGTTACTAATGATAAGATTGAACTCTTGCACCTGCTGAGTGCTTTCAGTTTTGCAAAAATCCAAATATCCAGCAGCATCCACAAAAAGTAATCCTTCCAGGTCAAGATCCAAATCAAAGTGACCAGCACATGAAGAAAGCACAGGGAGGAGCCTGCTGGACAGGAACAGGAAGTTGGAGACTGTAGGGCACTTCCTTCCTCCCACCCCCCCCAAAATGGACTCCTTGCAAAGAAAAAGTGCAGGCAAATGTCAACCTGAGGAGTTATTCTGATAAAAATCATAATTTTCAAGGTTTATGCTGCCTGCTGGTGGATTTCTTGTGCGAAATTGCAAATTTTGCAATCTCGCAATTGCGAGCTTGTCGCTGCCCGCCGCATCTACGTGTTCGCAAGTGTTTACTCCCGCGAAATTGTATAGTATTCTAGTTGGCAAGTGAGACCAAGCAAAAAATCCGCTTCGCACGGATTTTACGAATTTTCGGCAAGTTCGCGGATTGCGAATTTACCGAAAATCCGCAAAATCCGCGAGCGGAACGGATTTTACGCCCATACTTATTCTTTAGTTCACTCAGCCACCCCAGTTTAGACTTGGCTATATGCAAATCAGTCTGACCCTGTGCCTCATGGGAACAGTCCAGCCCGAACTGCCAAGCCATGTCTTCCCTGGACCGGAAACAAGCATCCTGGGACCGGTTTCGGATTCATAATCCTCATCAGCCAGGCTATCTTGAATCCAGTGGCCAAGTGAACAAGGGACTCACGTCTGAGCATACCCTGCCACACTTAGGGCGAACAAAGCGATACAAAAGGGGATGATGGACGGAGCGCTTGAACAAATCAAACACTCACCCCCAGTCAACTGATCTGGGTTTAATCCATCACCATTCTTTAGTTCACTCAGCCACCCCAGTTCAGACATGGCTATATGCAAATCAGTCTGACCTTGTGCCTCATGGGAACAGTCCAGCCCGAACTGCCAAGCCATGTCTTCCCTGGACCGGAAACAAGCATCCTGGGACCGGTTTCGGATTTATAATCCTCATCAGCCAGGCTATCTTGAATCCAGTGGCCAAGTGAACAAGGGACTCACGTCTGAGCATACCCTGCCACACTTAGGGCGAACAAAGCGATACAAAAGGGGATGATGGACGGAGCGTTTGAACAAATCAAACACTCACCCCCAGTCAACTGATCTGGGTTTAATCCATCACCATTCTTTAGTTCACTCAGCCACCCCAGTTCAGACATGGCTATATGCAAATCAGTCTGACCCTGTGCCTCATGGGAACAGTCCAGCCCGAACTGCCAAGCCATGTCTTCCCTGGACCGGAAACAAGCATCCTGGGACTGGTTTCGGATTCATAATCCTCATCAGCCAGGCTATCTTGAATCCAGTGACCAAGTGAACAAGGGACTCACGTCTGAGCATACCCTGCCACACTTAGGGTGAACAAAGCGATACAAAAGGCTGAACTGGGGTGGCAGAGTGGGCTAAAGAACGGTGATGGATCAAACTCAGATCTTTTGACTGGGTGTGAGTGTTTGATTGGTTCAGATGCTCCGTCCATCACCACCCCCTTTTGTACCGCTTGGGCCGCCATAAGTGTGGCAGGGTATGCTCAGACGTGAGTCCCTTGCTCACTTTGCCACTGGATTCAAGCAAGCCAGGCTGAAGACGGCTGGAATGCCAGAAACCGGTCCTCGGAAGCTTGTTTCCGGTCCAGGGAAGGCATGGCTTGGCAGTTCGGGCTGGACTGTTCCCATGAGGCACAGGGTCAGACTGATTTGCATATAGCCATGTCTGAACTGAGGTGGCAGAGTGGGCTGAAGAACGGTGATGGATCAAACCCAGATCTTTTGACTGGGTGTGAGTGTTTGATTGGTTCAGCTGCTCCGCCCATCACCACCCCCTTTTGTACCACATTTACAGTGGCGGCTCCTCCGCCAAGGCAGAGGAGCATCACTCCACTGCTTTTTTGCAGTTAAGCAGAGGGAAAATAAAATGATAATACATTGCGTTATTATCATTTTATTTTCTCCTATTTTTGCAACTTTGCATGAGCGGGTGGGGGCAGGGGAGGAGTGGTAGGAGTCACCCTCCTAAGTGAGCAATGACTGCTTGGCAGGCACTCTCGGGCCACCCAAAACAGTCTTGCGCACTTTTGATGTTCTCCATGCAGGCTGCGTTATAGCATATGTAGACAACATGCCCAAAAATCCAGTCAGCTTATGAGCGCCGAAACGCGGCACTCAGACCAAACACAAGTCTGCTAAGGCAGTGTTGTAATTGGCTGACTTGGTGTGCTTCTGGAGGCAGAAGAGAGAAGGTAAGTTTTTATTATTCATTGTATTTTTTAATACCCGCTTCCTTCCCATCCTCACCCCACACCCCTGTCCGCCTACCTCCGATCTGCGCTGGCCCCTGCTGTACAATTATAGTCTTGTCTTACTATTCTAAAACAATCTGTTCTTCCATGTGGTATTTACTTCTATCTATATTTATCAAGTAACACAAATATATTGACCAGCATCAAATGTGGAGGAAGGTCAGTCAATCTGTCAGTCAACTCACAGGAAACCCCAACTGAATCCCTTAATATGTCTCTATCTATTGAACTTGAAGAAATGTTCCTATTTACAAGAAGTGCTCACTAGACGAGAGTCCAGTGATCCCAATATGGGTGAGATGCCTATGTCAGCGTTTCCAAAGATGGCATCAGAGTGAAAGATCACAATCACACATGTTGCCTCCGGTGGGTGATGTCATCAGCTAAAAAGCTAAAAATACAGTAAAATCTGCTACTTCACGAATTGGAGTGAATCGATTTTCTTGCCAGAATATTTTACCTCTATGGGCCGTGGTTCAGAAAAGAGGGAACCTTTTTTGCCAAAACAATAAAGGGGCATATTCTCAAGGAGCTATCGCTGAGTTATCAGCACTTTATCACAGCCAAAGACGTGATAAATTTAACTCCCCATTCACAAGCAGGTGCAAACAGCCCATATCACTAGTTTACCGTCTATAGCAGCCCAAAAAACATTGCCACAAATGACCCCGGCAACTATCGCTCATGAGATGCAGAGTAGACGTTCACGTGCAAAAACCCATGACAAAATCACGTCACAACATTCTCAACGACCAGCCAGATAAGCGATAAGATCACAAAACAGAAGATAAGATGTGTTAGCAGCAGGAAATAAACACCTGCTCTGACCTGGTGTAAAGTCGGACTACCACCTGCACCGGCCCAGAGCCACACCTGCAGAACAACAGATGCCATGGAGCCACTGATCATGCAGTGCAGACACCCAAGAGGGCCACAAAACCCACCCCCACCACCCCGAACCGACCCCAACCCTCCCGGGCCCTACCCCGGGCACGCCCCACCTCCCCCGGACCAAGATATTGCACATCAACGTCACAAAATCATGAACAGAAGCATTTGCCTGATGTCGCACCTTTACCACAATTAACATACATGTGAGTAGAGAAAATCTGATTCATTCATTCACCATTGAAAGTCCAAACAAAATATCACAATCAAATTTGTCTCCAAACAACTATTTAGAAGAGTTATGGTGGGGCATCCTTGGACAACCTGTAAGTCACAGCCTGCAAGACAATATCGAAGATAAGAAGGTGTGTCAGGCACTCATCAAAGGAGAGAGGAAGAGAGAGAGAGAGAGAGAGAGAAAGAAAGAGAGAGAAAGAGAGAGAGAGAGAGACTGAACAAGGAGCGCAAGGCCTATCGGGCCCTTGGCTCATTTATACATGCCAACTAGTGCGTGTGTTTCACAATTGGTGCACTCCAAATCTAAGGTCTGGCATCAATGTCAGCGCGAAGGCCACATCACATTCAAGAAATGCAAGCAATAGTCAGACTAAAATTAGGTATGAAAGCTCCTATGTCTCAATACAGAAGGCGGAAGGACAACCGAACCCCCGACCTTGGTCTTGAATGCGGCTGGCACACCCTGCTTGATACCATACCAGACTCCACCAACTTCCACACCACGAACTGCGCTAATGAAAGACCAACATGTCCACACCCCATACACTTGTCCCTGCCCGAGCTACACCTGCAAGGGCTGCCCTTGACACATTGGTAAAAAAAAACATGTGGCCAAACATTGCACACACATACAACTCGTTGCCTAGTAGAGCTCTGGCATATCATCCACAGAACTGCCGCCGGTCTGAGGATTGCCTGTGCTACGAGACCAACAAACGCAATGGCAGCCCATCCCGGGCACATGCACAACCTATATCACGTGAAACTGTACCGTGCAGAAATACTGCATCTTTTGGGATCACTGCCAATGGCAGTGTTTCAAATCAGTTTCCGTCTGAGTTTCCGTCTTGCCTACGTCACATGCGTCCAGCCCTGGTTCCACTGTCGATCATGCACATTTAAGTGTCCCATGGAGGTATGCCTATTCAATGCAATGGTAGCAGAATTGGATTATGACTTGACTGTTGGCCTGCGAACAGGAGTGTCACCGGGATACCCGTGCATGGGATACCTTGATCTTTGGCATATGTACTGGCAGTTGTGCATGGGAGATTGCACAACTCCTCATGTGCCGTGACCACATTGAGACGTTCCCCTATTGGTCTGGTTTGCGGATTGGTGAAACGGCATGGACGGAGCACATCTGCCCGGACCAGTTAATGGATTGGCTCTCCCTCGTGTTCCTTGAACTCGACAACGACATACTCTTGGAACAGATTGCCCATGAAGCTGCGCTCGCCTTCATGGACGAGTAACTACGTTCCTGCAGCTCCATCTGATTGTCAACTACAGCTCAGCTCCCCACACCTTGTTGCGTCTTGGGGAATGCTCACATAACCCACAACAACAGTGGACATGTCTGCCTTCGCCTGGACTCAGAATGCATGTGCGAGGAACTACGCGTGTGTACACACACCTGTGCAAGGTGATGCAGTCCCATGGGCGGAGCTGTACAGCGTCATATGGCAAAGTTCCCAATTCGGACATACTGCTGGGGGTAGAGTACACACATGGCAATGTAGTACGACATGTGACCTTATGGGACCCTTTCATCCGCTCAGTGTCAGCAGAGCAGACAGTTGGCGTAGTGCGGCATCATGCAGATCCCATGGACTGTGAGTCGTGTCCCCTGACATGGGGCACTGAGCATACGCAACACAGCACATGACTCGTCCAGCAAGGCAAGGTGGGCTGAGACCGTTACCATCCGTAATGATTTGTGTTCATTTTTGCCTTCCCATTTCTTGCACCCCAACTTGCTCCTAGGCTGCCGGTAAGTGTCTTAAGCATTTCTCGGCAGGTTGTGGCCCTTGTGGGAGTGTTGATTAGAATGACAATTTGTGTGCCTCAATGAGCATTGTTTGTACACAGGTTGCAAGATTGTTGTTCATGTGGAATGAGGCCACAGCTAGTTCACACCTTCACAGTATCTAATTGGCCATGTGGCTCAGGGTCAAACATGTCCATTGATATAATTTACCAGGGTGTACCTTTCAGTGCAATCATTGGCCCTACATTCATCCATAATTTTATATTGAGTGAACATAGACATAACACATCTGTGTGATTTTGAATACTTAATTTACTTTCTAGGGAATTCCGGAGCTGGAGCATTACATGACCATGCCAAACCCGGTGACTCTGGTTGCCCAGTGGTGGGCCAACCAGAGTCCTTTGGGGAATGAAAAGTGAATTGAAGAGGAAGAGTTCAGTCCGCAGCTGGTTTGCTGTGTCATTGGTAACCAGAGCAGATATGGCAGTCCATGTTGGCGTCCAAGTGAATGTCGCCGAGTGTTCTCGGGGACAGTGGGAGGTGTTGTCCCAGGACATGATGCATAGGGCTGAACCAGGCAGGGACAGGCCATATGGCGGGGATGGATGATACTACCTCCTTCCTCACACAGTCATTACCATCCACATCTTACTCCTCTGATACATCTTCTGTGTCTGGTGTGTCAAGTGTGAGTGGTGGTGTAAAGCTGCATCACTGTGTGCCACTGGCACATCAGTGGGTGGAGGTGATAGTGCTGTATCACTGTGTGCCATGGACACATCAGGGGTCGGAGATGTGTGTGTTGAAGTTCCCGCAGCAGTTATCTGGGACAGACTCAGTGGCAGCAATGGCAAGATGAGGAACTGCAAGGCATGGAAGATCCCGGCTAGATCTCGCTGGTGTTCTGCCATGGCAGCCATACTTTCAGACTGTGTCGGGTCCATAGTCTCCATTGTCCCTCAGATCTGTTCATCAACGCTCATGCCTGTCTGACTAGACAGTTCTTGTATCTCAGTAATGGCCCCAGCGATGTCAGCCAAGCATTGTCGGAGTGCATGATGCAGACAGTGGGTGTCTGTTATGGACTGTAAGTGGTCCTTGATGGGACTCAGACACCTACGTATGGCATTGAGTTTGGCTGCTACAAGGTCGAAACCCACCCGCAGCTGATCAGCCATCTCCTACTGGCATCCTAACACATGGTGTTGGAATTCCATGTGTTGGTCGTGGGGATCCTGTGCACCAACCATGGTGGTGTGTGCTTCCTGCTGGGTGGTCTGTGCAGGGGGTGGGGTCACCTCGAGGCAGCTGGGCTGCCCTGCTCCTGGGAGTGGGGTGAGGAGGCTGTCCATTAGCCATTGGAGGGTGTCTGAGCATATGTGCTGGTTGTCCTCTTCATCAACACTGATGAGATGCGTGGTCTGCCCTGCAGGAGGTGTTGATTGTCCCTCTGCAGTGTTAAGGGGAGATGCAGGTTAAAAGAGTGTCCCATGTATGTTGACGCTTTGTAGATGTTTACATACAGACTGCATGACAATGTACACTGTGACTGTTTTGGTGGAGCTGGCTATTTGATGGGAGACAGTGGACATTTGAACTACATGACGGATGTGTGGTGGTACTTGTACATTATCATCTCACAGTGTCATGCAATGCCAGGTGTGAGTGGCCAGTGACTACGCACAAGCGGCACCAGTTGTGTCCTCTGTCCTGTGGTGTATGTGTTGCACTTTATACCACATTGCCATCAATGTTGATGTGCTGTGATTGCTCTGTGTGTGTGCTGCATTGTGGGAGAGTCGCCCATGCAGCTCTGATTTTGCGGCCCCTTATCGCTTTGAGTCTTGTGCCTTTGACTTGTGTGCTTTACGGGTGCTGGGATGTTTGCGACTTTTGTCATTTGTGCTCTTGGACAGATTTTGTAATCTTGTGCATTGTTTTTCTGCAGATGTGTTATTGACGAAGAACACCAGCGCACATCACAAAGAGTCACTTTTATCCTTGTGCAATCAGCACTTATTCTCCAATTTCTATGCTCGTAGACACACATCTTATCCAATCCAAGAGAGTCACGTTGTGTAGATAATGCTGTTTTTATTTCTTTTTAAAACACAGTGCTCCACAGCCTCAAGGCTGTAAATCATTCATGAAAAACAGATTGTAACCTCCATGTCCATGGCAATTCCTATAGGACATATCGAGTACTTAATATATATATATATTTAGAAACACACCTCACCAAACACCAAAACCCTTATTTGAAACAAACCACACGTTTTGCACATTACAGGTGTGGTTTGTTTCAAATAAGGGTTTTTATCCATCTTCACACTTGGGTGTTGTAGGGTATTGTGTCTATTTTTGTATATTTTGGCAACATTACCTGGTGGCTGTCCTTTCCTCTTCTTGTATGCTCTATGACCACAGCCCGAATTTAGGCTGTTGTGAATAAAGCATTGTATGTGGCATGACATGTTCAAAGTAGTTTAAGGTGGTTAGTGTACAGGTGTATATTGCACGATTGGATGAGGTGTTTTTTAAATATATATATATATTAATTACTCAATATGTCCAACAGGAATTGCCATGGACATGGAGGTTACAATCTGTTTTTTATGTTTGATTTACAACCTTGAGGAAGCCCGCAAAGGGCGAAACGCGCGTCGGCTGTGGAGCACTGTGTTTTAAAAAGAAATAAAAACAGCATTATCTACACAACGTGACTCTCTTGGATTGGATAAGAGATGTGTCTACGAGCATACGAATTGGAGAATAAGTGCTGATTGCACAAGGATAAAAGTGACTCTTTGTGATGTGCGCTGTTGTTTTACCTTTGTTGATGTGACAATCTGCAATGCTGTTGGTAGGCAGAGAGTCTTTTTCTGATGCTTGAGGTGGATAAGCATCTAACACCAAGGTTGCACTCAATATTCAAAATTCTTTTCATTTTTCAGATGAACTCTTTTCACAGTAAGGGGACATGGTGTGATGTGCAGATCTGGAATAGCAAATCCACCTTCTTGTGATTTTTGTATTTTTTATGTGTTATTGACGTCATGGGTTGTTGGTGCATGTGGATGTGTCAGAGTGTGACCTGCTCCTTTACGGATGTGATCCACACGGGGCCACCTCAATGTCGACTTGTGCACCATGTCAATTATTTTGAATGCAGCCATGCTATCGGTCATGCAATGTCACTTGCATTGTCAGTGTGGCTCACGGAGCCGCCGCTTTTCTGGATTCTGCACATGTGCATGGGTAGGTGTGGCGTTGTTGATATGGTGCGGCCCATTTGTGCACATTGTGGACGTGGGCCTACTTGGTGTTTCTATGTGTGCTGCGGTGTGCCAAGGGTATCAAAGACATGTTCCACTAACATTGTGCCTGTGCAGTGTGCTACACATGATTGTACACATGTGCTATTGTGCCCATCTCCCTCCGACCACCCTGTCCCTGGTGGTTACTCACCCTGTTGCCATTGGGTTAGGTCATTTCGAGCTGTGTCCAGGCCCCCAACTCCTTGTGCCGTCTCCACACTGATGACTGTGGCCACCATTTCCTCCAGCTCATCCAGCTTCTCCTGTGGCACAGGACTCCCACCTCCAGTCGCCTTTGTTGCCTTCCTGTTGGCGGCGAGTTTCTGTTTGGTCTGGCTTTGCACATCATGCCAGCGCCTCTTGGCCTCCTTTATTAACCTTCTCGACACTCCGACTGCATTGACGTTGTTGACGATGGACTGCCATATTTCCATTTGTGTTGCCAATGACGCAGTGGAGGTGACGATGATCCGGTCTTCCTGCGGACTGAACCCCGTCATCCTCTTCTTCTTCTCCTGGCCCTTTCCCAAACATAGGGTTCCTGGCTGGTCCTCCGTGGGGCTTGTGGGGTTCGGGTTGTCCTCTGCACTCATTTCGGGTGCATCCATGGTGCTACGCAGTTAGCTTTGGTTTTGTTGAGTTTTTAATTTTATTTTATAGTGTAAGTTCCCGCATGACGCGTGGGAATTGCAGGCCTGTCCCTGGTGGTGCTGATTTTTGTATAGTGATTTGGGTCATCGCATCTTTTTTCACGTTCGTGTTTCAAATTTTTTCATGGTTGCGTTACTTTTTGGGCAGTCATTTGGCGCGTTATCCTGCTACTATCGCATGGTGCTGCTGGGTTGGGTTGGGAATACAACTATAACACTGTGTTATTTTGTCGCAATAGACTGCAATGTGAAGAGTTGCATTAAGTTAATTTGGCAATGGTTATCACACGTTCTTGAGAATATCCCCCAAAAATGACACACCAGAGTCTGCGCTACATGCTCATGTCTTTTGAACTGTCATGTCAAAGATTCCGAGTCGTAAACTACAAATAATGCTTGTGGCTCGGTTTGCTCACTATTATGGTAAACGTGTCAGAAGCCAAGATCTATTTTTATATATCAGAAGCCATCTTGTGGTTTTGGGAGAGGGCGAGCCTTAGCGGCTTTTAGTTAAAATCTCCAGAAATGTGCTTGCAGATGTGGTCCAAATTCAGGGCGGACATTTTCCATATAAGGAGTGAAATGTATGGGCAGATATATGACTTGCAGGGAAGAACACATGTGGGGTTGAAATGCTAGCAAGACAAACAGATATAATTTCTGGCAGGGTGCAAATTAATTATTCATCCTTTCCACATACGGATTGCATTTCCTCGAAGGATAACTGTATTTTATTTCTAGCAGTGCACCCCACATGATTCTGTGGAAGACGACCAGATGAGCAGAAATCTGGCACAGTTTCGAAGGTCTTTGAAAGTTTCTGTTCGACATATTGATTTCCTGCTAGCTAAATAATGCATTTTTACCATTTTAATATCGTAAAAATGTGAATATTAATCGCTTGTTTACTTTACACTCTTTATACAAAAAAACATTTCAAAACCTATTTGTGAAATTATTCCATCCAAAACACATTGGACATTCAATATGACGTGACAGGATTAAAAACTGCAGACATACGGCTAATAACAATGTGGGAGAACAACCTGAATGCTTTTATGCGGGGGACAAGCAGACAGCCTCCCAGTGGAAGCCTTTAAGTATCTGGCTCATCCTTAATTCGTACCAGATAGAAATATAACACGTTTATTTTGATTTAATGCGCGGATGTTTAGCAACACAGCTGTGAACTGCTGTGCTCCATAACAGACCGGGGCTCAGAATGGCACAAAACAGTAAGGAGTCCATATGGTGAAATCATACACACTGGCATGAACTTAACTATCTTCAGACATTCACAGACCACTACACAGAAGAACCAACATTTCCCACACCGTATTTCCGACGCTCGACATTGACATGCTAGGGTCAGAACTTGTGATTGAGGAAAATGAATTAATTTGCCGTGGCCATACAGCAGGAATCAATGTTTGCAAATTAGTGTCCTGATCTTCTCTCACTTAGGGCGACTTCCCCCCAACCCTAAAGCACATGGCAAAACATCGCCATGCGGCAGCAGGTGTCATAGGACCAAAACGATGTGATCACATCTCACCAATGCAGAAACATCTACATCAACTGTCCCTCTGAAGCCGTACTGTATTTAAGAACTGCTGCATTGCACACATGACAGTAACAAAGAGCAGCCACTTCATTTGTAGCAGAAAAACGGAATGTCTCCTAGAGGCCTATGCAGCCCTTGGCACCAGAACATAGATGGAGCAAGGTTTCACATATAACGAGACTTGCTTGTACTCAGCCCTCTTGAAATAACTTATAACCTATTAACCAAAAAGTTTCGTCTATTAAAATTTGCATTTCACGACATTTCTAGTATATAGGGGAAGCTCGCCTATGTGCTTTTACTAACATTAACTCGAATGTCCTAAAATGGCCGCCGAAAACACGGGAACTGTACAACGCATGCGTCCGCCACATCTAAGTGGTATGACGTATCTCTGCTATGGAGGGATTTACTCGCTTCTCCGCTCTAGTGCCAGAAATGGCCACTTTAAACCTCACATGCTCACGCTTATGCTGCAGCTTGTACTAAGTTTGTTCGTCTTGCTTAACCATTAATGCAAAAGTTAAACTCAAGTAATGGGGTTAGTGTAGAGATAAGTGGTATACAGTGCATTCATTTATTTTTGTATTCTAATATGTTTCTCTTTGTCTTTGCTGATAGCTCATACTTTGGGCCTGAATACTGTCACATCCTCCATCAAGCGCACTCAAACTCCGAAATTGCTGCAGCATTGGCATTGAATAGCTGCCAACACCATTCTTACCCACGATGTTCCTGGGAACCTGCTCTACTGACCTCTAAAGAGGAAGCAAGAAGACTCAAATAAATACAATGTGTTAGACCTGGCATCCTTGGCATGGTTTCCCGCTATCTTTTTGCCTCTACCTCCTGTATTTTTGATGTTGTGCTGGATTTCGTTTTTGCTGGTTTAGATGCTTTGGGCACTTTGCCACTGCTGATCAGTGTCAAAGTGCAAGTGCTCCCTGTATAAATTGTTATTGTGATTGGTTATCCATGATTGGCATATTTGTATTACCAAGAAGTCCCTAGTAACGTGCACCGAGAGTGCCAGGGCTGGTGATTCAGATGCTACTAGTGGGCCTGCAGCACTGATTGTGCCACCCACATGAGTAGCCCTAAAATGGTGTCTCGGGCCTGCCACCGCAGTGCCTGTGTGCAGTCTGTGAACTGCCATGTCCTCCTGGTCAGGAGGACATGGCAGTCCACTGACCAGGCCTAACCCTTCCCTTTCTGTGCACATTGGTCACCCCATGGAAGGCCCGAGGTACCCCCTTGGGCAGGGTGCAGTGTATGTGAAAGATAGAGCATGTACTAGTGCAGGTGACATGCTCTGGTAGTGAATTACAGCCCTTTTTGTTTTTCACTATTGTAAGGCTATCTTGCCCCATAGGTTATCATGGGGAATGCTGGCTACAGTGGCAACCAGCATATCTTCCCATTGGAGCTAGATAGGACATAAAAGTCTGGTACCCCTGAACTCAGGATTTAATAACACATCTTTTAGGAAAGGCTGTTTTTAAATCCTGTGTGTGAGAACAGCACTTTTAGAAAGCGGCTGTTCTCTTGTCTGACCTTTCTGTGTGCCTTAGCCTGTTTGTGAATTGACTGTCTGGTTTGTGAGTGACAGGGGCTGGGTAGCTCCCAGAGGCTGAGTGGGCCATCCCTGGGCTGAATAGCTCCATCTGCATCTAGGGTAGTGGGAGGGGATAGCACCTGGGCCTGAATAGGGCTTTGCCTGCCTTCCACAATGCTGGCTCCACCTCCTGCTGGGTGGCTGAAGACCCTGCCCCTGACTCTGAAAGGAAAGGAGAAGCCAGGAAAACAAAGTGCTCAAGGAACACCCAGTACTGGTTCAGACCGGGCTCAGAGACCTGCTGCACAAAGGGAACAAAACTTGGTGTATAAGTACAGGACCCCTGACTACAGAAAATTAGATCATCCTGGAATCAAGAAGGAACCTCTGCCAAGGAGAAAGCTGGAAGACTGAAGAAGGAAGACTGTCCTGCTGTTGCTTTGCTGGACTGACCTGCAGTTGCTTTGCTGCCAAGGAGAGGGGAAGGACTTTGTTGTTGCTTCGTCCCCTTGCTTGCAGAGTTCTCCAAGGTCCTGTTGTGAGCTGGCCTCCTGTTAAAAAGTCCCGGGATAAAAAGAACTTCACCCCCAGCTTTCCCTGAACTCTGCTGAGAGACTTCTGCCCTACCTGAGTGCTGAATCCGCCTGAGGGGCATCTGGAAGTTGTGGCCTGCTGTTTGGGAAGCTGGAGAACAAGAAACTAAGAATATCTGCAAATTTTCACGCATCGCTTGCTTGTGGAGCGCATCCCCGTCAGTGCGAGGAAATTCCCGCCGCCGCAAAGATCGAGATCATCGCAATCCCTGTCGCCGCTGCAAGAACTGATGCATCCTTCGCTTGCGGATCGCATTGCTCCGGTGCGGGCAAAGTACCATTGCTGCGAGTATCGTGGCAGAGCCTGTCATTGCTGGGTGAGATCGCCGCACCGCTTGCTTGCGGACAGCATCACGTCACTGCGAGTATCGTCGCAGAGCCATCACATCGAGGGGCCGTGAGTGGAGAAGATCGATGCTGCGCCGCGCATCGCCGCCGTACCTGAGATTGTCGCCATCCCGAAGATCGTCGCATCGTGCCTTGGCGAGACGCTCCTTACGGAACCTACGCACCAGAATCCATACAAGGTATCTCCTCCCTCCCCATACAGACCGGATTCGTCGCAACACGCCCGCTGCGTCCAGTGGGGCTGTCACATCGCCTCCTCAGGGTCTCAGGAGTGACGCATCGCTTGTTTTCCTCCGCACCAGCTTCTGTTTTGGAACTTTGTCGCATCTAAAGGTACTGTTGGCTAAACGTGATGCAACAGTGAACTATTCTAACGCAACTGTGGATTATTTTGACGAAACCCTTAAGAACTCTTTAAAAACCATATCTTGAACTGTGTATGTTGGATTTTTGTCATTTTGGGTCCTGTTTAGTTTAGATTAAATACTTCTATTTTTCTAAACTGTTTTGGAGTCCATTTGTGTTGTTTTCCCGATGTTACTGAGAGTGTTGGTACAAATACTTTACACATTGCCTTTGATAAGCCTGACTGCTCGTGCCAAGCAACCAAGGGCGTGAGCAGGGGTTATATAAAGAGTGGTTCCTCCTTACCCTGACTAGAAGCAAGGGTCCCTATTTGGACAGTGGTACCTACCTCTGCCAACTAGAGACCCCCAGTTCTAACACAATGAATATAATTTGTACGCCAATATTGGTGGGCGGAATAAAGACGTGAGAAAATACATTATGGGTAAGAACTTGATCAATTCAAGTCTATTTAGATGATCTCATCTTAGTATGTTGTGATGACCTCTCCTCGTCTTTCCAACCAATCACTAAAGGGGAACACATAGATTTGCAATATTTATGGGTGGTACATTGCCCTCGAAATAGTATAACTAAGGTAGGTTTAGATGTAGAAATTGTCCGACTTGTCCAAATAGCTGACCTGTCACTGACCCAACGCACTTAATAGGCGATCGAGAACAGAGGTGCTGGTGGAGCACTCTGTCAGAAGAATCGATTACCCAATTGGGGTACTAATTGGCTTATCCTAGAGGGGTGTGACGCTGGCATTGCAATTAGAGGAGGTAACCAGTCCTGATCTGCACCTGTCTTGTCCCGTGGGCACCTGATTAGTCAGAAGCCTAGCCCTGGTCTTTTGCCCCAGCCCGTGACCAGGATTTGATCATTGCACCATTCTAGGTAAATATAATCAATGTGGTATGTCCTTGTGCTATCTCCCTTTCTCATCCTTTCCAGGTAGCAATGTTTAAAGGTGTTACTGTGATTTCTTACACACTTTATGTCCTACCGGTTATATTCTTGCTTGTAAAATTCATAGTCACAAGATTGTGGCTTTTCTCATTTTGACTCAGAAAATCTTTCATTGATAAATCTTTTAATACTTCTCCCGAGTCTGTGGTTTATTACAGGAAAGGTAAATGTTTTAAATACTGCCTGTTTAAACTCAACTCCCTTTTCAATCCCTAGGAATTATAGCAAAGGTGACAAGGATTGGTAAGTCATGATTTACAGGTATAAGTCCTAAAAGGACCCAAAGTACTGATAGGGTGATTACATTTAGTAATTAGTTAGGCAGGACAGCTAGTTCAAAGTGTGAATGTTATATCGGCCCAGGTGAGTATGGTAATATTGAGCTAGTTGGTCCCTGCGCGCGCTATCAACATCATCAGAATAAATGCAAAGCAAGCAAGAAAAAACGGCCAGAAGGGAAATCTTTTTCCAAATATGCTACCATAACACCGGGGAGGATCCTTCACCACTTTAGACTTACCCATTTGCTGCGGCATTTAAAAAAATAATACAAGACCCATCTTTGCAAAAACATCCTCAATAATACAGCCAAGGGGTTCCCAGTCTATTTCAAGCAACTGCCTGCACACTCTCCAATAACAAGACACAATCCTGAATTGTTTCATGGCCCCTCCGAGGACATCATTGTTTTGATATCCAGCGCTATTAGCACTGAGACCATCAAAGTTGCGCATGATCATCCAACCTAGGTTCAGACTTCTGACCATGATTCTTGGGAGTCCAAGAACAAAACCAGAAGGTTTTATAATTATTCTGTAGAACAGAACCAAACCTCCTGAGATTCATGAACATTTTCAAAAACAACCTCATACAATCATTTGGCTAAATGACTCATGTACTGTGAAAAATATTTGTCTGCACAATACACCTATTAGGGGCATTAATTCTACATAAATTAGTAAGGCCTTACTTTGTCATTGACTCAACCAACAATTTAAAGCTATAAATAATTGCTCCGTAAGTAATTCTTAAATGGGCATCAGAAACAAACTTTCAACCCCATCACCCAGAATGATCCTGGTTCAGTGACCCAGCACGGCTCTAGCTGCAGAAACTTAAGAATGTCAAAGGAAGATCTAGGCTACCTCCAGATTGGAGTCTGATTATTTTGAAGCCCTTTCAATGGGTCATAAGGCAGCACAATGGTACTATGAAATGACTGCATACAAATTAATAAAAAATAAATTCCTGCTATGTAAATACCAATTCCAACATAGACACCATAATGTTTTGTGTTGTAGCAACAAGAACAAATGAGCAGTTTCTTCCAGTTGACCAACCAAATAATTTGTAACGCAAGGGCAAGCTGGTAGTAGTGTTCCCTGACAGGGAAGAACCGCACATCAAAACATAAATAAGTGTGAGATAACCTATATTCAGGGCACATTGAAGTAAAGATTGCTGTAAGTACAGCGGGGGTGCTCTGGAAACCAGTGCCACTCACAACCAAGAAGTGGTAACAGCAGATCGAAATGAACTGCTGTTGCAAACATCCAAAAGAGAAGGTCAGGGAAGCACACCCCAATTCCAATTGTGTAGTCTTGGCAAATTCAAGAATGTAAAATCAAAATAGACCTATGTTACACATATACAAAGTATAATCAATGACATAAACTGATCCCAAATTTGATCAGGACAAGATGACCAAATCACGGTGTTTATATGTGTAATTTTCTTTATTCCTTGTTCATATTCAGACGTGAAATGCAGCGAACACGTGTTTCATTTGTACACAATTAATACTCAGACTTTCTCAAGGCTATAAGGCGGTCATGAATAGCGTCAAAAGGTCACGTCACAGTTAGAATCTTAAAGATAAATGTATTTTTGGAACCAAATCATACAGAAGTTAATCTAGAGCTGGAGCATACAGGCCCTCAAGTAGATGCGTGAAGGGGATATAAGCTCCTCTAATATGTGGAGCCTCCTCTAGTGTAATAGTCATTTCTAGGCTCGAAGTGCAGATGCTCCTAGGCGAACCTTTATATAACCATGCAAGTGGTCATGCAAAATCCATTGTAGTATGGCCCCAAATAGAATCAAAGTACTATGTAAACCACTCTTTTCTGTACCTGTTAACTTGCTGGAGCTGCACCTCACCCTCACGATCCGTTTTAAGCGCAGAGATACCCAACCACCAGGTGAGCCGCGTTATCCAGCATGTGGGACCCGTACTATTCGAGAATACGACGGATCGAGGGTCATAATCTCACCTGGATGCACTTATTTCGAATACCCGGTCGCATTACATAATACTTTGATTCTATTTGGGGCCATACTACAACGGATTTCGCATGAGCCTAGGTTGACAATTTGGGAGCGACCAGATAGAAAGCTCCACATCCATTGTAAGGCATATTTTCTTAACCCAACCTCTTCCAGTATTTTAATCAAGATATTGTGGGAGACTGTGTCGAACGCCGCGGATAGGTCCAACAGCACCAGAATCATAGATTGGCCCTTTTCTAGGGTCATCCTGATGTTATCTGTGACCGCTACTAATGCTGATTTGGTGCTGTATTTGGGCCTAAAACCAGACTGGGAAGGGTCTAAACATCCAGTTTGTTCGACAAAATTGGGGAGGTGGGTATTTACATGTTTTTCATTAGTTTGCTCAAGAACGGGAGGAGTGAGATAGGACGGAGGTTGGAAAGATCCGTCCATGGAATTTTAGTGCTCTTGCGAATTGGTCTAACCTGAGCAACTTTCCTCTCAAGTGGTACATGGCCATCTTTTAGGGAGAGATTAATAAGAGATTGCATAGAGGGGGACCGATTTTTAGCCAAAGATGGAATGACTTTAGCAGGAATGTAATCAGTAGGGGAACAAGACTTTATCTTATTGATCAGTAACACAACCTCCACTAATGTAATTGTGGGGAAAATCTCTAACAGCTGAGTATCTGTAGGATTTAGTTGATCCAAGGCCATAGGGGTCTGCTGCAGGCATCCTGTTGCAATCATTTTTTCGTAGATAAGCTCTATCTTTTGTGCAAAGTAAAGAGCAATATCATTGCATAGTAGTTGGGAGGGGGCCTCTAGGCTTTCACAGGCCTTGGGGTTGATGAAGGACTGGAGAATTTGGTACAGAGCTTTAGAAGAATTGCCAGCCTGGGCTAACTGAGATGTTATGTAGGTTTTTCATGCTATTTTTATGATAGCTGGACAGTGCGGAATGAAACTGCTCTCTTTCTATCTCATTATGAGAAGCAAGCCAAATTCCCTCCAGCTTCCTGCAGAGTTTATTTATTTTATTTTTTATTTATTTAAAGAGTTTTATATAGCGCTGGCTGGACCCGGAGGTATCAGAGCGCTTTACATGAGAATCAACAATGTAACAGAAAAAGTTCAACAATTACACAATAAATCCCAAAAAAAGAATAGGCAATACAATTAGGAGAGGGGAGAAAGGAGAGAGAGAGGTAGTGGAGGGGCCAGGGAAGGTGAGAAAGGGAGGCTAAGGGAAGAGACAATAAGGAGAGACGAAAAGAAGTCTACCTAAGGACCGTCAAGGTAGGTGAAGACCAAGGAGGGAATCTACGGCCCAACGCACCTATAGCTAAACCAGATAGCTCCATCAGGCATCAGACAAAAAAGTTCAGTCTCAATACATTGAGAGAGGTGAGAAGGAGAGACATAAAAAGAGGGAGGATGCGGGAGGAGACAGCAAGAGGAACGAAAGGAAGTGCAACAATGTGGTTTAACAGTAAAACAGAAAAAGATCAACAATTACACCTTACAACGAACAGTCAGCACTACATTAGGAGAGGAGAGAAAGGAGAGAGAAAAGAAGTGGGGGGTAGGTGAGGTGAGAAAGTGAGGATAAGGGAAGAGACAACCGTAGAGACGAGAGGAAGTCTGTCTAAAGACCGACTGGGTAGGTGACGACCAAGGAGGGAATCCACGGTCCATCTCCCCTAAGGCTAAACCAGGTAGCTCCATCGGGCATCAGACAAAGTAGTTCGGTCTCAAGTGTCGAGGGAAGAGGTTCGCAGAAAAACTGGATGGGAGGGAGATACGGCAGAAAGACGAAGGAAAGTCTGCCCAAAGACCGGCTGGGTAGGTGACGTTCTAGGGGGAGTCCCAAAACCCATCTCCTCTATAGCTATCAGGTAGCTCCATCGGTCTCTGGCCAAATAGCTAGGTCTCAATAGGAAACATTTAAGGAACATGGATGGCAAAATAAATGGAGCGTAGAGGGGAGGGGACAGGGAAGGTGAGAAACGGAGTTTAGGGGAAGAGACAACAAGGAGAGACAAAATGAAATCTGTCTAAAGGCCGACTAGGTAGGTGACGACCAAGGAGGGAGTCCACGGCCCATCTCCCCTATAGCTAAACCAGATAGCTCCATCGGGCATCAGACAGAATAGTTCAGTCTGAATACATTGAGAGAGGAGAGAAGTATACATAATAAATAGAGGGAGGAAGCGGGAAGAGATGACAAGAGAGACGAAAGGAAGTGTGGCTAAAGACCGACTGGGTAGGTGATGTCCAAGAAGGGAATCCCCGACCTGTCTCCCTTATAGCTAAACTAGGTAGCTCCATCGGGCATCAGACAAAATAGCTAGCTCTCAAATGACGCGGGAAATTCGCAGGTAAACAGGGTGGGGGACTATGGCCAGGACAGGTAAGGGCAGAAATCAGTAGCGGGAAAGTGGAGAGGAGTAGAGCGGGGAGTGGTAGGGGGTAGGTAGTTCAGTAAAAGTTACATGGTTAGAAACCGTTACTAGAGCATGGTAATGCATACTCAAAAAAAAGACAAACAAATAGCAATGTTACAAAGGTACATGATACAAGACGAATGTGGAATTGCACATTGTGCACATCATATGGTTGAAGTCTGTCCCCAAGGAGCCTTAGTGCGCTGATGCTCCTGCAGCCGGCCCCTGGGCCGGGCCGATCCTACGCTGGCTGCTGGAGGGAAAGGGATAGCGGCGGGGTCGCTCACCGTCCAATGTCGCAGCCTGACCTCGAGTTCCCAACCAGCACCTCATCTTGTTCGCCCCATCAGGGCATGTGCTCGCCGGCAGCGGATGGGGGAGCCAAGCTCCACTGGCTCCAGGGGCAGCAACACCTCCACGTCCCACACAGCAGGGACCGGGGCGGCACCACAGGACAGGCACCGCTGCTCCTCCGGCGTAGCTCCATAGAGATGGCAGCCATTGAGTGATGGGGAGGGTCCAGGCGGCGGACCTCTCACGCCGGTACAGTACTCTGCTGCTATGAGGATCGCCGGGGGTAGAAGACGCCAATCCCCCCGAAGTCCCTTCTCAGGATGCCGAGCAGCTCCGGCAAGGACCAGGGCAGCACCACAGGACAGGCGCCGCTGAACCCCGCAGTTGGGTCGAGAACCAAACTGCCTGTGGTCGGTTGGGGTGACTCGGGAAAGATTTCAGAGGTGCAGTGTGATCAATGGCCTTTGAATCAGCCGAATTGTATGTGGACAGTGCTTTCTCAATATTGAACACAATTTTGAGGCCTCTGAAAGAAGGTTTGAAAGTTTTCTGCTGAAACTTTCTGCCACGGCCTACGAGTATGGAATGTAGTTAGCTTGGATCTTTTCGGGTCTATATGGTCCTGAATTAAAAATTTGATGACTGAATGGTCAGACCGAGTAAGTTGTTGTGGGGGTTCGCACTGAATCATAGAAGAGTTTGAGAAAAAAATATCTAGAGTGTGCCCAGCTATAGGGGTCGGGCCTTCATTGAGCTGGGACAGGCCTAACAGAAATAGGTCAGTCAGAAGAGTCTGTGTATCTAGGTTTGAGAGACATTCACTGTGGATGTTAAAAGAGTAGGAAATTGTTGCACGTGTTCACATATGGGGCTAATAATTCAATCAATTGCAGGGAAAAATCGGCTAGAGGTCCTGGGGTTCGTTAAATTAACGCCACTTTCCAGCTTGCTTGCAGAGAGGAATCTATTCTAAAAACCAGCGTCTCCATGTTAGCATCCTCACGTTGATGTAGAATGGAGACCTTCTTTATGCACAATGTCAATTCCTCCCCCAGTTTTCGTGGTTCTATCTAATCCAACCATTTTATACCCCTCCGGTAGGCCTAGTGGTATAGCAGGCACAGAGTGGGGTTTGAGCCAGGTTTCGGTTAAAAAACCCAATTTCGGTTGAACCGAAGACACTAGGTCCCATACCTCGATAGCATGTTTGGGCAAAGATCGAATATTACATAATAGATTTTTCCATCCCTTCCATGAAATTGTAATGGGAGTGTCGATAGCCTGATCAGGGAAATGATTTGCCTGAAATCGGCAAGCTCTGCTGGCAAACGGCCCTTCTGGATATGGCCAAGATTCTGTTCGACACATGGAGGGGGGGTTAATCTGCAGATTTATTAGTTCTTGTCTGGAGTAATGTATGTGCATAGGAGGGCCATGGTTAACAAAAGATTGGCCAGGGTCTCTGGCGCGGACGGGCGCAGACGGACTTGCCTTTGCCACGCCCACTGTACGCATCCTCTGCGCGCTCCACTTTGCATATCAATTTATGTGGAAGTGAAGGTGGAGACTAGACCGCCAACCCACGCCTAACTGGAAATGGCCTCCCTCCACACAAACGGGATTGGGACCCGCGGTGGACCGGGGAAGCAAACCGGAAGTAGGTCTCAGGAAAAGAGTGCTCTCAAACAGGTATTTTCCCTCGTGGTTTCATTTAAAAAAAAATATTTTTTAAAACAGAGTATGTGCTCAAAAGCGAAATTAATGGTGACAGTATAAAAACGGCATCAGTGGCCATCAAGCAGCTAGCGCTGGGCAGAATAAAATACAACACAAAGAACCACTACCTCACGCACGTCCGCTGCGCGCTCCGCTCTGCATATCAATTTATGTGTAAATGAGGGTGGAGACTAGACTGCCAACCCTCGCCTAAACGGAATTGGCCTTCCTCCACACAAACGGGATTGGGACCCGCGGTGGACCGGGGAAGCAAACCGGAAGTAGGTCTCAGGAAAAGAGTGAATAGGTATTTTCCCTTGTGGTTTCATTTTAAAAAAAATATTTAAAACAGAGTATGTGCTCAAAAGCGAAATTAATGCTGACAGTATAAAAACGGCATCAGTGGGCGTGAAGCAGCTAGCGCTGGGCAGAATTGAATACAACACAAAGAACCACTACCTCACGCGCATCTGCTGCGCGCTCCACTCTGCATATATCAATTTATGTGGAAGTGAGGGTGGAGACTAGACCACCAACCCTCACCTAACCGGAAATAGCCTCCCTCCACACAAACGGGATTGGGACCCGCGGTGGACCCAGGACTCTTCATTGGGTTTTTGAACTGACACTTTTTTCCTCGTTATATTAATTTATTTAGACTAAGGAGTTTCCTCTATGGAACACGCTTATTGTATTATTACTATTGTGACTGCGACTTTAACAAAATATTGTTCTATTTTATAACCAAATATCAATTGATGTAATATATTAACTTTTAATGCTGAAATCGAAAGATTAATGCCTAATGAATAAAAAGATGAAAAACTAGAACAAATTTACAATAAAACCCCTTGCACGCTGCATGAATTTTCGCGCAGTGCAGGCAAACTAAAGAATGGGTGGGGTTCGGACCGCCCTCGTCCGTTCTCCGCACACACCCACCGTGACATAGGCCATCCGGAAGGTTTCCGCAGCACGCAAGGGATTAATTCACACTAACTTTCTTTATTGACTGATTTAAAAGTCTTTAATGACTTATTGTTTAAGTAGATTGTAGGAAGCTGGCTCTGTATATACCATACCAAATTGACGTATAGTGTGCACAGAGTCAAGTGGAACCCCAAAGGTAGGCAGAGGTAATGTTAGATAGCACCTCACTCTCTATTTGTGGTAGTGTGGTCGAGCAGTAAGGCAGTATCAGAGGACAGTGTTAAGCATTTGTTGATAACACTCAGTCAGCAAATTAATTCACACTCTCAAAGACGGAACTTCAGACCAATTGTGTTTGTATAAAAATATTCTTTTAGTTATTTTATTTTCTAGAACCAAGAAAGCTAGGCACAGGTAAGCAATAAATACTTTACAGTAGTAATGCAATTGGAATACAGTTTGAATGATAATTGTATATGCACTTCAGTTTGATTTCCATAATGGATGCAGAGAAATGCAATACTTAGGCCAGGGCAGTGGGTTGGAGGGATGGCACACAGAGATGTGTGCCATGTCGATTCTTCACTCTGTTCTTTGTGTGTGTAAAGGTGCAGGGCCTCCAAGGGTGATACAATAAGTGCTGCAGCCCTTAGAGTTCTTCCCTTGTCACAGTGCCCTGGGTACTTGTGGTACCATTTACTAGGGGCTGACCTGTGGCTAGAGATGCCAATTGGGTTAGTTTTGGGGAACGGACACAGGCCGTGGGAACCTGATTGGCAGGGACCCAGGGCACATCAAGTCAAAATGCCTCAGTAGTCTGACAAAAAGTGGGGGGCTACCGCAATAGAAACCGACTTTCCTTCATAGACGATTGCTCTTCATTTTCTTTGTCAATGAACAAAAGTCCATAGGACCAGTGGCTGGAGTTATTTAATGATTACACTCTAGACTAAGATATAGAATACCCACTCCAATACAACCTTCATGCACACAGCCTTCATACAATTACAAAGGCATACAAAATTGCAGTTGGCTAAGCAAAATAATATTTCTACTAAAAAGGACAGAGTTTCTCACAGCGCAAATCCATATTCATGGGTTGGTAGCAAAAATGTAAACCCTTGCCTACTATTTTAATAAAGGAGATTGCCCTTTCCTCAATGCAGGCCTTTATACAGAGTAATGACAATCCAGCCTTAACTACATTGATGTTAACATATGCTCTTTATAGTTCATATGTCAGGCTTACTGCCTTTATCGTAACATCATATTCAGAACTAAGCCATGATCAATGGCTTGCCACTATAATCATCTTATTTCTTCTGTACTCAGTGCACAGCAAGCATTATTTTACAGTCCTGCTGTGTTGAGTGTCAGCTGTGCCACAAGCCAAAAAGTGCAATACAAGCATTATTTTCAGTAGAAGCACAAAACTTTGGCCCATTCAAATCCTGTACTCAAGAGAATAAAAATGTGGGTGGTTCCTAAATTCCTGTCTCAGTAGCACTCTGAAAACTCTTTTTTTGTTGATTACCTAAGGTCACCCGACAGCTGTGTTGTCATCCAAGAGCAAATCAGCCACATGGGAGATAACCCTCCTCCCGGAACCCGCCAAACAATATAAATCAAACTCTTTGTTCTCATGATACTGGATTCCTCATCAATATCGATTCACTAATCCACTGCACAGGTGAAACGATTACAGCAGAGCTTTCCAAACTGTGTTTCCCGACACAGTACTGTGTCGCCTGCAAATGGTGGGTGTGTCGCCGGCACTTAGTACATAACTGCTGCTAATTAAGAGGCATTCCTCTAGACACTCTGCTCTATGGGGGCCAGGCAATTCATAAGAAAGCCTCAGTAACAAGTAAATGGCCTTTTAAAGACCTGTGAAGTGCTAGGGTGTGGCTATGTGTGTGCCCGGGAAGGTGAGGTGAGGTGGCAGAGGGTGACAGACGGAGGGAGGGAGATAGAGGGCGGGAGATAAAGGGAGGCAGACAGAGGGAGGGAGACAGAGAGCGAGGCAGAGGGCAACAGACAGAGGGTGACAGACAGAGGGAGACAGACAGAGGGAGGGAGACAAAGGGAGGGAGACAGACAGAAGAAGACAGAGAGAGGGAAACCGTGGGAGACAGAGAGAGGGAGACAGAGGGACGGAGACAGCGGGAAGGAAATAGAGGGACAGAGACAGAGAGAGGGAAACAGGGCAACAGACAGAGGGCGACAGACAGACAGAGGGCGACAGACAGACAGAGCGACAGTCAGAGGGCGACAGACAGACACGGAGGGAGGGAGACAGAGGGAGGGAGACAGATGGAAGGAGACAGATGGAGGGAGACAGAGGGAGCAAGTTAGACAAGAGGGAGACTGACGAAGACAGACATAGAAAGGAGAGAGAGAGAGAGAGAGAGGTAGAGAGAGGGAGGGAGACAGAGAGACAGAGGGAGGGAGACAGAGAGAGAGAGAAACAGAGAGAGGGGAGACAGACAGACAGAGACAGACAGAGACAGGGACAGACAGAGACAGATAGAGGCAGAGACAGGGACAGGGGCAGACAGATAGAGGCAGAGACGGAGAGGGAGACAGAGGGAGGGAGACAGGGACAGACAGGGGCAGACAGACGGATGGAGGCATAGACAGGCCCAGACAGATAGAGGCAGAGACTAAGACAGAAAGGCAGAGTGACAGAGAGGGAGAGGGAGACGGAGGGAGAGAGAGAGAGGGAGACAGAGGATGACAGAGGGAGGAAGAGGGAGAGAGACAGAGAGGGAGGGAGACAGAGGGAGACAGAGAGAGGGAGACAGAGTGAGGGGGCAGAGGGAGACAGAGGGAGGGAGTCAGGGGGAGACAGAGGGAAGGTGAGGGAGACAGACAGAGAGGGAGGGAGACAGAGGGAGACAGAGAGAGGGAGACAGAGTGAGGGGGCAGAGGGAGACAGAGGGAGGGAGACAGAAGGAGGGAGACAGAGGGAGGGAGATAGAGGAGAGAGACAGAGGGAGACAGACAGAAGGAGACAGACAGAGGGAGACAGACAGACAGAGGGAGGCAGGCAGAGGGGGACAGAGGAAGAGAGACAGAGGGATGGAGACAGAGGAAGAGAGACAGAGGGAGGGAGACGAAGGAAGGGAGACAGAGGGACAGAGACAGAGGGAGGGAGACAGAGGGACGGAAACAGGGAGACAGAGAGCGGGTGACAGTGGAAGACAGACAGAGGGAGGGAGACAGACAGAGGGAGGAGAGCGACAGACAAAGGGAGGAGGGTGACAGAAGGAGGTAGACAGACAGAGGGAGACAGACAGACAGAGGGAGACATAGGGAGACAAACAGAGGGTGGGAGACAGAGGGAGACAGAGGGAGACAGAGGGAGAGAGATGGAGGGAGAGGAAGAGAGAGGGAGACAGATAGAGGGAGAAAGAGAGAGGGAGAGAGGGCAGGAGACAGAGAGAGGAAGGGAGAGATAGAGAGAGGGAGGGAGGCAGAGAGAGGGAGAGAAAGATGTGTTTATGCCGGGACTGGTGGCTCAGTGGACGAAGGCATCCACTGCAGGGGCCTTTGTTCAACCTCATGGTAACAGTTTTTTTGCACTAGCCCTGCCCCTCCCCCACTGACCCAGCCCCTACCAGTGCAGCCCTCGGCCACAAACCACACTGTAAGTTCAGCCCCTACCAGTGCAGCCCTCGGCCACAAACCACACTGTAAGTTTGGCCCGAGGGAAAGTTTGTGAGTACCCATGCTATAACGCAACACACATGCGTAGCTGTTGTGACGGGGTGTCCCTGCCATGAACAGGCAGCTCTCTGTGATAACGCATCACCTTGCAGCTGGTTGATGTAAATCATTTAATGAAAGCCTTAGTTGCAGGGGAATTAGAATGTCATTCTCAGGTTTACCAGGGATAAGACCCTCATTTAATCTTGTAAAGAACAGAAAAAATGAAAATATGTCCCAACCACCCAGGTCAAAACTCCTTGGCCTGCAATTTTCAATCAGGACAATCTGATTAGTGATCACTAACAGTAGCAGGGGTTAAATATTAGCGGTAATATGGGACTCAACATCCAGGCCTCAACTTCATTTGCGATACAAAAGGGGATGATGGACGGAGCGTTTGAACAAATCAAACACTCATCCCCAGTCAACTGATCTGGGTTTAATCCATCACCATTCTTTAGTTCACTCAGCCACCCCAGTTCAGACATGGCTATATGCAAATCAGTCTAACCCTGTGCCTCATGGGAACAGTCCAGCCCGAACTGCCAAGCCATGTCTTACCTTGACCGGAAACAAGCATCCTGGGACCGGTTTCGGATTCATAATCCTCATCAGCCAGGCTATCTTGAATCCAGTGGCCAAGTGAACAAGGGACTCACGTTTAAGCATACCCTGCCACACTTAGGGCGAACAAAGCGATACAAAAGGGGATGATGTCTCATCAGCCAGGCTATCTTGAATCCAGTGGCCAAGTGAACAAGGGACTCACGTCTGAGCATACCCTGCCACACTTAGGGCGAACAAAGGGTCAGAGCTGATTTGCATATAGCCAGTGTGTAACCCAGGGTGGTGTGGAGTGCAAAAAAACGATGGATTTAGGCCCAGATCCTTGTACTGGGGTGAATGTATGACATTGTTCTACATTCTGTCCATCAACTGTGTTTTTTGCAATTTTCACCCCGAGTGTGCTGGGGATGCTCAGACGTGAGTCCCAGGCTCTCCACACCACTGGAGTCAAGCTATCCAGGCTGATGAAGGCTGATAGCCAGAAACCGGTCCTTGGATGCTTGATTCCGGTCTGGGAAAGACATGGCTTGGTAGTTTGGACTGGACTGTTCCCATGAGGCACAGGGTCAGAGCTGATTTGCATATAGCCAGTGTGTAACCCAGGGTGGTGTGGAGTGCAAAAAAACGACGGATTTAGGCCCAGATCCTTGTACTGGGGTGAATGTATGACATTGTTCTACATTCTGTCCATCAACTGTGTTTTTTGCAATTTTCACCCCTAGTGTGCTGGGGATGATCAGACGTGAGTCCCAGGCTCTCCACACCACTGGAGTCAAGCTATCCAGGCTGATGAAGGCTGATAGCCAGAAACCGGTCCTTGGATGCTTGATTCCGGTCTGGGAAAGACATGGCTTGGTAGTTTGGACTGGACTGTTCCCATGAGGCACAGGGTCAGAGCTGATTTGCATATAGCCAGTGTGTAACCCAGGGTGGTGTGGAGTGGAAAAAAACGATGGATTTAGGCCCAGATCCTTGTACTGGGGTGAATGTATGACATTGTTCTACATTCTGTCCATCAACTGTGTTTTTTGCAATTTTCAACTTCATTTGCTGCAACTGTCAGTGACTTGTGAATGTACATATTCTAACAGAGTATACAACTTGTGAGTTGCTGAATTTCCTCTCTTGCAATATGATTATTACTACCTGTTTGTATGTGCTTGCCACATAGCCGTTGAGGTTCCACAACATCAAAAGACCAAGCACCAGGAAAAATGCCCAAGCAATAGTCCATTTTGTTTTATTAATGGTGGTTCCCTAAATCCCTGGGGCATGTGTCAATGTTTGCATGATTATATTCTTGCTTCAGGCACAAACCTAACCTTACACCTAGTTTTGCCAGTCACTGTTTTTGTTAGAACATATTCACAATTGCTTTATTAACCTTGCTGCGTTCTCAAATTTGCTTGAAAATGACCATTTGCCCACATTTTCTTTAAAGTTTTCTCTGGGGGAGATCCCCCCCCGAGCCCCTCTTGGGTGGTTTGGGCTTGCTTGCCAGCAGGGGGACTTTGTGCATGGTTCAAAAGGGTTGGCCATGCGTAAACCAGCCCTCTTTGTGCCGTAAATCACGGGGGCATGTGTCAATGTGTGCATGATTATATTCTTGCTTCAGGCACAAACTTACCTTACACCCAGTTTTGCCAGTCACTGTCTTTGTTAGAACAGATTCACAATTGCGTTCTCAAATTTGCTTAAAAATGCACCATTTGCCCACTTTAATTCCAAAATGTTCTTTCGGGGGAGAACCCCCCTTAGGTGGTATGGAGCCGCTCGCTACGCTGCCTTACTTTGTCCCAAAATTATGCATCTCCAAAAAGTGTGCCACCAACATGAAAAGTTTGGAAAGCTGTGGATTACAGTGTTCAGATGTGGCCACATGACACCATGGTTGACCGCATTCTAAACACCAGCAATAAACAAATAGAGAGTGAAGTGTACATTTAAGCTTAACATTTGGGTGAGAGCAAAATAATAAACATTCCACTGACATCTGGAAAATAATCACATTCACTCTCCATGGTGCAACTGAACAAAAGGCACCAGGGGCCTCATTTATGAGGCCTTGCATCAGTTTTGCGCTTCCGATGCGTCACTTTTTGTGACGCATCGGCGGCTTAAAACCTGCCTTCTGTTGAGCACTATTTACAAAGTGACGCATCTAAGCAGATGCGTCACTTTGTAAACCCCTGCGCTACATTATACCTGCGTCAGGTATAATGTATGCAGAGGGGGCGTTCCCCCGCAAAAAGCCTTGTAATAGTGACACAGTGAAATCTATGAGATTTCACTGCGTCACTTTTAGGACGCTGTTGTGTCAAAATCTTGCGCCTGCCTCACAGCAGGCGTAAGACTGACACAAGCCCTTTCACATGGGGCTTTCCCCATGTGAAAGGACGCATTGCTGGAGTTGCGTCATTTTTGTGACACACCCCAGCAATGCGTGACTTTTGCGCTTACAGATACGTCAGAAATACTGACGTATCTGTAACTCCTTGCGACATGATGCGTCACACTGTAAATATGATGCATCAATCATGCCGCAAGGAGTGCGCACTGAGAAGTGACGCATCGCTGCTTTGACGCAGCGGTGCGTCATTTCTCATAAATGAGGCCCCAGGTATTCCGACATGAATGGCGAGTTCAGTGGCTGTGAGGGGAAACCTGTGTCCCTTTTGAACCCCCCCAGCCGCTTGCCCCCTCTCGCCCGGATTGGGCTGCTAGCGGCTAGCTTGGGGGCGACCAATCTCTTTGCCCCCTTTTCACAGGCTTGACAGTAAGCTAGCAATAAACCAATCAGGTGGTTGTATGTCAGAATATCGTTCACATACATGGTGCTTGGTATGAATATTACGTCCTAAATATTGTTTGCAAACATATCACTCATTGATTGAAGATTTTCTATTATTAACTCCTAATTCTAATGTGGAGGATGTGTGTAAATGATATTTCGGAAACAATAATTTTGTCAGATAATATTTAGTCCACAATATTCTGGTACTTTACAATTGTCGGAATTTGTGTATTACCTGAATGCCTTAAATTTAAATCCCATTGAGTCCACTCAGTCTATCACAGTTCTAAGATTGAAAACCTGAGTACCATAGGTAAACAATTTTTGAAAATTATGTATCACCGTTCACTATTTGAAGGTATGAAGTATAAACCAAAAATTCTGTGATTCTCTGTAGCTAATTATGCCGGCTACCTTTGATGCAAATAGAGAAGTTATGGCATGAAGCATTTTGATTTTACTACATGTGTTTTGCAAGTTTCCAACCTTTTCATCAAAATAATTCAATACTCTTTCACTGAACGTAATAATATTTCACTACATTAGGAGACAATTGGGCTCCCTTGAATTCTCCTGGGCTGTTGTTGGACATTTCTTGACGTGGTACACTGTACATCCATTGGTTGTAATCTGTCTTTTGAATTAGAAAGTGTGTGTTGGACACGAGCATATGTTGACAGAGTGTTGGAAAAACCTTATTCTCTCTGTCATTGTATCATGTGCACTTTCCCTTGCAAACAATCGTGCAAATGCATAGGTGCTGTATCATTTTTATTAGGCCTGGCTTTGGCCAGGACCTATTGAGGTCACTACAAATGTAATATGCTTATATATAAGAGCTTTGAGCCAGCCTTCATCATCCTTTTGTCCGTTGTTGTGTTATTCACATTTTCTTCCACCCACTGCAGCATACAGACTGGGGTAGTGGGTCAGCCCACTTCAGCCACTGGCTCACCTCAATGTCAGCGACAGTATTCTTCTCTTTCGTAAAGACCAAACCCTCATAAAGCAGTTCTCTTCACTACCACGGACTGCAATGGAAAAGTGCACTTTATGAGGTTTAAAAAATATTTTTGTTTTAACCATTGTTTATTTTGGGAATTGATTAGCTCCAAAAACAAAAAGTTTACAAAAACCATGTGAAAAAACAAGCATCGAGATAGCCAAAAAGCAGGTAGCAACGCCAGACGTATTGGTTTTGCCAATGCTTGTGTTATTCTAGGACACAATTAACTGGCCCTTGTAAATAATTACACACAAACACAAGACTGGCTTTAGCATCGGTGGCACCTGGTCCGATGATCTTTGTTGCCCCCCGACTACCTCCTCTCCATGGATTCCCTCCCTGCCACTCTCCAACGGTGTCGCTCATCTTACCATAGACCCTCTTACACACTTATTTAACCACAGTGTAGGGTGGAAGAGTCTTTTATCTCACACATACATATTATACAGAAAGAGTGAATGGCACAGCTTTGGAAATTCACTGCCCCCATCCTCATTCTCTTTCCATTTAAAAATCTAAAGAGGATAGTCTAGCAAAGTTCTCTCACAAAGTGCATCCAGCAAACAGTATAAGTGCATGTGTACACACATTAAACTGCAGTGTAAGTCAATGGCCTTCACAAGCACTTACACCAGCAATCTTTCCCAAAGCCAAGTGCTTGTGAAGGCCATATATATATATATTCACTGAAAAAAACCATAGGTTTCACACTCGTTATAGTTAGGAATTAGAATTTAAAAAACCTTTGAATTTCACTGAAAAAACCATAGGTTTCACACCAGTTATAGTTAGCTGAACATTTTACTCATACAAAACCATTGAAATTCCCATGTTATAGTTAGTTGGACTCACTATAACTCGCGCACCCGCAATCCACTGCTGATGATGTCACATATTACATCATTCATGACATGGTCAGTGACATCACTGATGACATCACTGATGACATCTCAAATGACATCACTGATGACATCTCAAATGACATCACTGATGACATCACTGATGACATCATCCAGTGAATGTGTGTTCCTGTAAAGTTAAAATGTGTTTAACATATTGAATAATGAGTGTATGTATGAATGTCTGGATGAAGGATTTAGTAGGTGCAAGACTGACTGTATGAGTGAGTGATTAAATGTGTCTTACTGAATGCATTGGTTAGTGACTAAACTGTCTGAATGTGTGCATCAGTATGTCTGTTGTTGTGTAAGCTGCTGCATGTGTTGATCAGTAGCTATATGAGTGGCTATGTGGGTTATTGATTGGTTGTCCAAGTATTTGAATGTGAGGGTGAGTGTGTGTGTGGGTGGCTGGGAGGTGTGTGACTCTGTGCATATATGTGTGAGCAGTTGATTCACTTGGTATATGGGTTCAAGAGTGCATGTGGAAAGAGCTGTATGGGTGGTTGACTGTCTGCATGGGTGTGTTGGTGAGTGAATGGCTATCTCAGTGCTCCATGTCCAAGTAAGTACATATGTAAAACACAGTGCATGTGAGAGTTGGCATATATAAATGACTAAACATCAGAGCCTGTGATTGCGTAAGTGACTGTATGGATGAATTTGTACTTGTATCAGTGATTGTAAAAGAGAGTAAGTATGTGTTAGTATAAGTTTGAATAAGTAAGGTTTAGTGTGTATAACTTTGTAGTTGAGGAAATGGGAGTGTGATTGATTCTTTGCATAACTGACTAGGTGTTTGAGTAACTTTGTGGATGAGTGTCAGCATGTAAGTGTCTGTATAGGTGTATGAGTGGATATGATAGTGTTCTATTGATGAGTGACTGTATGTATGAGTGATTGTATGGGTGAATGAGTGGATGTGTGTGTAGACCTAGGAATCAGTGAGTGCGTATGTAGTTACGGGTATTGGTGTGTCAATAATTTCAGGAATGTAGTTTGTATTTAACACTGGGTGTATCAAAGGTTAGATTAGAGTGTGAGGAGGTGCATCGTATTATCACATGGAGGATGTCATCAGTGATGTCATTTGAGATGTCATCAGTGATGTCATCAGTGATGTCACTGACCATGTCATGAATGATGTAATATGTGACATCATCAGCAGTGGATTGCTGGCGCGCGAGTTATAGTGAGTCTAACTAACTATAACGTGGGAATTTCAATGGAGTAAAATGTTCAGCTAACTAGCTAACTAACTATAACTGGTGTGAAACCTATGGTTTTTTCAGTGAATTTCAAAGATTGTTTAAATGCTAATTCCTAACTATAACGAGTGTGAAACCTATGGTTTTTCAGTGAATTTCAAAGGTTTTTTAAATGCTAATTCCTAACTATAACGATTGTGAAACCTATGGTTTTTTCAGTGAATTTCATAGTTTTTTTAAAAGCTAATTCATTTGTATATCGACTTTGTAACCTACGATTATTTTTTTTTGTTAGCTGTTTTTTACAACAATTAATTATATTTAAAAAAAAAAATTATTTGTTAAATGTATATATTTTTTTAACATTTTTTCCTGGTGCGCTCAGGGTGCCCGCACCGGTAAGCTCTCCCGAGAGCGCACCGAGAGCGCTATTTCTGCGTTCCTAAAAAAAATATGTATGAAAAGTAAATAATAATGGAAGACATTTAGTACCATACTTATAAAAGCAGTATTTTTGATTTACGAAATGAAAATGATTTTGCATTTCCGTAAAGCTATCAAAACGTCACTCAGGCGTGCCGCATAAGCGCCCCCGGAAGCGCCTACATTCGCGCCGCGTAAGCGCCCCCGGAAGCGCTCCGGTGCGCGCAGCGTAAGCGCGTCAAGTCATGTGACCTTAAAATAACTCTTTTCATTGGTTGCTAACAGTTTTTTTTACAAAGAATGAAATCCCCACCCATTTCCTTCACTTCTTCTTTCACTTTTGTGACTGCAAGACCTGTCTTTTTGCTATCAAATCTATGTTGGATTACCATGGCTTCCAGAGCATCCAGCAGTGAAGATGACACAGAGGTATTTATTGATGAAGAGGTTCCTCAGCCCAAGATAAAAGAACACTTCATATGGAAGTTTTTTTCCAAATGATCAGAAAAAAGTAAATGCTCCAAAGGTGGAGTGCAGGATTTGTCACACTGTCCTGTCACGGGTTGACCCCACCAAGAAATATTCATTTGGAAACTCCACTATGATTCGCCATGTCGAGAGGAGGCACCCCCAGAACTATGCCCGGGAGAGTGTCAAGGCTCTGGCACGAGAGGCTTCCAGTGATGGGGCCTCTACTTCAACCGGAGGACCAACTACATCAGTGAGGGGCGATCACAAGAGCTGATTCCTAACATTCAGCCTGCTTTTAATAGAGGCGTTATTAAATGCAGAGATTGTGATCAGCTACTTTGCTATGGGGAACAAAGTGTTCTGCTCATGGTTCGAGCATTAGAGAACCATCGCTGCCGTTCCCAGCCCTATTTTTTTATTTATTTTTGCTCCTGTTGAGCAGTTTCCCATTCCCTGTTTTTGTTTTTGTTCAAAAAAAAGGAAAAAAGAAAAAAAGAAAAGTTCTTTTCAGAACTACCTTCAATTCTCATCAAAGAGCTGTATTCTTAAAAAAATGAAAAAGAGTAAGTGAAGTGGAGTGCATTGAGAGAGGAGAGGAAAATGAGTGAGAAAGCAAAGAAAGGGACGAGAGGAGAAGGGAAGTGAAGTAGGGGGACTGAAAGAAGGTGAGTGTGGGGAAGGAGAGTGAGGAGAAGGAGAGTGAACATGGGGAATGTGGATCTGTGAAGAAAATGTAGTAAAGGAACGGGGGTGTGGAAGGGTAAGAAAAGAGCAGTGATTTCTTAGGAAAGAGTGGAGATACAGACTGGATAAAGACAAGTGAGTGTGAGACCAGGTAAGTAAGGCAGTGAAGAAACAGAGAAAGGGAAAGAAAAAATAAGAGTAGAAGACTGATGGCCTCATTTATGCACCTGCCTCACAGCAGGCGTAACACTGACGCAGGCCCTTTAACATGGGCCTGGCCCCATGTGAAAGGATGCATTGCTGGGGTTGCGTCACTTTTGTAACACACTCCAGCAATGCATCACTTTTGTGCTTACAGATACGTCAGAAATACTGACGTATCTGTAACTCCTTGCGACATAATGCGTCATACATTAAATATGACGCACGAGTAGAAGACTGAAGGCCTCCTTTATGAGGCCATGCATCACTTTTACGCCACCGGTGTGTCACTTATTGTGACGCACTAGTGGTGTAAAAATTGCACCTTGTTGAGTCATATTTACAAAGTGACACATGTACGTAGATGCGTCACTTTGTAAACCCTTGCGCCACATTATACCTGCGTCAGGTGTAATATATGCAAAGGGGGCGTATTGACGCAAGAAAGGGTCGTAGAGGTGACGCATTGTATTCTATGAGATTTCACTGCGTCACTTTCAGGGCGCTGTTGTGTCAAAATTTTGCACCTGCCTTACAGCAGGCGTAAGACTGACGCAGCCCTTTTCACATGGGGCTGGCCCCATGTGAAAAGATGCATTGCTGGAGTTGCGTTTCTTTTGTAACACACTCCAGCAATGCATCACTTTTGCGCTTACAGATATGTCAGAAATACTGACGTATCTGTAACTACTTGCGACATAATGCGTCATACATTAAATATGACGCATGAGTAGAAGACTCAAGGCCTCATTTATGAGACCATGCGTCACTTTTACGCCACCTGTGCGTCACTTTTTGTGACGCACCAGTGCTGTAAAAAATACACCTTGTTGAGTCATATTTACAAAGTGACGCATCTAGGTAGATGCGTCACTTTGTAAACCCCTGCCATCATGTCATGAGTGATGTCACTGACCATGTCATGAGTGATGTAATATGTGACGTCATCAGCAGTGCATTGCACACGCAAGTTATAGTGAGTCCAACTAACTATAACGTGGGAATTTCAATGGTTTTACGCGAGTAAAATTTCCAGCTGACTATAACTGGTGTGAAACCTATGGTTTTTTTCAGTGAATTTCATAGGTTTTTTAAATGCTAATTCCTAACTATAACTGATGTGAAACCTATGGTTTTTTCAGTGAGTTTCATAGGTTTTTTAATAGCAAATCTCTATAGGTATGAAATGTAATATTTTTTATAATGAATTTTATATTTTATAATTATGTAATTTTTTTTAATCTTTATTTATTCATTTATTTATTTTTGTGCCCAGGAGCGCTCCAGGAGCGCATACCGATGCGCTCACCGGTGAGCGCAGTGTTACGGCGCGCCCCAGGGCGCGTACCGGTGAGCGTCCCCTTAGCGCTATTGCCACGAACGAAAACAACATCGTGACGTATCGCGTAGCCGCGTGATGCGTCATATGACGCACGGCGTAACAGCATCCGGAAGCACTCGAGCGCATACGATCGCGCAACGTAAGCGCCGCCGGGCGCGCCCTAGGGCGCAACTACGGGCGCGCCCTGGAGCGCGACAACGGGCACGCCCCGGGGCGCATCCCCGGGCACGCACCGGGGCACGTAGCGTAAGCGCGTCGGGTCATGTGATCTGAAAATAACACTTTTCATTGGTTGAGATCAGTTTTGGTTTCCAAATGATGAAAGCCCGGATCATGTGACTTGAAAATAACACTTTTCATTGGTTCAGAACAGTTTTGTTTTCCAAATGATCAAAGCCCCCACCTTTTTTCCTCATTCTCACTTTGTTATTTGAGTGAGGAAGACCTGCTTTTTCCTTACAGAGATGGCTACAGTCATACCAGCAGCTGGAGCATCTGCCCCACCACCACCACCACCACCATCAAAAAGACCACCAGAAGATCACATTGGTGGTCAAGAAGAAGAGGAGGAGGATGATGAAGAGGAGGAACAGACATGGCACTTCCTGCCTGAAGATAATCCCCCATACAAACCCAAAGAGCACTACATATGGGAGTATTTCAAAATCCCAAGGGGTTTCAAAAAAGTCAACGCTGCGAAGGTGACTTGTCTGATCTGTGGTGCTGAGCCGTCCAGGGGGAACCCTAACAAAAAAATTTCCTTTGGGAATCATACTATGATTCGGCACATGATGCGTTTGCACCCTAACAACTATTCTGCAGCAGAGGTAAGGGACCTCTGCAGTAAGCTACCCCAATCAACAGCCAGACCCTCAACATCGAAAGAACCCACTCCATCAGGTCCAGAGGCAAGGGAGACAGTCCCAAATATACAAACAAAGTTTGGGGATTACAAAATTGTTTGTATATATTGCAACAAAACAATTAATTATGGTCAGCAAAGCATCACGCTAATTAATGTTGCTATGGATAACCACAAATGCCCGAGGAAACCGTAATTTTTCCTGATTTTTTTTGTGCTCCAGTTGAGCCATTTTCAATTCCCTGTTTTTTGTTTCTCCCCAAAGAAAATACAAAAAAATATAAAACTGTTCAGAAAAGCCAAAAAAAGTAAAAAAAATTCAAAAAAACAATAAAAAAATATAAAACAACAAAAAGAATAAAAAAACAGTTCTTTTTAGAACTACCTCTAATTTATAAAAAAAAAAACATTTTTAAAAAACTCTGTCATTCTTTTTTCTCAACGGTACGCGTAATGCTACGCTCCCGGTACGCGTACCGGGGCGCGCACCAAAAAAAAAAAAGAAAAAAAAAGAATGAAGGAGTGAGCATGAGGGAAAGGGACAGAGAGAGTTATGTTAAAAGAAAGAGAGCTAGAGGGAACAACACAAAGGCACTGTGTATTAGATAGTAAAACAGTGAGGGAGGATTAGAAAAGAGAAGTGACTCTAAGTAAAGAGCGGTAAAAGAGGGTGGATAAAAGTGAATAAGGGTAAGACATGGGGAGTGACAGACAGAAAGGAGAGAGACAGTAAAGGAAGGAGTGACTGAAAGGGAGTGAGTGAAGCAGCAAACAAAGGTAAGTGAGGGAGTGTGGGTGAGTTGTAGGGAGTGAGCATGACGAAAGAGTATTGACAGATTGAGGGGAGAGAGACAGCGACGATAAGAGAGACAAAGTGAAGGAACGGAAGTGAAGAACTGTGAGGACAGATGGACTGAGAGAAGGAGTGACAGGAGTAAAGTAAATGATTAAGGGAAAGGGTATGAGTGAGGGAGCAAAGGAAGGGAACAGAGGGTAAGGGAAGTAAAGCAGGGGGACTGAAAGAAGTTGAATACGCGAGGGGAGTTAGGGAAAGGGGAGTAAACATGGAGGATAAGAATAAGTGAAGGAAGCAGAGTAAGGAAACAGGAGTGAGGTAGGGTGAGAGAATAATAGTGAGGTTAAAGGAAAGGGTGATGACAAACTACATATTTTTTGTCATACTTACCATATAATTAATGTAACTTTAATTACATTTTTTTTACTACACTTTGTATCTGTAAAAGAGAGAAGAAAAAACAAGTTATAATTAGTAAAAAATGTATTTTAAAATAAAAGATACAAATGAAGAGGTTAAAAATTATAACAGTGTATTTAGAAATAAAGTAAGAGTGAAGGACACAGAAAGGGAAATAAAGTAAGGTAGGAGGACAAAAAGAGGGAAAAAGAAATAGAAGGAGAGCAAATTACTAAGAGTAAGGCATATAGATTCACTGACAGAGAGGAAGAGAAGAAGAGAGAAATGAACTGAAGGTAAGAAAGATACTAAAAGAATGTTAGTTAGCAAAACTAAATCAGGAAACAGGAGTAAGGAAAAAGATAATGACTGAGAGGGAAAGGAGTCTAATTAAGGATGCATTTAGAAGAATGAGGAATGGAAGATAACTGAGAGTAAGTGAAGGAGAGTCATAGAGTGGAGGGATGAAAGGAGAGAGGATAATATAGAAGGATTGAGGGAAAAGGAGTGAGGAAGTTAGTAGACAAAGAAACTAAGGGAAGGACTGAGTAAAGTGGAGTACAATGAGTGAGGAAAGGAAATGAGTAAGGGAGCAAAAAAAGGAAAGAGGGGAGAAGAGGACTAAAACAGTGGTACTGAGAGAAAGTGATTCGGTGATGAAAGTAAAGAGAAGGACACTGAAAGATAGGAAATGAGGGGTAGTAATGGAACCAGCGTAAAAGAAATGGGATGAAGAACGATGAGAGAGGAGCAGTGAAGTTGTTGTAAGAGAAATGATAGAAGGTAGATAAACACAAGTGAACATAACACAAGGAGAGTGAGGGACTGAGGACATAGAGGTAGTGAACGGAAAATAGAGAGAAGAGGTCAAAAGAAAGGAGCAAACAAAGATAAGCGAGGGAGAGTGGGTGAGTTATAGTGATAGAGTGCGACAATACTGCTCAGTGAGTAAAGAGGAATTACTAAAAGAGCAAAGGAGGAAAAGACGGGAAAGGGAAGTAAAGCAGAGAGACTGAAAGCTGAAAAGTGATGCAAGGGAGAGAGGGGATGCAGACAGTTGAAATGAGAATGAGGGGTTGTGAAAGAAGTGGAGTAAACGAATGGGTGTGAAACAGAGTGAGAGAAAGGCAGTGTGAGTGAGTAAAGAGAGCTGAAAGAGAGAGGAAAAAGGAAAGAGAGTGTGAGACAATGGGAATACAATATAAATTACACAATACAAACTGTAGAATAATTTATGCAACATGTTAGATAGTTTATTTTTGCTGTTCTCAGAACATATTGAATTTCACTAAAAACAGTGAGTTCAAACTATTCATCATATGACAGCGGGGAAAAAAACACAATCAAAAAGACTGTGTTTAAAAAAAACATCTAAACTTACAAATCACATATCTACACTAATCTTTGATTCACTTACTTTTCCTGTAGGCCAAATAGTACATCATGAAGGTCCTTTACATTGGAAGGTACTCTGCTGTTCTCTAAAAATTCAATTTCATCGACTCTCCAGAAAAAAAGCTCCAAGAACATCTGAAATATGTCTCAATGTTTTCATATACTCCTTCTGTTCAGTCATGACTCTTTCCTCATTCCTTCACCTTTCCTTCAGGCCAAATAGTGTCAGATGTATCAGTATATTTTCAAATTAGTTAAAACAAACTCTAAAATTACCGTTTTCCCGACGTTCTGAAAGAAAGGCTCAAACAACATTTTCACAATATGTAAATATTCATAATTCCATCTATGGCTCTCTCATGTTGAACATTTCCTATAATACTGATATCACTTACTATGCGATCCACTTACCATACCTTTATGAGAACTATAATTTTTATATTATCTTCATCACTGTTACAATATAATTTTAAACAGCAAACTAACTTCTATTAACTGCTCCCGTCTTCATAGGGCAATTACCTTTACTTAAATGTTGGTTCTAAAAACACTAGGTATGAATTTTTTAAGTCAAAAGGCAAACGTTGTTTGAAAGTCAAATGAGTGTCATTACAGTGGGTCCAACCTTTACGACATTTTAAATAGCATGTGTAATGCCCTGATTTTGTTGAAGGACCGTCATGATAAATAATAGCTACAGTTGAAAAAGTTCTTCCTGAAATTGATAACTGAGAAGCCACAACATTTTTAATAGAAGTTGTCAATTTACTTCCATCAGGTCTACATCGTTGGAACATTAAAATGACATACTGACCATAATTTTGTATAAATAATGTGGACAGCATTGCAGACTTACATTGGCTACACACCATATTGTGATCAGCTGCTTTAACTAGATTATTAAAAGACACTGATTTGCAGTCTGGTAAAGTCAAATATATAAATCTTTCAGTGTCTATTGTAGTACTACTTGATAAACTACAGTTGTCGCAGTCATGCTGCCATTGATAAGAAAGGCTAAAAAGATTTTTTATATCTACACCTTCATCTTCCAATACATATACATTAAAAATTCCTGACAATCCAGCTGAATATTCTGTGAAAATTGATTTTGACCAGAACATATGTCTAGGAGATTTCAAATTTCTGAAACACTTTCTATTTTTGCTCTATCACTGCTACATTTCTCAAACACAGAATTCAATAAACAGCAGAATGTTTAATCCCGATTTTCAACAATCTGTTCTTGTAAATTTTGAAGAAATAAAACAACATTAACCACTACATTAGCATAGCAGTTGACACCAGAACTGTTTTCAAACTGAAATCCAAGAACATCTTCAACAGAATCCTTTTTCCTTCTGCTTACAATTACAGTTTCATCTACTTTTTGTCTTTTTGCTACTACCTCACTGCAATTATTCTCATTTCTTCTTTTTCGGCCTACCACACGTTTTTCAAACAGAGGATATTGAGGCAAATGTGGAGCATACTCTCTTCTTAACCTATTGTATTCTTTAACACAATCTAGATCTGCACAAATCTTTGTTTCATCACACTCAATCAAGTACAATCCTGATAAAGTTCTGACTCGTGATAATGCCACATATGCCATACCCTCTTTAAACACAGAACTTCCAATGTTCACCAAAGCACTATCTACACTTAAACCTTGAGATTTATGTATTGTCACCGCATATGCCAAACAAACAGGAAACTGTTTTCGGCGAACATAAAAGTCTTTCACAAGCAAAAATCTAGCTGAACATCGACAAATTTGTTCTATTTGGTCAATGCCATCAAATTTAATTTTTAAAATTTCAATTCCATCTCTATTTTTGTAATTTACAAAATCAACAACATGACCCATTGCTCCATTTATCAGACCTCTTTCAACATTTAAATTCCTTCTCAAAATGATACGACAATTTAAACACACATTCAGAGTCTTTTCAAAACCAGCAGTTTTGGATATAGTCTTCTCTAATGAATCCAATTTTGATTTCAAATTTTCTGACAAAATAATTGTTGCTCCCATATGCTCTATTTTATCTATAGCTTCCAGTTTCACAATCTCTTCATTTTCTAACTTTAACATTTTGTTGTTGAAGATGGAACATTCTTTCAGAGTTGGCAACAAACATATCTCAGATTTCTTCTCGTTAATTTTCTTAAAAATATTCTCTGGAAGAATGTTTTCATTTGGGTACAAATTTGAAATTAATCGTGCATGTAAAGCTTCTTTCCCATGCTGACTTACTTTTCCGATTCTTACATCTTGTAGAATATTTTTATAATCTTCATCCTTTGCCTGTCGCATATTTTGGAGTAGTTCTGCATATTTGAAATTTAACCATATATTAACGTTTCCAATGCTTCCTAGGCACTTCCTGGTATCTTCATGCGTGACCATTTTAAACACTGGTTGTCCTTTCACTGGAGTCAACTGCAGTAGATCTCCAAAAACAATAATGTGTTTCCCTCCAAATAACACATCATACTCTGCTCTAAGAATTTCTTGCATTCTCAAATGCACAAAAGCAAGCATTAGATTTGAGACCATGCTTACTTCATCAATGATAAGAAGTTTCATTTTCTTCAGGACTCTGGAAACTTCGGAACACGCATCTCCAGATAGCTGGTGGTATTGCAATTTGTTATCATGCTCGACTGGTAGCATCAGTAAACGATGTAAAGTAATCCCTTTAATGTTATGAGCTGCCAGCCCAGTTGGAGCGGTAACAACACAAGACAGCGGTGATTCAGTCCTTTTCTGCAGATAAGTTGCAATTGCTTTAATCAGAAAACTTTTTCCAGTTCCCGCTTCTCCACTCACGTACAGTCGGACAGGCTTAAATGATGTACATGGCAACTCTTTTTTCTCATGACTGAATCCATGTTCAATCTGTTCTGTGACTTCGTCATATATCTGTTTCTGCTCAAGGTTTAGTTGTTTCACCAAATCTTCTAAGTTAACTACATCATCTTGAGCTTGTTCCATAGCTCTTTCCACCTCATCCATGGCAGTGGCAGCTTCATTTTGAATAATTGGTCCTCCAAGTGGATCCTGACTCAATGAAGCAGAACTCTGACTGTCTTGAGAACTGTCTCTAGCAATCTCTACAGCAATTGTGGCTTCTTGCTCTATTTCTTCGTTCAACATTTGCAGATAATTTGGAAAAACAGGACATTCTATGGTATCCTTGGTCGCATTAAAAGAATCTTCGTAACAGAGAAAATCTCCAAGTAGTTCCTCTTCTGTACACCATGGCTTAAAGAGTTGCAAAAGAGCTAAATAGTAAAATTCCCTTTTCTCTGGATTTTCGCAACTCATTTTTCGATGATTAATCAAATGGCCTTTTCTCTGCTTCACTAGACATCCTTCACAGCCAATGACAGCATATATTCCATTATTTATATCTTCTCTGATGTTCCTCTTATAAATATATCTTTGGAGAACTTCATAGAGACAAGCCTTCTCAAGGTAAGGACTTCTATTTGGATAGTATGTATCCAACATGTTTGTCTTCAAAATATCTGTACTTTCTGGTTCTTTCTCCGCCAAATACTCTATTTCTTGTACAGATTTCAAAACTCGGTTTCGTGTTGCAGCAAGACCTAGACTCATCCAAATGATGGTTCTAGATTTGGCATATAGACTTGCTGATGACAATCGATCAGAGCATTCATATGCTCCAATTTCTCGATGTGACAACATCTTCAGACTGTAACTGTATAATTTCTTGCTTAGACTCTTTTCATGTGAAATATCCTCCCACATTTCCTTCAGTTCTGTCTTTTCTTTTTTTGTGATGTAAGATGTCACATATCGAGCCACAGCAATAGAGTTGTCAGCAACGAACTGAATATCCATGTTAGCATTCCACATGGACAAAATCACTGGGTTGTAGTCGTTGATGTACTTGGACTCTTCGTTTCTTTTTAAATTGTATGTATTTTTTGGTGATTTCCTCGTCACAGTATGTCGCAGAGAAGACATCAAATTATTTACACTTCCTTTAGAAATCACTGGTCGTGAAACCCGAAACGACATTTTGTGTAGGACTTGTCCTTGTTTCTGAATTTTTGACGACAGTACTTTCCACAACGATGGGATTGAAAGCGTAAAACTTGTTGCCTTAAACTGTTTTCTTCTGTAGTTTTCGGAACAGCACATGTTGAATACTCTTCAATGAACCTCATCACTGTCTCATCCGAATCTGTTCCAAATTTGGGTGCATCTTTAATCCACAACAACATATGTATGTGAGGAGCACCTCTCGCTTGATACTCCTTTCTCCAAAAGAAATCCAAAACCTCTCCAAGGGGAGGATTTATTTTGTTGGTAATAAAAGACATCATAGCTTCAAATCTATGATTGAAATATCTGCATACATTCACTGGATCCAAAGAACACAGTTCTCCAGCAGTTTTGAATTCTATATTTTGTATATTTGCATTTGCCTCTCGTAGAAATTGAAGTAAGTCGTCCCATGCATACTCGGCACAGCTAAGAGTGAGGAACCATGTAGGAGTTCCTAAGTTTCTTAGCATACATTTCAATTCCCCATGACGATGGTACCAATACTCATTGGTACCAAGCTGACATGCCATGAGATTGATTAGATGAGTTCCAAAATATTATCTTACAGATTCACTTTCTCCATAAAGTCCCTCGCCTAAACATTTTGCAGATGTGCTCCACTTTTCAGTATATGGTTTACTGCATAAGAAAGCCCAGACAAGTCACTTTCATACAGTAGATGAAACAAATATGGAATGCATTGGCGAAACCTTGGATCTTCAGCATATAATCTTAAAGTTCGATATTCAGATGCAGGAATTTGAAGTGGTCGATCGTCATATCGTCCACCTCGACCTGTTGGAAATAAATGTGGAAAACAACGAGCTTCCAAACTTTCTTCCCATACACTAATGGGACTTCCTTTTGTTGCTTTCATTTGAAACAAGTCAATTGCATTCCCCATCACTTCTTTGGAATGCAAAGGATGAACAGTATAATGTTCATATATTTCTTCACTTCTAGACACATCAACTTTTTCAATTTGGCCAGCTGAACAATCACTGTCTTCATCTGCAGCTGTTTCCTCTGCTTCAACACATACATGTTTGTAATACTCATTGTTTTTGACCAAATACAACGTTGCCTTTTTGACTTTCCTAACATCCACTAAATCTTGTCAGATTTTCTTACTCTTTGTCGGAACCCCCATTAACTAGAATAACCAGAGGTTCCCCTTCCACTTTCTCTACACTGTGTCTAAGAGTGCAGTGGGGGATAGGCTTCATGAAGCCTACTCCACTGCACTCTTAGACACAGGCCTCACCACCTATGCTCCCCAGGAAAGGCCTCTCTCCCACTACAGTCTTGAACACAGGCCTCACCTCCTCTGTCCCTCTGGACATGCCTCACCTCATCTGCACAATCTACTTGCTAATCTGAGGTAACACAGGTGACATTATTGTGAAAGGTTGAATTATATTTATTTAATCATGCAGACACTATTTATTCCTTCTCAAAAATCTAAAAGTCATTGATTTGCACCAAAATCGTTTTTTAAATAACATTTTAAACACAAAGCGCAGGTCCTATGAACAAGCATTCAGTCTCCATGAGTACAGTGGAGAGGACTGACCTCCTCTGACCCTTGGACAGGCCTTACCTCATCTGTGTCCTCTGGACAGGCCTCAATGTATTGGGTATAATTTATGGTAACTGGGTGCAGATGAGGTCACGCATGTCCAGGAGTGTAAATAAGCTGAGGCCTGTCTAAGGATGCAGATCAGTTGAGGTCTATTCAGGGTTGCAGATGAGGTGAGGATTGTCCAGGGTTGCAGAGGAGGTGAGGCCTGTGTCTAAGAGTGCAGTGGGGGATAGGCTTCATGAAGTCTAGTCCACTGCACTCTTAGACACAGGCCTCACCACCTATGCTCCCCAGGAAAGGCCTCTCTCCCACTACAGTCTTGAACAAAGGCCTCACATCCTCTGTACCTCTGGACATGCCTCACCTCATCTGCACAATCTACTTCCTAATCTGAGGTAACACAGGTGAGATCATTGTGAAAGTTTCAAATGTATTTCTTTAATCATGCAGACACTATTTATTCCTTCTCAAAAATGTAAAAGCCATTATTTTCCCCAAAATCGTTTTTCACATCACATTTAAGAAACACAGCACAGGTCCTATGTACAAGCATTCCATGTCACTACTGAAACTTCACAATTTCACAAAATACAAATCCTCTATCTTGCAAATGTTGATACCAAGCATTATCAAAAAACATGACAGAAACCAACAGCAAAGAAGCTCAATCTGCTTCCTAGTATGAAGTAACACAGGTGACATCATTGTAAAATGTTCAAATGTATTTCTTTAATCATGCAGACACTATTTATTCCTTCTCAAAAATGTAAAAGCCATTCATTTTCCCCAAAATCGTTTTTCACATCACATTTAAGAAACACAGCACAGGTCCTATGTACAAGCATTCAATTCAACTACTGAAACCTCACTATTTCACAAAATACAAATCCTCTATCTTGCAAATGTTGATACCAAGCATTATCAAAAAACATGACACAAACCAACAGCAAAGAAGCTCAATGTGCTTCCTAGTATGAGGTAACACAGGTGACATCATTGTAAAAGGTTTAAATGTATTTCTTTAATCATGCAGACACTATTTATTCCTTCTCAAAAATGTAAAAGCCATTCATTTTCCCCAAAATCGTTTTTCAAATCACATTTAAGAAACACAGCACAGGTCCTATGTATAAGCATTCAATGCAACTACTGAAACCTCACTATTTCACAAAATACAAATCCTCTATCTTGCAAATGTTGATACCAAGCATTATCAAAAAACATCACACAAACTAATTGCAAAGAAGCTCAATGTGCTTCCTAGTATGAGGTAACACAGGTGACATCATTGTAAAAGGTTCAAATGTATTTCTTTAATCATGCAGACACTATTTATTCCTTCTCAAAAATGTAAAAGCCATTCATTTTCCCCAAAATCGTTTTTCACATCACATTTAAGAATCACAGCACAGGTCCTATGTACAAGCATTCAATTTCACTACTGAAATTCAACCATTATCAAAAAACATGACACAAACCAACAGCAAAGAAACTCAATGTGCTTCCTACTCTGAGTTAACACAGGTAACATCATTGTGAAAGGGTCAAATTTATTTCTTTAAGCATGCAGACACTATTTATTCCTTCTCAAAAATGTAAAAGCCATTCATTTTCCCCAAAATCGTTTTTGACATCACATTTAAGAAACACAGCACAGGTCCTATGTACAAGCATTCCATGTCACTACTGAAACTTCAAAATTTTACAAAATACAATTCCTCTATGCAAAGAAACTCAATGTGCTTCCTACACTGAGTTAACACAGGTAACATCATTGTGAAAGAGTCAAATTTATTTCTTTAAGCATGCAGACATTATTTATTCCTTCTAAACAATTTAAAAGCCATTCATTTTCCCCAAAATCGTTTTTGACATCACATTTAAGAAACACAGCACAGGTCCTGTGTACAAGCATTCCATGTCACTACTGAAACTTCACAATTTTACAAAATACAATTCCTCTATGCAGTAAAAACGTTTTACCAAGCATTATCAAAAAGCATGACACAAAGCAACATTAAAAAAACACAATTTGCTTCCAAATCTTCTCCATAGAGTATACAAGTCTCTATCTATATTAAATGAATCATTACTCACCTTTACAAATGCTTTAGGAGATTGAGAACAGTGTCAGACACACAAACCAATATTTCTTTAGCAGAGCAAAAGGTATGTACTCCAGGCACTGCAACCATGAATGGCACAGAGGACCTCTAATTCTACACACATATTCCTCATGGTAACCAATCAAAACTCTTCCCCTCTCTATTTTCAAACCAACACCCTTCCCCCCCTCAGCCCTTTCTACCTGTTACCATAGCAACTCCCTCCTCACTGAGCTCCCAGGTTTAAAAGTTTATTCTACAATGTTGCAATTGAACTTAGCAAGGATGTTTGAACTCTTAATACACCAGTTTATCCACTGCAATGTTTCTTTAAATGACTTGTTCTTAACCATTCAAATTGCTTCTTTCACAAAACAGAACCATGCACCCTAACTTTCAGTTTTCAACTATCTGAATCCACCAATCATTGCTTGTGATTCAAGAGCACTGAAACTCCACAGTTTTTTTTTTGCAAACTCCTACTGTTCCAACTGCCATTTCATTCCCACACTTCATCTGACTGCACCAGAACCTCCTCTTACCATGTATTCGGTCTGGATTATTGGACATAGCTACATCCACTGGGCTCAAAGGTATGCAGCTAACAGAAATTTTCACAACCTTGATTTACCAAATGTGAACATCAAATGGATTGGCCAGAGAGGATTGAGATGTCATCAATTGATACCATTGGTGAAAACCTTTTTGCATCTGCCACACCCTCACCTCATAATTCTGCACTGTGGTGGAAATGACTTAGGCACTTTGACTGGGGTAGGTCTGGAAATGCTTTTAAAGGACACCTTTGAGCAATTGATGGCACTTTTTCCTCAAACTGCCTTGGTATTTTCCAATATATGCCAAAGACAGAAATGGAAGTGGTCCAACCAATTTTGTCCACAATTTGAGAAAGCACGGAAACATGTGAATAAATCTGTTTCTGCTTACATGAGAGACTATGGAATGGGTTCAATATACAACAATACCTTGCGTTACAACATGCAAGATATCTACAGAGGAGATGGTGTGCACTTCTCAGATGAGGGGAATAGAATATTCCTCCTGAATATCAGACTGTGCATTGGAACCTAAATCAGCCACAGAACCCAACAGCTCTTTTCAGGGCTACCCTACCTCTGATCACTCAAAATGATTATTTTTCTCTAACTTTTTTCACTGTTTTTCACCAAAGTACGCTCCCCGGTATGTGTACCGGGCGCTTCCCCTGCGAAAATTTTAAAAAAATTGGGTTTGTTGGGCCTATATGGGCCTCCTAAGCCCCCCTCAGAGAACCTAGGGGGTCAGGGAGTGTCTACCGTGCCCCCTTTTACCCATTCCCAACGTTGTTTGTCCTCCATCTTGTGTCTCAAATCTACCGAAACACAAGATGGAGGACTCCCGTAGCGCTGCCGGTACGCGTACCGGGGTGCGCAGCGGTAAGCGCTCCCAAAATTTTTTAAAAGTTAATTTACTTTAAAAACCTCTGTAGAGATGTTCACCAAATATAGAATAGGCCATACTACATACCAGTCCCTACCATGTTCCCAAATTTGGTGATATTCCATTCAGCCATTTAGGCTATAGCCCTGTCTAAATATCCTGAGGTAAATTACATGACAAAAACACATATGAAAGTGTTAGAAATGACAACCAATTACAATGTTACTTACATTTTGTACTTTAATGTGCTGACATTTGATTGGTTATGTACATGAATATATATAAAAAAGAGAGGGAAACACAGCCATTTTGACTAGTACTTCCTGAAGTACATTTGAAAAGGATTTTCACTGAAAACTTCAACTGCTTTCACAAAGGTAAGTTGTTAATTTGGAAAGGGAAGTATGTTGTGCACTTTAAGGTAATTTGGGAAAACATTTTCTGATAGTTATATACTGTCCCTCTGTAATAATAATTAATTAATTAATTTCTGTTAAAAACTCAGAAATACCTGTCTGAACTTAAACCCAAAAGTACCCTAACTCAACTGATAAAGTTATTTTTTATGCAATTTACAGAAAGAAAATGGAAGAAAAACAACAATCCAATGTTATTTCTTTCAAAGTAAAGATTGAAAACAATCCAGATGAAAAAAAAGATGTCTTGAATTTCATGGATGACTCTATAGACCAACAATTAATTGACTGTTTGGAACAAATTGAATCATACAATGATAATTATGAAGAAATTCCAGACAATATAATGTTAGAAGTTTTATTAAATTTTGAAAAAGAATCAGAAGAATACATTTATATTTATTAATCAAAAATTGTTTAAGACATTATTCATTTTTATATGTAATTCATGAAGTACTACCAAAATGATTATAATATAAAGTGAGACTTATAGTATTCTGTACAACTTTTTTGTCTTACATAGTAAGTTTACTCATTTTCATCATCATAAGGGAGCAGGATAGACTACACATGATCCCGTAGGCCTTCTCAGGGAGTGCTTAAATTATCTAATTCTGATTTCCTGACAGACTATGATATGGATTCCATATACCACAATAACTTCTGTAACAACATGCAAGATATCTACAGAGGAAACGGTGTACATTAAATTTAAGACCCTGCATTGGTACCTACATGTTGGTACTTAAAACACCCAAACAACACAACAACTCTATTCAGAGCTACCCTACCTCTAAGCACTTTAAATTATTATTTTACTGTTTCACTGGGTTTCCCTATGTGTGGGAGGGGTGAGGTGTGTGTGGGGGATGTGTGGGGTGTGTCTGTGAGGTGTGTGTGTGTGGGGGGGTGAGGTGTGTGTGTGGGTGTGGGTGTGTGGGGTGTGTGGGTGTGGGTGGGGGTGTGGGTGTGTAAGGTGTATGTGTGGGTGTGTGGGGTGTTTGGGTGTGGGTGGAGGTGTGGGTGTGTGAGGTGTGTGGGTGTGTGGGGTGTGTGCATGTGGATGTGTGTGGGATGTACTTGTAGGTACCTAAATCAGCCACAGAACCCAAAAGCTCTTTTCTCAGCTACCCTACCTCTGATCACTCAAAATGATTATTTTACCCTAACTTTTTTCACTATATTTCACCAAAGTACGCTCCCCGGTACGCTCCCCGGTGCGCGTACCGGGCGCTCCCACCGCGAAAATCGAATTTTTATGGCCCCCACATCAAACCTAGGGGGGTCAGGAGGGGTCTACCCTGCCCCCTTATGGTCATTTCCCCCTTTGTTTTTGCCACCTCTTGTGTCTCGATCCTACCGAGACAACAGATGGCGGCCGCTCCGGACTGTTTGGAATGTTGACAGACACCTGAGAACCAATCAGCTTTCCGCGGGCGAACTCGCGGTACGCGCCTGGTGAGCTCCCCGGTGCTCGTACCGGGGCGCCCTTATAGATATATATATATTTTTGAACTTAAATTACTCAAAATCCTCTGGAGCACATATCTTGAGACATAGCAAAGGCACATAGGGCTACCAGTCCCTACAATTTTGCCAAGTTTGGTGAAAATCCATTCAGCCGTTCGAGCTAAAAGTGAGTCCAACCGCCCTATGGAAATTAACATGGGGAAAACACGTTTTGGGACCCCCTTTTATCTCGGCCCCCGCTTGACAGATCCCCCCCAAACTTTCAGGGAAGGGCCGGAGCGCCGCGAGGCAAATTTGAGGACAATTTCAGGCAGATTCCTCAACCGGTGCAAAAGTTATTCCCAATAGAATGTTGCGGATTTCCTGTGGAAAACAATCTTAACTATGACTAACTATAACTACCTATAAGCTCGTCTTACCTGTCCCCCTTGGGCTCCTGCTTCATTCTTTGGTGATTTTACATGGATGAGGGCTTCCGGTGTTGGGCGCTGAAGAAGGCGACATGCCGAAATGCATCCGCCGCCACTGGGGCTGCCTTTTTACCAATAAGGCTCGTCTTACCTGTTCACCTTGGGCTCCTGCTTCATTCTTTGGAAGGAAGGAACTTTGTCATATTTTCTGTGCCTGCCAGTTGCACAGCACAGGAGTCCCGCCGCACTTTGGGTCTGGATAATTACTGGCTCTTGCTTCACGGCTCCTTCAGTTTCCAGAGATGGATATTCCGGCACCCGCTTCGCTTTCAGGGGGCCCAGAGCAGTGAGGTATTGAAACCTCGTTTTGGACATTTGTGCTTCCCGCACTTCGGTCCCTGTATGTTGGACCCGCTGTCTGTGAGGCTGTGGCGTCATAAGGGGACTCGAGGACAGGCACGTTGGTTCTGGGGCAGTGAAAGACTTTTCCACCGCATCCTGCCTTGTGACCGCAGTCAAAATCTTTTGTACACCCTCCATGATTTCACCGACTCGAGTTGCCATGAACATGAGGCTTCTTGGGAGTTGCAGTCCTGATATGCAAACGGACTACAACAGGTGTGCCTAATTGCCTGGGGGAGGAGCGGCTCACGCAAGCAACACTTGAAATACAGCAGGAATGATTTTACATGGATGAGGGCTTCCGGTGTTGGGCGGTGAAGAAGGCGACATGCCGAAATGCATCCGCCGCCACTGGGGCTGCCTTTTTACCAATAAAGCTCATCTTACCTGGCGTTCCTCCTCCTACAGAACGCCCTAAACAGAGTTAGGAAACTACCACGCAGCACACTTTTTTCCAAGAAAATCCGGCAAGTGTGAACAGCCAGTTCCGCATGATAACTCCCTACTCATCCAATTCTTTCAAGTTGAGATGGATCATGACCACGCACTGGCACCTTTTAAGGACAGATCAAATTGTGGGACCGGATATACCCGTTACCCCTCTGATCACTTTCAGAAGAGCTAGATCGCTCAGTGATCAGTTAGTACATAGTTATTTGATGCCAGTAGCAAAACAGAAAGGAACCTTGAAAGAGGCATGGGGTTTTTTCCCCTGTGGGAAATGCAAAGCCTGTATAGCCAGCAAGAGAACTCTGACTTACGATGTGCCAGGTTGTAAGGGAGGCAGGAAAATTAACAAATTTATGTCCTGCCATACTGATCATGCGGTGTACTGCTTAATGTGTCCATGCCAACTTAGATACATTGGCAGCACCATAAATCCAGTGAAACTGAGGGTGTTGGAACACATGCGGGCAATCGCGAATAAAGATTTTTCTTATCCGGTTGCCCGACATTTTGCAATCAAGCATAATAGCAACAGGGACCTGTTGAGATATTTTTGTTTGGACTGCGTAGTGGATAATCCAAGAGGCGGAAACAAATTACAGATACTTAGGAGGTTGGAGTCTAGATATATTATAGATCTGGAGAGTAGGATTCCGAAGGGTCTTAATATGGGAGAAGAATTGGCTTCTCACTTGGGCTGATGTAAAATGATTGTACCTGTGATGCTGAGGTTTTCTCTGTACAGAATATTAGGAACTGTGAATATGAGTTTTGAACAATTGGATGAATTTTGTTGATGCATTTATTGGAAACCATGTTGGACATTGGATAGTTTTTGAGGCTTATTTATTTTTTCTGAGATAACATGGCAGCATGAGGCTGCCCATGCCGATCCACGGCAAGATTACGTACAAACTGATGAGCATATGATACACGTATACCCAGTGACGCTGTGGTTTCATAGCATTTTTTCATCTCAGAAAATTAATTTGTAAAGGTATGCGGCGATAGTGTTTACAAAATGAATTGTGTGTGTAAATATCGTCTTATTCAGCTTTCCTTTGCATTTGCCGATACACGGCTCTGATTGTTAAATAGCCTCTGACACTATGCAACATTGAAATTGCAATTGGTGAACATTCAAAGATGGCGCGCAAAAATAGATACTTGCTTTAGACCTTTGTTTGTGACAATGATCAAACAGACATGGTAAAAAGAGTTGCATCGCGTTTTCCAAAAATGAACACTGACGAAGGGACCTGGTCCCGAAACGCGTTTGTTTGAAATAAACCTGTTGCTGACTGCCAAGTAACCCGCGAGTGCTGTATTTTCTTCCAAAAGAGGAAAATTGGAGCGTATATTTTACACGCGGGACACCGCCGCGTTACAGCACCCACCGCTAAGAGTGACCCGTGTTCACTGGTGCACAGGAGCTTTGATATATATATATATATATATATATATATATATATATATATATATATATATATATATGCTTTAAAACAGCCAGGCACATAGTATATTCATTACCATCAACCATAAGTATATGCAATGCAGAATCCTCAAAGTGATTATGAGAGAGTAATTTTCGTAAACATGTTGAGTTTTCTAAGTCTCTGACCAACTGTACAAGTACACACCAACTTATAGACATACAGTTCAACCAGAGATATTGGGCCCGATTTAGACTTCCGCAGAAACGGTACTCTCTGCGACCACGCGAGTGTTGTTGTCCATCTTCCTTTCCCGGCCAATGTCATGAAACAAAAGACAGAGAACAGCCCTCACTTAGGAAAGAGCGCAAATGGTGACTCCTCAAGTTTGGCGCCCTTGCTACAATGCTGGTCACACAGCCCTAAAGCCAGCACAATGCAAAGGCCCACCATGCACTTAAAACTCAGTCGGTGATGCCCTGCTGTTTGCTGCTGTGTTGGAAACCACAAGCCCCAGTTCCCATTTCAGAGCTCAGGAAAAGGGGCTTACGGTACCGGAGCACTTTTCAGCATGCTCAGACCCGCGGACATGGGATGACCTGCTGTTTGCTGCTGTGGTTTGGCTGTTGGGGGGTACCACAACCAAAAGGATCCATTTTGGGGCCCAGAGAAGGGTTAAGGATATTGGAGCGCTTTTCAGTGCGCTCAAACCCATGGACGCGGGACTCCCTGCTCTTTGCTGCTGTGTTGGATATTTTGGGTTTCACAGCCACCAGAATCCATTTTGGCCCAGGAGGAGGGTCTCAGGCTCTCAGCGTGCTCAGACCCCCAGGCATGGGATTCGCCCGGGGACCTGTTTGGGTAAAGACCAAGCCCTAAGCGAGCCATTCTGTGCCTGTCAGAGCATGGATGAGGCCAGGCTGGGCCCCCTCTCTTGGCTTTGCCCTTTGACCTATGCCTGAGCCTAGATGTTCAGTTGCCCTCCTATCCTGCAAGGTCGAGCTGAGACTTGGACTCTTTCTAAATCTTCTCTAAAGCCATTTTCTCCCCTGTTGTGCCCACTCCATTTGGAGGAGGACTCTTCCTCATGTTGTTCTTTTGCTTGACAAATTGTGGGGAAAGGCCTCCAGGCCACATAATGGGCAAGTGCATACTGGGAGCACCCAACCTTGTTACAACCAAAAACTCCACCTTGGATGGGTTCATCAAGGGGTGGTGGGTGACATCGACAAAGAAAATCAAACTTGTAGAGAAGTGACAGTCTCTCACTACTGACAGCCTCAACTTGCATCCACTTACCACCCTAATGGACCCCCGCGCCTATCAGAGGGGCACAGTATAGTGGTTCCGAAAACGCCCCATTACAATCCATCCCTCTCCAGCCTGCCCTCTATCTTCAACTATGACTCTGGCCCATCCAGCCAGTTCACCCCATGAAGCACAAGCTCAAAGGCAAGCAACCCACTTCTCGGGCCACTCAGCCTGTTCCTTGGACTTTGCCGTCCAGTGACCTTCCTTATTTTTCAAACCCTTCCTCCACAGTGTTTAATAACCACTGTCTTCTTATTAGGCTGACTGACTCATTCAAATCCATCCTGTCCATCAGCCTCTCTCCTGTGCTCTCTCGTTTGCCCACCATCAAAATCAAAGTGTCTGAGGTTATAGGGTCGGACATTGGAACCCGAAGCAGAGGCAAACAGAAGCTTACTTTTGTAACTATGGCCTCACAGACCATAGCCCCCTTGGATTTGTCTGGGGTTAATTGTCCACCCCTTGTGCCCTCTTGCCTACTATCGACCGGAGCCCTCCCCTTGAGGCCTTAACATCTCATTACCATCCTGGGCCCTCCCAATGCTTGGATTCGCTAGTTGTCAACCAATCGCTGTCAGACTATGTCCCTCACAGGAGTTGTCCACCTGTGATCCATCTACCCACAGCTGCCTGTCCTTTTGTTGTGATTCTTGCCAATATCCCCAGCCTCAGGTGCAGGAGAATGCTGCGCCATTAATGAACAAGGCTAGTCACTGGTTACATACTCATGTTCGTTGCAAGGCTAAATTGTTTTCCGATTTCTTGTTTTCTCATAGAGTACCCTGGATGGGCTCCATGAGAAAGGAATTTGAGGGAGACTGTATTATTATCACTTTAGCTAATCAATCTGTAGCTGGGGATGTATTTTTTTCATCCTGTTTGGGACTTGCATGGCAAAGCCATGGGAAGGTGCTCCCATTGGGGTACTTCTATAGAGATTTGGGGCAGAAGGGTGGGGTGCCCAGCTTAAAGAATGCCCTGTGCTGACAACGAGAGATCACTAGCCCGTTCCCACTATTAATCATTTGTCCGCCCTGTCTGGAGATCGTAGCCTTGACTGACTTAAATGCTCCCCCCACGGTCCGATGTCAGCTGTGGTGTTGCATGTGGCATTGGAGCAACTGTACCTGATTGGGCGTGTAAGATGCCATCCTTGCCTGACCTGCTCTCTTCAGCAGAACATAGACATTACATTGAACCCCCACCAGCATTGCCAGGCCCCATTAACAAGGCCAAGCCGTTGAGCTGAAATATAGTCTGGCTTGCTGCCAAAATCCAAGAGAAGAATTGGGCAAACCTCATCATAGGAGACATGAGCGCAAGGTATCTATCTTGTGATGGGTTTATTTGTCATTTGGCCCGGCTATCCCGTCTGGCATGACATGGGCTTGGGCTGAGCTTCACGTCTGGTTTAAAATCACCTTATACTGCACAATTCTGACCTTTCCCACCAACCATTCCCACCAACAGTAGGAGAATTCTGACATTTAAGGTTAGGTGGTTTCCATTAACTTTTATAGTGATGACTTTTCCATGAAGGACAACCCTTATTTTGTTTCTATCTATGATTTTATTGGTGATCTGGAACTTAGCCATCTTCATCACGAATATGGTTTAAATATTGTACTTGCCCGGAGTTTTAACACAAAATTGGGTTTGGAGGCAGGTGGCTCTGCCAATCCGGAGCTATTTATCTTCAATCCCTTCTCTGGAGCAGTCCTGAGTTGCCCCAGGTATTGTAGAGGAGCAATGCTATCCCCATGCTTGCTTACATGATTTATGTAATGTATTGAAATGGGTTGCTCGACTCTGTCTTTCAACACCTACCTTTATTGGGGGGGCTGGAATGTCGACTATTGATTATATCTTTGTCAGTAGGAGTCTTCTAGAAGTTATTGGGGACAGAGTGGTCACCTCTAGCAATTAAAGTGACCACAATCCCCTTTCCATCCATTTGCTTTGGCTGAAGTCTTGTTCAAGGGCAATAGCTAGGGGGGTATGAATACCCTCCCAAGCAGCGATGGCCTCAGGCTAGCGTGGAAGTCTAGCAATCTGTATGATGTTAATGTATAGAGTAGGTTCTGTGCAGATCCTTTGGCCGTGCTCTACGATTGGCTGAGATCAACGTATGACTCCGTGAGTAGTGTGGATTCTGTTGTTGCTCTAGGACACATCAGAAAAAAATATTGAATGAAGCCCATTACAACTTCAAAGCTAGTTGCCCATTCCTGGTTTGACGATGTCTGTAAGGAAGCTAACCGTCTCCTGCGCAGTGCACTTAGGACAACCCCTTTGGGATTTGGTGGCAGTGGCAGCTTGTAGAACATCTTTAGAGAAGCTATTAGTAAAAGGAAGGCAGAACTTTGAGGGACATTTGGTTCACCCGCATCACTTCCTGTAGGACTAGAAATGCCGGGTTGTTTTGGTACACCATTAATAGTAACAAAAACAAACCAAAACCGACTCCAATCTTATTTGTGCCAGCATCAGTGTATTATTTGAGTGGGCCACTTTAAACAAGTATAGCATATGGCTGATTTAGTCAGTGGGGATTCAGATATCTCTTTTCCCTCTTTTCCATGGGATATTACATTTTCAGTGGATGATGTCGCGGAAGCCATTCACGAAAGTCCTATGCATAAAGCCTTGAAGCCTTACAGGGTACTCATGGATTTATATAAGTTGGAGGTGGACTTGTGGGCACCAATTCTAATAAATGTTGCCAACTTAGCCACTAAGACCAGCCTGCCCAAGTGGTGGCGTTCAGTCATTATTTGCCCCATCTTTACAAAAGGGAAGAAGGCATCCCCTTGCTGCTCCAGTCCCATATCCCTTCTGAAATCCTCAGAGTAGGTTATTCGCAGGGTTATTCTCAACAGAATTCTGTAATGAATCATCATCAGTCTTATTATCTCTGATGTTTAATATGGCTACACACAGGGCCTGGGTACTCAAGAGCAGTGTCTCAATTTATATATCTTTATCAACAAATAAACGTCGGATAAAGGGGGCCCTTATAACATGCCTTTTATGGATCTGGCTTGCGCTTTTGATTGCACGGCCAGATCCAAATTTTGGGAAATGCTGGAATCAATGAGGCCTAATCATGGCTTGGTGTCTTTTCTATGTGCCCTTCATTTTTACCTCAATGCCTCATTTAGATTTGGGCCAAATGGTTAATGTACAGAGAGCTTTGCCCTGGGTCAAGGTGTCCGGCAAAGCTACGTACTGGCCCCAATCCTATTTATGCTGTATATTAATTACCTTGACTCAGCCCTGGCTGGTAAGGGCAGGGACAGTAAATGGCTGGAACATCCCTGTCTCTTTATATGCAGACAATGCTGTCCTAATGTCCAGAACACCCAATGGCCTACAGCTTTAGTTGGATCTTTTGTTGGTTTCATGGATTGTCTGGGCTTGAATATGAATCTATTCAAAACATTTGTTATGCTCTGGGGTCAAGGAACCTGAAATTGTGATGTGTTGCTTTCAGGGTACACCTATTATAAGAACTCACAAGTCCTCACACCTGGGGTTACTTTTGATACACCCGGGTCTGTGGCTCCCTGTCTGAAGCAGAGATGTTTACGTTTCTGTAATTTGATAGGTTACCTCCTCTGTCTAGCCTCTAAAATAGGAAACAAGCCTGTAGATCCCCTTGTTGAGATTTATAAAAGGAAGTGCGTGCCCATTCTCCATTATGGCTACGGCCTGTTAAACACTGGCAAGACAAGCAAAACAGAGTATGTAGATTCATCCTAGGTGTATCATCAAGGCAATCAATGTATGCTGCTCATGAGGAAAGTTGTTTATCATATCTAGCTGACAATATTAATCTGGCCTGCTGATGTTTTGGTGCTCCATTTGGCAAATCCCAGAGGCCTAACTGCATATGAGATCATTAGCGATTGCCTTTCATGTGATAAGGATCTTAATATTCCCTGGCTCAAGTATATTAGTGCCAATTACACCAATCTAGGTACACCCAACATCTTATCCTCACCTACCAACAGCACTGTGAGGGACAATAACTGGCTTAAATTCAGCATTGGTGAATTAGAAAAGAAGGGAAAGAGAACTTGCAGAGCTGAGAAAGTCTGGCAACAGATTGATAGAAGCCACCCTAGGGCTGGAGCCTAACCTTTCTGTGGTCCCAAAAGCCAGGAACAGGGCACTTTTAGCCAGATTTAGGTTGCACCAGATCAGATGGCACCTTTCCTTTTCCTAGAGCCAGTTTTATCCGATGTTCATCCTGGGTTCCTCTGTGACGAGCAATCTTTAAAAACTTTGGCACATTTTGGATTTTTTGTAAGTTTTACAGTAGCTATTAGTGGCATGGCAGCTCCTCCGCTAATGTGGAGGAGTGTCTCCTCACAGGATAAATAAAATGATAATAACATTGTTATTATCATTTAATTTTTCACTTCTGTCTCTGTAAATGTGGAGTGGTGGGCACTCTCTCTCTCAAGTGCGCATGATGGTTTGGCCGGCCGTATTGCACAGCCTGGGTAGAGAACATGCACAGCGTCTCAGTCCCTCTATAGTGCCAAACCACAGCAGTCAGACCAATCACAATGCTGCTGTAATGCTGGCTAGGTGAGCCTGGGAGCTTCCTGCTTAGTCAACCGAAGAGGACGGAGGAGAGGCAGCCGCCAGGGAGGTAAGTGAAATGTTCATTTATTTTTTTTAACACCCCCCCACCTCCTTGCCCCACCAGTAGCAGCTGCTACTGGCATCTATACTAGAAAGGCTTTGGGCACTACTTTTTGTCAACACACCCTGGCACTGCTCTTCTTACAGATACTTCCCACACCTGAGCAGGGACGCCTCCTCTGCTGTTGTGGAGGAGCATCGCCCCACTGCTTTTAAGCAGTGCAAAGTAAATGAAACATAATATGATAATAACTTTGAGTTATTTGCATTTCATGTTTTCTGCTGCTTTGCGGGCGGGCTGGTTGGCCGCTGCTCTGCTCTCAAGGCAGGGCAAGGGATGAGGAGTTTGCCCACTCCTAAATTCACACAATGGTTTGGCCGTCCCTCTCGGGCTTCACAAAACAGTCATGCGCACTTTTCCTGTTCACCATGCAGGCTGCTGTTATGTTGTACATCTTACATTATCTTTGTTTTGGTTGTGCTATGTCCCCCAGGACTCCTGCCTGCCCTGCGCTGCTTCTCCTGTTGCGTGCCCATGCCCAAGGGTTCTATGACTTCTGATGATTCCACTGAAGAATCATGGGCATGGGCGACGGTTGAATTGGCAGTTGCCATTACCTGCAGCCCTTGAAAAGATGTGCTCTCTGGTGTCAGTGGCATTCTTACAATAAAGACTTTTGAACATTCAGTAGAAACTATGGGCAAAAGGCAAACTGCCACTTGAAGAGGTCATCGAAATTGTCAAATGCACAGAGCTAACAGGCAGATGCGCAAAGGCAGTTTTGTCTTAGGAAAAGGCTGTTCCCGAGGACAAGTCAACCATTGCTAAAGTTATGGTTTCTAAAAGTGCTCATATTAAACAGCGTACGTACTCATCGCAAGGAAAAGATACCAGTAATAAGGCGAAGTTGTCTGATGATAATAATAATAATAATAATAATACTGATATTTCTAAAGCGCGAACAGCTACCTCACACGGAGGTGTCCCGGCGCTAAGTGAGAAACTGAATGTAAATGGAGTGGTATTAGATTTTTTGATTAAAAAGCCATGTCTTTAGCTGCCTCCTAAAGCACATCTCTGAAGTTGCAGAGCGAATAGACAAATGCAAAGCATTCCACAATTTTACCGTCCCAGCGGCGAAAGTCCTACACCCAAGCCGGTCCTTCAAGGCTCGGGGAGCATGTAACAGATTCAGTGTATTTGAGCGAAGAGACCTCGACTGCTGGTATCGGGGAAGTCTCAATTTAAGGTAGTTGGGGCAGTTACCCTACAGTGCCCTGAAAGCCAGGGTCAGAGCCTTAAATTTGATCCTACTGGCCACTGATAGCCAGTGCAGACCGCGCAGATGCGGAGAGACATGATGTCTAAAAGGAATATGTTTGATAAGCCTCGCAGCCGCATTCTGCACGGTCTGTAAACGCTGGGTCAAATACTTTGGCAAGCCGAGATAGAGGCCGTTGGCATAGTCCAGCCTCGATGTGACAGTCGCATGGACTACAGCTTTACGGCAGTCTTCTGGCAGCAAGTCAAGAAATTTACGAAGATTTCTGAGTTTGTTTAGGCATCCCGCTGACACCTGCTGGATGTGAGCGGAGAAGGATAAACTATCATCCCATCTCACTCCTAGATTTTTTGCACTACTGCTGGGGAGAGGCGGAGGTCCCATTTCAGATGGCCACCACAGATCAGGCGGGGGCGCAGGCTTTTCCCCCAAAAAAACACCTCGGTCTTCCCTGCATTCAATTTTAGCTTGTTGGTGTTCATCCATATTGCAATATCGCGAAGGCATCCTTTGAAATTGCTAAATGCTTCCACCGATAGTTCTGAATATGGAAAGACCAACTGCGCGTCGTCTGCGTAAGAAATCGCTTTGACACCCCAATTGGCAATCAGAGTGAAGAGTGGAGCTAAATAAACATTAAGAAGTAGGTGACTAAGCGCTGATCCCTGGGGAACACCACACCAAAGCTGTTTTGGTTTAGAGGAAAAAGGACCTAAAGCAACTTTCTGGGAGCGGTCGCTTAAGTAGGAGTGTAGCCAGGCCACGCCTTGTCTTTCAAGCCAACAGCCTGATAGAAAGTGCATATGATAAAATGTGTCAGGCACTTAAACAGAAATGTTCAAGATGTGGAATTGTAGGTCATTTCCTTGCAATGTGTCAGAGAAAACAAAGGGGTAGTAGAAATGTAAAACTAGTAGTACCTGAGGAACAAGACAATGCATGTTCTTCTTCTGATGATGATGATGATGACATTAATTTATTTGTGTTGCAGGTTGAGGATAGTATGGTGAGCAAAAGTAAAAAAACCCATGTGTCATTTAAACATTGGAAGGGTCGAGATCTCCATTGTTGCGGATTCAGGATCCCCTTATACGATTGTAAATAAGAGTGTATGGCTAGAAAAATGTGTTCCTGTCATTGGGAAGCATTTACTCAACCCGGACATCTCTCCTAAAACATTCACTAGGGAACCCGTTGAAATGCTGGATTTCATGGAACTGCAATTTCAATTTAAAACTCGACAAACGCTGGGCAAACTTTATATACCTGCCATCGGTCCTTCTGTGCTTGGATAGATTGATCAAGGGAATTTGGGGATAATTCTTGACTCCAACAGCCCTGATCCAGTGCTTTCAATACAAACAGAAGAGGAGTACAAGAATCTTATTGTCAAAAGGCATCCTCATGTATTTTCTTTTTTTTTTATTTGGAGTGAGTATGCCAAGTAAGAAAATAGAGATTCATGAACGATTTTATATGTACATACAGCTGAGATCTAGTGACACAATAGCGAATTCTTCAATATTTCATAGTTATTTACAATACAGATAAATAAAAGGGAACAGAAAAAAGAGGAGTCAATGACCAAAAGAAAGGTAGAGAGTTAATGACACGACAATTCTTTTCTTTAAAAAGATCTAAAACCAGGAATTAGTGCCTCATGATTCAGGCATTTTGCTTTATAATCCAGTTGTTCAAGGGAGCCCAGATTGCCCTGCCTCTCCTTGCGCTACAGTCTTTACATTTATATAAAGCTTTCTCGAGATGATATATAGCCAGCAAGCGGGCTAACCAAGCTTGAAATTGAGGGGGGGCCACATCTTTGCAGTGTGTAGCAATGAGATCCTTATGACGGTCACATTGCTCCTTCTCATCACATCAAAGCAGCATTAGGGTTGGAATTATGTTAATTAAAGTATCTATTGCTGTTGACTGTTTTATCAATGAATTCAATTTCTCACAGCTGTAGAACATATGAATTATGTTTTCTGGCCCTTGGTCGCATCGCAGACATTTATCGTCCTCTCTTTTCCCCTAACGATGTGATTTTGTGGGAGTAAAGTAAAGATCATATATATCCTCATGTATTTTCAGAGGACATTGGCAAACTTAAAGTGTTTGTCCACAAGATTAAGGTCAAAGAAAATGATGTCCCTTGTATACATAAATCTAGGAACATCCCTTTCTCCATAATAAGCGAGGTGGAAAGTGAACTTCTTAGGCTGCAGAAGTCTGGTATCATTGAACCAGTGGAGTCGGCTGAGTGGATTTCGCCCTTGGTCATAGCAAAGAAGTCCAATGGTAAGCTCCGCTTATGTGAGGACCTCTGTGATCTTAACAAAAACATCCTTATCGACCAATTCCCTTTGCCAAAAATAAGTGAGATGCTGTCCTACACTAATGGAGCAAAGTGGTTTTCCACGATCGGCCTACGTTCTGCCTTCCACCAAGTGGCCTAACACACTAACTGTAGAATCCTCACAACGTTTGTCACACCTTTGGGATGTTTTAGATTTAGAAGAGTACTCTTTGTATTGGCTTCCGCTGCTGCCATGTTCCAGAGGTTGATGTGTACGCTCTTGAAGAATGAAAAAGATCTCCTCATTTTTCAGGACAACATTATGGTGATGGGTGCCAATAGGAAAGAACATGATGACAAATTAAACAGGGTATTAAGTATCCTTGAATATCATGGTCTTACTGCAGATGTACGAAAGTGCAAGCTTGCTACTACTAATGTCACATATCTTGGACACAAGATAAATGGTAATGGCATAAAACAAAAAAAGAACTCCTTTCTGCCATTAGAGAAGCCCCTTCTCCAAAATACAAGGAGGAAGTAAGAGCCTTCCTAGGCCTCTCAGAATTATATGCCAAGTTTGTCCAAAACTTCTCCTCCAAAACGTTCGCTTTGAGACAAGTCATAAAACTTAAAAACAAATTTGAGTGGTCCACCATTTGTGAGGAGGCTTTCAATAGAGTTAAAGATGACATGTGCAATGCTCCATCGCTTCAAGAGTTTAATCTGTCCCTGCACAGTGTAGTCACCCCGGAAGCTAGCGGTAGAGGCTTAGGAGCAGTCCTCACCCAGTTCACTGAAGCTGGCAATGAGGTAACTGTGACGTTTGCCTCATGCTCGATCACACCCACTGAAGAAAGATACTCTGTAATCGAGCGCAAGGCCTTGGCATGCGCCTGGGGTTTAGAGCACTTCAGGCAGTACATATGGGGATACCTGGTCACCCTTAGAAGTGACCATAAACCGCTTGTCAAGGTACTCTCCACCAAGGTCCTACAAAGTGCCTCTCCCCGTCTCGCACACATTGCCGTCAGGGTGATGGATTTTAATTACAACATACAGTACGTTCCTGGAGTAAAGAATTCTGTCGCAGACTGTTTAAGTAGGTTGCCTTTGCCGGAAACAGGAGATCATACCTCGGATATTGAAACGTTTTGTGTTGCCAACATCCTAGAAGAAATACCCTGCATATCATAGTCTGAGTGGTCATCAGCCCTGGAGGGAGGGAGATACTACACTACTTGATGTAAAAAGATATATAAAAAATAGTTGGCTCACAAAAAAAATATATTCCCAAACAATTTCACACCTTCTGGGAACTCAGAGACGAATTGTCCAATGAAGGAGACTTAATACTTAGAAACGGTAAAGGCATACCTCCCACCTCTTTACGTGCAAAACTCCTTGATATCTATCATGAAGGACACCTTGGCATAGGGAAAACTAAAAGTAGGGAAAATGATATTGGTGGCCAGGTGTCGATCTCGAAATTGAGAGAACAGTGAGAATTCAGACAAATCACAACATATGCTTAGGCCACGCCTCCAACCCCTTGCTAGTCCCTGTATGCCTTGGGTTAGACTAGGCATTGATATTTGTGGTCCCATTTGGGAACATGGTGAACATGGTGAACAATTGTTCCTTATTGTACTAGTGGACCATTATTCTAAATGGCCGGAGGTGGAAGTTGTACAGAACGTCGATGCAAAAACCATAGTTAGTTTTTTGAGGAGGTTATTTCTTAGAGAAGGCCCACCCAAATGTGGTGTGTCGGACAATGACCCACAATCAATTTCTATTGTTTTCAAAACATTTGTAAGGGAGAATGGTATCTCTCATAAAACCACTTCGTTGTACCATCCAGCTGGTAATGGGGCAGTCGAAAGGTTTAAATGGGTCATAAAAGGTGTTGTGCAGCTGGCGAATCACAACAACCTTTCATGGAGGAAAGAACTCATCCACAATCTCTGCTTTCCGTGTAACTTCTTGTGAGTCCACTTCATTCTGCTAAGAGGTAGAACCCTTGTTACTTAAGACAATGTGGGTTGGCTCACACCCAAGAGAGTTTGTTGGTCTCCTGGAAAGGTGAAAGAGAAGTTGTTACACTCACAAATGACTAGCAAATAGTATTATGACTCGAGGCATGCATGCAAGAAAGTGAGCATACAGGTGGGCGAGAAAAATCAGGGTGAAGAGAACTGACTTTGTAAGAAAAGGGCAAAGTCACTTCTCGCAGCCCATGGAGGTCAAAAAAGTTTTCTGTAACTCTGCCCTCTTCATTATCTTTGTGTAGGAGTGGTGGGAGTGTTTGCCCCTCTAATGTTAACCATTACAACCATGGCCTTTCCTTTTCCCCAGACTATGATTGAATTCTGGATGGCGATGCCGGTAGGGATTCTTACCCACAGGGGACAGATATTGCGTTTCCTGATGGTGTGAACGTTCCTGATGGTATGGCGACTTGGGATGACAGTTCTAGTACCTTCTCTGGGGAATTATTGGAGGTTGCCCCACAAAATCCTGGTACAAGTGGTGCAAACCTTGAAGATAATAGTCATGATACTGATGATGTTTTCCCCTCTAGTAGTACTGTAATCAAGGAACCAATAGTGAACAGGTTTGGTAGGATAGTCGAACCAACTGCTAAGTTACACGACTTTGTGTGTGACTAAAGCCTCTAGTCGTGCCTTACTCCGCATTCTGTTTCACACTTGGTATCCTTTCTTACCTTTTAGTTCTTGTTCTTCAATGAGAAGGATATGTGTTATGTTGTACATCTTACATTATCTTTGTATTGGTTGTGCTATGTCCCCCAGGTCTCGTGCCTGCCCTGCACTGCTTCTCCTGTCGCGTGCCCATGTCCAAGGGTTCTATGACGTCTGATGATTCCACTGTAGAATCTTGGGCATGGGCAACGGTTGGAGTAGTAGTTGCCGTTACCTGCAGCCCTTGAGAAGACGTGCTCTCTGGTGTCAGTGGCATTCTTACAATAAAGACTTTTGAACTTACCTTCTGCCTCTGGTGAGTCTTAGCAGATGCATTACAGCCTGTGTGGAGAACATGCTCAGGCCCCCATTCCCTGGCTGGGCGTCGAACCAGGGCGTTCAGACCAATTACAAGCTGCATTGCAGCGTTGTGATTGTTCAGGGGAGCCAGGCTGTGCTTCCAGGGCCTGGAGTACGAAGAGGAGAGCAGGAGCAGAGACACATGACCCTGTGCGGAAAGGTAAGTGGTTTTTGTAGGTTTTTTTTTTACATTGCACATGATTTCCCCCACATGCCCCCCATGTACCCACATCTGCCCCAACCCCGCGAGCAATGCCGGACACCACTGCACCTGAGGTTTGCACAGGTGTGGTCATCTTTCTGAGACACACACGGCGGCACAGACACTCACTACTGATCATTCTTAATAGTCACTCTAGCTTACTGCGTAAATTTGATGTGCTACACGCTTTTGTACAACCATAGGTTTGTCTTTGCCTTGCACTGAGTTCTCTAACTACCATTTTAGCTGTCTAGATATTCCCCCCTAATTTACTATTTAAACTGGAGTGCGCTTCCTGATTTTTAACAACCAAAGGTTTTCTTTTGCCTATGCGTTGCACTGAGTTTTTCATCAATGTACTGTATTTTTGCCTTGTTGGTTCGCTGATGGGCAATTTTCCGCTGCTGATGTATTGTGACGGGTCGGTTGAATTATGGTTTTGCCTACTTGTTGAGTGGCTATCGCCACCAACCATGCACACTGCACTTTCGTGGATGGTCCATATTTTTCATGTACTGCCTTTTTTTTCAGTGGCATTAATACAATTTTAAACTGCTCGTTTTTGCATTTGCAATTTTTTAAGTATTTTATGTGTTTGTGTTTTTATGGTATACATATATGAACCGAATAAAGCTACTGATTGAACACAGACCCATTTATGAATTACAGGACACTCAATAAGAACTGTAAATTGCATTTGGTAAACTGAAACCATGCTCTTGTCTCATAGCAAACTATGCCTATTCAAGATAGTTAAATGTTTATCTCTTCCTCATAGGGTAGGTATACTTTATTGGGAGGGATTAATATTGGTCCTATTTTGGGGGGAATTATTTGTACGCTCATCTGCCTTTGTTTTGCCATCCTGTCTCCTAGCTAGAGAACTACTAGTTTCTTGATATTTTCACATAAAGTCTAAACTTGTATGTATGCATACCGTAATTCTATTTTAAAATGCACGTGGATAGAATATTCAGACTCTTTAAAAGAAAAGCTACTTCATAGCTAACAAGTCTAAATATACTGCGTAGCTCTGTGCAGAAATGTTCAGGGTACTCGTTATTTTTATTCATAGTATTCATTTTGCCCACAACATGAAAGACTATCCTTTCATTTATTGTTGCAAAAATGTATACAATATTTATGATTTCAAATTAGAGCTAGCAAAACGACATGCTAAAGCTAGTGGTTTGAAATACACAAACCTCCTGGAGGGTGGAGATCTGAAGAAGAAAATATCTTCTGTCATGAAGGAGTGCAGTGGTCTCCAAGAACTTGCAATAAACAGGCAGCGGCTTCCATTCTAATTACAAAAGGGTCTTTGGCAGACTGATGCCTGGCAGGGCACAAATTAAAGGACTGTGCTGGGTATATAAATTGTCACCTAACATTTAGATGTTAAGGATACATTTAGATGTTAAGGATAGGCTCGATGTGGTTATTTTGCGATGGATTACAGACAGCGACTTTGGTGACTTTGTACATTACACACTTTGATACCCACACACATTAAATAACGCTTCAACCTGCATAGTGGGAGCCGAGTCTTAAAATATGAGAAGTTGTCAGTGAAACACAAAATACACTTAATATGGAGTACATTAATTGTAAAAGTGAGTTTCAGCCTGTGTGGATGACGTGTGTGTTAGAAGTTCTGTCAGAGTCACTACTTGTCATTTAATACATTTCTCGTCAAAAAGGACAGACGAATGTAGTAGTTGATAGGCCCAATATAAAACAGAGTGGACAGAGCAAAAATAAATGTGATCTCCATCAAAATAATTGCAAATACTATTCCTAAGTAAAAGGAATCGCAAAAATACGAAAATAGTCCCAGACCATGTCTGAGAGACTCCAGAGAGATAAATAAGGTTCCATTTTAGGAAAACAGGTAAATCGTCGCTGCCTGTTAATAACAGGGTGGATTGTCACCCACCTATACTTGAAGTTTGGCAATATCTAGTAAAAAGACAATCTTAATGCATCCAAGCAGCATGCGTTCTCTAACCGAGTATAATTAGGTTACCAAGTCGTCCTTCAAGCCTGTCTTCATCTTATCTGTAAATGAGGAGTATGAAATGTTTATAAGAGAGGGCCCAAGCCACAAAAAAGCTAGTGGAAAAAGCTATTCTGCAACTTGCACAGTCCCAGACCACTATCACAAATATAGGTGTACAGTCATGTAAGAAGGGACATTCAATCACGGAAAGTTAGTTAAATGCAGATTAGTTTAACTTTTTTTTTAAATGTGCGTACCTGTTAGCTTTGTAACCCTACAGGTTATGGACAAAACGTTGACAGACGGGATTTGTGAGCGCGTCTTTGAATAGAACACACCCACACGGAGGAGTCTCAGAGCTCTTGGAAACAAACGAGGGGAGCTAAGTGTACAAAGAATGTACATCTTAGGATGTATGCCTGTTGATATGCTCTCACTATTTTAATATTGGAACCATACATGGCAGTATAGTACCACCTATTATGCAAAGGCTAGAAAAGCGCTTTTGTGTGAGTAAAATCTGTGGTTGTAATCTGGAATATCTAATAGGATTATTGTTTTAGCTTAATATTGTGGCCAATGTGCGGAGGACAAAAATATTGAAAGCTAAGTGCATAACTGTTCTTAACTCCACATATGCATACCTTGACAATATATTATGGTCTAATGTTATTCAGGACCCTGACGCATACCAACATTTGCCACTGGTCCTCATCTGTATGAGGACTTGTCCTGCAAACATTTGCTCTGCATTTCCTCTTGAAATAAGAACAACAACTTAGTGGTTTTATTCGTTGCTTTGGTGTGGGTTTCCTGCAACAGTGGTTACCAAGTGAACCTCAGGGGTGTGGAGGATTCCTAGGGACCCATTTCTTCCCCTGAGATGGTGTTTGAAGGACACTAAACCTCTGAACCTCTGTGTGGTATTCCCCTAAACTTTTTCTCTTCACTTCTGTTTTGCTGAATTTGTTTTTGTTGGCTCATGGACTCTGCACTCTTTACCACTGCTAACCAGTGCTAAAGTGCTTGTGCTTTCTTTTTCAAACATTGAAACATTAGCATACACCTCATAGGCACATTTAATTTACCTGTAAGTCCCTAGTAAATGGTACTACTTGTACCTAAGGCCTGTAAATTAAATCCTACTAAGGGGCCTGCAGTACTCATTGTGCCACCCACTGAAGTAGCCTTTTAAGACATGTCTCTGCCACTGCAGTTCGTAGTGCAGTTTTAAAGTGCCATTTCAGCCTGGCAAAATAGACCTTGTGCCAGGCCAAACCCTTCCTTTTTTTTAAAACATATGTCAACCCTAATGTAGGCCCTAAGGGCTTATAGGGCAGGCTGTGTTGTATTTAATAGGTAGAACATGCAGGTTTAAGTGTTACACTACTCTAAAGCCTATCTATCCCATTGTCTAACATGGAGTTACGTTATTGCATTTAATAAGTGATAACCTTCGATTGGGAGCAGATAAAGATAAGCTGTTTAGACTAAAATAAATTGTAATTGTAAATCCTTTGTAATGGTAAAGTTGGTTTTTAAGTTAGAATTCAGAAAAGACCACTTTAAGAAAGTGCCATTTACTTGTCCTAACCATTTGTGCTTTCTGCCAGTATTCTGGGTCACATGACTATGAATAACTGTACTTTTGATGTTTGTGTATTCCTTCCAGACAGTCACACAAAAGGGAGTAGGTGTGGACAGGATGGCCATCCTGCCAAGATGGTTGAGGTTGGAGTTGTACCCAGCCTACCAACATTTCAAAGGGCTTTGCCTCCTGCACAAAGGAAACTGCCACCAGTCATTTGTCACCTCAGACATATTGGAGCCCTGACAAGGAAAGGGAAGAACTTTCCAGAAACAGATGTGGGGTTACTATATGGAATCCTCCCACTTCAAAGGTTTGCCTCATGTATGAAAACTGCCTGAAACTGCACTTGGCCCTGCTTGGGCATTGCTGGCCTCTGCTGGAGTGAATTTCTGATCTCCAAGAAGTGCCATCGCATGTCTTGGACCATAGGCTGGCATCAGTTGATCTCCTCCTGTGATGAATGGTGAAATCCTGCAGTTTTGGGCTGTTTGTGCCTACCAATGGGCCTGTCGCGCTAATACTCTACTACCTGTGAAAATAACCAATGCGAAGTGTAAGTGAACCTGATTCTTCACGCTACAGTGACAACAGGCAATGTGAGGTCTGCACATCACGCTTCAGCATCTGCGATACCAGGCCTTCTCTTTTTGTTACTGTGATGAACATCCGCAGTGCTCTCCCTGATCCTCACGGCCTCCTCCACTGCGAATGGAATCTTTTGTGCCGGTCTTTGTGTATATAACTTTTTCAGCTGGACTAACCTGGTCCCTCATCAGGCCCGGGCTCCATCGTGGTTGGCATGATCTTGGGACTTTACCCCGGTCTAGCATGACCAGATGGCTGTGAGTAGCGCTTTGTGCTTTTGCACTATATATACTTACACATTTAAAATTGAATATCTTTGGTTCTACTGATTGGATGTTTGTCATTCTGGTATTAAAATATACTCTATTTTTTAAATTGGTATGGGATGTTTCTAGGATTGTATTTTCACGTTATTACTTTTTGTGTGCTCCATAGATACTTGACACTTTGCCTCTAATTTAAGTCTGACTGTTTTGTGCCTAGCTACCAGAGGATTAAGCACATGTTAATTCAGTGACTTTTGTGGTTTACCATGACAATGATTGTGCTTGTTTTCTGAATGAGGCTTCCACCTCACTCAACCAATAACCTGACTTCTTGCACTGCATCACTCTGCTTGGCAGTAACATTTTCACTATGAAGTCTAGTGGCCTGCCAGCTGGATTTTGTCTGGGCAGGCAGCACATCAGTGTTCTTCACACGTTGACCTATTCTCCTGATTTACAAATATAATCATATTCCAACCAGAATCCGTCAACATCTCTGGATAAACATTCTTAATGTGCACCTTATTTTTGGGGGCATGGTTATCTCCGGGCAAGATGGTTGTCTGACTCAAGAGCTCCAACAGAGGGATACCACTTATCTGACTTTTATATGAGGGGTCTTCATTTGTGCCACGGAAGTTGGCCACCTGACTCAAGACCTCTAACACAGTGATATCACTTATCCAACTTTTATCCTCTGAACATGAGACCCTAGCAACATACAGAAAAAATGAGGGTGTTGTTCTACGAAAACCCTCCTCTTATGCTACAGTGGCCCCTTAAATTTGAGCAGCCGATTGGAAAACTCTAGTCTGCTCCATGTACTATAGCATGCATTGACCTAGAGCCTGATCCTACAATGCTTATCATAAAGTGTGAAATGCATATATTGTCAAATCAGTGCAAATCACTTACTCTGACAATGCAGAAATTAAACATACTACTATAAACTACTAATAAATTAAATCTGCAAAAAGCTCTATAAATTGAATTCACTTAATCTGGAAACATATAACTACCCATACTAAGAACATTGAGTGATCGCTTAACAAAATTGAGAATCTCTGGCTTAAAAGCTATCAAGCTGTTAACTTTGATATAGAAAATAGCTGGATTCGTTAGACTATTAAAACCAAGTGACAGCACAGGCAATTAAAAGTGGAAGTCCTTTAGATCAGAAGATTTTCTGTTTCATCAGATGGCAAATTAACTTCTAAAGTTTTAGTCACACCTCAATCTAGACAAGTCTTTTAGATCACAATACATCAGAACACAGGTGCTGATTTTTCTGTGGACAGAAAGAAATATATGGCATAGATGATTCATTCTAGAAATACTTATCAGCTTTAGGCTATGAAAGGGATCAGAAATCATTAATATTTTAAATACAAGTATATAACGGAACTCATAATTCCACTCACCAGCACTTCAGATAACACAGAGAAGATACAATTACTTAAAATGGCAGCAATGAAAAACAAGGACACTAAAGACAAGAAATAATTTAAAGACCAGTACACTGGCCAAAAAAGATCTAAACAGGAATTGTCAGTACTTGACTCACCTTGAAAGTGGATATCAGAACCAACAGTGAACATGGATCTAATTCTTTAACTTTATAAATTCGCTACATGAACTATCCTAAAGAACTAAAACAAACACTGAAATGTTGCAAAATGAAATGATGGGTCTCAGAGGAGATGTTAAAGATTTATTAAACTGTCATGAAGAAGCAGAGACTATTACTTAAAATTAGGACTCCCATTCTGCTATAAAAAAGAAAACAGACATCGTCTCTAAAATGGTTGAAAAATCGGAAAGCGAAGTAAGCAAGCTTGAGGATAGAAACAGAAGGTCAAACCTTAAGATATTTGGTCTACAAGAAAACTCAGAAAAATATGGCAAGAGTTCTTCAACAAACCTACTTACATAGATCCAAACAGTACTGGGAATTACTTTTGACAAAGACTTTGAAATAGAGAGATCTCACAGGATTCTTTCCAGGCAGACAAATACCTTTACCTCTCCAATGCTGAGGATTTCACAACCCCTTAGATAACAACACTCAGAAGTAATTCTTGATCACTGGAAGAAATTCAAATTGTTTCAATGGAATGAAGCAATACATTAATATCCAAAGACTATGCAAAAGCAACAGTAACACAGAGGAAATATTTCTTAGCTATGTGAGTGACACTGAATTCACTAAATATAACTTTTGCCTTTGTTGGCCCATCAAAGATGAAAATATTTCATGAGGTAAGAACCTGCTATTGAACAAACCATCAGACTTGGAACAGTATGTCACAAACCTTCAGCAAACCCAAATGGACATATAATGGCTGGCTTATATTCAGATGTTAACCCCACCTTATAGGGAAGATTATCATTATACAATAGTGAGGGTCTTCATGATTAAAGAATATAAATGTAACAATGTGTACCTTTGATTTCTATGTACCAATCTCTGCATCTTCAATCTTGCCAGCTTAACGTCATACATTATACTGGTATGCTCTATTCTGCTAGTGTGCCACAGTCTTCTCTAACATGTACTAGCTTATGCTTTATAGTCTCTAATATATTCTAACATGATCTACCCTAACACGCTAATTAACAAAAATATAAGTATGCCCTCACAATGGTAAACAACTAACAAATAAGATCCGACAGCTGTCAAAATAAACATTATCAATATAGTGCTGAAATTATAATTTTAAGCATGTATCAACATTCTAGCAAATAACTGTTGTACAACTAATGTGAATGCTATGGTGAAGACCTCCATATACCTTACCTTTATTTCTTAACCTAAACTAATCTAACCTAATTTGCACTGGCTAAGGGTTTTTCGTAACTCAGAAAGTATGGAGCTCAGCTATGTAAATGCATAATTTAGTAAGGAAAAATATATTGCTACGGTGCCAAACCAGGAAAGGGAAAATCCCTTGAACCCCTCGATACATGTAGGATGCACTACACCAAGATTATGAAATGCATAAACCTGGGCACACGTAAAACGAAGGTATCAACCACTATAAGGTAATGTCAATGTCCAGTATAAGGTAATGTCAATGTCCACATCAGAAGAATTCATAATAGTGTTCATAATTTATTCATCAAGAGCAAACGAGAAAACCAGCCAGCGCGTGTTTCGTCACTTATCAGAAATGCTCCTGCGCCTTCCTCAGGGGAGGGGAGGATACAAAGGATAGTATAAACATATCGTTGTAATCAAAGCAAATGCACTGTGGACATATGTAAGCGGTTTAAAAGCTGCATGGTGGAGATACGGCACCTTAAGTGAAAACCCTACGACTAAACAACCAAATTGCAACTTATTGTGACTAAACAAATTTACAAAACACAAAGTGATAATCAAATGAAATGTGAGCACTATATATCCTAAATATGGTGAGCAAGTGCTGTAGCGAAAAAATGATATGTGTCTACTGTTGCTAAATATCTTAAAGTTCAATAGTGTGAGAAAGCCAAAGAAAGACAGTGTAACTAGATGGGCAAGGGCCCATTTTTTTAAAAATAAAGACCGTATACATTTTTTAAAAAAGCCAGTTGCTACCTGAATATTAAGTAGATAATAAAGAAAATCTGTGAAAAAAGAAGAAATGATGGGAGACAGGAATAAGAGCAGTAGTAAGTGTCTCTAAATAACCAGTGTTACCAAGAAGGGTAAACCCAATAAAGTCACTGGGACCTGGGTAGCAAGTAGTACAAGAATAGAGGGTCCCAGTACAGGACCGTTTTTAGAAAAAGAATATAGGAGAATTGAAAAAAGAATAAATGCAAATAGGATTCACTGTTAATGCAATCACAATGAATCAAACCATACAAATTGGTTCACAATTTATTTAAGATGAAAAAAAGTTTTGGTTCGTTCACAAGCGACAAAATGACAAAGTGCCCAGGGAGCGGAGAGGGGGTTTGATTGTGCAAGGTGATTGTGCAGGTTGCTAGGAAAAATTGGGAGGGGAGTGCTGGTCAAAGTGACAAGGTAATTACAACTGCGTTTGCTTAAAAAAGATATACAGCCACACATTTCACATAAATGTACAAAAGATCTCAACACATGCTATCAATAAAGCAACCATTGTAAATAAATCAACATTCTGGTCTATTGTAGGCAGATACGATGGTTGTCGACATTTCGACCCACTATGTTCTAGGTGACTGTGTGACCTTAGGACGGGGTCATCTTCAGGACAAGAAGGGAAGGGCATGGGACCTGGGAAATAGAGGCATACAATCAATATAAAAAATGACGGAGCCAAAACATTGCGGTGAATTCTTAAACACAAGAAACGGAATTACCGTGATTGCCAGTGGTCACGGTCAACGACTACATGGTAAAGGTGGGCCCTGGAGCTCCATATGCGAGTAAGGAACAGTTCAATAGATTCTCCAAAAATAAAGGAGAAGAATCTGACCCATATGAATTGAAATAATAAGGAGGCGGGGGAGGAAGAAGGGGAGATCTACATAATGGAAAACAGTGGGCAATAATAGATCACTCACGGGAAAGTAATGTGCTTGAAATGAAGCAATATACCAGTCGCCTTTGATTGGTCGGCCCGTGTAGTGATCTGTAATTGAGAAAACCAACACTTTGGAGAACTAATCTTGGCTAGAAAGCCAAGATGTGCTAACACGGCTAAATAGATACATAGCTGAATGTTTACATGAGAGCAAAGCAGATTTTTTTTTTTAATACAGCTATGATGTTCGAACAAGTGAACGGGTTCGCCAGGCAACCCGTCACTCAACCCCCTTGTGTTAGTATCAATGTGCAAGGCTCTCACATAATCATAAACTCGGTACCCCAACCAAGATGGGGAACCGCAATTACAAATGACCCAGCATTAAAAAGGGGCAATCGTTGTGTGGTCAATACTCACAAAAGTCCTAAGTACGATAAGCTTCATGCCAGGTGCTGGCTTAAACCGCCAGCTGAAGGCCGGTAAACATCACGTTCTACAAAAGAACAAGAGGGGGACATCAATGAAATCCTGAGTGCTAAGGATATCACAGTAGTAAAAGCAGAGAGAGGGGAGCCTCATTCATTACTCACCATATGGAGAAAAATCAGTAGCAGCGTCAGTCACTTCGGTGGAACAAGTGGCACGCTAGGTAGGAAATGTAAGGCAGATAAAGTCGAGCCAGCACAGCGCGTGTACGTCATGCCACGTCCAAGGTGTGAGTCCGTGATGACGGCCTGCAGAGGAGAAACCAATCAATGTGGTTACCATAGTAACCCATCCCAAACAGTGAACCGCCGTGTACGGCAGAATGGCTGCACCTAGGGATAGTGCTATTGATAAATATTACAGGACCAATTGTCTGCTGTGAGCGACCACAAGGGAAAGGCAGCTTCCTGAACAAACACACAAGCAGTGCCACAAGTGTAGTTAGAAAAAACTAATTAAGATTCTAGCAAATAACTGTTTACCAGTTGTTATATATACAAGCGCAACCATGTTGTGTACCTCTCACACACGGGAGTAAGGACGTCTGCCAGGCATCATATGGCAAAATCATATTTACAAAATGTACTTGGACTGCCCTGCTTAAAACGCCAGAGTCTCTCAACCAGTAGGTGTGTATACATTCGCATCCATGACATGTACCTCTCACACAGGAGGGTATAAACGTCTGCTTGGCATCATAAAGCAAAGTCATATTTACACAACGAAATTGGACTGCCCTATTAGAAACGCCAGCGCCTCTCAACACAGGAGGGCAAAAGCGTCTGCTTGGCATCATAAAGCGAAGTCATATTTACACAACGAAAATGGACTGCCATATTAGAAACGCCAGCGCCTCTCAACACAGGAGGGCAAAAGCGTCTGCTTGGCATCATAAAGCGAAGTCATATTTACACAACGAAAATGGACTGCCATATTAGAAATGCCAGTGGCTCTCAACACAGGAGGACAAAAGCGGCTGTTGGGGCCTAGTGTCCATTCAATTTAGTAGCCATTTTACAGTGGCATAAAGTGTTGTGAAAAGAACCTTTGATACAGATGGAAAAAGAAGGAGGAGTTAAGGTTGGAATTGAAAAACAGGTTAGGGCATATTGTGGCAAGTTGGGCCTGACTACTGTCCATCTCATTAAGCCCATTATCAACAGAGTCAAAAAGGGACATCCATTTCAATTCCCTGACATTCAGTATGGTGCGAATGTCACCGCCCCTCGGTCCAAGCATGGCTTTTTCAAGCACAAGCCAACAGAGTGACTCCGGAGTGTGTCCCATCATTTTAAAATGTTCAACAAGAGGAGCTCCCACAACTTCACAGCAGACCCTGCTGCAGTGTTGGAGAATCCTCACCTTGATTTTTTGCTGTGTTTGTCCAATGTACACCAGGCCGCAGGGGCACAGAATCCCATAAATTAAATTTTCTGTATAACAGTTCGTAAACATTTTTAGGACTATCTTTAGTTGTTTATACTCAAAATTCTTTGTTTGAATGGTCATTGCGCAGGCTTTGCAGTGGCCGCAGCGATGGTGGCCCAAGATCGGAGGAAGATACCACATAGATTGGATTGTGGGAGACTCTGGAGTGTCCAAAAGAGATCGGACTATGTGGTGAAGAATACTCTTCACCTTCTTAAAAAAATGCATCGGTGGAGTTGGCTGATCTATGTCGTCCGACATAATATTTATCAGTAGCACTATTCCTAGGTGCAGCCATTCCGCCCTACACGGCGGTTCACTGTTTGGGATGGGTTACTATGATAACAACATCGATCGGTTTCTCCTCTGCAGGCCGTCATCACGGACTCACGCCTTGGGCGTGCGTGACGTACACGCGCTGTGCTGGCTCGACTTTATCTGCCTTAGATTTCCTAGCGCGCCACTTGTTCCAATGAAGTGACTGATGCTGCTACGGCTTTTTCTCCGTATGGCGAGTAATGGATGAGGCTCCCCTCTCTCTGCTTTTACTACTGTGATATCCTTAGCACTCAGGATTTCATTGATGGCCCCCTCTTGTTCATTTGTAGAACGTGATGTTTACCGACCTTCAGCTGGCGGTTTAAGCCAACACCTGGCACAAAGCTTATCGTGCTTAGGACTTTTGTGAGTATTGATCACACAACGATTCCCCCTTTTTAATGCAGGGTCCTTTGTAATTGCGGTTCCCCATCTTGGTTGGGGTACCGAGTTTATGATTATGTGAGAGCCTTGCATATTGATACTGACACAGGGGGTTGAGTGATGGGTTGCCTGGCGCACCCGTTCACTTGTTCGAACATCATAGCCGTATTAAAAAAAATTCTGCTTTGCTCTTGTGTATACATTTAACTATGTATCTATTTAGCCGTGTTAGCACATCTTGGCTTTCTAGCCAAGATTAGTTCTCTAAAGTGTTGGTTTTCTCAATTACAGATCACTACACGGGCCGACCAATCAAAGGCGGCTGGTATATTGCTACATTTCAAGCACATTGCTTTCCAGTGAGTAATGTAATATGGCCCACTGTTTTCCATTATGTAAATCTCCCCTTCTTCATCCCCCGCCTCCTTATTGTTTCAATTCATATGGGTCAGATTCTTCTCCTTTGTTTTTAGAGAATCTATTGAACTGTTCCTTTCCCGCATATGGAATTCAGGGCCCACCTTTATTATGTAGTCGTTGACCGTGACCACTGGCAATCACGGTAATTCAGTTTCTTGTGTTTAAGAATTCACCACAATTTTTTGGCTCCGTCATTTTTTATATTGATTGTATGCCTCTATTTCCCAGGTCCCTTGCCCTTCCCCTCTTGTCCTGAAGAAGACCCCGTCCTAAGGTCACACAGTCACCTAGAACATAGTGGGTCTAAATAATCAGAGCAGAAAAAGTAAATAAATAGTAAAAAGTGGGAGCGCTTACTGCTCTGCCAGTGATAATTCCATCCCGGCTGGTTGAGGCTTCAAAACGCCATACATAAAGTAAAAAGTGTCTATAAACAGTGTGGTCGAATCTATCAACGAAAGAAGGTGACATTAAGAATGTGTACATCTACTGCAGTGTACACCAGGAGGAGACCAAAGGCTAAGCAGATCTTACCATGGAATTGGTGATCAAAGAACGAAGCTATCTGTGAAAAGCGGCCATATTCTTACCTCCAGCGGGTGCGCTGTGAAGTCTAAGGCGTCTGTAAGTCAAAAGTCCTCGTGGCCCAATAAAAATGTACTCCTGTAAAAATAATCTGAGATTACCTAATGGGTACTTAGGGTTCTGCTAATATCGTTTCTAAACTAAAGTGCTATTCTTACCTGAAGGGTGTGCACTATCAAGTGCTCGCGGTCTCCTCTGTAGTGAGTTGTCTCCGAGTGCGGAAACCCGCTGTAACTGAAAGTGATTTAAAAACGAAAGAGACGACTGACTACTAGAGCGCTAACCTGACTAAATAAAACTTTATTAAAGTCTTTATAGACAAACTAATCAACCACAAAATGAAACTTTATTAAAGTCTTTGTAGACAAACTTGTCAACCACTCGAAAGTTTTATTCTATGCGTGGTGGTTAGAAAAAGGAGATTACTATATCTCTCATGTAAGGAACAAAACGTGACCATACTAACCTCATTGGGGAGATAAGCCCCAAACCTATGGATAGTAATTCTCATGTAAGGAAAATAATCCATAGAGGTGTGCTATACCGAAACGATACGGATGAAAATTAAGATAATAAGTAAACAATTTTAAAATGTCAATTGGGAGCAAAACAACGGAACAACAGGTCATAAATGTAAAAACAAAGGCTAAATGTACCAGTGTCTCGCATCGAAAATGTGGAGAAAATAAGGGCAAGGACAAAGTAGAAATCTAATAATTAAGGGTGTACACTGGTCACGATATGAAAACCAAAACAAGAAAAGGGAGAAAAAGAAACGTTGGAAACGGGCAGAAGTAAAAGAAATAGGTAGTTACAGTAGGGCATGATCGGTAGAGAAGAAAAATAGACCAAAAAGTTGCATATTAAAGGGGAGAATAGGAAAAGCATAGTAAAACATTTAGTTAAATATAGTTTAATAGAGTGTGCTGCAATTCAGTATCCGGTTATATACTTCTATTAACATCATAGTAATGACACCATTTGAAAGAGAGAATACTCTAAAAAAATTGTGATTTGACTATAATTTAAATACTGTACAGAATTACCTGATAATGTAGGGATCTTACAAAGGGGTGACTTTAACCTCTGACTCGATATTACCATTGACAGACTAGTGATTAACCAAATACTAGTGTTTAACTGTTTAAACAACACAACTTGAAAGACCTTTGGTGATTACTAATCCCTATGGATAGTGAATTCACCTTCTACTCACACACCCTGCTGACAAGGACAAATTATCGATTAACTAATCAATTCTTAACATCAACTATTAACCCCACAACAGAACCCATTGTAATATCAGATCATGCTTGCATATCTATTGATTTAGATTTCAACTGCCCTTTACCCTTGTAGAGGGATGAATAAAAAAGGGTTCAGAGGCTTTTCAGATCTGCGAATGATGGCTTGCTTTAAGTGGGAGAGAGAAAAAAAACACAAAGGGTAACAAACAAACAATAATTTGTAAGGGAAAACTGCCCCATTGTGCAAGAATCAATGTTTCATCACTCAATCCATGTGGTGGTTAGGATGGTATCCTCTCTGGAGTTTTAGCAAGGTCCTTCTTCTTACTTTCTGATATACTAGGATGATGCCACTTATGCCCCTAGGAAAAGAAACCACAAAAAACACAGGTAAGTATAGCCACAAATAATAACTCCTGCATCTTTATTGAGAACTTGGTTATCTTTATAGCCCATCACCACTTTGTGAGCATGCTTTAGATTTGGGGATAGTATGCCTGTACCCGTGCCCCCTCCTTAATGTCCTTCAACTCTCTCTCTATTGGTTGGCTCTTGTCTGTTAATAGGGCAGTGGGTCCTCTCTGGCGCACAATCATCCCTTATTGCAACTTTAATGGTTATGGAGTTAGGATATTTTCAAAGTGAGGTAGGTCAGCAAGAGAGTGAAGGAAATAAACAACAAAACAAAAATTACTCCACCACCGCCTGCCTCCTTCCCTATTCCCTGTTCACAGTCAGCCACAACTCTCTTGAGTTGTGGAGGGCTGCTGCGCAACTGCTGGCAGCATTTTCTACATCCCTCCAACCAGTCTTCCTACTCCTCTTCTTCCATCTTGTCTGCTTTGGCTGTCTCCTCTGCTGCTTTGTCTCATTGCTTCCCAGATGTTCCAATGATCTGGTCTCCTCGATGCCTCCCTGGCTTCCTCACTCCCCCAGGGTGGGTCCAGTTGCTCCTCGCTGAGCAGGTTTTATCTCACCTTCTGTTCCTCCCAGTGCCACTCTCTCCATTGAATTGCCATTCTCCATCTTCTCCTCTTTGGCATCCTCTGTCTCTTTTTTTCCGTAAAACTCTGCCGACTTCCTCCTGCAAGTGGTAGTCATTTGTAAATTTTGTTTTCCCTTTCTGCCTCCACCTGTTCCTTTTCTCTCTGTCTGGGTCCTTACTTTCTTTTGACCCTTCTGTTAGTGTAGGATTCTCTACCCCTTTTCTCCCTTGTTTTTCTCTTTTCCTTTTCAGGTGACAATCAGGGTGGACATTCACTTTGTTGGGATTCTGTAAAGGTAGTTATTTGCAGTTAATTACTGCACCCTCACAGCCCTGAATCAAATTTGGAGGATTGAAGAGAAAAAACTGGAGGACCTACTACTAAGAGATTCCATTAGCCCTTCAATCATTTCTATGAGGAAAACAGATATGATTCACTTTCACTGAAACCTCTATGGGATACTATAAAAGCAACAATAATAGGAATAATGATCGGCATGTTGTCCAGAAAAAGCAAAATGCTAAATTCAAAACATAATCTTCCTAAGCAGGAAATCCAAAAACTATAATGATAGGAAACACGCACCAGGATAGAATGATAACTCTTAAATATAAGCCCCTGAAATACAAATATAAAACGAAATTCAGAAAGAGCTAATACATGGATAAACATTTTGAAAGCTAAAAGCATCATGGAATGCAACAGGGCACGGGAAATATTGGCCAACTATCTTAAATTCAAACAAAATAAATGAAAGATTGCATCAATAAAAGGTAAACAGGGTAAGGTGCATTTTGACAGAGAAAGCATTCTAGAAAGATTCCAAACCTTCTAATCAAATTTATATAACCCCAACAAATTGGAAAATATGGAATATTGACACAAATATCTTGACAACATCTTCCAACACTGCGCAAGGATAAATATCAAGATCTAAACAAAAGCATCCATCAATTGGAAATAATTAAAGCCTTGCCCTCGTAGAAAAATGTAAGGATCCTGGCCAGGAAATATTCCCTGCATTATTCTACAAAAAATTGCAACCTACATTAGTCCTACATTTAGAAGAACTTTTTGCCCATTTCTCCCTTTCCAGTACTATCAAAGGTTTGGCATTAAGGCCACTACAGTAGTGATTCATAAAGCAGGGAAGGATCCAACTGAACCCCAAAATGATAGAATACTTTCACAGCAGAACCTAGATTGCACAATTCATACTCAGTTTATAGCATTGAGGCTAGGAAAGACAATAGAATGAATGGAGATACATAAAAGTACTTTGGCCTAGCTCAAGGAACAAGACAAAGATGTCCCTTGTGCTCTTTGTTATTTCTGCTTGCTAGTGAGCCTCTACTATATGATATACGAACCAACCTCAAGATCAAAGGTATTCCATTTAACTCTGGATTACAAAACAATTGCAGCTTATGCGGACGATGTCCTGATATTTATGGAAAACCCTGATCATGCTATCCCAGAAATATTAAAAACAATCAATAGATACGGAGTAGTAACTGGGTACTCCTTCAACTGTGACAATCAGTGAATCAGGGTACTCCCTTAACTGTGACAAAACAGAGATATGGCTGTCAAATAACTTATCTTACCCTATAAATATTGGCTCATCTGGACTCAAATGACATTCCAACCAGCTGAACTAAGGGAACTATGTGAGAATAGCATTTAAAAAGACACTACAGGAAACTGGGGATGATATGGAAGCACTGATTACCAAAATCAGAAAAACAAATCTGCTAAATTTTAACATGGTGGGGTAGAATTTAATGTATAAAAATGAAAATGTATCCACCAATCTATGTGATCACAAGTAGGTTCCCTTTCTACATTTCTACTTACTTTTACGAAATACCTGATATATTAATCTTAGATCTTATTTGGAAAATCAAAATAGCCAGGATTGCGTTAAAACCTTAAAAACTCAGATTGGATTAGTCACAAGGAGGCTTGAACCTTCCAAAGTTTTATGACTATCATGCTGCCTTCCTTCTAAGGCAAGCAATTTGATCTCTCTGTTGTCCATCACCACCTCATACTACTCCCTGGGTAGATGTAGAAGTGAATATATATAAAAAAACACATTTTCAATATGTTTACTATATCTAAATTAAGTTCCCCTGACTCACTCAATATTTTGAAATTAATGCTATCACAATTTATAATGGTAGATTTCAACATAAAATCAGAGGCTCAAATTTAACATCTTCATGGCTAAATAAAAATATTCAAATAGATGGAGAAACGATAATGTTGGAAGACTGGCTTGAAAGGGGGATTACAATTAGCATAGATTTGCATCAATCTGATAACTACCTTGTATCCTATGCTATGCTACAGTTTAAATACAAGCTTCCAAATGTATACTTCTACACATTTTAAAAACGTAAAACAGATATCAGTGGATTAAACACTCTACACAACTCTGTATTAGATACATGATAGGGGACATTAATACCAAAATACATTTTAGGGGGCATTAACAACAAAATAAAGAAGGACCTTGCTGCAAAATGGGATTAGTCCTTTAGTCCTTTGAACATAATAATACTAACTGAAATAAAATGGAATTACATCTGGACACACTGTCTAAAATATTCAATATCTATATCAATGTAAGTAGTGAGCTATTTATAAGTGCTACTGGCCCCTTGGAAAGCTCCACACACAGGGTCTCATGAAAGCTACAACATGCTGGAGCTGTTCAGAAAAGCAATCAGATCTGGATCATATTCGATTTTCTTGCATTAATGTTAGAGCACTTTGGTATGAAATTCAACAGGTAATTAATGATGCTTTTCATTCTAATGTTGTTCTAGATCCATTCCCCATTACACTGGGTCCCTGGCTAATGAAACCTCCAATAAACCTTATGGATAATGGCCTTTTCCTCCTAGTCCTACTTCTAACAATTGGTATCAAAACAATACTATGACAGTGGAAGAACTCCAACAAAATCGTATATCATACATGGTGGGCATGGGTACGCTTTAAAAGAAGCTCAGATAATATTATGTCCAATAGCAATTACGCTACCAGATCCCCCAAACCCTTATGGACTTATACCTGCAGATCAAACCTCCATACACACTCATATAAACCACTATATCAATGCTAGATATGGGGAAATTAGGTTGTTGATTGAATGGGGGGTGACCCCTGTTCAAGCAACAGCCACAATCTCTGTGTGAGTAAACCACAAAAAACACTAAATTAACCTGTGCTTACCCCTCTGTTGACATAGTACAAAAACACTTAACTTAGAGGTAATGGGTAAAGTATTAATGGAGCACACAAACAGTAATAAAGTGAAAACACAGCCAAGAAAAAAAAACACAAAATTGAGTACATTTTAATACATTATTGGATACCAAAATGGCAAAAATCTGATCAGTTGAACCGGAGTTATGATCATTTCAATTTTAAAGAACAACTAGCGCCTAAAAGATCAAAGCACCAACCGCGGACATCTTTTTGCGTGAGACAAGATCAAAGTTGATAAATATGGCTGACCATTAAGGAGTGCAGGCCGGATATAAGAAGTGGATTGGGTCCAGTCAGCACTTCCATCTTAGACGAAATTCTGAAGAAAATGTTCTGAGAAAGTAAAGTTCCGCAGGGCAAGGCTGTAGGAGGTGCCTGAAGAGGGAGTGTGGTTGTCGAGGAGATCCTGGACAAAGTCGTGGTGAGGATGTCTATGTTTGGACTTAGTCGCTTTTTTGGAAGTTGACATTCTCCAGCAGGATGAGGCAAGAGACTGTAGCCAGTTAGAGTTCCAGGAGGGCTGATATTCCTTTGCCAAAGGGCCTCTGAAAAGGACTTGCTGCTGTGGAGAAAAATGTAGTGGTAGCTATAGTGAAGTGAAGTCAGACCGACCGGCGATGTACCTTGGGTGGATAGACAAGCAGGTTGGACGCAGTCTTCTCTCAGTTCTCAGAGCAGGTTTTGTTCAAAAACTTTCAATTCCTCAAGTTTTGAATCTTCACTATCTTAGCACCTTTAGCAACACCACCAATTGTCCAGGATTAGAAGGGCACCACTTGGTGGGTTGGGACACACTCAGGCTGGGCCAAGGTGCAGGTTCAAGATGGTGGGAGCCTTTTCTGTCCCTGAAGCTTTGAACAGGAGGTCAGCAAACTATCAGTATGTGTGCATGCCATTTGGCCTTGCGTCGGGCGGCAGGGGTGTTTCAACGTCTGATGACTAATATGCTTAAGGGTAAAAATGGTTCGCCAGTTTTCCAGGATTATCTACTTCTTTTTGCTCCTGACAGGTCTTCCCATGATGTCATCCTTCAAGAAGTCTTGTCTATGTTTCAGTCCAATGGTGTAGTATTGCGTAGAGATAAGTGTGTTTTTTTAACTGGAGAAGTTTAATATTTAGGACATCTTGCCACCAAACAGGGTATTCTTCCCAAGTCTAGCTTAGTAGAATCCATTGTGAAGTCAAAACCACCCTCAGATAAGTCTACTCTCAAGGGCTCTGTCAGTTTTATTCACGTTTTATACAAAATTTTGCCACAAAATTAAGACCTCTCTCTCAGATGCTCATGAAGGGTTTCGGTTTTGAATGGACTGACGAGTGTCAAAAGGTATTTGAGTGGGTCAAAGAGCAACTCGTTTCACCCAGAGTTCTGAAACATTATGACCCTGACCTTCCTTGCACAGTGACAGTGGATGCTAGTCATTTGGTGTGGGTGCTGTGTTGAGTCAGGTCAAAGGTGATGAGGTCAGGACCATTGGTTTTGCATCAAGGGTGTTGTCCCCTGCTGAGAAAAAGTACTCAGTTATTGAGAAGGAGTTATTGGCTTGTTGGTAGGCGGTGATGAAATTTAGGAATTTCATTTGGGGGAGAAGGTTTTGTTTATAAACTGACCACAAGCCATTCATTTTTATATTGAGTGGGAAGAATGTTAGAGGTTTCTCACCTCGCAGCGCTCGCTTAGCATCTAAATTGCTCCAATTGTTGGAGGATCTGAAAGCCATGGGTGACGATGATTTGGAAGAATGTATTGTTGCTGCTGTTGACTTCCCACCATTGTGTGCTGTCACGGAGCAGGATTGACGGAGTGCGCTAGCCAAAGATACATCACTGTTGACTGTCATGAAGTATGTGGAAACAGGTTGGCCTAGGGATAGAAATCTGAGTTTTGAGCTAAAAACGTATGTACAAGTGGCGGATGAGTTGTCCATAGAGGATGGTTTGCTTATGAGAACTGACAAACGTATTCCTCCTGTGTGTTTTAGAGCTGGCATTTATTGTCTGTTCCCATGAAGGACACTTGGGTTCCACTATGACTACAAAGAGAGTCAGACACTCTTTCTGGTGGCCCATGATGGACAAGGAAGTGGAGGATGTTGTCAAGTTCTGTGTTGTGTGCTCGAGTTGTGATAAGTCTGCAAAGTTGTCCACTCTACCTATGTCTCCCATTGAGTTGCCCTCTGCACCATGAGTTAAGGTTAAGAGTTAGGTAATGACATCATTGGTCCTTTCCATGCGCTTGATGCTTCTTGTAGGTTTGCTTTAGTTTTGATGGACTACTACACCAAGTGGCTTGAAGTCAAGTTTGTAAGAGAGGTTACTTCCACATCTGTTGTTGATTTCCTCAAAGAAATTCTTTTGAAAGAGGGTTTCCCTGAATTCTTGGTGTCTGATAATGGTACAAGCATCTCAAGAGTTCATTGTGCAACCCATAGACCAATGGTCTTGTGGAATGCATTAACAAGGTTCTGGGGGAGGGCATTCAGTGGGCTTTGGCAAAAAAGTGCACTGTTGGTAATGCGGTCAGGAGCATGCTCTGGTTTTATCGCATTACTCCGCACTCTACTACAGGTATGTCTCGTTATGAGTTGTTGTGTGGACTTAGAGCCACCATGTCTTTTTCTCCGGGCTGGATGAGTAAATGGGTCAAGGTTGTTAAATGGTCAGATGCTTGTGTCAGGAGACGTGTGTCTCCTGACACAAGCATCTGACCAAGAAAAGCAAAAGTGTTATTTTGACAACAGAAAAAGAGTCAAGGAGGTTGTCGGTGATTGTGTGCATGCAAAAAAACCCGTTCATGTGTGGAAAGGTGGTTCTAAATTTGGCCCTTCTATTATTGTCATGGAAGTGAAGGGCAATTCTGTTAAACCTGAGAATGGTCAGTGGTGGAACAAGTGTTTTTTGGTTAAATCTAGAATTGCTGAAACATTGCCTGATTGGTTTACTTCAGGTGATCATGCTAAGTTATCAAGTGATGGTCAAACTGTTGTGAGACACATTTATAGGTCCAGAAACATTCCTGCACGTTATAGGACTTAAATTTATCTTTGGACTTTTTGTCCTATGGGTCTATTTACTCTTGTTTACTGTTGTTTTTTTTTGCCTTAAATGTTAAACTTCCATTTATAGGTATGAAACCACTGCTTTCGTTCATGTTTTCATTTCTTGCTGTTCTTTAACATGCTTGTTTGGTTTTCTTCCTTTCTTCTTTGTTTGTCTTCTTTCTTTTCTGTTTTTTTAATCTTCTTTGTTTTTGGGAAAGACCCATGTAGTGGCTTGTGCTTCATGCAGTATGAGCCAGCTCGTGGGCGCATGTTTAGAATTCTCATCAGTGCAGAACCCTGACTGCATTTGAGTTCTGCATCGGGCGTTGGTGGCTGGCAGTTGTGTCGGAGCGATGTGCTTCTGCTGCTCTGTTTAATGGTCCAGCCTGAATAAAGAAGTTATTCACTCACCTGTCTCCTGTCGTTGAAGCACCACAGTCTTATATAATAGAACTGATATAACTGAAATTGATCTTAGCCTTGCCATGAGCAACAAATGTGTTAAATGAGCTGGATATCGTTAAGTCACTTCCAGGAATGTAATTTAGCATTGCTGCCAAGGAAATACAAGACCTATCATGGTATTGGCACGAGACAGAGTAACTTGTACAAAGAGCAGGTTCTGGGAAGGGATAGGACCTATAGACATAAAGAAAAACATGGCAGCAGTAGATAAGCAATATTTCTAAGACTGAAGTCACAAGTGGTCAATGTACAAGTGTAGATAAATATAATTTATGGCCAACTTCTTCAAGATATTTAAATGTTGAAAGGTTAAATGCATGTGCCAAACAGAACAAAAATAAGCATGAGATCATGCATTTCAATGCAAATATAGCTGGTCTTTATAAAACTAGAATTGCCTGCAAAGACTCTCATATTTCTTTACAATTAAGAGCTAAGTCATACAACACTGCCTCTCAAATACTTTGCTAAAGGAGTCGCTATATTGATTTTTGATTCCTTCTTTAAAGCCATACATTGGATTGTAGATACTAAAGGCCAATGGGTCATTATTACCATTACGATTGGCAATTCAGAATTACATATTTGCTCTATATATGACCCTAACAAATATTCCCCAGCAGCATTTACTCAGATCCAAGAGGACATAATACAGCAGTAACTTTTATTGATATGGCTGAAGCAGCACATTTTACATCATTAGATGCTGAGAAGGCCTTTGACCATGTTGATCATGTTTATCTGGGCAACTTTAAAAAATGTAATTTTTCCTCAATTCTGTTAAATTGATACAGACTATAACAAGAGATCCACAAGCAGCAGTTTCTATTAGTGGATCATCATCTGCCCAAATTAAAAATCTGTCAAGTATCAGACAGGGATGTGGTGCCAACGGCATATGCCAAAGATGAGCTTTTTCTCACAGATGACCCCAATCTTGCTATTCCCACTGTAGAGGCAATTGATGTATCCTTTGAAGAGTTCTTGGGAATAAAACTAGAAAGCAGCAAAACAGACACTCCTTGTTAGTCCTCTTGCTCAACAAACCAACTAGGTATTTTTCCCTTCTACTAATAACAATATGAGGACCACAGAGTACAGACACTGCTGTTGAAAGAAACCACACCGCTACTTAACAAACGGTAACACTTTCCTCTTACATTAGCAGGACAAGTTAGTCTTATTAAAATGATTTTAATACCCAATGTGTTGTTTCTATTTCAATTACTAATAATGTACCTGCCTAAAACATTCTTTTTAAAGTAGAGGCCCAAATTTCTGTGTTTATTTGGGTCCACAAGCAGCCCACCTAAGTCCTTTGCTTTCTACAGCTAAAATTGACCCAAGGGTGGTGAGCCATTTTCCAACCTCCTTTACTGTCATTGGGCAGTGGCTGCTGGCAAAGCCCAACTAACATAAAAAAGGTCTAGGGGTGCACTTCTTCTGAAAAAATTGTGATAAAAACAGCGGCTGTCCATGCAGGTAAGCGTGGTGAGGCAGGGCGGGGCAGGAGGGGGGGGAGTCAACAGATGACAAAATAGGGAAACATAAGTAAATAAATCCTATTCCATCGTCTGTTGACATTACCCCCACCCTGCCCCGCCACGGACCACTGCTGGATACTCATCCATTATTGCCTCTTTACTCTTCCCTTTCTTTTCTTTAACATCTTGTCCCCTCTTTTTCAATCTTAGTCAACTTTTTTCCTCATGAGGCTACGCCCTTTGTTCCAGTCTATCTCCCAACTTCCTCCATACAATCTCCCCCAAACTACCATCCTCTATTACTCCTGCCCATATCCTCTCTCATTCCAATCTGTAAACCGTACATTTGACAAATGTGTTTATTCTGTCAATGGTGTTACTTATTCAGATCAAAGAAAGATTCAAGTGCTTGATATCAACCTCGAGGCGCTCCTACAATCAGGTCAAATAAGCATAGGTCTCTGTTTAAAAGCCTGGTGTTTAGTTATAACCCTGTACTTCCTACACAGCAGCCAAAGGAGGTGCTTGTTTGGTTCCCTTGTGACATATTTTTAATTAACTGAAAAGAAAACCTCCTAAAATAGTTAATTAACTTCTTGGCTGCTCTCTGGCTTGTCTGCCATCATCACACCACATAGGACAGATGTGAGGTTACATCCAAGAGAGTAGGCTTGCAGGAGCAACCTTACTGGCCTCTCATAAAAAGCAGCAGACGTCACATGATGCAGCCAGATCAACTTGGCTAGTACGTGTGTTGTGCCGAGCAGTGAAATTTGGCAGTTAGAGTACTACATGTAGCAGTCATGCCTGAAGTACGCAACATTATGGCATGTACAGAACTGTAGTCAGTGAGGAAGGACATGCCTAACATACTAATGAATCCTAGCTGCTCAGCTGATTCAACCCGAAAAACGGACTCGAACACGGCCTCCAGTTCTAATAAATGACACAAGTATGGTTGGATTACGATATAGTAAGCAAGCGCGTCACATGGTAGACTGAAAACTCCCAAACCCAGGAGGGGGAAGCTTTGTCAGTCAATCCAGATTTTTTTTTTGTTCATATCCAAAAGCAAGACCTAGCTAAACCTTTCATACATGCCAGCCTTCTGACAACTTTGAGACATTCTTAATAATTAGGCAAGGGATCACTGACAGAATATCAGGACAAAATATCGTTGTCCAGAAGTCCTATCTTCATAAAGGTAACTACAAAATATATATAAAATAAATATTGTCATTAAACATATAGGGGTCTATTACGATGGTGGGCGAACAAAGTCAGCCCGCCACGCAACGGGAAAGGAACCGCCCACACCTGCCACACTGGCGGGCGCATCCCGCATTTTTACATTGTGGGGGGCGGTGCTATAAGCAGCACCCACCGCTATGTCAAAAAATGCATGTTGTGCATTTGCATGCACAACGTGACAGGCACCGCATGCTTGCAAATGCAGGGGGTACCATGGATACCTCACATGTGCACCCCCACCCAACCAACACCATGCGGGCCCGCAATGGGCCCAAAAGCAAAGAATGCATGCCTTTCTATGGTGGCAATGCCGCCACGGAAAGGCTGATCTCTGCCATCAACATGATATGGATGGCCGTGCCTTGCAGACACCGCCACCATATTGACGCCCTTTTCCGCCCGGTCTCCTGTGCGACCGGCGGCAAACCGGTGGACGGTCTTGATCTTCATCGTAATATGGCAGGCGAAATGATAGGCGGGCGGTGAAATATGGCGGGCGGATTGCCACCCCCGTCATCCTAATGACCCCCTTAGTTGTTAAAAATATTGTTTTTTTAAAATGCTTAAAAAATAATGTAAAATACAGTAAATAAAGTAAATAATGCATTTAACTAAAAAAAGAAGATGGTTAGAATTATTAGTAAATGTTAAAATTTATAAATAATAAATACAATGTTCTAAAATGTTAGAAACATATGGAAAATTATAAATACATATATATATATATATATATATATATGTATATATATATATATATATATATATATATATATATATATATAATAGCTCCCCTGACAAAGTCAGAAAAACCCAGCACTCACAGTGAGTAAAACCACTTGGTTTATTGCACACAAAAAGGAAAAACGCGTATCGGCTCTTGCCTTCGTCAGGTATATATACCAGTAAAATAAAAATAAAAATACAATCAATTATATATATAATAATTTAAAATATTAAAATATTTTTAAACTTTTACAATTACATTTGACACTACATTAAATTAACAGTAGGGGAAGTGTTGGCTAGAGGAGTGGAATAATTTACTATTCCCACTCCAGAGGGTGCAACAGTAGGGAAAGTGTTGGGTAGCATAATGGAATAATTTACTATTCCCACTTCAGGAAGTGCAACATTAAGGAAAGTTTTGGATAGCGTACGGTTAAGTATTACTATTCCCACTCCAGAGATAGCAACAGTAGGCAAAGTGTTGGACAGCGGAGTGGATAACAATATTATTCCCACTCCAGCAACTGCAACAGTAGGGAAAGTTTGGGATAGCGTAAGGGAATAATTTACTATTCCCACTCCAGCAAGTACAACCGTAGGGAAAATGTTGGATAGCGGAGAGGAATAATTTACTATTCCCACTCCAGCAGGTAGAACTGTAGGGAGAGTGATCGATAGCGGAGTGGAATAATTTACTATTCCCCCTCCAAAGAATGCAACAGTAGGAAAAGTGTTGGATAACGGAGGGGTAACAATTACTATTCCTACTCCAGCGAATGCAACAGTAGGGGAAGTTTTGGATAGCGGAGGGGAATGATTTACTATTCCCACTCCAGAGAGTGCAACAGTAGGGAAAGTGTTTTTTTTTTATTTTTATTTTTTTAATTATTTTTTTCCTCATATTGCGAAGCTCTATGTGTTCGGAGTTTCAGGTGTCTGCCTCTAATTTTTTGTTCTTTTCCGATTCTGCCCCTTGGTCTCTCTTGTCTGGGGAGTTTATCATCTTCTCGATGATTTTTAGAGGAGTACCCTTAGGCCATCACATAACATAAACTCTGGTTTTCGAAACGGGGGGAGCTAGCCACTTTGGCTACTCAACAAGTACCATACTTGTTCGCCAGAAGTTGTTTCGCATTAATCATAGGAGCGGTGTTTTTACTCTATATTAGGATTTAGATGGTTTTCAAAACTTTCCCAATATTTAAATCTTTTACAGTTGTTTCCCTTCTTATCTAGTTTATTAATCCTTACAGCTGAGTTAATCCACTCTCCATGTGTTGGAGGGGAGGATCCAACCCATTTAATGCATATCTCCCTCCTTGCAAGTACAATTAACACAAAGAGTAAATTTTCTTGGCATTGTTTTAGCCCCCCTCCATCTGCTGTATCTTCGATCCCAAAAAGAGTAAGGGTAGTACTTACAGGTATTCGTTTGTTCATGATTATGCTCAGGGTCTTACCAACTTCATTCCAAAATTCTTCTAGTAGGGGGCATTTTTTAAACATGTGGATGTCATCTGCCCTTTCTTCCCCACACTTCGGACATTTCTTTGCTCCTGCGTTTTTAAATTTGGATAGCTTTTTTGGCGTCCAATAGGCTCGATGTATGGTACATAGGTGGTTTCTTTTCAGTGCCGCAGATTTAAGAGTCGACCAACATTTCCCAACTGACTTTTCCCATATTAAGTCCAAGTCGGTTATCAGTAAGTCTTTCCCCCAGATTTGATCTTCTATATTCGTGTTTCTGTCTCCAGCAGTTATTAACGCCCAGTACCACTTTGCCACTTCTTTAGGTATCGGTGTAATCCTTACCATTTCTTTTTCTAAATTTTCACTTTCTCTGGTATATGTGGGTATCGTTTTAGACCAACTTCACAATTGATAGTATTTAAATTTGGAAATTAAATTTTTTGTCATCTTTTGAAGTTCTGACCATGTATTCAGAGTTGAACCGTTTAATAACTGTCCCCAATAGTTGATGTTTGCTAATTTTAAAGGAATAGCCAGTGAGTCATTAATAAATTCTGGAGTTCCTGGTGAATCCCAAATGGGGGCCATTTCGCTGTAATACGGAATGTTTAAAGTTACTCTGATTTTTGCCCAAATTTTTGCTGCTTCCCTTAAGATCTTCAGTTTTATTTTTTTGAAGTATTTGGGATGTCCGAATTTAAATAAGAAGTGGTCAACTGATTCTGTCGTTGCTTGTAAGTGCCTTGGATAATTTTGATGACTTTTTGATAGCACTCGGATATTCTTGAAATGAAACGCTCTGTGATACTCTATCAAATCTGGGCTGGCAAGTCCTCCATTCTGCTTCCCCCTTCTAAGTTTTCTCCATGAGATCCTTATGCCCTTCGAGGCCCAAATGAAGCTTGTGATTTCACTTTGTGCTTTTTTCAACAGCGATTTTCCAAATTCCAGAGGAATTGTATTAAAAAGGAATGTGAACTTTGGTACAATTGACATCTTGACAATGTTGGATCTTCCTATCAAACTTAGTGGTAAGGTGGACCATACCTTAAGCAGCTTTCTCACCTCCCCTGCTACCTTATTTATGTTTCGTTGTGGAATCTTCCCTAGATCATGGTTCACTAAGATTCCTAGATATCTTATTTCTTTCTTAATATTTGGACTTGTAAGCTGAGTGTTCCAGGTCATAATTTCTGTTTTTGTATGATTTACCAGATAGCCAGAGACCTTCCCAAACGCCCTTATAGTTTCTTCAATCGTTTCCTTAGCCTTAGAATAATCGTCCGTAAAGATCATTAGGTCATCCGCGTATAGTGCTATTTTCTTCTCCCATGTTTGGTATTTAAAAGGAGTGATTTCCTTGGCGTTTCTTAAATTATTTGCAAGAGGTTCGATGTATAGATTGAAAAGCAGAGGCGAAAGGGGACACCCCTGCCTCGTTCCTCTGCCTATCTTTACATCATCTGTGAGACTTCCATTGATTAAAATTTTAGATCTTGGTGTCTTATATATTTGTTTCACAACATGCATGAAGGGCTGGCCAATGTTGTTTCTGATCATGACTTTTTCTAAAAAGGCCCAGTTAACTCTGTCGAAAGCCTTTGCGGCATCGACAGTGAGTATGGTAAGAGGGGCTTTCTTTTGCGTGGCTATGTCTATTGCAGTCAGAAGCTCTTGTGTGACTTCGTGCAGTTGTCTCCCCTTGATAAATCCTTTTTGGTCCAAGTTTATAAGTTTTTCCTAACCGTGCTGCCATGACTTTGGTAAAGATTTTGTAGTCCGAGTTTAGCAGTGATATCGGACGATATGATTCGCATCTGGCCGGGTCTTTTCCAGGTTTTAGGATGATGGTGATTATCGCGTCGTTCCATGAATCTGGTATATTATTTTCTTGTTTGAGGATCAAGTTTGCCAGTTCCGTTATATGTGGGAGCAGAGTGTCTCTTAATTCCATGTAGAGCTCATTTGGTAAAGCATCAGGGCCTGCTGCCTTCCCTTTTTTCAGACTCTTAATGGCCTCCTCTACTTCACTTGCTAGTATCTCCTTATTTAGTTCTCTCTTTTCGTCTTCCGTTAATGCTGAGGATGGGACATTCTCGAGGTAGGTGTCGATCAGGGTTTCTTGCGGATTTGTGTCTTCCGTATATAGGTCCTCCAAAAGTTCCTGAATTCTTGTCTGATTATGTCTTCATCAGTGCTTTGAGCTGTTTGACCTTCCTTGTCTACACTCCTTATTTTATTTCTGGCTAGGTCAGTTTTAAGTTTCCACGCCAGCCACTTCCCACACCCCTCCCTATATTCATGTTTTGCTAGCTTACTTGACTCCCACTTTTTTCGCACTCTTTCTTCCAAGATGTCTTCTAGTTTCTCTTTCTTATACTTTCTTTCTTGCACTAGTTCTTCTTTTCTGCTCATATCTTGTTCTCTTGCTATTGAGATATCTATTGTGTTGATGTTAGTTTCCAAATCTGTGATCTCTTGCTTTAATTTCTTGTTTTTATAGGCCCCTAAACTCAGCAACTTTCCCCTTAACACAGCTTTATACGCATCCCAAGTTATCTGTTTTGTGGTGCCTGTTTTGTTGCATTCAAAGAAATTAGTTGTTTCGATTTCCAATTCCTTTATGATCTCCTGATCTTGTAATATAGCCCTCTCTACTATAAATCTCCTTATTGTTCCTGTTGTTTTAACCTGTAGAGTTAGTTGTACAGCCGAGTGGTCTGATATGTGAGCTGGGAGGTGGGCTACATTTTTTATACTTCCTGACAGATCTCGGTCTGTAAGAAAATAATCAATCCTACACCTGTGTCCCAATTTTTTATTGTACAAAGTGAAAAGTTGCTTTCGGTCTCCTTTATCCGTCCAGATGTCAACCAGCTCTAGGTCTCTTTTATAGAAGCCTATCCACTCTCTCATTTTTGGCAGATTTGCTTGCCTCCCTGGTGGTGACCTGTCTAGTCTGGGATACATTATTAAGTTAAAATCGCCTCCCAGTATTATAGGTGAGGTGGCTAATAGTAACTGCGAATAAAGTGTCATATAGCTACTATATATCATTATAATGCGTTAAGTTAGCATAGGCACATTACATGTTTAAACGCCATTTTTCCTTTTGCTGCTTCTGCACACGACACTTAATTGTTGATTTAGCTTTCAACCTAGTAGTTCGTTGTGGTTTACATGAGAATAATATGTTATCACTCTGATATCAGCTTTGCTCAATAAACTATGTCTGTACAGAGAGTGCTGAAGCTTCAGGAACAACAAGATACTGAATTGTTATGCGGTCTGATCTTCGCGCCTTCATAGACATAACATAAGTGCAGCTTCTGCCAACTTTGGCTTTTAGGCGGGTTTTATATTGCTTTGCAGAACCCACACAAACACACTTGATGCTGTTCGCATGCAGAGAGAGCTGTTGTATGCTGATGTGATCTCTTCATTCTAGGATCTTGAGGTATGGGCCCACCCTAATTCAACCCAAAGAGACCTTCTTAGCTATTAATATAATATGCGAGTTAGGGAGGGTGAGAAATAAGTGTTGTTAACCCTTATTCATTTACAGCATGTTAACATGCTGTCACCATTCGCTTTTTATGGACTAGTAACTATGCTGATAACTTTGCTTTTGATAATATGTTTCCTTGTATTATCTAAGATACTGCGCCTGAGAAGACGGCATTAGTAAATAAATATTTCAAATGTTCACGTGTTCTTCTTGACTCCACGTTCTGGTTTGTAATGATTGTATAACGAAAGAGTGCTCATGTGTTCCACGTAACCTGAGGTATTGTAAGCTCATGTTCTGGTTTGTCTAAACATTGGGAGTTTGTTATGACCAATGAGACACTGTAGCTAGCTCGGTAAGGGGTTTGTTGGATACTAAGGTGAGTTTTGGGTCACCCTAATTCGCTGAGGTTCCAATCCTCTGTGCACAGTTCTGTGGGAGAACAGAAACCCTGCTACATGGCGCCCGTACGTTGGTGGTCTTATATCATGACACTCGAGTAGTATATCGTTCAAACCTTAACCCCTTCACTATTGTTTCCGGAAAACGGTGGTGTCGGTGAAACCTACCTATTTTTGAAATAGGTCTTTTCAAGCTTGAATCTATCTAAAACGGTTTCCTTGACTTACTACCCAGTTGTGCTACAAAGTTTTCTTTGTTATTCAGTAGTTCCGGTGATATCATGGCTGTGGCCATTGCGCAGCATAGTCGCATTGCGGTGCGCAACCATTTACAAACTTACCAAGTCCCTTTGAAAGGCATGGCTGTGATTTTAGTGGTGTGTGCAGATCCGGCGTACCCTTTCGAGCTGTTTTACTCGTGGGTCACATTTCCGGAGGTGGACGCGAATTCTCAAGTGTTCCTCCACTACACACCCTCCCCTGTACCGGCTGAGTATACACCGTACAGGGCACTGGAAATACCTATTGATCATTGGGAGCATCGCGTTTGGTTTGATGGCGCCCTCCCCCACTCTTTGTCAGCTGCGAGGTTAGGTCCACTTTCCATTCCAGGTACAAATTGGCCTGCTTTGGGTGGATTCACCCCGCACCCGAATCACGGCGCTTGTCCCCTTGTGGATATTCGTCGACTACACGTTGTCTCGATTGCTGTGATTCGTGCATTAGTGCAATACATAGGTCGTCATCTCCCGGGTGGTCCCCTCGGGGGTGCGGCCGTTCAAACGGAACGAGGCGGTTTACGCCTAAATCCGGGTATGGTAAATTCGGTTTTTGGTCAGCGTCCCGTTGATAACGATGACTTCCCTTTCTGGCTTGCCGAGAAGTTTGACCAACTGGAGGCTGTGTTTCCGAATTCTACTCCTGCTGATAAACATAGAATGTTGACGATCACTTTACCAAAGGATTTAACTCCTGAGCTCGTTGACTGTGAAAGCTGGGGAAAAACTTTTGCGGCCGTTTATACGAGGTGTTTCGGCACCCCGTCTATGACCGCACTGCCTGAGATCGTTAAACGTGTTCAGGATGATCACGGACCGGAGGCAGCGGTTGAATTGGGTATGTGCCTGTGTGGTTCGTTTGAGATAGTAAGCGATCTCATACTCTCCAATATTAAAGGAGATGCGGTGAACTTTCAGGTGTCGAATGCTTTGGCTGCTCTGCCCGATGCCCGCATATAAGACGATTGGCCGCACAAGTAGAGGTCTGAAATATTTTCCTGTCAAGGAGAAAAAACAACCACAAGGACAGTCTGCTGCGGCAGATGTCCAACCCAAGTCCAAAAAACAAAATTGGCCTAAAAGACAGACACAGGGGAAGCAACAAAAGCAGACTCAGGATTCTTATCCTGCAACACAAGTTCCTGCGCCGACTGAAAAAGTTTATGATTTGCGCGATCGCGCGATGATTAAATCGCCTGATCGATTTCAGGTTTCTGATCAACGCTCTCCTCATTCCTTTCAGGACTCATCGGCCCCGAAAACCGGTGGAGGAGGAGGCGGTAGGGGACGTGGTGGCCAACAGGGACGTGGCCAGCCCCGCCAGATTGAAGGCGCAGCGAAGCAGGAGGATTCTACGCCGAAAAGACCGCAGTTTGCGAAAAAGAAAGTCGCAGCCTTAACAGCGCATCGATATGCCACAGATAGTGAGAACGCGGCTTCGGAATCTGACGTGGGCTCTGACCTTGCTGGACAGCGTGACGGAGATTACCATAGTCAGAGAGGCGCTGCGTCCACTACTGAGGGTGACAGCGACTGATGTCTACGTTGTGATTGAAACAGCCGATACGAGACTTGCTCCCCCTGAAAGACTTTATGAAATTGTCCTGTTAATTGAAGGTGACATACAGCGTACCGTAAAAGGGGTGTTTTGGGAAAATCTGTCTTCTACATATGATATTTTGCTTTCGGAGGCTGACTGGCACCCACCTTTTGTGCTCGCGGCGCCGCGAGGGGAGGAGGTAATCCTCCCCAGTTTCGCGAACACTGTCAGCCGCAGCCTCAACCTCAATATCCCATTCGGCGTGAAGCCAAAGCTTCCGTCGCGGAAATCCTTGAACAATTAGAATATCAGGGAGTTATTGAAACGTGTGTGTCACCGATGAATAATCCTCTTTTTACTGTGACCAAGCCTGACGGATCGTATCGTTTGGTATTGGATTACCGGCATTTAAACTCGCATTGCCGTAACTGTGCAGTACAGAATACTCACGGCTCTGCCCTAGTGGATAGTCTCGTGCGTAAGCGTTTTAAGACAACGCTTGACATATCCAACGGTTTCTATGCCCATAGGTTGGACAGCTTTAGCTCCCAATGGACCAGTTTTACATGCGCTGGGGTCCAAAAACAATTCCGGCGTCTCCCAATGGGCTATAAGAATAGTCCTGGTATATTTACCGCACGCATTGTCTCTATTCTGGAGGCACTCGACCCAGAGGCTTGTTCGTATGTGGATGACATCTATCTCACAGACGACGATATTTGGGAGCATCTGTGTCGTGTAAATTCTGTTATTTGTAACTTTGCAGACATGGGTTACAAATTTAACTTTGCTAAATCGCACATTGCTGAACACACGGTGTTGTTTCTGGGCTATGAGCTCAATAATGAAGGTAGAGGTTTGGCTCCTCACTTCTTGGAGAAATGCGCACAGCTGCGTGCTCCAACTACACTGAAAAAATTACAGTCTTTGCTGGGCTTTTTAAATTTCGGGAGGACATACATTCCGGAATATGCCCAGCGTATCAAGCCTTTGTATGCTTTGATACAACCAAATTTTTCGAAATCATGCTGGCTGCCTGAGCATTCAGCCATTTTGCAATCCTTGCAGGCTGATCTGCTCGCTTCTAAGTTCTTACTGACTCGTGACAACCATACCAACCTGGTGATAAGAATAATACCAGGGACGGTGGGTTTCACGTACCTAACTTTTAATGAAGGAGACACAGTTCCTATTGCTTACAAGTCACACTTGTACACTTCGGCTGAGATGCGGTTTCCCACTGTGGAAAAGGTTTTAACAGCTGTGCAGATGGCTATTCTTAAAGAACGGGCTCTGTCACAGGGGAAACGCATGTTGGTTGTAACACCCTGTCCTCATTTGGAGGCAGTCACGAAAGCCAGTGTACCAAATTCAAAAGCTTTGCACCCTCGGTGGATTCAGTGGACTGCGTCCTTGACGTCCATGGATGTCACGTTTATTTTTGACGCCTCGTTGCGGTCGCAGGAGTACTTGCAGTATGAGTTTGTTCATCCTGCTCCTCTAGCTATGCGACCTTTGGAGGACTTCCATTGCATCATTTACACTGATGGTTCGGCGCAGGTTGCGCATGGCTCTAAACACGCCTACGTTTCCGCATGCGCCATTGTGGTAGGTGCTATGTTGAACGATGAGTTCATATCCAGGGAAGTGCACACGTTGCCTTTGGGAGATTGCACCGCACAATTGGCAGAGCTTCGTGCTCTCTTACTAGCGTTGGAGTACGCAGATCCTAGTGTTACTACTCTTATTGTAAGTGATTCTTTCTACTGTGTCCAGTCTTACAATGAAAACTTGTTCTTTTGGATTCAGAATGACTTTCGCGATTCCAAGTATGGCACAATAAAACATAAAATGATCTGGGTTCGAGTGGCAGAGCTTAAGGCTTCGTTGCCGCTCGTTTTTGTAATTCATACTCTTGGCCACCAGCGTATGGGAGTCCACGCTGTCGGTAACTCGCTTGCTGATGAAGCAGCGAAATCAGCAGTGTCTACATACTTAGTTGCAGTGGTTACACGGTCCAAAAGTAATATTGATAGTGACATCTTGGCAGCTGTTGCTGCCACTGAGAAGGGAGGTAAACATCCTTCGGGGTTCCCTTCGAAGTACACATACCACTTAAGTCCCGAAAAGGTTCCTTTTGTGAAAATTCCTGATGTTGGTAAACGTTTGATTCCCAACTCGGACCGCAGGACAGCCTTGATTACAGCAGCTCATGAAGGTGTGGCGTCTGCGGGCGTCTCAGCCACTGTAACTCAATTACAGCACCGTTTCTGGTGGCGGGGACTGTACAAACAGACGCGTGATTATGTCCTTCTTTGTGACATATGTCAGCAGATTAAACCTTCGACTGCTGCACGTCCGCCACAGACTCAGTTGTACATTTATAATAAACCACTAGAGACTTGACATTTGTTAACATCACTGCTTGTCCTGTCCTTGATGGGATAGTGTGGGATGCTGTTAGATTTCAAATTCATGGGCCTACTGAGGTTGTCAATGTCCCTAATGTGCTTAGAGTTAATATGGGGGATGTGGTGAAACAAAACATACGTTCTGATGATTGGGATGTTCAGGCCGTAGAGTCTTTGTTTTCTGATTTGAAATACTATGCTGCCTTTGATGCTGAGGATTTATACTTAGAATCTGCTAATTATGGTGATTTGTTTTGCTTTCAACATTTTGGCAATCACTTCTTACATAAAACAGCATCCAGAAGGAATACTGTAAATTATACACAATGGGAACATTGCCCAGCTCCTAAACAAGGCAGTTCTAGTACTTTTTTGAAAAAGTACACTTATTTTACTGACTTCAATCTGTCTAATCCCGAGTCCTTTTATTTTAAAATGACACAGAAGCCTATGTCCAAGGTTAGACTTACCGATACTAAATTGTTGTACTCGAAGTCCTTTCTTGATCAACTGGCTATTGGCGGCTATGAATTATGGAAGGAAACTATTGACCTAAAATCTGTTTGGGGTTCAAAAATCTGGCAGGTACAAGGCACTGAGGCTTTGCACCGTGCGTGTCTCATCCCGAATCAAATGTTGTTTTTGAATTCCACTATTTCTCAGACAACATGCTTTGGATTGGCTACTTCTAAAAAACTACATTTTCCTATTATCCCGGAGTTAGAAGAATATTCTGGCTGGAGTAATTATACTCAGTTTTCTATTAGGGACTTGCAAACTTTATTGCTGAATTCATCCTTTAACATATCCGGTATGGATCCAAAAGGTTGGCTAGTGTGGCACAGTAGTGCGGACTCATGCCAGCACCGTTTTCTGGGTTTATCAGATGGCTTTACACAGGTTAGACCTGATCCACGTTTTGAAACTCAGCATTCTGTCACAACTTACTCTGTTGGCAAGTTGTGTCAGAATTGGCTGAAACATTCAACATTGTCTGCAGTTAAATTACATCTTGCAAAACTGAATGATGATATCGATTTGAATGACTTCATAAAGGGCCCGGCTAGTGGTAGATCGAAAAGATGGATATATGCTGTTTACAATGAAAGCTGGAAGACATCACAGATTGAGGCTGCGACACGCCTTAGGGCTATAGATCAAGCAAATCTAGAAAAAGTGCTTGCTGTGGTAGATAATAGTATTAACATGCTTTCTTCCCGCATTTACACTTTAGTTAATATTGTGTCTTCTGTAGTGGATATTGTGCATGATGAAGTATCTGTGTTGTACCATGGTCAGAATCAATTACGTTCTATCATGCAATTTGCATGGACCCTTCAAACATTGAAAAGTGGCAAGGTGCCATAGAGCTGCATGAATGTTTCTTCTCTCTTTGCCCCCTTTAATTTGACTGACAAGCAGCGCTTGCTTTCCATGCTGATGCTTCATTTTCTATGTTACATATTGAGAGATTGGAGTCCTTGCCTTTTTCTGTGGCAGAGGCCAACGATGCAACGTGGCTTATCCACGGTTTAATAACTTTGCCTTTTGCTCTGTATAAATTTACAAATTGTATGCAATATGTTGCCATAGGTCGCTATGAGCCCTTAGGTAGTGCATTTCTCCATGAAGTCTGGTCCCTTCCTTTCACTTATAGATGTTTGAAAGACGGCCAAGAAGTTTATCTAAATGGGGAGGAGTGTACAGAAACACCAGATCATTCGCTAATGTGTAGGCATATACAATTGCACGGTTCCTGTAACCAAGACCGGCCGAACTTGGCCTGTGTTTTAAAAGGGACTCCAGTTCCTGCAATCTCCCCGACTTTCACCTTACTGGGGAACGGAAGTTATTTACTTTTGAATAATGAGGATTGTTGCGGGTTAATTAAAGGTGTAGCTTATGTGGTAACTGTAACTGAGCGTGTCGTTTGTTGCAGAAATGTCCTGTACCCACCCACACATGAAAATAGGGAGGTTTCCGTTTGGCCACGCATCCCAACCTTGAAAGCAGAATTCAGCGGCATGAGCAGAATAAGGGCGCTTTTGTCCCAGAAAGAAGTGGCCTTGAGTTCGGCTAGGAAAACTTTCGTTCTTCACATAGCTAATACACGAACAGTGGTTCAGGCCCTTTTAAATACTGATTTACCGTTGCATTTCAGCGAAATGGTACATTCTATCTTCAACGCGTCCTCCACAAATGGGCTGGCGCATTTTTTAAAATCTGTTAGCAGTGGTCTTGTAACTTCATTTGAAAAAATCTTTGGAGTCATCCCTGCTTTCTTCCATTCCATTTTTTCGAGTTTGTTTGGTGGATTCCCGGTTATCCTGGCACTAGCGGCAGCCGTTCTACTGGTTGTTTGCTTCCTTAAATATGGATGCCCCACGTGTGGAAGGAGCAGCCCAGCCCCTCCTACCGCTGTTTCGGGACCGAATGCTTGAATATTATGGTACGCTGCCGCTGGCGATTTTAAGCACGGCATATGGATTATCATTTTGATTTTCCTACTTCACCTGTGTCCAGCCTGTATTTCATTGCCTAAGCTGTGACTTTGATTGGGCCATTGATTTGTGCCTCTGCGGACCGGTTTCTCCTGAAGTCGACTTTAATCAGCTGATGAGTCCCATCGTTACTCACGAGTTGGTTTGTACTGGCGACAGGATTATGGCCGGAGCAGCGATGCATGGACTAATGGGTCCTTGGAACATTCTTACAGCGGCGCAAGATTTCTTGGCACTGAGCTATCTTGAAAACCCACCGAGTTGTCCTCTGATGGTACTAGAGGCTCCAGTATTGGGTGAACACGTTTGTTCTTTTCCACTTTTGAATTGGATGGCTGAACTGTTTTCGGATGAAGACGGTGATTTCCTATTGGAGGCTGTAGCTGCATATTTGGCATATTCGGTCTTGCCTTGAAAAGACTTCCTGGTTTATGATGTTGCCCCATTTCTTTGCATTTTTTCACCTCCCAGTCCTATTGGCTTGAGTGCTTGTGACATTTTTTATGTTTTGATTTGATTGCTGCAGTTTTTTATACTTATAAGGTTGTTCATGGTTGTTGAACTCTGCTTTCAGGAAGTTGCCCTTATCTTATCTTATCTTATCCGTCCTCGGATCATGGGGGGGGTGTCATATAGCTACTATATATCATTATAATGCGTTAAGTTAGCATAGGCACATTACATGTTTAAACGCCATTTTTCCTTTTGCTGCTTCTGCACACGACACTTAATTGTTGATTTAGCTTTCAACCTAGTAGTTCGTTGTGGTTTACATGAGAATAATATGTTATTACTCTGATATCAGCTTTGCTCAATAAACTATGTCTGTACAGAGAGTGCTGAAGCTTCAGGAACAACAAGATACTGAATTGTTATGCGGTCTGATCTTCGTGCCTTCATAGACATAAGTGCAGCTTCTGCCAACTTTGGCTTTTAGGCGGGTTTTATATTGCTTTGCAGAACCCACACAAACACACTTGATGCTGTTCGCATGCAGAGAGAGCTGTTGTATGCTGATGTGATCTCTTCATTCTAGGATCCTGAGGTATGGGCCCGCCCTAATTCAACACAAAGAGACCTTCTTAGCTATTAATATAATATGCGAGTTAGGGAGGGTGAGAAATAAGTGTTGTTAACCCTTATTCATTTACAGCATGTTAACATGCTGTCACCATTCGCTTTTTATGGACTAGTAACTATGCTGATAACTTTGCTTTTGATAATATGTTTCCTTGTATTATCTAAGATACTGCGCCTGAGAAGACGACATTAGTAAATAAATATTTCAAATGTTCACGTGTTCTTCTTGACTCCACGTTCTGGTTTGTAATGATTGTATAACGAAAGAGTGCTCATGTGTTTCACGTAACCTGAGGTATTGTAAGCTCATGTTCTGGTTTGTCTAAACATTGGGAGTTTGTTATGACCAATGAGACACTGTAGCTAGCTCGGTAAGGGGTTTGTTGGATACTAAGGTGAGTTTTGGGTCACCCTAATTCGCTGAGGTTCCAATCCTCTGTGCACAGTTCTGTGGGAGAACAGAAACCCTGCTACAAAAGTTTCCTTAAGGGATCGGCATCATCTAGATTGGGGCCATAATATCCTGCAATCGTGAGAGGATTATTTTCAATATTTACTCTGGCAATCGCCCATCTCCCTTTGCTGTCTACTTCTACTAAGTCCATAACTGCTTTTAATGATTTTTTATAATTATAGCAATACCTTTGATATTGCATTGTTGTGTGTTGTGTGTTCCCCGGGGAAGCCTCCTTCTTCTTTTCCTTCAGTTATCTTCGTAACCTTTCATGGCTCCCTATCCCGTGAATATTGACTTTTTTGCATAAAGAAAGTTACTATTAGCCTTACACCATTATATTTTTTAATTCATCTATTCTTATATTTGCAAAGGATTTCTTGTTAGCTCAATGGTTTCTCTGACCTTATTTGATCTCGCATTAGTTGGATGAGGGATTTGACCTCTTCCGGATCTTTCATGTTTCTCATTTTATTCCGCCACATTATTCTAAGTGATGGTGGAAATTTCATCTGTACTGTAGCGCCTAACTGTTGAAGCTCTGACATTAAGTTTCCTAGCTCCCATTGTCTGGTTTGTGAGGCCTTTGACATATCAGATCTTATTTTGAAGGTCCAGTTTTCTTTATTGAAGTTACCTTTTTTCAATGCCTCTCCCAAGATTTTGTCTTTTAGCACGTACGTTTTAAAGTTGTCAAGTATTCTCCTTGGTGTTTTCCTCTCTTTGTTTTTCCCATATGGGTCTCTGTGTGCTCTCTGTATGTCTTTTTCTAGCAATGCCTCATCGGCCCAAGGGAAATATTCTGCCAGTAGTGCTACCACGTACTTTCTTATGTCTGGTCCTTCTTGATTTTCCGGAACATTCAAAATTCTGATATTGTTCTTTCTTGCCTGATTTTCCAGTGATTCCATTTTTTCATTCATTGTCTTACTCTCTTGCCTCAAGGAATGTATCTCTTTCTGGTTCTTTTCCACCTTTTTTTCCAAAGCGGCAACCTCACTTTCTACTGCCGTCACTCTGTCACCCAGTGCATTTAGCTTGTTGTCCAACTTCTCACAGACTTCCTGAATTTTGTCTTGTTTAGCCTCTGAGATTGAAAATTTCTCCCGCATTTCTGTCCATATTTTTTCTAGGAGTTCGTCTGTGTGGTTTTTTTGTGTTTCCTTCTGCCCCCCTTGTGAGCTTTCCTCCTCGTCTGTAGCTCATGTGATATTTCAACGGTGATCTCCTTTTCACCCCCCTCCGCCATGGGTACTTTTTGAGGTTTAACTGCTTCTTCCAGCTTGTTTTCCTTGTTAATCTTCCAGATGTTCTCCAAACACTCTGTTTCAATCCTGTTTTTATTCTTATTTTTGTTCCTTTTTTCTGTACTGTCTGAGGCAATTTTTCCAGGTTTCCGTGTTGTCTGCGAGGGTGGTATTTCTTCGCTTGAGAGGAGAGTATTTCCTTCTTCCCTCAGAAGTGAGGGGCCTTCTGTAGAGGGCTGTGTCTGCATATGGGCCTGTTCTTTTGTGTTTGAGCCCTGTTGCCGTTGTACTTTGAAGTAAGTTCTTAGTGAGGGTGTCACTTTTATTTTGGCTTTCAACGAGGAAACTGTTTTTCCCTTGGAGGTGGTTAACCCACCTTCAGAAGCTTCAGAAGCTGTGTTGGCAATCTCCCTGGTCGTTTTCCTATGCCTTTTTTTGATCTCCCTTGGAGATATACCCTTGGGGTATTGCTCTAGCTTCAAAAAATTTCTGTTCCGCAAACTATATGACGATATAACCTGCTTTCCCTGTACTTCTGAGGGTCTCCCCCCCTGGATCTTTACTTCTGCTGACTTTTCTGGTAGCTTTTCTTGAGGGGGGCTTTCCTCCAATTCACAGCAGTCCTTTTTACCACCCTCCTTTGTTATTCTTAATGAGCCACTCATGTGCTGTTTGTCTGTGTTGGGTCTGAGGGTTTTAATGTGCCAGATTTGGAAGATTTGGGAGATACTTGAGATGTTTGTTGTAATTAAACGTGTGGAGTTAAATAGTGCCCGATTGGAATTGCTTCCTTCAGTTTCGATGTCGATTTTCGACTGCCGCTCCTCGCGTCCTGATATTGTAAATAGGGCTTTTATTTCACTAAATTTTTCTCCTCTCGACACTCCCTCTGTGCCAGCCAAGCCCAACTCCAAACCTCCAGACGTTTGGTTCAAGTCTTCTCTTCTGCACCTCCCCTCGGAGCTTGTGCAGAGTTCACCGCGTACTCTGCCGCTTGCGCCCCGGAACTGATACTTCAGACTCCTCGAGGCCCGGCAGTAGTACGTCCTTGCTCTCGCAGCGGCAGCCCAGAGATCCGACCGGCGTCTCCTCTCCGGAGCGAGAGGCTCCGCCTCCCCCTGCACGCCGCGGTGGGTGCCCGGCTCTTCCTCTTAGGCACCGCACTCCACTGCCGGTGTTGTCATTGATGCTGCCGCTACTTCCAGGCAAACCATCCAGTGTAAGCTATACGATCGTGAGAAACCCCCTTTTTTTTTACCTTTCTGCTTGTCTGCTTGTTCGCCGTGTGTGGTGCTTTAACAGGCTATGCTGCGGCGCCTCATGCCAGAGGAATCACGGAGTCGGGAGCTCTCCGGCTGAGCGTCTTACCCAGCCGCCATCTTCCCCAGTAGGGAAAGTGTTGGATAGCGGATGGATAAAATTACTTTTCTCACTCCAGCAAGTGCTACAGTAGGGAGAGTGTTGACTAGAGGAGTGGAATAATTTACTATTCTCAATCCAGAGAGTGGAACAGCAAAATAATTAAAATAAATTAACAAACAATTAATTATTTAAATTCATTTTACCTCCCACCATATTCCCTTATAAATGACACCACCAATGTTGTAAAACATAACACTATTAACATAACTAATTAATAATGAATGAATTAATTAATTAAAACTAACAAGCAATTTAAAAACAATCAATAATAAATTTGCATAATTAATAATTCATCAATACTTATTAATAACCAATTAATCGATAATTAACAATACATTATGTGTCACAATTAATTAATGATATAAAATGTTAAATACATAAATATTAAATATTTAAAAATATAAATTAATTAATTTTTATTAAATTACTTCAAATGCTACTCCCCTATAAACCCACAACCCGCTCCTCAAACAATAACACAATATATTTACCAATTAACAACTAATTGAAAAACTAATTAATAATATATTAGTCACCACAATTAACAATATAAAATATTAAATACATAAATATTAATTAATAACAATTATTAATTAATTAATCAATTAATCAATTGATCAATTAATTAATTGGGGGAAGGAGTTGGCCTAACGGCTAGGGCAGTTGACCCCGAATCGGGGGAACTGGGTTCAAGTCTCGGCAATGACGCTTAACATCCTGTGATTCTGGGCAAATCGCTTAATCTCCCCGTGCCTATCAAAAATGAATATGTCCTCATGTTGCAACTGGCGCTACTTAAAGCACTCTGATACCCGATACAGGTCAAGTTTGCGCTATATAAAAAAAAATTATAATTAAATTACTTCCCACCCTATTCCCCTATAAACCCTCAACCCGCTACGGAACAAAAATGCATAATTTAATTAAAAAAATGAATAACTTAGAAAAATATTATTGAATTTATTATAATTAAATTACTGTAAAATAAAAAAATTAAAATAAAAAAAGTATAATTAAATTATTTCCCACCCTACTCCCCTATAAGCCCACAAAATGCTTCGAACCTAAGCGCAAATGTACTTTAAAAAAAAATTAATTTACACATATATTAAAAAACAAATGCAATGCTTACACAAAAAATTAGAACACATACATTTAAAATACACACTAAAATACAAACACTAAATCAAACAATGATAATTTTGACAACGATAACGTTATTAATTACTTTGATATTTTGAAAAATGATTTTACTTACTTTCAACTCGATATTCTTGACAATGATATTCTTTTTTTTGTTTAAGAATTTCCTATTAGATTTTCAGGAAAAGAAACAAAAAACTAAGGAAAAAGCATTCATAAATATATAAACATACTACAAATTATAAGTAAGCGAGTAATATATAGATGCAATATATGCACAACATTAGAAAGAAAAGGAAAGGAAAAGGAGGAGAAAAAGAAGATAAAGATAGAGGGGAAAAGAAAAAAGAAAAGAAGAGAAAGAAAGTTCTAAAATGTTATATGCTAAAAGAGAGGAAAAGAAAGTTAGTGCAAGGGAGCATGTGTAGAGAGATATGTTGTAAAAGGTAGCCAGAGAAGATCAGATTGAATTTTTTGAGAGAGAAAAGTAGAGGAGACATTAGCAATTCTATGTTCATCATAAATAAAATTCCACCAAGTTAATGAAGATATTTTGGAATTATCTTTCGAAGATGATAAAATAACTTTAAATGCAATAGAAAGGTCAAATAGCAAGGAGATAGAGGAGGAGTCATCAACATCAGGTGAGGAAGAACCTAGAAAAACATTTTGTAATGATAATATAAGATCACACTTAAAAATGTTCATGCAAATAGCCCAAACAGATTTCCAAAATGTTAATACATTTGAACAAACATAAAGTTGATGTCTCAACGTGCCCGTATCATTAGAACAAGACCAGCATAAAGGAGAAGATGATGGGGAAAACGTGGAAATAAAAACTGGTCTGATAACAGCTCTATTGTAAATAAAGTACAAAGATTGGGTTATATGTATGGAAGTAGAAACTTTAAATAACTTAGACCATAATTTATCCCAGATATAGAAAAAGAAACGGACAAGTCAGTTTCCCATGCAATTTCAATAGGGGATTTAGGTTTCTCAGTAACATGTAACGACAATAGCTTATAAGAGTGGCTTTAGGTCTGTGTGTCTGAAATAAACTATATAATAGAGTGGGTGGAGTGAGAGAGGGTGTGTCAGCTGGAAGGTCAAACGAGGCTAATTCTGATTTTTTGAAATTAGTTGAAATTACGGTGTATTCATTAATACAAGAGCTAGGTAAATGAAATTGTACTTACAGGTCAAGAAAAGGAATAACAAAGTTTTGGTGAATTAATTGGTAAACAAAAGTTATTCCCTTCTCCTTCCAATATTTGTAATAGAATGATTTACCTTTAAATTTGAGAGACTTATTGTACCAGATCATAGAGGATAAAAAACATTGAAATGGAGTTAGACCAGTGGTAAATGTATTGTATAATAAATTCTGGGAGTATTTTCAAATAGGGTTAGTGAAAATGAAAGTATAATTGGACATATATATTACATGCTGAAAGGAAAAATCTTTAATAATAAGCGTTAAAAAAAAATCCATCTGGGAATAGGGATATCAGCAAAATCGAAGGATAAAGCAAAGGATTGTTTAATCAAAAGGCTGAGTGATAAGCTTTAAGATTTGGAAAACGTACGCCACCTTCAGATTTAGGACTAGTGAGGTGTATCTTTTTCCATAAAAATTTTGTACAAATGGAGTTAATTTGAAAAAAATATGAGATATTGTGTAGAGGACATGGGGTACAATCATCATTTTGATAGTATCTAACCTACCCAACCAGGAAAGATAGAGAGGATTCCAAGTGAGAAGGAGTGATTGAATTGTAGTAATTAATGCATTAAACGTATATCTAATTGTGGTAGACAAAGAAGCAGAAAACCAAATACCAAGGTATTTAATTGTTGTGGGGTACCATGCAAAATTAGTTTAATTAAACATACATTGGTAACATAAGGGGTTCAGAGGTAGAACCTCTGTCTTAGAGAGGTTTCATTTATATCCAGAAATACTGGAGTATAACCAAACCTCATCCAGGAATGGAGGAAGGGAGGTAAGGGGGTTTGACATGTAAATTAATATATCTTCCGCATATGCTGATATTTAGATTTCTATGGAATTATATGTGAAACCAGAAATATGCACATTAACACGGATGCGTTCAAGGAAGGGTTCAAGGCATAAAACAAATAATAGGGGAAAAAGGGGACAGCCCTGGCGTGTACCTCTAGGTAAAGAAAAAAATCTAGAAAAGTGATTATTTACAAAAATACTGGCCCATGGGCAGGAATATAATAGTTTAATTTATGAAATAAATGTAGTTCCAAAACCAATCCATTGGAGAGTTCTGAACATAAATTGCCAATTAATATGATCAAAAGCCTTTTCGGCATCCAAAGACAGTGCTGCAAGAGGGGATTTGATTTTTTTCCCATAGGAAATAATATTTTCAAACATTCGAGCATTATCCGATGCTCACCTGCCCTTCACAAATCAAACTTGGTCAGTCTTAACCAATAATGGAATAATATTTTCAAGACGAGATGCAATAATCTTGGCAAATATTTTACAATCATAATTTATTAAAGACATAGAGCCCCATTAGGATGGAGGGCGGGCTTTGCCCGCCCGCCACCCTAGCGGAAATCGGGACCGCCCGCCGAACGGGCGGGGGTCCTGACATTGCCATTAGGATGCGCCCGCCACAGTGGCGGCGCATTCCTCAATTTAACATTGTGGCGGACGGTGCTCACTGCACCGCCTGCCACAATGTTAAAAAACAAAAGCACGCCTTTGCACAATCGAAGCGGCAGGCACCGCGCGGTGCCTGCCTCTTCGATTATGCAAAGGCAGGGGGGTACCACAGGTACCCCCCCGTGTGCCACCCCCCTATGGCCTTCACTCTGGGGGCCCACAGGGGGCCCCGAAAGGCATTGAAAAAAGCCCATAGTAATGTGGCGGGCGGTGTCTAACAGACACCGCCTCCATGTTACTCGTTTTCCGTCCCGGCCGCAAGGCGACCGGGGTAGAAAACAGGCGGGCGGTGTTTTTCAACGCCGCCTTCCCCTCCACCATCCTAATATGGCGGGGGGGATTTGGGCTTGCGATGTCGGGCGGTTTGCCTCCGCCAGGCCGGCGGTGGCTACAGCCAGCCTGGCGGAGGCAAACCGCCCGACATCGTAATGGACCCCATAGGGCGGAAATTTTTACAAAGGGATTGATCGTTGTCAGGTTTAGGAATGAGAATGATTAAGGCGTCCATAAAAGAACCAGATGCTTTAGCATCATCAATAAAGGAATTAAAACGTGTCAGAAGTTTGGGTACAAAAATGGAGGTAAAGGTAGAATAAAATTCAACAGAGAGACCATCAAGTCCTGGTGCATTTGATTTTTTTAAGGATTTAATAGCGTTAGTTATCTCTTGGGCAGTGACCTCTTTTTCGAATGAGTTGAATATATCGGGTAAAGAAGGGGGGGAAGGAAGGCCCAAAAAAAAGTATCCAAATTTTGATTAGAGGGATTTGTATCATCAGAATAAAGTGATTGATAATATTCATGAAAAACATTAGCAATATCTTCATCCGACGACACTAACTTTTTAGTAGATTCATTTAAGATGGGTCCAATGTTTTTACGTTCAAATTTAATTTTCAAATAATTGGCTAACATCTTACCCACTTTATTTTGACCACCATGATATTTAGATTTAATTTTAAGAAGAATATTACATGCTTTGACTGTCGCAAGTTTGTTAGGTTCAGATTTGTCCTTAATCATTTCATGATGAGTCGAAGATGATTTGGAAGTAAAATAATTATGTTCCAATAATTTAAGCTGTTGTAATTGATCGGTATAGTTTTTTCCAAGTAGTTTTCTTTTTCCTCTTAACATATGAACTAGTAAAGGCACGGAAAGAGGCCTTAAAGGCATCCCAATTATTGGAAACAGAGGTGTCTATTGGATTATTTAATCTGAGAAATTCATTAATAAAAGTAGTGGCTTCTTTGATGAAAATAGTATCAGATAATAAAAGGTTATTAAGTTTCCAGCGGCTGAATTGTGGGGAGCTAAGTGAAAGGTCCAAAACAGTATGGACTTGTACATGTCAGAAATAAAAATAGATCCAATTTCCAATGATTGAATGGAAGGAAGTATCGATTTACTAACCAAAATATAATCAATCCAGGAACATGTTTGATGAACATTGGAAAAAAAAGTATACTCAAGTGAGTCAGGGTTACAAGTTTTCCAAACATCATATAATAAACGAGAGGTAATAGCCGATTGAAATGCTTTGTGGGATTTATCAGGATTAAATATACATTTAGATAGTCTATCAGAAAAGTGGTCAATCCATTGGTTAAAATCACCAGCAATAATAATATTAGAGCAATCAATGGAGGCGAGTAAAATCTTAATGTCATTCCAAAATTTAGGGTCTGGTTTGACAGGGCCATAAATATTCAGCAAGTCCAGAATTATGTTTTGTATAACAACCTCTGCCATTACCCAACGTCCATCATCATCATTTTGTGTAGACAAAATTTGTACAGATAACGACTTATGAAACAATATAGCGACACCCCTTTTTTTGCTAGAGGCAGGAGAGTAAACAACTTGACCCACCCATTTTCTTTTCAACGTAATCGATTCTGCTTCATTACAATGTGTTTCTTGAAGAAAAGAAACCTGAGAATTTAGGGGCCCATTAGGATGGCGGGCGGACAGCTGACGTAAAACGGGACCACCCGCCATAAGGGCGGTGGTCCCGTGGGGCTATTAGGATGCACCCGCCACACTGGCGGGCGCATCCCGCATTTTTAACATTGCTAAAAATGCACATTGTGCACTTCAATGCACAACGTGACAGGCACCGAGTGGTGCCTGCCACGTTGTACAGTAAAGTGCAGGGGGTACCATAGGTACACCCCATGTGCACCCCCCACCCCCCTGGAGTCCCTGGGGGCCCGCAACGGGCCCCCACAAGACATTCCGCATGCCTTTCCATGGCGGTGTTACCGCCACAGAAAAGCATGTCCCCGCACACACCCTAATATGGATGGCGGTGTCTAACCAGCACCATATGAAACCCTTTTCCGCACTGTCAACTCATTGACCGGGCAGAAAAGCATCAGATGGTCTTTCCGTCCGCCACGGTCCTCTCCGCCATAGTAATATGGCAGGGGGGAAATGGGTGGCGGGCGAGGAAGGATGTTGGGTGGATCGCCACCGCCCGCATGGCGGTGGCGATCCGCCCGACATCCTAATAGGGCCCTAAGTTTGGATAAGTGAGAAAATACCTTTTGTCTTTTGACGGGATGTCCAAGACCACGAACGTTCCACGTGACAAACTTACACATGATGGAGGGATGGGGGGGTAATACACGTAGAGATTTGATATACATCAGGGATACAGCTAAAAAGGAAAAAAGACCACATATGAGATGAATAGAAGAAATATGCTACAGAATAACAAACACTACTAATGAACACATGCAACGAGTTAAGCATCACCAAGTGAAAGAAGCAGATGAAGAGAAACCAGGAAAAAGACAAAAAAGAAAAAGAGAATAGAAATAGTGAAACGAGAAGATAGATCAAGGAAAGAAGTCCAGATCTATGAGGAAGTAATAACAGCAGATGCATGAGGCATAGCTGCACCAAGGAGAGATGAAACGACAGAGAGAAAGAGAAAAGTAGTAGAATTACGAACAGCCATAGTGAATATGATATGTAAAAGAAACAATAAGAACATTAAGGACGGAAGGAAGAACTAGGTGTAGAATTTGTAGAGATTCTCTGGAGAAAGCACCTCAATTCAAGAGGATCATCAAACAAACGTGTGGAGCCATCGTGTTTGAATTGGCCTCCTCGGACAGAACAACTGCCAAACCGGTTCCCTCTCAAGAGCTGTGCGATTCCCTGAATAATTTTTTCATCAGTAAAATCGAAGACATCAAGTCCAATATCCCCCCACCTCTTCAGCATTCTCTGACATTGTCCCGCCGCATAACACCTGTCATTTTGACCAATTAACTCTGTTATCTGAGGAGACTTTTTTTTCTATTTTCCTTAGTGTTAAATCTGGTTCACCTGCAGATGTCTGCCCGGCCTATATTATGCGTGACATCTTTCGGAGTTGCCCTCTCCCTCCCCTTACCTTCCTCAATGAGTCCCTTAAAACAGGAACTGTCCCCCTCCCTCACAAGTCAGCCACGATTGTCCCCATTTTAAAAAAGTCTGGCGCAGATCCAAAAGTATTAGCAAATTATCGTCCCATTTCCCTCCTCCCCCTACCTGGCTAAGGTTTTGGAGCGGCACATCACTATAACTCTTAGCTCTTTTATTGAGTCCAGTGGGTTTCTTGCCCCCTCTCAAGCAGGTTTCTGCCCCCTTCATTCCACCAAAAAGGTGGTGGTATCCGTTATGGACACACTCAAAGAGGGGCTTGATTCCAATCTCCCACAGGCGTTGATTCTCCTCGATTTGTCTGCCGCTTTCGACACGGTTGATCATACCATCCTTCTTTCCCGTGTCGAGGCGGCAGGCATCGGGGGTTCCGCCCTGGCTTGGGTGAGTTCATTTCTTAGTGATCGCACCTAAGCCGTCCATCTGGCGGACTTCTCCTCTATGGCCCACAAAGTGCAATGTGGTGTTCCCCAGGGCTCTTCCCTTTCCCCTCTCCTCTTTAACTTGTATATTTTTCCACTTATTTTTGCTTTACAGCGGATGGAGGTCACAGTGTTTAACTACGCTGATGACCTCCAGCTCATTTTTACTTTGTCGAATTCACCCTACTCCATTCACAACTTCCAGTCAGTGATGGTATTTATCAGGGATTGGATGAACTCTAACCATCTGAAACTCAACCCTGATAAGACTGAGCTCGTCCTGACTGGTGGTAAACCTAATCCTTGGTCTTCTGCTTTTTGGCCTTCTTCGTTTGGTTCCCCCCATCTTCCCTCTTCTTCTGTCAAAACCTTGGGGATCACTCTTAATCAACACCTTACTCCTCACTCGCACGTTAGCACGGTGGTCTCTTCTTGTTTTTTTGTGTTGCATACTATTCGCAAGATTTCACGTTTTTTTTTCATTTTCAGCTCTTAAACTTATTGTTATGGCGATGGTCCTCTCTCGCCTTGACTATGGTAACGCACTGTACAATGGCATTCCAAGTTATGCCCTTCGCCGGCTCCAGCTAGTGCAGAACCAAGCCGCTCGCTTGGTTTTCAGCTTACCTAGGTCTCAGCACATTACCCCTTTTCTCTGCTCCTTACATTGGCTCCCTATCAAAGAAAGAGCCCTGTTCAGGCTTGGATGCCTGACTTGCCAGGCTCTTGCCGGGACAGCTACGGCTTTTATCAAATCTAACATCCATCATTACATTCCTAGCAGGCAATTACGCTCCTCTTCCCTATCTCTTCTGGTGGTGCCCCGATTTAAGAAAAGCAGGACAGGAGGCTGTAAGGTTTCTGTTCTCGCCCCGTCTTTTTGGAACTCCTTACCTCTTTCTATTCGAACATCAGCATCTTACATGGAGTTCCGCGGGAGACTGAAAACTCTTCTGTTCTCACAGGCCTTCTCAACTTGATCCAACTCTGCGCCCGCACTTGAAATTTAATTGACCCCACAGCGCCATGAAACCGCTAGGTAAACGTGCGCTATATAAATATTTTTAAATTCAAATTCAAATCGTGAGTAATTTTACACAGGCAAGGGTGAAGAATACCATATTGAATGTTCAATTGTCTCATTTGAGGACGTAAAGCCAAGAACTCTTTTCTTCTAGCATTAGTGGCATTAGATAAGTCTTGAGATATGAAGATGTTGTGACCAGACCATTTGAGATGACGTTTTGCTTTGGCTGCAGAGAGGACTCGCATTAAGTCAGTAAATTCCAGGAACAACCTAAATATCCCTCTAGGTTGGGAAGCATGAGGTTGCATTCAACCAAGTCTATGGGCACGTTGGATATTTAATGAAGGCTCTGGCAGAAGGTCCAAATGTTCTGACAAGAATTTCTTTAGAAAAAGAAGCATATCCAGACCTTCAAGATTTTCTGGCAGACCATAAAGACGTAGGTAATTGTGTCAATTTCGACTTTCAAGGTCCTCAGTATGCAGCTTTAGACGTTGAATTTCTTGTTTAAAAGTCGGAATTTTAGAAGAAACATAGTGTAAATCACGGATGTGTTGCTCCATATTTAACACCTTAGCTTCCATACTAATCCATCTATCCTCATTTGTTGACGTTTCCCATTAGTCGTGGTCATAAAAGAATTAAGACCTCTCACTTCGTCCAAAATAATATCGAGAACAGGGTTTTGAGAGGATAGAATGGGTGAAGGAGGGTCATTTTTGGCTCTCTTGGGTTTGGTACCTGAAGACAAGGCTCTGACCAAAATTGGAGCTTCATTGGCCCTCTTGAAATGATGAGGTGGGCGAGAAGTGATTTTTAATAACGATTTCAATCTGCCCATAAGCCTAACAAAGACACATCAATAATTAATAATACTCCAGAGAAAAATATATCATAAGAATGACATCACTCTCCTGTCAGCACTCTGGTATTAGCTATGAAGTAATATAGCATAAGTGATGTGGCAAATATTAAATCACATGCCAAGTTTTCATGAGGCTAAGAGTTGTGACCAAATGTAGAGAGAAAAAAACTAATATGAAAACTGGCCCAAACTTGGATTAAAATGGCTTTGGCTCCATAAATGCAGTAGCTTCTGAGGTAATTTCCATTCATTCATTAAGCTGGAGAATGAGTCATACAGGAAAAAAAAAAACTTGAAGCGAATAGTAATGTCAGCAAAATAAATTAATCTGTGAGTCTGAAAACGTTGATATTTGCATTGTAAGGCCAGTAGTGACAGCGCTTGCAATGACATTATTGAGAAAAGAAAAAAACACACAATGCAGCGCGTTAATAATCTAAACGCCGGTTACCTTGGAACTGCGTGAGACGTGCGGCCGATATAAAATGGTGGCCGACGCTCACATTGCGATGAGGGAGAAACACCTTTGCAGCCGCTGGGTCGCTGTAGGAAGTTGGAGGTGTCGAAGCGTTTCAATCACCTCTCTGATCTTTCATGTTCAGGAATCCATCACTGTGGTTCCTGTTGAGTTCGGAAAACAAGCTGAAATCCTAAACGAAGCTCTGCGGTTGTACGTAGCTCACAGTAAACCCGCCATCTTCCGGCGGCGCGAGACCAGACCCCCCTTGACAATGATATTCTGGCTGTTTATATTTTTGTAGTCTGAGATTTTGGACTTTATATTTGTGCTACTCGATATTTCCTACTTGAAATTATGTCTGTTCACCTTTCTTCCACCGACCGAAAAAAAAAACTTTTATGGATGTTGCATGAAACATAAACACATTTTGTCTGCAAAATGTCTGTAATAGACTCTCACACATCAAATGTAAATGATAGAGAAACGCTATTTATAGCAATCTGTTTAAAAAGTAGTCACGGTCATTAGGACAAGACTCTTTGCAGAATATAGCTAGCTCTATCAGGGGGCCCCGTAAAAGGCTGGGGCCTGGTGCCAGAACCCACTCTGCCCATCGCTAAAAATTTCTCTGATCTGTGGACTGCAGAGAGAGTGACGATTGTGCGCTATTTGAGCTGGGTTTGCAGCAGCCGCACACTGTCTTTATTCACAGCAAAGGCAGGCTTGTGTATGCAGCTATGGCGGAGGAGCGTTGCCCCACATGCCAGCAGCCGCCAAAAAATTCAAATAAAACTAGAATAAACTCTTGTTTATTATCATTTTATTTTTCTCTCTGAGCTGAGGCTTGGGGGCGGGGCCAGGGCGGTGACAGGCTGGAGGGGGATTGTTGGACACTGCCTTCACTATGCGTGTGGTTTTGGCTGGCCATCTTAGGCCAAACAAACCCACATGCGCAGTGAAGCTCTCTCCAACCCCAGCTGTTTTGCTGGGTTTGGGAGAGCAGGTGAAGGCTCCCAGCCTGTGTGGGAGTGCAAATCATGAAGAAGAAGGACTGCCAGAGTAGCGAGGTGAACCAAAGTGAAGCCATCTGCTACAACCCGAGGAACACCTGCATTCTTCTGATCAGGCCTAGAAGCCCTGATGTCCCTGCTGCATGTACTGAAGCATATGTACACAGAACTAGAGAGTGCTAGGGGTCTTGACACTGTGAGTACAGAAAAGAATCAGGGTGCTAGGGAATCCTGATCACATTCTGTGGTTTCCTTGAAAATAATGAGAGTGCTGGAAGAGGTGCGCCCAGTGCTTATTTTTAGCTGCTGGTTTCCGGTGCTTGGGAATGGCCCCTAATTGCCATCACTGTGGCGTGTAACAGTCTGCCACAAGGTGGCACTGTCTGGTCAATTTAGAGATGACCACAACAACAGGTATTATTAATTCAACATACATTAGAAATGACTATTACCTGCCTCCCAAGCCATGCTTAAAGTGTTGGGGGCCTGAAATAGTCCGAATTGTCACACTTGTAGGAGTGTGATGGTTAGTGGTCGTGTTATTACTGTCATTTGCAGTGCAGGCATGGCAAGGTGCGGTGCAAGCTGCAGTGGCCTCCTGAGGAGAGCCCTGGCACTTATTTTTTCATAAATTAGGTACTGGGTACAATACTAACAGAGAGGGGACATCACCAGTCAGAAGTCCCCACCACTGCAACTTGGGGAGGGCAAACAGCGTGTCTGAATGGTGGATTTCGTGATGGGGCATGATGAAGAACTCAAGCAACGGGGGGCGTGGCTTGGAGCCCAATGGATGCTGTGGTGATTCTGTGAGGCTCCCGAGCTGGAATGAGGGAAACGCACCTTCATCACCTCTAGAGTGAAGGTTGCGAGTCGAGTCACCACATGGAATAGCACAGACGTAGTCGGCAGCATTTTGTCGCCTCCTGAAGCAAGACTCTGCTAAATTGGAAGGTGATGAAGCAGCAGATGCGCCCGTAGTGGCAACCGCCATTTTGCATTCCCGTATTCTTCTGCAAGCGGCGGCTTGAACTCCAAGTATCGGCGGAATTTGCCCCGAGCTAATTTCATAACTGTCGTGTCCTGATAGGGTGGGCGACCGACAGTAGGGCGTTAGGACCCTGTGGGTCCTAAGGGAGAGTGACCAGGTCGTCACCGGACACCAGTTCCGGTGACGGGACAGGAAGAGGACAGACAATGACCAGGACAGAGACGAGGACGGACGCACTGACGAGCAGCTGTACAACATGATAATAAAGGAAGTACCCGACTAACCTGTGTCCTGTACTTGGGTGCCGCCCAGCGAATAGCTACAACACGACACTGGCGACGAAGGAAAGAAACGGATCGACGTGTGTCCAGCACGTGCACCATCGTGGAAAAACCAGGTGCTCACCCTGGATGTGCCGCAAGTAAGATGGAAGACGGGAAGAGCGACGCGGGAGCCCACCAGACAGCGACAGTGGAAAGATGCAGCAGATCGCGGTAAGCGCTAACAACAAGCGCGGGCCTTTGAAAACAAGGCGCGAGGTCCCGCGAGAGCTTAGGAGTCTCGGCGGCCATCACTAAGTCAGGTGGCTGAGCCAATGAAAGTGGGAAAAGAATGAGGAGGCCATTATGAGGTCAGGAAAAGCGAGATTTTGATCGCGAAATCTCGCGAGATAACGGCGGCCATTTTAAATGGGACATTGGAGAAACAGGCCATAAGAAACAGCGGGGCTGCTATTTCAAGGCCAGGCGAAGAAGAAAATAAGTGAAACAACATTGAAAAAGAGACAATTAAAGAACACGAAGAGAAAAAAAGGTAAAGAGAGGTAGAAAGGGACTAAAGATCCCCACAACAAAACAACAAAGAAGAAAAAAAAGGGGCAAAAGAAGATAAAAGAGAAGAAAATAAGTACAAACACAATTAAGGTGCCAGAGAAAAAGATAAAGGATAAAGAAAAAGGAGCACAACATAGCATACCAAATGAAACAGAGACTCAAGAAATGATCAAAGGAAAGAACAAAGCAGCCATTTCAAAGCCAGGCAAAGGGCAAAGAAGAAGAAGAACATAAGACAAGGTGAATTAAGGAGAACGCGAGCAAGAAGAAAAGACAGGAAGAAAAAGAAGATAAAGAATAAAAGAAAGATAGTTCAAGTTCAAGTTCAGGCATTTATAAAGCGCGCTACTCACCCAGAGGGTCTCAAGGCGCTAGAGGGAGGGGTTTATTGTTTGTCGAATAGCCAAGTTTTCAGTTCTTTTCTGAAAGAGATGTGATTCTGAGTAAGGCGGAGGTGGGTGGGGAGTGAGTTCCAGGTCTTGGCTGCTAGGAAGGAGAAGGATCTGCCACCCATGGTAGTTTTTCGGATGCGCGGGACTGCGGCGAGGGCTTGAATGGATGATCTTAGTTGGCGGGTGGGATAGTAGAAGGATAATCGGGAGTTGAGGCATTCTGGTCCTAGATTATAAAGGGCCTTGTGTGCGTGGGTAAGAAGGCGGAAAGTAATTCTTTTGTTGACGGGAAGCCAGTGGAGGTTTTTTAAGTGACCGGTGATGTGCTCTTGGCGCGGGATGTCTAATATGAGTCTCGCTGATGCGTTTTGGATGCGCTGGAGCTTTTTCTGCAATTTTGTTGTAATTCCGGCGTAGAGAGTGTTGCCATAGTCCAGTCGACTCGTGACCAGTGCATGGGTGACAGTTTTTCTTGTTTCGAGGGGGATCCAGCGGAAGATCTTTTTGAGAATGCGAAGGACGTTGAAGCAGGAGGACGATACGGCGTTGACTTGTCTGGACATTGAGAGAGAGGAGTCTAGAATGAAGCCAAGGTTACGTGCATGGTCGGTGGGTGTGGGCGCTGATCCCAGAGCGGAAGGCCACCAAGAGTCGTCCCAAGCTGAGGTGGAGGATCCAAGGATGAGCACCTCAGTTTTGTCTGAGTTGAGTTTTAAGCGGCTCTGTTTCATCCATTCGGCTACTTCCTTCATACCTTCGTGAAGGTTGTCCTTGGCGGTGTTGGGGTCTTTGGTGAGGGAAAGTATCAGCTGGGTGTCGTCGGCGTAGGACATGATGTTGAGGTTGTGTTGACGTGCTATCGAGGCGAGGGGACTCATGTAGACGTTGAAGAGGGTGGGACTGAGTGATGAGCCTTGAGGTACGCCGCAGATGACTTCTGTGGGCTCTGAGTAGAAAGGGGGGAGTCGGACTCTCTGTGTTCTCCCGGCTAGGAACGAGATGATCCAGTCCAAGGCTTTTCCTTGTATGCCGATGTTGTTGAGGCGTTGTATGAGGGTGTTGTGACAGACAGTGTCGAAGGCGGCGGAGAGGTCGAGAAGAATGAGGGCCACTGTTTCACCGTTGTCCAGGAGTGCTCGGATGTCGTCGGTCGCCGCAATGAGGGCGGTCTCGGTGCTGTGTTTGGCTCGAAAGCCGTTCTGTGAGGGATCCAGGGAGTTGTTAGATTCAAGGAAGGCTGCGAGTTGGCTGTTGACGGCTTTCTCGATGACTTTGGCCGGGAAAGGGAGGAGGGAGATGGGTCGGTCGTTTTTCAGTTCTGAGGGGTCTGCTGTTGGTTTTTTCAGAAGGGCGCTGAGTTCGGCGTGTTTCCATATTTCTGGAAAGGTGGCTGAGTTGAAGGAGCAGTTGATGACATCGCGGAGTTGGGGAGCGATGATGGAGTCAGCTTTGTTGAAGATGTAGTGGGGGCAGGGGTCAGAAGGTGAGCCAGAGTGGATTGAGTTCATGAGGCGAATGGTATCTTCAATGGTGATTGGGTTCCAGGAATTGAGGTAGTTAGTTGGAGGGGTGGAATCGGAAGGGGGTGGGGTGAGTTGGTCGTTGGGAGTGTTCTTGAAGCTGTTGTGGATGTCGGCAATTTTGTTGTAGAAGAAGGAGGATAGCGCATTGCAGAGGTCTTGGGAGTTAGTGATGTCGTTGGATGCTGCGGGAGGGTTGGTGAATTCTTTGACGATATTGAAGAGTTCCTTGCTGTTATGAGAATTGTTGTCGAGACGGTCCTTAAATGCTGATTTCTTAGCGGATCGAATCAGTTGGTGGTGTTTGCGGGTGGCTGTCTTGAGGGAGGTCATGTTGTCTGAGGTTGGTTCTTTTCTCCAATTCTTTTCCAGGGTGCGGCATGTCTTCTTGGATTTTTTAAGGTCATCATTGAACCAGGGAGCCTTTTTGCTGAGTGATTTCAACTGGTGTTTTTTCAAGGGTGCTAGTTCGTCCGCGCTGTGTGTAATCCATTGCCTGAGGTTTGTGGCCGCTTGGTCTGGGTCCGTTGTTAGGGTGGGAGTGTTTTGGCTGAGGGATGCGAGAAGTTGGTCGGTGGTGATTTTGTTCCATTTCCTTCGGGGAATGGGTTGTGGACGGTTGTGGGTCAGGGTTGTTTTGTAGCTGAAGTGAACACAGCTGTGATCCGTCCAGTGGAGAGCTGTAGTGTGATCGAAGGAGATGTGCTTGCTGGAGGTGAAGATAGGGTCGAGCGTGTGTCCGGCTGTGTGAGTGGGGGTGTCAACAAGTTGTTTGAGTCCGAGATTGGACAGGTTGTCCAGGAGGGTGGTGGTGTTGTTGTCGAGAGTGTTGTCAAGGTGGTAGTTGAGGTCTCCTAGAAGAATGTAGTTCTCGGAGGCGAGGGCGTGCGGGCTGATGAAGTCAGTGATGTCGTCGCTGAATTGAGATCGGGTGCCTGGGGGCCTGTAGATGAGGGTTCCTCTGAGGGTGGTCCTGGGGTCGGTGTGTATCTGAAAGTGGAGGTGTTCGGCGGTTGCAAGATTGTCGTCAGAGCTGGTTGTAATTTTGATGGTGTTTCTATGGACGATGGCGATGCCTCCTCCAGTTTTTTTAATGGTGCGGTCTTTTCGAATGATCTTGTAGGTGTCCGGTATGGCTATGGCGATGTCGGGGGCAGAAGATGCGTTCATCCAAGTTTCAGTGAGGAAGGCGATGTCAGGTGACACAGTGTCGATTAGGTCCCAGAGTTCGGTTGCGTGTCTGTGGACCGAGCGGGTGTTCAGTAGGATGCATTTCAATCGTTGGGTTCGGTGCTGAGTGTGGAGGAAGTGTGTTTGGTGAGGGTCCTGAGGCAGTAGAACTTACAGGAGAGGCAAGAGAATGGGCCGTGGGTACGTCCTGGGGTAGCTACGCAGCATAGTGGGGTGCGTCCTGCGTTGAAGGCGAGGAGAGTAGCGGCATCATAAGTAACTCTGGGGGGTTGGGAGCGGCATAGAGCAGGGGGACGGGCGCTGGGCGTTAACGCTGCGCGCAAGTGCATCTGTCATATATGGAAAGTGGGAAGGGGAGGGGCGAGGGGGGGGTCAGCTGGGAGGCGGGAGCGGGGAGGGGCTGAGGTCAGGGAGGCTAAACAACAACAACACCAGTGCGATTAAAATGGCCGCAATGGAAATAACTTCGAGTGCAAGCGCACCTTGTCAGCCAAGCGCTATGGAAAGTTACTAGGCACTAGTAAGCTACAGTGTAGCAATGCGACGCCGTCGAGCGCGAGTAGATAGAAATGAATGCAAATCCCAAATCAGGCAAAGCAGTCTAGCGCTACGATCTGTGGGCAGGTAAAATGGCAAAGCAGTCTAGCGCTACGATCTGTGGGCAAGTTAAATGCGGTAATTCTGTGCAGGTTAAATGCAGTAAGTCTGGAAAGCACTTATCAGTCTGGCGGTATGGGCAGCAGGGAGCAGCGCTGGGAGCGACCTCTTCTGCGAGGAGCAGGGCGGTCACAGCGTTCGGGCGGAAGGGAGAGGAGAGCAGTATCCGTGGGAGGGGGGGGTCAGCTGGGAGGCGGGAGCGGGGAGGGGCTGAGGTCAGGGAGGCTAAACAACAACAACACCAGTGCGATTAAAATGGCCGCAATGGAAATAACTTCGAGTGCAAGCGCACCTTGTCAGCCAAGCGCTATGGAAAGTTACTAGGCACTAGTAAGCTACAGTGTAGCAATGCGACGCCGTCGAGCGCGAGTAGATAGAAATGAATGCAAATCCCAAATCAGGCAAAGCAGTCTAGCGCTACGATCTGTGGGCAGGTAAAATGGCAAAGCAGTCTAGCGCTACGATCTGTGGGCAAGTTAAATGCGGTAATTCTGTGCAGGTTAAATGCAGTAAGTCTGGAAAGCACTTATCAGTCTGGCGGTATGGGCAGCAGGGAGCAGCGCTGGGAGCGACCTCTTCTGCGAGGAGCAGGGCGGTCACAGCGTTCGGGCGGAAGGGAGAGGAGAGCAGTATCCGTGGGAGGGGGGGTCAGCTGGGAGGCGGGAGCGGGGAGGGGCTGAGGTCAGGGAGGCTAAACAACAACAACACCAGTGCGATTAAAATGGCCGCAATGGAAATAACTTCGAGTGCAAGCGCACCTTGTCAGCCAAGCGCTATGGAAAGTTACTAGGCACTAGTAAGCTACAGTGTAGCAATGCGACGCCGTCGAGCGCGAGTAGATAGAAATTAATGCAAATCCCAAATCAGGCAAAGCAGTCTAGCGCTACGATCTGTGGGCAGGTAAAATGGCAAAGCAGTCTAGCGCTACGATCTGTGGGCAAGTTAAATGCGGTAATTCTGTGCAGGTTAAATGCAGTAAGTCTGGAAAGCACTTATCAGTCTGGCGGTATGGGCAGCAGGGAGCAGCGCTGGGAGCGACCTCTTCTGCGAGGAAAAGCACGGAAAAGGTCTGAAAAGGGAGACAAAGGAAATAAATGTCTTGATTGAAGAATAAAGGATAAATAACGGGCAAAAGAGCGCACAAGTGGAAAAAGAGCAATAAGAAAAAGAAAGAAGACAGTGCAATAAGAAAAGAGAAAAGAAAAGAATAATAAGTGAAATAAAAAGAGAAAGAAAGAGAAAGAAGAAAAGAAAAGAGTTAAGAAAGGAGCAAAAGAGAGTGAAAGAAAGAGAGTGGAGGAAGCCAGAGAAGGCTAAACAAAAGACAGAAAAGAGAAATAACAAAGAAAAGAGGGACAAAGAGGACTTAGAGAAGGAGAAAGAAGGAAAGAATATATACATATATAAGAAAGAAGAACAAGAGCGTGGAAGAAGCCAGAGAAGGCTAAATAAAAGACAGAAAAGAGACACAACAAAGAAAACAAAAGGAAAGAAAGCAGAACAACAAAGAGAAATAAAAGGACAAAGATTGCGCAAGGACAAAGAAAGAGCAAAAGAGAAGTTACAAGGCAATAAAGAAAAGAAGAAAGAAGAAAGAGGAGTAAAATAACGTGGAAAGAAGGGACCAAAGAAACAGGAAAGAGAAAAGGAGAACATAAAAGAAAAAGAGAGAAAAAGGAGACACAAAGACAACAAAAGAGACACAAGAGAAAAGGACAAGGAGAGCCTAGAAAAGGCTAAAAGAAAAGGAGAATAACAGAAGAAGAAGAAGAAAAAAAGGGACACAAAAGGGACACAAGAGAAAAGGACAAGGAGAGCCTAGAAAAGGCTAAAAGGAAAGGAGGATAACAGAAGAAGAAGAAGGAAAAAGGATACAAAAGAGACACAAGAGAAAAGGACAAGGAGAGCCTAGAAAAGGCTAAAAGAAAAGGAGAATAACAGAAGAAGAAGAAGAAAAAAGGACACAAAAGGGACACAAGAGAAAAGGACAAGGAGAGCCTAGAAAAGGCTAAAAGGACAAGGAGAGCCTAGAAAAAAAAGGGGTAAAAAGGAGCAACACGAAAAGACATACCGCAGGAGAAAGAGCAGCAAAAAGAAAGGACAAAGACATGCAATGAGCAGAGCGGACAAGCGCCACCAAGGAAATAAAGGAAAGAGGCACCGCAGGGCCAGGACCAAAGGTGTTGAGACAGAAATAATATAGATGATAAGACAACAAGTTCTCCAAAGAGTCACTGGCGGTGACGAAAGTGAAAGGATGGATGATAACGGCTGTCTACGACAAACAACGAATAACAAGAAAGAGATAGCATTTCAAGGACAAAGAAGGCGGAGAAAGAAGAAATGGCAGCGACAACTGCAGCCACATGGAAGGTAGAAGATAGAGGACAAGGAAGCGATAGAGACACTAGATTCACGAAGGGCATGCAGTAAATAACAGAGACTCATTGAAGAAATGTAGAATGACAAGTACTCTCTCTCTCTCTCTCTCTCTCTCTCTCTCTCTCTCTCTCTCTCTCTCTCTCTCTCTCTCTTTTCGTTCTTTCCCCTTCATCAATGTAACTGTGAATGAGGACTGTCAATGGTGGGCGACAGTGGTTATGATAAATGTGTCATGAACATTTGTTTGCAACAAGGGGGGAGATGTCATGTCCTGATAGGGTGGGCGACCAACAGTAGGGCGTTAGGACCCTGTGGGTCCTAAGGGAGAGTGACCAGGTCGTCACCGGACACCAGTTCCAGTGACGGGACAGGAAGAGGACAGACAATGACCAGGACAGAGACGAGGACGGACGCACTGACGAGCAGCTGTACAACATGATAATAAAGGAAGTACCCGACTAACCTGTGTCCTGTACTTGGTGTGCCGCCCAGCGAATAGCTACAACACGACAATAACCTTCACACATTTTAGGGCATTTCATCTTCTTTATTTAACTTAATTTCAGGAAGCGTTTTATAATAGCGCAACAAGGACAGTTATTTACTCAGCTCTGTCAATGCCCTGGGGGAATGTGTTCATAAACGCTGATATGACGACTATACAAGCCTCTTCAGCGCCGCAATTGTAATGCTTTCAAAAAGCACCTGGCTTTTTTCACTTCATTTCAAACTTGTTGCTTGTATGTTAATGTTTCTGTGAGAATATGATATGACAGTCACCATTTTACCACCTTCTCACCCAATTTTACACATGTTGCAATCCCACATGAACTTGCGTAACTAATTCAGTTGTCGACATGAATTTAACTCCATCTACTTCAACTGTGCTGCGTTGGTTTCTGCAGAGTTACTTGGCAAAAATGAAGACTTTAGAGGATTACCAGCCTAAACATACAGCCCTGTGATGTTATGCAGTAGTTCTTTCTCTCAGAAGCCACCTCGTTGCTTTATATGTCTGGCTTGAATGTATTTAAGAATGTTTATTCAAATAATGCAGTTATGTAACCTGTGGGGATGATTTATGGTTTACATAGGTTTCCAATACTTATTGATCTGCCTTAATTTCCAATATCTCCATTTAGAGTGGTGTCCTACTGCTTTGTATACCTTCTCATCCGCATTTATTACCCTGTATTCAGCCTCTTCATTTCGAAGTTTGTGTCTGTCTTCTCTTTTTTCGCTGTAAAGATTTTCATGGGAAGGACCAGAGGACCTTCTGCTATCTCAAAATCTAAACGCATCTTCATCAAAAACTCTAAGGTTTTTCGGAATTCTCTAATTTGGACAGTTTAGGACTTCTTCAAAAAGACCAGCATAACGCAGAAATGGAACCATCACAGTTGCCAACAGGAAAGTCGAATGTGAAACGTTTATAAAAGGATCCCCCCTCTCCACCTAAACTGACTTCGCCTGTCTCTATGGAATTACTGTTACAGGAAATAAGGGCCCTCAGGCCATTCATGGAGGAAACAAACACCAAATTACAAATTCTGTCTGATAACTGGTCACAAATGGGTGTTAGGCTCACAATAGTGGAACAGAATGTCTCCTCCCTTCAAGACATCACTAAATGTTTGCATATGGCAATGTCTGAACTGGGGTGGCTTGGTGAGCAAAATAATGATGGATTAAACCCAGATTTGTGACTGGGGGTGGATGTTTTGCCATTGTGAAACATTCCGTCCATCATCTTGTTTGTTTTGCTGTTCACCCTATGTGGGAAGGGTATGCCCAAACGTGGGTCCCTTGTTCACTAAGCCACTGGAGTCAAGCTATCCTGGCTGAAGACGGCTGATAGCCAGAAACCGGTCCTAGGATGCTTGATTCCGGTCCAGGAAAGACATGGCTTGGCAGTTCGGGCTGGACTGTTCCCCTGAGGCACAGGGTCAAGACTGATTTGCATATGGCCATGTCTGAACTGGGGTGGCTTGGAGAGCAAAATAATGATGGATTAAACCCAGATCTGTGACTAGGGGTGAATGTTTTGCCATTGTGCAACATTACGTCCATCATCTTGTTTGTATCCCTAAATGTGTTACCTCCCTACACTCTCAAGTATCAACATTACAAAAACAAGTTGAGGACTTGGAAAACTGAAATAGGAGGAACAACATACGTATTTTTAATCTGGTTGAGGGGGTTGAAGGTAAAGATCCTATTGCCTTCTTTAAGTCTTTTCTCCCAAAGATCCTTCATTTACCAGAACACACCATTTTGAACATACAACGTGCTCACAGGTTAGGTCGTATTGCTACCAATACTTCTACTCCACACAGACCGAGAGGAATGATTATATATTTTTGGGAATACACAGACTTGTTAAAAGTGCTGCATGCTGCCAAGGCTCTTCAAAAGATTTCCTGGTCTGGAGCTACATTATTCTTCACACAGGACTACTCCAGAGCTACTGCAGCAAGACTTGAGGCTTTCCTTGACATGAGGCCAGTCTTAAGCTCTATGGGTGCCAGATATGGTCTATTCCACCCATGCTTGTTTAAAGTTACCTACAATAACAAAACAACTTCTTATGAAGATCTAGTATGTCCATAAAGCTTTATCAATGCACACAAGACAGACCTCATGGATTCTTCAAGACCACCCTCTTCTCATGGGACTTGATTTATTTGCACTTCCTATTTGAGTTGTTAATTTTATTGTTGCTTACAGGTTCTAGGATATTATCGAGATGTATTAATTCTACATTTTAATATTTTCTTAGGCATTGTTAACAAATTCTTATAAGCTGTCATTACTTTTATGTTCACACTTAGGGGGTCATTAGGATGTCGGGCGGATTGCCTCCACCAGGCTGGCGGTGGCCCCGCCCGACATCCTTCCCTGAATTCCCCCCCCGCCATATTAGTATGGCGGGGGGACCACGGCGGAAGAAAACACCGCCCGCCACTTTTCCGCCCCGTCACCTTGCGGCCGGGGCGGAAAATGTTGAATATGGTGGTGGTGTCTATGAGACACCGCCAGCCATATTACAAGGGCAAGAGTGCAATGCCTTTCCGGAAAGGCAGGCGGTCTTCACTCTGGGGGCCCCCTGTGGGCCCCCAGAGTGAAGGTGAGGGGGGGAGGTGCACACGGGGGGTACCTGTGGTACCCCCCTTCATTTTCATTTCCAAAGCGGCAGGCACCGCGCGGTGCCTGCCGCTTTGGAAATGAAAATGCTGTGATGTATTGTCAGCATTGTGGCGGGCGGTGCAGAGAGCACCGCCCGCCACAATGCTGAGAATACAGGATGTGCCCGCCACTGTGGCGGGCACATCCTAATGGCACCCCTGGGACCCCCGCCCTTAAGGCGGGCTGTCCCGTTTTCCGATAGGGTGGCGGGCGGAATGAGGCCCTTAGAATCTATCTTAAAGGTAACCTTGTTTATTCCAATCTTTTGCCTCCACAGTTACGTTTATAACATGATGTGTTCCCTCCTTGGTTCGGTTTAACCCTCGCTGGTTGTCTCGTCTGCTCCATGTGGTCCCAACCTCCTCCACATTCATGTTCCCTAAATGTAGGTACGTCTTTTGTCTTGTCCTTTGTTTTCTGTTTCGTCTTACAATTTTGCTCTCTTTTTACTGTTGCTGTCTTTCATACTCCTTTTCAGTCTCACTCTTCTCTTTCCAGGATCTTACTTACTACCTTAATTCTCATTTCTTCTTGTTCCTTGTTTCCTCATCATACTGCCTTCAATGCTATCCTATGCTCATTTATCAACTCTATGTTACTTTCATGATTTATATTTTCTATGTTTTTCATCTCTCTTTTATCTAAGTTCCAATCTTTATTTCAATTCTTTCTTACTTATGTACAACGTTGTTATAATGAATCAGATTTGTATTTCAAAGTTTTGATTATTCCTGTTTATGATTATCTATGTCACTGAAACTTATTTCTTGGAACATTAAGGGGTTGAACTCCCCCATCAAAAGGCAGAGAGTCCTTACCCATCTAGCCAAGTTAATGCTGATTTGGTGTTTTTACAGAAACTCATTTAACAGATACTGAATCATTAAAATTGAAGAGAGGGTGGGTGGGAGATGTTTTCTCATCTCCTGGAGATGGGAAGCGTAATGCAGTAACAATACTTTGCCATAAATCACTTTAATTTTCACTCTTATCACAAGAATCAGAGGTTGATGGTGGATGGAGTGTCAAATTGTTGTGTAAAGATACTCCAGTCTCTTTGCTTAATGTATATGCCACCACATGCGGTAAACCCTCTTTTTGGTCCGCATTAGCCAAAGAAATTACGCACTCTATGGAAGATAATTTTATATTGGCGGGCGATTGTAATCAGGTTTTTGACCCATTTATTGACAGGAATTCCAAAATTCCTTTTGTTCCTCATAAACCGCATGAATCCTTTGTTCACACTATCACTCGAAACAAACTTCTGGACGCTTGGCGCTTATGTAATCCAATAACCAGAGAGTACACCTTCTATTCTCCTACTCACCAAACTCAATCCAGAATCGATTATATTTTTGTCTCTCACAATATTTCCTAAACACTTACGTATGCCGAAATCGGCCCTATCTTAATCTCAGAACATGCTCCTGTTTCAATTGGTATTGATATCCTACCTAAATCCTCCATCCCTAAAATATGGCGTTTTAGTAATGCTCTTCTTTTGAATCCAGAGTTTACTGTTTACTTCACTAATTTCTCTAACGAATATTTTGAACTCAATCACACTGACAACATGCCATTTTAAACCATATGGGACGCTTTTAAAGCCTCAGCAAGAGACTTTATTATTGGTTTTGTCGCCAAACAACGTAGAACTGCTCACCTACATACTACACATCTTCTTCAAAACGTATGCCGAAATCGGCCTATCTTAATCTCAGAACATGCTCCTGTTTCAATTGGTATTGATATCCTACCTAAATCCTCCATCCCTAAAAGATGGCGTTTTAGTAATGCTATTCTTTTGAATCCAGAGTTTACTGTTTTCTTCACTAATTTCTCTAATGAATATTTTGAACTCAATCACAATGACAACATGCCATTTTAAACCATATGGGACGCTTTTAAAGCCTCTGCAAGAGACTTTATTATTGGTTTTGTCGCCAAACAAATTAGAACTGCTCACCTACATACTACACATCTTCTTCAAAACATTAAGAAGTTAGAACATTCTTATTTCACTTCACGCACAAAGGATTGCTTAACAGCTTTTATGAACGCAAAACTGCAGTTTACCAAAAAATCGACCGATGACGCCTCATTACACTTATTAAAAACGAGCGCAAAGTTTTATGGAGGTAAAAATAAAGCTGGGAAAATATTGGCGAATTATTTAAAAGTTAGACAGAACAAAATAAAATATCGAATCAATATATGACACCAATCTAAATTCTGTAAGAACTATAGGCCTATCTCACTGGTCGACATCGATTATAAAATCTTCTCAAAAGCACTAGCTATTAGATTGGATTCCTATTTGCCAAATTTGCTGGGAAAGGAACAATCTGGTTTTGTTAAAGGGTGATTAATTACAGACAGTAACCTGACGCTGAAAAAGCGTTTGATAGAGTTGAATGGACCTATTTATTTTATACTCTTAAATGGTTTGGCTTTGGTCCTAAATTTATATCTTTGATTTCCCTTCTTTATTCTAACCCCATGCTGCAGTCTTTGCCAATGGTTTGATCTCCCCATTTTTTAATTTGGGTAGAGGAGTTTGTCATGGTTGTCCACTCTCTCCCTTTTTATTTAATCTGGCTTTGGAACCCTTCCTCTTCAAATTACAACAAAATCCAAGTCTACATGGTTTCCAAACGACTATTATCACATTAAACTTGCAGCTTATGCCGATGATATCTTGCTCTTTATTTCTAATCCAAGTGAATCAATTCCTGCCTTTTTAGCTGGAGTACAAGCATATTCCGTTATCTCTGGGTATTAACTTAACAACGATAAATGCGAAAAAGCCAGACTTTAGTGCTTCAAATTTTACATGGAACTCTAACCATATCAAATATCTAGGGCTATATATTAGACCTACCATCCCAGACACAGTAGCACTGTGCATGAATAAATGCATTAAGAAGCTCTCAGACTTAACCACCAAGTGGCATCCCCTTCACCTATCTTGGTGAGGACGCTTAGGCACCATTAAGATGATGTTGTCGCCTATAGTCTTATACACTATATCCAATATACCAGTTCCCATCCCGGTCAAATCATTTAACAAAGTTAATTCAATTCTCTCTTCCTTTTTATGGAACAACAAAAAATCTAGAATGTCTCTGAAGAGGTTAATTTGTTCCAAGGCTTGAGGTGGAGTTAATTTTCCAGATTTTCAGACCTATCACAAAGCTTTCCTTTTACGTCAGGCATCCTTTTGGTTATTGGAACCCACTTCTGACTGCCCCCTGTGGACCTCCATTGAACGTCTATTTCTTTATCCCTTTTCTTTTCAGGAGTAGCTTTCCTTCTCACGCAAACCACAAACTCTCTCTATCCCCATAATCAAACTGACTTCTAAACTCCTCCAGCCATCACCTCCTCCTTCTCAACTCACCATAGATTCTTTTCTCAATTCCACCATTTGGCATAATAAAAATCTGCTTATTCACAATAAACCTTTCTATTGGAAAACTTGGAGACGTTGAGAATTCATTTGGATTCATCAGTTATTCTCCTAATCTACTTTTTTACCTTTTTCCTCACTTAGCCAATTGTTTAACCTGCCTACCTCATTCACAAACAAATATAACCTATTAAAAGAAACTGCGATGACTATCTATACTCAAATATCTGGTACACATACTACTTCTATTAACCCTATCATTCCCTAACAACTGCACACTCTATTACAAAGCACGAACAAAGCTTCCACCATATACAGGTTCCTACAAGACACTGCTATTAATAGGCAGAAATCTAAAACTGAAGAAGCGTGGGAACAAGATCTTCAGACCTCGTGGCCAATTCCTTTATGGAAGAACCTATGGACCAAATTACGTAAATCCTCATGGGCAGCAAGTACAATACAAACACTGTTTTTTGTTTAGAATAGACTTTTATTATCACTGGTCGCTTTAAGCAAAAGTTTCTTAACTGTGTCAGACGCTTGCTGGACATGTTCGTCTCCGGCTGCTGATTTATTCTACATGCTGTTCTATTGTGCTTCTGTATGTCACTTCTGGAAGCAAGCATGGGCTCAAATTAACTCAATTTTTAACACTAAGTTCCCCTTTTCTTTCACCATTGTTTTCTTAGGTAGCCTCTCACCTGTTTGGGAAAATATGACGTTCAATGTTAAAATCATTGATCTGTTATTAGCTGTCACCTTTCAACAAATTACTATAAATTAGAAAGATTTTACCAAAATTTCCTATAGGGCTTGGTGGTATGCCGTTTGTCACAATCATAGGTTAGACACTGCTTTTGTGTATCCTATAAACCTGCCAACAAAACGTTTAGACGTATGGTCACCTGTCACAAAATTTTTTGATGTTAGCACTAAAAGGTTCTCTCAACCACAACCATTACAATAAGAGGTTTCTAAACCCCCTGATCCCTTATTTGTTCCTATTTTGCCTATATTTTTATTGGTATTATTTTATTTACACTTTACATGTAGGATTTGTATTTTGTACATTGTTTATCATACGTTTGATTCGTATATTTGCAAATACACTACTTTGAATATTTAAGATATGAGGATCCTGTTCTGTACCCATTATAGACATCTTTATATTTCTCAATAAAATGTTCTTGAACTGTAAAGAACCCAAGCAACAAGATCCATCCAACTGCAAGCATGCCTGTTTACCCAGTGCTGGCACTGTCTCTGCTTATGTGAACCAGCACTCACAACCACATTCACTAGGCCAGGAGTGAGAAACTGTGGTCCGGACTCAGGGGCGCTGCTGAGTGACCCCATCCCAGCTGGAGAGGCACTACCTGAGCCAACTAATGAATACCACATGCTGTGCATGCAATGTCAAGACAATTTGGACAAAACGTAATGTGGAAAGGGAATGGTACCAAAGCTGTGCAGGGTAGAAACTCATACTGTTAGGGAGAAAACATTCATCAGCATCGGCAAAGGCTAGGTCGTCCTCCTCACTGACACCAGTTATCCTAGAACACCTCCTCGCATCCCCAGGAAGATACAAGTGACTGTTTTTGCTTTTAACTGAGGGTACCATTGCAAACTCTCACACATGTCGCAGCCCAGGCTGTCTCCCAAGAACCACTAGAATATTAATTGAGCACAGATGCCCTCTACTATCTATGTGTCTATGTACAGTATTGTGTTGTGTATTAATAGCAAAGAACTTCTTCTTTTCAGACAAAGCACAGACTTGGCATTGAGTTATTTATTATTCGTTTCTAGTGGATAGTTTGTTAAATTCTAAGTCTCTCACTCCACCCTACCTCCCTGAGTAACCTTCTCGAGGACTTCTCAAATTCATTACCCTGAGGGTCAAGAGCTGTAGCGGTATAGTTTTTGCCTCCTTTTGGGTTCAATAACTAGGTTAATTCCCATTACACCAGTGCTAATGACTCTGACTGTTACAAGCTGAGCCCAGTAACCTGTCTGCCCTGGGAGTCCTGAAAGATTTCCCACATGAGGTGTTAACTCCTGAAATGTGTGTGGGGATAAACATCAGGCTGTAATGTTCCCACAAAACTTGCAGTTCCCAATTCTGTCAGTAACTACCACTACTGATACCATAGGGAATTATCAGAAACTCGTAAAGAAAGACTTGGAGTTCCAGTCGTTAGTTTTCAGCGCTGCCTCAGATTTACACATCTTTGTAAATCTGGATTAGCGTCAAAAAGCAATGGGTGTTGCGGTGGAACCCCCACACCAACTTCCATTGCATGCCTGTTTCACACAGATACGTGCCTGAAAGGGTACCACATCTACAAAGTGGCGTTAAGCTGCAACAAGTGGATTAAGGCCACATTGTAAATATGGAGCAGGGTGTTGCGCCACTGGAACGCCATTAAAAGTGACATTTGGGGTGCAATCCCTTGTAAATATGCCCCTAAATTATACCATTTATTTTTATCTCTGTTGAAATCTTAAATGGTTCTTCAACCTGCAACAAACACAGCAAATACATGAATTAGTTTCTGATATGTACTTGAGCTCCAATTTGCTCTGAATTCCTAGGTACTGACCGCTCAGCCCTCCACAGGGCTTGGTCGCCCCACTCACTGCTGCCGCTCCTGCCTGCCGCTCCTGCCTGCCTTTGCCGCCTCCTGCCTGCAGATTCCTTCGCTCGCTGCCCGCTGCTCCTGGGAATTTCCCGCTGCTCCTGGGAATTTCCCGCTGCTTCTTGGAATTTCCCGCCGCTGCCTCCCTGCAGCCCCCCCCTGTGATTCCATTCGCCGCCCCGCTCCCGCCACCCAGCTGCTCCTCCCTCCCGGCTCCTTACTTAAGGGGACCGTAGGGGACCACAGAGTGTGACCGCTCAGCCCTCCACAGGGCTTGGTCGCCCCACTCACTGCTGCCGCTCCTGCCTGCCGCTCCTGCCTGCCTTTGCCGCCTCCTGCCTGCAGATTCCTTTCCTCGCTGCTCCTGGGAATTTCCCGCTGCTCCTGGGAATTTCCCACTGCTTCTTGGAATTTCCCACCGCTGCCTTCCTGCGGCCCCCCCCCCCTGTGATTCCATTCGCCGCCCCGCTCCCGCCACCCAGCTGCTCCTCCCTCCCGGCTCCCTACTTATGACGCCCCAGAGCGACCGCGCAGCGGACGCGCGCAGCGGGAGCGCCGATTGATCGCCGAAGGTGCACCAAAGGTAAGCCCGTCTGCGCCCGTCCGCACCTGGCCCGCGCCCAGCGCCAGGACCCCTGGCCCTCCCCGCCGAGGCAAGGCGACCCGACTGACCTACGACGCCGCCACTCTCAACGCACTCAATGCCGGCCCGACCCACGCCTGCTGCCGAGCCACCCCGAGACGCACCCACGGACCCTTCACCTGCTGCACCTGCAAGTTCACCTGCCTCCGAACCTGCCCCGCACCCGCCAAGACAAACACCAGCAGCAACCACCTGAAGTGCATCCTGATCAACACCCGCTCCATCCACAGACACGCCGTGGAACTCTGGAACCTCCTCGACGCTACATCACCGGACGTCGCCTTCCTCACGGAAACCTGGATGAACGCCTCCTCTGCACCCAACATCGCCATCGCCATCCCGGACGGGTACAAGATCATCAGGAGGGACCGCATCAACCAGACCGGAGGTGGCATCGCCATCGTCCACATGAACACCATCCACATCACGACCGACGCCAACGACTCCTTCGCCTCAGCCGAACATCTCCACTTCCAGATTCACACCGACCCTAAGACGACCCTCAGAGGCACCCTCGTCTACAGACCCCCGGGACCACGCACACAATTCAGCGAAGACATCACAGACTTCATCAGCCCGCACGCCCTCCCCTCCACTGACTACATCCTCCTCGGGGACCTCAACTTCCACCTGGAGAACAACAAGGACCGCAACACCACCGCCCTGCTGGAAAACCTCGCCAACCTCGGACTCAAGCAACTGGTCAACACCCCCACCCACTACGCCGGCCACACGCTTGATCCCGTCTTCTCTTCCAGCAAGTACATCACCTTCAGCCACGCCACCGGACTCCACTGGACCGACCACAGCTGCGTCCACTTCAGCTTCAAAAGATCCATGACCCACCACCACCCGCAACAGGTACCTCACAGGAATTGGAGCAAGATCACCGCAGACCAGCTCACCACCTCCCTCAGCCAAAGCCCACCCGCCAACACAACGGACCCCAACGAAGCAGCCCGCAACTTCACACAGTGGCTGACCGCCTGCGCCGACGACCTCGCGCCACTAAAGAACCCTCCCAGCAGACCCAGAAGCAAGAAGGCATCCTGGTTCACCGACAACCTCAAGGACTCCAAGAAGACCTGCCGCACCCTCGAGAAAGCCTGGCTCCTCGACCGGACCACCGACAACATGACCGCCCTCAAACACGCTACCCGCAAGCACCACCAGCTCATCCGCACCACCAAGAAGAAATCCCTGAAGGAACGACTGGACAACAACGCCCACGAAAGCAAAGAGCTCTTCACTATTGTTAGAAACGGCTGTCTCTAGTTGGCAGAGGTATACACTTCTGACAAATAGGGACACACCTTTTCTAGTCAGGGCAAGGGGATCACACACTTAGATAACCCCTGCTCACCCCCTTGGTAGCTTGGCAAAGCAGACAGGCTTATCTCAGAGGCAGTGCGTTAAGCATTTATGACCACATACAGTAATAAAGTGAATACACTACAAATGGACACGACACAGTAGTATTATAAAAATAAGGATTTTTATATAAGGCTTAGCACAAGACCAAATAACGACAAAATATACCACAATCTTAATAAATACTCTTGGAAGGAAAAATAACAGTTCAAGCACGGTTTCTTATTAGCACAAAGTCTTTAGTAACAAAAGCAACTCTTTTTCTTTAAAACACAGTTCTTGGCAACAATATAACCCACGCGGGAGTCACACGACGTCGAGGCAAAGTTAATCCAAAGGTTCGGCGTCGACCGCGAGGAGCGCTACGTCGAGCCCGGAGTCGCACAGACCCCAACAACACAGTACCTTGGAAAAGTGAAGCACTCGATGATCAGCGGCGTCGAGATGTCAGGCGTCGCGTCTTCGGCGTCGATCGGGCCTCGGAGTCGGGGCGATCTGCAGCGGCGTCGACCGAAGTCAGGCAGGAGCAGCGCTCACGAGATGAAGCAGGATACGGCGTCGTCGTCGATGTCGATGTTGCAAGAGTGAGCAGCGCTCACGGCGTCGAGAGGGCTCGGCGTCGATGCGATCAGCGGCGGCGTCGACACAGGGTCACTTGGAGCTGGAGCCGAACTCACTACTCACTGGCGTCGCTACTGGCGTCGATCGGGCCCGGCGGCCGGCGTCGAAGGTGCGGGACACTGGAGCCGTTACTCACGATGTCGAGCTGGATTCAGCGGCGTCCGTCGGAGTCGAGATTGCTGATTCTTCAGAGGTGCTGGATTTCAGGTTCCAGCAACAAGCACTTTTAGCAAATAAATGAAGTCCTTTGACCCTGTGACTTCAACAGGAGGCTGGCACTTCTTCCAGCCCTTGGAGATTTTCTTAGCAAGTTTGAGAGTACACACTCAGTTCCTCTCTCCTGGTTCCTTGGCAAAAATAAAGAAGCAACTGCAGGATTCCCCCACCAAACAGCACTCTGGCAGAAGGGGTAAGCAGTCCTTGGATCAGCAGGCTTCTTGTCCTTGGTTCAGGTTTCCTTGTCAGAAGTGATCTAAATTCTTGGTTCAGGGGTCCTTCTCTTATACCCTTTTTTGGCTTTGATCCCTTTGTCCATGCAGGGGAATTTCCCCCCATCTCGGGTTTGTTGTGGGTGTTGCCAGGTCGAGGCACCTGGCCTATTCACTGTGCAGGGCAGAGTCTTCAGCCGCCCAGCAGGAGCGGAGCCAGCATTGTCACTGGCAGGGGCCGGGCCATCAGTTGCCCGGCAGGAGGTGGGCCAGGAAAGTCCCAGGCAGGCACAGAGTCATCAGTCGCCTGGCAGGGGGGCGGAACCAGCATTGTATCAGGCAGGGCAGGCTATCAGGAGCTACTCTTCCCCTACTCTCAATGCAAATGCCCCACTCATCCCACACTGACTCATTCAGACCTCTGGAGCCACCCAGCTCCTGTCACACGCACTCCAGAACCAGCAGAGACCGGTAGACAGTTAGACAAGAAAATAGCTACTTTCTAAAAGTGCTATTTTCAAACACAGAGTCCAAAAACCATCCACCCAAACGGATGCGTTATTAAACCCTGAGTTCAGGGATACCAAACTCGACATTGCACCATGCTCCCCGAGCCCGCTAGGATTATAGCATTAATAATCCTGGCAGCCCATTCTAACTGATGGAGAGCAGGTAACCTTACAATAGTGAAAAACGAATATGGCTGTAATTCACTATTAGGACATGCCAACCTTGTCAGGCTTGTCCTACCTTATGCTTACAATGCACCCTGCCCGTGGGCCTACCATAGGGGTGACTAACATGAAGTTAAGGGAAGGTTTAGGGACTGGCAAGTAGGTGTACTTGCGTAGTCTGCGTGACAGTACCAGACTGCACGTGGTCTAGCAATGGCAGACCTTCAGACATATTTTACCAGGCCGCTTCTGTGGGTGGCACAACACGTGCTGCAAGCCCACTAGCAGCATTTGTATTTACAAGCACTGGCACTCTTGGTGCACTCTACTAGGGACTAATAGTAAACCAAATAAGCCAAACATGGAATTCAATCAATACAGCAATTTCACATAGGGAGCACTTGCACTGTGGCACTGATCAGCAGTGGCACAGTGCCCAAAGCATTATACCAGCAAAAACATCGTAAACAGAGGAGGCAAACAGAAAAAATGGAGGAGAGACTCATGCCAATGATGTCAGGTCTAACACGTGTCCCCTCCAGCTGAAATGTGGGGAGAACTACCCTTACCCTAGGGAGTCCTCATCACTAAGGCGGAAAAATCTGGACAGACCATCAGCATTGGCGTGATCTGTACCAGGGCGGTGTTCCACCGTGAAGTCCATCCCCTGTAGGGAAAGGGACCACCTCAACAGCTTTGGATTCTCACCCCTCATCTGCATCAACCATCTGAGGGGCCTGTGGTCCGTCTGAACCCGGAAGTGAGTCCCAAACAGGTAGGGTCTTAGCTTCTTCAGCGCCCAGACCACAGCAAATGCTTCTCTCTCTATCGCACTCCACCTCTGTTCCCTGGGAAGTAACCTCCTGCTGATGAAGGCTACAGGTAAGTCTCGGCCCTCTTCATTCACCTGAGCTAGAACAGCCCCCACGCCATGCTCTGAAGCAAATTCTTTAGAAAAGTCGGGTGCCTGGAGTATGGTTGCTGTGCACATTGCAGTTTTCAGGGTGTCAAAGGCCGTCTGACAGGCGTCAGTCCAGATCACAAGTCGTGGCTGCTTCCTGGAAGTCAGCGTAGTCAAGGGGTGCACAATGTTACCATAATCCTTGACGAACCTCCTGTAATAACCCGTGAGACCCAAGAAGGCTCTCACCTGAGTCTGGGTTTTGGGCGGTGCCCATGCCAGGAGGGTATCAATCTTGGGTTGCAGGGGGGCCACCTTGCCGCTCCCTACTTGGTGCCCCAAGTACACCACTGAACCCTGCCCAATCTGGCACTTACTGGCTTTGATTGTGAGGCCTGCTCTGCGCAGGGCCAACAACACTTCCTGGAGGTGGCGCAAGTGTTCCTCCCAGCTGGCGCTGAACACTGCGATGTCGTCCAGGTAGGCGGCACTGAAATCCTCCAGTCCAGCCAAGACCTGGTTGACCAACCTCTGGAAGGTGGCAGGGGCATTCTTCATCCCAAAGGGCATAACCCGGAACTGGTAGTGCCCATCTGGTGTGGAGAATGCTGACCTCTCTTTTGCCCCATCAGTCAAGGCGATCTGCCAGTACCCAGACGTCAGATCAAATGTACTAAGGTACCGGGCAGCCCCCAACCGATCTATGAGCTCATCAGCTCTGGGGATGGGGTGCGCGTCAGTCTTGGTGACTGAATTGAGTCCTCGGTAATCCACACAGAACCGAAGTTCCGGTAAAGCACCAGGCGCTGCAGCCTTTGGGACCAAGACCACTGGGCTGGCCCAAGGACTGCTAGAGGACTCAACCACCCCTAAGGCAAACATTTTGGAGACCTCCTCCTTGATGTATGTTCTGACCTTGTCAGTCACTCTGTAAGCCTTGTGCTTCACAGGAGTGCTGTCCCTGGTGTCCACATCATGGACACACCACTGAGTGACACCAGGGATCAAGGAAAACAGATCAGGGAATTGTCCCAACAATTGGCGACAATCCTGCTGCTGTTCAGGGGTCAGTGTGTCAGAGAGGACAACACCATCCACTGACCCATCTTGCTCTTTTGCATACAGGAGGTCAGGAAGAGGCTCACTCTCCTCCTCCATTCCAGCATCTGTAGCTAGGAGCATGCCCACTTCGGACCTTTCTAAGTGGGGCTTTAAACGGTTGACATGCAGGACCCGCAAGGGGTTCCTGGGAGACTTTAAGACCACCATGTAGGTGACATCGCTCTTTTTCTCCACAACCTCAAATGGTCCAGTCCACCTGTCCTTGAGCGCACAAGGTTCCACAGGGGACATGACCCAAACTTTCTGTCCAGGTTGAAGCTCCACCAGAGTGGCATTCCGGTCGTACCACCGCTTCATCTCTTCCTGGCTGGCCTCCAGATTTGCCTGAGCAAGATCTCTGAAGCGCCTAGTCTGGTTCCTAAAGGCCAGCATGTAACTGTATACATACTGGGGAGGTTTCCTGGGAGTTTGCTCCCAGCCTTCTTTGACCAGACTTAAAGGTCCTCTTACCGGGTGTCCATACAAAAGCTCAAAGGGGCTGAACCCTAGAGACTTCTGGGGCACCTCACGGTAAGCAAACAACAGGCATGGCAAGAGGACGTCCTATTTACGCCTCATTGGTTCTTCAAGACCCATAATCATGCCTTTAAGGGTACGGTTGAATCTCTCAACCAACCCATTACCTTGAGGGTGGTAAGGAGTGGTGAATTTGTAGGTTACCCCACACTCCTTCCACAGAGACTTCATATAGTTGGAAATGAAGTTGGTGCCCCGGTCTGACACCACCTCTCTGGGGAACCCCATTCGGGAGAAAACACCCATCAGTGCCCGTCCCACCACGGGGGCCGTCACTGTTCGGAGAGGGATGGCTTCCGGGTACCGTGTGGCATGATCCACCAAGACCAGGATGAACCTGTTGCCCATGGCTGTCTTGGGGTCCAGGGGCCCAACAATGTCAATCCCCACCCGGTCAAAGGGGGTACTGACCACGGGAAAAGGTTGGAGGGGAGCCTTCTGCTTCCGCCCGCTTTTCCCACTTGCCTGGCAAGTTTGACAGGTCTTGCAATGGATATCTGTATCCCTTCTCATCTGAGGCCAAAAAAAATGGGTGACAAGCCTGTCATAGGTCTTGTCCTGCCCCAGATGTCCAGCTAACGGAACGTCATGAGCCAAACCCAGTAGGAAGGCTCTGAAGCGCTGGGGTACCACCAGCACACGGGCTGACCCAGGCTCAGCAGCCTTAGGCTCGCTATACAGGAGATCGTTCTCCCAGTAGACCAAATGTGACCCTGATGTTTGGGCTGAGGCCTGCTGCCTCATACCCACAAGAGAAGGGCACACTTTCTGTTCTGCACAGAATTCCTCCCTGGAGGGACCACCATCCTGCTGCCAGTGGGTCAGCTCGGGCAGGTCTCCCAGTTCAGCAACTTGTTCACCTGTGGGTTCCAGGGCATACCCCTCAAGGTCTGCCTCCTCCTGGACCACGGGAACTACGGGGGACGGTTTCCCGCGCCCCCTGCCTCTTCTCTTCACAGCTGGGTCCTGGGCCATACTTTCAGGCTCCAGACCCCATCAACACCCTTACTTGCTGTCATGGATCAAGTGGTTGCACACACCCACTCTGGCACACCCAACATTTTCAAATGTGTCTCCCTCTCCACCTTAGCCCAAGGGGAGTCTTCCAAATCATTGCCCAGGAGACAATCAACAGGCATGGCGGGCCTTACAGCAACTTGAAGAGTACCTGAAACTCCCCCCCCCCATTCAAAGGGAACCTGAGCTACCTTACACTCTCTCTGGGAGTTGTCAGCAGCTATCACAGGGTAGAATGCGTGGGGAACAACCTGCTCTCTGGACACCAAGTGACATTTGACAGCTGTCGCACTCGCTCCGGTGTCTCTGAGAGCTTCCACTCTATGGCCATTAATGGTCACCTACTGCCTATATTTCTTAGTGTTACTAGGCAGAGGGGGTGGAGGGACCAATTCCATGTCTCCTAGAGAGACCAGGGACATCTCTGCGGGACCCTCCACACCATGGGCAACCATCTCCTCCCCTCCCAGGGCTACACACACCAGCTGACGGGGTGGTGCACTGGGTGGTGCACTAGAGTTCTTCAAGGGACACTGAGGATCATAAAAACGGTGTCCCACCTGCTTACAAGCGAAGCAGGTCATTGGGCCCCTACGAACAGGTTTACCTGTCGGGGCCTCTGATTTCTTATCTGGGGGAGGCTGGGAACCCTTCCCTTGGTTCCCTTGGGGATTACTTTGGGGCCCTTTCTGGAACTCCCTCTGTTTGCCCTTGTCCCCCCCCACTCTTCTGCTGGGGACCCTGCCCACCTTTGGCTGAGTCTCCCACTGGACCCTTGTGGACCCTGGTACTGACCCAGCGGTCCGCCTCCTCAGCAAGTTTTCTAGGGTTAGATATCTTGCTCTCAATAAGGTGCTGGCGCAGCTCTGGAAAACAGTTATTAGACAAGTGCTCCCAAGCAAACAAATCATAATGAGCATCATAACTTTCCACTTTGCTGCCCTTTACCCAACCATCCATGGCTCTGCAAAAAAATGACACATATTCAGCCCACGTGGTACCAGGCAACTTCTTACATTCTCTAAAGGCCTGTCTGTACTTTTGTGGGGTTAGGCCATACCTTAACATTAAAGCATCTTTCATATGAGTATAAGACATCCTATCCTCAACAGGCATGTCTAACAGGGTATCTCTTCCCTCATTCACAAAGCGACCCCACAACCCCGCTCCCCAATCCTTCTCAGGGACCCGGTGGGACAACAATGCTAACTCATATGCTTTAAACCATTGACCAATATCCTCATTCTTCTGAAAATCTTTGATCACATCTTTGGGAAAATAAAACCTACTTTCTGCAGGCACAGATGGGATGCTGCCACCAGAGGGATTCAATTCTAACTCTTTAGCTTTGAGCTCCAACTCCCTCAACCTGGTATCACGCTCCAAAGCTAACTTCTCTCTTTCAAACTCTAACCTTTTGATCACCAGATCAGCTTCTCTCCTGCCTCTTGCATTCTCTATCTCCAACTGCCCATTTATCTTAAGTTTTGCCATTTCCATGTTGTATGCTCGCTCCTTCGCCCTTTCTTCTCTTTCTTCAGGAGAAAGACCTTTGGAGGAAACACTGCTGCCAGGAGGGGAGGGGGGCCCATTCACTGGCACCTCCTCTTCCCCTTCCCCTGTCGGTACCACCACCGGATCAGAGGAATCTCTGGCCTCTACCCAGGCCTGCAATGCTTTGAGATATTCTGGTTTGTTTTTGCAGCCTGTGGTAGGAACTTTAAATTGCTTGCAAAAGGATTTCAGATCCTTTAACTGATAGTCGTTGATCTTACTCCTATCAAATTCCTCCACAACAACAACAGGGGCAGTGACTCCGGCATCACTCATGGGCAAAACTGGCAGTTTCAAAAATCAAGTTCCAGGAAAGCGGAGAACAAAAAATAAAATATCCAACCAAAACAGATTGTGGCTCCGCTATGGTCTGCTTTCACTATGTAGCGCACACTAATCACTGCACATGGGTCATAAATGCAAAGTTCAAATCCTCACCGCTGACCCACCAATGTTAGAAGCGGCTGTCTCTAGTTGGCAGAGGTATACACTTCTGACAAATAGGGACACACCTTTTCTAGTCAGGGCAAGGGGATCACACACTTAGATAACCCCTGCTCACCCCCTTGGTAGCTTGGCAAAGCAGACAGGCTTATCTCAGAGGCAGTGCGTTAAGCATTTATGACCACGTACAGTAATAAAGTGAACACACTACAAATGGACACGACACAGTAGTATTATAAAAATAAGGATTTTTATATAAGGCTTAGCACAAGACCAAATAACGACAAAATATACCACAATCTTAATAAATACTCTTGGAAGGAAAAATAACAGTTCAAGCACGGTTTCTTCTTAGCACAAAGTCTTTAGTAACAAAAGCAACTCTTCTTCTTTAAAACACAGTTCTTGGCAACAATGTAACCCACACGGGAGTCACACGACGTCGAGGCAAAGTTAATCCAAAGGTTCGGCGTCGACCGCGAGGAGCGCTACGTCGAGCCCGGAGTCGCACAGACCCCAACAACACAGTACCTTGGAAAAGTGAAGCACTCGATGATCAGCGGCGTCGAGATGTCCGGCGTCGCGTCTTCGGCGTCGATCGGGCCTCGGAGTCGGGGCGATCTGCAGCGGCGTCGACCGAATTCAGGCAGGAGCAGCGCTCACGAGATGAAGCAGGATACGGCGTCGTCGTCGATGTCGATGTTGCAAGAGTGAGCAGCGCTCACGGCCTCGAGAGGGCTCGGCGTCGATGCGATCAGCGGCGGCGTCGACACAGGGTCGCTTGGAGCTGGAGCCGAAGTCACTACTCACTGGCGTTGCTACTGGCGTCGATCGGGCCCGGCGGCCGGCGTCGAAGGTGCGGGACACTGGAGCCGTTACTCACGATGTCGAGCTGGATTCGGCGGCGTCCGTCGGTGTCGAGATTGCTGGATTCTTCAGAGGTGCTGGATTTCAGGTTCCAGCAACAAGCACTTTTAGCAAATAAATGAAGTCCTTTGACCCTGTGACTTCAACAGGAGGCTGGCACTTCTTCCAGCCCTTGGAGATTTTCTTAGCAAGTTTGAGAGTACACACTCAGTTCCTCTCTCCTGGTTCCTTGGCAAAAATAAAGAAGCAACTGCAGGATTCCCCCAACAAACAGCACTCTGGCAGAAGGGGTAAGCAGTCCTTGGATCAGCAGGCTTCTTGTCCTTGGTTCAGGTTTCCTTGTCAGAAGTGATCTAAATTCTTGGTTCAGGGGTCCTTCTCTTATACCCCTTTTTGGCTTTGATCCCTTTGTCCATGCAGGGGAATTTCCCCCCATCTCGGGTTTGTTGTGGGTGTTGCCAGGTCGAGGCACCTGGCCTATTCACTGTGCAGGGCAGAGTCTTCAGCCGCCCAGCAGGAGCGGAGCCAGCATTGTCACTGGCAGGGGCCGGGCCATCAGTTGCCCGGCAGGAGGTGGGCCAGGAAAGTCCCAGGCAGGCACAGAGTCATCAGTCGCCTGGCAGGGGGGCGGAACCAGCATTGTATCAGGCAGGGCAGGCTATCAGGAGCTACTCTTCCCCTACTCTCAATGCAAATGCCCCACTCATCCCACACTGACTCATTCAGACCTCTGGAGCCACCCAGCTCCTGTCACACGCACTCCAGAACCAGCAGAGACCGGTAGACAGTTAGACAAGAAAATAGCTACTTTCTAAAAGTGCTATTTTCAAACACAGAGTCCAAAAACCATCCACCCAAACGGATGCGTTATTAAACCCTGAGTTCAGGGATACCAAACTCGACATTGCACCATGCTCCCCGAGCCCGCTAGGATTATAGCATTAATAATCCTGGCAGCCCATTCTAACTGATGGAGAGCAGGTAACCTTACAATAGTGAAAAACGAATATGGCTGTAATTCACTATTAGGACATGCCAACCTTGTCAGGCTTGTCCTACCTTATGCTTACAATGCACCCTGCCCGTGGGCCTACCATAGGGGTGACTAACATGAAGTTAAGGGAAGGTTTAGGGACTGGCAAGTAGGTGTACTTGCGCAGTCTGCGTGACAGTACCAGACTGCACGTGGTCTAGCACTGGCAGACCTTCAGACATATTTTACCAGGCCGCTTCTGTGGGTGGCACAACACGTGCTGCAAGCCCACTAGCAGCATTTGTATTTACAAGCCCTGGCACTCTTGGTGCACTCTACTAGGGACTAATAGTAAACCAAATAAGCCAAACATGGAATTCAATCAATACAGCAATTTCACATAGGGAGCACTTGCACTGTGGCACTGATCAGCAGTGGCACAGTGCCCAAAGCATTATACCAGCAAAAACATCGTAAACAGAGGAGGCAAACAGAAAAAATGGAGGAGAGACTCATGCCAATGATGTCAGGTCTAACAACTATCGTCAAGGAGTTCTCTAACCCCAGCACCGGCACCAACGACATCACTCCGTCACAAGACCTCTGCGACTCCCTCGCCTCGTTCTTCCACCGCAAGATCGCCGACATCCACAACAGCTTCGGCGCCCCACCCATGCACCCAACCATCGAACCAACGCCCCCCACCGCCACCCTTCGCACCTGGACCACGGTGACCACCGAAGACACAGCCCGCACGATGAACACCATCCACTCCGGATCACCGACCGACCCCTGCCCACACCACGTCTTCAACAAGGCCGACTCCACCATCGCACCCCAACTCCGGAACATCATCAACGCCTCCTTCAACACCGCCACCTTCCCGGAGAGCTGGAAGCATGCCAAGATCAGCGCCCTCCTGAAGAAACCTACAGCGGACCCCACCGATCTCAAAAACTTCCGCCCCATCTCGCTCCTCCCTTTTCCTGCTAAAGTCATCGAGAAGATCGTCAACAGACAGCTGACCGCCTTCCTCGAGACGAACGGATCCCTCGACCCCTCGCAGTCCGGCTTCAGAGCCAACCACAGCACCGAGCCCGCCCTCATCGCAGCCACCGACGACATCCGGACCCTGCTAGACAAGGGGGAAACAGTGGCCCTCATCCTCCTGGACCTCTCCGCTGCGTTCGACACGGTCTGCCACCGCACCCTAGTCCAGCGCCTCAGCAACATCGGTATCCAAGAGAAGGCACTGGAGTGGATCATCTCGTTCCTCGCCGGAAGAACACAAAGAGTCCGCCTCCCCCCGTTTCGCTCCGAGGCCACCAAAGTCATCTGCGGCGTCCCGCAAGGATCTTCACTCAGCCCCACCCTCTTCAACATCTACATGAAACCTCTCGCAGCCATCGCACGCCAGCACAACCTCAACATCATCTCTTACGCCGACGACACCCAGCTGATCCTCTCCCTCACCAGAGACCCCGACACCGCCAGAACCTGCCTACACGAAGGGATGAAAGACGACGCCGAGTGGATGAAGGACAGCCGCCTGAAACTGAACTCGGACAAGACGGAAGTCCTCATCCTGGGATCTTCGCCCTCCGCCTGGGACGACTCCTGGTGGCCCCCAGCCCTGGGCACTGCACCCAAGCCAACCGACCACGCACGCAACCTGGGCTTCATCCTGGACCCCTCCCTCTCGATGACCAGACAAGTCAACGCCGTCTCCTCATCGTGCTTCAACACCCTGCATATGCTTCGCAAGATCTTCCGCTGGATCCCGACCGAGACCAGGAAGACTGTCACCCAGGCACTCGTCACCAGCCGACTGGACTACGGAAACGCCCTCTACGCCGGAACCACAGCCAAGCTACAGAAAAGACTCCAGCGCATCCAGAACGCCTCCGCCCGACTCATCCTGGCTGTCCCCCGACGCAGCCACATCTCCAGCCACCTGAGGAACCTGCACTGGCTCCCCGTCGACAAGAGGATCACGTTCCGGCTCCTCACCCACGCACACAAGTCTCTCCACGACCTGGGCCCCAAGTACCTCAACGACCGCCTGACCTTCTACACGCCCACCCGCCAGCTACGGTCCACCAGCCTCGCCCTCGCAGCCGTACCACGCATCCGAAGAGCCACCGCCGGAGGAAGATCCTTCTCTTACCTGGCTGCCAAGACTTGGAACTCCCTCCCCATCCACCTTCGGCTGACCCAGGACCATCTCGCCTTCAGGAAACAACTCAAGACCTGGCTGTTCGAGCAGTAGCATACCCCTCCCCCCAAGCGCCTTGAGACCCTCCCGGGTGAGTAGTGCGCTATACAAATGGCATGATTGATTGATTGATTGATTGGTACTTACATTAACGGAAGCATGCCATCAGACAAAAGCTAGTGCTTAGATAATAATAAAATATGTTTGCGAGAAATTCCATTAGTAGAAACCTTTGCTGGGCACATTTCCTCCAACTCGACTCCTTTGATCCAACTTAAGGGCAGTTTCTTAGTTGTGCAGACTGCACTTTATGTATGCAGATTTAAATATTTCTTCTAAATGACAGTCTATTACGAAAAATGGAGGACTGTGCAGCGATGTTGAATAATCAATAAAGAACTGTTAGTAACACCCAACATCGTTTTTTTAGAACGACTCTACATTTTTGCTGCCCCATTATTCCAAGATCTACAAATTGAGAACCATTACGAACAATAACAATTACACCTGCTATTTACAGCACTTAGAAACAAGCAGTTTTGTAGAAAAAAGTGTATAAACAATTATTAATAATTTCACTATATTAATAAAGAAGTTGGGTATGATATTTCAATGTATAAAAACCGGGCTTCGCTCTAATTATCTACTTGTCCATAGCTTCCTTCAACAAGCATTCTTTATACTTTGCACAATAGCAAGAAGCAAAACACTACAGGCAGATTTGTCATCCTTTCACGCAATGTAACATTCTGCACTGTGTTGCATGAAAGGAAGATGGCAGAAATTCTCCATATTTACAAAGATATGGGGTATTTCAGCTCTCTCCTTGCAATAGTGCACTGTCTGCTGCCTAGTGCCCAGGCAGGTACCCTTGCGCAATACTGCAAGAGTGTCTTTGTTACGGGCAGGATTGGTTTTCTGGAGGAATGGACACCTTCTTGCACAAAAAGGATCCTTAGAGGCAATTCCTCTTTCTATGTGTGCTGTCACACATGGAAAGAGGAATTGTAGAAAGAGGAATTAACAATGAGAAGTAAAGATATTTTTCCTTGTTACGCCTCTGTAAGGTAGGTGCACAATTTTGACACAAACCCAAGTGTACAAGTCTTTGTAAATCTGGGTTTGTATCAAAATATCTCAGTGGATCCATGGGTACGCCCACGTTACGCCCATGTAACACCTACCCAAAGCAAAGTGATGAAAGGCAGCACTATGCACTGCCTTGCATTAATTTGCATTTACTAAACCATGCAAAGCTATTCAAAGAGGCTTGCATGGCTAAGTAAATCCCAGTAAAGGACTTGTGTTGCCTTGTGAAGACAGTCATCACGCAAGGACAACACAAGTCTTTAGTAAATCTGTCCCTGCGAGTCAAAGGTAGGCCAAAACATTCAACAGAAATATTCAACAGTAGGCTTTTTTTCTTGTTAAGCTTGCTATAGAGTTAAACAGCTGATACATTCCTGTCATAGAAGGAGCATTCCCTCTTCTGCAAAACAAAGCTAAAGCAAGCAAGATAGAACTTTTGATTCTGATTTATGTTGTCTTTGAGATAAGAGCTACTAGCTGCTGAGCTGCTGTGTTTACACTTTTGACGAATTCCATAAAAATAGGTAAAACTTTGGCATGCATTCAAAGACAGCCCCAGTTAAATGGGAAATAAACACAGACAGGTATTAATCTGATCATCCAAGCAGAGAAAGCTAAAATAAACGTGTAGAAAGGGGCAGTGAAAAAAATAGGTTTTCGAAACATTTTGTCATTACCTGGTTATAAAATACCATAATGCTCTTATTGGGTGCACAACTTTAGTCGCTACTGTTATGTTATGTTGACTTGTAGAGCGCACAATCACTCATGAGGGTACCCAGACACTTGAACAGCTAAAGATCCTGGCAGAGTTATCCAAAGATCCAGATTTTCAGCCTCTTGCAAAACTGAAGAAATGAGGAGGAGGCCCTAATGAGTTGGGGGGAGGTTGTTACATGTTTTGGTTGTGATATAGGAGAAAGGAGCGACCTCCTGCTTTGTTTTTGTGAATGCAGGAGGTGTATGCAAGCATGAGTGAGGTAGAGCGTAGATGTCTGGTGAAAGTGAATGAGGAAGTTAATGTACGTTGGGCCGATGTTTTGTAGTGCTTTGTAAGCGTGAGTGAGCAGTTTGAATTGTCTGTGTTTGTGAATAGGGAGCCAGTGGAGTTCCTTGAGGTGTGGTGTGATGTGGGAGGTCTAGTATGAGTCTTGCAGTGACATTCTGGATGGTCTGCAGTCTTTCAAGTTTTTAGGGCCTAGGGGAGGGTGTGGTCGATTTTAGGCCTGGGGTGGAAAGGGGAAAGGTTTAGGGCTTGGGGTAGGGAGTTGGTTTTCAGGAGGAAGGGGGTTGTTTTATGTATCAGGGCGGGGGCAGGGGTCGGGATAAGATTTACCTGATAAGTCTTAGCCATACATGCCTTAAGAACGCATATTGTGTTGTAGAGGCATGCATGGTAAAGGCATATGCCTGGTTAAGACTTGCCTGGTTAAGACCGCGTGGAACTGGTATGCGTGGTAAATGCATGCGTGGTTCCATCACACAACCAGCCTAATTTGGCTGTCAATATGCAGCTTGGACATACTGCTGAGTAAAAGGCAACTGTGCTCTGCAGTTACTGGGTATGTTGAGAAATATTATCTTGGAAGAAGGAGGAGAGTCCCTGGTAAACCACCACTGCCTTGAGAAAGGAACCTGCCCAATTATAGAATATGACCACAGAACGCAAAATGTGCCCTTCGAGAGGATAGCAGAGTAGAGGGAAAGTGGACTTGTGAAGCATGGCTATGGAATCTGAGTAATTACACGCATACAACCCAGTTGTCTATGACAGCTGGGTTGGGGAGTTTGAATTGCGCATGTCGGTTTGGCTGTAGCAAGGTAGCCTGCAAAACCGACATGTGCAATTCATACTGAAGGTCCAGGGCATCATTGCTGCTGATTGGCAGCAATGAGGAGTGTGACGTGTGCAACAAGTGCCCTCTCTGTTCAGCAGAAAGCTGGAAAAATAAAATTGTTATTAAATCCTTTTTTCCATTTTATTTTTCCAGCTTTCCACGCAGCAGTGTGCGGGAGGCGAGGCGGTGGAGCTCCTCCACTCCCATGGAGGAACCGCTGCTGGTTCAAACATTTTTAAGTCGAGGAGTTCTCTCTGGCAAGGGTGGCTTCCTCCAGAAGGATTAACTATGTGCATTTTTGACAGTCTTTCCGTTTTTTAAGGAAGTGCCTCATTTACCTGCTCAGTGGATGACAGCTTTGCTTACACTGGATGGTGCACTTGACGAGCTTGCATTGACAAAATCTGCAAAGCTCGACCACACCACCGTCACTCTCCTCCTGCCATCGAGGCAATCTGCGTGGTAGACCAGATCAACAGATGCTTGTATCCAGCATTTGGGGCCTCTTCAGTGGCGATGATGGCTTACATTAGAAGTGCTACCACCAGTACTTTGGGCTCACTGCAAGGGTATCAGACATCCCATTGTTCATTAACTTAGAGTGTCTTTATGCAGTTTATCAAATGAACAACAGTCAGGGAGACCAGACAACCCTATAAAAGTCATATCTGTACCAGTGATCCTCCCATTTTGCATTCTGCTTCTTCTGGGCACTCAACATGCTAGGAACATGGCTGGGTTTTTCCTCCTGGACAGTCTTCTCCTCCAGGGCGAGGCACTCTCCTTCCTTATCTGAGCAGGTAGATCTCTAGGCATTACACTAATACAAAAAAGGGGGGCCCCCTGAAAAAATACGGGCAGACGTCAGGGGAAAATTACACTACTGCAAGGGAGAAAGTCCACCCTGGCGGATTTGAAAGTGGCCCATAAAGAGTCCAACATTAATAAACATACAACAAGGAACTCACCAGGGGGTAGCAGGGAGGTCACACGGTACACAAAATGTTATATCAAAAAGTATGAAATCTTTATTTTCTTTTTTGTCATATTTTATCAGTGCAAGCTTAATCCATAATATTTCGAATCCTAATACATAGATTGATTAATTCATAAAACATACTTCAATAAATACCTAATACAGTCACCCCACAACACCTCTCAACAGACACACACTTCCTTATCTTTCAGTAACACTCAATCATTCACCAGTACACTAAACATAGATTACACATTCCTCAAGGTAATCCCCAGAGAGACAAGAATAATGATTGGATCCTGCGGGATCTTCATAGCAAATTGCCAGAGAGTCCAAGTTGATGAAACAGGATCCAGGACACATGTAAAGCCAACGCGCGTTTCGGTGCTACGCCTAGAGGAACAGGCGCACCTTCATCAGGGCTCTCACGCCGAGGTAGTGGGGGACACAACACATAGGAAAATATCCGTGGTCAATCTGTTATCAACAGAAAAGTTATATTTTAGAATATATACCCTCATGCACCGTTGCACAATTTTTCAATTTATTCTTCCCATCCGTTAAAACAAAACTGGTTTTCATTCAATTGAATATACATAACTGATTCCACAGGATAAGAGTTCAGTCCTATAATATACTTTGTTTAGAAACCAAACCCTTACTTTGGTGAGTTCCAATGTTGATAGGATAAATAATCATATAGTACTTATATAAGCCATGTATTTAATACACAAAAGGGAATTCCTGGAATCCAAAACATCTCTTACATTTCCTATATCAACAGTCATCCTAGCATCTCATCACTCAAAAATATCTAAGTGGTCATGGAAGGCAGAATTCAGAAATAATGGCAAGAGATTAGGCTCATTATGTAGGTAAGGTACATTTACCTCTGATCCGTGTTCCCTAGATCTGTATATTTCAACAGAATAGTTAATTAGCGGTAACAGGCTCGGTGTAGATGACAGGGTTCAACAGACTGGTCAGATAGCACCTAGTTGGAATAAGGCAGGAAGAAACCCCAAGGGGACATTTCAAACAGGTTCAGAGGGTAGAACAGATTTATACATCCCTCAAACAAGCAACCGTAACCCCTCTCTTTTTTGCACGACTTACCCGCTGCAATAGAATCTTTAGGGACACGTCTTTCAAATCTCTCGTAGAAGGTTCGGATTCAACTAACAGGACGGTTGCCGATTTCATCTGAAAAATTATATATATACACATTCATCAACGTCGCCCCTACGTCCATAATTCAACTTTTTAAAAAAAAAGTTAGTTCAAGGTTTCAGAATATCGCAACAAGCTACATCAAAGCGGATTGAACATTCCCTCGTTCTTCCTCCCAATACAAAAAGTGTACAGGAGAGGAACTATCCAAGCATTCTCGTCCGAGCCAAAGAACATGAGGTTGTAGGAAGCGGCTCAGTCATACAAATACAAAAGTACCAAATAGTTATCGGCACGGCATGCTTCACTCTTTTCAACCGTCCAGAACGGCGGCTCCGCTGGAATTTCAGACAGACGCACTGCTTCTCCTGCAAGTTGTGCAGACTTCAGGTGATATCCTCTCAATGCTGGGAGTCTGGCAGTAATGCAGACACCAAGCCTTGATCACAGCAGCTCTATGAGGACTCTGTAGAGCACTCCTATCCTTGGAGAAGAAAAAACTGAAACTGTACAAAGTGAGGTGGCTTGTGTTCCACTTTTGAATTAATTCTACAGACGAGTGAGGTGGAACCCCAAACTAAGGTCCTGGAACCAGTTTGACGTTGTTCCTTTTCAAATGTAATTTCCTGTATATATTTTAGGCACAACCTGTGTGGCAGGTGCTGGCCCTCACAAAAGATATGGCAACACAGAAAAGCACCCCTGGGTCAAAAGTGGAAGGAGAGAGGGGGGGCATCCCTTTTAAAGGACAGTTTCCCTCGCCCAGTCTTTGGTGCCATACTTCGACATTAAGTAACCTGCTTGCACTGTGAACCTAAGTGCAGTGCTGGCTACAACCCTCTCACTGAGAGGAAGAAGGTCAGGGGTGTTTTAAGATGTGGTCAAGAGGTATTCTAAAACCTTCAGATGGTGGAGGGAGTGCAGGACGGAAGTAAAAGTGAGGTTAAAACTAACTCCCTGGTATGTCAGGACAAGTTTAAATGGGACATCCAGGGGTCAGGATTAAAAAAGTTTTGGCTATGGCAGTAAAATTCAACCTGTCATAGGCTCTGAATGGTTGACATGTTTCAGCTGCAATGGCCTCCGTAGAGCAGCAGATACTCATGATGCTAGCTCCAAGCAAGAGTATACAAAAGATTGGCACAATTAAGTGTGAACACTCTGTACCTAGCTGTCATTAACCTTCCTAAAGTAACATTTAGAGACAGACATAAGATCAGACCCTGTGTAGAAACGTCCTCACCTTGAATAACAGAATCGCCTAACTCACCCCTATACCCTACCATCTACCAAATGGGAGTCCTTTGGGAAAATCTGCTCAGCAATCTAGTGAAAGGTCAGAGAAATTCTGAAGGATGGCCATGTCTCCACTCCATCCTCTCTCACTTATCTGTCTAGATGTCGACCCTCCAATGGAAAGAATGCAAGCAATTTACCTGCACTGCCTGGGGAAGCAGTACCCATCCTCATCTTCTGCAGTGCTAAACTATTTGGCGATCTCACTAGTCCCAGAAATCACTCACATTTCACACACAGTTGTATGCATGCACTTGGCATGCACATGGGATGTTAGGAGAATGGTCTGGGTGTCAATTTAAGCAGAACATTTACTGAAATGGGAGCAGTAGGAGTAGGCCAAATTCTTCTCTAACCCAGGACTATGAATTCACAAAAATTGGTGAATCTTGGCTTGCCCCGAGGAAGATGGTGTATCCTTTACCAAAACTTCGTACTTCACAGAGCCAACAGAATTCCATCTTGTACACAATCTGCAAATGCACAGAGAAACATGAAATAACCACGGGCCATGATTTTCCAAACACTGAGATATTAGCACTCCAAAGATATCCTAAACTAAATGAAAAAAGCAACAATATATAATCTGTGAGGGAGCTAGAATAGGCATCTCTCACGATTACGCCAAAGACACAATGCTGCATAGAAAAAGGTTTTCTCACCCTTTGAAAACAACTCAAGGATCTCTCAATATCTCATTTAATCATGGGCACATCTTGCTTCAAAATCATCTTCAAGGTTACACCCAGAATCTTCAATGACCCTGACAAACTTCAGATATTTCTACAAGGAATAAAGCATTCAGCAATGGACCAGTAATCAAGTAGATTTGTACTACCCTATTCCTACAGATCCACTATCCTGATTTTTAGGGTCTTCTCAACAATGAGTTTGTGAATTGAAGATTCTTGTTGACAGACATGCTTTACTTTAATAATTTCATTTCTCTAACCGTTTTGTGGTGTCTTTCTGTTTGCTTGAAATTCAGGGATGGCGACATTGTTGATAGATAAGTTCACTTGCCCTACTCAAGTAATCCTTGGTTGCCCATAAGTATAAACCCCATTGAAGGCAGGGTTTATTAACTAAATCTCATTTATGTTATATCACAATCTTTGTTCGGTTAGTCCATATCAATAGAGGCTGTTCACAACAATGTTATTGTTACTTATTATATTGAAGTTGATCCATAGTTAATTCCTGTTCAGGAGCTGTCATCAATGTATTATAATATTTGTGTTATGGAGGCCATCTCCGGGCGCTTTCTTATCCCATGTTGTTAGCATTGCGTAGGTTTGTGGGCCTTCGGGCTCCTGATGGGTGGAACGGGTGGGTTTATGTGATAGATGTTATATCTCTTCTTCACTATACTTTGTCTTAATATCATTTTTATCCTTCTCAAATTTGATTGAACGTAATCTATCTTATGAATCACCAAATATACCTTATTTTTGTTTAACTATAACTCATTCAACATTTGTACACATTACTGATCAGTAAGCCTAGGTGGAATTGGCAGAGTTTGATTCTGTGAAATTCTGGGAATTACATTAAAATTCAGCCGAATTCCATAGAGTGGACACGCAGCAGAGACAGCAATATACTGGCAGTGCAAGTAAAAAGTAAAAACATGCATCCCTACAGGAAAGAAATATAAGTCCATTAAAAAAAGAAGCAGGTCAGATAAATCACAACTTCTCCTTCGCACAAGGTCAACATGGCTCTTTTGACAGACCTGCAAATGGCAGTTTAAGTCCCGCAAAAGGTGACACTGTCACGCCCCCACTCTACTACACCCAGCACATTCACATACTCGTTCGACTGCTCATCTGTCATGATAAATTGACAATACCCATCCACCCCCTCACTCACCAGCAGTTGGTTCACCCCTGCTGAGATGTGATCCGTCCCTTTCAGCACGCCTGCTAGCAGGAAGAAGAGGACGCTCAACAGCACACTGATTAGAGTGTAGAGAAGGGCCATGGTTGCTTGCTGCTGGGAGGAAACTGCTGCTTGCAGCTGGGAAAGGGATTTGGCTGCTGCCTGTAGCAGGGAGGTTAGAGCAGGTACTGCCTTGAATGGTTTGATTCACTGTCTTCTTGGGTGGGGGAGGTAGGGGTGGAGGTGTTGAGCATGTGCCTCCTATCTACGATGCCTGCTCAACTACCTGCTCCCTCGCGTTCTTACTCCTCTGCTGCATTCTCCTTGGTGGCAGTATGGATGAGGTATATTTAATTATTTAAGACATTTATAGAGTGTAACTGTTAAGTAAAAAGGTTATCCTGACGCTAAATCCAATCAACTGGGAATCAAACATCAGCACTGAAGAAAGAAGTAACAATAAGAATCAAGGGGGAAAGATACAGGTTTTCAAAGTCCTTCTGAAGCATAGGAGATCAGTTGAGTTTATAAAGGAAGCAGGAAGTTGATTCCAGAGCTGGGCGACCTTCACCAGGAAGGCACATTCACCCTGTCTAGACTTCTAAAAGGTGGCAATACAGACAAGATTAACTGATGAAGTGCAGAGACATCTCCCTGGTGCATATTTCCAAAAACTGTTCTCGAAGTGCATTGGTCCATGGCCCTGGAGGGCTTTGAACACAATGCAAAGGTTTTTAAAAACAAACCTTTGCCTAATCAGAAGCCAATGGAATCCCTTCGGTGCTTCCCAAGTGGATGACCTTCTGGGTCTATTCATAGCCAATTTGATGTTGCAACCTTAACTCGATGTAGTCTTTGCAATAAGGAGCGAGTTGCAATAATCCAACCTGCTCAGAATCACACGACGTCAACCAGAGATTTAGCAGATGGGGCTAACAAGGGAGGAGTTTTCACAAGCCCTGTAAAAGTGAACAACAAGTCCCAGCTACTTTACAGTCGGAGTCCAAAGGGGAGGGCTCTTCCTGTGTGAGTAGTGGCCAGAACTTGGTTGGGTACTAAAGGGAACTTTGTTGGCTGAGAAGCATAACAGCTAAGTTTTGTCTCCTATAAATTTCAAAGAGTTGGTGTTCAGCCAAGTGGCAATGTCCTTCATGCAGTTGTGAAAGATTGTGATCTCTGCCTGGTGCTCATTGTCCAGCAAACATAATAAGATGAGAGACGGAGTGCTGAAGCATTTCAGACACTCATTCCCAATCACAGATATGTGTTCAATCCATCATTGTTCTTTAGCTCACTTCGGCACCCCACTTAAGACCCAGCTATATGAAAATCAGTCTTGACCCTATGCCTCATGGGAACAGTCCAGCCTGAACTGCCAACCCAGATCTTCCCTGGACTGGAAACAAACATCCTGGGACCAATTTCAGGGTACCAACCCTCATCAGCCAGGCTAGCTTGCTTCCAGTAGCAAAGTGAGAAAGGGACCCACGTCTGGATATACCCTGCCACCTTAGGGTGAGCAAAGCAAACCCAATAAGATGATGGATGGAGCCTTGAAACTTTTCAGACATTCAGCACCAGTCACTATTGAGCTGGGTTGAATCCATCATCGTTCTTTTGCTCACTTTACCATCCCAGTTCAGACCAAGCTATAAGCAAATCAGTCCAGTGACAGAATTAGCTGAGTGTCATCAGCATAGTTAACTATCTTGATGTTATGAGCCACCAGGGGTCTTATCGGGGCTGGCTTTAGCACCGGTGGCGCCCGGTGCGACAATCGCTTTTGGGGCCCCCACGCCCCATGACCGCCTCCTCAGATTCTCTCACTACCACCTCCAAAGGTGCACCTCATCCATCCTATCATAAAATATTGCTAAGCACAGAACCTCTGAGGTCACAGCCCCCCTCCACAGGTCAGCACCCAGTGCGGCTACACTGGGCACACTGCCCTTAAGCCGGCCCTGGGTCTCATACAGAGATTGAACAAAATAGGGCTAAGAGCCGACCCCTGTGGACAGCCAGATCTTGTCTGGGCTTTCAGTTCTGGGAGATCCCGTTCCTTGTCTTGCGCTGGCGCTGCTGCTGTGACCAACTCCAAGCCACCTCACAGCTGCTATCCCACTACCATTGATCACACAAGCCCGTACTGTGAGAAAGTGCCATCTTTCTTGCATCCATATGCCCCCACTTTTTGCTGAATTGCTGATGTGCTTTAACTGAGTGTGCCCTGGGCTCCTGCCAACCAGGTACCCAGGGCCTGTGTTCCTTCCCTAAAACTGTGTTGAAACTAAAACTCAATTGGCATCTCTGGCCACCTGTCAGCCCCTAGTAAATGGTACCCTGGGTACCCAGGGCCTGGTGACCAGAGGAGACCCCTAAGGGCTGCAGCAGTTATTGTGCCACCCTTAAGGGCCCTGCACCCTGGCACCCACACACTGCCTTGGCAGGCTGAGTGTCTAACTACAGAACTAAACAGAAAGTCGACATGGCACACATCCCTGTGTGCCAAACCAACAAACCCACTGCCCTGGCATACATCAGCCACCCCTCTAGCTGGGTGCCCTATGCCAGTGGCGTGGGCACAGGTACATGAGCCCTGTGCCCCTACCGTACCCAGGGCCATTCCTGGGCACTGTAAGTGCAGTGATGCCATTAGGAGTATATGGTGCTGGAAGGTTGTCATTACGAACTCCACAGCACCATAATGGCTACACTGAAGACTGACAAGTTTGATATCAAACTTCTCAACACATTAAACCCACACTGATGCCAGTGTGGGATTTAATGTCAAATGCACTACAGAGGGCATCTTAGAGATGCCCCCTGAAACCTAACCTACAATCCACGTCTTGTCTGAGAGGTTGCCTAGGCTGCCACACCGCAGAGATGTTGCTGGACCCCTGGGTGGAGAGCCCTCGCTTTCCTGGGCCTGCAACAATGCACATCCTGGGATGAGGTGCCAAGCCTCCTCCTCCAGGATGGGCAGGGGAAGCTTCAAAGGCATTTTGCCTTTTTGAGCTACTCCAGACCATTTGCTGTACTCAGCTACTGGCCCCCACCAGTTCTGACCCCCACACTGGTGGGAAGAATGGCGGGTAACTCTACGTCAGGAAGGGGGTGTGCCAGCATGTGCCAACTCCACCCCTCAGGTGGGAGAGGCGAGGTGAAGCACGACCTCGGGCTCCGGCCATCTTGAAGATGGAGAACCCTGCCCAATCACAGGTAGGCTCCTGCTCCCCTCCACAGGAGAGGAGCAGGTTAGGGGGTGTACCCACCTCAGGACAGGGACCCATTGGTCCCCCTCCTTGCCCTACCTGTAACACCCCTAAATTTAGTGTTTAGGGGCACCCTGAACCTTCCTTCCTCAGATCCCGATTGCAACTGCTAACAGAAGGACGACGCCCACTGACTTGGCCCCAGAACCCCACAGGCCTGTTGATCCTTTAACCTGCTCCTGTGAAACTCCGGCATCTCCTATGGACAGCAACCTCAACAATCCCGGAGGACCTGTCTGCCTTGAACCTTCCAAAAGACTGGGACTCCCACGAGAAGTGGTTCTGCTCCAACAGCCATACCCCTGGTGCCAGCCAGGAACCGCAATTCCAGCCTGCTCTGCACCCGCCAAGCCCGGCCTGTGCCTTAGTGACCCAAGACCACAAGGACATCCCCCCGGGGACTGGGACCCGTAGTCCAGTGTCCAAAGACCCTCCTCAATGACCCAGATGACACCTGCAGCCTCAGAACCAGGGACCCCTCCAACTGCGACCAGCTGAGGGTAAGATTTCCCGACGCCAAGAGACACCCCTGCACCCGCCGCTCCACGGACCCATGTGCCCTCCTTTGGAGTACCTACCTCTTCTCCAAAATCCCAACTTACCTCTTGAAGTGGTGGTCGCACCTGAAGAATCTCCGTCCCCGAGCCTGCAGCCTTTGTTCACTTTTTAACTTTCCCGTTGGATAACATTGAGCGCCCGACGGCTCAAAAGCACCCTGCACCCAGCCGCCCGAGTGCCGCTGGAAGTGCAACTACTACCCTACTCTACTTCCCCACTTGCCCTGAGTAAGTGACCAGGAGCTCAGCTCCCACAGGCGTGTGGCCTGCTTGCTTTCAGCCACCAACCAAAGGCCCCCTACCCTCCACAGGATTGCATTGGGCCTACTCTCTATGCACCCGGCTGCCCCTGTGCCGCTGAGGGTGTAACAACTGTACCTTTCCGACCCTGGGAGACCCCTGAGTCTATGCCCAGAGCCTTAACTCTACCAGTCGAGTACTTACCTAAAAGCTGATAACTCACTTTCCTTCCATGGGTTAACATTGACTGGTTTTCACTTGAAATTTCTTGAAAGTGTGGAGTTTTGAAACTCTAAAATATTCATCTAAAATCAGCCGAATAATGAATTCCAAAATACTCACCTGTGATCAGGAGAGAAGCCAGTACTGTACCGTTTAGCCCAGTACTGAACCGCAAAAGTAATCCTAACTGTACTTACCAGTTACCTGCATTTTCTTCCAAAGGAAACCATTGACTGTTTTTCTGTGAAATTTCTTCTAAGGGTCGATTTTTGCACACTACAAATATTCTTTAAAAATAGTATCAAATACTAAAACGTAATTACTTACCTGTCTTAGGTAGAGGTCCCAGTGCTAGACTTAGGAGTCCAGTACTGGATTACAAAAGTAACGAGAACCTACTTTACCTATGACTTGTATTTCCTACCATAGAATAACATGGCCTGGTTTTCACTGAAAAGTTTCTAAGTGTCAACCTTGAAAATACATTTATATTCTTTAAAAATCACAACTGTAACCAAAACCCTTTTACTTAACTGTTTACAGCTTAGGTCCAGGATCCAGTCATGTGGTTAGAAAAGTAATCCTTAAAGTAATCAACTGCATCTATGTAGAAAAACCCATTGAGTTCAATGTTAAATTGTGTTTAGAAATGAGTTGTGTATTGCAACCACTGTAGCTATTGTACTTACAAAGTCTATTACCTTTCTGCAAAGTAATTACCTAAAGTTACTCATATTGAGAAAAGTATATTTTGATACCTGTTGGCTCTAAAATAAAACAACTATATCTTTTGATATAAAAACAATTGACATAGAGTTCAGTTCTTGAGTGTGTGAAACCTTTTGCTGACTGAGTGTGTACAACAAATGCTTTACACTGTCCTCTGATACTGCCTTACTGCTCGACCAATCTACCACTTTAGAGAGTAAGGTCATATCTGACTTTAACCTCTGTCATACCTCTGGAGACTGGGGACTCTATACACACTGTACCATACTTTGGTCCAGTATATATAGAGCCACTTTCTTACATTGGTGGATCCGCGGTGGGATACAAACCTGCATTTGTTGGACTACTTGGTTACCATCTGATCACACGACAGAACTCATAAATTGCCTATAGAATTCTGAAATTTATTATTAATTCAGTGTTACATGAGTGACGTGGAATTACTAAATTCCTCCAATCCTGCAGACAGAATAAATAATTCTGCCCAACGCAACTCAAGAGTCCTACTGCAAAGGGTCCAGGATAAGAATCAACCTACTATCACAGGAGATCATGACTGATAACAATATTCAGGTGTTAAATGTGCTCTCTCAAAAGGGCAAAATCATCCTGTCAAAAAAAAAAAGATTATTGTTATCCAGGGAGATATCATTTTATTACCAGAGACATGGATTAGCTCCAGAGAGTCAATGAAAAAATACCTGGATTAATGACTGTCAGTTCTTCCGCACAGCATATGAAAGATTGGGTCATTATTTTAATAGCTACAAAAATCCAACATCACTGTCAACTTTCATCAATAAGACACATTACAGAGTGCTAATCACATTTTCCACGAAGGAGGACACTGAATTCTATATTATCAATATTTAAGCACTTAACAATGATGACCCTGACTTTTGGTCTTCTCTCAAAAAAGTGATTTTGGATTTCCCACAAAATATCAGTATAATAATGGTTAATGACTTTAACCTTCATTCGGATGGGAATCTAGACAGACTTTTGATGGTGAAATTTAGACCTTCTATATCGCATTCCAAACTTCTGAGTCTTTGTGGAGCTCATTGTTTGGAGAATTTACAATCCAACAGGGTGTGACTACACAATCTATTTACAACCCCCTGACTCCTTGTCAAGGATGTATTATCTTTTGGTGGATAGTCGACTTCTCTTTCCCAGATTAGAATCAATAGTATTTTCATATCATGCATGTACATCTCTAGTGTTAAAACTTTAACTCCTACACCTCCATGGAAACAATGGAGGATGTATGACAATCTAGTAGACACTGTAGAAAGGAAACAAGCAACCCAAAAGGATATCAATCATTATATATTTGAGAATAATACAGAGAATACACCCCCTGAAATGGTTTGGGATGTTATCAAAGCTGACATTAGAGGCTGAATTATCAACTTGGTGTCAGCTAAAAATAAAAAAAGATCAGCAACACCTCAATGAACTTGAATCCAAGATTAAGCACCGATATTTCAAACTAAACTATACAACAGCTTCCAAAGTTTTTACTGAATTGAAGAGCCTTTAATATGACTTCAATGACGTTCTGAGTGATAGGGCACACAAATGGGTAGCAGTGAGAAAAGCTGAAAAAATGATTAGGAAAAACAAAGCGGGATGATACCTTGTCAGTTATTTCAAATTTGAGGGAAATAACCTGACTATTCCATTCATAAGAAATAAAATCAGACTCATTTGAGGACTTTTACAAGAATCAATACCAACCTGATAGAACCATTGAGCCAAAAACCATTGAGCTAATCTTTCACTCCCAACACTCGATATATGATCTAGGTAAAACTTCAATAAACCTATTTCATAAGATGAAATACTAGTTTCTAAAACTAGAGAAGGCCCCTCTCCCGGATGGGTTCACTAGTAAAATTTATAAAACAAACCTACAATCTCATTTTACACCCTTACAGAACCTTTTCTCACACTTCATTGAAAGTGGAAACATTCAAGATTCATTCCCAAAGGAGGAAAAATACCTCTTGGATATAAAGAACTTTTGCCCAATCTCTCTCGTAAACATTGATTGCAAACACTATGCAAAAGTTCTTGCAACCAGGCTAGAAAAAGTCCTCAGCCTATTAATCTATCCTGCCCAAGCAAGATTCCTCACAGAAAGAATGGCATGCAATAATATAATAACCTTTTGTCACACTTTAGATAAGGCCAAATTACTTAATTCCCCTGCCCACACCACAACCTCAGAATTTTTGTTTACAGAGTCTTGTAGAGCTTTCAGAAAACGACTCTAAACAAATTTGACTTGGGCAAAGCCTTTGTTAGAATGACGCTGGCCCTTTACTCTAATACGAAAGCCTAAGTATGGATAAATGGATCCTTATCAAAGTCATTCACTTTAAAGCAAGGTACTAAGACAGCGATGCTCTCTTTCACCGCTCTTTTTTCGAATTTTTATTTGAAAGACGAGTCCCTTCTTCAATTTCTACAATCTAACAATGATATTAAAGGGATTCCTTTCAAATCAGGAGTATAAAATGAATGTAGCAGCCTACGAGGATATTGTGCTGATGTTTACAGATGATGCTGATAGCACAATTTTCTATATATAGGAGGAAATAGAGAATTATGTACATGCAGGGGTATTCTCTTAATAGAGAAAAAGAGAGGCATTCCCTTTAAATATACATTGCCTTTCTTCTCTTATTCAGGAGACATGCCCAAAATGTCAAAACAAGGCACTCAAATATATGGGCTTATGGGTTGGAAGGGATATTAAAGAATCCTTGACAATAGATGAGTATATAAACTATTTACAAAGTTTAAAAGCTACTCTTGCAATGGCCTCTGAAATGTATAACATGGTGAGGTATGTCAGAAACCATCAAGATGATGACATTAACTTCCCACTTAGCATGCTGCCACTTAAACTATCACATATTTTTTTAATACTATAGACATATTATTGGTAGATTTCCTTTGGGGAAAAAAAGCTAGGATTTCACTTAAAAAATGTAGACTGGAGAAGAAAGAAAGGGGAGTTAAATTTCCAGGGGTGTTGTAAATAGATATTATATATCTATGCAAGGTTTTTTAAATGCTAATTCCTAACTATATAAGGCCTGAAACCTATGGTTTTTTCAGTGAATTTCAAAGGTTTATTAAATGCTAATTCCTAACTATATAAGGTCTGAAACCTATGGTTTTTTCAGTGAATTTGCAAGGTTTTTTTAAATGCTAATTCCTAATTATAAAAGGCCTGAAACCTATGTTTTTTTCAGTGAATTTCAAAGATTTTTTAAATGCTAATTCCTAACTATATAAGGCCTGAAACCTATGGTTTTTTCAGTGAATTCGCAAGGTTTTTTAAATGCTAATTCCTAATTATATAAGGCCTGAAACCTATGTTTTTTTCATTGAATTCGCAAGGTTTTTTAAATGCTAATTCTATTAGCGGATAACGTTTTTATATATTAAAACGTTTTGTAAATCTCAAATGCCTGCTTTGCTAACAGAGTTTTTAAGCACAGGCTCTTTTGTCTCTGGTGGCCATCTTGGGAGACTGCATATCAGAATTTTTTTAATGAAATATAAGAGGATTTGAGAAGTCACTCAAAATGTGCCCTAATTTTTCTTTCTTCAGCACTAATCATAATTTCTATGGCAAAATGAACCCCCTCATTTTGTTCCTTTGCAAATTAAATGTTTTAAGTGTTAACACTTTATTCCAATCAAGATGACTTCAGGTGTGCCATACTTTTGTCATAAGTAAGACTGTTAGCGCTCTAGTTGTTCTTTAGAACACTCTGGGACATTCAGTCATTGGGCTATAGTTGGGCTACATCTGGCTGATATTTGGGCTACATTTGTTTTTTTTGTCTCTGGTGGCCATGTTTGGGCTACATTGGGCTACATTGGGCTACATTTGGGCTCTAACATATATATAGCCCAATGTAGCCCAATATATATTTTTTCAAAGTTAATTTTCGTAAAAACCACTGGAGCACATATCTTGAGACATAGCAAAGGCACATCGGGCTACCAGTCCCTACAATTTTGCCAACTTTGGTGGAAAACCATTCAGCCGTTCGGGCTAAAAGTGAGTCCAACCGCCCTATGGAAATTAACATGGGGAAAACACGTTTTGGGATCCCCTTTTATCTCCGCCCCCGCTTGACGAATCCCCCCCAAACTTTCAGGGAAGGACCGAAGCGCCGCGAGGCAAAGTTAAGGAAAATTTCAGGAAGATTCCTCAACCGGGGCCAAAGTTATTCCCAATAGAATGTTGCGATTTCCCTATGGAAAACAATCCTAACTATCTTTTAAATCTCAAATGCCTGCTTTGCTAACAGAGTTTTTAAGCACAGGCTCTTTTGTCTCTGGTGGCCATCTTGGGAGACTGCATATCAGAATTTGTTTAATGAAATATAAGAGGATTTGAGAAGTCACTCAAAATGTGCCCTAATTTTTCTTTCTTAAGCACTAATCATAATTTCTATGGCAAAATGAACCCCCTCATTTTGTTCCTTTGCAAATTAAATGTTTTAAGTGTTAACACTTTATTCCAATCAAGATGACTTCAGGTGTGCCATACTTTTGTCACAAGTAAGACTGTTAGCGCTCTAGTTGTTCTTTAGAACACTCTGGGACATTCTGTCATTGGGCTATAGTTGGGCTACATCTGGCTGATATTTGGGCTACATTTGTTTTTTTGTTGTCTCTGGTGGCCATCTTGGGAGACTGCATATCAGAATTTTTTTAATGAAATATAAGAGGATTTGAGAAGTCACTCAAAATGTGCCCTAATTTTTCTTTCTTCAGCACTAATCATAATTTCTATGACAAAATGAACCCCCTCATTTTGTTCCTTTGCAAATTAAATGTTTTAAGTGTTAACACTTTATTCCAATCAAGATGACTTCAGGTGTGCCATACTTTTGTCATAAGTAAGACTGTTAGCGCTCTAGTCGTTCTTTAGAACACTCTGGGACATTCAGTCATTGGGCTATAGTTGGGCTACATCTGGCTGATATTTGGGCTACATTTGTTTTTTTTGTCTCTGGTGGCCATGTTTGGGCTACATTGGGCTACATTGGGCTACATTTGGGCTCTAACATATATATAGCCCAATGTAGCCCAATATATATTTTTTCAAAGTTAATTTTCGTAAAAACCACTGGAGCACATATCTTGAGACATAGCAAAGGCACATCGGGCTACCAGTCCCTACAATTTTGCCAACTTTGGTGGAAAACCATTCAGCCGTTCGGGCTAAAAGTGAGTCCAACCGCCCTATGGAAATTAACATGGGGAAAACACGTTTTGGGATCCCCTTTTATCTCCGCCCCCGCTTGACGAATCCCCCCCAAACTTTCAGGGAAGGACCGAAGCGCCGCGAGGCAAAGTTAAGGAAAATTTCAGGAAGATTCCTCAACCGGGGCCAAAGTTATTCCCAATAGAATGTTGCGATTTCCCTATGGAAAACAATCCTAACTATCTTTTAAATCTCAAATGCCTGCTTTGCTAACAGAGTTTTTAAGCACAGGCTCTTTTGTCTCTGGTGGCCATCTTGGGAGACTGCATATCAGAATTTGTTTAATGAAATATAAGAGGATTTGAGAAGTCACTCAAAATGTGCCCTAATTTTTCTTTCTTAAGCACTAATCATAATTTCTATGGCAAAATGAACCCCCTCATTTTGTTCCTTTGCAAATTAAATGTTTTAAGTGTTAACACTTTATTCCAATCAAGATGACTTCAGGTGTGCCATACTTTTGTCACAAGTAAGACTGTTAGCGCTCTAGTTGTTCTTTAGAACACTCTGGGACATTCTGTAATTGGGCTATAGTTGGGCTACATCTGGCTGATATTTGGGCTACATTTGTTTTTTTGTTGTCTCTGGTGGCCATCTTGGGAGACTGCATATCAGAATTTTTTTAATGAAATATAGGAGGATTTGAGAAGTCACTCAAAATGTGCCCTAATTTTTCTTTCTTCAGCACTAATCATAATTTCTATGACAAAATGAACCCCCTCATTTTGTTCCTTTGCAAATTAAATGTTTTAAGTGTTAACACTTTATTCCAATCAAGATGACTTCAGGTGTGCCATACTTTTGTCATAAGTAAGACTGTTAGCGCTCTAGTCGTTCTTTAGAACACTCTGGGACATTCAGTCATTGGGCTATAGTTGGGCTACATCTGGCTGATATTTGGGCTACATTTGTTTTTTTTGTCTCTGGTGGCCATGTTTGGGCTACATTGGGCTACATTGGGCTACATTTGGGCTCTAACATATATATAGCCCAATGTAGCCCAATATATATTTTTTCAAACTTAATTTTCGTAAAAACCACTGGAGCACATATCTTGAGACATAGCAAAGGCACATCGGGCTACCAGTCCCTACAATTTTGCCAAGTTTGGTGGAAAACCATTCAGCCGTTCGGGCTAAAAGTGAGTCCAACCGCTCTATGGAAATTAACATGGGGAAAACACGTTTTGGGACCCCCTTTTATCTCGGCCCCCACTTGACGAATCCCCCCCAAACTTTTAGGGAAGGACCGAAGCGCCGCGAGGCAAAGTTAAGGAAAATTTCAGGAAGATTCCTCAACCGGGGCCAATGTTATTCCCAATAGAATGTTGCGATTTCCCTATGGAAAACAATCCTAACTATTTTTTAAATCTCAAATGCCTGCTTTGCTAACAGAGGGGTCGATCAGGATGGCGGACGGAAGAGCCACCGCGGCCCTGGAGTAGGCGGAAAAAGCCTTTTCCGTGTCCGCCTGCCGCGGATACTCCGTCCGCCATATCAGGATAGGAAAACGTGTCAAATTTCCGTCCGCGACGGAAAAACACGCTCCGCCGGCCAACTACACACGACCACGCGGCGGACGGAACACATCCGGACGCTCCGCCGTACGCACTGACGTCGAAGACCGTCCCCCAAATCAAGATGGCGGAAAACACACATAAAACCGCTGCGGAAATACAACCTGTCTTAACACGGCGGAATCCCCACAGCGAACATAGGTGACACAGCCGAGATACCCACCGCAAGCTGACCACCACCATGGACCCGGCGCTACACGCTTTCCCGATGCTCTTCGCGATCCACCACGTCCTAGTCATGGCCTACTATGGACGACGACGCAGGTAAGGTACAAACCATTGGCTGTCTGGAGGGGAATACCAGCAAGGGACGTGACGTAGGGAGGGGGAGTGTCATGTTACCGAAACCACTGATGAGAAGCATATACGAATACACATTAGCAGTACGCAAGCAGGAATGACAACGACAGACCACGAGACTTGATAGACTACCTTTATTGTCAAATAATAGGGGTCAAATCACAGTGTATGCGTGAACATGGGCAAAGTGGGCACCAGAGCAGGTACAACATAGCAGGTAACGAGAGGGCAGCATGCAGTATCAGAGCATCAACAGGGCATTGTGCATTACAGAGCAGGTACATCAGAGGCAGGTAACGAGAGGGCAGCATGCAGTATCAGAGCATCAACAGGGCATTGTGCATTACAGAGCAGGTACATCAGAGGCAGGTAACGAGAGGGCAGCATGCAGTATCAGAGCATCAACAGGGCATTGTGCATTACAGAGCAGGTACATCAGAGGCAGGTAACGAGAGGGCAGTATGCAGTATCAGAGCATCAACAGGGCATTGTAGAGTACAGAGCAGGTACATCATAGGCAGCACGTGAGAGGGGCAAAGTGCATCAACAGTCCATTGCACAGAACAGGCCCATCAGAGGCAGCACGTGAGAGGGGCAAAGTGCATCAACAGTCCATTGCACAGAACAGGCCCATCAGAGGCAGCACGTGAGAGGGGCAAAGTGCATCAACAGTCCATTGCACAGAACAGGCCCATCAGAGTCAGCACGTGAGAGGGGCAAAGTGCATCAACAGTCCATTGCACAGAACAGGCCCATCAGAGGCAGCACGTGAGAGGGGCAAAGTGCATCAACAGTCCATTGCACAGAACAGGCCCATCAGAGGCAGCACGTGAGAGGGGCAAAGTGCATCAACAGTCCATTGCACAGAACAGGCCCATCAGAGGCAGCACGTGAGAGGGGCAAAGTGCATCAACAGTCCATTGCACAGAACAGGCCCATCAGAGGCAGCACGTGAGAGGGGCAAAGTGCATCAACAGTCCATTGCACAGAACAGGCCCATCAGAGTCAGCACGTGAGAGGGGCAAAGTGCATCAACAGTCCATTGCACAGAACAGGCCCATCAGAGGCAGCACGTGAGAGGGGCAAAGTGCATCAACAGTCCATTGCACAGAACAGGCCCATCAGAGGCAGCACGTGAGAGGGGCAAAGTGCATCAACAGTCCATTGCACAGAACAGGCCCATCAGAGGCAGCACGTGAGAGGGGCAGTATGCAGTATCAGAGCATCAACAGGGCATTGTGCATTACAGAGCAGGTACATCAGAGGCAGGTAACGAGAGGGCAGTATGCAGTATCAGAGCATCAACAGGGCATTGTGCATTACAGAGCAGGTACATCAGAGGCAGGTAACGAGAGGGCAGTATGCAGTATCAGAGCATCAACAGGGCATTGTGCATCACAGAGCAGGTACATCAGAGGCAGGTAACGAGAGGGCAGCATGCAGTATCAGAGCATCAACAGGGCATTGTGCATTACAGAGCAGGTACATCAGAGGCAGGAAACGAGAGGGCAGCATGCAGTATCAGAGCATCAACAGGGCATTGTGCATTACAGAGCAGGTACATCAGAGGCAGGTAACGAGAGGGCAGTATGCAGTATCAGAGCATCAACAGGGCATTGTGCATTACAGAGCAGGTACATCAGAGGCAGGTAACGAGAGGGCAGGTTGCAGTATCAGAGCATCAACAGGGCATTGTAGAGTACAGAGCAGGTACATCAGAGGCAGCACAACTACGTGTCCCTACCAACCCGTCACAGGGACCACAAGAGTGCCACGCAGTTCTCAATGGACACACCATGTGAATTAACATTTGAGTGAAGTGTACAGCACGTCACATCACAGAATCAGGGGGGACTGCGTGAACGACCTGCCTCGGACACACTGGCAGCACCAGCAACAGGAGTGTGAGACACAGCCACAGCCCGAGTGACACACACATGGGCCACGGACCCAGACACACTGGCAGCACCAGCAACAGGAGTGTGAGACACAGCCACAGCCCGAGTGACACACACATGGGCCACGGACCCAGACACACTGGCAGCACCAGCAACAGGAGTGTGAGACACAGCCACAGATGTAGTCACTGACACGTGAGCCACTGACCCAGACAGACTGCCAGCACCAGAAACAGGAGTGTGCAACACAGCCACAGATCTTCTAACTGACACGTGAGCCATAGACCCAGATACACTGCCAGGACCTGCAACAGGAGAGGGCACAACTGACACTGTGCTACCATCTGATACATGAGAGTCAACTGCACCGGCGCCACTGGGACAACTGAAATGATGAGCCACAGGGCTGTATGGGCCAGGAGGCAGGGTGGGCCTGGGAGCTGGGGATAGCTCACCTAGAGCCAAATCGGGGTTTGCAGGTGTCAATGGTGTGTGTCTGCGTTTCTTAGGGAGGTGTGAGTGCACCCTGGACAGGACAGGACTGCCAAGTGGTGGGGACTCCAAAGAATCACCACCCAGCATAGGTGGAGCAACTGCTGCCGGGGATCTGGTTTCGGGGGACGTGCTGGAGCCTGCTTGTCGTTTGCTCTGTGCCTGCCGCCTGGACTCGGAATGATGTGTAATGGGGGATGCAACAACAGGGGACACCCTCCTCTGCTTCTGACTGGCCTGGATGGGAGTGGAGGTATGGGGGGACTCCGCCGCGGAGACATCAGTTTGCCGTTTATTAGAAAACATCAGCCTCAGTGCAGCCAGGGGTGAAGTATGCCTGTCCTTGATTGCGCCATTGTCCATGCTAGATGCCTTGTCCGTAGGATGTGCCTTATCCTTAGGTGGAGTGTTGTCTCTGGATGTAGCCTGTGCCCTGCTCGCCGCCCTGTTCCTGCCAGCAGACTTGTCGTCTGTGGTGCACCTGCCTCCAGCAGACACCTGCTCCTTGTGTGTGTCGCTGCCCTTGGGAGTGTTCCTATCCACTGCTGTGGGCCTGCTCTTGGGAGTCTCCCTGCTCTTAGTAGGTGCCTTAGTCTTCTCACTGTCCTTGGGAGTGTTCCTATCCACTGCTGTGGGCCTGCTCTTGGGGGTCTCCCTGCTCTCAGTAGGTGCCTTAGTCTTCTCACTGTCCTTGGGAGTGTTCCTATCCACTGCTGTGGGCCTGCTCTTGGGAGTCTCCCTGCTCTCAGTAGGTGCCTTAGTCTTCTCACTGTCCTTGGGAGTGTTCCTATCCACTGATGTGGGCCTGCTCTTGGGAGTCTCCCTGCTCTTAGTAGGTGCCTTAGTCTTCTCACTGTCCTTGGGAGTGTTCCTATCCACTGCTGTGGGCCTGCTCTTGGGGGTCTCCCTGCTCTCAGTAGGTGCCTTAGTCTTCTCACTGTCCTTGGGAGTGTTCCTATCCACTGCTGTGGGCCTGCTCTTGGGGGTCTCCCTGCTCTCAGTAGGTGCCTTAGTCTTCTCACTGTCCTTGGGAGTGTTCCTATCCACTGCTGTGGGCCTGCTCTTGGGGGTCTCCCTGCTCTCAGTAGGTGCCTTAGTCTTCTGACTGGCCTTGTCCAAGGAACAGTCCATGGACATGTGAGTATCCCTTGCCTTCGGAGTACCTTTCGTGTTGAATGCCTGTGTAGCTCCGGAAGGCATGTCCCCCAACAACACTTGTGGATCCTGTGTGTGTACTCCAGTGCATCCGACGTCGTCTACGTGAACAGATTTAGCTGATCTAGGGGATGGGGTCTGTGCCCTGCGTGCCCTGACGTGCTGTCTGACGCTGCTTCTAGTGCAATAACCTGTATTTGAGTCCTGCTCTGAATAATCACTACCCCCTGAGACATCCAGCGGTGTAGATGGGGAAACAGAAGTAGCAGCCTGTTCATTCGACTGTACTATTGCAGACGACACACTGCTTGCCAATGACTGCACTGTCCTGTGTAGACCTGCAAGATCGCCATGCATCCCTTCCATGAATGCCACCACCTGCCCCAACTTCCTATCATGATCCTGGAAAGCATTTGTCATATTGGTCTGACCCACACACAGCTGTCGCAGCAGATCAACGGCCTCAGCACACAGTGCATTTTGGCTCACCGTGGCAGGGGCAGCGGTGCCTGCACCGAACGCCACTCTGCTCCCCCTACTCCTCCGGCCACGAACAGTACATGGTGCAGTTGGCGGAAGTGTGGGCCCTGTGTGCTGTCTTCCGACAGAAGGTGATGAGTGCCCACTCCCAGTCTGTGACAACAGTGCAGGCTCACCAAGAGTGTCCGACGAGGAGGACGATGGTGTCTCCACATGCGAGTCCTCAGGGACGGTCCTGTCCCCCTCTCCGGCGCTGGCCTCCTCCGTGTCAGTCTGCGTGTGTGCGAAGTCTGAGCCGGACTCATTTCCTCGGCTACTCTCCACCGTCTGTGGCTGAGTGTCCTCTGTCAAAGCTGAAATGCACAGAAAAGATGTGTGAGTCATGGGCACACTCACGTACAGAAGGAACAGGATAGCCAAATCACATAGCAGACAAAGGTTCATGAGCCCTCATCCTGCACAAAGCCCACCCCTACCAGTCATCCTCACATTTTCTGCCATGGGGACATGGACCACTAGGGGATGTGCTTTAACACTCAACTACTAAGCAAGTGGCGTGTCAACATGGCGGACCTGGATGTCAAATGAGTACCACCCAATGGGACCAAAATGCCATCACAGGAATACATACGCAACACGGAACTCAATAGTGTGTCTGTGCACCAATACATGCATAGCACTCACAAGTTTCCTACACAGACAGTATGCTCACCGCTAGTTTGCTGTTGATCGGCACTCAGACGTACGGCCAGTTCAGGATGCGTCACTGCAATGATACGGTGCATGAGAGGGGTCATGGAGCGTCGGGCCAGACGGGGCGTCCTTGGAATCAGGCCCAGTGTTACTTCCGCTACATTCTTGCTCAGCCTGGAAATGTCGTCCCAGCGTTTGTGGCAGTGTGTATGTCGTCTGTTGCACACCCCCAATGCCCGTACTTCCCGTGCTATGGTCCTCCACAGGTCCTTGCGAAGGTGCAGCTTGACCTACCATGATGGGAGACAAAAGGGTTTAAGTCAGTGGACAGGTGGCCTGTCACACACATAGGGGCAAGACGTTACTGTCAGCAGCCATGCACAATCAGGAACATATGTCTAGCCCACACTACACAGCTAAGATATAAATAGGCCTGATCATTTGGCCCCCTCATGCACACCAACATGTCCCACACTGCACTTACCACCCGTCCCGGTGCGCCGTAGAGGCGTCCATAGTTGCGGAGTACACCGTCCACGAGGACATCAAGCTCCGCGGCGGTGAAGGGTCGAGACCGGATCTCTTTGCCTCTCGACATGGCAAGATCACGGAGTATGGCACTAGAGCAGCAGTCGGTGGTCAGCTCAGCAGCAGCAGCAGCAGGTCGAGGTGATGGTCACAGGCAGCAGTCGGTGGTCAGCTCAGCAGCAGCAGCAGCAGGTCGAGGTGATGGTCACAGGCAGCACTGGTCCCCAGGGTAGGAAGTTTCATGTTGGCCAAGACACATATATAGGGCCCTCAGCACGTGTCAGTGGCATACGTCGCCAGCAATTGGTCAGCCCTGGAAGCGTGATCGTGAAATGGGCCAATGACTGGCCCTGTTGTTGCGGTGCACAGCTTCCGCTACTTGCGATTGGCCGTATGCGGCCAGCGTCCCTCTTCCCATTGGCTGCATGTGCAGGGACCGTCACGGGCACACATCGGCAACCGCACGTGCAAGCTTCAGGCACGGATGCTTCAGTTGCAACAATATACTATCACTGGCGCCTCCATGGCGGGGCACGTACACAGCGGGGGAGGTGCAGGCCTATACACCCTGCAGATGTACTCAATGGACATGCCAGTTCATGACCCCCCTTACAGTCACCTTGCATCATCCACCGTACACCGGCCGGAGCGGCCGGCCCATGAACATCCGCCGTGCCCGGCCATGAACACAACCGCCATGGCCGTGCCCGGCCATGAACAACCGCCGTGCCCGGCCATGAACACAACCGCCATGGCCGTGCCCGGCCATGGCGGTTGTGTTCATGGCCGGGCACGGCGGTTGTTCATGGCCGGGCACGGCCATGGCGGTTGTGTTCATGGCCGGGCACGGCGGTTGTTCATGGCCGGGCACGGCCATGGCGGTTGTGTTCATGGCCGGGCACGGCGGTTGTTCATGGCCGGGCACGGCCATGGCGGTTGTGTTCATGGCCGGGCACGGCGGTTGTTCATGGCCGGGCACGGCCATGGCGGTTGTGTTCATGGCCGGGCACGGCGGTTGTTCATGGCCGGGCACGGCCATGGCGGTTGTGTTCATGGCCGGGCACGGCGGATGTTCATGGGCCGGCCGCTCCGGCCGGTGTACGGTGGATGATGCAAGGTGACTGTAAGGGGGGTCATGAACTGGCATGTCCATTGAGTACATCTGCAGGGTGTATAGGCCTGCACCTCCCCCGCTGTGTACGTGCCCCGCCATGGAGGCGCCAGTGATAGTACATTGTTGCAACTGAAGCATCCGTGCCTGAAGCTTGCACGTGCGGTTGCCGATGTGTGCCCGTGACGGTCCCTGCACATGCAGCCAATGGGAAGAGGGACGCAGGCCGCATTCGGCCTTTGGGAAGTAGCGGAAGTTGAGCACCGCCATGGCGGCGCCAAATATGTGATCTTGTCAGACGCTGCACCGTGATGTGTTGTGTGCAGTTGCGTCATGAGGGATGTGAGGGTGATTGTGAAAGGTCATATGTCATACAATATAGCATGTGTGTCCATACAATGGACATCGGTCGGCACACAATGGCCAACAGATGTGCATTCGTACGTGTTGACGTCGGGTTTGACCCTACAGACGTTGTTACATCTTCACAACTACACAGTACATCACGGCTGTGTGGCCAATTCATGCATCTGTTGTCGGTTTATTGTTGTGTCGAGGTGACTACAGTGGTGGTGGTACACATGCATTCCGTGTATGTGATTTATACGTTCTGTCACCATGCATGTCATTACCGTATGCACATCATCATTGGTGGTGGCATTTGTGCTTGATGACATGGCGTGTGTAAACTTATCGTTTGTGTGCATGCAGTTGCATGAGTGTCTGTGATGTGTCTACGATACATTAGTGTGACGACTGGAGTTATGTCAGTAAGGTACACATGTGATGGAGTTGTACACGTATGCGTCGTTTGTACGTTGACCTAAGTTACATCTCTCTCCCACACAGGAGGGCTCCAAATGTGCATCGCCCATACACTCAGCTGGAGGATATGGTAGACGAGGAGGTGATTCGGAAATTCAGGCTGGATCGACGTCAGTTGCTGGAGCTTGTGGCTCAATTGGCTCCTCATCTGCAGCCACGTAGAACGTATCCTGGCTCGTTTACACCCACTGCAAAGGTCATGGCGGTACTACATTTCTTCGCTACTGGCACATTTCAGTATACAGTTGGAGGTGCCGGGGGTATGTCACAGGCAATGTTCAGCACGGTTCTTCGGGATGTGTTAACAGCTATGATGCTGTACAAGGATGAGTACATACATTTCCCACGTCCGGAAGAGTTGCCAGCTGTCAAAGCTGGTTTCTATGCACTGGGCCACATACCTCACGTTGTGGGCTCAATTGATGGCACGCACATCGCGCTCATTCCACCACGGGCACGCGAACAAGTGTTCAGGAATCGCAAACACTTTCATTCGCTGAACGTGCAGGTGGTGTGCCTGGCGAGCAACATCATCTCCCATGTGTGTGCAAGATTTCCTGGATCCGCACATGACGCCCACATCATGCGAACCAGCAATGTCCCATGACTCATGGCAAATCTGCCACCCGGTCAAGCGTGGCTTGTTGGTGAGTGTGCAGTGGGGACTCTTGTGATCTCTGTGTTGCATGGGGTACCCACCATATCTTGTTCTGATGTTTGTCTCTGTCATCCCCCTACATAGGCGACTCGGCTTACCCAAACCGGCCCTGGCTCCTCAGTCCCCTACGTAATCCGAGGACGGCGGGTGAAATGCGGTACAATGAGGCACATGGAAGGACACGGAGAGTCATCGAACGTACCTTTGGACTGCTGAAGTCTAGGTTTCGGTGCCTCGATAAGACCGGAGGGGCACTGCCTTACTCACCAGGAAAAGTATGCAAGATCGTGATTGCCTGCTGCATGCTCCACAACCTGGCAGTACGCAATGACATTGAACTGCTGTTGGACCCTGAAGACGAAGGAGTTCCTCGGCCTCCCATCCCACCCATGTCGACTGATGAGGATAGTGGTGAGGAGGAAGGTGTGGACCAGAGGCGCCAGCTCATTGATCGCTACTTCCCTTGAATGTGAGTATCTACCTCTAGTGGCGGTTGACAATGCCTCATGTATGTTTTCTGGTGTTGTGTGGATATGGGGTTATTCAGCTGGGTGTGGTTTGTGATGGTTGCACATGTGTGTCTTCATGTCTTTGGACATAGGAGTGTCCATGATGTGTGTGCTCCCATCCCATGCTTGTGTGATGGTTGTCGTTTGTGTAATGTTGCTGTGCATTGTGTTGTGATGTGTGTGAATCTCTTTACTGACGTGTGTTTGCTGTCTCTGGTTTTCTCTAGGTCACTCCCGCAGCGCCATGATCATGTGCGACTATGATCCCTGTACCTGTTTAGGTCTGTATCTGATGGCAATCATGTGAATAAACATGGAGGCAAAACATCATTGTGTGAGTAAATGCAATTTATTGACAGGTTGTGCTTTTGTGCTGGTGAATATTTACAAGTAAGTGGGAGGGAGGGAGTTGGAGTTGTAGGTAATGGCAGATGAAATGTCCGTGCTGACACCACATTGGGGGGTGTCAGGCTAGTCCAGCAGACCAGTGGCAATGATTGTCTATGTGGGACAGGATGGTTTGCAGGGTGAATGTCTGGCACAGGCAGTGGCATTGTCAAGGTCGTCCCCTCTTGGAGCGTGTGCCTGGCGCTCCAACACTGCTCTCAGCAACTTCCTGCCTCGGACGCCCCCTCCGTCTCGGAGGTGGTACAGAGGCAGCTGGGAGGGCAGGTTGGTGATGGGCCACATCCGTCGCCAGGGGCTCAGGTGGTGGTGGCGGCGGTGGAGGCGGAGGCGGAGGTGACGGGGGAGGCGGAGGTGACGGTGGCGGTGGCGCTGACACACATGGTGGAGGGGGGGGGGGGTTGTTCCGGGCAACCCATTCCCTCCACATCGTTGCCTGCTGGCCCATGATCACCAACATCTGGCCAAGGATGCCAGAGATCTCGCGCAGGCTGTTGGTGTTGTCCACTGAGTCCTGGTGAACACGATCGGCGTTTGCCTGGGACCGGTCGTATGAGGCCTGGCACCTGGCAAGAGCTTGTAGGGACTGTGCCACTGGCTCGGGTAGCTGTCCCTCCTCTGACCGGCGGTGTGTGGGTCGCCTGATTGGCAGTTGTCCCGTTGCCTGTGGCCCACTCACCCTGCTTGTGTGTGGGGCCGTTGGACCAGCGTTGCGCGCTGGGTCATGCTGGGTGGCACCGGCAGGAGTGGTGGTGCTGGTGGTGCTGGTGGTACTGGTGGTACTGGTGGTACTGGTGGTACTGGTGGTGGTGGGGACTGTGCAGATCACAGAGACAGGTGTCGCTGGTGTGACACTTGCGACGTTGGTCGGTCCTGGGAGTCCCTGTGAGCCAGATGGCCCTGGCTGCGTGCTTGGTCCCGCTCCATCCTCCGCCCCGGAGCTGCCTGTGTCGTCGTCGGCAGAGAGTCCTGTAGGTGTGGGAGGCGAGGCTGGCGGCCGGGTACTGCTTTCCCCAGTCAGTTGACGATCACCTGAGGGACAAGATCGAGCAGGTCAGTAATGTGGACAGTACATGGTTACATTGATTTGTAGACATTTCTGTTTCCTGTCGCACACACCCCACCCTCCACCACCACCGCCACCCTCCCCGTGCACATGGGGGCCTGTTGGGAGTTGTAGTTTGGGCCTCTCACACACCCCACCCTCCACCACCGCCACCACCACCACCACCCTCCCCGTGCACATGGGGGCCTGTTGGGAGTTGTAGTTTGGGCCTCTCACACACCCCACCCTCCGCCACCGCCACCACCACCACCACCCTCCCCGTGCACATGGGGGCCTGTTGGGAGTTGTAGTTTGGGCCTCTCACACACCCCACCCTCCACCACCGCCACCACCACCACCACCCTCCCCGTGCACATGGGGGCCTGTTGGGAGTTGTAGTTTGGGCCTCTCACACACCCCACCCTCCACCACCGCCACCACCACCACCACCCTCCCCGTGCACATGGGGGCCTGTTGGGAGTTGTAGTTTGGGCCTCTCACACACCCCACCCTCCACCACCGCCACCACCACCACCACCCTCCCCGTGCACATGGGGGCCTGTTGGGAGCCATGGACATGTTAGTGTGTTGGTGTCCAACGTGCATGGGTTGGGGCGTGGGGGATGTTTATTCTCAGTTGTGTGAGCCTGACCATGTCGTGCTGATCGTGGTGCTTGGTTTGTACTCACCAGTCTCTTCTCCTTCGTCAAGGCCGTCTAGGCTCTCTGGGTGTAGTATCACCAGCACCTTCTCCTCCCAATCGGTGTAGGGTATGGGCTCCGGGGGTGTGCCACCGCCAGTAAGATTGGCTCTGGCGTGGTTTTTCGCTCGGATGCCCTTGACCCTGGTCTTAAGGTCATGCCACCGCCTCTGAATGTCGTGCTTGGTCCTCGGCACAGTCCCCGACGCATTCACACGAGTGACGATCCTGTCCCACATGTGGTTCTTTTGCGCCACGGTCGTCTGCTGGACTTGGGCCCCGAAGATGTTGGGCTCCACACGGATAATTTCATCTACCATTACCCGCAACTCTGTCTCCGTGAATTTGGGTTTTTTTTTGGGTGCCATGGTGTGTGGTGCTCAGTGTGTGAGTTGAGTGAGTTGGGAGGTGTAGGTGTGTGGTGTGTGATGTGTAGGATTTGTGTGGTGGGTGTTTGTGTGGTAGGGTGGTGGGTGGGTGTCTTCTATGTGATTTTATGTGAGTTAGCAGTGTCTCGAATGGCCCTCTTGCTGGCAGCAATGCTGTGGTGCAAGGGATTGTGGTTGTGTGGGGGTGTCTTTTTATAGTCGTGTCTCGATGGTTGTTGGCAGTCAGGTGGTAGGTGGGCGTGTTGACTTGTGTGCATTATTGGATAATTGGGACGTGTCATGGTGGCTTGTGCTGGGGGGGGGGCCTTGTCAATGTTCGTATGTTTGCTTAGGACTTGCGGTGCACTTTCATACATTTGTTAGGCGCTAGGGATGTTGTGCGTGTTGGCCTTCCGCCCTGATGCTGTGGTTCTCGTTGCATTGTTTCCGCCGCGGACGTGGATGGCTGTGAGTTCCGTTGTACGGGCGGATTTATCCTAATTGCGGCCACGGAGTATTCTCTGGGATGGCGGTACATGTTTTATTTTCCGCGGTCATTTCCGTCCGCGGCAGTGGTTGTTCATTGGACTCCGTCCGCCGCGGACGGACTTGGTTGTGTTCCGTCCACCGCGGACGGTGTTGGTTGTGTTCCGTCCGCCGCGGTCGGAGTTTCGTGACATGAATATCCTAATCCCAACCGCGGTTTCTCCGCGGCGCAGCCGGGAGTAAAATTTCCCCCACCATGGCGGACAGTACCCATTTCCGTCCGCCATCCTAATCGGCCCCAGAGTTTTTAAGCACAGGCTCTTTTGTCTCTGGTGGCCATCTTGGGAGACTGCATATCAGAATTTGTTTAATGAAATATAAGAGGATTTGAGAAGTCACTCAAAATGTGCCCTAATTTTTCTTTCTTCAGCACTAATCATAATTTCTATGGCAAAATGAACCCCCTCATTTTGTTCCTTTGCAAATTAAATGTTTTAAGCGTTAACACTTTATTCCAATCAAGATGACTTCAGGTGTGCCATACTTTTGTCATAATTAAGACTGTTAGCGCTCTAGTTGTTCTTTAGAACACTCTGGGACATTCTGTCATTGGGCTATAGTTGGGCTACATCTGGCTGATATTTGGGCTACATTTGTTTTTTTGTTGTCTCTGGTGGCCATGTTTGGGCTGCATTGGGCTACATTGGGCTACATTTGGGCTCTAACATATATATAGCCCAATGTAGCCCAATATATATTTTTTCAAAGTTAATTTTCGTAAAAACCACTGGAGCACATATCTTGAGACATAGCAAAGGCACATCGGGCTACCAGTCCCTACAATTTTGCCAAGTTTGGTGGAAAACCATTCAGCCGTTCGGGCTAAAAGTGAGTCCAACCGCCCTATGGAAATTAACATGGGGAAAACACGTTTTGGGACCCCCTTTTATCTCGGCCCCCGCTTGACGAATCCCCCCCAAACTTTTAGGGAAGGACCGGAGCGCCGCGAGGCAAAGTTAAGGAAAATTTCAGGAAGATTCCTCAACCGGGGCCAAAGTTATTCCCAATAGAATGTTGCGATTTCCCTATGGAAAACAATCCTAACTATTTTTTAAATCTCAAATGCCTGCTTTGCTAACAGAGTTTTTAAGCACAGGCTCTTTTGTCTCTGGTGGCCATCTTGGGAGACTGCATATCAGAATTTGTTTAATGAAATATAAGAGGATTTGAGAAGTCACTCAAAATGTGCCCTAATTTTTCTTTCTTCAGCACTAATCATAATTTCTATGGCAAAATGAACCCCCTCATTTTGTTCCTTTGCAAATTAAATGTTTTAAGTGTTAACACTTTATTCCAATCAAGATGACTTCAGGTGTGCCATACTTTTGTCATAAGTAAGACTGTTAGAGCTCTAGTTGTTCTTTAGAACACTCTGGGACATTCTGTCATTGGGCTATAGTTGGGCTACATCTGGCTGATATTTGGGCTACATTTGTTTTTTTGTTGTCTCTGGTGGCCATGTTTGGGCTACATTGGGCTACATTGGGCTATATTTGGGCTCTAACATATATATAGCCCAATGAAGCCCAATATATATTTTTTCAAAGTTAATTTTCGTAAAAACCACTGGAGCACATATCTTGAGACATAACAAAGGCACATCGGGCTACCAGTCCCTACAATTTTGCCAAGTTTGGTGGAAAACCATTCAGCCGTTCGGGCTAAAAGTGGGTCCAACCGCCCTATGGAAATTAACATGGGGAAACCACGTTTTGGGACCCCCTTTTATCGCGGCCCCCGCTTGACGAATCACCCCCAAACTTTCAGGGAAGGACCGGAGCACCGCGAGGCAAAGTTAAGGAAGATTTCAGGAAGATTCCTCAACCAGCGCCAAAGAAGTTCCCAATAGAATGTTGCGATTTCCCTATGGAAAACAATCCTAACTATATATACCTACTGGCTATCGCCAGTAGGTAATATATATATATATATATATATATATATATATTACCTACTGGCGCTCGCCAGTAGGTAGTTATAGTTAAAACCTAGTTTCCATAGGAAATCCGCAACATTCTATTTGGAATAACTTTGGCGCCGGTAGACGAATCTTTGCGAATTTCTCCAAGAAAATGGCCTGCTCCACTCCACTCCTTCCCTAGAAGTTTGAGGGTGATTCGTCAAGTGGGGGCGAGAAAAAAGGGGGGTCCCAAAACATGTTTTCCCCATGCAATTTTCCATAGGGACCTTTAGCCAGGGCTACAGCCCGAACGGCTGAACGGAATTACACCAAATTTGGCAGAGAGGTAGAGTTCAGTTCGCAGATTGTGCTTTTTATTAAATGGTTTAAATCCGTTCAGTAGTGCCTGAGAAAATCAAAAGTAAAATCATAGCGATATCTAGAGACGGAGTACAGTACGCGTACCTTCCAGAGCACGAGCTGCATGCTGATTGGCTGTCAACTGTCTGTCAACACTCGAAACCAGGAAGTGTTGACAGCCATCTTGTGCCTTGGTAGAACCGAGTCACAAGAAAACAGGGAAAAAAAGGTAAAAACAAAGAAAAGGGGGCAGGGTAGAAACACCCTGACCCCCTACGCCGACACCCAAGGCCCAAAAAAATATATATATATTTTTTTAAATCGCGTGGTACGTGTACACTGCCGATCCCCCATAAAAACATTAAGGCACCTCTCTGCAAACGTGCCCCTTGGCGCGTTTGCAGAAGGGGAACTAATTCCCCTTGAATACTGGGGTCCCTGGGGGCCAAGTAGCCCACCAGGAACCTCCAGTATGTGCTAGGGGGCTGCCTTGCAGAGACGTGTAAAGAGGCCACACCCCTTTTTACATCTCTCTGCAACGCAGCCCCCTGGCGCATTCTGGAGGTTCCTGGTGGGCTAGTTGCAGAAGGGGAAGTAAATTCCCTTGAATACTGGGGGTCCCTGGGGAACAAATAGCTCACCAGGTACCTCCAGTAAGGCCACGAAGCTGCTTTGCAGAGTGTTGTAAAAAGGGGCATGGCCTCATTACACCTCTCTGCAATGCAGCTCCCTGGTGCATACTGGAGGTCCTTGGTGGGCTAGTTGGCCCCCAGGGACCGCCAATATGCAAGAGGAATTAGTTCCCCCTCTGTAAGCGCGCCAGGGGGCTGCGTTGCAGAGAGGTGTAAAAAGGGGCGTGGCCTCATTACACCCCTCTGCAATGCAGCTTCCTGGCACATACTGGAGGTTCCTGGTGGGCTAGTTGGCCCCCAGGGACCCCCAATATGCAAGAGGAATTAGTTCCCCCTCTGTAAGCGCGCCAGGGGGGTGCGTTGCAGAGAGGTGTAAAAAGGGGCGTGGCCTCATTACACCCCTCTGCAATGCAGCTTCCTGGCACATACTGGAGGTTCCTGGTGGGCTAGTTGGCCCCCAGGGACCCCCAGTATGCAAGGGGAATTAGTTCCCCCTCTGCAAACGTGCCAGGGGGCTGCATTGCAGGGAGGTGTAATGAGGCCACGCCCCTTTTTACACCTCTGTGCAATGCAGCCCTCTGGCGCATACTGGAGGTTCCTGGTGGGCTAGTTGGCCCCCAGGGACCCCCAGTATTCAAGGGGAATTAGTTCCCCCTCTGCAAACGCACCAGGAGGCTGCCTTGCAGGGAGGTGTAAAGAGGCCACACCCCTTTTTACACCTCTCTGCAAGGCAGCCCCCTGGCACATACTGGAGGTTCCTGACCCCCTAGGCCTGCTCAGGGGGTCCCACAAGGACCCCCGAGGCCCCCCCAATAATTTTTTTTTTAAATCCCGGGATACGTGCAGGGTACGCGTATACTGCCAATACCAAAAAAAAACATAAAGGCACCACTCTGCAAATGCACCCCCTGGCGTGTTTGCAGAGGGGGAAATAATTCCCCTTGACTACTGGGGCTCCCTGGGAGCCAAGTAGCCCACCAGCAACCTCCAGTATGCGCTAGGGGGCTGCCTTGCAGAGATGTGTAAAGAGGCCACGCCCGCTAGTTCGCCCCCAGGGACCCCCAATATGCAAGGGGAACTAGTTCCCCCTCTGTGAACGCACCAGGGGGATGCGTTGCAGAGAGGTGTAAAAAGGGGCGTGGCCTCATTACACCTCTCTACAATGCAGCTCCCTGGCGCATACTGGAGGTTCCTAGTGGGCTAGTTGGCCCCCAATATGCAAGGGGAATTAGTTCCCCCTCTCTAAACGCACCAGGGGGCTGCGTTGCAGAGAGGTGTAAAAAGGGGCGGGCATCATTACACCTGTGTGCAACGCAGCCCCCTGGTGCATACTGGAGGTTCCTGGTGGGCTAGTTGGCCTCCAGGGACCCCCAGTATGCATGGAGACTTAATCCCCCAACTTAGAACGCTCTACGGGGCGCGTTTGCACAGTGGTGAATGTAGGGGGCGGGGCTTGAGGTGATATGTGTGCAAACATGCCCTGTGGCGCGTTTTAAGTTGGGGAATTAATTCCTCTTCAATCCAGAGGTTCCCTAGGGGCCAACTAGTCCAACAGGTACCTCCATTAAGAGCCACGGAGCTGCGTTGCAGCGTGTTGTAAAAAGGGGATGTGCCCTCTGAACACCTCTCTGCAACACAGCACCCTTGCACATACTGGAGGTACCTGGTGGGTACTTTACAGAAACACACAGTCACTGGATGATGTCATCAGTGATGTCATCAGTGATGTGATCAGTGATGTCATCAGTGATGTCACTGACCATGTCATGAATGATGTAATATGTGACATCATCAGCAGTGGATTGCGGGCGTGCGAGTTATAGTGAGTCCAAATAACTATAACATGGGAATTTCAATGGTTTTGTATGAGTAAAATGTTCAGCTAACTATAACTGGTGTGAAACCTATGGTTTTTTCAGTGAATTTCAAAGGTTTTTTAAATGCTAATTCCTAACTATAACGAGTGTTAAACGTATGGTTTTTTCAGTGAATTTCAAAGGTTTTTTAAAAGCTAATTCCTTACTATAACGAGTTTGTAACCTACGATTTTTAAAATGAATTATTACGTTTTTTCATAGCTGTTTTTTTTATAACTATTAATTATTATATTTTTTATAAAATTATTGAAATAATGTATATTTTTCTAAAAATAATGTTTCAGTGTACTTTTCCTGTGTTTTTTTTTTTTTTTATCATTTTACCTCGGAGCGCTCAGGGTACGCGCACCCGTAAACGTACCCGTACACGTAGCGTAAGCGCTATTCCCGCGTGAGAAAAAAAATGTAAGTATGTATTTAAAGTAAATAATAATGCAAAACATTCAGTGGCATATAAAAGTAGTATTTTTGATTTTAAATAACCGTATTTTAACTTTAAAGCATTTCCGAAAATCTAGCAAAACGTCATTTAGACGTCCCGCGTAAGCGCCCCCGGAAGCGCCTACGTACGTGCCGCGTAAGTGTCCCCGGAAGCGCTCCGGAGCGCGTAGCGTAAGCGCGTCAAGTCATGTGACCTTAAAATAACACTTTTCATTGGTTCATAACAGTTTTTTTCCACAAATATTGAAAGTCCCCACACATATCCCTCACTACCTCTTTGCAATTGCTAAGAGAACACCTCTTGCCTGCTTCTGCATCTAATTTTGGAGAGAAGGCTGATTATGAGAACACTTCCTCTGATTCTGAAGAGGGATTCCTGCCTGAGGATCCTCCTACCAGGAAAGTGAAAGAACACTTCATTTGGAAGTTTTTTAACGTCCCCGAAGGACAAAAAAAGTGAATGCAGCAAAGGTGTGCTGCAAAATTTGTGGCACCACCTTATCACATGGCAATCCTAATAAAAAATATAGTTTTGGAAATGCCACTTTAATTAGGGATGTGCAGAGAAGACACCCGAACAACTTTTCCAGGGAGAGTGTCAGGGACCTGGCACGGAATGCACCGAGAGATGGGGCCAGAACCTCGACTGGTGGTGCAACAGCTTCGGGAAGACAAGGTGGAAGAATGATCCCGAACAACCAGCCAGTCTTTGCACGCATTAAAATTCTATGCATGGACTGCGATGAACTACTCTGTTATGGGGAGCAGAGCATTGAACTGATTGCTCGGAGGAGAGAGAAACACCGCTGCCCTCCCCACCCCTAATTTTCCCCCTTTTTTTGCTCCTGTTGAGCAGTTTTGGAATCCCTGGTTTTGTTTTTCCCCTGAAAAAAATACCAAAAAAAATAAAATCGTTATAAAGAAGTATTACAAAAAAGAAGAAAAAAAGAAAAAAAAAGTTATTTTCAGAACTAACTCCAATTCTCCAAAAAGAGCTATATTCTTTACATATTTTGCAATTCTTTTTTTCAGAAAATGTGTACTGAATAAATGAATGAATGAAATGAGTGAATGAAGGGGAGAAAGTGACAGAGGGAACAAGTAACAGAAGAGGAGTGAGAGAAGGTGAGTTGTAAACAAGAGTGAGTCGAAGGGAGTGAACGAACGAGAGAAGAGTAGTGAGGTTAAGGAAAAGAGTGATGAGAAAGTAAATTTTGTATGTTAAACTTACCTTATATGTAATGTAAACGTAATTACATATTTTTACTAAATTTAATATCTGTGGAAGAGAAAAATAAATAAGTTATAATATTTACAATAAATATTTCACAATACAAGAGACAAGGCAGGAGATTAAAAATCATAAAAGGTTAGTAAGAGATAAAGTAGGAGTGAAGGACACAGAAAGGAAAACAAAGAAATGGTGACGGCTAGAGAGAGTAAAAAAGAAAAAGAGGGAGAGCAAATTACTAAGAGGGTAATGAGATGGATACATTCAGTGACAGAGAGGAAGAGAAGGAGAGAGAAATGAAGTGAAGGTGAGTAAGATACTAAAGGAATGTGAGTTAGGAAAACTAAAGGAAGAAAGGGGAGAAAGGAAAGGGGAGTGAGTGACAGGGAAGGAGGAGTGAGTGAGGGTGGATTCATGACAAGGCAGGAGATTAAAAGTCATAAAAGGTTAATAAGAGATAAAGTAGGAGTGAAGGACACAAAAAGGAAAACAAACGAATGGTGAAGGTTAGAGAGACTAAAAAAGAAAAGGAAAAAGAGCAAATTACTAAGAGGATAATGAGATGGATACATTCAGTGACAGAGAGGAAGAGAAGGAGAGAGAAATGAAGTGAAGGTGAGTAAGATACTAAAGGAATGTGAGTTAAGAAAACTAAAGGAAGAAAGGGAGTAAGGAAAGGGGAGTGAGTGACAGGGAAGGAGGAGTGACTGAGGGTGGATTCATGACAATGAGGGATGGAAGGTGAGTGAGAGTGAGTGTAGGGGCGTAAGACAGTGAGGGGACAATGGGAGTGAGGGTAAGAGAGAGGGAGTGAGGGAAGAGGAGTGAGAATATGAGAGAATAGAGGGAGTGAGAGAAGGAGTGAGTAGAGGGGAGTAAGGTGAGTGAGGGAAGGGGAATGACTGAAGGAGCAAAGGAAGGAAAGAAGGGGAAGGGGAGTAAAGCAAAGGGACTGGGAAAAGGTGAGTGCGTGAGGAGAGAGAGGGGAAGGGGAGTTAAGGATGGGGAATAAGGATAAGTGAGGGAACCGGAGTAAGGGAACAGGAGTAAAGGAGGGTGATAGAAAGGCAGTGAGGTTGAGGAAAGAGGGATGATAGAGGGTGGATAAAGGCCAGTGAGTGCAAGACAAGGGGACTGAGGGAGTGAGGACATATAGGTAGTGAAGGAAAGAGTGAGAGAAAAGGACTGAATAAGAGAGCAAAGAAAGGTAAGTGAAAGAGTGTGGGTGAGTTATAGGGAGTGAGCGTGACAGAAGAGGAGTGTGAGACTGAAGGGATGGAGAGAGTAAGGCTAAGAGAAAAGGAGTGAGGGAAGGGGAGTGACAAAGTAAGAGGACAGAGGAAGTGAGAGAAGGAGTTAGTGAAGTGGAGTAAGGTGAGTAAAGGAAGGGAAAAGAGTGAAGGAGCGAAGCAAGGGAAGAAAGAGGAAGGGAAGTAAAGCAGGAGGTCTGAAAGAAGGTGAGTGTGGGAGGGGAGTGAGGGAAAGGGGAGTAAACATGCGGATTGAGAATAAGTGAGGGAAGTGCAGTAAAGGAACAGGGGTGTGGGTGGGTGAGAGAAGAGTAGTGAGGATAAGGAAAAGAGTGATGAGAAAGTAAATTTTGTATGTCAAACTTACCTTATAAGTAATGTAAACTTAATTACATATTTTTACTAAATGTAATATCTGTGGAAGAGAAAAAATGTAAGTTATAATATTTACAATATATATTTCACAATACAAGAGACAAGGCAGGAGATTAAAAGTCATAAAAGGGTAGTAAGAGATAAAGTAGGAGTGAAGGACACAGAAAGGGAAACAAAGGAATGGTGAAGGTTAGAGAGAGTGAAAAAGAAATAGAGGTAGAGCAAATTACTAAGAAGATAATGAGATGGATACATTCAGTGACAGAGAGGAAGAGAAGGAGAGAGAAATGAAGTGAAGGTGAGTAAGATACTATAGGAATGTGAGTTAGGGTAACTAAAGAAAGAAACGGGACTAAGGAAAGGGGAGTGAGTGACAGGAAAAGAGGAGTGAGTGAGGGTGGATTCATGACAATGAGGGATGGAAGGTGAGTGAAAGTGAGTATAGGGGCGTAAGACAGTGAGGGGACAATGGGAGTGAGGGTAACAAAGAGGGAGTGAGGGAAGAGGAGTGAGAATATGAGAGAAAAGAGGGAGTGAGAGAAGGAGTGAGTAAAGTGGAGTATGTTGAGTAAGGTAAGGAGAATGACTGAGGGAGTAAAGAAAGGAAAGAAGGGGAAGGGGAGTGAAGCAGAGGGACTGTGAAAAGGTGACAGCGGGAGCAGAGTGAGGGGAAGGGCAGTTTAGGATGGGGAATGAGGATAAGTGAGGGAAGTGGAGTAAGGGAACGGGGGTGAGGGAGGGTGAGAGAAGGGCAGTGAGGGTGAGTTAAGAGGGGTGATAGAGGGTGGAAAAAGGTGAGTGAGCGTGAGACAAGGAGAGTATAATATATATTTCATAATACAAAAAACAAAATAACTTGTACAACATGTTATATGGTTTATTTTTGCTGTTCTCAGAATATATTGAATTTCACTTAAAACAGTGAGTTCAATACTACTCATCATATGACAGCGGGCAAAAAAAACCACAATCAAAAAGATTGTGTTTAAAAAACCCATACAACGTTTCAATAAATAATGTAAAATTTAGAAAAAACATATCTTAACTCACTTTTGATCCACATACTTTTCCACGAGGCCAAATAGTATATGGAAAGTCCTTTTCTTTGGAAATTACTCAATAGTATTCTTAAACTTCCATTAACCCGAGTTTCTGAAAGAAAACCTCCAACATCTTTTACATCATGAAACAATAGTTATCTTTTCACTTCTGGCTTACTCATGATTAACATTTCCTATAATAATCATATCACTCACTATGTGATACACTTACACTACCTCTATGACAACTACAAGTTTTTTAATATCTTAATCAATCTCACTCATTAATTTTGAACAGCAGACTAAGTTTTATTAACCCCTCCAATCTTCATAGGCCAATTACCTTTCCTAAAATTTCGGGTGTAAGAATACTAGGTAAGAATTTGGTAACTGATAAGGCAAACGTTGTGTGAAAGTCAATTGAGGATCATTACAATTAGACCAGCCTTTTTGACATTTTAAATAAGCTGCGTAATGTCCTGATGTTGTCGAAGGACCATCATGTTAAATAGTTGCTGCAGTTGCAAAGGTTCTTCCTGAAATTAATAATTGAGAAGCCAGAAATTTTTTATTTAAAGTTGTCAATTTAGTTCCATCAGGTCTACATCGTTGGAACATTAAAATTACATACTGTCCATATCTTTGTATAAATAATGTTGATAGCATTGCAGATTTACATTGAGTACAGACCATGTTTTGATTTGCTTCTCTAACTAGATTATTAAAAGACACTGATTTGCAGTCTGGTAAAGTCAAATATATAAATCTTTCAGTGTCTATTGTAGTAGTACTTGAAAAGGAACAATTGTCGCAGTTATGCTGCCATTTATAAGAAAGGTCAAAAAGATTTCCTACATCTACACCTTCATCTTGCACTACAACAAGCATATACATTAGAAATTCCTGACAATCTTGCTGAATATTCTGTGAAAATTGATTTAGACCAGAACATATGTCTAAAACATTTCGAATTTCAGAAATACTTTGTATTTTTGTTCTATCACTGCTACATTTCTCAAACACAGAATTCAACAAACAACAAAATCTTTGATCACGATTTTCAACAATCTATTCTTGTACAGTTTGGAGAAAAAAAAACATTAACCACTATGTTGGCATAGAAGTTGACACCAGAACTGTTTTCAAACTGAAATCCAACAACATCTTTAACTGAATCCTTTTCCTTTCTGCTTACAATTACTGGTTCATCTACTTTTTTTCTTTTTGCTACAACTTCACTACAATTTTTCTCATTTCTTCTTTTTCGGCCTACTTCACGCTTTTCAAAACTTAAACCTTGAGATTTATGAATAGTCACTGCATATGCCAAAGAAACAGGAAACTGTTTTCGGCGGACATATACATCTTTCACAAGCAAAAACAGAGCAGAACAACGACTGATTTGTTGTACTTTGTCAATACCATCAAATTTAATTTTTATAAATTCAATTCCATCTCTATTTCGGTAATTCACAAAATCCACAACATGACCCATTGCTCCATTTACTAAACCTCTTTCCACATGTAAATTACGTCGTAAAATTATACGACAAATTAAAGATGCATACAGAGTCTTTTCCAAACCAGCAGTTTTAGATATTGTCTTCTCTAAAGAATCCAATTTTGATTTCAACTTTTCTGACAAAATAATAGTTGCTGCTTCATGCTCTATTTTATCAATTGCTTCCAGTTTCACAATCTCTTCATTTTCTAACTTTAAAATTTTGTTGTTGAAGATTGAACATTCTTGCAGAGTTGGCATCAAGCATATGACAGATTTGTTTTCAGGAATTTTCTTAAAATATTCTCTGGGAGAATGTTTTCGTTTGGAAACAAATTTGAAATTAATCGTGCATGTAAAGCTTCTTTGCCATGCTCACTTACTTTTCCAATTCTTACATCTTGTAGAATATTTTTATAATCTTCATCCTTTGCCTGTCGCATTTTTTGAAGCAGTTCTGCATATTTGAAATTTAACCATATGTTAACATTTCCAATGCTTCCTAAGCACTTCTGGTATCTTCATGCGTAAGCATTTTAAACACTGGTTGTCCTTTCACTGGAGTTAGCTGCAGTAGATCTCCAAAAACAATGATGTGTTTGCCTCCAAATAACACATCATACTCTGTTTTAAGAATTTCTTGCATTCTTAAATGCACAAAAGCAGGCATTACATTTGATACCATGCTTACCTCATCAATGATAAGAAGTTTCATTTTCTTTAGGACTCTTGAAACTTCACAACAAGCTTCTCCAGATAGCTTGTGGTATTGTAATTTATTATCATGCTCTACTGGCAGCATCAATAAACGATGCAAAGTTATCCCTTTAATGTTATGTTCTGCCATCCCAGTTGGAGCGGTAACAACACATGACAGCGATGACTCCGTTCTTTTCTGCAGATAAGTTGCAATTGCTTTAATCAGAATTTTTTTTCCAGTTCCTGCTTCTCCACTCACGTACAGTCAGACAGGCATAAATGATGTACATGAGCACTCTTTTTTCTCATGACATAAACCATGCTCAATCTGTTCCGTGACTTCGTCATATATTTGTCTCTGCTCAACGTTTAGTTCTTTTTCCAAATCTTCTAAGTTAACTACATCCTCCTGAGCTTGTTCCATGGCTCTTTCCACTTCATCCATGGCAGTGGCAGCTTCATTTTGAATAATTGGTCCTCCTAGTGGATCCTGACTCAATGAAGCAGAACTCTGACTGTCTTGAGAACTGTCTCTAGCAATCTCTGCTGCAATTGTAGTTTCTTGCTGTATTTCCTCGTTCAACATTTGCAATAAATTGATTTCTCCTTCTATTGCTATAGGGAATATCATCTCCTTCTACAGGTCTAACATTTTTTGAGGGGCACTTTTTTTGTTTGTAATTAGAGATGGGTTTTTTTTCTTTGAAAGAACATCTTTTTTTTTTTTACAATTCATTAATTTCCTTAAAAACTCCCTTGTTTGCTTACCAGGAGCATTTTTTTTTTCACTGAAGATTGTGTTTTGGATGAATCTTCTAATTCAGTTTTCTTGGACCATAAATGATGTTTATAAACTTTTTGTCGTCTTTCCTTCGTTGGCATATTCTTTTATCTTTCTATAGATGATTACAATCTGTGGTAAAGAAACAATAACATATTATAGACCTCTACTAACATACTACATAGCAATTACAATAAGTATACGATATAAACACTAGTTTACAACATAAGTAAGTTTATACCACATCAACTGCGTCACAGCAACAGTGCAGTACAGTTTCATTATTAATCTCACTCTCTGTCTGCACCATCTCACTCAGTGCCTGTGTCTCATGTCACTCTGTGCCTGTGTCTCATCTCACTCTGTGCCTGTGTCTCATCTCACTCTGTGCCTCTGTCTCATCTCAGTCTGTGCCTGTCCCATCTCTCTCTTTGTGTGTGTAATTTCTCTTTGTGTGTCTCATTTCACTCTATGCCTGTGCCTCATCTCACTCTGAGCCATCTAACTCTGTGCCTGTGTATCATCTCACTCTGTGCCTGCCCCATCTCTCTCTTTGTGTGTGTCATTTCTCTCTGTATGTGTGTCTCATCTCACTCTGGTAAATGTTTCATGGTAAAAAGTATGGCTTTAACATTTTTGACAAGGATCACACTGAGTGTCTGTATGAAATAAAGAATTATATTTTCACATTTTTCAATAATGTCACCTATGTCTGCTCACAGTTTACAACTCTAAGCTTAAAGGGTACTCTGTGCCTGTGTCTCACCTCACTCTGAGCCTGTGTGTCATCTCACTCTGTGCCTGCCCCATCTCTCTCTCTTTGTATGTGTCATGTGTCTGTTTGCTTATGTCTCATCTCACTCTGTGCCTACCCCATCTCCAGGGTGTGCAAAAAACAGACCACATACATATAAGGAAGATTGGTGAGATGGTATGACCACAGACACACATAGTGGAGGCAGAGACATACATGGTAGATTACATGTAACATTCTGGTCATGTGCCTAAGATCACACTGTGAGTCAAGCTTAATTTTAAATGAATCTGGGTGTATAATTTGCTTAGTTGATGTGTTTATAAATATGGGAATACATGTATTCTTGAAGTCAGTTAGGCTTTAGGATATGTACTAGTAGAGAATCTTAGGCAGCATGTTTGTCTGGCCTCTTAGTTCACAAATAGGCTGTAACCTGTGCAATAAATATGCAGGGCGTGCCGTTGAAATGAAAAAGGAATGTTATATCTTGCTTATATATATATGTGGTCTTTTTTTGTCAGTAGAGACAGTGAGATAGTATGAGCAGAGACACACATATTGCATGCAGAGACAGATATGGTAGATTACATGTAACATTCTGGTCATGTGCCTAAGATCACACTTTGAGTTAAGCTTAATTTTAATTGAATCTGGGTGAATAATTTGCTTAGTTGATGTGTTTAAAAATATGGGAATACATTGATTCATGAAGTCAGTTAGGCTTTAGGATATGTACTAGTAGAGAATCTTAGGTAGCATGTCTGTCTGGCCTCTTAGTTCACAAATAGGCTGTAAACTGTGCAATAAAGATCCAGGGTGTGTTGTTGAAATGAATAAGGAATGTTATGTCTGTTTTTTTGCCAGTAGAGACAGTGAGATTATATGAGCACAAACACACATATTGTATGCAGAGACAGACATGGTAGATTACATGTAACATCCTGGTCATGTGCCTAAGATCACACTGTGAGTCAAGCTTGATTTTAAATGAATCTGGATGAATAATTTGCTTAGTTTAAGTGTTTAAAAATATGGGAATACATGTATTCTTGAAGTCAAATAGGCTTTAGGATATGTACTAGTAGAGAATCTTAGGCAGCATGTCTGTCTGGCCTCTTAGTTCACAAATAGGCTGTAAGATGTGCAATAAAGATCCAGGGTGTGCTGTTAAAATGATTAAGGATTGTTATGTCTTGCTTATATATATGTGGTCTTTTTTTTGCCAGTAGAGACAGTGAGATAGTATGAGCAGACACACACATATTGCATGCAGAGACAGACATGGTAGATTACATGTAACATCCTGGTCATATTCCTAAGATCACACTGTGAGTCAAGCATTATTTTAAATGAATCTGAGTGAATAATGTGCTTAGTTGATGTGTTTAAAAATATGGGAATACATGTATTCTTGAAGTCAGTTAGGCTTTAGGATATGTACGAGTAGTGAATCTTAGGCAGCATGTCTGTGTGGCCTCTTAGTTCACAAATAGGCTGTAAGCTGCGCAATAAACATCCAGGGTGTGCTGTTGAAATGAATAAGGAATGTTATGTCTTGCTTATATATATATGTGGTCTGTTTTTTGCCAGTAGAGACAGTGAGATTGTATGAGCACAAACACACATATTGTATGCAAAGACAGACATGGTAGATTACATGTAACATCCTGTTCATGTGCCTAAGATCACACTGTGAGTCAAGCTTGATTTTAAATGAATCTGGATGAATAATTTGCTTAGTTGAAGTGTTTAAAAATATGGGAATACATGTATTCTTGAAGTCAATTAGGCTTTAGGATATGTACTAGTAGAGAATCTTAGGCAGCATGTCTGTCTGGCCTCTTAGTTCACAAATAGGCTCTAAGCTGTGTAATAAAGATCCAGGGTGTGCTGTTGAAATGGAAAAGGATTGTTATGTCTTGCTTATATATATATGGTCTGTTTTTTGCCAGTAGAGACAGTGAGATAGTATTAGCACAAACACACATATTGCATGCAGACACAGACATGGTAGATGACATGTAACATTCTGGTCATGTGCCTAAGATCACACTGCGAGTCAAGCTTGATTTTAAATGAATCTGGGTGAATAATTTGCTTAGTTGATTTGTTTAAAAATATGGGAATACATGTATTCTTGAAGTCAGTTAGGCTTTAGGATATGTACTAGTAGAGAATCTTAGGCAGCATGTCTGTCTGGCCTCTTAGTTCACAAATAGGCTGTAAGCTGTGCAATAAAGATCTAGGGTGTGCTGTTGAAATGAATAAGGAATGTTACCCTCCAATAGCATAGAGTGGAGGGGCGTACAGTGGAGCGGTGTAGACTGAGGTGATGTAGAGTATTATAGTGTAGAGCAGAGTGGTGTACAGTCAGTGGAGTGCCGCAGAGTAGAGTGGATTAGCGTAGTGTGTATTGGTGTATAGTGGAGTATCGTAGAGTGTAATACCGTAGAGGGCAGTTTCATAAAGTGGAGCGATGTATAGTGGAGTGTGTTAATTGAAACACACATAGCGTGGAAGAGTGTGAATGGATGTAGATTTAATGTAACACATTTGTAAATGGCAATGTTCGGTAGTATGTGTGAATAGTGTATGTGGAGTTGTAAGTTTTAAAAAATATAGTTATATATTGTGCCACCATATACCACAATAAGTTTGCGTTATACCACAGTACATGTCGATGAGAAGTTTGTATGTGATTGATTAAAGGCTGTGTTTACCAGAGATAAAAGGCAGCCATGTAGCCTTTAATACAGTTTTGCTGTGCTCTGGGTTCTGCTGCATTCTGGATTAGGGTCTTAGATATAGTAAGTAGTAGGTTTTATTGTGGTTCGCCACCGATTACCACTTTATTAAAGGGACAGTAGTAAAGACATGTTTTTATAATTTTCTATATATTTTATAGCAGTCTAAGGAGAACTGCACATTTTTTGAAGTTGCATGGTAATTAGTAGGTATTTGTTATTTCAGCACATCCTATGGAGGGGTGTGTACCCCTGGGCTCTACTCATGTCCTAAAAGATAGACTCCTCAAGTTACGAATCACAAAATGATGAGAAGAAAGTTCAATACATATTTTGTTTTATTTAAATCTTTGTGATAATTTCTTAGTTTTTCACATGTTCAGTTCAGGTAGCAGAACTTATATCATTATGACTGGATCATGATATTTTGGGTATTTATGGTAAAAGAACAATTGTAGCGCCCTACTGGTTCATCAAAAAATAGTGTGAATGTTCCAATCAATTTGTGGGCTCAGGGATGAACAATCATATAGAATATTCATGTTATTTGATTCATATAATCATATTCACATTTTGAAAGAGACGGGTTGATAAGAATATTCACAATGTTTTTTTGATAATCCAATAGAGTGCTACCACTGTTCTTTTATCATTATCGCCCACAAATTGATTGGAACATTCACACTATTTTTTGATGAACCAATAGGGTGCTACAATTATTTTTTTATCATTATTCATGTCAACTTTATCACCCCGTTTTCATTTTTATACATTCATGATGTGTAAAGCTTTATTTTCAGCCATCATGCCACGTTTGTCATTCTTATAGATTGTTATAATCGACAGATAACTGCCAAGGTAAGACGGTCAAACTATTTACTGCATGGGAATCACAAATTAGCCATATGGACACATGGTAAACAACATAATTAGTTACACAGGAAAATATAATTGTATTTTAAGGTCATTCACAACACTCTAAGATGGCCGCCAACAACACATATGTGAACCATATTCCTACATCGATGCAGACTACTAATGAACTTGGTTTAAACTCTTACGTCCACCCACTAACGGATTCACTACGCTGAACCGGAGATAACCAATCAGAATAGCCTGACGACTGGATCATAAGTTTTACCACATTGTTGAATTGCATGATTTTTGTGCTGTCTTCACCGGCAAATTGTAATATGCGTGCACGATTTATTAACCGGCACGAGAGGCATAATAACATGCACATAATTAAAACCTTTTAACACACGGGTTCGCATGTTTCCCGTTGCATGTAAACGTATATTTGCCATACCCTACCGAAGCATGTTGGTCATATCGGCTGTAATCACCCAAGTGCTTCTGACGGCAACATTACGACACTTTAATCACCCGATAACACAGTCTATAACACGGTCATCAAACTGTATCTAAAGAAGCTTGTCACAACTTAGGAATCACTTTTAGTTACTTGGTAACCCTCACACCACTTCTATTTGCTGACATGGAAGCATGGTTTCAACACTCGATTTATTTCAACACCACAGAGCCCAGTGAGGCAGTTTAGAGATGTTTCTCAACTTCCTTGTACGCATGATTTAGCTTATGGGATTTCATTCACTTTGATGTGTCACTATAATATCATGGGAAAGCATTCGAAAATGCACACATTTGTTGTCCCCTCATATTAATATACGTTTATTACAGGATTGTGCCCTGACGAAGTGTAAATACTCAAAATGCATTGGATATCATGATCCAGTTTTTATGATATAAGTTCTGCTACTTGAACTGAACATGTGAAAAACTACGAATTATCACAAGGATTTAAATAAAACAAAATATGGATTGAACTTTCATAATTTTGTGATTTATAACTTGAGGAGCCTATCCTTTAGGACATGAGTAGTGGCCAGGGGGACACACCCCTCCATAGGATGTGCTGAAATCTCATATTATACAATGTTGGAATGGAAGACGTTACCCCAGGAGCACACAACATATTGATTGTTTAAGCGTCTATTCTCTTGAACGTGGCTGTCACGCGTATCTAGTTTTAGTAATTTGTAGGTATTACCATGCTACTCAATAGACATTTCTGCAACTATTTAAATATGTTAAAGGCAGAAACTACACTTTAGTACACTATATTTGTACAATATAGTGTATTATAAGATATTTCTAATTTTTGAACTTATTTATTTATTTTTGGTACCGTCGTACTCCGAGGCAGTACCGCAGTACTCCGTATATATTTTTTTATTATATAGAAACTTATAAATATTTTTCTCTACCTTTTACTGCTACTTTACAAACGTGGTATTAGGTAAGAGAAAAATACTAAACTTAATATTTACCTAGAACTGAAGGCGTAACACAGAACACAGCAAAAACTAATTAAATACAACATGGCGGCCTTTAACTTTTGTAAAGGCAGTCATTAGCCAATCACCTAATGACTTTTCATCACTATGTACCATGGTACTTCTGCGAAATGCCGCAAAAGTTTGAGAAAGTACCACGACAATAGATAGCACTAAGTTAAAATACCTTATAACTTAAACAATATTTACCCTACTCACCTGTAGTACCCATAAGGCTTATCAGTACATCATAATGTCTAATCCTGCCAAATTTCATGTAAATCCGTTCAGCCCTTTTTGCGCGACATCCAAAGCATCAATCTATGAAAAATGCATTGGTGGAAAAAAAAGTTTTGGGACACCACTTTTATCTTTGTACCCCCTTGACCAATTACCGCAAATCTTTGCATCATCTGCCAATGTAAAAGGAAGAACCGGTCTGTAAAGATTTGTTATTTGTACACAAAGTTATTAATGATAAAAAATCTGAGGAGTTCCTATCTTTGATAACTCTAACTATATTGCCACTCTGTAAAATATAAATACATTTACTACTACAGTGCAAAGGTCAGCCTTCAATTTATTACCTTAGAAGTGTGATTTTCACTGCAGTGTTTTTCTAACCATGGGTCCTGATTCAATGGCGGGTTGTGAGCCGATTTTTGGTGGGTTGCAAAAGTTCTAGCAAAAAATAAAGATAACTTTAAATTCTGTATTTGTCTTGTCACATTTGCTCAAAGACAGAGGTCATTTGTCAGCCTATGTCTTCTGACAAATTTCAGCTTTTTGTAACACACAACAAAATGTAAATACCTGTAAATGAACTGTAAAAATTCAGCAGTTAGTAAAACAAAAATGAAGGAATTTTTTGGTAATTCTGAGGTGCGATGGAAGAAAAGAGTTTAATAGGCTCAAAACAAATCCATACCACTTGGTGGTGCACAAAGTATAAATATTGGATCACTGACAGAATATCGACAACAAAAATGTTGAGCTACAAAAATATCGAGACAAAAATATCGTTGTCCAAAATATCGAAGTCCTATCTTCATAATGGTAAGTACCAAAATATTAAAAAATATATCACAGTTAAAAATAATGTTTTTAAAAATATCGTTTTTTTAATGTTTAAAAAATAATGTAAAATAACGTAACTAATACATATAATTAAAAATAAAGATAGTTAGAATTATTAGAAAATCTATAAAACTAAATATTAAATATACATATATATAAAATATAATATATAAATGTACTTAATAACTTTAATTCATATTTTTTCAATAAATTATAAAAGTTAGAAACATATAAATATTTATAAATACATATATCTATACATACACCAGTAAAATAAAAAAATAAAACATGTATATATAATAAATAAAAATACAACAATATTTGTATTCTTTAACAATTACATTTGACACTACATTAACAGCAACAGTAGGGAAATTATTGGATAGAGAAGGGGATAAAATTACTATTCCCACTCCAGGGAGAGCAACAGTCGGGAAAGTGTTGGATAGCGGAGGGGAATAATTTACTATTCTCACTCCAGTAAGTATAACTGTAGGGAGCGTGTTAGATAGTGTAGGGGAATAATGTACTATCCCCACTCCAGGGAGTGCAACAGTAGGTAAAGTGCTGGACAGCGGAGTGGATATAATTACTATTCCCACTCTAGCAAGGGCATCAGTAGGTAAAGTGTTGGATAGCGAACGGGAATAATTTATTATTCCCACTCCAGTAAGTACAACAGTAGGGAAATAGTTGGATAGCAGAGGTGAATATTTTACTCTTCCCACTCCAGCGAGTGCAACAGTAGGGAAAGTGTTGGATAGCGTAGGGATAAAAATTACTATTCCCACTCCAGGGAATGCAACAGTAGGGAAAGTGTTGGATAGCGGAGGGGTAACAATTACTATTCCCACTCCAGCGAGTGCAGCAGCAGAAGAAAATATTGGAGAACAGAGGGGAATAATTTACTATTCCCACTCCAGCGAGTGCAACAGCATAGAAAGTGTTGAGTAGCGGAGGGGTAAAAATTACTATTCCCACTCCAGAGAGTACAACAACAGGGAAAGTGTTGGAGAGCGGAGGGGTAAAAATTACTATTCCCACTCCAGAGAGTGCAACATTAGGGAAAGTGTTGGATAGCGGAGGAGTAACAATTACTATTCCCACTCCAGCGAGTGCAACAGTAGAGACATTTTTGGATAGCAGAGGGGAATAATTTACTATTTCCACTCCAGTGAGTGCAACAGTAGGGAAAGTGTTGGATAGTGGAGGGGTAAAAATTACTATTCCCACTCCAGCAAGTGCAACAGTAGCGAAAGTGTTGGATAGAGGAGAGGAATAATTTACTATTCCCACTCCAAAGTGTGCAACAGATGGGAACGTGTTGGATTGCAGAGATTAATAATTTACTATTCTCACTCGAGGAAAATAATTCAAATTAATTAACAAACAATTAATTAATGTACATTTTTGTTTACATCCCACCATAATCCCCTATAAATGATACCACCAATGTTGTAAAACATAAAACACTTAACATCAATCATTAATAATTAAATATTAAATATTAATGTACAAGCACTTTAAAAACAATCAATAATACATTAACTCACACAATGAACACTAAATAATCACTTAAAATACATTTTAGAATAAGAAAATAAAAAATATATATATATTAAAATTAAATTACTTCCCTATAAACCCAGATCACGCTCTTAAAAAAATGACACACATTACATAAATATTAATTATTTATCAATGAATTAATAATTATTAATAACCAACTAATACATTATTAAAAATACATTACTTACCCGAATTAACAATCTAAAATCATAAATACTTAATTATTAATTAAAAATATTAATTCATTAATTATAATTAAATTACTTCCCACCCTATTCCCCTATAAACCCACAACCCGCCCCTAAAATGTTTTACATAATTATGATATTTACCAAATAATTAATAATAAACAACCAATTAATAACTAATTAATAATAAATGAATTACCACAATTAAGAGTATATAATATTGAATATATAAATATTATTAAATAAAAACAAATAATTATAATTAAATTACTTCCCACCCTATTCCCCTACAAACCCACAACCCATTACGGAACAAAAGACAAAATGGCAAATGTTAATTAAAAACATTTATGAACTTGTAAACATTATTATTACATGTATTACTATTAAATTACTTCCCACCCTATTCCCCTATAAACCCACAACCCACTACGGAACTAAAACGCAAAATTTACTTTAAAAAAATTTAATAACTTCTAAAAATGTAACACATATATTAAAAAACAAATGCAATACTTATACAAAAAAATAGAAAACATATATTTAAAATACACAATAAAATACATAATACTAAATCAAACAACTATATTTTTTAACAATGATATTTTTGCTAACTATATTAATTAATTTGATATTTTAAAAAACGATATTACTTACCTTCAACTCGATATTCTTGACAACGATATTTTTGTAGTCTGATATTACACTCAATATTAGTGCAAGTCGATATTTTCAACTCAATATTATGTCTATTGACCATAAATATTCAATGAAAACTGATTTTCACACATTATCATTCATGTGCAATATAGTTTTATCACTAAAACTGCATGTCTTCGCAAAAAAACACCTGCCTCATGTCCTTTAAAGTTAGGTGGGCTGCAAAAGTTTATAGCTCTAATAATTGGGTTGTGATTCCCAAAGGTTTGGGGACCAATGGTCTACGGCCTCACAGATTGCATGCTCCAGTTACTTTTTACATGGAAACAACTTTCCTTTTACTCAAGATGCCTCTTCACTGTGGTTTTACCTTATTACAGAAATGTAACCCCTTGCATTCTGGTTTTGAATCTTTTATAAAACAATTACACCTGAAAAAATCCAGAGGCATAAGCTACATCTGCAGCTACATACAGTATAAAAAGCTATTTATTTCCATGGATACGGGAGCGGAGGGGCATCATGACCCACCCCAGGCGTCTCTTCTCTTCTCCTCACGCTCAATGGCAATAAATAGCTTATTTCACACATCACATCTGTATACATACTAAACATACACACAATTACCTCTGGTAGTTATTTCTACACATTTAGGTGGCAGGCCTCTATTTTTTTTCCTTCTTTTTATTTTGTAGCATATGCTTGAAATAATGAATAATAACTAAGATCACATCTATTTGCCAATTCAGGACCTATTGACTTTGTGCATCTTTTATACTATTTTTTAATACGTCTCTAGATTCTCTCTTATTTAATCTTTCTTTAGAGGGCAATGGAGGCTTGCTACTGTAAAGAGCTGTGCCTGTGTATGGTAACAGAACACTGGCAGTTATCAGTAACCATGGTCATTATCATTAGAAAGCTATAACTGCACCCCCACCCACTGACAAAATGGGAAAGACAGAAGTCACTAAATTGCCACCTGCCTTTTGGCAAATCGGGGAGGCGTGGCTTCGACGCCAACCAAGATGGGTGTCGAACTCTGGAGCTCCGTGCCAGTGCCTCGCACAAATTTCCATTTTCCCCAAAGACTGCAGCTTTTCTGGAGAAAGGATGTAGGTTTGTGCCCTCTCATCCTAATGGATCCTCCTGAACACTCTGCCTGCCATTCTGCTGCTATTTTCATTTAAATCGCAAGACTTTTTTTTCCCTCATTGCGGCCACCATTTGTTTCAAAAGGCATCAAGATGTTTTTTTCTCTTTTTTCTTTAAAATTACTGCTTAAGTGCTCATTGCCAGTTATTTTTAGTTGGGCAAATACATATGATATAACTATTATCCTCCTTGGTGCTATTTCAGCTCTGAAGACAATATGAATACAATATGAGGGTTCTGTCAGCGACCGCCATTTTGTGACTCCTTCTCTTGCACCTAATAACCAACTTCTATTTTTCCATGAAGCGTTTGATGACTGTTACATCAAATTGAATAAGCAAGCTTTTCTTTTTTTCATTAACCACTTTGAAGTTCCTTTCTTATTCATGAGACATGATGTGCTCTGTTCTTCAACGACAGCCTTACAATCATGTTCCTTGAATGTTCCATGTGCTGTTGCGCTTTCTGCAACGCAAGAAACCAGGATCTTTTTCAGCTATTTTGATCATCTACATGTGAGGACTTCCCAATTTAAAATGCTTTGACGCCTTTTTCTGTGTTTTTCACATTCAATTTTGCATATATGAAATAATTTCAGGCTATAAGAAGGTTGACCTTGCGATTCTTTACCCAGATTAGACTTGCTTTTATCCTCACAAATCACTTAACTTTGCTGCTCAATGCCAATACCATTTATGAACTTCTCCTCTTTTTCTATGGTGAAATTAAGAACCCTTAAACATACTACGTCTTCTAAATCCATTGTGCATTCAGACTCTGATTCAGCTCTCTACGACATGGAAGACGGTTCTCCTAAAAAATCTGATCATCCATCAGGCACCATTCCAAAGTCACATCTTCCAAGCAAATTACCTGCGATTTCTACCAAAGGACCGAAAAAGGATCCTCTCTTCAGTGAACACATCTTCAGCATCCATGGATTTAATTCTTGAGGAAATTTGTGCTTTGAAGCCTTTCATGGAGGAAACCACTAAAACTCTGCAACATTTGGATGATAAATGGTCTTCGTTGGAATCTCGTAGGCTTGTTGTGGAACAAAAAGCGGACTCTATTCAAAACTCTTGTTCAAGAATTTCAATTTTGGAGTCGGAAATATCTCTACTTAAGAAACAGTCGGAGGATTTAGAAAATCGCAAACGCAGAAACAACCTTCGAATTTATGGTCTTCCAGAAAATATCGAAGGCTCTAATCCAACTATTTTCTTTCAAACTTTTCTGCCTAAGCTGCTGGAATTGTCTTCTACTACTTCTCTTAACATCTAAAGAGCTCATAGATTGGGGCTCAAGATTTCTGCGAAACCTCGTGGAGTAATCATGTTTTTCTTGCAATATACAGACCTTTTGTAAGTCTTGTCTGTAGTCAAGTCCAAAAAACTGATTTTTCGGGAGGGTCATCGACTATTTTTCTCTCAAGATGTAGCCAAGGTCCCAGCTGATCGCCGCAAGAAATTTCTTGATCTTCGACCACAACTGCGCTCCATAAACACCAGAATTGAATAAGTTCAACCCTGCATCTTCAAGGTCACCTATAAGGAAAAGACTACTACATTCATTGATCCAGCTGTCTTGCAGGAGTTCCTCCATCAACATGGAGCTGTGGCTATGGACACTTCAAAATCTATTTGACTTAATATTTTGACTCGTCTTGTCTGATTATTTATTGTTTATGTAATTCCTTGATTTTTGTTTTGCTCTATTTTATATTATATAAAGACATCTGATCAATTACTTTTGTGTGATGATGATTATTTGTTTTTGGTGGCGACTGTAATCAAGTTCATAATCCCATATTAGACACACAATCCCCAGTTAAATTTGTAAACACTAAAATGCATTCGCAATTTGCCTCCTCCATACGCCGGAAATCTCTAGTTGATATCTGGCGGCTATGTCATCCAGACCTTTGAGAACACAATTACTACTCACCCCCACATCAATCACAATCTTGTATTGACTACCTCTTTTTAAGTAAATTCTTAGCTCAACATGTCCTTCAATCTGAGATAGGTTCTATTTACATATCAGCTCATTCTCCGGTTTTTGTTGATTTTGATCTGATACCTTTTTTCCCACGTGCTGGCAGATGGCGTTTTAATAATTTGTTACTCGTAGATCCTAATTTCTCTAGCCAATTCAGTTCTTTTACTTCTGAATATTTTGCTATTAATACAACTCCGGAGTCCTCCCCTATAATAATGTGGGACTCATTTAAGGCAGCCGCAAGAGGTTTCATAATGAACTATGTCTCACAAAATAAAAAAGTTTTGAAAAACAAACTACTTAATTACTCTCCAAAATTAAACAATTATAATATACTTATTATCACTCCAATACTGAATCTTCTTAGACAGATCTTATCGATGCTAAACTGATCTTTAATAGACTATCCCCGAAAGCTGCTTCTTCCGACCTTTTGAAAAGTAGCTCTTGTTATTAAGGTGGTCAAAATAAAATGGGTAAGTTACTGGCTAATTACTTAAAAATAAGACAAGACAGAACTAGAATAGAATCTTTGCAAAGCTCGGATGGAACTTTACTTTCTAAAGACGATGATATAAAAAACTATATACTCTCGACACTTCAGATTTATCCTCTTACTTGCATTCTATCAATTCTCCTCCTTCCCAACATATTGATTTTGATTCGTTACCAACTGATATCACACTGACAGAAATTACTCGCGCTGTCTCAGTATTACCAAGATGTAAAGCCCAAGGACCTGATGGGTTCACTGTAGAATTTTATGAACACTTTTCTAAACTTCTCCTTCCAAGCCTTCTCCTCCTATTTAACTCCTTCATCACAACCGGTTGCTCTCAGGGCACTTTTCAAGAAGCCATGATATGTTTAATCCCGAAAGACAATAAAGTTGCCTCTTTATGTAGAAATTATTGTCCCATTTCTTTAGTGAATACAGACTATACGATTTTTGAAAAACTTTTAGCACTGCGTATTGACCCCATCTTACCTGAACTTATTGGACCAGAACAATCTAGCTTTGGTAAGGGCCGATTATCCTCCAACAATTCCAGAGTCTTTTTCAGTGTTCTTAGCAAGGCCTCTTCTTTGGACTATCCTCTTGCTGTTATAGCTTTAGATGCTGAAAAAGCGTTTGATAGGATTAGATGGACTTTTATGTTTCATAATTTAAAATGGATAGGTTTCCCACACAAATTGATTTTTTGAATTTCTTTATTATATTCTGGCCCTGGAGCTTCTATTTTCGCTAATGGTAAAGTCTTGGATTACTTTTCTCTCTATAGAGGGGTACCACAGGGATGTCCATTATCACCTATGTTATTTATAGTGGCATTGGAACCATTTTTAACTACAATTAGGCAGGACACACAGATTACTGGTTTCCAACTAGGTCCACCTCAAGTTAAAATGTCTGTTTACCCGGACAATATCCATTTATATTGTTCTAACCCGGATACCTCTCTTCCTCCCTTTGTCCATCAGGTTGATATTTTCTCTCGGTTATCAGGTTACCGCATTAATCGGGATAAATGTGAAGTACTGCCCCTTAATGTTTTATGTCTTAAACACTATTTTCTTCATACTGGATTTTCCTGGCAACCCCCTAAGTTAAAATATTTAGGCATGTGGTTCTCTTTGACTATTTCAGAGACTTTAAAATTTAATTTTGATCACATTATCAAAACATTAAATGACAACATCACTAGGTGGCACCCTCTTTTTCTCTATTGGTGGGGAAGATTGACTCGATTAAGATGATGCTTTCTCCTTTAGTTCTATATACTCTCTCTATGATTTCTGTGCACAATCCGGATGCTATTTTAAGAAAATTAATTAATCCTTAATACAATTTCTTTGGAAAGACAAACCCTCTAGAATAGACTTGCCCTCTCTAAAAAAAGGCAAACTTAATGGAGGTCTTAAATTCCCTGATTTTAAATCTTATCATTATGCCTTTTCTCTAAAACAAGCTTCCCGTTGGCTTTCTTCTAACTTCCTTACGCATCTCCCAGTATGGATATCCATAGAAACATTTCTCGTCTCCCCTTTTGATTTCCATGAGGCACTAGCCTTCACTAATATTAACTCATCCTTACGCTCTTCCATTATTTCTCTCACTCGTAAACTTTTAGTTCCTCTTTTACCTTCTTCTTATCCTTCCACTACTTTGAAATCTCATCAACCCATTTGGCACAATAAATTATTACGTATCAAAAATCGTACCATTTATTGGAAATCGTGGGGATCCAAAGGTTTAATCTGGATCTCTCAACTCTTGAATACTACTGAACCCTTATCTTTAACTGAACTTCAAACTAAATTCTCTCATCCCAATTCCTTTAAATCACAATATAACCTTCTACTTCCCTCTCTCAATCACTATCTCCTCACACTTCCGGTTAACCCCAATCTTCCTATTGCTTGTTCTACAGTTTTTCCCTTATTAGATACTTCACCCTCTGCATCTTCTATTTATAAATGTTTATTATTACCTCCAGAAAGACATAAGTCGAAGACTGAATTGGCATGGGAAAAAGATGTAATACAGTGCTGGCCTCCATTTGGGATAAATTGTGGCTTAAAATCCATAAAACATCAAGAGCTGCCAATACTACTCAAACCCTTTATTTTGTTTTTCAACGTCTTTCTCCTGCAACATTAGCATCTTTTTCTCTGGATACCCCTTCCACCTGTTGGTCTTGTCCCTGTTCTAACGCTGATTTAAAACACTTGCTATTCGACTGCCCTAACATTTCCCAGTTCTGGCAATCAGTTTGGTCCCAAATTAATTAGAATTTTAGAGTTAATGTTCCCTTTTCATTACCCAAAATTTCTTACGCTCATTATCACCTCATTGGCATCAGTCACCTTCTAATTGTAGCTATTAGATGTATTAATAGCCATAGCCTTCCATTTGATAACCTCAAACTGGAAACAAGCAGATAAAGTTACTTTTAAAGCTTGGTGGAATGCCATATGTTTTTATCATAGACTCAACACTAATAATGTCACCCCAATTTCTCTAGCAATTAAGAGATCTTTTATGGCTTCCTCTCACTACACACTTATCCTGGTCCGCTTCTTCAAAGTATTTCTATTGTTAGTGAAGTAAATTCATTGGCTGATGTCCGGTAACCACAGTGATTCACCATGTTGTCTTTTTCTCAACATATTAAGATATTATTGTTCTATGCCTATGTATTTATATTGCAATATTTATTCATTAAGTATTTATTATGCATACAGTGTTTAACTTAATATTTACTTTTTTTCTTAATCTTTGTAGTGACATATTATATTGCTTTTAACTGACCCCTTCCTTTGCCCCTTTGCTTTTTACTTTTCCCTTATGTTTATTGTAGCCATTATTTCTCCTACCCCCTTTATATTATTCTGATGTTAACTAAGCTTTGTTACGTTTATTGTACTGTTGTTCTTTTTTTCTCCAGTTTTCAATAAACTCAAACTTAAAAAAAATATATGTTAATTACCTTCCCTTGCGCACAACATGGAGGGGATGGGACACACCATCCCAAACATTCTTGCAGCCATGTAACAAATAGCCCTCCTAACTAATAGGTAAAGGTGGGAGGGAATACCACAGCATCTAACAGCTGCCCCATAGAGGATGGAAATTTGATTAAAAAGAGTGGTTTCCCTTCAGCACCTGGTGAAATTCAGAATGGGGTTTGTGATCTTCAGATATCCCCAACCCTCCCCCACCCTCTTTAAACTTGTACAAATTGGGGAGAAACATACCCTTTTAGCCTTGGTTGTATGGTGCACAGCATAGGGGTAGGTCAATGATGGTCACTAATGCTTGGTACCATTTATGTTCAGGACTCAATGGGGCCATCGCCCCCAGTACAGATACCTCCACCAAGGCTCACTAATGCTTTTCTATTTTGATGTTTATTATTGCATGAGGCCATGAGGAATACTAATGGTGGATTCTTTAAAGGTTATTAAGGCTGTCTGCATTGAATTTTATCATTAAACATCAACTTTTATTTTCACTACTCTTTCTGGTAAGCAAACAATTGAAGAGTGAAATGATTGAATTGTCAATAAAGTACAGTCCATCGTTTTTGAGCTAGCTCACCATCAACTTGGATTATTTTCCAATATGGATGGTCCAATCTGCTCTTCCAGTCAGGGTCCCCTCTCTTCAGGACAAGAGTAATCCCAGACATAGTCCTACAGCACCCACCACAGCATGCACATGACCTGTCACTCCTATTGGTCACACTAAGGGCAACAGAAAAGTAGTAGGTGAAATGCTTGGATTGGATCACCTTTCAGCTTGTCATTTCTTGTGTTCACTGTCTCTCCCTGCAACAAATACTGGGACCCCCTCAACAGAATATACTTTAACAAGGCCAGGGAGACGAGGGGAAAACAACAATGAACCACAAAAAATAAACTCCCTAGCGACCTAGATGGTATTACCTATTACTTCACAATACATTACATACTGGGCTAGTGAACTGAAAAGACAATAATATTTTACATTATCATTTCAACTTTTTTATTTATTTTTACTGAATCTTGATTCATTGATTTAATTCATTTACCATCTTTATAAAAATACATATTCATAATATATACAAAAAAGAAATTTCTACACACAAAATCTATTCATACCCAGGTAGAGAACGACCCACACATACCACTCATACACATATATGCATTCCATTCATAACACATCCAAGACTCTACAGGATTGTCCCAAATTGTGCTTTTAGTTGGTTCTAATCTCAATGGCCCAATATTGGGCTACTGCTCAAGAGTAGGTTTGAAAAAGGACACGGTCTCTCCCTGACCATCCTTGACATAATCTCAGCCATTTTACAGGTAGACATCGAATTTCTAAGAAGACATTGGCAACATAAGTGGGACCTCTGACAACCCCTGAATGATGATCCAGGCCCCAAGGTGCTTGTATTATTTACCAGTGCAGATTCACAATATCTACCTTCAACTACCCCTGGTAATGCGGTTAAATGGAGAGGTCCTTTTTCCTGTTTGATAGAAAGTCATAATTTGGCTGTTCTCAAAAGGAATAAAGTGTTTGTGACACTTGAAATTGGCGACTGGTATATCACCGTCTTAATAAATTGCCATGTAGCTCAAAATGGAAAAGAGCCTAAAACTTGAGTGAAATACAGAGTTTTATCTCCTTTCAAATTCCATAGAAGTCTGACTTGGCTGCTGATGCCAATATGAAGGTGAGATCACTGTTTCACGAATTTGCATTGCTCCTAAATACTCAGTTATCAAACCTTTGATAAAAGCTATTTTTCAACTTCCTATTGCAAAGTGCCAATAAAACATACAGTGATCTATCAACATCCAATAAGAGGGTTCTTCAGCTTACAAAGTTGGGTTGTCGAACCTCAAATAGCACAGCCAATGGTCATAATTCTGGGGCACATTGCAGTCAGCACGAAACAATGGCTGAGATAAACTCAAACATTCCACTGATTACTTTTTTGTGACAGTTATGCCAATGCTGTTCCATCGAACTCAAGCTGCACCTCACTGATGCTACCCAACAAAGCAGAAATCGCTCTAGAGTTGGTCTAGTTCCTGTTTATTGGGGACACAGTAAGCATTCCAGGATAAACTGTAGGTCCAAAGCCAATTTGAAAAAAATGATGGACTGGAATGAGATCCAGAGTATTTACCAGTGACTGAGATAATTAAAAGTGTTCTACGTGTAAAGTGAGAACCTAGCTATACTGCAATGACTCCTTTTGAACTGTTTTCTGAGGATAACTTTAATTAGGCATAACCATAAAGATTCTGAAAGCAATATGGGAACATACAAACAATTGTAATGAGCTATATAGATGCAGTTAACATTCGCGTATGATTGCATCGTATCAATTTACTCAGCAAACCATCATGCCCTACAGTTCTCTATGGTTTAAAGGCCCTGAGGATCCGAATACAAGTGATGTAGGTCATTTGCTGAGGTATTTCCACACCCAGAAGTATTGATATCATTAGGGACTGGTATTTTAGAGTTGTAGAAATACCAGGCCATTACGAATTTTGCACTTGTAAATGAGTGATAATAATGGAATTTAATGTCTCAACATGTATTTCACTATTACTAGTATTTATAGAAGTTTAGGTTTTTGGGAAAAAAACTTGCAAATTAAATTTGGACCATAACTCCAGTTGCAGACCAAATATTGAATGATGAGTTACTGAGAATGAGGCATAAATTATTTTCACTAGAGTCCCATAACTAAAGTCATACACAATTATACTTATAGGATCTATCTCCGAATATCAAACAACAGCTTCACATTATCAATCAACTTTTATAAAGCAATGGTAGCCTTAGGAATCAGTCATTTTTTACATATCCTTCCCTTCACACCTTTGCAGAAGGCTCTTCTTTTATTGTGTATTACCTACACCCCAGAGGGCCACAAGAGTTCTTAATATCTTGAAACAGTTGTGTTTCATTTTTTAAAAATAATACTTTGCACACAAGCGAATACAAAAAGCTTCAATAACATTATGAACATTCACACCGAACTCAATAAAGATTTCAATACAGAATTTGTTAAGATATCTTATATTTTAAATAAGTACATCCTTATTAAATATAACTTTTACATTGAGCTGATTTACACGCTTTGATTCTTTTAAATCTCACAACTCAAATAATCAAGCAAAGCCCACATTTAGGAAACAAAATATAATTAAACAAAAGTTTCCAAAAATAGTTTAAAACCAAAATAGTGAGGAGTTGTGCCATGAAATAAACAATATTTTCTTGAGAAAGCATTGATCCAGCGCAAGGCTAATGCCAGTTCAGGGATCAATATTCAATAATATCACAGAACAATGGCCCATACACATTCACCCAAATCCCTGATGTGCTGGGGTCAATTCTTATACGTTCAAAACAGTTCCTCTAAAATCCATATGCGACGTCATAAAATGCTTATCTAACTTATACATCAACTTTCCCTCTAGTTGGTCGATTAACCAATTAATTGAATAGTTGATGGTAATGATAATACCATCTAACTAACTATTCAGTCAGCTAAATAATCACAGACTCTCTGTAAAGTTAATAAATGTTTTATCTCACATAAATGGTTAATGCTCAATGAAATTCACAAAGAGGAGAAAACATCAGCAACTTCAAATGAATACAAACTCATCATACAAGCTGTGACTTTGTGCATGAAAGAGTGGATAGATTACGAGACAAAAGTTTAAGCAAAATGTAATGTGAAACAAAATACACCTAACGGAGGGGATAGATGAAGAGGCAATAGTTTAATCTAAAATAACACGTATCAATATTCCTATGACGGAGTGGATAGGTGAAGAGAGAAAAGTTTCAGAGACAAAATACATGTGCAAGTAATTTTGCAGGAATGAGTCAGAATAATACAAACCTAACGGTCTGTGGAAAACCCCTTCCTTGGCCTAGGTGATAGTGGGGTTCCCTGAAATAGAATCAGGGAACAAAGATTTCAGAACCCAGGAGCAGGACAAGGACAGGAACAGCTAGGCTTCTCTGCAAACCGACGAACAGCGATGCATTCACCCGTCTTCTCTCCCTCCCCACAATTCTAAACGACACCCCTAAAGGCACCCCAATTATACCCTAAAACCTTCATGCCTGTCCACATCAGTTGAAATATTTCACGTAACTCGACAGGGGATTGGTGGGTTTGGGAGGTGGTGTTGTCACACCACGGTGACTTCATTCAAACTTTGGGCATATTCAATGTTCTACACTCATTCCCATGATTTATAATTGTTCCATTCACACGATTTAATACATGTTACAGTTACACATAAATTAAAGCAATATCTGCGGAAGAAGTCTTCTAGTCCCGCGGTCAGTCTCATCCCTTGGCAGACAATCATCACATTGGCCTTCAATCCTTGCATCTCTTCTGCTGTGCTCAGTGCTTCTGTCTTGCCTTTGAAAGATCAATTTCACTCATTTGTTCACCCCTCTTCTATTCGGCCAGGTTAAGAAAGCTGGTGTTTCATCCAGCTCACTATAACAAATGGAATAAGAACATTAATTAATTATATGATAATGCATTTTTCACTGTTTACCACCCACCTTTGCATTATTCCTCATTAGAGTTACCTAGCATAAGCTTTAAGCAAAAGCGGCATTATTTATTATTTCAAAGCAAGATGCAACATGCAACTATGAAATGCACATGCGGCCTAGTCATGCATTATTTCTTGTTTCTTTCAAAGCATACGTATAAATACGGTTTTAGTTCTTTCATATATTATTTCTCATTAGTACATACATGCACTAAGCTATTTCCCTCGTGTTTGGGTAAGGTGCACATTAGTTCTCTATTACTGCTTACTTTTTAGTACGCATTATGGGAGTGTCAATTAGAGCAGGGTTTTTTTGCGAATCCATGATCCATCAGCATTGCCCTATTGATTTATTTGTTCAGTGAAACTAATATTATTCAAAACAAATGTCGACTGGTAAGGCATATTTGTTTCAATTTCCAGGCGCTCTGAATACAGCGAGGTTTCAGTGAGTTGAAATAGTGACCTTAAAGAAAAAAAAGTTTGATTGTATTTATTTTGTAGGGTGATGCAGCAGTAAAGAGGTTACAAGCTTGCTAAAAGGCCAAGTAATGTTCCTACATAAATCTCCATTAGCATTATGCTGACAATTGAGAGTGTTGTTTGCATGGAGCAGTTGCCCTCCCTGTCTTTTTACAGCTTCCTTTCAAGCTTCCAGTGGGCTCAGAACATTGCTTCTGCATTTCATCATTTATGACATTTTCGATGGGTGCAATTACTCAGTTAATTTTCAGAACAAGCATTAAGCAGTGGAAGAAAATCTTACTTAAGCTTTGCAGTGAGTCACCACACAAAGCTCATTGTTTACTTCATTTTGAGTTCAGCTTGAAAACATGAAATGGCAAATGGCGCAAATGTAGAAGGGTTTTGCATACTTATAACGTAATGCCCTTTCGGTTAAACATTGACATTGTAAAAAGGTAATTTCGCAAGATTTCAATGGAATAGAATGTAACTTAAAATTGATGAGATACCATGGGTAGGCCTGGAAGGAAGCGTACTGGAATTAGACCACCACCAAGCAGCATTCAACAAAGTGCAGGGTTTTAAATGTCTAGTCTGGTGTTTCCTGACGCAACATTATTAAGCGATGCCAAATAATTTAATCAGCTTCTGATAACAGAAACAAACCTACATCCAAATTTGATTTGGAAAAGTAGCAGGATAAAAATAGAAACAACTCTAGAAAGTAGTCTCTTCATTTAAAGGAATTATTATTTTATCCACAAATCCAAAGGGTTGAGAGCATGTTTACAGGCATGTTTAAAGGCAATTTTCTGTGATGTGGTGTATGAGAAACTCGTTAATTGTCCAAAAGAAGAAGAGCACTGAACCTGTGTTTGCTTGTGTGGAAAACTCTAACGCCGAATTCCTATTGCCCCCCCCCCCCCCCTACCACATACACACAGACACAAATACTCCCCTGGTAGAAATGCATGTAACAAAAGAGTGCAAACCATGAGAAAAGACAAGGCCACACCAGTTATTGTTGGAGAGAGCTTGGCTGCATGTTTTATTAGTAAGCAAAACAAAATTGGGTTAATTTATGGGCGCTCCAAGGACGGCCAGAGGATGAGCACCTATGCTGACCACCCACCTGATTAGCCAACGAGCGCCTGGACTACACACCATGGGGCGCTATACCTTTTTGGGGTTTCCCACACTGTGGGCCCCATAGAACAGAACTCACATGCAGTGGCGGAGCGGTACGGGGCAAGCCTTCACTTACTTAGGTTTACAACTGACTGTGGGACTAGGGCCCAAAGTAATTAACCCCTGGCCCATCCCCCAGTTGCCCACTACCTCTGGAAGTGACTTCTGCAGCTCAGAGGGAATAGACGAGTACCCACAAGTCAGGTAGTCACGGGGGAGGGGTGTGCCTTGGGGCAGGGGAATGCAGCACCAAACACCTGCCCACCGAAATTGGGAGCCAGCACGTGACGCAGGCAGCTCCATTCCTCGGCATCCAAAGAAGGCCTTACTGCAGCAGCATTCTGCAGTGAGGTGCCTTGTGACATAGCTGTGTCCGCAGGGCCTTAGTGCCGTCATTGTTGCCGTAGTTCCTCTACCCCTGCCTCACCTGGGTTCCACCTTCTGTGGTACATGGTTTTTAGAGGAGATTGAGCTGGAGCAAGCTCATAACTAGGTTTGCATGACTTCACGGTGGTATGAATGCTTGTAGGTACTTGTACTTGTGGCTGCTCCAGCAGGTGTAAATGGCATTGCCATTGTTACAATTGTATGGTTCCATGCGGTCAGGTTTCTATCATGAGGGAGCAGAAGTGAATGATGGCAAGGCTTATTTTTTCAGTGTGGCTGCTTGCCTGCGACCAACATTTTGCCTTTTAAACACAGCTGTAAATGGAAAATAAATTACCATGATTTACCATAAGTTAGGGTATTGTGGGGTCAAACCGTGGCATCGTAAACGTGGAGGAGACATGGGGGCAGAGTCATGGAAAGTGGAGTCTGACAGTCAACTTGTAAACGTATATGTATTTTTTTAAGTTTGTCGAAAATAAAGAGGCAACAAGGAGAAAATCTGTTCTGGGTTACATAATTGGTTACAAACGGACTGCTTTTCAAAACATCTTATAGGGGAAAGGCACCAGCTGAAGAGCTCTTTGTGTACTCACCAAACCTCAGGGGTTGATAATGACAGTAAGATAACTTTGGTGGTTACTGCACTTGCTAACGAGATCTTTGAAATACCCAGGGTGAAGTCTGATTTATCCCCTAAAAAGTAAGTCCCGTCAAAGGGCACGCCCTTAAGGAAAGACTGGACATCGATCAAAAAAACAGCTGATTTCACAAAGGAATGGCATCAGACAATGACTCTAGTGCCAGTGGCTTACCCAATGGAATCTGCGGTATCTAGGGCACAACAGATGGCAAATTTAATGGCATCATAGCCATACCCTATGGCCGCGATCAGCCCAGGATGCAGTTCTTCTTGGACACCTGGGAAGACTTGAAAGACAGAATTCCAGAGATTATGGAAATAGCGGCCCAAAGGTCAACAGACATTGAACGACTGGAGAGCATAACTTATGGAAAAAATATTCTTTTTCTAAATGTCTTTACTCGTTTAGACTTCCTACCTGGGGGAGGAGTCTGGAAGGCATTTTGGTCTTTTTGACTGGTGGAAGCTTGCACCACCAAGCTCTCATGGTGTAAAAGCGTGATCACCATGGGGCAGGGCGATGGTGGTGCACAATCTTACAATTCACAGGGGCACCAAAGCAAGGTTTTGTCCTGGCCCCTATGAGGGTGTTGTCAAGTGCCTCTTGAAAGGGCAACATGGGCTCAGCATTTGTTTTCACCGTATTGACGATATGAGGTAGAGAACTTCGGCTGCCCTCTTCATGACCATCATGAAGGAGGCACCCGTTATCTTCACGGAAGGGTTGCACAAGTTCCTACATCATATTCATGGTCAGAGCCCATCCTAAACAAGAAGTGTAGTGTATGAGACATGCCCTTACAGAACCAGGGCATTAAGTGGCTCAGAAGAAGCGGGCAAAAGCTGGGATTCAATGGATGAGCATGGTCTGGGTCAAATTCGGGGTAGTACTGATTTGGAGTCAGAGAGTACAATAGGATTCACATCAACCTTCGGTGTTGATGGACTAGACATTAACATTTAGGGAACTGGCAGGGGCTGCGGAACCGGAGGTGGAGTCGGCAAAGTCTCTGGTATAGGTCAAGCAGTGGTAATAGAGGGACCAACTGGCACCAAGGGTGACTCCACTGTTACTATCCCAGATGGAGGACTTCTCAGATCTGTGGGTCCTACACCTGATGGTGCTGGATTACCAGCTCAGTTTACCAAACTCAACTGGGCCCATTAGCATACACACATTGAACCGGTAATCCAGCTTAACTTCCTGCCAATCAGAATTTTATTTCACTTTAGGACTTATACCTGTACACCATGACCTACTAAATTCTTGTCACTTTTGCTCTAAGTCCTAAATCTAGGGATCAGGGAGTTAGAATAATAGGTAGCAATTTGGCATTTACCTTCATGGAAAATAACCACAGACTCGGGAAGGTTTTCAACACTTTATCTATTCAATATTTTATGAGTCAGGTGCCACAGTAGTGAAATCAACGACTTTGTCAGTAAGAAAAACAATTATTAAAACATAAATATTGCAGGACTTTAAGAAAATGCCTATATACATTGGTACCTGGGAAGGGTGGAAGAGGAAAACGATATAAGGACATACCACACAGATTATATTTACCTAGAACGGTGCGTAGACCAACCCTGGCCACGGGCTGGGACAAGAAGAAGAGCTCCCAACTAATCAAGTACCAACAGGACAGAACAGGTGCAGGACAGGACAGGCAACCTCCGCTAAGTGCAACAACAGCGTCACACCCCTCTCTACGGCTACTCTCGGACCCCGACTGGGTAGATCGATTCTTCCCCCTCAGTAAAACTCCAGATTCTTCTGTCAGAGGGCTCGACTAGCACCCTGCTCTCGAAATTCTACTTCAGCATACGTTGGGTCAGTGACAGGTTTGTGACAGGTAGGACAATCAAACTGACTAAGCCTACCTTAGTTATACCATTTCAGAGTGTGTACCACCCTCTGTTGTAAATTCCATGAGTTTCCTTTTTTTGATTAGTCAAAAAGAAGAGGAGAGGTCATCACACCATACTAGTATGAGAATATTTCCATTCAATATAGTTGATCAATTTTCCCGCCCACAATTTACTTTCCCATGATTTTATTCCACCCAGCAATATTAGTTTCAATTTCATATACAATGTATTCAAAATCATTTAGTTTCTTCCTTTCCTAGGGTCACACGGTCAGGTTCCCAGGAACATTGCGAGTAAGTCAGGACTTGGCTGCTTGTCAATGTCAGCGGCTTCAAGGCTTTTTATGTTCAACTGGGCAGACGCAGCCCTTTCAAAATTTAGTTTGCGACACCCTTCAGGCCAAAATACGAGCTATTAATGAAGTCAAAGAGAGACACATTAGAATACACAAATAAATGAATGCACTGTATACCACTTATTTCTACTCTAACTACATTATTTTATTTTCACTATAGCATTAATAGTTCAGCAGAACATACAATTGTTAGTTTAAGCAGGAGCATGTGCATTAGTATGCAAAGCATGGAACGGCCATCTTGGCACTAGTGCGCAGCTGCAAGAATTCCCACCAAAAGCAAAGATATGTCACATAACGTAGATGTGGCAGAGGCATGCGCAGAAAGATTCACACGTTTTCAGCAGCCATATTAAGACACTCGGGTTACTGTTAGTAAAAGAACATAGACAAGCTTCCCCTATATACTACAAATGTTGTGTGGTGCAATTATTAGTATTAACAAAACGTGTTGGTTAATAAGTTACATGTTATTTCGAGAGGATTGAATATGAGCAAGTTTCTTTATGTATGAAACCTTGCTCCATCACACCCATGGCAGGAAAAGTCGAAGGAATCCAAAGAGTGGCAACACGACTCTTGAATCTGCCTCGAAGTCGCAATTGGCCCTGGCAACTAGGATTATACTAGGACAAATTTGGGATTCGCTCAGACATTAACAACTTTGGGAGTGAGGTTCAGAAGCATTGTGACACCCTCATTCCTTCTCAGGTGTACAAGAGTGATGGGAAGGGATGAGTCTCACTTAGACTTTATGTTTTTACTGATTTAACCGAGGATTGCAGCACGCGGATCAATCCCGGTACTGACTTCTGGACCTTTGTCTGGCATGGGCGGACATTGGTTCCAAATCAGAAACTATTTCAGGATTAGATTTGTAGAGATCCCCTCTGTAGTAAGGGTTGATGTTTGGGCTTTTGGAACTGACAAGAAACATGTACCAGTGCTCAAAAGGAGCCAAATCATGCATCAACTGGGTCAGTTGGCACCGTGGCAGAACCTGCGAATGGAAGCTCAACTATGGACCCCTAACAATTCTGTAGAGCCCGAAGGAGCTCTAAAGGAAGCTGTCAGCATCCAGAAAACTTGCATCATGGTTTTCCTAAAGGTCTCTATTATCTGTGGGGTTGATGATGGCCCAGGAAACTTGGAGCATGGCAAGACAAGTCTCGGAACATCCTAAGAGTCTGACAACTGTAGCGAGTTGGGATGTTGGAGTGCCAACTCTGTGACTTCTCCAAGAAGTGGGAGTGGCAGGAGGGAGATGAGACTTGCATTTGTGGTGTGGCTTGTCTGGTGAAATCATTTTTGACTTACCTGAGGACAAGTACTTCAAGTGAAACCAGGTAGCGGAGTGGGAGTAGGGCCGTGAATTGGAGCGGGAGCGAGTCCAGTGTTTGGAGTTTGACCTACCTTGTTTTTTGTATTCAACAACATGTAGATTTACATATTGCTCCCTGATCACCTTTGGGTGCATGTGTCTCATGACTGAGAGTTGTGCCCAGACCCTGGGCAATATAGGCAGACATTGTGTGGATTCTGTGACCCACGTCTGCTTCCTGCAGTCACAGCACAGTTTGAAGTCAGTGGTTTTTGTTGAGGTATTTCCCTAACATACTGTCGTTGAAACCTGTGTACAGCTCTGTGCCATCAATGTACAAGTTGTTACAAGTGTCACCTGCCACTCAGTAGGAGCAGTTACTTCGGAAACAAATTTAGACCCAGCCTGGCACTTGGGAATATTTACAAGATGAGGGATCTGCAGTTGGAAATATCAATCAGAAAGCTACATTCTGATTTCAAAAGTGAAAATCTACTGACTGCAACATGATGGCAAAAGCATGGGTCTCTGATCCTTAGAAAGAGCTCAAATATCACCGGAATATATTTATGGTTTGGGAGAATCATCGGGCACATTGATTGGGAATGGAATGGGGAATAAAAACAAACTTGTGCACAGGCTGTACATGCAAGCAGACAAACATAGCAGCCCTTTCAGCATGTAACAGCATGTACGCTTTAGCAAACAGTAATAATAACAAAGGTAAAATCGGGAAATACAGGGTAAAAATAAAATAAAACAAAGACATGGGTATAGGGTTATCCCTAACATGGAAATGGCATAAGGCTCTATTACGACAGGTAAAACAGCTATTTAGTTGTCTTTCATTTTTAAAAAGAATCCTTAGAAGTAACATTATTTGCACCGGCACAGAGATACATTTTCCTCTGCAGGACAATGGATAGCAAGCATTTGCAATGCAATAGGTCTCGCATTCGAATAGTTAGAGTTATTAGTATTGTAAATAGCAATTTGTTTATTTTTGTGGTAGTTTTGAAAATATCTAACTTAATAGTTTATTTATGTAAAATGCAAATATTTTTAAGTTTTGGAAATGTGACACCTATAGCATTAGTAATGCAATATGTCTTGCCTTAATGTAACGTGCATCTATAGATATAACAATGGTAGCGACACTTGAGGGGTGGTTTCATTACTGCCACGCCCACTATCACCGCCACAGCAGGCAGCTCATCATGAGAGTAAAATTGCGTCAAGTCAGCCTGCCTACTCGACCTGACTCGTAGTAATTATTATTCTTAACACGAGGCAGGTTTAAAATGAGTAAATAAAAAGGCTGCTTTTCCCCTGCAGCCAGTGTGAATGTGCCCCTCGCCTCCCGTCCCACGCTTCCCTTGCCTCCCGCTGTCCCAAGTGAGCCATTATCAGTCTGTTCGCCACAGGTAAGTTTAGTACTATGAGGACGAGCACGAAGAAGTTAGGTGCGATGTCTGGGGAAGGCGGGCCCACGGGAGGCTGCAGGCGCAGGGAAGGAAAATAAGAAAGCGTTTGGAGGGATTGTTGTCAAAGGAGGTTAGGAGTAAAGGGTGTGCTATTCCATGAGGTGGAATGGGGGCTCAAGTATATGTGGGGTGGCGGGGATGCGAGCTAAGGGTCTTAGGCATTCATAGAATTGTTAATGGTGGTACTGCATTGTGTGCTGCGGCAGCCTTAGACACTTGTTTGTGGTGGGCGGACTGTAAGACACTGGGTTGGGCTGGATTTTGGTAGGATAAAGGCAGTTTGTGCGAGAACACGGGCACATTTATTTTTCATTACTGCCACGCCCACTATCACCGCCACAGCAGGCAGCTCACTACGAGAGTAAGATTGCGTCAAGTCAGCCTGCCTACTCAACCTGACTCGTAGTAATTAGTATGCGTAACACGAGGCAGGTTAAAAATGAGTAAACAAAAGGCCGTGAATGCTGTTGCAGCCCGTGTGAATGTGCCCCTGCCTCTCGTCCCACGCCTCCCGCTGTCTCAAGTGAGCCCTTGTCAGTCTGTTCGCCACAGGTATGTTTAGTACTAATTCACTCTGGTAGTAGTACTGTACTGTCACGTCAGAACAGGGCAGGGGGCATGGTGTCTAGGAGACAACAGTAGGTGGGACGGGGAGGGGGGGGGGTGTTGAGGACGAGCACGAGGAAGTTAGGTGCAATGTCTGAGGAAGGAGGCCCACGGGAGGCCGCAGGCGCAGGGAAGGAAAATATGAAAGCGTTTGGAGGGATTGCGGGCAAAGGGAGCCAGGAGTAAAAGGTGTGCTCTTCCATGAGGTGGAGTGGGGGCTCAAGTATATGTGGGGTGGCGGGGATGTGAACTAGGGGTCTTAGGCATTCATAGAATTGTTAATGGTGGTACTGCATTGTGTGCTGCGGCAGCCTTAGACACTTGTTTGTGGTGGGCAGACTGTAAGACACTGGGTTGGGCTGGATTTTGGTAGGATAGAGGCAGTTTGTGCGAGAACGCGCGCACATTTTTTTTTCATTACTGCCGCGCCCACTATCACCGCCACAGCAGGCAGCTCACTACGAGAGTAAGATTGCGTCAAGTCAGCCTGCCTACTCAACCTGAAGCGGGGGCAGTTTATAATGTTCCTCAGATGCGCTCTGGGTGTTCGATCGGCCTTGGGAGGGGGCATGGGGATGATGGGGGCCCAGAAACACGCATAACAGTCCTCAAACGGTCAGTGAGCATCGATAATGCAGCAAGTGCAGTTGCACCGACGCCCAGGAGGCCATAGTACCCCTGTTAGTACCCCTGTTGCCATGTAACTCAACGTCTGCTTTTGTAATCAGTTCTCGTGTAATGCTCTTACCATGTATTATTTTCGTTCCTATTGTGAAGCACTCTAACACCCTTCGGGTAAAGTGTGCGTTATATTAAAAGGCCTAAATAAATACAAAAGTACATAAGTAAAGTTAGTGGAAGTCGAGATCACGCAGCTGAGATTGTTTTCTTGTATCCGAAGCAGCGGATGTTGTGATGGGGTGACCATTTGTCACTAAACTGAAATAACACGTGGCAGCGCCTGCTTAGTATCGTTTTGGAGTGTCCCTGTGCTTTGTAACAGTCTACTTCTAATGAAAGCGGAAACAGTGTCGATGGCTGTAGGGTGGGGGAAAGGATGTCTTGAACAGCGTAAATGCAAGTAAATGGCTGCAGGCTGGGGGAAGGCTGTGTTGAACTGCCCATGTGCAAGCAAATAAAACGAATACAAACGTGAAATGGAGTAAAAAGCACGTAGAAATATGGTGAATTGTTAGAGGCTTGATAGGGGTAAATGGAATTTTAAATGTAAGAACGTAGTGCAGAATACAATAATGCGTTTCATTTGGCATGGCAAGTTATAGTTTCTTTACTAGTTTTGATGTGTATCATTTTGTGCGTGCAATGGGGTGAAAAGCACGTACTTGAACTGCCTAAATGCAAGTAAATGGTTGTAGGCTGCGGAAGGCTTTGTTGAAATCAAACGAATACAAACGTAGAATGGGGTGAAATGCCCGCAGAAATATGTGGTAGAAAAAAGGAAGTCTCAGCGTAAATGGCTGCAAGCTGGGGGAAGGCTGTGCACCGAAGCCCAGGAGGCCATAGTACCCCCGTTAGTACCCCCGTTGCCATGTAACGCAACGTCTGCTTTTGCCATCAGTTCTCATGTAATGCTCTTAGCATGTTGAAAAGCACGTACTTGAACTGCCTAAATGCAAGTAAATAGCTGCAGGCTGGAAGAAAGCTGTATTGAAATAAAACGAATACAAACGTGAAATGGAATGAAAAGCACGTAAAAATATGTGGTCGAAAAAAAACCACGAAAAAATATGTGTCAAAGAAAGGAAGTTAACGTCGGCTTGCAGATTGTAGCAAGCCACAACTCTGACAGTAAACGAAACTGAAAGCACGCTAACACAACAGCGCCGGAAAGCTGGAAACAAATGCGCGTGTACGCAGCCAAATCCAGCCAAATCTGCAAAAGAAGCTCATAACACCCTCTTGTCCCTAATTCCCCCGAGACGGGCGGCTATAGGTCTCCTAGCTGGACGCATCCTTCGGATGCTAACTCCAGGGAGACCGAAAAAGGGAACTAATCTTCTGGCAGTACCATCCGCCTACTGTGCACCAATTGTTAATGGCGATTATGGATGGTTAACTTTGAAAGTGCTGGTGCATAAGTACCTACATCTTCTTGGACCAAGATAGCAGCCAATTCTGCTTCTTCTAAAGGAGTTCGGTGTGACAGATCTCACCCCTCACAATTCCATTAAAAATCCTAGTGTGACGTTTTACATCATAATTGTCATATATGCTTGCAAAACATCCAGAGATTAGGAAGAGACACTAGCGATATATTCCAATACGTATACTTGTGTGATGGGGAAAACAAGCTTTAACCTCTCCAAGAAAACTGTAGAAAAATTATAGCAACTCAGTGATCCTTTTAGCACAATTTGACAAAGTAAACATAGTTACTATGGGCAGTTAAGAAAATCTATTTATGCAATGTGATAGACCTGCCAACTTTTGGCTTGATTTCCATGTCTTTTTATGTGTGCTGAATTTCGTTTTTGCTAGTTTTAGTACCCTGAGCACTTTAATACTGCTGACCTGTGCTAAAGTGCAAGTGCTCCCTGTGTAAATTATATTGGTACTTGGTTTATACATTTGATTTACTAGTAAGTCCCGAGTAAAGTGCTCTAGGGGCCATATTACGCATTGACTTTGCACTGGGCGCACCTTTTAAAAGGTGCGCCCGGCGCAAACAATGACAATCCACCCCATTACAATGTATGCGCTGCCCCTAGGGATGCTGAAAACGTGTGCTGTCTTGGGTACAGCGCATTCATGTGAAAACACGGAGCGGCTGCAGGCAGCCCCTCCCTGTTTTCACAGTACAGCAGGCACCCGTCTGTACTTTTAAAGGGGATTAGAGATCCCCTTGCAGCAGTCAGTGACTGCACCCGCCTGCAAGGGGATGTCTGGGGGGTCTATAGGACCCCTTTTTCTCCCCTCCAGAGGGCTGCTCTCAAGAGGCACACTTACAGTGTGCCAACTACAAGGAGGCGCACTGTGAGAGCGCCCGCTGAGAGCTTCTTTGCCTCTGCGCCCGCATCTGTAATATGGTGCAGGAGCAGAGACAAAGGAATCCCTACATTTGCATAGGGCACACCCCTATGCAAATGAGGAAATGCCTCCTGAAGGTAGCGCTGGTTCTTTAAGTGTGCCAGTGCTATCAGTATAACTGAAGGGGATGCACAAGCGTCTGCGCCCCCTTCTGTAACACCAAAGTGCACCGCATTCATGCAAAGTGGGCGCAAACACCTGTTGCGCCCCCGGGGCACTTATTGTAATATGGCCCTAGGTGTGCCCAAGGCCTGTAACTCAAATGCTACTAGTGGGCTTGCAACACGGATTGTGCCACCCACATGAGTAGTCCTGTAAACATGTTTCAGGCTTGCCACTACAGTGTTTTCAACTGCAGTTTACATTTCCTATTTCGACCTGGCAATGACCTGGCAAGTGCACCCACTTGCCAGGCCCAATCCTTCCCTTTTATTACATGTAAGGACCCCTTAATGCAGGCGTAGGGCCGCCCCATAGGTAGGGTGCAGTGTATTTAAAAGGTAGAACTTCTACCAGTGTGTTTTAATTGTCCTAATAGTGAAATACTGCTACTTTTTTTCACTATTGCAAGGACTGTCTCTCCCATGGAGTAACATAGGGATTGCCTTGAAATATCTTTTAAGTATAATTTCCCATTGGGAGCAGATAGAGAAGTGAAGTTTGGGGTCTCTGAACTCACAATTTAAAAATACATCTTTTGGTGAAGTAGTGTTTTAATTTGAGTGTTGGAAAATGCCACTTTTAGAAAGTGTGCGTTTTCTGTAAAATACATGTCTAGGTTGGCTGCCAGTTGGCATCTTGTGCGTTCACTTCAGAGAGTCACACAAAGAGAGCAGAGGTGTACCTTGCATATCCTGATGGACCATCACCAGGCTGATGGGTGCTCCTGAGCTATGGTGGTAGGAGGAGTTGTCACTGACAACTGAATAGGGATGTGCTTGTCCTCACACAAAGCTGTCTCCTCCCCCCTGTAGTGTGTCTGGAGCCAGGTCAGGGAAGGGCAGGGTCTTGTGCACTGCAAAAACTTTCCTTTGAAGTATGCCTACTACAAAGGTAGAAAGGGGTATAAGTATTGAACCTTGACATCCTGAAAGCAGAACCCTTTAGAAACGAGGATATTCTGCCAGGAAGAAGGGCTATATGCTGTAGGAGCAACTGCCACTCTGCCTGTTGCATTGTTGTACTGGCCTGCTGCTTGCATATGGCTGGGTCTGAACTGGGGTGGCGAAGTGAGCTAAAGAATGATGATGGATTTAACCCAGATCTGTGACTGGGGGTGAGTATCTGAAAAGTATCAGTGCTTCAACTATCATCTTCTTGTGTTTGCTCTTTTCTCCCTAAGTTGGTAGGGTATGCCCAGATGTGGGTTCCTTGCTCACTATGCCACTGGATTCAAGTAAGCCTGGGTGACGAGGGGTGTTACCCCAAAACCGGTCACAGGATGCTAGTTTCCGGTCCAGGGAATACCTGGCTTGGCAGTTCTGGCTGGTCTGTTCCCATGAGGAACACGGTCAAGACTGATTTGCATGTAGCTGGGTCTGAACTAGGGTGGCGAAGTGAGCTAAAGAACGATGATGGATTCAACCCTGATCTGTGACTGGGGGTGAGTTTCTGAAAAGTTTCAGTACTCCGTCCATCATCTCCTTGTGTTTGCTGTTGCTTGCTGCTTCTTTCCCAGGAGTGAAAGGACTGGACTTTGCTCTCTACATCCTGCTTCCAAAGTTCCTCAAGGGCTTGTGCATGCTTGCCTCCTGTTAAGAAGTCTCAGGGCCAAAGACTTCACCTACTAGTGCCTGGGTTCTTCTGTTGAGAGTCCTGACTTCCAGGCATTAACTCCCAGTGCCTGTTCTCTCGGCGCATTCCTGCACAACATCGACGCAATGCAACTGCCTGCACCAAAGCGTGCTCCTCGAACGGTGCATTAACCACGGCTTACACTGCAGGCATCAGCTCGCCGTCTCAAAGTATCTGACAAATCACCACAGAGTGAGCCCCGCGCACTGTGTCACTGATGTCCTTGGCACCCGCTCTGATTCCAACGCAGCACCTAATTGGCGGCTGTGGAATTGATGCAGCGCCACCTTTGCGACTGATAAAATGGATGCAGAGTGTGCTTTGCTGCTGTCACAATGATGCAGCATGGCTGGATTTTCAATGCATAGTCCCTCGACGGCAATACTTCATCAATGCCACACCGCAGTAAGGAACCAAAGCCGCATGTCTGGAGATTGATGCATCACCTACCCTTCCAGTAGGGAACGGACACATTACCTCCCCTGACAGTAAGGAACCGAAGCATCATCTCCCCTGCCTAGCAGTAAGGAACCAATGCATCACCTCCCCTGTGGAGTAAGGAACAGATGCATCACTTTGCTTTTCGGGGACTTCACCTCCCCTGCTACATCTTTGATTTTTGATGCATCCAAGTTACTTTGAGCTAAAAGAAACGCTTCCATTGGTTCCTATTGACTGAACTTGCTTAATCTTTGAAAAGTGATATTTTGACTTGTACATCTTAGATTTTTGTCGCTTTGGTCTTGTTTTATTCATGTAGATATTGGCTATTTGTACAAACTGGTGTGGACTCCTTTTGTAGTGTTTTCACTGTGTTACTGTGTGTATGTACAAATTATTTACACATTGCCCCTGAGATAAGCCTGACTGCTCATGCTAAACTACCAAGGGGGTGAGCAGGGGTTATCTTAGCTGTGGGACTCCCTTACCCTGACAAAGTGAGGGTCCCTATTTGGACAGGCTGTAAATCACTGCCAACTAGACACTCCATTGCTAGCATAATAGCACATGGCCTATCTGTAAGAAAGAGGATTATAGCCTATAAAAAAAGTTATCCATTTATGGTTTCCAGATTTGTATACCTTTTTATGAGTAAATTGCTCTAACAGCGTTTCACTCTCGTTAATCTTCTATTTAAGTTGACTTCAGTGGTGACTTTCAGCACTGACCTATTAAAATAAGGCCTGCCGTTTTGCAGCCGGGTAATGACCCTCTGTGCTAGATACAAGTGGACATATGTGCACATGTGTATGCAGACTGAGGAAGACTGCTGTTTGATTTAGCCTGGTATCTTTGCACTGTTGCAGATGGAACCAAAAAAAGAGGTTTTGGTCGGATTAGACCTTATAACTCAATTGAGAAGACAAAAAGAAATGTCCCCTATCGATTTGAATCTCCGGTGTGTGAGTGTTGAGCTTTGAGTACAAATTGTCTATACTTGCAAGTTGTTATTGGGACAACAGAGAAAAGTCACTAATTTGACTGTTCATATAATATCCTGGACCCAAACACATACTCAGTGTGCTTTTTGACCTAAATTCGAATGTTTATGTATTTTAAACTTAGCAATATTTCTGTGATCCTTCCTGAATGATTCCCATTTTAAACTGCCTTGTTGGGTCAAGTTAATTATGCTGCTGGCCACCTGGCAACTCAAAGCCTGCCCTGGGCCTATCTGAGGTAATTAGCCTTCTCCTGGGAGAGGACTATTTGCATGAGACTTTTTCATGAGGCAATTAGCTGACTCTCTTTGACAATTCAAAAAAGCATTTTCTTACAGAGCAGAGAGACAGCAGGTGCCCTCTGAAGTCTTTGAGGGAAAAAGCCAGTTCTGGCTGGGAGGAGTTAAGATCTTTCTCAATATCAGAAGTTTCCATTATGATGTGCAAGGTTTGGGCAGCCAGGAGTTGCTCACAGGAAATGAAGAGAGGAGGGGTGGTGTGGCATCTCTGGATTAGGTTGGGTATTAACACAGAACTCTACCCCGTTATTGTTAAACACCTGCATGAGGGAGGAGACTGAGAAAAATAGTACCAATGCAAAGGACTCACTGTATGGAGGAAACACTTTCTAGAGTGGAAGAAGATTCTGGAGTTGCATTCTTGGACTCTATTCGCCAATGCCTCCAGAGCTACAAGCACTAACTTGCCCTCTTGGTGGACAAAAAAGGTTTGTTTTGCTTAGAATACTAACTTAAAGGAGTCCCCTTGGACTTATGTGGGCTGATATATGATCAGGATTGGATGCCCCAAGCTACTGCTGGACTCACTGTCATCTTGCAAGTAGCAGATGACCGACATATTGGAAATTATTGAGACCGAGGGAGAGAAGTGAAGGACTCACATACTCCAGGACTTTGTTCTTTGACTAGCCATAGTTAATTACAATTCCTTGACTTTGTACTACAACGTGTTGTCCTTTATTGAGCACTTATCCAAATGTGACATTTGAGATATGATTGGAAGCTTGGGGGCGTGAGGATGGAATGGGGGTATTTTGTTATAAAAAGAGTTATTTAGTTTAACATGTGGATGGGGGAATGCTATCAGTGACAAGAATGCTTATTCGATTACAGAGTGGGGAACAGAACAAGGTCAGTAGTGCTTGCTTGTTTCAGGGGCGTAGCATAGGCCCCCGCAGCCCCCAGGTAACCTTACTTTAGAGAGGGCCCCCAGCCACTTCTGAAGCATTCTCGCAAAGGGTGAATGAAGTAAACAACACAGCAGCTGCTGCCTGCCTGAAGCCTGCTGAACGGAATGGGATATCCAAGCATATTGGATCACACAACATACTTGCAAAAGCAGAGAAGGACCTCGGTAAAATGCGCCTCCAGTGTCAAAGGAGGAAGGAAACACCTGAAGACCAGGGTGAGAGAGGGGAAAGTGAACACAGGGAATGAGAAAGAGACAGAGATAACTGGAGAATTAGTGTGAAGTAATAAAGATCTGGTGACAGGAATAGAGGTGGAGATGTGGGAGGATGAGAAAAAGGCAGATGAAAGAGGAGACAGGTGTGGGACAGAAATAGGCGAGACAGCTGAAAGAGAATTAGAGTAGATGGGTGATAAAGAAGCAGGCAGGTGAAAAAGGAACATGGTAGAGAGACAGAGAAGAGGCAGGTCTGTGAGTAGTAGACAGGTGAAACACCATGGGGAGCGTTAGATGGGAGGCCAGTTAAAAAGGTACAAAAGAGACTGAGAAGAAAAGAAATAGTTGAGTGACAGAAAGATAGACAGAGGGTGAGTGAGATGGGGGTTGGTAAAGAGACAGCCAGTTATAAAGGGCAACTGAGGATAACCAGGTGGAGTAGACAGATGTGAGAGAGATAACAGACACATGAGAGACAGTTAAAGATAGAAGAGGAGGGAAGTGATAGAGCTAGAACTGTAAGAAAGAAAGACAGTTCAGAAAAAGAGACAGCTGTTGGGAGGAAGATAAGTTGAACACAGCTGAGAGATATGGAAGTAGAGATTCATGTGAGAGAGGTGATAAGGACATAGAGTCATATGGAAAAGAGACAGCTTAAAGGACACACAGAGGGGGCATGGGAGGGGGAGAAGGGCTGGGCGGGGAAGACAGGTGAGTCAGATAGAGTGGGTGATTAAGCAAAAGCAGTAAAAAAAGGACTGCAAAGTAGAAGAGACAAACTGAGATAGGGAGGAGACAGAGGTTTAAATATATATGTTTTTATTTAAAACCTGTTAATCCGTTTGCTACATTGTGCATTTAAATTAGTCATGCATTATAAAGTAGTAGGATTATTAGGTGTTTTTCACTTTTTTTTTCAGTTCAGAAAATATTTATTGGGAAAAAGAATGCAATAGGGTACAATATATAAGAGCAATACAAATAATAAAAAGTATACAATCTGTACCGGTTATGGTAAAGGTTATACAAAGGTAAAAACAAAAAGCACTTTAGGCTGGTCAGATATTCAGAATATCAATTGCATAAATGTTATATAATATAGAGAAAAAAGATTTAAAAAAAGAAGTAAGAATGCATGAAATGTAATATCAGTGAAGAATATACATCTAACTGTATAATAACATAGAGGAAGTCATGGAGGCTTAGCTACTTCTTGTTGCAAAGGTGTTAGAGAGGGGGCACGCCTACCACCGATGTCAATGAATGATATAACCGGTTCCCATAAATCGAAACGTTTGGATGCTAAATGTTGGGGATAAACAATATCTAATCTATGATTATAACAGACAGCATACCACCATGCTTGATATGAAATTTTGGTAAAGTCTTTCCAATTTTTGGTTATTTGTTGAAATGCTACTGCAACTAGTAGATCAATTATTTTCATGTGTGTAGTAACGGATTTAGGAAGAGGTGTGGCGCCGCGGCCAGGGCGACTGACGCTGGAATCTGGGGACCACGGTTCGATCCCCGGCTCCGGCGGCAGGTTAGTCCAGCACCATGTGACTCTGGGCAATAGCTCGCTTAATCTTCCCGACGGCCCCCCAGCGCCTAGAGACCCTTACGGGTGATTGTGCGCTTTACAAATGTGGACTTTACTTTACTTTTACTTTACTAAAAATATATGCAAAATAGAAAAGGGATGATTAGAGTGGAAAATTTAATTTATTTGGGACCACACCTTTATCCAAAAGTTCCAAACAAATTTGCAATTAAAAAACATGTGAAGTAGATCAGCATGGGATGACGAGCAAGACCAACAAGTGTGAGAAGTGGTGGAACAATATGTATGAAGGGTAGAAAGAGTAAATAAAAGTCTATTATATAAAGAAGAGTGTCTGTGTCGTACTGGCAGCTCTAGAGGATTTGCTAAGGCGAAGCCATATTTTGTCCCATAACTCCACATTCCAAATAAATATCTAAATCTGTCTGCCAGGACAGCTCTGTCTTGGTTTTAGCTCTTGGAGTCAAAGGAGAGTGCAAAAACGTATAGATCACAGAAGCTTTAGAATTGCGAAGTAACAAAGAACGTAAATTATCTGCATGAGTAGGGAAGGAAGAAGCATCAGAGGGAGAAGATACATGTTGTGAGAAGGCAGATTCATTGGCACATGTCAGAAGAGAATATTTAGCACTAAAGGAATGAGGAAGATCAAAAGCAACACTTGCTTGTGCAAAGGACATAATTTCATCTTGACAATATATTTGTTTGTTTTTTTTTGATTTTTTTTTAAACCTTTTTATTGGATTTTGCATTTCGCTCATTGACATACAGCAAAACATTTGTACTTGTGATATATAACACTGATCCAGTGCTAACATGTAACGATATGGCGGTGGAGGATCTTATCTCGGATTGAGTACAGGATATAGTGAGGGGGGTAATTAGCACCTCACTACCGCCTGTGGGATCGGGAGGTATGTAGGATACAGATAATATATTAGGGACCACAGTTCTTTGCCGCATGCCGCCGTGTCCATGTCCCTTCCTCCCATGCATGCAGTCAGGAAATGATAATCCAAAGTCTAACTGGAACCGGGGGTGGAAAAACAAAACTAGGGAAACTATGGGGTGGGGGGGGCTAAGGGGGCGTCGTTGGCGGGAAGCCAAAACTAAAACATGTCTTAGCTGTTGCGCAAAACCTAGGTAAAGTGTTCCTGTATGGTGGTGACGTCTAAGCAGAACAGAAGCTTAGCGATGAGGTGATAGGGTGCGGGGGGAGCGTGCGCCAGATGGAGCGATGGCGGTTGCGCCCATCGGTTGGGTTTGCTTGAAGGCGTGAAGGAGTGTCGCCCACTCCATGGAGATGGGTCTCCAGCGAATGCCGCGAGCCTCCTCCAAGCGAATAAGGTCTTCTTCAGGTGCATTTCTTCACTGCCCCCCACCATGCTGCCAAAGGGGGGCCCTCCGCTGCGCGCCAATGCATGGCTATGCTGCTCTTAGCCAACACTATCGCTAGAATAGCAAATTTGGTCTCTACTTTCTTGTGTTTGTTGCGCTTAAAAATGCCTAGGGCACAAGCCTCCCATGTGTAAATATCTGCGAGGCCGGTGACTGTCCGCAGAGTGGTATGGACCGTCGTCCATAAGGTTTGTAGTTTGGGGCATGTCCAGAACATGTGTATGAATGGGGCGTCTGGCGCGTTACAGCGGGGGCATTCAAAGTGGGAGGCGGGGTAAAAGCGCTTGAGACGCGCCGGTGTGAGGTAGGGGGTGTGTAAAACGTTGAATTGCACATTTTTAAATCGTTGGTTACGTGACACCTTTTTATGATGCTCTAGGGCCTTTCGCCATTCCCCATTATGAAGGTCGCGCCCTATGTCCTCCTCCCATCGGAGCCTGACAGGGATACCTGGGTGAGTTCTATGATGGATTTGTATATCCATGTGATGTGGTGTCGGCCCCCCCCATATGGAGTATAGCGTGTATGACCGGGTGTGTAACAGGTTCCCCGTTCCGTAGATCCAACGCGCGTTTACAATCTGCCACTAGTTGCCGATGTAGTAGGAATTGGCCTGCTGGCAACCCCCTATCTTCGGCTAGTTCCGCAAACGTGGCTAGTTGGCCATCGATAAATAAGGCCTCCATTTCAGTGAGTTGGAGGTCAGTCCAAACGCGAAGATCGCTCGCCGTATAGAACCCGCGCCCTTTTGGGACGCCCGCCAGCGGGAGCAGTGGAGAATAAGCCGGTGTCCCTTTGGACATGCGATGGACCCTCCGCATACAGGAGCGAGCTACCTGGACCAACATTGGATACGCCGGGTTGGGTCGCGTGCCTGGGAGAAGCAAGCGCATCAGTTCCAGGACTGTTAATTTCCCATCTGGGGTGGCAGTTTCCCCTAAGTGCCGCTGTGCCGTCCAGCACGACAGCCACTGGAGCTGCGCCGCCAGGAAGTAGGCTTCGAAGGACGGGGCGCCTAGCCCACCTCTATCTCGGGGTAGTTGCAGGATCGACAGGCCCACTCTGCTGCGGCCCCGCCCCCAAATCAGTGAGATTAGTAAGGAATTTAACTCAAGAAAGAAGGATCGCGGTGGGACCACTGGAATGTTAGCGAAGTAGTAAAGGAGCCTGGGCACCATAATCATTTTGGACAGGGCATTCCTCCCGATGGGAGCCAAGGGTTGTGCTTTCCAGAAGCCCACCTGACTCTTAAGGCCTCGGAGGGCTCGGACATGATTTCCCTCCAGAAGATCTCGGGGGTCATGATAAAGTCGGATCCCCAGATATCGCGGGGGATCCCCAGTCCATGTCAGAGAGGCTTCCCCAAGGCTGACCCTCCTCAGCTGGAAGTTCGGGTGCAAGGGGTAGAGAGAGGATTTCTCCCAATTCACTCGCAGTCCTGTGGCCCTTTCGAAGTCTGAGAGCGTGGTCCAGATAGTCGTGAGATCCGCAGCAAAGTCTCTAATATAAATGAGGAGGTCATCCGCATAGAGGGAAACACAGTGCACGTGGTCCCTTAGCAGAATCCCCCAGTGGTGGCCCAGTTCCCGTAGTCAGACTGACAGTGGTTCCATAGCCATGGCGAAGATGACAGGGGACAGGGGGCATCCCTGGCATGTCCCGCGCATGATCGGTATAGAAGGGGAGATCGAGCGGTTGATTCGCACCCTAGTGGAGATGCCGGAATATAGTAAGTGTGTATATGCAATGAAGTGGGGTCCTATTTCTACCTTCTGAAGCACCTTGAACAGGTACCTCCATGCCAGGGTGTCAAACGCCTTCTCGAGGTCCAGGACAAGGCAAGCAGCCTGCGGGAACCGATGCCGAACCCCACCCTGGACCTGGAACAGATGCTGTAGATTATGGGAGGTATTCCTCCCAGGGATGAATCCGCTCTGATCCGGATGAATACGCCTGGGAAGAAGGTCTGCCAGTCTGTCCGCAAGGATTCAACCTAGGATTTTGCAGTCCGTGGTCAACAGGGTAATGGGGCGGTAGGAGGTACGGAGCAGTGGGTCCCGATCTGGTTTGGGGAATGTCACCAAGAGAGATTCCCGCACGGATTAGGGAAGCATGCCGGTCTCTACTGCCTCCCGGAAGACCGCGTCAAGCCGGGGGGCTAATTGTTGGGAGTAAGTGGCGTAGAGCTCCACCGGCCTGTTTGTTCTCTGTCACCGTAATCTGGGCATCGAGTGAGGTGCGTTCGTCGTCTGTGAGGTGGATTATCGCGTCTGCGCTCAGTAAGTGTTGGATGTGAACTTCCCGGTCGGTTCCCTATATAGTACAGTATAGTAGTCGTAAATGTGGGAAACAATATCTGCCTGTGCATAGACAATGTCCCCCGTGGCGTCTCGAATGCCTGTGATTGCGTGTGGGTATCCTGGCGGATGAGCCATGCCAGTAAAGCGCCAGCACGATCCCCTTCTTTATGGGCTCGGGTAGTGTAAGCTCGAAAATTGTAACGTCGCAGGTCTGCGCAGGCCTCCTCATATTTGGTTTTGGCTTCTGCCAAGGGCAAAGGGAGGACCTCCCGTCTATCCTCCGCCTTAGATAACTGCGCAACCCGCTGCTCCGCCACCTGAACCGCCCTTTCCAGGGTCTGCTTCATGCCCGTGATTTGGCGAATACAAGTCCCTCGCAAGACCACTTTGAAAGAGTCCCATTCTAGGGAACGAGACGCCGCAGTGCCACTGTTTTCGTCAAAGTAATGGTGAATTGTGTCAGTCTGTTCTTGGCGGAACACCGGGTCTAAAAGGCAATCCCTGGGGAGGCGCCATGTAGGAATCGGTGGTGTGGGTGGGCGCCATGCTAGGGAAACTGTGTGCGCATCGTGATCCGACACAATCCTGCCTAGATAATCGGAGTGGGTAATGCGCGTCAGAAGAGATCTTGCACATAAAAATCGATCTAATCGGACCCGCAAGTCATGTGGTATCGAATGGAAAGAATATAATTTGGTAGCTGGGTGAATATGGCGCCAAGCATCCGTGAGTGACCAATGGGCCACCCAGGCTCGGACTTGACAATAGAATTGATGAACCCATATTAATCCCCGATGTCTCCAGGATTTCCGAAAGAAGGGTTTGTTATTAATAAGAATGTTTGTATTATGCCATATAGGGAAATCAAGAAATGGTATAACAGAAGGGGTAGGGAGAAGTTTAGAAATGTGTCTAAGAAGAGGGGTAGAAATAGATTGCAGCTTGCGTGTGAAAGATAAATATTCGTGAAAGTAAAAAGGTGAGATGAAAGATCGTTCCAACGTAGTCCAAAGAGGGCATTTTGTAGAGGGATCTAGGAACCAACGTGAGGATTGGGTAAGTATAAAGGATTTGTGGTAGAGAGGGAAATCAGGGAAGTTAACTACCCCTTCTGATTTTGGGCGAATTAGTTTAGAAATAGACATACGTGATTTCTTTTCCCCCCACAGAAAGGAAGATAAAATGGAGTTGATTCTCTTAAAATACTTGAGAGGAATAGATAAGGGAATGTTAGAAATTGTATATAGGACAATGGGGGAGAGCATCATTTTGATGGTGTCCAAGCGACCCCACCAAGATAAATATAAGGGATGCCACTTTACTGTTAAGGAAGATAATCTGTCGACTCATTTTTCCATGCACCGTGATATTGTTCCTGGAATGGATGGAGTAAAGTCTAAGCCCAGATACTTAATGGAATGGGGGTTCCACGAAAAACCTGAAATATTAAAGTCAGCACTAAAAGTATACTTTGTCAAGGGCAGAATTTCACATTTGTCTTTGTTTAATTTATAGCCAGACACTGATGCAACAGCCTCCACCTCTTCCAGAAAAGCAGGTAGAGATGTTTGGGGTTGTGATAAGAATAAGAGTACGTCATCAGCATACGCTGCCATTTTGATGTTAGTTTCTTGGAAAGTGAAGTCATGTATATCTGCGTTTTGTCTAATTCTAAGCAAAAAGGGTTCCAGGGCAATATTAAAGAGGAATGGGGACAAAGGACAGTCCTGTCTAACTCCTCTTGCAAGATGAAAGTAAGAAGAGATCTGTCCATTTGCGGTAACAGCAGCTCTCGGGTTGGAATATAAGATGGAAATTAAAGCGATAATTTTAGGGCCGAAACCAAACCATTTGAGTGTGTGAAACAGATAGGGCCATTCAACTCTATCAAATGCTTTCTCCGCATCCAGAGCTATGGCAGCCAAAGGGTGAGAAAAGGAGACAGAGGTTTGAGAGAGATGAAAAGAGTTGAAAGATAACTCTGAGGTAAAAATATTGGCAGATGAAAAGGTCATAAAGAGACAGACAAGAAAGCAATAGCCTCGAGAGAGCATACGTAGTCACAAAAGAGAGCAATGAGAAAGAGACATACAGGTTAGAGAGAGAGAGAGGTGGGAAAGGGACACGCTAAAAGGGGTGATTAAGCAACAGACAGGTGAGAATGGGGCAGCAGAAAGAGAGAGAGAGAAAGAGAGGAGAAGTGAAGGGGGACATGATGAAGAGACGGGTGACAAAGAGACAGTGGGGAGAGAGAGCGAGGTAAATCAAGAGATCGATAAAGATGAAAAAGAACTGAGAGTGAGGCAGAGAGAGTTGGGAGATCGGAGAGAGCATGGTAATAGAGTCAAGTTAGAAAGAGAGCAGAGGGGCTGAGGAAAAGTAGCTAGTTGATAAAGGACATGCATCAAATAAGACAGGTATGGAGAAAAGGGAGAAAAGAGGTATTTAAATTATAATTATGTGAGTGAGAGATAGCTGAGCAAAAGTGGGGAGAAGGGTGGAAGAGGTAATAAGGAGACCTATATGTAATCAAGAAACAACTGATAGGGAAAGGTAGCAGTGATGATAAAGAGACACTAGAAAGAGAGGGAGAGGTAAGAGAGAATAACAGGCGACACAGAGACAAGTAAAATGGAAGGTGGAAAAGACAGACAACCCAGTAGAGAAGAGATGACAAAAAAACATGGAAGAAAGGACAGAGGAGAGGAGTGAGGTAAAAGACAGAGAAAGGGGGGAGAATCATATGACATGGAAGATGTTAAGGAGAGAGTAAAAAGAGGCCACATGAGGTAGAATATTAGTAGGAAAAGATACCGATGGGTAGAATAGCTACGGAGAAGGGAAACTTGCAGAGAAGTAGAACACAAAGTGTAAAAGTGAGCATGTCCTATTACAAACGTAGATGAACATTCTGGTGTTCTGTTATGGAGAATGTGTATTTTTTTTATAGTGTTGGCCACTGCACAAAGAACAGCATCACCCAGTAGAGCAGTAATTTATCCTTAGCTATACATTTTCTTGAAATGACTGGTTATTAACAGTTTCTCAGTTGCCTAGCTGTCCAAAGGCAATAAGTAACATAGGGAAACCACGAAGATGGCAAAGAAGGCTTCACTGGAATGACTTTCACAGTATCTAAGAGATAAGTCTCATTGGAGCTGAAAATCTCAAATGCCTTCAGGGGCAGTATCTTCTAATGACTTTTTAAGGCACAATATGCCTTTGTGATAAAAAGCTCTATGGGCCAGACATAGTATGCCTAATTCTATGGAGCACAAAATAATGTGATTTCTTCACTCCGTAAATCAATCACATAGCTTGGTCTTGAACCATCTGGAACATATAAACCTGTCCAGCAGTTATCTTGACATGAAGGACATTGTCATAGTGCATACAAAATAAAATGATAACCCTCATCAATGCAGTCCTTTTCCTTAATCCCAAGAATGGAAGAAGATTTCTGGCAAGTCTGGACTAAACCTTTCACTTTTGTCCTAATTCTGGGAACTAAAGACAGTTGATAGACTCTCAGGTTCTTAACAGTAGAGTTGGTTCTTGATGCTAAAGTAAGGAACTCCGGCCATGAAAACAGGTACTAAGAAGGAACTGCCGCTCCGTTTTGTGATATTTAATTTGTTTCCACCACAGGAAGTTGGTTTACTTGCTCGCATTCCCGCAAGAAGCTGTTATTTGCTTTCTCTCTATTGTCAGACATGAGGGGATGGAATACAACAAGCCTTGCTCTAAAATTGTGCATGCCTCCTGCTTTACAAGAAGAGACAGCACCAAGCCTCATGATGATGGCAGTCTAATTTCTGCCTTTCAAGCTTGCATCTTCGAACTTGCAACTACACAGGGTTCAGGAGTGAAATGATAATCAGCAGTAGACTAGCGAGAGATGGCAAAGAAACCAGAAGCCTGGAGTGACGAATTGCTAGTTGAAATTCTGATCTGAAAATGCCTAGTAATAAAGGTATCTGTCTGACCCGGGCTGAATATAGTAGGCTAGTACAAAAGTAGCACAGTGGTACTGAAAAGGCAAAGAGGACCATTTGGAACTGGAAGACTGCAGGAAATCCGGAAGAGTGAGAGAGTACACGCTAAAGGGTAGGCAAGGAGAAGAATGTGGAGCAGTGGTGAGCAGGAGGATGCATAGATGAGCTGGAAAGGTTCTGTACTGCAACAAAACACTGTGGAACACAGACAGTTGGAGCTAAACTCATTTTTAAGTGTACTGAAGAAACTTGAGAATATTCAAGTGATCAGAATTTTTTGAAAGGCATTTGCTGTATTCCGTTTACTGACAAGAAGGCATGATGTGCAATACAAAACACCAAAATGATGGACGGAATGTTGCACAATGGCAAAACATTCACCCCCAGTCACATATCTGGGTTTAATCCATCGTTATTTTGCTCACCAAGCCACCCCAGTTCAGACATGGCCATATGCAAATAAGTCTTGACCCTGTGCCTCATGGGAACAGTCCAGCCCGAACTGCCAAGCCATGTCTTTCCTGGACCGGAATCAAGCATCCTAGGACCGGTTTCTGGCTATCAGCCGTCTTCAGCCAGGATAGCTTGACTCTAGTGGCTTAGTGAACACGGGACCCACGTCTGGGCATACCCTTCCAACATAGGGTGAACAGCAAAACACACAAGATGATGGACGGAATGTTGCACAATGGCAAAACATTCACACCCAGTCACAGATTTGGGTTTAATCCATCTTGTGTGTTTTGCCTTATGTCTGGACCAGACAACTTTTCCCACAAAAGGGGCTTCTAACACCACCAGGTGACATCATGCAGCTCCATCTGTGACTACACTTCCAGACAAGAAGTCACCAGAGTATATGAGGCATCAACCAGCACAATGATGTAATTTCCTAATATCATTTTATTGCCCCATTGAGGCATGTGGAGAGAAACCAAGAGAGCCACGATAGCAACACACACAGCTCATTGCATATTTGCATACTCTAGTATCCTATTATTTTTGGTTCTATCTCATCACCTTAGAAATGAGTTCCAAAGCAGTACCGTCCTGGGAGGTAGGACTAAGCAAAGCCAGTTAGCCTAGGAAGCTGTGCAATACATATCAGGCAAAGCACCCATCATCAAGTGTCTGAGTTGTGAGACAGTAGTGACTGGATGGTCATCAAATCTGTCATGTGAAGTTGATGTAATATGACAGTGCACGTTTGGTGTCCAGCCTATGCTGTTGTTCTGATTCCTTGGTTGGATGAAGAGAAGGGAAGAAAGATGGCGGGGAAGGGGACTGGCCAATATGAAATACAAATACCACCTACTGAAAGAAGGATGCACGTTTGTTAAGAGCCAAATATCCACTTAGAAACTTGTGAAAGTATCCTTTTCTTCTGACTTCTACATCTACCCTCAGATTCCTCACCTTAACTATGAGTTCCAAAGCAGCATGTCCCGGGAAGCGAGCATTGAGGAGGGCCTGTTAACCAGGGTAATCATGTAGCCCAGCCTGAGAAAAGTACCCATCACTGCATGATGAAGCTGGAGGCAGTGGTGCTATGCAAAAACATGCTATAATGAGGAGGTAGATGACAGCAGATGTCAGCAATGAAGATACCTCTAGAAAGAGCTGTTGAAGTAGCCATGGCCTTGGTGGACTAAAGCAGAAGCAGTGTGGGGGATATTTATTGGTCAGGGAATAGAGAATCTTGATACAAAGGAACACCCAACAGAAAATAGTGCACTTAGTCACTGCCTTGCTGTTTTAAGCTCCACAGCAACCTAGAAAATGCTTGTCATCAACTCTGTCCTGACCCATGCGAGGCAGGATGTGACACTGCGCCGACTCGGGAGCTGGAGAATCCAGGTTTGAGTCTCTGGATGGTCACAACATCCTGTGATTCTGGGCCAATCATTTAATCTCCCCGTGCCCATGGACAGTGCCTGGATACTCTCATAGGTGATAAATCATGCTATATAAATCTACACACAATGTATTATGACACCAGACTTCTGGGGTCCAACCTAGTCAGCCATTTCTCCTCCTCTTCCTTGGTTATATGCATAGCAGGAAAGAAAGATGGAAGGGTGTTGGACTGACCAATATGAAATGCAGATACTACCTACAGTAAAAAGGATGGACAGGTACACAGGATCAATTTATCTGGGTAGCAAAGGTGTGACTGGTGGTTGAACTGAGAGGGGCTGAAGGGTCAGTTTGCAGAAGTAATTGCCACCCAAAAAACTGTTTTTAGAGTATGGAGTAGAACAGGGCAAAAGTGTGTCGGCTTGAATAACGATGCTATCATGAAATTCACAACTTGATTAAATGATATGCTGTTAATGTTGGGCCACCCGAATAATGTTTTTTCTATAAACGATCTACAGCCTTGCCCTTGTGATAAGGCAATTCAATCTACGGAGCATATCTTCTTTATTTTGTCCATTTTATAAAATAAGGAGAAAGTATTTTATTGTGCCACTTTAAAATACATTTTCATTTCATCCTTTTGCACTCCGCACTTTCCACATTTCATCAACTAGACACCGCGTTTGTGTGTTACGCATTGTCATCATTTTTATTGGCAGCTATAAAATCTTGCAAAAGCTCTATAGTACCCCCTTTCTAGCCTTTTAAAATGATTGTTTGACTAGAAACTTGATGTTTCTTGCGTTTATTATCTTTTTTAATATGAAATTCTTAACCTAACTGTTCATTGGCTGCTACGTACTGTAATTATTTTTCTAACTACCGTTCTTTGTATCATATTCATATGTAACAATATTTAATATGCACTTTTATGCATTCTTTATTGTAATGCGAAATAAAGTTATGTGATGATGATGATGATTCAATACCCACTGAGGGGCTAGCGCTTTAGAAACTGTGCCACTAGTTGTGGAAATAAAATTGACAATTGTGCCCCATCATTTCCCTGTTTCTGCCTGACAGCCATTTTTCTCAGACAAACACCCATTTTGTGTGTGACATGCTCTCAGCAATTTGTCTGAAAACTGTCCTTCACATCCCCATTGAATCTTGCACAACCCCCTGCTCCTTGTGGTCGAGCCAATTCCAAGAAGCCTGTCTGTGTGCCCTCCCCCAGTTGTGCCAGAGACTCAGCCACATCCTGTCCATTGTTGGTAACTCAGCATGTCACACCAACTGCCCTGTGACCACCCCCAACTGAAAGAGGAAGCACAAGGTTAGGCCCTGAAACCACCCCAACTAATAGAGGAAGCACAAGGTTGTACACTGTGAACACACACATTTCTGTGGTTCTGCCAATTCTGGGAACCAGCAGCAGATAGTTCCTGTTCTTAACTGTAAGACACCCTGCACCTGGCATCTTAGTTCATTGACCACCCCTTCCTGTGTTTCAGCCAATTCCCAGAACCAGCAGATAGTTCCTGTTTTAAGAAATAGTTACTGCAAGCCAGAGAGCAGATGGTCTCTGTTTTACACAAGATAGTTCCTCTTTTTGACATGAAGCACGAGCACAAACCCCAAGTGAGGAAGCCTCCCCCTTCCAACTGTCAGACTATTTCACATCGCAAGTCCCCTCACGAAGCCTAAGACACGCCCCCATTTCTTCACAATCTGCCCCTCTTGCTGATTTTTGTTCCTCTATCTGCCATGACATGTTTGTTCCTCTATTTTGCCTCATGACCAAGACTGTATAAATGTCCTGCTGTTGAAAATAAAACCCACTTCAAGAGAGGGACTTGAGAGATTGCTCCTGTGCCCGCTTGGCGCTGGAAGCGCTCCCCTTAACTCGAGTTATTGGTCTCCTCCTCCTTCATTTGAGCACCACGGACTCCTCGCTTTGCATTTACAAGAAATTATGATTTATTAAGCATAGAAATTCAGAAATGAGGTAATAAGTAAATTTAATTTACCACATTAATTGGCGCCCGGAACAGGGACATTCCCTTTCCCCCACGCGCCGGCGATATTGGACCCGGTACTGTCCCCTCCTGACCGTTGACGGACTTCAAAAGTGCACAACGCGGGGAATTCCCGCTAACTCCCTCGAGGCGAAGAGGGGGACCGACTGCGGCCCAGCATCCACACGAGGCGGTGGGGAAATAGCGGAACGTCCTGAACCAAAGCCCAACCTGCGAAGCAGACGAGTCCGAGGTTCTACAAATCCCACCTTGAAACTGCGCGACGTGTTTTTCCAAAATCTTCAAGAGGCCTTCCAGTTATTTTTCGGTGAGTACTGCTGAAAAGTATAAAGACGAACCCACAGCTTTTGTGGGGGCGGTAAAGATACGCGTTTTGTTGGTTTCTCACCTATCTTTGGTGAGGACTACTAAAACTAGTATAAAAGACGGACTCACTACCTTGTGGGCACGGTAAAGATAAATGTTTTTGTGGGTTTCTCACTTATTTTGTGAGGACTACTAAACTAGTATAAAAGACGGACTCACCTCTTTCGAGGGTACGGTAAAGATATTTGTTCTGTTTGTGTTTTTCTCACTTCTAAAATCTTTGAAAGTCTTGCCATCATGCCTATTTTCTCGAAAATACATAAGATGGCAACCAAAAGGAGTATTCTTGAGAAGGAAATTCCCCTTCCTCCTCGGCATACTCCAGGACACTTCATGTATGCAAAACATGGTGTTGGTGGACTTATTTATTGTGATTTATGGGTAGAATATACTAAAGACCTAGAACACAGATATAGATGGCCTGAAAATGGTACTTTTGACATGGAATGTATTATAAAATTGGAGGAACAGTTATGGAAGAAAAAGAGAGTCCACCAGTCACAGAGTGACTCAGAAGAGTTATGGAGAAAAGAAGCCCATAGGAGGCAACAGAAGGAATTGCATAACGTTGAAAAGGGTAAGAGAATGTCAGAGCAGGCCAAGAAAGAACAGTTACAAGAAATAGGGAAAGAAGTAGTTAGTGAAAGGAATAAAAGGGAACAATCAGCCATTTCTACTGGTTTTTATCCTGTATTGCCATCTGCACCTGAAAACATTAACATTGCATCAGCACAGCCTACAGCCCCACTACCAGAGGATACTTTCACCAATTCCCTCTTAGATACTCCACCTCCATATGAGGTTCCAGTAATTCAACACCCTCTGCCTTCTCTCAATATAAGATATATGACAATGATCTCATAGCCTAACTTTTTCTAGCATTACCACGCTCACATCAAAGATTAGCAAGTCTCTACATGGTACAACATCTCATCACACTCAATGACACTCATTTTAAACATGATCCAAGACTCGAAGATTTTCTGTCTGACTGCGCTGATAACATGTTCCTCCACAATAGTTCAGTTTTTCTCAACACATTTATAGATTTTAGACAGAAATACCAGAAAAAGACTGAATATAAATCTTTCAATAATACGTGTGGATCAACTAATAGACTCCCTCAAACACGCCAGTTCCCCATGAGAGAGGTCCACCCCAGAGCTGACACAAATGGAGCGCTACAACGCGTCTTCATTTATGTACCCTTGACAAAACTTGAGTTACTAAGGATGAAAGAGATGGTTCCCTCCCACTCAAGGGATCCTGCTGGATTCTTTAAGGAATTAGGAGATGTATTAATGATGGTAACATATACTCTTTCTGATATCACAGCAATTCTGAAATTATTGTTGCCATCAGGTATATATGACAAACTAAGAGAAAAAGATTGGGAAGTAGCAGGTGAACACATTAGATGGACTGAACTTCAGAATGACGAAAATACTAGAGTAGCAGGTCAAGGTATAGGAGACAGACTAAAAGCACTTCCTGGCACTATTTTAAAGGTGCTACCACAGTTACTAACAGTGAAAAAGGAGGACTGGGATGCCATTTCCTCCTGCAAACAGAAACATGGTGAAGACATAGGAGATTATTACACTAGACTTGAAAAGTGTTTTGCGGTAAATAGCGGCCTTACGCCGACAAGTGAAGCTTACCCGCATCTGTTTGTTTCCAAATTAGTAGATAACGCCTTGCCAGCCATTAAGGACAGAGTACTAAAAGTAGAAAGTACCTGGCAAGCACATACACCTCCACAGGTGTTACAAATGCTACAATATCACCAAAATCGCATTAGGGATGAAGAAGAAAATGATAAGAAACGCATGAAAGACACAAAGATGAAAGCATTAGTAGCCCAAACTGCACCCCAGCGTCAACAGACACCAAGTAGCCAGACAAATATAAAAAGCACTTGTAATTATTGCAAAAAGATGGGACACTTCGTTAAAGATTGCCCTGTCTTAAAGCACAATTTGGCTACTGGTAAGACCCAGCCACGCCCATATCAGCCAAAACAGAATGGTTCCCTAGACAGTTCAACACCTTCAGTTCCACTGACAACACAAATGGCCCAAATGAATATTATAGACAGCGCCTACACTGAATATTACCCAGATTTCTCATGATGTTGCCCAGAGAGAGAAGATGACAAACTGCCCCTAATCCCCATTCCAGTAGATCAGACAGGTCCATTTATAGAGGTCCGACTTCTTGGGGAGGACAGGAAATTTCTACTAGACACTGGGGCCAGTAAAACAACAATAAGCCATCAAGAGGTCCCAGAGGCTCCTCTCTCGGGTTCAAAAAGTATTTCTCTGGGTTTCTCGGGACAACCTGTGACAAACGCCACGTCAAAGCCACTGCCCTTGAGGTTGGTCCCCTCATGACAACTACAGATCTTATATTGACAAAATCATGTCCAGAAAACTTGCTTGGTATAAAAACATTGAAAGAATTAGGAGCTGTCATTGTTTGCTCACCTACAGATGTCAGACTATTTCTGCGAGATTTCAAGGGCCACTACACAAGTAGAGAATTAGATGAGCGTTTGAAAGATTTGCCACACACCCTGTGGGCCACTGATTCCACCACAGTAGGATGTATGGAAATAACACCTCACAAGGTTACACTGAAAGAGGGAGCCCAACTACCACGCATAAGGCAATACAAAATTCCACCTCAGGCTGAACAAGCATTAATGTTAATTATTCAGGACCTAATACAGTCAGGTGTGATTAAGGAAACAACTTCTAACATTTGCAATTCCCCTGTTTTACCAGTCCATAAAAAAGTGGAACCAGGAACACCACCTGTCTACAGACTAGTGGTGGATTTGAGAGAGCTCAATAAATGTGTCGTTCCACAACACCCTGTGGTTCCAGACATCTCCACCCTACTCACAGCCATAGATGCGGAAGCATCGCATTTTTCAGTCATTGACTTGAAAAACGCATTCTTTAGCATACCTATTCACCCAGACAGTCAATACCTTTTTGGCTTCTCCTTACAAGGACGAAGTTTCCAATTCACAAGAGCTCCTCAAGGTTTCACAGAGAGTCCAAGCGTATATAGCCAAGCATTAAAAAGACAACTAGATACTGTTCAAATGCCCACGGATACAGCCATACTACAATATGTTGATGATATCCTCATTACGGCCAGATCTGATGCAGCATGTGCTGAAGCATCACTATTAGTACTAGAATTCCTAGCTGCAAATGGCCATAAAGTTTCCCCTGGTAAGCTCCAATTTTGTTTACAGCAAGTGGCATACTTAGGGCACTTGCTGTCAAAGGAGGGTAGGCAGCTTACACAGGAACGCATCCAGCTCATACTACAAATACCACAACCAACAACACAGAAACAAGTTCGAGCCTTTGTTGGTCTCACCTCATATTGTAGACAGTGGATCCCACAATTTGCACTCATTTCCAAACCGTTAGTGCAGCTGACAACACTCGAAGCTGGCGCTACTCCACAATTACTTTGGACAGAGGAACACACGCAAGCCTTTCAGTCTCTTAAAAAATCTATGTGTCAAGCCCCAGTGCTGGCAACACCTAATTACACCAAAGATTTTACATTATTTGTAACAGAAAACTCAGGTACAGCACTATCAGTTCTGACCCAACTTCAAGCAGACAAACATAAACCATGTGGTTATTTTTCAAGCACATTAGATCCAGTAGCACAAGCATTGCCTGCATGTCTAAAATCAGTAGCAGCTACTGCACAAGCTATTAGACAAAGCGATTCTATTGTATTGGGACATCATCTGATAGTTCAGGTCCCACACGCTGTAGAACTTCTGTTAAACAGAACACAAACACAGCATCTGACAATAGCCAGACTCACCGGATATGAGATGACACTTTTTCAGCCACACATTGAGATTAGACGCTGCAACATTTTAAACCCAGCAACACTGTTGCCACTGACCTCTCCTACTGAAGAAATTCACGATTGTATTGACATAATTGATTTAGTGACCAAACCAAGACCAGATTTACAAGATACTCCCCTTGCTAAGGCAGAAATTACACTCTTTGTTGATGGTTCATGTATGAGACTCCCCGCAGGAGAATTAGCAGCAGCCTATGCCGTCACAAATGGTACAGACACTTTAGAAGCACACAAGATAGAAATACTGTCGGCACAGGCAGCAGAACTCATAGCCCTAACACGAGCATGTCACTTAGCAAAAGGAAAGTCAGTTAACATCTACACTGATTCACAATATGCCTTTGGAGTTGTACACAACTTCGGTACATTGTGGAGAGAGAGAGGATTTCTCACATCACATGGGTCCAGAATACAGCATGCTACACTCTTAGAGGCCAGTCAGTTACCAGAGAAAATCGCAGTGCTAAAATGTAAAGCGCACACAAAAGGAACAGATGAAATATCAAAAGGAAATGATTCTGCAGACAGTGCAGCCAAGTTAGCAGCAAACACAGAATTAAGTATACCACACCGCCAATATACAATACGAGACCCCTTTTCTGACATCCAGGATGTCCAAAGTCACGCCACACCACAGGAACTGCTAGAATGGAAGAAAAAAGGAGGGGTCCTTACAGATCAAGGCTGGATGACACCTGAAAGAGCAGTATGGTTTCTACCGGATGCCATGGTACATGTTATGGTAAACACCATACATGGACCAGCGCATCTGGGAGAAAAAGCAATGTTAGACAGCATACAGAATATATGGCACAACAAACATTTGAGAACTGCAGCCAAACAAAAAGTTAAAACGTGCATGATTTGTAATCAGTTCAACCCAGGAAAAGGCACAAAGGTGGAACAGGGAGGATTTCAACCCCCTGACCATCCATTTGAAGTTCTCCAGATGGACTATATCCAGATGGAGAGATGTAGAGGTCACAAGTATGTACTAGTTGTAGTGTGTGCTCTGACCAGATGGACAGAATCCTATCCCGTCCCAGATTACACTGCAACGACAACTGCTAAACAATTAGTTAGAGAGTTTTTCCCGAGGTATGGGTTGCCCCGTGTCATCTACTCAGATAACGGCCAACTTTTTTCCTCTGAACTCATGAAGCAAGTGTCTCTTCTGTTAGGGTACACTTGGAAGTTTCACTGTGTAAGACATCCTGAGGCAGCAGGTCTAGTAGAAAGACACAACCAAACTTTGAAGACAAAATTGGCCAAGTAATGCACTGACAAAGGCGTGGACTGGATGGTAGCCTTACCGGTTGCCCTCTTTTACATGCGTATGGTAGCCCATTCCAGAACTGGCTTATCTCCATATGAAGTGGTCTTTGGCAGACCACCAAATATGTGGGGTACGCCAAGGCCTAAAAGAATAACTGATGTTGACAGTACTATGCTGACTGACTACCTGGCTTCCTTGAGGTCTGCACTCCAATCTTGTCGTTCTCAGGTTGCTGCCACCTTCCCTGACAAAACCAACCCGGAAGAACACGCCAGGAACTTCGGCCGGACCAGCCCCCTCCAGCCCAGGTGGAAGAAGCCAAGACTCGTACTACTAACAACACGGACAGCAGTGAAGGTCGAGGGCAGGAAGGGCTGGCTCCACGCAAGCCACTGCCGGAAACATTTTGGACAAAAATACACTGTTGCTGATGGCCCTGCCAATCCCACTGACATTGTGACTGAACAATCTTTATTGCCTTTGGAACTAACCCCACAACAGGATTACAAATCAAAGTTAAGGTCTGCCATTCGGACTCTGGCTAATTAAGTCCATTAGGCGTCGGTCCAGTGGTGAAGCGGTTGGAGCATGGGAATGGATTTTAACACCTTGACTATGTGGGAGAAAGAAAAAATGAACTCTAGAAAAAGACATAATGGTCCTAATATATGTTTGACAGTATTATTTTTCCTCATGGCAGTTATGACGTGTCTTGGTTGGATTCTCCACACTGTTTTTCCTCCAACACGACACACTTCTCATACACCCAACAGCACTCAGGAACACACCTATCACGACCTACCCCCTCATGAACAAGCCCATAGACTAGCCTTGCGAAACAATACCTTCATACAGATGCTACATCACACTCAGCAGGCCAGTAATAGCACCAATTATTGGATTTGTGGCCGCATCCCACCTCATCAGAAAAAGGGAGGGATGCCTCTTTTTCCTTTCTCATTCTCTTATAATGGAACTTGTGAAGCCTGGTTCGCCCTAATAACAGCTGACGATACTAACCCCACCTCCTCCCCTGACGGAAATAATTCATGCAAGAATGGGTGGCCTTGGGGGGATTTAAACAAGGTACTCAATACTGCCTGTTACCCTAATAAGGAGGGAGATCCTCAGGCGACAGGTACAGTCCTAGAAAGTGAAGAATACAAGCAAGGGAACATGACCATGTCCTACAAGATGTTAAATACCAAACCTAAAAAGAATGCTGGTCCCCCTTTCATCTCGGTCTCACCAGTAAAAGGACACCTGTGCATCCAGAAAAATGGCTCTGTTCCATTAGGACACAGTGACTGTCATACCACTATAAGTTTTGAAGACAGAGGAAAGTCCTCATTTCTAGCATCTCGCCATACTTATTTCATCTGTGGCCAAACGGCCTATGTGCAGCTGCCCTTGAACTGGAGGGGAACTTGCTATATAGCATTCCAGTTACCCCCTGTCTTTGTGGCCCCATCCACTTACCACCGAGACATCCTAGTGCCCCATGTCAGATCGTCCTGGGGATGGCAACTGCTGTCAGCAGCAGGTATAATATTCTTGATAATAACTGGATGCTGCCTTTGCATCCAATGTGGCCCTGCCCTGTGCGGTCTATGCGCTGCAAAATGCATTCCTAAACCACTTGTCCAGCAGAGAGGAAGGGAAAGAATCATGTTACAAGAATGTATAAATGATCTCATGCAAATTGAGATATAATGTAGGTACACTCTGGGGCAAGGAGGGAATGTGGAAATAAAATTGACAATTGTGCCCCATCATTTCCCTGTTTCTGCCTGACAGCCATTTTTCTCAGACAAACACCCATTTTGTGTGTGACATGCTCTCAGCAATTTGTCTGAAAACTGTCCTTCACATCCCCATTGAATCTTGCACAACCCCCTGCTCCTTGTGGTCGAGCCAATTCCAAGAAGCCTGTCTGTGTGCCCTCCCCCAGTTGTGCCAGAGACTCAGCCACATCCTGTCCATTGTTGGTAACTCAGCCTGTCACACCAACTGCCCTGTGACCACCCCCAACTGAAAGAGGAAGCACGAGGTTAGGCCCTGAAACCACCCCAACTAATAGAGGAACCACAAGGTTGTACACTGTGAACACACACATTTCTGTGGTTCTGCCAATTCTGGGAACCAGCAGCAGATAGTTCCTGTTCTTAACTGTAAGACACCCTGCACCTGGCATCTTAGTTCATTGACCACCCCTTCCTGTGTTTCAGGCAATTCCCAGAACCAGCAGATAGTTCCTGTTTTAAGAAATAGTTACTGCAAGCCAGAGAGCAGATGGTCTCTGTTTTACACAAGATAGTTCCTCTTTTTGACATGAAGCACGAGCACAAACCCCAAGTGAGGAAGCCTCCCCCTTCCAACTGTCAGACTATTTCACATCGCAAGTCCCCTCACGAAGCCTAAGACACGCCCCCATTTCTTCACAATCTGCCCCTCCTGCTGATTTTTGTTCCTCTATCTGCCATGACATGTTTGTTCCTCTATTTTGCCTCATGACCAAGACTGTATAAATGTCCTGCTGTTGAAAATAAAACCCACTTCAAGAGAGGGACTTGAGAGATTGCTCCTGTGCCCGCTTGGCGCTGGAAGCGCTCCCCTTAACTCGAGTTATTGGCCTCCTCCTCCTTCATTTGAGCACCACGGACTCCTCGCTTTGCATTTACAAGAAATTATGATTTATTAAGCATAGAAATTCAGAAATGAGGTAATAAGTAAATTTAATTTACCACATAGTGATGATCTAAACAAGGAAGGTTGATTAGGTAGACACTTTAAAGTAGACAGGGTTGATAAATACCCCTTAATTGTAGTTATTGCCAGGTCATGTTGAGCAAGGTACAACACAAATTGCAAGACATCAGAAATGCAAGATTTAAAGAGATTTAAAAGAGCTTTCTTTAACATTACCAGGACCTATTCACAGATTGTTTGGAATATTCCATAGGTTTATTTGATATCTTCACATTTAAATATAGCACTATACAACGCATGGATCATAATGGTTTACTTGCTTGTCTCTTCATAGTGTCTCCGAGCATTTCAGGTAATAGATCTCTGGAACTGTAAAGGAGATTAAGAAAAATCCTAACATATGAGTGGGGGTGGAAACAGTAGCAAATTACAATGATCTAAACTGGAGTCTGCATGGTGATGGTGATTTTCCCACCATGAGAACCAGTTGTGGTGCAAGTGCATTTTAGAGGCATGCCTTTCTATTGCATACAGGTTCCAGATTTGTGTCCTCCAAAGACTCGTAGTGGGCCAGTCTGGTGTTTTCTATTTCTAACCAATGGCGAGGTTGGTGCCAATAGGACTTGTGAGATCAGTTCACTCAGGCTGATGAAATCTGGTATGACCTATGTTCAAGATTAAAAGGGATTGATTACTTCAGGTTGGCACCACTGACCAAACTTGTCCAATGACCTGCATAGAAGGATTCAGTTGCAACCTTCCTGGAAGCCAAGATGATGTTAGAAACTTCAAAAGAAAGGCAGAAGGATTCTAACTTGCATCATACACTCTCCATGCATGCAGCTGCAGCGTTTAGGAATTGAGGTGGAGGATCTAACCATCCTGCTCCAAAAGCAGGTCCACTGTGTAAGGAAGAGGAACCAGCAGTCCAGAATCAACTGTTCTCAATCTTCCATGCCTTCCGCAGCAATGTTAACAGACGTGGGATCAGCAGCACTGCTTACAGAGACCCCTGAACCTGAATGCATTCCCAGAGGAAAGTCTATGCAACAAACGGAAGACACTTCCTTTTCTGGGTAATGCAACAGAGATCAACAAATGAAAACCTCAATCTGGAGAAGATCAACTGTCACTTTGGGGTGTAGTTCCCAATAATGGTCTCTCTAGAGAAGGCAGCTGATATCATCAATCTTCACAATGAGGAAGCCTGTTAGTCGAGACACTACCAGAATATGCTTCCCAACATAGAATCAAAGACCATCTCAATGCTCTGCCACCTGATATGATATACAGGAGTTTTTGGTGGGTGTTGTCTGTCAGAATTTAGATGGAAAGGAAAAAAGGCCTTGAGGAATAAATGGATTGTTCACAGCTCAAGCACCGTTAAGTGCAGGAGCTTCTCTGACATGGACCAAGGCTCTCTCAAGTACTGTCATCCAGATGAGCACTCCAGCCCAGCAAGGAGGCATTTGTGACCACTGTAACTTGAGCCTGCTCAGGACTGAATGGATGATCCCTCAGAAGGTTGGGAGGGCGCACCTGGGCAATACATATCCATGGAATTGAATCACTGCTAGGCTCTCATCCGACTTCTCATGTGAGTCACCAACCGAATAATAGAAACAAGGTAAGAGGAGCACTCAAAATGTATTCTTAAAGTAAATATTTAGGACTATCTCATCCAAGGGTGCATCACCAACAGAATACACATACTCATGAGGCCCAGCAGGTGCAAGATATGCAGGACTGGGATCTGAGCATAAGACACTATACTTCGGAATCATTACTCTAATATCTGAAATCCTCTGAGGAGGAAGGAAGGCCTTCATAAGGATTATATCAAGGACCATACCTACAAACGTCTGCATCTGTGGGCTGAGGTGAGACTTATGAGCATTGATAGTAAATCCCAGCTCACGGAAAAGAGCTATCGTCTGCTAGAAATTTTACTGGACCAGAGTCAGGGACTGTGCCTCACTAGCCAGCTATTGTGCAGGAAAACAATGAGTCCTGACCTCTAAAGTTAAGTTACCAAGACCACCAGCACCTTCATGAAGATGTATGGAGCTGTTGTCAGTCAGCATGGACCGGCCACAAATTGAAAGTATAGGGGCTCCACCTAGAACCTTAAGTAATGCCTGTGGGTGGAGAGAACTGGAAATAGGCATTCTGGACATATCAGGAACAGCATCTTGAACTTTTCCAGCTGAATAGATAGGTCAGGCAGTGGAGAACCATGATAGGTCTTTGGCCTTTTTAGGGTTAATGAATTTAAGGGAATAAAATTATGTGTCCCTCTCTTACGGAAGCACCGCTTCCATGGTTAAATTTTCAATCAAGGTCAGGACTTCTGTCCCTGGGATCAAGCCATAAATCAGCAGGAATGGGCTGAAGAAAAGGGAGTAGCCTGTAGGGGATATGAAGGGAAGGGTATAGTCCCTGGAGAATACAATGGATCACTCAGAGGTCTGACATGAATGTCTACTTAAAGGTGATGTTGTGAGAGGATGAGTCAGAGGAGATTGTGGGTGTAAGAACCTTCAGAGAATGGTGGGGACTAGATCTACTACTGATTATGTTTCCTAGATCCCCAGCTGCTCCGAAAGGAGCAATACAGTTGTTGCATTTGCATGGGCTGGTATATTTGCCGTTGTCGGGATGACACAACCAAAGAATAGCCATTATACTTCTGATACTATTAGTGAAATTGCCGTGCAGCGACAGTCAAGCACAGGGCCCATTTGAAGCACTGCAGAATTTGCAATATTCCAAGACAAAGTCACGTTTTCCCCCAATTAGCTAGTCACTGTCAAACGTTCATTAGTATAGCCTAGACATTTCTGAAAAATTTGGTGAAAAGAAGCATGCCAACCCAGCCTGACATCCAGGCACAAAGGCCAAGCAATGGTGTCCAAGGATTCAAAACTGCACTTCAGGATCTCTTTGGATGCATCATGCCATCACTCACTTGGTCAATGAATGAATTCTCCATTTGACCTGGCAGGCTGACAATTGTAAGTTTCAGCAGTTTCCATAAGGCATGAACATATCAGCCTAAACGTTAAGTGGTATTAGCTCTTCGGAGATCCAAGCTGATGAGGGCAAAGACTTTGCAACCTCAGCCATCAAATTTCTTAGATTCCCTGTCAGTAGGCACCATAGGATAGACATTGGGGTTCTGGTTTGCAGGTGAAATTTGAACCACCAGACTCTTCAGTGACAGATGGGAGGACATAAAATGCAGGTTACCTGGAGAGGCCCTATTGCATCTTGCAATTCACCTGTGAACTGCCTGGACTGAAAAGGGTTTCTTCCATGCAGCAATAAGGTCAAGGAGAGGCTCATTAAACGGAAGCAAGGGTTCTCCAGAGACTGCAAGATTTCTCTTAGAATGTTAGACTTCACTTGTGCAGAACGCAAAATCGATTCCATGGCATCCGTTGCCTTCTGAACAACTTCTGTACAATGTGACACATCCTCCAAGACAGGCACAGAGGGGTATGAAATGTCCCCTTCTGGTAAAGTATATAGGCCACTGACAATTTTTAAGTCTCAGTAGCTATCCACATCACTATTGTGAGGTGGCAGGTGATGATCATCCTCCTTGCAGGCATAAAACTCATCATCCATAGCCAATACATTTGAATCTGAGCAAATATTTTTTCCCGGCAAATAAACTTCTGGGCCCAATGAACGTGCTCGCAATATGGCATTGTTTAAGTTAGCTCTACTGCTACACAGATAGTTTATCACAAATTGAGTGCACCATAGTTGATTAAATGATATGTTTTTGCCAATTATCCTAGAAATTTCCATTTCCACAACTATTCTTGGATTTATATTAATAATAATACTTGGCAGTCAACAGACTAAAAAATGTGATGTAATAAATAGTCCTTCATGTTTATGTTGGGCGCTTGGCATTAAAAGATTGTTGCTATAACTGCTAGAGTACAATTAAAGTGCCATTGTGCCTATGCATTTCATTGTTACATTACTTTCTGATTGTGCAAAGAATACTGCATAATAGGCATCAACTAGCAAGTCTAAAACGTAAAAGTTCTAAATATGCTAAAGTTTCCTTAGTTTTTATACAAGATGCTTACATATTGTATCGTCTCTAGGGCTACTAAAGGGTAATGAAAGTGCTGTTGTGCGTATACATACGTAGTTGATGTAATGATTCTAGTTGAGCAGAGTGCTACAAAACAGGAATCTACTAACAAATCTAAAGCCTCTTAAAAGATCTTAAAAACTAAATTTCATAGTCGTCTAGTTCATTGATCGTTGTTGTAGGAGTGTGGCTCACTGATTAGAGCGGCAGACCCTGATGCAGAGGTCTGGCCGGGACCAGGGTTTAATTCCCGTCGCGGCAGGGTCTTGAGCTCAAATGTCCGCGGACCCGATAATTCTCGGCACGGTGCCTACTCTAATCATGGGGTCCCACGCTGCAACTCTGGGCAATAGCTTGCTTAGTCTCCACACCGGCCCTAATCGCTAAGGATGCCTGGCTTCACCAGGGGGGTGCCCAGGAGTTGGGCACCTCACAGGAACAGGCCAGGATGGGTTCCTCAGCGGTTTATTCAGCGCGGGGACACACTGGTAAGTGTAACCATGCGCTTTATAAGCTTCAGAATTACAATTACCCATGGTAGTCCACAATTTGTGCTATGCCCAGAGCGATCAGTTAGTAAGTAAATTATCATAAAATTACAGAATTTTCAAGAATTTGCAATTGCTATTGGGGTCAGTGGGATTTAGACTCTTCATTATGGCCTTGCGACAAGTTCGAATTTCCCGATCATTGAAGATGCGCTTAAGCAATAAAATGCGGGCTCCCTTTAAAGCAAGACATATGCAGACCAGGTGTATGATATCTTCCTTTAGGGCACAACACAGTCTGCATTATTTTGATTCCTTGTGTCTCCATGTGGGTTTGTCAGCCAAGGATGCCAACACCCCTAGTAGGATAGCCAATAGGTTGTACCGAGATATGCTGCTGCTGTAAGGTGTTGTACTTTGGTATTACCATCCAGGCATGTGACCGGGCAGTAAATGTGTACTTGTCATCTAGGAGAGAGTGGATTTTGCCTGCTTTATTGATGGCACGACAACAAGTTAGATGCAGTAGATTTAAGTCCCATAAATCAGACGTATTTGTTTTTTCCAGGGACGACCACAAGTATTTACTGTAATTAGAATCTGCGTCATTCCTCAGAGACTGCCATAGAGCACTGACCAAAGGGATAGTTTGATTAATCCATATTTTGTGCCAAGCTTTAATGGAGTGGTATCTTCTTGCTATGATTTGTTGTGTTAGCCCGAATTCCAGATGGACTTACGCTGGTGAGGCGTTCTGGGAAAGCCCAAAAACTTGCTTGTAAGTGTTTGTTTGGAGTTTATCCAAGATGAGTGCATCTTTACCAAGCATTACCACGTTGCAGGGATAACAGATAGTGGCTGAAAGGAAGGGCTATCCAATTTCTTGCCAAAAGCACAAAAGGTGTAAGTCAACACATTGTTTTTACTCACCGCATGCTGCTTGTGTGTCTGGAAATTCAATTTCTTGTCGAAGTACAAACCCAGATACTTGTAATTGTTAACCTCTTCTATCTTACATCTCCTAGCTTTCCCTCTTGTACCCTGGACAAAGTAGTGGAATTCAAAGGTCATAAGGTGGACCTCCTGTTTGGGCTGCAGAGATACAACAAACTCCAAAAGGCCTTTTCCTGCCTTCCCAGCAGAACATCACCAACTGGTCTTCCCATGGACCCTGTTGCAGCCTTCGGTTGGAGTGAGTCCTGTCCCCAAGGCACTGGATACTTGGCTGGACTCAAAGTGTACTCCTGGTAAAGTTTCCTGAAACTTGGGACTTGAGAATGTTTTGCTCTGAGAAATGATGGGGGACACGGACCAACCTGTCAAGGTGACGAGCTCCCAAAAAGTGACTAGGTACAAAGGTGGAAATCTTTAGCAGGAGAAGGCACACAAATATCCAGCCAGCAAGGGACCTTCTCTGGACCTGGAATTCAAAATTCACCTACTTGGAGCTTTCCCACCAAAAGTCAACAGCTTTACCAACACTGCATCCAGTCTCTATCCGACGATGTGGAGATGTCGTTGGGCCTCAGCCTGCTGTCCTGCCACACTGAGGATTTTTGACTTCCATTCAAGATACTTAGTCAAAAGGTAAAACGTTTCACTGAGACAAACCTGGTCCCTGTATCCAATGCATGCTCCATTGCAGTCACCCTTAAAACGTACCCTTATTCCGGTCAAACACAATTAGATGACCTCTGATGGTACTTAACGTTTTTTGGTGTGGTTTTGAAATCCATAACTCTGGTCCCACTAACTGTTTTTTTTTGTTTTGGTGTTATTATATTTATTAAAATGTACACCATTTGCATAAATTTGCCTTATCTACCAGGTTGTTGAACTGGGGTTCATTAAGTGACTTTAGTGGTTCACTTTGTCAAAGATAGTGGTTAATATATGAGGTAGGTACTCACCCCATGAACGAATACCCCAGTTTCTTACTGTTGGGACCCATGGTGATAGATGTGTACCTCTGTCCAGACTGCACCACCTGCAGTGATATCTGGATCCTTGGTAATTATTTTTGTTCATGAGTGAACATGGATCACGTATGTGCACTACGAATTAGGCCTCTCTTATGGACGGTGGTCAAGTGACTGATGGCTACTTCCTTCACCTGGAGTTAAGTAGTACAAATGTGGTGATGGCAGCATACTAGGTTTTTAGTTTTTAAAGAATAGCAGAGTGAACAGGGCTTTTTACCTGTGTCACAGAAGTAGCACCTTCTGGCCTACTTTGGTAAAGTTGCTGTGTGCTTAACTCACTTTTGGCAGCATTGGTTGTTTGTGTGTGTGTGTGTTGGGCTACATGTGTGCCTGTGAGAAGTTACAGTGCACCAGGAAATAGCGCATGTAATGTTTTTGCACACTGGGATACATCATGCGTGTCTGTGGAAAGATATAGTGCATCAGGACATAGCAGGCATAGCTGTGTGCACATTTGGATACATGATAAATGTCTATCTCCAAGAAGGTAAAGTGCTTCAGGAAATAGTGTGATTAGTTACATGACATGCTGGGACATATGTGGATGTGTGAGCTGGTACTGCATTTAGGAGATAGGGAGCGGTGTTGTGTGATTTACATATCACTGGAAATGACATCAAGGTGCAAACTCTAGTTACTCCATTGGGCTGTATTTGGGGCTATCAAGATTGGCGACTATCTAATGTGATACACTGCTCTCTGGAGAAATAATGGAGTGGGCACTTCAAAGTGGGGAATCCTCAGAACATAAACTTCAAAGAAAGAAACACCAAATCATAAGTATTGTTTTACTGAATCTTCACCTCAGCGTGGAGAAGCTCAGAATGAGTTCTGTCTGTTGCGACCTGTACTGAAGACTAAAGGTCTGCCAGTCTCCTATGCATCAACCAGGAGGCTCCAGAATATTCACATAGAGCCTGTAGCAGCAGCTTCTGCCTTACCCAAGACCAATGGGCCCTGTGAGGTTAATGTGATCACTAGGAGAGAGAGAGAGACCCAGTTGGGATGCTGTTACATGGATCCCAGGAGAAGAGTTTGAAATTCTGGGTTGTTTACCTTTGTGTCAAAGTCTACAACCCCCTTGCCAGATGGGGGTTGTGGTGAAGGATAAGGGTTACCCCTTTTGGGTCTGCACTGTTAGAGAAAGAGGGCCGTCACCCCATACATCTCATTCACCTGAAGAGGGTGTCACTGTATTTATGCTGCCCTCGACCCTGGTATGCCATGTGGGGCTCTTGTATGTGTGGCTGCAACCCTACCTGCATGTCAGGCAGAAGGGGCCATGAAGGAGGAAGAGGTCCGTCTCCTTGAATCCACATACAACTGAGAAGACACAGTGGGCTGGGACTTCTGGTAAGAGCAACAACTTCAACTCCTCCATCTGGGAGTCCCCGAAGAGTGTGATCGCATCTGAGAAGCGCAGAGGATGCCAACTGCTGTGACCGCACCTTTCCATTGTCTGGGGACAACTGTGCTGTGGAGGTGCACCTGGCACTCTGACCAGCATTATAGGAGTGTGTGTACTGGAGAACTGGATGTGATTGACGTGCTCAAGCACAGACACTCTGGGATTCTTGCAACAGAGCCCTTGTAGAATTTCTGAGCATTGAATTCCTTAGTGGGTCTAGCTTGGATGTCAAATGATGAATAATCAGTGCGCTTCTCCTTAGTGGGTCCTAATTATAAGATCAATCCTTTACATATTCTGTGTGCTAGTGGGGGTGTCACATTCTCAAGGTATTCTTTGCACTATGTCTTTGCAAAGGTAGTGTCTCCCCCCTGCACTACTTGCAGTCCTTTGATGGGTTCTGGCCTGTATTTCTCGTAGTTTATACTTTCTAAACATAGGGCCTCATTTATGAGGACTCTTGCAGCCCCAGTACGTCACTTTTTTGACATTCCAGTGGCGCAATGTGCCCCGGCATATTTACAAGACCACGTAAACCCACTTAATGTGGCTTTTCATGGCCTTGTAAATATGTGCCCCTTTCACACATAACACAGCGTGAAAGGGGTGTTCCATGGGTGTTGCTGTGGGTGTTCCCGCACATCACTCACGGAATCTGAAGCATTCCCAGATTTACGAGAAATCGTAAACCTAGGTATCCGTCAGAATCTCGGGGGGGGATGTATATAGCCCCCTCCTTTTCTCTCCTCAGGGCCAGGAGCTGGGGGGGAGGCAATCTGTAGGGGGGAGTTCTCTCAGAGAGGGGGAATGGGCACAGGTAGCAGGGGGAAAGGGGCCCGGTGTGGGCATCCGGAAGGTAACATGGCTCGGTCAGGACTTCTTCACGTGCCAGGTGGGGGAAAGGGGCCTGAGCCTGGTGCAGGGGAGACGGTGGGGAGGCTGTGGGTGGGGGGGCTTTTTGAAGGAGGGATGCAGTCGCCCTCGGAGTGCTGGAACAGGCGTGGGAGCCCGTGCCCGGGAGGGGCTGGATATTTTCCTCTCCTGGTCCGTAGGGGCCTCTCTCTCTTTTTGGGGGAGGAGCGTGCGCTCTTTCAGAATTGCGGGAAGTTTGAGGGGCTGGGGATGGGGTACAGGGGCATGGGGGAGTTTGGGCCAGAGTGGGGGACCGGCCTCAGCCTTGGTGCAGGCCATGTTAGATTGGAGTGAGGAGGAGGAAGTGGGGGACCCCCCGGGGTGGGTGCAGGGGGAGTCATGGGTGGAGTAGGAGTAGGCGAGGGGGTGAGGGGTCATCAGGTTTTCAGGGGGAGAGGGTGTTGGAGCAAAGTGAGTGGCCCAGCACGTCAGTCCAAATTTTTTCTTTACAGGTTGGGGAACGTTGCGGCATGGCGGACTCGTTGGGGCGGGGTGCAGCCCACGTACGCTGAGGAGAAGGGAGGGTAGAGCCCTGCATGGCACATCCTGTACCGGCAGGGGACCCGACACGGCCAGCACACGAAGGCCCGGCACGACCTCGGTGGCCCCAACATAACGCGGAACACGATGGTCACCTTTACCAGCGGACGGAGAGGCATATAGAGGTCAACGCATGGGGGAGTACCGGCGGGTACAGTCGGCTCAACCACATGGAGGAAAAGCAAAGGCCGTTAGGGCCGGTAGGGGACAGGTTGGGCCCGGTAAGGCCGGTGTGTAGGTTTTTCCATAGAGGTGCTTCAAGAGGAAGCGATTGTGCTGGAGTATGACGAGGATTCCCCCGAGGAAAGGGAGCTGAGGAAGGAGGATGAGGGGGGGGCCCTCTCATGTCTCTTGTAGTGTGTTGCAGGCACCAGTGATCAGAAGGGCGGTGGCTGCTAGGTCCATGGGAGAGAACAGCCCCAGGGTGAAGGCTCCTCGGCCAGCGGCTTACGTGGAAGAGGCGGCAAGGCGGCCGGCGCCTGTCCGGGCACCATCTTTGGAACCAGGTGAGGTTGGTGGACCACGGGCCAAACCAAAAATGGTGTCTGTGGGGACGGGGTGTGATGGGGGTGGGGGGTGCCGGAAGGAAGACTTCACAGGGGTAAGTACGTGACAGACACAGTGGTGAGTCCTGAGGCAGACCAGGGAGCTAAGGGGAGAGGAGTTGGCCTAACGGCTAGGGCGCTCGACCTCGGACCTGGGGATCTGGGTTCGAGTCCCAGTAACAACGCCTAAAAACCTCCTGTGATTCTGGGCAAATCACTTAATCTCCCCGTGCCTAAAAAATGAAAGTGTGTCCTCATGTAACGTAACTGGAAAATATGTAAAGCGCTCTGGTACCTGATTCGGTTCGAGTCTAGTTCGCGCTATATAAAACTCTGCAAAAAAAAGAAAAAAAAAAAGGTGGAGAGCGGGACAAACACGGAGGCGGCTGGGGGGGTAAGGACCCCTTACATAGCATGGAGTTGAAGATTAAGAAGCTGCCTTATATGGGGGTGACCAAGCCTTTGGGGGTGCATTGAATTTTGGCCACCAAAGAACATATATGGAAGGGGAAATACATGGAACTATTGAAGCTCTTGCGCATGGAAGTGAGGGCTAAGGAGGAGGAATATGAGCTGGCAAAAAGGTAAACATTTTACAATTGTTGGAAGGGATGCTGTCGAAACGGAAGGTGACAGTGAAGGAGGTGCAAGTGCTCCTCGGACTTCTCAACTTCGCATGCAGGGTGGTCAGAGCAGGGCGGACAGTTTGCAGATGGTTAGGTAGGGCGCTGTCAGGCCAGCACTTATCGCACCACCATGTTCGCTTGTCAGCAGGGGTGAAGGAGGACTTGAGTTTGTGGTCAGTTTTCCTGCAGTCTTTCAATGGTGTGCCGTTGGCAAGGGAGGAGGACGTCTAGTGGGATGTACAAATCTTTTCAGACGCAGCTGGCGGTGAAGGTTTTGGTGTGTATTGGCAGGGCAGGTGGTGCGCTGAGCAGTGGCCATGGCAGTGGAAGGATGGTGGGAGGAGTACTGTGTTCCTGGAGCTTTTCCTTTTGCTGGTGGCACTGTCATTGGCGGGAGAGGAATTGGCTCATAAGAAAGTCTTGTTTCGGTGGACAGCATGGTGGTGGTGGAGGTAATTAACAGTTTGCAAGAGATGAACAAGTGTTGAAGTTGCTGCGGGGTTTTGTGCTTGGGGGCTTGCGACATGAGATTGCTTTCAGGGCGTTGCATATACCAGGTGTGGACAATGACATAGCGGATGCTTTGTCTCGTTCGCAGTGGGTGAGATTCCTTGGGCTTGCCAATGAGGTGTACAGGACACTGACCCCAATGCCGGAACATCTATGGTATGTAGGGAACGCAGGATGCTACAACTGGTGGTAGGCTCCCTCTTGGCTTCCACATGGGCGGCTTATAAGTTGCAGTGGAGGGATTTCCTCACATCTGGTGCACGTAAGCGGGCTGAAGCTTGGCAGCGGTCAGAGGATGTTGTCTAGTTTATTTTAGTATTCATTGACAGGAGCTTGACGAAGGTCACCATCGCAGGAAAGTTGGCGGGCATCGCCTCCATGGGGAAACTCCTATGGGGGTATACTCCGTCGGCAGGGGAAGTAGGAAGGAGGATCTTGGAAGGGTGGGCTAGGGAGAGGGGGGAGAGTGAAGTGCGGACCCCCCTCACCTGGCAGAAGCTATCACGAATCTTGGTGGCATTACCGGAGGTATGCAGGGACGAATTTGAGGCCTGTTTATTCTCCACTCTCATGGAGTGGATGTTCTTGGGGGCGTTTCGGGTGTCGGAGCTCCTGGGTACTAGGCAGAAGACGGGGGTGAGGTGGGCAGATGTGGCCATGGGAGAGGAGGGGATACATATTTGGTTGGCTTGTTCAAAAACGGACCAGAGAGGATTGAGCAAAGGAGTGAGTTTAGAAGCGGCGGCGCCTGCAGCCATGTGCCCCTTAAGATGGGCTCGCCATTGGTTTTCTATGTCCCAAGGAGGGGGATCAGGAGAGGATTTCCAGCATGCTGACGGGAAAAGAGTGACGGACTATCAACTGCGCAGGTGTTGAGGAAGGCATTGTGCAGTGTGGGTTTGGATGGGGCAGAGTACGGGACACATTCTTTTAGGATCGGGGCAGCCACGAAGGCGCATAACAGGGGTTGGTCACGGGGAGATACGATGAGGTTGGAGCGCTGTTCGTCTGATTGCTATCAGCGATATGTAAGGCAGAGTACGGAGGAGGCACATGCGTCATCCTCTTTTGTTTGAATCTCAATTTGTCTTTCTCGTTACAGGTTCGGTGGCTGGGCCCCACTCAACAGTACTGACAATATGGATCGTGGACCATTCTTTTGTGAAATGGGCTCAGTTTCATGCATGCCAGCGTTATTTTGGTGAAATGTTGGGGTTTACTGACCAAATGTACTGCATTGTTTGGAAGGGTAAGGGAGGGATGTTGTGGAAAGAACTGATCCTGTGTCTTAACAGATGGTTGGTAGAGGACCAGTGCCCGGATGTGTTTCTCATTAATTTAGGTGAGAACGACCTGGTGGGGGTGAAGGAAGTGGTGTTGAGGGCCATGAAAAAAGATTTGTCACGTTTGAAGGAGCAACGGGCTAGGTGCAACATGTTATGGACGGAGTTGGTGCTGCGCAGAGTGTGGAGGGGTGCTTTGAACCCAAGGGGCATTGACAGGGCCCGGAGGAAGGTCAATTTGTAAATCTCTCGGTTTTGTCACATCTAGGTTTTGGCAGGGTGGCGCATAGGAAGCTCTGGTTTGAGGCAGTTTAATTTTTCAGGGGCGATGGGGTACATTTGTCCAGGCTTGGTATGGACCTCTATTTGCTGGAGATGAGGGAAGCGTTGGCAAGGCATTTGCAAGTACAGGCGAGTTCCGTGTGAAGGGGAAGTGGCAGTGCTGGTTGGGGGGGGCAGAAAGGGGGGGTAGTATACTCCCCCCTTCTTCCTGGGTGGCAGGGGTGATTGGATTTTTGACATGGTTGAAAGAAGTTCTTGGTTATTGTTGGAGTTGGGTTGGCGACAGGGATGGGGGTAGGCAAGTTTTGTTATTTCTAGGTTACACAGGTTTGGGGTTTGACAGTGATAAAGGAAAAGAGGCAGTGGAAGTTGTTTAACGGAAGGTTGGAATTTGGGGGTTGTATATTTTGTTCCATTGATGTGTCATGTTGTAAAGTGCGGGTGGGGGTGGGTTCAAGAAGATTTTAGGGGCGGGGACGGGGTCAGATATTTGGTTGGTTAGTGAGGTTTAGTTTTGTAAGGGGTTTGCCAAGGATTTTATTATGTGATGTGCACCTGTTTCAATAAAGAGGCCTTTTTCACACATCTCTGGGTTGTGGCATGCTCCCTCCCCCCACCCCTCCCTCCCAATCTGTAATTCCGTAGAAATGTGAATGAAATCATTTGTTAGGGATCCTTTCTCATTCACATAGACTAAAAATGATTATAGCTTCTTTTAATTTAGCGTGTGGAGGGAGGCCAAGAAGATACCAAAATCTTGTGTGCTGGATTATAGGTTCTGAGTGGATACCTGCTGGTTTTCCGGTTCTGGGTGACGAGCAGAGCAGAGCAGGCGGGCGACGAGTAAGCGGACAGGCAGATAGTGAGTGGGCGTTTGTTTGTACTAGGAATTGAGGTAGGCGTGTGCGGTGCTGTGGTAATGGAGAGTGATGAGTGGTGGGCATGTGTACACAGTGGTCCTGCCAGCGCCTGCCATCACCACACAGCACGTTATTAGCCCGTCATCTCCTGCTATTTCTGTGTTATCCCGGTGCGGCCAAAGAGAAAGAGCTATCTCCGCATCGCAGTGTGCCCCATTGTTCCCCGACTTTGTGCCAGCCCGCTCCGCCCCTCATGCCCTGATGGAAAGGAAAATAAATTTGTGGATCCAGCATTAGCGCCGAACCCTTTTTATTTGGCCCCCTAGAATCTTTTCAGACTCTCAAAACTCCCCCCTCTGTTTGTCTGCCTGCAAAACGGCAAAAAAAAAGATTATATATATATATATAGACAGTAATTTGCCGTCCAGTGAGCCGCATGACCTCTGGAGAGTGCGAGTGTGGGCACGTCAGTAGTCAGCGTCTGTCAAGGGTGGCCCGGTGTTCTGCTGAGGCGGCTGGGTCGAAATCTAGTGTGGCTTGTAGGACACCTGGAGGCTTCACTTGCTACAGCCACCCCACCCCACTGTACAAGGGCACAGACTCTGACTTTTCGCCGCAGGCAGACCCAGGCGCAGTCACGGCTGCACCGATACAGATAGGAATTGCCATCCTGTGAAGGAGAGCTTTGCAGTGTGCGGAGGACAAAGGCAGCAGTAGATCACTAAGAGGTGTATCATCTTTTGGTGGATTAATTAAGATACCCTTCAGGAGCTTATGCTCTGGCAGTTTAATTGCGCCCTCAGGGTCTCACACAGAGCTGCAAGGATCTCGCCCCAGTTTATCAGGTGTTACCTCAAACCACTCCAGTTCTCCAACACTGATAAAGACCATCAGGTGGAAGAAGCCAGGAGCTCGCCTGTCCCACTTGAAATCTCACCCCTCCGTGTTGTCTATATTCACAAGGGTTTGAGGAACTTAAAACTAAGGAATAAGGAATCAGAATGGCTCCAGATGTTGCTGATGTGGACATAGTAAGCATTTGTACTGCACTCCCCAAATCAACAGTCTTGCATCACCTCAAGTTCTTTAAGTTGTACACATCTGTACTAATCCCTCTAATTCAGGTAATTTATGATTGTGTTTTATCGACAGAAGCTGGAATAACAACAACTGGAACTAAAATGGGAATGGAATTGGATGGATGTGTTGTATCTACAGATGTTGGAAACATGGAAATGGATACGGACTTGGACAATGACAGGGTTAAGCATGAGGCAAATGCTGCTTTTGAAGTAAAGCAGTCAACCGAACCAGAGGTCACAAAGGACGATACAAATTTGGCTCCCACAACTAGTTTTTGGAAAATCGAAGGGCCACCACCAGGTCCCTTATCAGTTAAAGTGAGCCCACTAGTAACCCAGACTGAAAAATTCAGTTTTTACTATGAGGATCTGGAGGATCTTACTCTCCCGGACATTATCATACGTATGGGAAAAATCAAGAAATAGAGGCAAAATTAAAAATTCAGTCTGTACCAGGTGCCCCAGAATTATCACTAAGACTGTCGCCGGACTACCTTTGCATGCCAGCTGTGTACAGTAGCACTCCTTCAAGCACTTCACCAGTGCGATTATTGGGATTGTCAAATTTGGAAGCGACCTCTAACGAAAGGGTGCAAGATGTTTGGCACACACTGAATGAAGGTGTTAATGAAAATAGGGAAGGGAGGACACATTTGGATGTACTCTATGCATTGGAAACGATTCTTTAGTAAATTTTAACCCTGCTTGAGAAATCGACTGCCCATTCTGACCATGTGCTGGGTGTACTTTCTCCGATTTTAAAGGGGGTGCAGCAACTTAATTCTGCCAGTTATTGTCTAGGAAAGGCTGGAAAATGTAATGATGTGAAATCTCAGGCGAGTCAGACTAGTATAAGGGGGTTTGAAATGGGGACCCAGGTTGGGAAATGAGAAGGTTTGGGGGCTACCCTGTCAGGACAGTCTAGAGATAACCTATGCTCATGAATGTGTCCTGTAGCTTTCCAGAATATCATGAATCAGGGATCACCAGCAAGTCACAGACAAAAATATAAATGCATTAGCACCTAAGAATACCCTGCCGGTCTACTCCATTTAAAAAAAAGAAAACACCTGGATGTCCTGTGATATAGTTTTAACAACTGATGCTTCTGTTGTTAAACAACCCATGGTTGAGTTAGAGGTTGTTCCCCTGAGGAGGGTGTCCCTCAGGCAGAAGCTAATGGCCCAAAAACACGGAGGGAGAAGAAGAGGACCCGGTATAATAAAACGTACACCAAAAAAACTGCGATTTCCAAATCTATTTGAGGAGCCCATTGATTCCCCCTTGCCCCAGAAAGGTAGTGAGTCAAAGCCTGCCAGGTTTCTGGTAGGACAGAATCCTGGGTTCCCAGAGGTAAATCCTCTCCCTCCACCTATTATGAAAGATGAACTTGTAGAGAGGGGCTTAGGACCAGAAGAAGGGAACGAGGTGTTGGGGGCAATAGGGGGGATTGTGCCCTAAACGGGTGAATCACAGAATGGCAAATCAGGTTTCAGCGCATTATAAAATAAAGTTCAATCCAGACACAGAATAAAATAGTAAAACCAAAAGATGCTTTGTCAGAGGTAGGGCAGGGCTGCATTGCTTTCACTCAAACCCTACTGGTGTGTATACTCTCCCTGTACGGTTAGATCCCAACCATTGGAGGTCTTTTGAGAGAGGGCCTATCCTTACTTCCCCTAGAGGACATATACCAGAGCCAGCGTCTGAGTCAAGGCTGTATGATAGGGTACGTGATGTATTTGACCCAGGACAAGTAGTGAACACCTTGGTTTTTTGTCATTATTTGATAGAGAACTGGGCCCTCTTAATAGAAGTTTCTTTTTGCAGCGATTTTGTGAAATTGAAGATCTGAGGTTGTTAACAGGTAAAGATATTGAGCGGTTATTTTTTGAATCGGGAAGTGAGCTCTCACAATCCAGAGTAACTTTTAGCTCTGGAATAGTTGAAATGTTCCATGGTGTGGGGTCAGTGGGTCACTGGTCCCATCCTTATGGGCACACTTTAATTCCTCTATGGATAATAGAGGTTTCAAAAAAGACTTTCAAGCAAAGTTCCGTTTGGTTTTTTTATTCGTAGGTTTCTTTATCGAGCATCATTAATATTGTTGGTTATTCATTTCAATTCAACGTAACGTAGTACCATCCTTATGTATCCAATGCATTTCGGGGTTAACATACACCCCTTCATCAGGGAAAGGACACTGCAAACAGAAACATTACAATCAAAAAGTATCTAACTGAGTCACGAAATTCAAGAAAAATAAATACATTCATGCACATTGTTGTGGCCTGGGTGGTAGGGAGGGGGAGGGGTGGGGGGAAAAACTATGAGGTACACCGATTATTATACCAAAGTGGTTCCGTGTGATGGGGAATAATATACATGCTCAGCGCGCATCGGCTTACGTGCGTCTTGCAGTAGGTATACTGGTTGTTCTGAAAGAAGAAAGGGTAGGAGCGCGTCAGTTACCGGGTAACGATACTACGGAATTGTTACATCTAACGCAGTGCAGTGGGGAGATGTGGGCTCAGACTAACCTGGTTATGTTGGATAAGGTCCTCCTTTCTTTCACGCTGGTTCAGGCGGAACGCCATTAACCGTGTTTCGTTACCTTATGGGAACACCGTCACGTGGGACAGTTGGGGGGCGTGTTCGGGAGAGTGTTAAGGGACCGTGTAAGAATTCTAGTAAACAGGGGAGGATCGTGATGCAGTTTGGGAAATGTAGTAACCTAACGGTACGTGGACTACCTGGTAACCTGGCTGTGGGGCGGGGTCAAAAGTGACATAGGTTAGGTAACAATAAGGAGGGAAAAAGGAAACTTAACCCTGGAATTGTCAGGACTGGGGAAAATTAGTATGTGAGATATCAACAGTGCGTGAGCATTTAACAAATGATGGTAAAATAAAATTAAAATTATAATTAGTCAGTGTTCCTTGAATCGTTCAGGAATCACTGCCACAGTCCGTGAGCAACTTTACAGATAGCAAGAGAGTTCAATTCGTTCATTAAGCCCCAGTGGCTTCTGGGTTGACAATTTTTGGATCCATTCATTTTCTCTTTGGAGAAGAAATTTAGTATTGTCTCTGCCCTCCTGTTTTGGAATGGTTTCCAATATCGTGAACTTTAATTGAGAAATGTTATGCTTCGCTTCATGGAAATGTACTGCTAATGTTGACTTGGTACTTTTCAGACGAATGTTGGACTTGTGTTCAATGAGCCTGGTCTTAATCTTACGTTCAGTTTTCCCAATATAGAGTTTTCCACACGGGCATTTTAGGGCGTAGATGACATTACTAGTGTCGCATGTAGCGTTAACTTGCAATTTGATCTTGTTACCCTTCATTGGATGATCGATGGTATTGCCTCGAATGATAGAATTGCAGTTCCCACAGTTAAAGCATGGTTTGGTTCCCGAATAACAGACTGGTTTGGTGGGTTTGTGTCGCACTATTTCACCCAAGTTGCGTGATCTGGTATGTGCAAATAGGGGGAGTTCCTGAAAGATCTGGTTAAAGTCTGGTTCAAGATTCAAAAGTGGCCAATGTTGATAAATGATCTTTTTAAATTTGTTGGTGCTGGTAGAAAACTTTGAGACAACTACTATGCGTGTCTGTTCTTTTTTTACACTAGGTTGTAGTAGTTTCTGTCTATCGGTGTTATTAATTTTCTGTATTGAACTTTCGATGATGTTTTCAGGGTACCCTCTGTTACGAAATTTGCATGCAATTTCTTTGATCCGCTGTACAGACTTCTCCGGGTTGGATGTAATCCTTTTAGCCCGTGCCATTTGTGAGTATGGTAAATATGTTTTTAAGTTAGATTCATGGAAGCTGCTGTAATGAAGCATGTTGTTTCTATCAGTGGGCTTGGTGTACAGGTCTGTCTCAATTGTTTGTCCGCTAATGGATACTTTCACATCCAGGAAGTTAACACTTGTATTTGAAATTTCCCAAGTTAGTTGTATTCTTTGGTCGATCTTATTAAATTCCAACAGTCTGTCTTGTAGTTCTTCTTGTGTGCTTTTCCAAACGATAAAGATATCGTCTATGTATCTTGTGAAAAGCATGAGGTGATCAGTCCATTGTCTGTTGTTGAGTATATGATTTTCCTCATAGTATTCCATGAAAATGTTCGCATACGCGGGAGCCGCTGAATTGCCCATAGCCATTCCCACGAGTTGCTGGTACCATGTTTCTTGATGTTTAAAATAGCTTTGGTACAGCGTGAATAACATGAGTTCCATTAGGAACGTTTGAAATGGTCTTTCCAAGTCAGATTTAAGCAGGCATTGTTCAATTGCTTCAATCCCCAAGGAGTGGGGTATTGACGTGTACAGGGACCGTACATCGGCTGTACATAGAATTAGTTCCTGGTTGGTTTCTAGTTGTAGGTTCCTTAGTTTCAAGATGAAATGTGTTGTGTCTTTGGTGTATGTCCTCATTATTTGTACCATTGGTTGTAGATATTTATCTAATAGTTGTCCAACGGGTTCCTGCAGGCTCCCACATGTAGAGACGATAGGTCTCATAGGGGGGTCGTTTACGTTTTTATGGATCTTGGGGAGCATTCTCAAAGTCGGACTCTTAGGATTGGATTTGGTGAGGAAATTCTTAGTTTTCATATTGATTATTCCCATTTCCAATGCTTTATCCAATATGTTGGTGAGGGTTTTCATGTATTCCATTGTGGGATTTCCATCCAGTTTCATATATGTCGTCGTGTCACTGATGTGTTCCAACACTTTCGCTTCATACATGACTGTGTTCATAATTATGAGGGCACCGCCCTTGTCTGCTTTGACACATGTTATGGTTTCATTATTAGATATTTTCTTCAACGTGGTTAAATCCTTTTGTGTGATATTCTTGGTTTTCCTGTGTTTGTGTTGAATTTTCATTAGATCCTGTTTAACTCTATTTTCAAACAGGTCCAATGTTTTGTGGCTTACAGGTGATTGAAATGTACTATGTGGTCTCAATCCGAGAAGCTGATCTGGTTCTGCTGACGGGTTGGGGGGTAGCACGTTGTCAAAAAAATGACGGAGTCGAAGTTTGCGCATCAGCTTAAAGAAGCTGACTTCGAGTTCCAAGTTATTTGTGTCGGTTGTGGGTACAAAGGAAGTTCCTTTCTGTAGGAGTTGGATTTCATGTTGGGTCAGTTGGTAGTCGCTAATATTGATAACTAATTGTTCTATGTTTTCTTGGTTGGTTTGTCCTTGATAGTTCCCGTTGTACTCCTCGTGGTTGGTGGGTCTTTCCTTGTGTCTTTTTCTTTTGTTTTGTCCTCTCCGGGGTCTCCTTTTTGTGTTTGGCCCTGTTCTAAAAAAGGACTTGGATCTATCTGCTGACTGGTCGTGGGTTGTTGTGCCTTAGTTGTGTCAGGCTGAGATGGTGTCGGTGGAGTTCTCCTAGTTCTTTGAGTGTTGTCACTATCCGATGAGGAGGTGTCTGTCTGTGATGTATACGGCTTGTTACGTCTTTTCTGGGCGTACACCTCCGCCCAAGTATAAACTTCTCCAAGTTTATAGTCAAGAGTATCCCTCTTGTATTTGCGAATCTTGCGTTCGTTGATATCATTTGTGTGTTTTGCCATCTGTGATTGAATGTCTTCCAGTATGTTTTTAAGTTCCTCCTCTGTCAGCATTTTAGACAATTCTGTTGACGTTTCCTCTATTTCTCTCGTAAGCTCACCCAATATTCCAGATAGTTCTTCAATAATAAGGAGAATGAGATCAAGAGAACACTTGTTGAGGATTTCGAACCACCTTTCTTGGAAATTTTTTGAATTTTTACACAGCGATGGTCTGAGTGCAATTCTGAGTCCCCTTGGTATGCGTAGGTTACGGTGGTATTTAACCAAAGTACTTGCGTGTAGTTGTTGATTAATGCGTCTCTTGCTTAGATATATTAACTGTTTAATGTGTTGCTCTTTGGAGCGGGTGGTGGTTTCCTGAGCATTCTCTTCCCTAATGAGCGCGTAAATGCGGTTCGCTGCTTCTTGTTCAAATGCAAAGGTCGAGGCTCGGGCCTCCGTGCTCTTAGATATATCGTCAAAATTGCTCATGTTGTGCAATGGGCGTGCCGCCGGTCCAAGATGGACGCGAAAAATGTAGAACTATGAGTTGAGTAGGGCTGGCGCACAGCTATTTTCGAATGAGGTTATTCGACTGTTTGAGGTGCTCCACAAGTGATGTCAGGCGTCCCTCGACATCAGCATTTAACAGACCATGGTGTGGGGTCAGTGGGTCACTGGTCCCATCCTTATGGGCACACTTTAATTCCTCTATGGATAATAGAGGTTTCAAAAAAGACTTTCAAGCAAAGTTCCGTTTGGTTTTTTTATTCGTAGGTTTCTTTATCGAGCATCATTAATATTGTTGGTTATTCATTTCAATTCAACGTAACGTAGTACCATCCTTATGTATCCAATGCATTTCGGGGTTAACATACACCCCTTCATCAGGGAAAGGACACTGCAAACAGAAACATTACAATCAAAAAGTATCTAACTGAGTCACGAAATTCAAGAAAAATAAATACATTCATGCACATTGTTGTGGCCTGGGTGGTAGGGAGGGGGAGGGGTGGGGGGAAAAACTATGAGGTACACCGATTATTATACCAAAGTGGTTCCGTGTGATGGGGAATAATATACATGCTCAGCGCGCATCGGCTTACGTGCGTCTTGCAGTAGGTATACTGGTTGTTCTGAAAGAAGAAAGGGTAGGAGCGCGTCAGTTACCGGGTAACGATACTACGGAATTGTTACATCTAACGCAGTGCAGTGGGGAGATGTGGGCTCAGACTAACCTGGTTATGTTGGATAAGGTCCTCCTTTCTTTCACGCTGGTTCAGGCGGAACGCCATTAACCGTGTTTCGTTATCAACATTGGCCACTTTTGAATCTTGAACCAGACTTTAACCAGATCTTTCAGGAACTCCCCCTATTTGCACATACCAGATCACGCAACTTGGGTGAAATAGTGCGACACAAACCCACCAAACCAGTCTGTTATTCGGGAACCAAACCATGCTTTAACTGTGGGAACTGCAATTCTATCATTCGAGGCAATACCATCGATCATCCAATGAAGGGTAACAAGATCAAATTGCAAGTTAACGCTACATGCGACACTAGTAATGTCATCTACGCCCTAAAATGCCCGTGTGGAAAACTCTATATTGGGAAAACTGAACGTAAGATTAAGACCAGGCTCATTGAACACAAGTCCAACATTCGTCTGAAAAGTACCAAGTCAACATTAGCAGTACATTTCCATGAAGCGAAGCATAACATTTCTCAATTAAAGTTCACGATATTGGAAACCATTCCAAAACAGGAGGGCAGAGACAATACTAAATTTCTTCTCCAAAGAGAAAATGAATGGATCCAAAAATTGTCAACCCAGAAGCCACTGGGGCTTAATGAACGAATTGAACTCTCTTGCTATCTGTAAAGTTGCTCACGGACTGTGGCAGTGATTCCTGAACGATTCAAGGAACACTGACTAATTATAATTTTAATTTTATTTTACCATCATTTGTTAAATGCTCACGCACTGTTGATATCTCACATACTAATTTTCCCCAGTCCTGACAATTCCAGGGTTAAGTTTCCTTTTTCCCTCCTTATTGTTACCTAACCTATGTCACTTTTGACCCCGCCCCACAGCCAGGTTACCAGGTAGTCCACGTACCGTTAGGTTACTACATTTCCCAAACTGCATCACGATCCTCCCCTGTTTACTAGAATTCTTACACGGTCCCTTAACACTCTCCCGAACACGCCCCCCAACTGTCCCACGTGACGGTGTTCCCATAAGGTAACGAAACACGGTTAATGGCGTTCCGCCTGAACCAGCGTGAAAGAAAGGAGGACCTTATCCAACATAACCAGGTTAGTCTGAGCCCACATCTCCCCACTGCACTGCGTTAGATGTAACAATTCCGTAGTATCGTTACCCGGTAACTGACGCGCTCCTACCCTTTCTTCTTTCAGAACAACCAGTATACCTACTGCAAGACGCACGTAAGCCGATGCGCGCTGAGCATGTATATTATTCCCCATCACACGGAACCACTTTGGTATAATAATCGGTGTACCTCATAGTTTTTCCCCCCACCCCCTCCCCCTCCCTACCACCCAGGCCACAACAATGTGCATGAATGTATTTATTTTTCTTGAATTTCGTGACTCAGTTAGATACTTTTTGATTGTAATGTTTCTGTTTGCAGTGTCCTTTCCCTGATGAAGGGGTGTATGTTAACCCCGAAATGCATTGGATACATAAGGATGGTACTACGTTACGTTGAATTGAAATGAATAACCAACAATATTAATGATGCTCGATAAAGAAACCTACGAATAAAAAAACCAAACGGAACTTTGCTTGAAAGTCTTTTTTGAAACCTCTATTATCCATAGAGGAATTAAAGTGTGCCCATAAGGATGGGACCAGTGACCCACTGACCCCACACCATGGTCTGTTAAATGCTGATGTCGAGGGACGCCTGACATCACTTGTGGAGCACCTCAAACAGTCGAATAACCTCATTCGAAAATAGCTGTGCGCCAGCCCTACTCAACTCATAGTTGAAATGTTAGCATTGGCTAATGTAGATCTTTTTAGGAAACATTGAGTTGATGTTTTTCCGTTTAAGAAGCCAGTTTTTGTCCCATGCGAGTCCCATTGGAAGGATTACCAGGACATTGGTGGAGTGTTATCCAATACTAAGGGGAATGTTAATCTGTAATATATTAACATCTGGGTTGTTAGTACTTCGGGGAAAAGATTAACATGAAGGGACCTGTGGCTCAAAGTAACACGGAACATAGTAGAGGGGAGGAGGCGGACTACCGGAACTGGGTAGCTGCATCTTGAATGCTTCTAAAGAAGGTAAAATAAATCCTTATGTTGCATAGGTTGCCCTCCGAAAAAAGTTTTGTCCTGGAACATGGCTGGGTTAGGAAATCCCAGTATTTAGCTAGACACCCTAATGCAACATGATAATTTGCCTACAGAAAACATTGTGTTGCACATATTTTGAGAATTTCTTTGTATACTGTTGTGTAGCAAAACATTCAGCAAAAGGTCATGCAAGTGGTGGTTCAGCTATGTTACTTAATTGTAGGATAAATTTGAACCCCCTGGCTTTCACCCATCCGTCTAACCTTTGCATGACCATGAAACTTAAGTTGGATAATGGGAGGCTCTGTCAGCACCCGTCCCTTTTACTGGTAAATGTATACATTCCAACTGGAAGGGTGTCTGATTCTCTGGTTTAATCCATTTACTCTTTTATCCATAAAATTAGTATCACAGAAGAATGCACAATGATATTGCTGGTGGGAGATATTAACACAAAAATCTCAAACTGTTCCTCCCTGGTTTACCGTAACCAGGAGTTGGAGGAGGCATGGACCATCCCAGAGCCAATGTTGCCCAAACATATTAGGTCAGATAAGAGAGGATTTAATTTTGTGCAAGCTTCCGAGGACCAAATCAGTCTGACCCTGTGCCTCATGGGAACAGTCCAGCCCGAACTGCCAAGCCATGCCTTCCCTGGACCGGAAACAAGCTTCCGAGGACCGGTCTTCGGAAGCTTCTTTTGCACAGGGTCAGACTGATTTGCATATAGCCATGTCTGAACTGGGGTGGCAGAGTGGGCTAGAGAATGGTGATGGATCAAACCCTGATCTTTTGACTGGGTGTGAGTGTTTGATTGGTTCAGATGCTCCGTCCATCACCACCCCCTTTTGTACCGCTTTTGGCCACCATAAGTGTGGCAGGGTATGCTCAGACGTGAGTCCCTTGCTCACTTTGCCACTGGATTCAAGCAAGCCGGGCTGAAGACGGCTGTAATGCCAGAAACCTGTCCTCGGAAGCTTGTTTCCGGTCCAGGGAAGGCATGGCTTGGCAGTTCGGGCTGGACTGTTCCCATGAGGCACAGGGTCAGACTGATTTGCATATAGCCATGTCTGAACTGGGGTGGCAGAGTGGGCTAAAGAACGGTGATGGACCAAACCCAGATCTTTTGACTGGGTGTGAGTGTTTGATTGGTTCAGATGCTCCGTCCATCACCACCCCCTTTTGTACCGCTTTTGGCCGCCATAAGTGTGGCAGGGTATGCTCAGACGTGAGTCCCTTGCTCACTTTGCCACTGGATTCAAGCAAGCCGGGCTGAAGACGGCTGTAATGCCTGAAACCGGTCCTCGGAAGCTTGTTTCCGGTCCAGGGAAGGCATGGCTTTGCAGTTCGGGCTGGACTGTTCCCATGAGGCACAGGGTCAGACTGATTTGCATATAGCCATGTCTGAACTGGGGTGGCAGAGTGGGCTAAAGAACGGTGATAGATCAAACCCAGCTCTTTTGACTGGGTGTGAGTGTTTGAGTGGTTCAGATGCTCCGTCCATCACCACCCCCTTTTGTACATCTTTTGGCCGCCATAACTGTGGCAGGGTATGCTCAGACGTGAGTCCCTTGCTCACTTTGCCCCTGGATTCAAGCAAGCCGGGCTGAAGACGGCTGTAATGCCTGAAACCGGTCCTCGGAAGCTTGTTTCCGGTCCAGGGAAGGCATGGCTTTGCAGTTCGGGCTGGACTGTTCCCATGAGGCACAGGGTCAGACTGATTTGCATATAGCCATGTCTGAACTGGGGTGGCAGAGTGGGCTAAAGAACGGTGATAGATCAAACCCAGCTCTTTTGACTGGGTGTGAGTGTTTGAGTGGTTCAGATGCTCCGTCCATCACCACCACCTTTTGTACATCTTTTGGCCGCCATAACTGTGGCAGGGTATGCTCAGACGTGAGTCCCTTGCTCACTTTGCCCCTGGATTCAAGCAAGCCGGGCTGAAGACGGCTGTAATGCCAGAAACCGGTCCTCGGAAGCTTGTTTCCGGTCCAGGGAAGGCATGGCTTGGCAGTTCAGGCTGGACTGTTCCCATGAGGCACAGGGTCAGACTGATTTGCATATAGCCATGTCTGAACTGGGGTGGCAGAGTGGGCTAAAGAACGGTGATAGATCAAACCCAGATCTTTTGACTGGGTGTGAAGTGTTTGATTGGTTCAGATGCTCCTGTAGTGTAGTTCCTATTATCCCAATAGGCTCTGCGCATTGGAATAATATCTTCAATAGTATAGACGTAGGACTGTGGTTAACTAGGTCTTCTACTGACGATATTAGACTTAAAGTTATGTGTGCCAGCTAGCTCAGAGTTCACTAGAAACTTTCTCGAATAGGCAAGGAGGAGTTTAACCTCCCTGGATAGACAAGAAGGGATTTAGTTTCTGACAACCATAGAACATGACAACTTTGCTCTCCCCTAATCAAGAGTATATCTCTAGAGTCGTGTGAAAACAAAAGACAACTTATTTTACTCAGTCAGTACGTGCATTCTTAGTTTCACCAGATTGTAGAGAAAAGGAAGAGACGGGCGTGTTCAATAAAAAGGTGTTATTTATTGATCAGTCTCCTTTCTCATACAAGAGAAATGAATCGCTATTATTGCAATACTTATAGTTAAGTAAAGTGCATACAGTAAAAACAGAATTATAAAATAATACTGTAAAAGCATTGATATGGTTTCTTAGCCATATGATACTTAAAATGGATAAAAGTTATATACATATATACATTGACTAATCTTACTCAACTGGTGCTTCTAGCTACGCCTACCCCAGTGTACCTGACCTAAGCCTAATACGTGGGCGGGAGTAGATAAGTATCAGTTTTAGTTAAGTTTGCTTTGCCAAGGATCTGATTCAAGAATTTTTTGTGAGGGGTTATTCAGTTCAGTACCTGGGATTTAGAAGGCTGGAGGGCTGGTATCTCAATCTCAGGACTCGACATCCCAGTTGCCTGCAAGGGCGGCTGGAAACGCCGGGGCTGGATTTCTCGGCAAGAGAAAAGGCAGCGTCTCTCTCTCAGCGCGTCAAAAGGGAGGGGCAGCGTCCGTGGGCTTCCTGCATCTGCTGGGCTCCTCGGCAAGTATCGCTGCTCCAATCTCGTCACCACCATGTGTTTGCTTAGGGCAATGTCGGTAATATTTATACCTGAAATGTGCCGAGATTGACGTAAGGATGGACATAAATACGTCAATAAGGATGTCATAAGAACTGGTCGTTCGTACATTCTTTACTGGAGTTCTTGGTTAAATCAAAACAATAGCTGTGGGGGATTTCCCAGGTTGCTGGAGGTTTGATTTGTTTTGAGAACTCGGTATGCTTTCTATGGGGGCTGGGGGAATAGTGCTTGCCTAACGTGGTAGCATGCGCTATGACCTAATGAGAAAACGGGTTTCTGTGCCGTTGTATGGTCACTATTGGTTTATTAACCGGACAAGGGTCAGAAACAGGAATATTGATACAGTTCCCATAGGAAATACATCACACCCACTCCACGGAATCTATGTCCATATTTACTAACCTAAGCATAGTAAACATAACTAATATTGTAGGTGTATTCAAAACCGCCCCAAAAATACATTAATTTTGCATTAACTTTGGATTTGCGTAACACATGAAAAATGAAAATAGTTACTGTATGCATTCAAGCAGAGTAATCATTCAAAGAGGATGATTTGCGAAAATAACACATGAAATGGCTCTTAGTACAGAAGAAAAAGTGCGAGTCCATTTCATCACATAGAAATACAATCGTATGTGTAAATAACCTAGAGTTCGAGGTAATGTCTCCTAGAGGTACCTAAAAATAGAAGTGTCTGTTCTCTAAGAATAGTTTACTTTAAGCAGAAGATAAGTGCCTGAAAGGTAAATATTTTAGATGTTTGGAGAACGTTTCTGTTTGCAGGAGCAGACTCGAAGAATTCTTAGTGGCTTTATTTTGAAATTTGAAGGCCAAATTCAGAGTTCAGGGAACGCTGTGTGCACGTTTGCTCAAAGTCATTCTTTCTGTTCTGGTGAAAACATCATATCATTTAGATGTCCGAAAAAACAGTCAACAGCTTCTGGTGAGAGTTCGACAAGGTTGGAAAATGACGCTACCATGCAGTCATGAGCATGATTGCTTTCAGTGATGGTTTGATCAGCATAGCTGACAGATGGTCGTACCTGATCGATGCTGCTTTCATCTTGTACTTCACTACCCTTCCTTCGCAGTGGTGAAGTCTCCACGAATGCCGTCATCAGGATTGGTAGCCGCTGGGGACAGCACAATGCATGAGCCTTTACTGGACTCAACAAAGTCTCTGCATCCAATGGCACTTCTGATTGTAGTGTGAGACAGGTGTCCAACACGCATTCTTCGCCGCATAGCAAGCACCTTAATACAGGCATAACACAGGTCTGCCACAAGGGTCTGAATGAAAGAAACCAAGTCATATTTAAATCTCGTAGCCGTGCTAATCCAAGGACTTTAGTTATGCGGTCCCGGTAGCGGATAGCTAGGATCGTTTCTTCCATCGTTGTTGGAGTCATGTCTGTGACACGGTTTGCCATATCGAAGCAAAAGTAGCAAAAATAGGATGCCTGCTACTAGTCCCAACAGGAGAGGTAGTCCGCCAAAGAGGGAATGGACGAAGTTTGGAAAAATACCCAGGATCGCTTTGAATGGTGTTGAAGCGCCTGAAAAAACTGTCTTAAATACACTGGCGATACCACTGGTATCAGAAATATTTAAGATTTCATTTAGTATTTCTGCGAAGTGTAGGGGGCTATTCGTTGATAGCAGTGAATGAATCTCTGCCGTTGTCCTTGCAACTTGGAGATCATACGTTTCTTTTGATGACGTCAACCTGGTTGGCGTCTGTAGGAGCACAGTCTTCATTCTGCCTAAAGTATCAATTCGAATAGAAGAGAAATTAAAACTGGGCCATAACCTTGCCTCCCTGTCTGGAGTATCATTTGGGAACAATACTCTTTCACAGCACATGACCCTGGTAGTCACGCTTACGAGATAAGGTTTTCCGGGCATTAGGCTGCAACATCTGCGATCTACAATTAGAATGTAACTCCCGTTCGAGAGTCTCCTAAAGAATGGTTCTATTCGTGTTGCAGGTGTGCCTAGCTGGTGACATGAAAGGTTATTTGAAGTCCCTTCACAGGCCCCATGCAAACTTAAACCCTGACACAGAAGTATACCACTTAGTGATTTTGCACAATTATTGCCACTAAGAAATACACTCTGTCCTTTATTACTAACACATGTGTGTGTATGGGGCAAGTCCCATGTCGACTTAATGTATCCTTTACCCAACCTTTCATACTGGCCTGCCTGTATATATTTTTGGCAGTATTGAAACTGGAAAGTAGTTATCGGAATATTTATTATCCCATGTATTATCCATTCAATGACAGGTCGTTCTGACATTGTCAATGGTAATCTCTCAAGTTTTTCAATGCTCAGAATTGTATAGTCAGCACCCTTCTGTGCCAAACTGATTTGTTTATCAGTAAGGTTAAAGATATTAAATAATGACGTTGTGTTGATTAAACGCCAAAGCACATAGCCTGAACGCAGATTTTGCAACGTCCAGCCGAGCTGTACAATAGAACGTAATTGAGACTGACCGTGTTGTAACATCAGTACGTCTTGCTCTATTATATCGATTGCTGAAGACACAATACTGTCCAGTGAATATATTCTGGAAGACAGAGTCATTAACCCATTGTCCACAACAGAAAGTGATTTTTCCAAATTAACACGGTCAATTTCCCGTATTTTTTCTGCTGTCTCAATTTGAGTTTCTTTCCAAGCTTCGTTATAAGCTGCATATATAGAGGCCGCTATGAAACGTTTTTGACGCTGTTTGCGTGGTCCCATCATGACATCGCGCAAGTCAGCACCTTCTTTAAGTAAAGTCAGGTGTTGCTTAATTTCCGCCAGTGTGGATGTATGTAGCCACTGAAGGCAGAGCTTTCCCACACTGTAAGTAGTTAAATGCACCAAATGCCACCCAAATTTCAATCCATGGAGAAATCAGATAGGTTTCTTTTAGTTGATGAAAAAGTTTCTTTGCTTTGCCTTTAAAAGTTCTTTTCGTTGGATGATCGTCAGGTTCATTCAGATCTTCAGAAAAATCATCGAAGTTGATGAAGTAGCCGGATGCTGTTCTGTCAATTGTTTCAATTGCTTCTGGATTACTTTTTGTTTTGTAACCCTGTAAGTTCTTGGCTGAAAATTCGTCCCCGCTGATTCGCGGATTTTACCGCGGTTTCGCGAGATTCGCGGCTCGCGAAATCGCGGAAAATCCGCAAATTCCGCGAGCGGAACGAATTTTCAGCCAATGCTTAATTTTTAACATGAGTAAACCAGCATCCATTGCTTCTGTGGATATGGAACTTGAAGAGGAGAGGTTTGATACCTACACTGTGCCAATACTTAAAGCACCTGCAAAAAAATTACAATCTCAGTGAGAGGCCTCATCAGAAAGGAGGAGTTCCAAAAGGCGCTCAAGGACTGGTTGGAAACAAGGTATGTCAGTAGGCAGACCAAGGAGTCTATGGTGGAGGGGGGAATTTAGAAGGGCAGCAGGATGGGCTAGTGGGCCTAACCAGAGGGGTGGTGCCTCCCAGGGAAGGCAGCAGCCTGTCTTCAAAGGGGCTATCTCCAGCAGAAGAACTAGAGAACAGGGAGAAAAACAGGATGCATGAGTTGGAGCTCACAAAGCTCAAGCTTGGGAAGGAGGATAAGGAGTTGGCATTTCAGAGAGAAAAACTTGTTCTGGAGGAGAAAAAGATGCTCTTAGAGCATGAGAGAGGGTTGAGGGAGTTTGATCTGAAAGCAAAAAGTTTAGAGATCAGTCCCTCTGGTGGCAGGTTACCATCGGTGCCTGGGGAAGGAAAGGTATACACTTCCAAGGATGTTATTAATGATTTCACAAAGCAGGAAGACATTGGTAAGTGGTTCAAAGCCTATGAATTAGCAATGAAGTCCTACAGAATCCCTGAGAGAGATTGGGGAGCGGGGCTGTGGGGCCGCTTTATCCAGGAGGGGAGGGACATTTATTTGAAGAATTTTATATAGCGCTGGCTAGACCCGGAGGTATCCAAGCGCTTTATATGAGGATTAGCATTTGAAAAAAACAGTGTTACTTCATTTATATCAGTTGCTTGAGCATAGCATCACTTTACTTAGACAAAAAAACAGTGTTACATAGTTCCATCAGTTAATAGAGCATAGCTTAATATAGAACCAAGTCCTATGGGGCAAAGAAGGAAATGGGGGAATAGTAAGGGGTTGGAGTGTTGATCGGGTCAGGCAGACCGGCCAGGGATATAGTACTTTAGGGGAACATCAACAAATTCAGAGTAAACAAGTCAACAAACTCGTTGCTGCTTTGTCGGGGGAGCAAGACTTTGTGCGTGCCAGCCGACATCCCGGAAAGGCATAGCGGGAAACCAGGCAACTGTGGTCAAGTCCAGAAGGCAGGTGACGGCCGTAGGGGTGATCCCCAGCTCATCTCCTCTGCAGCTAACTATGAAGCTCAACCGGGCATAGGCCGTGTTGGAAATGGATCCGCAATCGGCAGATTTTCGTTGATTTATAGGAAGGCGAGGGAAGGAGGAGACGAGCGGGATGCGAGAACCAGTGCCCATGTCCAGAGAATAGGTGACGGCCGAGGGGGTGATCCACAGCCAATCTCCTCTACAGCTACTTTGGTAGCTCCACCGGGTATCGGTCATGTTGCTAGGGCTCCATCCGCAGTCAAAAGATTATCACGGTTCCATTTGAAATTGTTGAAGTCGGCATTCAAGTTAGATCGAGGGAATTGGAGAATCAGAGGTCCACCGTCCATAGATCCCTGGACGTAGAGGATCCTGGGGAGGTAGAATCCAGGGGTAGAAGCCAAAAAGGCAAACCCTAGCCAGGGAGCTGCGGGTCGGAGCTCCTCACATGTTGGCCATCTTGGAGGTAGTACACTTTTTGGTGGCATAGAAGAGGTCTGTCTTCCTCTCTCACTTGGTGAATCTTTGTACTTGTTCCTCTGTTTGTCGCATGAGTTGCGACTGATCCGTTGTTTTTGTTTCAAGGTCTATTGTTCTTATCCCCACTGAGTCAATATATTGCTAGAGTGTCGTCAGATGCCCATTTAGTTCTGTTTTGAGCGCTTCCAGGGAAGTTGTGAGATCAGTTTTGCGCTCCTCACGCAGTTCACGTTTAAAATCTCGTAGGAACGCCATGAGTTCTTCTTTTGTTAATACCATTCCTGTCCTCTTCTCTGGTTGCCCTGTGGGCTCTTGTCCATATTGCTAGCATTGCCCACTGAGGATCAGATGTCTTATGCCCCCATGAAGGAATCCTTAGTAAGGAGGTATGGGTTGACCCCAGAGCTATACAGAAAGAGGTTTAGGAACTGTAAGAAGCTGGAGTCAAGCACTTGGGTTGAGTATGTGTCCTACTTTTGCAGAGCATTAGATGGTTGGATGAAGAGTAGCCAGGTGAATGACTTGCAGGGGTTCTCTAATTTAGTTGCATGGGAGCACTTGTCTTGTAGTTGTTTTCCAGAGCAATGCCAGCATTTGATTGACAGTAAGCTTACTGACCCCAGGAAGCTTAATGTGGAGGCGGCCGCTGGGTCAGTGCCAGGGTGCACAAAGATTATGTGGGAGACTCTGCCAAAGGGGGGCAGGGTCCCCAGCAGAAGAGTGAGGGGGACATGGGTAAACAGAAGGAGTTCCAGAAAGGGACTCAAAAGTAATTCCCATGGAAACCACGGTAAGGGTTCCCAGCCTCCCACAGAGAAGAAACCATGGGTCCGACAGGTAAACCTGTTCAAAGGAGTCCCAAGACATGTTTTGGTTGTGGTCAGGTGGGCCACTTCATATGGGATCCTAAGTGTCCCAAAAATATTACCACCGCACCCACTGGTGCACTGCCCAGGCAGATGGCTAGTGTAGCCTTGGGGGAGGAGTCAGGTGCCCACGGTGGGTGGGGTCCCGCAGAGATGTGCCTAGTCTCTTTAGGAGACAGTGACATGGTCCCAAGAGCTCATCTGACTGAAAACACTAAAAAGTACAGGCAGTGGGTGACCATCAATGGCCATAGTGTGGAGGCTCTGAGAGACACCGGAGCCAGTAGGACAGTTGTCAGTTGTCGGCTGGTGTCTGACGAGCAGGTGGTCCCCAACACATTCCACCCAGTAATTGCCGCTGACAATTCAGAGTGCCTCTGCAAAGTGCCACTGGTTCCCATTGAGTGGGGGTGGGGGGTCTCAGGTACCCTGAAAGTAGCCCTGAGGCCAGCCATGCCTGTTGACTGTCTGCTATGCAATGATTCGGAGAGCTCCCCTTGGGCGACGGTGGAGCGGAGGTCTCATTTAGAGATGTCGGTCTGCCTGAGTGGGCGTGTGTAACCACTCGGTCTATGGCAGCCGGTAAGGGCATTTAAGAGGACCTGGAGCCTGAAAGAATGGCCCAGGTGCCTGCCAGAAAGAGAAGAGGCAGGGGGTGCGGGAAACCTGGGTCAGCCCGTGTGCTGGTGGTACCCCAGTGCTTATTATTTATTTATTTATTTAAAATGATAATGCGCAACAGCTACCCGCAGTGGGTTTCCCGGCGCAAGGGATAGACTGAAGAAGAAGACTGACACAACAAAGCTAGATTTAGGCACAAAAGCTGCGCAAGATGGTTTAAAAGAGTAAGGCAGTGCTTCAGAGCCTTACTACTGGGTCTGGCTCATGATGTGCCTTTGGCAGGATATTTGGGGCAAGACAAGACCTTTGAATGGCTTGTCACCCACTTTTACTGGCCCCAAATGCAGAAGAGTTCTGGCACTCACTGTAGGACTTGCCAGACTTGACAATCAAGTGGCAAGAGTGGGAGGAAGTGCAAGTCTCCTCTCCAACCTTTCCCTGTGGTCAGCACCCCCTTTGAGAGGGTGGGTATTGACATTGTGGGGCCTTTAGATCCCAAAATAAACAGTGGGTAACAGGTTCATCCTGGTCTTGGTGGACCATGCCACCCGGTACCTATCCGTCTCCGGACTGTGATGGTCCCCATGGTGGGTCATGCGTTGATGGGGATTTTCTCTTGTTTGGGGTTCCCCAGAGAGGTGGTATTAGACCGTGATACCAACCTCATATCGAAGTATATGAAGTCTCTGTGGCAGGAGAGCACTGTTACATACAAGCTCACTATTCCTTACCATCCCCAAGGTAATGGGATGGTTGAGAGATTCAAACGGACCCTGAAGGGCATGATTATGGGTCTTGGTGAACCCATGAGGTGTAAGTGGGACGTCCTCTTAGCATGGCTTTTGTTTGCTTAAAGAGAGGTGCCCCAGAAGTCCCCAGGGTTTAGTCCCTTTGTGCTGCTGTACGGCCATCCTGTAAGAGGATCTCTGAGTCTAGTGAAAGAAGGCTGGGAGAAAGCTACCAGGATCCCTTTGCGGGTGCTGCATGTGAACCGCCTAAAGCCCCACGTGGAGAGGCCCGAAGTGGGCATGCTCCAAGCAACAGATGCTGGCATGGAAGAGGAGACTGAGCCTCTCCCCGACCTCCTGTCTGCAAAGGAGCACGATCTGTCAGTGGACGGTGTATCACTCCCCCCCAGCCCGACACCTTAACAGCAGAGTGACTGTCGCCATCTGTTGGGACAGTTTGCTGCTCTGTTCTACCTGACCCCTGGTGTCACTCAGTGGTGTGTCCATGATGTTGACACTGGGGGCAGTCCTCCTGTGAAGCACAACATTTACAGAGTTACTTACAGGGAGCAAGGCTTACATCAAGGAGGAGGTCTCCAAGATGTTACAGCTAGGGGTGATTGAGCCCTCAAACAGGCCTTGGGCCAGCTCAGTGGTCTTGGTCCCAAAGGCTGCTGCACCCGGTGTCACACCAGAACTCCGGTTCTGTGTGGATTACTGAGGGCTCAATTCGGTCACCAGGACAGATGCGCACCCCATCCCCAGAGCTGATGAGCTCATTGATCGGTTGGGAGCTGCCTAGTACCTCAGTATGTTTGACTTAACGTCTGGGTACTGGCAGATTGCCTTAACTGATTGGGCAAAGTAGAGGTCAGCATTCTCAACTCCAGAGGGGCACTACCAATTCCGGGTGATGCCCTTTGGGTTGAAGAATGCCTCTGTCACATTTCAGAGGTTGGTCAACCAGGTTTTAGCTGGACTGGTGGATTTCAGTGCTGCCTACCTGGATGATATTGCAGTCTCGAGTGCCACTTGGGAAGAACATCTGCATCACCTCTGGGAACTGTTGAAGGCTCTGCAGAGGGCAGGCCTCACGATTAAGGCGAGTGAGTGCAAGATCGGGCAGGATTCCTTGTTGTACTTCGGACACCAGGTGGGGAGCGGCCAGGTGGCGCTCCTACAGCCCAATATTGATACCATTCTGGCTTGGGAACCCCCCAAGACCAAGAGAGCCTTCTTAGGACTCACCGGGTATTACAGGCGATTTGTCAAGAGTTATGGGTTCATTGTTGCCCCCTTGACAGAGCTGACTTAAAGGAAGCAGCCCAGGAAGGTTAACTGGACTGATGCCTACCAGAAAGCTTTTGATGCCCTGAAATCTGCCATTGTGCAGACAGATGCTTCAGAGCATTGTGTGGGAGCGGTGCTCTCACAGCTGAGTGAAGAGGGCCTAGACCATGGGTATTCACAAACTTTCTCTCGGGGGCCAAATTTACAGTGTGGTTTGTGGCCAAGGGCCGCACCGGTGGGGGCGGGGTCAGTGGGGGAGGGGGACGGGTCTAGAGCAACAAAAAAAAAACCTGTGACCATGAGGTTGAACACAGGTCCCTGCAGCGGACACCTTCATCCACTGAGCCACCAGACCCGGCACATACACATACACACACACACACACCTTTCTCTCTCTCTCTCTCTCACCCTCACTCTGACTGTCTCCCTCTCTCTCAGTCTCCACCTCTCTCTGTCTCTCTCCCCCTCTCTCCCTCTCTTTCTCACCCTCTGTCACCCTCACTCTGACGGTCTCCCTCTCTCTCCCTCTTTCTCTCTCTCACTATCTCTCTTCTCCTCCTCCCTCTGTCTCCCTCCCTGTCTGTCTCCCTTCGTCTGTCTCCCTCCCTTCCTCTGTCTGTCTCCCTCCCTCTGCCTCCCTCTGTCTCCCTCTGTCTGTCATCCTATTTCAACATCCCTCTGTCTGTCTGTCTCCCTCTCTGTCTCCCTCTGTCTCCCTCTTTCTGTCTCCCTCCCTGTCACCCTCTGTCTCCCTCCCACTGTTTACCTCCCTCTGTCTCCCCCTCCCTCCCTGTCTCTCCCTCCCTCTGTCTCTCCCTCTCTGTCTCTCCCTCTCTCTCTGTCTCCCTCTCTGTCACCCTCCCTCCGTCACCCTCCTCCCTGTCTGTCTCCCTCCCTCTTTCTGTCTCCCTCCCTCTCTCTCCCTCCTTCTGTCTCCCTCCCTCTGTTTTCCCCTCCCTCCCTGTCTCCCCCTCCCTCTGTCTCCCCCTCCCTCCCTCTGTCTCCCCTCCCTCCCCCTGTCTTCCCCTCCCTCTCTCTGTCTCCCTCTCTCTGTCTCCCCCTCTCTCTGTCTCCCTCTCTCTCTGTCTCCCTCTCTCTCGGTCTCCGCCTCTTTCTGTCTCCCTCCCTCTCTCTGTCTCCCTCCCTCTCTCTGCCTCCCTCTCTCTCGGTCTCCCCCCCTCTCTCTGTCTCCCTCCCTCTCTCTGTCTCCCTCCCTCTCTCTGTCTCCCTCCCTCTCTCTGTCTCCCTCTCTCTCTCTGTCTCCCTCCCTCTGCCTCTCTCTCCCTCTCTGTCTGCCTCTCTCTCCCTCCCTCTCCTTCCCTCTGTCACCTCACCTGGCGTGCGTGTGTGTCAGCCGCGGCTGAGACAGCGTCCTGTCTGCACCGGAGTACTTTAAAAGACCACTTACTTGTTAATGAGGCATTGTTGTATTTCACCTCTTCTTGGCGCCCCTGCATCTCCACTCTGACCTTCGCTGGAATCGCCCAGCCCCCATAGAGCACTGCTGCAACCAGCAGTGTTTGCGGACATAGGACACTCTTTAGAAAAATGTTTAAAAAACACAGGTAGGATGTCTGCAAGGTCATAGTACGGCCCGGCAAGGAAGGCTTGCCGGGCCGTACTATGAGTACCCGTGGCCTAGACCAACCTGTAGCCTTCATTAGTAGGAGGTTACTTCCACTGGAACAGAGGTGGAGTGTGAATGAGCACAAGGCATTTGCTGTGGTATGGGCACTGAAGCTGAGGCCATACATGTTTGGGACTCACTCCCGGGATCAGAAAGACCACAGGCCCCTCAGGTGGTTGATGCAAACAAGTGTTAGACCTGGCACCATTGGCGTGTGTCTCCCTTCCATTTCTTGCCTTTGCCTCCTGAGTTTTTGCTGTGTGTTGGACTTCATTTTGCTGGTCCAGATGCTTTGGGCACTTTGCAACTGCTATTCCGTGCCATAAGGAAGTTTTTGCCAAGCGCCGAACAGTATTTTGGAGCTTTCTACAGGCAGTGTGGGTTTTCAAGTGTTCGCCTCGAGCCTCCAATCGATGGTCGTTAATGGATCGATAAATTTCTTCCAGCAATACTGAACCAGACATTTGGTTAGAGTTAACTGGTTCACCGTCCTCACAAGCCTGATCCGACAAATCTAGTTGCTCCAGTACCTGTGTACCTACAGATAAATCCCAGTCAGTCGTCTCCGTTGAAGTTATAGTGGAATCTAAAGCACCACACCTGTCCTTTTTCCGAATGGTAGAGGCTTGAGCTGAGGTATTCGTAGAGAAAGTATGATCCGGCATAGTTGGGGTATATTCCACCACCACGTCTTCTGGGAGTGAGACTTCCTCCAAATCAGATCCTTCAGATGGTTCGGATAGTGAATAAAATTCACCATCCTTACTGCTCAGCGGCTCTTGAGTTTCGTCATCGCTGGTTACGCCACCCGCCTCCTCCGTTGCCTCTTCAATATTTGGCCCTAATACGGCCTCTACATCTTCTAGAGCCATAGACGAGCCCGAGGGCGCGTGAGATGGTAATATAGATGTATTTGATGATGACTGCAATGACTCATCCTGCTCCCCGCCAGTTCCTTTGTTTATTCCACCAGCCCCGGCGGCCATTATAGATTTACTAGTTAAAGTACTATTTTTTTGCAGACCAGTCGCCAACTGAAACATTTGAGGTATCTTCGGGTGACCAATAGCAGAATCTTTGGGTTGAGCAGCACTCCCAGCCTCTTGTACACACTGTGTTTCTTTCTGTGTCTCTTTCTGTTTTGCAGCGATAGCGGCCCGCGTACCAACAGCATTTTCCCCTGCAGGTCGAGTTTTCCCCCCACTGATAAAGATCAATTTAAAATGGTCAGGCTATTTCAGAAGATGTTTCCTTAGTAAAATTTGCCCGGCGTAAAAGCCTCTAATACCATACGAAGTTATCCAATAAAGAGGCAGGCGCTGGAGACAGGAAGACAGGAAGACAGGAAACAAGTTTATTCCGACGGATCAGAACACATCAGATCAGACAGCAAGGTATCGTCTCGAGGTGCTCTCTCAACTTCTCTGAGAGCTGGTCTTTTATACACTGGTTTTAGACATGTGAACGTCCTTTATTACAACAGGGACATTGTAGAGCATGAGAATGACATCCCCGGCACCCCCCCCCCCCTATTCCGGCCCGTTCCAACACATGACAACAGTAGAGGCTCTTTCCCCCTCATGTGGTCGGGAGGGGGCTATCATGCAGCTGAGTGTTCTGCCGATTCCTTTGGAATGTGCGCCTGATCGAATCTCGGGGATGGGGAGGTCGTGATCAATAGTGGCCTCTTTCAGGAGAGGCGAGTGCATACAGTAATGGGCAATAAACTGTATCCTTGGGCTAAAGGATGACCAGCGGTCCGTGCTGACGTTTAGGCTCAGAGGAAGGGGTCATCAAAGGAGGGGTATTCATGGAGGGACAGGAGGTGTTGGTCAGGCGCGGGGTGCGATTCTCCGGGACAGAATCATGGGAGGGGAGGGCTCATGACTTGTGCATGAGAGAGCGGGGGCAGTCAGGGTGCATGGGGGACGCTTGCAGGGTCAGGGAAGTGCGCTGATGAGCGATCGTGAACAGGGAGACCATGGTACCTAAAATGGCTGTCGTGTATGCTCGTACGTGGGTGTGCAAGATGGCGTAGATGATGTTCAATACACGAACTAAAATTTCACAGTCCTCCCTTTAACATGTCTCGCCAGCTTGTCAGTTCGGATCGATCCCCATGAGACCACACACCTCTACCTCGTATAGGGGACTCATGTGCTCAGGTTTAAAGTTCAAAGTCTTTGGGCACATACAGTTGGAAATGAGTGCACATAAAGGTGGTAAACATTGAATAGCTAAGCAACACCCACACAGTATCATGATCGGTATCAATAAAAATGTGAGCAATCTCCATCCCCAGTTCTTCAAAGTGTCCCAGAACCAGCCTCCAAGCGACCATCCTTCCTGTTCCTGGTGAACCTCCGAGGACAGTCTGTGGAGGTGTTCGATTGCTTTATAGACTGAAGGTGAGTTATCTGGCACGTAGGTGCAACAGCTGGAGCCGATGATACGGCATGCACCTCCACGGTCGGCCAGGACCACTTCTAGAACAAGACGGTTTTGAAGAGCCACCAGGCGGACTGCCTGAAGCTCAGCCGTGTTGTTGGCGAGGACGCCAGCGGTGATGTTAATGGTTGTTTCCAATGCCTGAGTCAGGTGTCGGATTGCGCGGCTATTGGCCATTGGTCCCCACAGAGGAACAAGTCCCTTTGCTGCATCCAGGAACTGTGCTCCGGTGGAGTCGGCTTGTTCAACATCTCCAGCGCGCTTTTGCCGGTGGTGGTTGGCTGGAGCCACATACGTGGGAGGAAGAATGAAGGCAATGTAGCACGTACCCTTCCAGCCTTTTGGGAGCCACGTGTAAGCTTTGGTGCCACAAACAAAGTACATATTCGGGGAAGCAACAAAGGAAGGGGGGTCAGCTGAGACCAATGTTTTGGTGATGCGACAAGAACTGTGACCCACCAGCTGCGTTCCCTGTCCTTCGAGGCATACGAGTCCTGTGACATTGATGACGGACAGGGCCGCAGTCAGGGTGGCAGCCGTTTGTTTCCGTAGGTGGGAGAAGGTGGATCTGGCTGGATTGTGGAGCACTTGCATTTCGACTCTTTCTTTGGCTGGGATGTTTGTAAGGAAGGTTGAACCTGAAATTGCGGGACAAAAGGGCTTTCCGGTTTTGTTCGGCCAGAACCCGTAGTGTCATGTATTCCTATAGGTCCTGAATCGATCCCCCTATTCCTGACCCTATTCTAGTTAACCAAACCAACAAGTTAACTAGCAGTCAGCCCATGAGGCAGAAAACCCCCATGATGCAGATACCGTTATCTGACGCAGTCACACTACGGCACAGGAATGTGTTATCTGATTAGGTCATAACGCTTGCGATCTAATTAGACAAGCGATATTCCTCCAGCCCCTGATAAGGCATACGGAGTTCTCATAACAAATCAAACCTATGACAACCTGGGCAAAACCCTGCGGCCATTGTTTTGATTTCACCGAGAACTTTAGTAAAAGAATGTACTAACGAGCAAGTCGTATGACATCTTTATTGACGTATCTATGTCCATCCTTACGTCAATCTCGGCACCTTAAAGGTATAAATATTACCAATCTTGCCATATGCAAAGACACGCGTGGTGACGAGACGGAGCAGCCATACTTGCCGAAGCCGAGAGCAGAGCAGACCCCGCTGGCAGCAGCCCCGCCTTCCTGACGCGCTGAGACGCGCTGCTTTCTCCTGCCGAGAATCCAGCACCGGCGTTTCCGGGTAGCCCTCGCAGGCAGCCTGGAATATCGAGACCAGAGAGAGAGATACCATTCCTCATTCATCCTAACTTCCAGGTACAGAACTGAATAACCCCTCACAGAGAATTCTTTAGTTATTCACTTGGCAAAAACAAACTTAACTTAAAACTGTAACTTTCTATTCCCGCCCACGTATTAGGCTTAGGTCAGGTACACGGGGTAGGCGTATCTAGAAACACCAGTTGAGTACGTTTAGTCAAATGTATATGTGTATGTAAATATATTTTATTCATTTTAAACATCATATGGCTTAGAAACCCTATCAATGTTTTTACAGTATTATTTTATACTATTGCTTTTAATGTATGCACTTTACTTAGCTATAAGTATTGCAATAATATCGATCCATTTCTCTTGTATGAGAAAAGAGACTGATCAATAAATACCATCTTTTATTGAACACGCCCGTCTCTTCCTTTTCTCTACATTCTGATGAGACTAAGAATGCACGTACTGACTGAGTAAAATAAATTGCCTTTTGTTCACACGACTCTCGAGATTGACTCTTGATTAGGGGAGAGCAAAGTTGTCATGTTCTATGGTTGTCAGAAACTAAATCCCTTCTTGTCTAATCAGGGAAGTTAATTCCTCCTTGAACATTCGAGAAAGTTTCTAGCGAACTCTGAGCTACGCTGGCAAACCCAAAACTTTAAGTCTAGTATCGACAGTAGTAGACCTAGTTAACGTCTGGCCTAGGCCTTTACTGCTGTAGGTATTATTCCAATGCGCAGAGCCTATTGGGAAGATAGGAACTACACTACATGGCGCCCAACGCGTTTGGAAAGGGCGATAAAACTAACGTAAGACATTTAGAGTAACTCAGTCGTGCTTTCTCACTCAGACCCCTTTTCCCACAATACTCCAAAGACGTCTGGAGTGGGTGAAAGGTAATATCCGCCAAACCTCGCAGGAGGAAACTCCTATGTATGGTACTTGGTTTAGTAAACGTTGAAGGATAAACAGTTCCAAAATATTGTGCATCTAATCTTTTTTTCCATAAGAAACCTGATCTGCAAACAAACAAAATAACCATCCTGACAGTAAAATGTCAGAAAGTGATGAAGATAGAGAGGCAGTTAGATTAGCAGCTGACATAGCAGAAGCTGATACTGCACTACAAAATGCTGACCCGGAGATAATACTCATCCCGGTCATCAAAAGGAAATCTATAACCTTAAAACTTATAGAAAATGGACTGACACCTAGAGGTGGCACAGTCATATTCGTAATTGAGGCACACGAATATCGGCAGACAGAGGTGTACTATTCATGGATACATTTTCCAGCAGCAAATGCTGTAACAAAGTACTTCCACTATTACAAAATAGAGGAACCTCCTGAAATGTACACTCCTTTCGAGGAGGTGGAAGTACCACTCAAATTCCAAGAGCATTTGCTCTTATTTGATGGCACCCTAAAACATAATAATCACATCACCAGGCTCGGTCCTTTAGGTAGACCAGGAGCAACGTGGCCGGTCCTAGCCGGATACACACCACATCCAGACATCAATGGGATGTCTGCAGCACAGCTGTTAACACAGCTAAAACAATTAATAAAAATTCATAGACAATTAGTTCAGTATGTGATGCGGACATCAACAATTCAGCCAGCGATTAAACTTCCACAGCTGACCCCTCATCAGGGGAACACAAATAAAATTACACCACAGAACATCCAGTCCTGCCTAGGTAAAGTACCGGCTAAACGGGAACAAATACCATTCTGGTTAGCACAAAAAATCACCCAAATAGAGGCGGTGTTTCCTGACACCACCCCATTAGAAAAACACAGGATTCTGACTATCTGTCTTCCAATGGGAATCGCACCACACATTGAGGACTGTGACACTTGGGGTACAGTCTTTGCTTCCATCTACACAAAAACGCACGGTGTTCCATCCATTTCGGTAATACCAGATGTGCTAAAACAAATTCAAGACGAATACGGTCCAGAGCCCGCTTTAACTCTTGGTATGAAATTACTGAAAGACTTCAAGCAGGTCTCGGCTATATTACTAGCCAACATAAAAGGTGAAGCAGCAAACGTGGCGATCCGCCAGAGGTTAAAGGAGACAGATATAGCAGACCAAGCAGCTGAAATTGCCAGAATCATAGAAAAATCCTATGAGGAACTAGGTAGAGATAGTTTAGGTGGAATACCAGTAAAACCGCAACTGACTGAAAGTCCAGAAAAAATATTTTTTAATAATAATTCACCAAAAAAGAACTGGGATGGAAACAAACAATCCAATCCTAAAGAAAAGAAATTCCAGTCCAGAGGAAGGTCTCCTAGGCGAAGGGAGAAATCTCCGAACCAGAGACACAGGTCACCCCAGAGTGACCCCTCTGGGAAAAGATATAACCTTAGAAATAGGGATAATATAAAAAAGCCTGATAGATATCAAGACATTGATACGCGTCCCTCTCAATCTTTTGAGACTTCCTCGCAGAAATCGGAAAGAAGAGGACGATCAGAACAAAGAGAAGAGCACGCCAAGTCCAAAGACAAGGAACCTGCTCAACTAAAAAAGAAATTACAATTTCCCAAAAAGAAGGTAGCCAGTATCAAGGTAGTTAACAATGCCGAGAATACTGAGGACACAACTGAAAAACGGAGAGTGGGCTCAGACAATGCTAGACAGCGCAGCAGAAGTGAGCATAGCTCGCAAAGTCCTTATGAATCATCTGGAGACAGTGGACACGAATGAATATCTTCAAGTGGAAACTGCAGACACCAGGGTTAGCAAACCTCACAAGATATACGAGATAACATTACGTATAGAGGGAGATAAGACTAGGAAAATAAGGGGACTATTTTGGGATAATCTCTCCAAGGGCTATGATATCCTTCTAGCTGAAAAAGACTGGCCACCAGAGTTTGTCAGGGAGTGCCCTCATGGCGAAGAAGTAATTATGCCTGCCTTCTCAAATCAAATTCCAATTCATAAAAAATACACACTTGCTAGAAAGTGGGCAGTGGCTCTAGCACCTGCTTTATATAAAAATCATGTAGGATGGGATGAGGACTCCCCTCCTCACAAAATCCAGTTAAAATCACAACCTACTGCACAAAGGCAGTACCCAATTAAGCAAGAAGCTAAAAAACAGGTAAATGAAATACTAGATCAGCTAGAATACCAGGGGGTGATTGAAACTTGCACCTCACAAATGAACAATCCTTTGTTTCCGGTCTCCAAACCAGACAATTCATATCGTCTAGTTTTGGATTACCGACACCTTAACACATGTTGCAAAACTTTTGCAGTGCAAAACTCACACAGTGCTGCACTAATGAATAACATAGTGCGCAAAAAATACAAAACAACCTTGGACATCTCCAATGGATTCTTTTGTCAAAACATAGCACCAGAGAGCAGATATTTAACTGCATTCTCAGTAAATGGCACTCAAAAGCAATTCTGTCGGTTAGCCCAGGGGTACAAGAACAGCCCGGGGGTATTCTCAGCGAGAGTAACAGAATTACTACAACTATATGATGATGAAGCATTATCTTATGTCGATGACATTTACTTAACAGATGATGACTTGGATACTCACTTGAAAAGAGTGAACACCATAATACTTGGGTTCGCTGCAGAGGGTTACAAATTCAACTTTAAAAAATCCAGAATTGCCCATCTGAAAGTCCTATACGAAGGATATGAGTTATCAAGTATAGCCTGGTTGACAATATTTTAAGAACTAGAAGAATTAAAAAATCTAGAATATGAAGAAACATATCCTCTGCCAATCGACATTCTGCCTCTACGACATTACGCCTGTGTAATCTATACAGACGGACATGCTCAACCCTCCGTTTGGGGAGAACAGGCATACAACCCCACATGTGAGATTACAAAAGAAGTGTGGCGCGGAGGTAAACTAAAACCTCTATTAACAAAATCACACTCAGTAGAAACTAATTCAGAACAACAAACTGAAATAATAGCATTAAAAATGGCGCTAGATAATGCGGATCGCGAATTCCCGACACTTATAGTGTCCGATTCATATTACTGCGTCAAATCATATAACAAGGATTTGCAGACATGGATTCAAAACGGTTACAAAGATGACACAGATGCACCAATAAAGCAGAAACTGCTCTGGGAACAAATAGCTCTTTTACAAAAAGAACTACCAAAGACTCACGTGACTCACTCACTGAGTCATCAGCGTGATGGCGTTCACGTTGTAGGGAATTCATTGGCTGAGACAGCCACAGCGGCAGCCACTAAATCGGCTCCCGTAGATCGAAAAAAGCGTACATTAAAATACATTGACGGTGAAACAGTGCTGGCAGTGAAAACGTCATCAAAAGGCGACTGCTCAGCGTTACCGATCAACTATCCACTCAATTATACATACATAATCGATGCAAACTCCGTCCCTTTTGCTCGAATCCCTGGAGTGGGGGATAGAGTGATTCCAAACATGGACAGGAGAAACTTGTTAATCGCAGACGCACACATGGGCGAGGGTCTCAGACACCTTAAATTAAAAGATTCTCTGGAAGAATTACAATCACGGTACTGGTGGCCAGGCATGAGCCTGCGTCATACCATGTTTGTAAAAAACTGCCCAAACTGCAACAGAGATCGCAGTGGGGAAAGAAACAGTTTAATACCTCGTCGTTCTACTCCAGAAAAAATCAGGAGTAAAAAGGAAGGGTTGCGATTAACATATACAGGCTAGTTCCACTTATAATGTAGATCACCAGCACTCGGCTGACGTCCGGACTGTTATACAAAGATTTGCGAGTCTAAATGGCATATACGCTAAGCGCATGCTACATTTGACCATTGTCTCCACTCTAGCCCTCAAGCCTGAGGGGAAACATGATCAAATGAGCACAGTCCAGCGGGAATCTTCTCACTTCCTTCCTGAGGGTACGGGATGGTGTAAAGAAAAAACCAAGGCATAAAGCAATCTATAACAGAAAGGATATTAGGTTCGGGAGCTGGGTGGGTCAAACATCTAATAAGTGTCCAACGTAGTCTCAATAACTTGCCAAGAAATTCTCTGAAGGGATTCAGTGCGTACTAATTATTATTTGGAACTAGGATGATGATCTCTGACATTGATAGTCAGACTTCAGTGGTGAAAGAAAAAACCTTTGATATCAAAGACCGTTTGGCTATTTTGCAGGACTTAAACAAAACAAGAAAAGACCTGAGCAACATTAAGTTGAAACAACAGCCAACAACCACTGAAGAACCACCACCTGTCCCAGCAAGACCTGTCTGGATTCCTAAAGTCGGGGATCTAGTCAGGGAGAAGATCGCGGTAAAGAAGGAATTTGGGCCTTCTTACAGAAAAGCAGTTCCTGTCTTGTCTGTCAACGGGACAAGATCAGTTGTACTACCGCCACTTGCTGGTAAAAAGGAGAACCGAGTTGTATCAATCGACCTGGTAAAACCACAACATGTGGCCGATAACAAACAGTAGGCCAAGTGGACTCCCAATAAGTAGCAGAACACCAAGGTTTGCTACCAGTACAGAGGTCCTAACAAAGAGGCTCATCACATTCGAAACGCCTACAGAAGAACAACAAGGACTATGCAACAATGCAATAGAACTCAGACCTCTGAAAACCCAAATAAAAACATTTAGCAGAGACACACCAATCTATAATGAAGTACCAAGTGACAATGCAAGAAACAAACATCCTGAACCAATTGGAACAATTGACAGAACTGCATCCGGCTACTTCATAAACTTCGATGATTCCTCTGAAGGCTTCAGTGAATCAAAGACACAGCCAACATCAAAAACCTTTAAAGACAAAGCTAAGGAACTTTTGAAACAACTGAAAGAAACATATCTGATTTCTCCATGGATTGAATTTTGGGTGGGTTTTGGTGCATTTATCCTCATACTTTGGCTCATCATGGTACTTACCTTGGGACGCTTCATTGAGGGAAAATATGCTAAAATGGACACAGCAAGTCAGAAAATCAACTTGATCCTCAAACCACACACATCTTCACACGTCGAGAAAAGAGAACTTTCTTCAGCCAACTTCACAGCCAATCCGATACCTGGTGGGGTAGCCTGGGACAACACTGACTATGAAATTTATGGTCCGGTCGAGATCCTGAAATATCCACACCAAATTAAGATCTCATTGAGTGACTTTGCAAAACCAAACTCATTTGCTGATGATTGGGACTTCGAAAGCATTAACAACATGATGTCTGACTTAGTAATGTCTGCTAAATTTACCAAACATGATTATTTGCAGGGTTCTACAAATTATGATAGTATGTATTGCTATAACCACTATGGTAACCATTTTTTACACAGATCTGCACAACCTAGAAATGTTTTAAATTATAATCAATGGGAACATTGTGCAACACCTCCAAAAGGGAGCTCAAGAACCGTTTACGACAAATATTCATATTTTTCAGGTTTTAACACAAGTAATGCTGAAGCATTTTTTTTTAAATTGTCAAACAAGACAGGAACCAAAACCATGATAACCAACACAAAATTGTTATATTCAGACTCATTTTTTGAACAAATGAATACTTTTGGATTTGATTATTGGGACAAAAATGTTGAATTGAAAAGTGTTTGGGGTACAAAAGAATGGCAAGTACAGGGTATAGAAGCTTTGTTTAGAGCCTGCATGATCCCAGAACAAATGATATTTTTAAATGACACTGTTCAACAAACCACCTGTCTTGGCTTAGCCAAAATCAAAGATTTAAATAAACCGTCTATTCCAAAGCCAATAATGTTTAGCAATAACTCTGATACAGATGAAGAGATAGACGTAAACCATATATTAAACCAAAACAGAACACATCCTGATTGGAAACAGTGGTTGATCTGGCCCACAGATACTAATAACTGTCAAGACAGATTCCTGAACAAAACACAGGGTTTCAAAATGACCAGGCCAGACCCTAGATATCCCCAAAGACATCACCCAGGGATAATTACCACCTACAGTGTGGGCAAATTATGCCTTCAATGGCTACAAACTTCCACACTGCCTGAAATTAAGCAACACCTAACTTTACTTACTGATGGTGCTGACTTGCGTGATTTCACTTTGGGACCACGCAAACAGCGTCAAAAGCGTTTCATAGCAGCCTCTGTATATGCAGCATACAATGAGGCCTGGAAGGTTAATCAAATTGAAACAGCAGAGAGAATACGGGAAATTGACCGTATTAATTTGGAAAAATCACTTTCTGTAGTGGACAATGGGTTAATGACTCTGTCCTCCAGAATTTTTTCATTGGACAGCATTGTGTCGTCAGCAATCGATATATTATCGCAAGACTTACTGTTATTACAACATGGTCAGTCACAATTGCGTTCTATTGTACAGCTTGGCTGGACGTTACAAAATCTGCGTTCAGGCTATGTGCCTTGGCGTCTAATCAACACAACGTCACTATTCCAAATCTTTAACCTTACTGATAGACAAATCGGTATGGCACAAAAGGGTGCTGATTATACAATCTTGAGCATTGAAAAACTAGAAAGATTACCAATGACAATGTCAGAACGACCTGTCAGTGAATGGATAATCCACGGAATCATAAATATTCCAATCTCAACCTTCAGGTTTCCATACTGCCAAAAATATATACAGGCTGGCATGTACGAGAAATTGGGAAAGGGGTACCTTAAAACAACATGGAACCTGCCCTATTCACATGCATGTGTCAGTAATAAAGGACAGAAAGTGTTTCTTAGTGGCAACAATTGTGCGATGTCACTAAGCGGCACGCTTCTGTGTAACGGAATTAGTTTTCATGGAGCCTGTGAAGGGAATTCATACAACCTTTCATGTCACCAGCAAGGCGCACCTGCAACAGAAATAGAACCATTCTTTCAAAGACTCTATAATGGGAGTTACATTCTTATTGTAGACCGCAGATGTTGTAGTCTTATGCCCGGGACTCCTTATCTAGTAACTACTACTGCGAAGGTCAAGTGCTGTGGACGCTCATTGTTCCCCAGCTCCTTTCCAGACAGGGAGGCAAGGGCATGGCCCGATTTGAAAATTACTTCTATTCGAATAGATACTTTAAGCAGAATGAAAACAGTCCTTCTTCAGACGCCTACCAGGCTCTCGTCATCAAAAGAAACGTATGATCTACAAGTCGCAAGGACGACTGCAGAGATACATACATTATTATCAACTAATTCCCCCGTACATTTCGCGGAAATCCTAAGTGAAATCTTAAATATTTCTGATACCAATGGGATCTCAGGGGTATTTAAGACAGTATTTTCGATGGCATTAACACCATTCAAAGCCATACTGGGTATTTTTCCAGATTTCGTCCATTCGATTTTTGGCGGACTTCCCCTGATCCTGGGACTAATTGCAGGAATCCTATTCTTAGTCCTTATTTTTCGTTATGGCAACCCATGTCACAGACAAAACTCTTGCGACAAGGGAAGAAACAATCCTAGCCATTGGATACCGGGACCGGATATCAAAAATCCTGGGACTCTCCCGGCTTAGAGACCTGAACATGACTTGGTTTCTATCATTTCGACCAATGTGGCAAAGATGTGTTTTACCTGTATTGAGGTGTCTGCTATGCGGAGAAGAATGCGTGTTAGACACCTGTCTGACGCTACAGTCGGATGCGCCGATGGATGCAGAAACATTGTTGAGCCCGATTAAGGTTCATGCTTTGTGCTGCCCTCAAAGGCTACCAATCCTGATGACGGCATTCGTGGAAGCTTCACCACTACGATTGATGGGTAGTGAAGTTCAAGATGAAAGCAGCATCGAACAGGTACGACCTTCTGTCAGTAATGCAAATCAGAATGTCAATGGAGACAATCATGCGCAAGAATGCATGATTACACCTATTTCCGAGTTAGTGGAACTTTCCCAGGAAGCTGTTGACAGTTTTTTCGAAAGCCTAAATGATATGATGTTCTCACCCGAACAGAAATAGAGACTTTTGAGCAAGCTCGCACACGGCGTTCCCTGAATTCGGCCTTCAACTTTAAAAATAATGTCACATGAACATTTTCGCTCCAGTTCACGGACAGCAGTTTTTTCAGCAGCCCCAAATATTTTTGCATATTTTTCGGGACACTATCTTCTGCTTAAAGTAAGAACTATTCTTAGAGAACTAAGGTTTCTAAATTTTAGATAGCTTATAGACATTAGCTGCCCGCTGGCATGTTCATAAAGATATTTTATTCTCTGATGGAATGGTCTCGAAACTTTTTTCTGTCAGAAACCATTTCATGTGTAATTCTCATATACCAAATAAGCAATAATGTATACAAATGCAGTTACTTTGGCATTTTTCTACAGCTTGAGTGCATACAATATATATGTCTGCAATTTTTCAGTATATTTGAAAATTTCAAAATGCATTTATGTATTTTGGGGTGGTAAGGTATACACACTACTCTATAGTATGTTGTACTATGTTATACTATGCCTAGATTAGTAAATATGTCCATAGTTAGCGTGGAGTGGGTGTCATGTATTCCTATAGGTCCTGAATCGATCCCCCTATTCCTGACCCTATTCTAGTTAAACAAACCAACAAGTTAACTAGCAGTCAGCCCATGAGGCAGAAAACCCCCATGATGCAGATACCGTTATCTGACGCAGTCACACTACGGCACAGGAACGTGTTATCTGATTAGGTCATAACGCTTGCGATCTAATTAGACAAGCGATATTCTTCCAGCCCCTGATAAGGCATACGGAGTTCTCATAACAAATCAAACCTATGACAACCTGGGCAAAACCCTGCGGCCATTGTTTTGATTTCACCGAGAACTTTAGTAAAAGAATGTGCTAACGAGCAAGTCGTATGACATCTTTATTGACGTATCTATGTCCATCCTTACGTCAATCTCGGCACCTTAAAGGTATAAATATTACCGATCTTGCCATATGCAAAGACACGCGTGGTGACGAGACGGAGCAGCCATACTTGCCGAAGCCGAGAGCAGAGCAGACCCCGCTGGCAGCAGCCCCGCCTTCCTGACGCGCTGCTTTCTCCTGCCGAGAATCCAGCACCGGCGTTTCCGGGTAGCCCTCGCAGGCAGCCTGGAATATCGAGACCAGAGAGAGAGATACCATTCCTCATTCATCCTAACTTCCAGGTACAGAACTGAATAACCCCTCACAGAGAATTCTTTAGTTATTCACTTGGCAAAAACAAACTTAACTTAAAACTGTAACTTTCTATTCCCGCCCACGTATTAGGCTTAGGTCAGGTACACGGGGTAGGCGTATCTAGAAACACCAGTTGAGTACGTTTAGTCAAATGTATATGTGTATGTAAATATATTTTATTCATTTTAAACATCATATGGCTTAGAAACCATATCAATGTTTTTACAGTATTATTTTATACTATTGCTTTTAATGTATGCACTTTACTTAGCTATAAGTATTGCGATAATATCGATCATTTCTCTTGTATGAGAAAAGAGACTGATCAATAAATACCATCTTTTATTGAACACGCCCGTCTCTTCCTTTTCTCTACATTCTGATGAGACTAAGAATGCACGTACTGACTGAGTAAAATAAATTGCCTTTTGTTCACACGACTCTCAAGATTGACTCTTGATTAGGGGAGAGCAAAGTTGTCATGTTCTATGGTTGTCAGAAACTAAATCCCTTCTTGTCTAATCAGGGAAGTTAATTCCTCCTTGAACATTCGAGAAAGTTTCTAGCGAACTCTGAGCTACGCTGGCAAACCCAAAACTTTAAGTCTAGTATCGACAGTAGTAGACCTAGTTAACGTCTGGCCTAGGCCTTTACTGCTGTAGGTATTATTCCAATGCGCAGAGCCTATTGGGAAGATAGGAACTACACTACAGTAGTAGAAGTGTGACACTGTCTGACCGGAAGCGGCGTTGTCCTTGTGGCTTTCTTTCATGAGGATCAACCAGGCGAGGCAAGAGCCGTGAACTGAGAAAGGTGAAGGAATAAAGGGGATGGAGTGTCCGGTAGCATGTGGGAGCAACCCACAGATCCAGCAGTTTGTGGCATTTGCAGCAAGGTTGTGCTGGTGCAACAGTTGTACAAAGGAATTGTTCCAGAATTCCCTACGCCTTTCTCGAAGCTGAGGTGAAAGGGTGATCAGGTGGTGCTCTTTCACGGTGGTCGGCTGGACAGTGGTCGGCAACATTTGGTGAGCGGGCGTGCTTTCCTCCAGGATCCAGAAGGAAGTCATGAGGAGGAGGCAGAACAGGGAGATAATGAAGAAAGCCATTGTCTTTGATTTGTGCAAATTGTCAGTTTTTGAATTCCTATAGTGGGTATTTCCTGTTGCTTTCGATGTCTTCTTATCTGGCGCTTCCATCATCTTCTTATCGGGCGCTTCCATCATCTTCATCTTCAAGGTGCTCGGTAGTGGGCAGAACCACAGACTTAGTTTAGCTTCTCTCCAGGTAACCCTTGGTTGCTTTGGGTCACCGTTCTGAGATTTTCAACTTAGTCAGTGGCCTACTTAACCGAAGCTCCCTCCTTTCGACGTAGGAAATACCCTTCTCGAGATGGCACAGTGGGATCAGAGTGCTTTGCAAGTTCAAGTGCCTCAGTATCAGGATAACAGTTCAGTGATGGTCGGTCTTTGTTCAGGAGCTCTTCTTGGGTGCTGCGTTGTCTGTCGTGGCCAGGGTCGAGGAAATCTTTTTGCAATGATGGGCGTGCAGCCAGTGCTTCTTCCCCTCCACTCGAAGAGCCGTCCGAGTGGTGATCAGTACTTGCCAGGGGCCCGTCCACCGGGGTTCCAGACTCTTTGCTCGTTGAAAGTTCCGTATCAAGATATAGTCACCCGGTTGGATATCGTGACCGGGACCCCTGGAAGCATCGGGGATGGCCTGCTGCACCTGTTGATGAATGACAGACAACGTTTTAGTTAACTTGTACAAATAATCTGACAGCAGGACGTCAGGGACGTCATGAATGGAGGTTGGTTTGGGGGCAGTCCAGAGGTTCATAGGCCGTCCAAACACAACTTCGTAGGGGGTCAAGTGGTGCTTAGTGGGGGTGGAGCGCATCGATAGCAATGCCAGTGGAAGGGCATCTGGCCACTTAAGTCCTGTGGTGGCCACTATTTTTGACAGTTTCAGTTTAGCGTTGTGTCGTTCAACCAGGCCAGCGGATTGGGGGTGGAAGACCGCATGGAACCTTTGTTTGACCCCCAACCCCTTCAGGATAAGTTGGATAACTTCAGCTACGAAGTGGGGGCCATTGTCGCTCCATAAAATTCGACAAAGGCCGTAGCGAGGGAAAAACTCTTTCAGTAGTACTTTGGCAGTAGTCATGGCAGTGTTATCACGGGTCGGATAGGCTTCCACCCATTTGCTGAAGGCACATACAATGACTAATACGTACTTCAAGCCTTGGCACCTCTCTAGCTGGATGTAATCCATCTGGAGGACCTCAAAGGGGTGGTCGGGGATCCCAAACCCTCCCCGGGGTACTACAGTTCCTTTCCCGGGGTTGTGTTGTAAGCAGATAAGGCACTGTTGGACCAGGCGTTTGGCTGAGTCGGGGATCTTGCCGTTATGCCAGACTTTGGAAATGAGTTCGATCATGGGGGCAGAACCTATGTGTGCAGGGGAATGTGCCATTGTCAGTATGGGGATCAAGTATGCATCAGGCAGCAACCATTTGTTTGTGTCCTTTGTCCGCCAGCAGCCTTCATCGTCCCTTAGACCCACCCGTGCCCACTCAGTCAGTTCGTGTGATGTGCTGGTCGATTGGATATCCCTGATCGTTTCCCTAGCGTTGGTCCATTTTTCTGCTTGTGACCTGGTCACATACATGCGTGTCGTGGCCCTATTCTCAGCTGTGGTTCGGGCAGAGATGTCGGCTAGTGCGTTTCCCTGTCCAACTAAATCTGTCACCTTCTTGTGTGCCTGGCATTTAATTACTGCTAATCGTTTGGGGAGGAGAACTGCTTCAATCAGGGCGGAGACTAGATCTCCGTGAAGGATGGGTGTACCATGGGACGTCAGGAATCCCCTTTCCCTCCACAGGAGCCCAAAATGATGAACTACCCCGAAGGCGTACTGGCTGTCTGTGTAAATGTTTGCTGTGATTCCTTCTGCTATGATACATGCTCGTGTGAGGGCAATTAGTTCTGCTGCCTGTGCGGATCGTTGTGTGATGCAAGCTGTTTCAACTATTGTTCGAGCAGTCGTTACCGCATAGGCAGCAGAAGTGGTGCCGTCTGGGAGTTTGATGCAAGAGCCGTCTACCCATAGTTCTCCGTCAGGATCTGTGAAAGCAATGTCTCGGAGGTCAATTCTACTCCTAGTCTGCTCGTCCGTGAGGGTCACACAGTCGTGTATAGGGGGCACATCGGGGTCATTTTCGGGCAAGGGTAACAGTGTAGCAGGATTTAATGTCGTGCATCTCTTCAGGGTGATGTGGGGCGCAAGTAAAGTTAATTCGTATCCTGTCAGTCGTGCACTAGTCAGGTGTTGAGTCTTGGTCTGGTTCAAAAGTGTGTCAACTGCATGGGGTACTAATACTGTGAGAGAGTTCGAAAGTACAATTCCCTCACTCTGTCGGATAGAGACAGCAGCAGCGGCTACTGCTCGAAGGCAGGCTGGTAGAGCTCTGGCGACTGGATCAAGAGTGGCAGAGAAGTAGGCACAAGGGCGCTGCTTGGCGCCGATGGGCTGGGTTAGAACAGACAATGCGCATCCCTCCCTTTCGTGAGTGTAGAGGGAGAAGGGCAGTGGACGGGATGAGAGTCAGGATGGTGGCGATGTCTGAGACTACGGGGTACTGTGGCACCACCACTTTGTTGACTTCTCGCAGGTCGATGATGAAGCGGTACGCTTTCTCATCCCCCTCACCTTGCTTCTTAACAATGGGTAGGATAGGACTATTGCAGACATTGCTAACCACTTCCTCTACCACTCCTGCATCTACTAAGGACTGAATAATCGCTACCAATGCCTTCTCGCCTTCGGGCGATATTCGGTACTGTGGGAGTTTCGGGAGTATCGCATCTGGTCGAACAGTTATGTGTACAGGATCGATCATCATTCGTCCTACATCCGAGTCGTTTCTGGCCCATAGGTACGGGGGTAGGGTATTGAGCAAGGATAGGTCAGCATCTGTTACAGAGCACATATGCCGTGCGGGGTAGGGTCTGGACATGCTTGGGTTATCGTACAGAATGACTCGGACTCCATCTGGGAACACCTAATAGTAGCTCGGAAATGTTTCAGTAAGTCAATACCCATAATGGCGTCAGGGGAGTTGGAGGAGAGCAGAAACGTCGTGTCAGTGGGATTGTTTCCTAGGTCAAAGGAGATAGGTACAGACAGGGGGTTAGTGGAGGGCGTCCCATCGAAACCTATCGAGGTAATGTGTGAGCCAGACAAGGGTGCCCTTGGAATCAGTCGTTTTGATAATACACTACGTGTCGCTCCGGTGTCTACCAAAAATGGAGACTTTGTACCCAGGACCTTAGCAGTGACATAAGGACCTTGCTGGTCTACACAGAGCTCGACTGGATCCCTCCCTTGCCCCTGGCAGTCCTATGCAGAGTCGTGATCATTGTAGCCATCGGACTGTTGGTACTGATTCTGCCGGGGGCGGTCAAATGTGTTTGGTCGACCAGATCGGTCATTGGTGGTGTCGTGGGTCTGTCCTCGTCCCTGCCCTCCAGTTTTGGGGCCATTTGCCATGTCCCTTGTCTCTTTATTCTTAATCAGTTCCCGAAGGGCTGGGCATTGAGACTTCCAATGTCCAAATTCTTTACAAAATGCACATTGGTTCTCATCAAGGTCGGTTCGTGGAGCGCCAGGGGCGGGGTTGCGGTCTCTAGGGGTCGAACTCCTAGGGGCATTTGACTGGTGGTTCCCCCTATACCGTTCCCTCCCTGTGGTCACTCCCTGTAGTTGTGCAATCATTACTCGTTCCTTTAGGTCCTTTTTCTTTTTCTCAGTTGCCCTTTCGTTCTCATTCTTTTGGTGTTCGTAATACTGAGCCATCTGAAGGATAGCTGCAGCTTTAGAGGCTCCCCAACTACTTTCGCTAGTCTGTAACTTTTGGGAGACCTCTTGCGATAGCCCCTTTACATAGTTCTGCACAAATAGGTGTTGTCCGGTTGCGGTGGTCATGTCTTGGCCACTGTAGTCGGAGAACACTGTTTCAAATCGTGAGAAGTATTCTGATACGTCCTCCTGAGGTTTCTGGCGGCAGGCCGTGACTATCGACCAGTCTACCTTCTTTTCTGGGATCAACGTTTTTAGCTTCTGCACTATTTTGTCGGGGAGTTCCAGTATGTCTTTTACAGGTTTCTTTCCGGGCTCTCGCTGCCTATCTAGTTCATCGAGTTTTGTCCAGGTGTGTCCGAACAGATCTGTGTGGTCGGCTCTCCGAATTTGCTTCCACACATCAGCCGGCAGACACAACCCGAAAAACAAATCCATGTCCGCTAGAGTCATTATGGTTGAGCCCAAGGCTGTGCCTAATTCGGTATAGAATGCTGTAGGGTTTTTTCTTAAATCGGGCAGGGTTTGTCTAAAAGTTAAAATATCTTGCCGATCCCATGGTTGGTAGACCCAGTTGTACACAACCCTCCCTTTGGCATCTGCATGGTTGATATCATCGTTTGTTCCCTGACCTCTTGGGGGAACCCAATAGGGGGCGGCTTCTCTGATAGGCATCATAGTGTTGGCTGCTCCTAATGAGGGCTCAATCGTCTCATGGACTGTGAGCTTGACTTCTGGTGTCTGTTCCGCGAGGTGGCGGAAGACCTCAAGCGTTTGCATGAAGAGGTCCGTCATATCGCTTTCAGCCCCATCTCCGACATCAATCTTTCTATATAGAGTCGTCAATTTAGCAGGACCTTTAGTCTGGTACCTATCCTCATATGCGTTCAGAGTGTGGTAGCTGAACCGTAAAATAAAATGCCGTCTGTGACTACCGGCATGTGAGTTGTGCATATTCATCGTATATTCTTCACTCTCCTTCCGTTCTACCAGGGTTTTTGCTATCTGGTCGATTCCATCCCGCTCATCTTTGCTCAACCTATTTGGTCTGGCTGTTAACTGTTTGCCAGTCTCAAGTTCATCTGGTGTTGTTACCAATGTGGCTGGTGCGAAGGCCGTAAGAGTCGGGGCACTAGCGCTAGGGTTACCCTCGACTGTACTCTGGACTGGTGAGTGTTGTGCTAGAGGCTGGCAGGGAGCATAAGGAGGAGGCATGTAGATCATTGGAGGACCGAGCAGTAACTCGTCATTTGCCCGTTGTTTAGAGGGCACCTCCGGGTAGAGCGTAGGGGTGGTCCTGACAGGGCATTGACCTGTCAGTCCTGATTCTTGCGTTTGTTTAACTTCCTCCCTTCTTCTTATTTCTTCATCTAGTTCTTTTGCGGCCAGATGGGCTGCTTTCCGTAATTCTTTCACTGTTTTTGCTTCCTCTCTTTTCCTGCGGTGCTCTGCTTCTTTGCGCCACATGCCGATACTATCGAGCATAGTGGGCGTTGCCTTATTTATTTTTACAGCTGCTTCTAGTGTTTTTATTTTATTTTCATCAAAAGAACCTATCAGTGGCCACTGGTTTTCAGGATCCTTTTTTGTATATTTATGCCATAACTTACTATAAGCTATAGCGACTAGTCCTTGCTTAGTAAACATGTCCTTATTAGGGGTGCCCTCCAGTGGAGCTGGATGGTTCATCTCTAATAAGCGGTCCGGGTTGACCCAACTATGAACCAATGGGGAGAAGATAGGCATGACGGATTACCATGGGGGGGCAAAAGCCTGCACTACCTATCTTTTCACTATTTGCAAAGACTGGACAGAATATTCTATTCTACACTATTTGCAAACAGAGAATACCTCCCGAAAGACCCAATTCCAAACAGTCAATGTTCGGTCAAACAATCAATCAATGAGGAACATAATAGGTACGACGTGTTAAAGGTTTGCGTTACCTACCCTTCACTCTCTGCAAAGGGAGAGAGAATATTCCTATTCTTCCCCGTTTGCAGGAAGAGAAGATCCCTAAGAGAACCAACTTCGAACAATTCAATGCTCGATTCAATCAATCAATCAATGGGGAGAAAAAAAGAATAGGTACGACGTGTTAAAGTTTTGCGTTGCCTACCCTCCACTACTTGCAAAGACTAAACAGAGTATGGCGATTCTGTGTTTGTTTGCAAATAGAGAATTTCTCAGAAGCGGTCAATAAGTAATACTAGTATTTTCAAACAATCAATCAATCAATTTCGCAATTTTGTCGTGTGTCACGACCTTACCCGGACCGCATGGACAGTTTCTCGTCTTCCGCTTCCAGCGCCCGATCGTCCTCTACTCTCTGTTGCTATCGCGGCACTCCTGGTGGTTCCCAGTCAGGACCGTAGATCACTCGGGAGAGGTCTGCTCGGAATCAGTGAAGTTCAGATGATCGGCTGTCAGACGAGGGTCTATCGGACAGGAGCTCTTCCGATCGTTGCAGTCGTTCACTCTGTCGTCGGGACCTCTCCCACTGGATCCACGTGTCGCTGATGGGCCCCGCGTTTGGGACGCCAATTGATAAAGATCAATTTAAAATGGTCAGGCTATTTCAGAAGATGTTTCCTTAGTAAAATTTGCCCGGCGTAAACGCCTCTAATACCATACGAAGTTATCCAATAAAGAGGCAGGCGCTGGAGACAGGAAGACAGGAAACAAGTTTATTCCGACGGATCAGAACACATCAGATCAGACAGCAAGGTATCGTCTCGAGGTGCTCTCTCAACTTCTCTGAGAGCTGATCTTTTATACACTGGTTTTAGACATGTGAACGTCCTTTATTACAACAGGGACATTGTAGAGCATGAGAATGACATCCCCGGCAACCCCCCCCCCCAATTCCGGCCCGTTCCAACACATGACAACAGTAGAGGCTCTTTCCCCCTCATGTGGTCGGGAGGGGGCTATCATGCAGCTGAGTGTTCTGCCGATTCCTTTGGAATGTGCGCCTGATCGAATCTCGGGGATGGGGAGGTCGTGATCAATAGTGGCCTCTTTCAGGAGAGGCGAGTCCATACAGTAATGGGCAATAAACTGTATCCTTGGGCTAAAGGATGACCAGCGGTCCGTGCTGACGTTTAGGCTCAGAGGAAGGGGTCATCAAAGGAGGGGTATTCATGGAGGGACAGGAGGTGTTGGTCAGGCGCGGGGTGCGATTTTCTGGGACAGAATCATGGGAGGGGAGGGCTCATGACTTGTGCATGAGAGAGCGGGGGCAGTCAGGGTGCATGGGGGACGCTTGCAGGGTCAGGGAAGTGCGCTGATGAGCGATCTTGAACAGGGAGATCATGGTACCTAAAATGGCTGTCGTGTATGCTCGTACGTGGGTCTGCAAGATGGCGTAGATGATGTTCAATACACGAACTAAAATTTCACACCACGGGCAGCTTTAGGAGGCATAGCGAGCAATCTCGGATTATATTACTGGCGGGATCTTTATTGTCTTTTTTTTCCCCTTTTTGTCCTTTACCTTCGCTTTACCCCAGCTTTAAACAATATTTACAAAATTTGCAGCTCGCATTTCACAGTGGAGAATTCGTTAAAGTTCGTTAATGTTCGATAATGAGTAGAGCACCACTCGTCGAGCCAAACAATGTTACCACGAAGTCTCCGACACTGCAATGTTGTAGCGCTCACTTCATTCTTTTTGTAGCAGCCACGAATTCGCCAGCAGTTCTCTCGCCCTCGTTAAGCCCTCATTAAGCACACCGACCAGGACCGAGGCCGTATCGTATTACACTATCCAGTGCTGTCCGGGAGTCGTCGAGAGTCTTCACGCTGCCGATCGTGGGCTACCCCGCCCACAAGCTCCGGCTCCAATACTCGGCGTTCGTTTTCCAACAGTCTGCCGGGTCCCAGCACTAGAGTGCGCCGGCAAATCAAGAAAAGCACATAGTTTTCAGCAAGTAAATCAATCGATAAAAACGCCAACCGACTCCAGACACTTTCATACGCTTCCTCAGCCCAGACGAAGCAGGCTACCAGCACATAGAGGGCGAGCCGAACATTCGCACACAGGAGCTCTCACACAAACGTCCATGCAGCGGACGCCATCTTGCCCTAAAGTAGGTATTTTCTTACCTAAACATCCAGTATGTCTTTGCTAGGGTTGTGTATTGCATATCTGGCTTTTGGATGACAGGGGCAGGAGACGGGCAGTGGCTCCAGTAGTCTGATGAGTTGGGGCTGGGCTGAATAGACCGGGGCTGCATTCAGAGGAGGGGGAGGAGATTAACCGTTCACCTGAATGGGCCTGGTCTGCCCTCAACAATGCGGTCTACTCCTCCTGCCAGGAACCTGCACCAGTGAGGACAGAACTGGTTTTGGATGGGTACAGACACTCTCTGCTTTCAGAGAACAAAGGATTTTGGTGTATAAAAAGAGGGGCCCAGACTTTTAGATCGCTTCTGGTAATCAAGAATCAAGAGAAAGCTTTAGCTAAGGAGAAGAGCAGGAGAAGCTGAGAAAGAATACTCCCCCTGTGCTGTTTGCTGTCTGGGGTTTATTTTTCTAAACTGGTGTGGTGTTCATTTGTAGTGTTTTCACTGTATTACTGTATGTGTTCACAAATGCTTTACACACTGCCTCTGAGATAAGCCTGTCTGCTTGTGCCAAGCTACCAAGGGGGTAAGCAGGGGTAATTTTAGAAGTGTATCCCCCTTATCTTGACTAGAAGCGAGGATCCCTATTTGGACAAAGGTTCAAGGCATTGCCAACTAGAGACCCCTATTTCTAACAGACCATTTATGAAGGCTGTTGAAAAAGAGATACCACTTTGTGCTTAGGTCAATCCGGCAATGATACAATAGCTTGGAGTAGTATTTATAAACAGCCTCAACCATATGTTGTATGGAATCTTCCTCACGGAGTGTGCAGAACTTCCCTGTTAAGGATGAATCTACTGCCCCTACGAATTGCGACAGGGTCGTGGGAGGGATTAGCCAGGCAGGACAGACTTTGTCACCTATTATGGAAGCTGGGTAGACGATTTAAATCATGTTTTGTCTGCCCCCCATTACAACCATTATGATGTACTTTGTTGAGGCCATTGTATTTAAAATATAACATCGCCACAGCAAAAGAGGCCTGAACTTTTCTATTGCCCACCCCGAACATGTGTTTTAAAATGTACATCTTTTTTAAGCAATTGATAAGAACCAATGTGAAGATGTAGGCTGTGGTATGTTGAAGAGGGTCCTATGTGGAAAATATTTATTACATATTATATATTGAATTGTAGGGTCCTCATATTGTATATTTGATTACATTATAGAATCTAATGGCACAATTAGAATGACATCTCATCAAGTTACTTGGCCCCCTAAAGGATCAAAAGATAAATGGAACTAGTACAGTACTTATGCACTTGCACTTTGATAACATGTATGCCGCTACATCGACTGCATTACATAATTAATGTATTTTGCACTTTTCAGGCTACTGCTTGTATTTTTCCTTGGGGTCCGTCTGAGCAAGATTCACTTTTTATCTTTATTTTAAAAGAAATTCTTACAGGATGTCTCGCATTTGCACTTTCTACTATCTTGTGCGTACTTATGAATCCAGTATGTACAATAACAAACTGTAACTGTTTGGTCTCTGCATACACTTTGTTCATATATTATATATAGAAATCTAAGATGCTGCATAATGAAGTTAAACTTTTTAGAGTATTTAATGACCTAGCTTGACCCAAATTGTTTTATCAGTAATCCGTTACAATGGTGAAATCGGTCTATTAACTGCGTACTTGCACACTTAGTTTTAGCAAGTTGCTTGTACCATGTACTGCTCAACAAACTCGATGAATTTATGGTTTTACATGTATTGTAATTTTTATTTTAGCTCTGGATGATTTGTTAAATCAGAGCCTTTTTATCTGTTTATTCTGTATGTGGAACTCATAGGAGCTCCAAATCATAATAACATTGAACTGATATGTAATATAGGCTAGTAGAAAGTAGGTATAAGAGTAAATCAGCAATTTTCTTCTCTAGTAGCAAGGAAACATGACACCAATATGCAGGGAAGCAATCAAGTCAGAAATTAAATGGCCATTATCAGGAATAGGGGCATTTTCCATCACTTCTTAAGAAGTAAATGGTTGAACATTTCTAAGATGGAGTCTGGTACTGCCCTTGGATATAAACGTGCATTCCTCCTATTGGAGAGGTCTTTTGCAAATGGCCATATGATTAGTTGGCTATGTTCTCCAGTCTGAGCTTCAAGTGAGGCGGATCTAGATGGGTCTCCCACTCGGCAGCAATTAAAAATCGACATTGAAACGGGTCCTTATAAGGCTCTATATTCCGGTCCTTAGATTTACTGACAAACACCATCTATTTCTCAACAATTACTGTAAAAACACCCAGGGTATTCCATGTCAGCAATGCTATCCATGTTTACCTTTCACATGTGTGCTGGTATAATTTCTTCTCCATCTTCTCCAAAGTTTATGTGCGAGTTTGGGGAAACTTCTGTACTGAGAGTATGTTATCTAGGACCTCAATGAGGATAAAGCAGAATTGTTCGAAGAGCAAATTGCATTCAGTCGTTGGAACAGCGGATAGGAACAAGAGGTTAACACGGATACAGTTAGTTTCTGATTGAAGAGTTTCCAATTTTGTTTCTTGAAGAATACTGTGGGACCTTGCCTAGATGGATGATAAGTGATCTTTTTGTTTGAGAGGTAACACTAAGTGGTCAGTCCAGATGAATGTGAGCGGCTTTCCTACAGTAATCAGATCATAGTGGAGTGGTGTGGCTCACTGGTTAGAGGCGGCAGACCCGGGAGCAGAGGACGGCCCGGGACCAGGGTTCAATTCCCGACGCGGCAGGGTCTTGGACCAGGGTCAACGGACTCGATAATTCTCGCCTCGGTGCCTACTCTAACTAGGGATCACACTCGGCAACTCTGGGCATTAGCTTGCCTCATCTCCACAACGGCCCCCCACATACGCCGGGGATGCCTGGTTTCACCTTGGAGATACCCAGTAGGGACCATCTCACAGGGAAAGCCAGGACGGGTTCCCCAGCGGTCTACAGCGCAGAGATACTCCTTCGGGAGTCAATTCTAGCGCTTTAGAAATCCACAATAAATCAATCAATCATATGCAAATACAAGTGGGTAAGTAAATGTCATGCTACATGGGTGGGTTCATGATTCAGCTGTTTCATGTTTAGGACAACCAGGTAATTTATGAGTCTTAGCGGGGAACTCTATCCATAGATGTAGTTCTCCAAGAAGGATCAAGTTCAGCTAATCGACTGCTAATTCTTTGGACAGCACTGCAAGTCTGACTAAAAATTGATGGGGGTGGGGGTTCTGTATATTGAGAAGAAACTCAAGACTCACTTGTCAATGGTGAGAGAGGTGGGCAGGGATTCCAAATCAGTGAGGACTTGTGGGATTGATGAATTTGATTGTGTTAGATTCGGGGGTCCCTGACCCACTGCTTCTGGTCTGTGATGAGGTTTTTAAAAAATATATTTTTACCCTTCACTATGAAATCCCTGGAGCCAAATTACAAAGAATGCTCTTGAACTGCTGTTCCATCTTTCACTGCAGTTAGATCCAGCCTGCCTTTGGAGGTGGGCAAGGACCGGCCACGGACCTCCTCTCAGGTGAGAATTCCTGGAGATTCAACGTCTTGGTGGCAGGAGGAACCAGGGAAGGGTGGGGAACACTGTTGCCGGAAATCATCCATGCTCCCTCCCAAATGTTGACCTCGGTGGTCGGTGAAGCCCACACTAACCTGTTAGAGAGTTCCTGCCAAGGACTTCGTTTCCTCCTTCACATTGGAAGGCTCGAAATGTGCACCTGTACAATGTACATTATATGTCCAAGGAGTGGAAAAAGAAGGCACAAACTTATTTCCGACCCAAGGTCCTTAGCTCAGTGAACTACTGCTTCTTTGAGCTGCACTGTCTCAAAAGCAAACTCCCTCGTTTTATTTGCAGTAAGACAACTGGCAATAAAAGTTTACTCAGACCTGGTCTTCTGGAAAAAAAAGAAAAAAAACTAGAGGTTTCAGTCAATTCAACAACCTGCCCGCACAAATTCAATATATTGCAGCTCATTTGCTGGTTAATTTGAAAAAATCTGACCACATATTCCTTGTGCATTTCGTTCTGGCTCCTTACAGGCAGCACAGTACAACTATTTCACTTTGGCTTGAACACGCGCCCTTCCGGGGAAACAAACACCTATCAGTTTGGTTTCTCTAGCCCCAAAACGCCCCTCCCATGACGTACCGTGTGTTTTATAGAAGAAGTAAAAATAAATGAAGTCCTATTTAAGGCATGGGGAAGCGCAAACAGCAGCCCATTATACCAACAATTAAAATGTGGGTTACCTAGAAATGTATTTTAAATGTATCCAGCACTTTGGTTGATCAATAACTACAGATTTCTTTCACCATGTGAACAAAATCCGAAGACCCCAGTCCCAGCATTTTCAAGTTAAAATACTGTAATACTACTAACAGCATGAGTAAAGGTAAAGACGAAAAGTAGTAAAACATTTTTCAACAGTTATTTTACGTTTTTTATGTCAACATACTTCGAGGTACATTCATGAAATTATTGGTCTTCTATACTAAAAGAGTAAAATAGTTTGGTAAAGTGGTCCCTTTGACTGGACTGTGTGTCGACGTGAAGTGAATACACGCGCACTGGTGGAACAGCGCCCCTTTTGTTCCACAATTTAAAGAGAAAGGTTTCTTTCAGTTCCATAGTGTGAAAGAACTATCCTGAAAGCCACTTCCTTCTAACAGCAGAAAAGGAATGTGCACCTTCATTTCCTGATCACTGCTGGACAGATAGACTATTGTGCAAACTAAGTGAACAGAAAAACAACTCATCACGCCAACCTAAACTTCCCGGCCGAGTAAACGTGGCGTCTGCCTTGCATTTTGAGTGCTTGCATTTGCTCGTTGTTTCTTCGGTTTCCGTTCTTGTGTATAGGATTTAAACTTCAAATGGAACTAGAGACATTCAAATAATAACGGGGTGAATTGTCGTTTACTGATGCGGATGAGGTTGGGTGGGGCGGGGGGGGGGGGGGGGATTTAAAGGCAGCTCAGAGAGGGAGCCCAGGACGACCACAAGTTTGCCTAAGGTCAGCATCGCAACAATGAGATGGCTTTCGCAGTACAGCTCCAGAGTGGGACTAGTGGTCGAGTGGTCTTCAGCGGTTTCAATATACGAATATTACAGTCTTTTCTTGCGCTCTTTAAACACTGTAAATATTGTTATGGCTATTATTCCAAAAGCGAGCCGTTCCCTGCACAGTAGGCCTCCGTTATATATGCTTGGCTGACGTGTCTTAATTTCTTTAGGGTTTCTTGCTGGGTAGCAACTAGCACGCTTCAGAGAAGAGAGTCAGGTTAGGAGGACTCTGTATTAAAACCACTTCACTTCTCTGCAGGTCGGTTAGCGACTAAAGGGACACCTCAAATGAGTTCTATCACTTCAGGGTCTTAAATACAGGGGAAACATTTGAAACGGCACATTTTGCAGCTATCCCAAAATGATACTGCAATATTTTCTGATTAGGTTTTCTTTCAGTTTGTGAAAAAACAAGCCGTACCCACCGGTATTTAAACTTTATTCAGCCCTTGCTTATTATTTGCATCAGGTATACATAACTCGCTGGCACTTGAGAGGAGGCAATGAGAGAGCCATCTGTCGCAGGTACGGAGAGGTCCAGTCATGGGAGGAAATTGACTTTCCCAAGTCCATAACTGCCTTTGATACAAACGTGTATTTAAACAAGCATTTGCAATGCAATAGGTCTCGCATATACGCTAGTTTGAGCTATTGACATTGCAAATGACAATGCCTTTTATTTTTGTTTTTAAAACATAAATAAAAGGCATTGTCATTTACAATGCCTTAAACACGCGTAAATGCGAGACCTATTGCATTGCAAATGCCTCTTTTCCTTGTTTCTTTCTCCTTGTTTCTTTCTCTCCCCATCCCTAACCCCTCTGAAATGTTGTTCCCTCCCTCCCTGTGTGAGCCTCTGCACCAGGCCCAGCTGACTGATTTATTTCTCTCTTTTTCAAGTATACCCCCCTCTTCTCTCTCACCCCTCTATAAGGTCGCTCTCTCCTGCCCCCTCACCATCGCCATCCTGCCACCGTAGGCCGAGTAGGGTGACCAACTGGCATTGGTGGAAATTCAGGACGGTGAGTGTAAAAAATCAGGACAAAGGGTCAAAATTCAGGACACAAATTCAGGACAGGAGGTCAAAATTCAGGACAAAACTTCAGGTCAATTGGATAAGTTTTACAGACACATCAGAGGTTGCGCAATTGTATATAAGTAAGCCCAGCCATATCTAGACCTATTCAGCCATTTGCAAACCTATCCATCATGTATACTTCCATCTTTCATTTCACTCATCCACCCCTTCATTCATCCTTTCACTCATCCATCCATTTTCCATCCATCTGCCCTTTCACCCTATCAATCTGTACACTCATCCATCCACTCTTCTAATCATCCATCCATTCACTCATCCATCCAGCCATTTACCCTTTCACCCAAACAGCCATCCTTTCACTTACTCATCCATTCACCCAGTCACTCATCCATTCACCCATTCACCCTTTCAGTCATCCATCGCCCTCCCTTTCTCTCTCCATCGACTCTTTCACTTAGCAATCCTTCCTTCCATCCATCCACCCACCCATCCATCCATCTACTCATCCGCTCATGAATCCATCATTTTTTTTTTGAAGGCTTCTGTTCCCCCCCCCCGTGGTGGCTCCTGCCCTGCGCCCGCCTGTGGTGGCTTCTACTCCCCCCCCCGCCCGCCTGTGATGGCTCCTGTTCCCCCCTGTGGTGGATCCTGTCTCTGCCCTGTCATCCATCCTTTCTCTCATCCATTTATCCTTTCACTCCTTCACTCATCTATTCATCATTGTGTCCATCTACCTTCCCTTTCACTCACTCATCCATCCTTACATCCACCCTTTCACTAATCTATTCGCCCTTGCACTTATCAATTCATCAATCCATCCATCATTTCACTCATGCATCCACCCACTCACTCATCATCCATCTTTTCACTCATCCATTCTTTCACTCATCCATCCACCCTTTTACCCATCCAGCTACCCTTCCACCCATACATACAGCTATTTCCCTTTTCTCTCTTACATCCTTCCACTCACTCATCAATCCATCCATCCTCTCCCATTATCCATCTATTCAATCTTTCATTCATCCATTCACCCTTTCACTAATTCATCCAGCCATCCCTTCACTTACTCACTCACCCACTTTTTCATATTAATTTTGAGCTGAGCCTTTTTGAGAAGAGGCCATCAAGAACTTCACCCTCGCATTCCAGGACTGGGACAGAAGCCACCCAGGGCAGAGACAGGATCCACCACAGGGGGGAACAGGAGCCATCACAGGCGGGCGGGGGGGGGAGTAGAAGCCACCACAGGCGGGCGCAGGGCAGGAGCCACCACGGGGGGGGGGGAACAGAAGCCTTCACAGGCGGGGGGGGGCAGGAGCCACCACATGGGGGAACAGTATCCACCAGGGTGGGCACAGGGGTGGGTATGCAGTATTCTAGTATCATCTTGGTCTCTTCCAGGGTGGGGTAGGGCTCCTTACCCCCTCCTGGACAAGACAACGAGAAGACAGGCTCTGTTTCCAAAATGTTAGTTTTGCCCCCCTCCCCCCACACTGATGTACAGTACTGAAAGGAGATACTCCAAGAGTACCGATTTAACTGATTGTCCTGCATACTTTGTTAATCCGTGTGGGTGGGATTGTGCCATTTCTTTATTTTATTACAATATAGACTGCATGTTTGTAAACAAACCTCCATTCTTCAATTTAGTGACAGTAATTAAGCTCTGTGAAAAGAACCACGTGCTGCCTCGGTGTAATCAGGGCCGGTTCTAGGATGTTTGGGGCCCTGGGCAGAAAGGGAATGTGTCACACCAATTGCAGATACAAGAAGCATTCAGTGCTGTTTGCATATGAACCGATGCCCCTGCTCCTGAAGCCCCAGCCCCTCCCTCTGAGTCACATACAAACACCTCTTAACAGCTCGTCAAGAGCTGGAGGTGTGAGGGTTGCCATCCCGCTGTGCCTCTCCAATGCTGCTGGGTATCTGAGCTTTCATACAGCATCAGAGTTACCCCCGACCTTAACATCATTGTAGTCAAGCAGGGAGGTGGAGGCCAGCTGTGCCGGTTGTGTGAACAGTTAAAATTACGGACAAATGGCGTCCGTTAAAGAATCCTTCACGGACAACGGACAGAGGGCCGAAATTACGGACTGTCCGTGAAATTTACGGACGGTTGGTCACCCTAAGGCCGAGGGCCCAGCTGCCGGAGCCTTAATTCCTCTCTTCTGCCAGTATATTCCTTCCCTCCTCTTTTGCTCCGTCTCCTCATCTGAAGGTTGTTCCTTCCATCTCTGGGTTTCTGTGCGTGCGTGCGTGGAGGGGGAGGGCGGAAATGATGGGGCCTTGAGGGAGAGAGGAGCTGGAGGCGGCTCGGGGGGAGATGTGTCACACGTGATGTGAAGGGTGTGTGGAGAGGGCTCGGAGGTGAAGGGATCATAAACAAGGGCGAGATTAGGGGAGATTTGAGGGGGTAGGGTATGTGAGGGAGCTAGTGTGAGATATGTGACATGTGAGGGGGCAGCAGTGTATGAGGGAGCTAGAGTGAGATGTGACATGTGAGGGGGCAGAGGTGTGTGAGGGAGCTGGTCTGAGATATGTGACGTGTGAGGGGGCCAGGGGTGTGTGAGGGTGCTAGTGTGAGATGTCATGTGAAGGTGGGGGCAGGGGGAGAGTCCGAGGGAGGTAGGATGAGATATGTGAGAGGCTAGAGTGAGATTTGACGTATGAAGGACATGTTCGAGAGCACAAGGGAGGTTGGAAGCTAAAGTGAGATGTGACGTGTGCAACAGTGTGAGCTTTGCGAGGTGATGGGGTTCGGGCACAGATGCTTGAAGCAGGGAGTAGGGTGCAGTGTGTGACATGAGGCGACGGGTTTGAGAAGAGGGGCTTGAGGCGAGCGAGGTGAGGAACTAAGGAGAGATATGACTAGCGTGGGGGGCATGTAGAGGAAATGTGTGCGAGCACGAGGCAGGTAACTCGGGGAGTCGGCCATCAAGGTTTTGGGGTTAGTTAGAAAAGCGCTAGGATGGGGGCAAGGTGAGTGAGAGGGAAAGACGCACATGTGGTGCGAGAGTAGGATGTGTGAAGGAGAGGCGCGTAGTGTAAAGGGGAGTGGTGCCGTGCATATAGTTCGAGGAAGGGATGCTGTTCTGTGAAAAGCTCTGCGACGCTACGCCTGTAAAAAGGGAATAAAGTAAATACAAGTGCTGTGATGAACGAGGGCATGTGGTTTGAGGAGGGGACATGCTGTGAGGAATAGGGACACACAAAACAGTATGTGTGAAGGGAAAGGGTGGTCAAGGGGAACGCTACCTCTCTTGCACTTGGCCCCCCGTCCCTGATAAGCCAGCCCTGGGCACCCAGTCTTGGGTCACCGGTCCGAACAAGCCCGGCCACGTTTTTTTTTTGGGACTTTGTACACCTATGATGGCCACATGTCCCCATCACTTCTAGGGCACTTCATGTGTGTGCAGACACTTGGCGCGTGGCTCAGCAGATGTTTGTCGATGAGCAGAGGGGCTCGTTTTTGGAGATTCATTCTACCCCTCTTCTGCAAACCAGGCCCTTTAAGAGCTGCATCTCCTCGCGAGACCGAGTTTATTACGGGTGAGTGACTATTGTTCATACTTACGTGAGTTGTAAGTCACTTTACCACCTCCTGGGGTAACCCCAGACTGATGCTAGGGTGACGCTTGAGAGAAGTTTAAATAAGAAAACCAAGTGCTCGCCATTCCCGCTGTTTATTTTTGCATCAAGCTTTCACTTTAAATTGAAAGCACCATGCTAAAATAAACACGCGGCGCCCTGTCTCCTTTTGGGACGGCCCATCCAGACTGGATCGCAGGGCTTGTTAATATAACACGCCTCCTTGTGATAAGAAACTGCTTCACGACAGCCGTGAAGCAGGTGATCCAGTCCGGATGGGGCACACCAAAAGGCAAAAGGGAGGCAACGCAAACAGGTAATTTCCAATGGCAGGCCACCGTTTAGCATAAACAGTGTTGCCAGCCAATGGAAATGAGGGGCGAGGCTTAAAGCCTTTTTCTGAAATCCCTCTCTCACAAAATTTCTCGCCAGCGAGCAACGCATGCGCAGCAACGCAGGCGAGACCTAAAAACTAAGCAGTGATTTTTATTTGTACCTTCAAGGACCCTAGGTTCATTTCTTAAAGGCTACATGAGCTCCATACAAACAATCATCAATAGGGTGGTATTTTATGCTGCCTTCTTTGATATTAAAACACGCAGAAAGCAAGAATGTTAAGCACAATACATAAAATAAAAAAATAAAAAATGTATGTCTTAAAATTGGACATGATAAAGAAAATTCACACCTCATAAAAAAAAACAAAGCTCATACTTTTGTGAGTATTTTAAACAGTTTAGGGGACAAATATTAGAATATTGAATTTGGCAAAAGAAATGTGCCTCTGCATAACAAATGTAATTTACCTAGGTTACCTAAATCCTGTAGTGCACAGTATGATCACAGTGGGAAACCACAGAGGATGACTCTGCCTTCTATTTTTTGAAGACTGATGAAAGGAGTCATTTTGAGGTGGATAATAGTTAAACTTGTTAATGCAGCCGCATTTGCATATAGTGAATTTTAATATTGCTATAGGAAGAAAAGTTACTCACAACAAGGTTCCCACCATACCTCACCAACTTCATTCACTTTCACCGACTATCATATGTACTTTTGACGAACAGGTTACAGGTATTGTATTTCGGATACATTTGGTTCTTTTATTAAAAGAAAATCCTCAGCACACAAAAGTCATGTCACAATGATTATCACAGTGCAGAATGTGAGCACAAATTCAATATAATATAGTAATTCTAGTTCTTTTCCTTTATTCCTTAGATCTTCAAACAGCCAACATGCGTTTCGTCGCTTACATGGGAAATCGTCCCGCAACTTTATCAAGGCTGCAGAAAACCAAATAGGATGAGCAATGTATCACCTGATGTATGTATTATTGGGTGTATATAACATTCTTACAAACTCACCCAGTATTAGGTGTAAAGATAATCTCGGTAAATCAGTTTAAACATGCACAAGGTGTCAAATCCAAGATATTCTCATTATGATAACCCGTTTGATGTAAAGGATACAAAATTGTACCCAATTAACCAAAAGCAAAGATGGAATGAGAAACAAAATAGGAAAAGTGATTAAAACAAATCTGTGTAGAAGCTATTCCGAAAATTAGTGCGAGACAAGTGAATCCATGAGGTGTAATTGCTGTTTTCTGGTGAAGAAGAAGATTATGGCTCTATGATAGTGAAGGGACTTAAGACCTATATAGCCCAGTGGTGGCGGAAGTGCGCGATAAATACCTAAGTCTTCTAAATGTATATCCCTGTAAATAAACAACAAAGGCCAATGAATAAGTAGTTCAATCCGCAAGTCTCGCGGTGACAAAAGTCTAAAAATTATAAAAATTCTCATCACCTACTTATATTGTGGTGATACTTCCAACCAACAAAGGGGTTTCTGTTTCTAGCGACATCCTCTATATTTGTGTATGTATCCAAGAGGTCCAAGTGTATCACACAGTCCCAAGTTCTAAAGCAAAAATTGCCAAAAATGTCTCAGACAAGTGGTATAACGATGAAATAACATTAGCATCATGTCGTCTAGTTTCGTAAACTAACTGGTTGTTATGCAACATGCCCAACAATGCCCAAAAGATTTATCGCTAGCAATTTATCTTGGGGCACGAGTCTCATAATTTGCATGTGCGCAACAAAAACTCATATTATCCAAGTACAAACGCGCAGTTCTTGTTAATCGCAGAATTGTATAGAGAGCCCCCATTGTTCTAGAAACGACTCTGCCTATGTGTGCTTTGAGGCTACAAATTTCAGGCTCCATATCTTAAACCTGAAGTATTCGACTTATAACTGAGCGCATCAACCAACATGACTCCTCAAGTCTTGATATGCAATTAGATTCTATTGTGGGATTCCATTAAAGTGTTTACAATATCAAAACACACTTACCCCTCTACAAGATAAATTGCTAGCAATACAACTTTTGGGCATTGTTGGGCACTTATTCATTGGCCTTTGTTGTTCATATACAGGGATATACATAAAGAAGACTTAGGTATTTATCGCACACTTCTGCCACCACTAGTTTGGGCTATATAGGTCTTAACACCCTTCACCATCACAGAACAATAATCTTCTTCTTCACCAGAAAACAGCATTTACACCTCACAGATTCAATTGTCTCACTAGTTTTCGGAATAGCTTCTACACAGATTTGTTTTCATCACTTTTCCTACTTTGTTTCTCATTCCATCTTTGCTTTTGGTTAATTGGGTACAATTTTGTATCCTTTACGTCAAACGGGACATCATTTGTTTAAAAAAATCTGTTTTTATTTACTTTTAAGATTACAACAACATGAGAGATTATCTGTATCACATCAAGTTGTCCATACAGTGAACCTTACGTGTTCATAATGTATACCTTACAGTTACTGATCAGCGTGCGTCAAACATACACATGATGATGTCACAAATGTGTTTGTGAGTGAAGTCACGACAGGTGATACATAGTTCGCTTGGATAACAACTGTCATGAAGAGGCATGGTTCCTGTTTAACTTAGTGCAGTCGCTTCACACAACATATAATTGTAGGCAAGTGAACAGATGTTATAAACAGAAAGAAAAAAACAACCAACAAAAGATCGAACTAGCAGCTGCCATATACTTCGGTATTCAGGTGAGTATGTCGCACCCTGTCCCTCCCCCCGGCCCACGTCCCCCGCCCCCCCCCAAGCTCATATCCCCCAGTGTCTTCCCCGCCAAGGTGTATCCTAACTGCCAGGTGGCATGTGCACCCCCACCCGCCACCACGTCCACCCGCCATCAGAGCATCCCCCCTCCCTTGTCAAGATGTCCCTTCCCCCTCACTGCGGCCCCTCTGAGTCTTCCCTCCCATCGTGTATCAGGGCTTGAAGTATTTCTTCCCATTTGGCGGCTATGGGTGTCTTCCGAAGTCCCAATGTTTCCTCCCGTAAAATTGCAATCCCTTCTGCTTTAGCCCACGCTAAAAGTGAGTACCTCCAAGCCCACACATGCGGTGGGTCCCTATCCTTCCATTTACTGGTGAGGTCAAACGGGACATCATAATGAGAATATCTTGGGTCTGACACCTTGTGCATGTTTAAACTGATTTACCGAGATTATCTTTTCACCTAATACTGGGTGAGTTTGTAAGATAGTTATATACACCCAATAATACATCAGGTGATACATTGCTCCTCCTATTTGTTTTTGTGCAGCCTTGATAAAGTTGCGGGACTATTTCCCATGTAAGCGACGAAACACGTGTCGGCTGTTTGAAGATCTAAGGAATTAAGGAAAAGAACAAGAATTACAGTACTTTATTACATGTGTGCTCACATTCTGCACTGTGATAATCATTGTGACATGACTTTCGTGTGCTAAAGATTTTCCTTTACATGTGTAGTTGGCTTAGGCCAGCATTTTTTTGGGGAGATCGGTGGTTCTCGTCACCTTACAGCACCGAGACAAAGATAGGCATCTTATATCAATATTTGTTACATTCTCCTGAGTGGCGCCTGTTTCCTAGAAAACAATACCACTGTCCAGTAGTTTCAGCCTGGTTCTTTTATTAGTTTAAATAATTCATTAAAAACAGTCTATGTGTTAAAAAACATTTTATATACAACTTCAGCCAAACATTGTTGAGTAAGATGTCTTCAGCAACTGCACATAATTCTGGATGTTCTCGTTTTTGGTTTCGGTTTGCTCGAGGCTATATTTCAATCCTCTTAAACGCAATTCATAATGTTTTTCAGACTGGAAAAAAAAACATTTTTGGAGGTAAGCCGATAGGTAAGTTAATCAGTTATACAAAACACAAAATAGAAACTAGATATGAATTGACAAACTTAAACAATCAAAATATTTTTATGGAATTTAGAAGACAAAGATGGGCAATATGGTGCTCTTTGGTAAAAGTGATACTGTCACTCAAAAAAAAGTGTGACGATATAAACTCACTTCAGGAAGAGCAAAGGTAAAGACAAATTCAGTTTGGATCAGACTGGCTAGGTTTCTCAATTGCAGTACGCCCTGTGGCAAACAACTCACCAATTATCCTCACGTGACAAAAGGTCCTTATAAGGCCAAATAAAGTCAACTTATGAGCAGGGAGTAACGAGTAACTGATACATAAGGCATTTGGTTAAAACCCCTTATTGCTCAAATATGTAGAAGATTACTTTACTAAGTTACAGCTAGAAAGAGAGGCAATCTATGTTAATCACATTACCACAATGCAAATAACGACATACATTACAGACTGAGGTTGTACTTTTTTTTTAATAGACCAGTCAAATACTACTTTCTTGCTTGAGAATCCACTTTATTTTAAATTTGAAGTTCATCTTTAAATCACTGATAAAACAGCATTTCCAAAATCTATTTGTCAACATTCTGCTTGGATATTGACTTTCATTTCCTGAGTAATCGATTCTAGAGTTTCTTTGGGGAGATATGATTAAGGCTTGCTGAATAATCTTTAACAATAACAGCCAAGGAGAGCTTATTATGAATCATTCTTTCCTTTATTTTAATGCAGATCTTGGTACAGGCGACCAACACTTGAAGTACATCAGCATAAGATACTGGGCAACATTTCCAAATGGGGTTGGCGTGGGGCCACGGACCTGGAAGTGGCCTGGTTGTCCTTAATGCTCTACAGCACTAAACCTGTCTTGTGGCTAAAAAAGTTGGCGCCCTTGAAAGGAATGTCCATAAGGGAAGCCTGGACATTCCCCCAAAAGCCAGCAGATCCCAATCAGGCATGCAGTCTGAGTGCCAATGACGACACAATCGCTGTGCCTAGCGAGTAGGTCATATCCAGTCTGTAGTGAACTTTGTTGCGTCTCTTCATTGGCAATGTGTCAGTATGGCTCGGGCCTCCGCCAAGACCGTATTCATCACTTGGACAACCTAATCACAAACCGTATGGGTGTGCCAGTCCAAAAGGCCCATGGGTGCTCACAGACTGCCGTGCAAAGGAACATCCTCTTGCCAAAAATGCCCAGTCTCTTAAATGTCCTATCCGTGCTTTGGTTGGAAACGTACTAGGGTTGACCTTGGATAAGAAAACCTGGGCAAACAGACTCCCAGGGGTGGGGTGCTGGGTACCAAAGGGTAGGGTTATGGTGGCGGGCAACTGTTCTGTGTACAGGCACCCCTGTGAAGGGGTTTCCCCAGGCCCAAAGCACGACATCAGTGAGGACTTTGTTAAAAGGGAGGGGAGGTTCTGAGGGGATGACTCCCAGTTAAAGCATATCTGTGAAGGCACTTGCCTGGACTGCCACCGAAGGCAAGATCCAGGACGTCAGCTGCCAACCTCAACAGTCAACGCCAAAGCAAGTGAGGCTCCTTCCTCCATAGCCATACTAGGAGGAGAGACCAGGCTTGTGTCAGGGAAGGTGGCCCGACCACAGTCATTTACCAGTTCCTCATACTACTTGTCTTCAGCCTCATCAAGGGGGTGGGCTTATTCATAAGGATCCTCATCTTCTCCCCAATCATACTGCTCCCCAGGTCAGTCAAAAAAGCAGGATCTGGCTCCCGACTCAGAAGGTCAAGTTCTGGCTGGCGTCATAGTAGATTTGGCTCTGTTACGGAGTTGGGTATGATTAGGCGCCAGACAGAACATCACTGGAATGAGCTCCGGGGAAGGTTGCAGGAGTCATTCTGGATTCAAAAACGGATCCAGGGATCCTGACTAGTGCAGACCCGCCAGCAGAAATCCAATGGGAGTACTTTCCGAACCCATGGGACCCAAGCGCTCCAGAGGGGTCGGCCCACACAAAGATTAGGTGCATGGGGCTCTATGAAACTCAGGGAGACATGGAACAAACCGAGAAGCAGGATTCTTGTGGGATCAGGGCCTGGAGTGACATTGTTCCCATGCTTCATCTGATGAATTGAACCATCGTGGTGAAGCTGAAGAGCGCTTCAACTTCCTCCAGGACTTACTCTATGACTTCAAGTGCGATGACTAGCACCTGGAACTACTCTGCGAACGGACCCAGGACCTTCCTCGTGGCAGGGACATGGGAGATTATGGAGGTGGACGACTTCGGGATACCAGAAGCTTCAGGGAGCGCCCTCTCAAAGTATTGGGTTTCATGGTGCAGCCATTTTCACTAGTTTTGGAGTCGTCGTCTGGTTCTAAGCCACAAAGAAACCAGATGGGGGTCTGTCACAGATATCGATCTGTGACGGGAGCCACAGGGTTTTAACACCATCATTTTTTTGGAAGACATTCCTACACACACTGGGAGACAAAGTCTTGAAAAAAGTTGACAAAATGTCCAAAAATGTTGAAAAGGCAGACAGGAGTAGCTCACTCCAGATCTGCGCTGGCTGGAGTGGAAAGAAAATAAATTAGGTCAGCAGGCTGGGATGGCGCCAAACATTGCCTCTAATTTTTTTCCTCTTGTGTGCAGCAGTGAAAGACCTCTGTGCGCTGTGGTCAAGGCTATGTGCACAAAGCAAATGGATATTCTTGCAAGCACTGCGCTTAGCAATTTAAATATGTTGCAATAACTACTCCGAATTCTGGTCTACAACAAAACGGAAAACCGGGGTACTTCACACATAAACCTCTATTTAATGGGGTCTTGAGAAAGTTTTGCGACGTAGAAAAAACCACGATGACGTGAATTGTTTACTCCTGTGGCACCTACACCCCAGGTTTAAAAAAAGGACATAACTAAGAAGGGTGCACCATTATAAGATTTTATTTATCAGGATTGGTCCAAGCAGTCGTGGAGAATGAGACTCCTATTATGAAGCCATAACTGGGATCCGGGTTGGACCTAGTGAAATATTCTGAAATCTTTCACAGTGTAACTTGCTGACACCGTTACACATTGAGCAGCACCCGCAGGTGGTCTCCTTTCTTTCCCAGCAGGAACCTGAAGGCGGAGAAGGAGCCTTCTTATTTACAATCCCAGTTAGGCCAAACACAAAAGCCTAATTTAAAGGGCCTTCAGCCCTCCTTTTGTTCACTAATGATCTAGACTGAGAGCCACCTGGAGCCTAATACCTGATGCAATCAAGAGGAAACAAAGGCACACAGCTTATCACTTTATAAGTCAAGTACAGGTTTTTGACTTTGTGCACCCTTTGTATATAAGCTATATGCATGTACTGTACAAGGTAGACACTGTATGTTAATAATGCATAGCATTTACCGTAAGAAGGTAGACACTATGTTAAGAATGCATAGCTGAGAGAACCAAAAAGTCCGGATTTAAAATAAAACTGTTTTGGGTTGTCTGTAGTTATAAGACTTTATTACTACGCAAAGAATTAAACATTTCCTAGCAATCGTAAAGGAAAGTTTAAATTCTATTAAGGACATGGAGGCGAGGATTATGCCAACACTTTCTTCATTTATTAAGCAGCAGCTGTTAACAAACACAAACTATATTTCCCATCATTCATGGGGAAATGAAAAACCACAGTAACAACTGTCCAATCATGGCCCAGTATGGTCCTTCTCAGCCTCCGTCCGCCTGCACTTGCCCTCTTTCTTCTTGCGAACAAAGCCAACTGTGGTACTTCTTACTCCTGTTTGGACGACACTAATCCTGCAAGATCCCATACACAAAATTCAAACCAGGACCTCAGGTGAACCAGTCAGTAATGCAATGTCAGTTAACACAAGAAATGTAAAGAAACAAGCATGTTCAATGCAGACCAGTTCATACCATTATTAAGAAACTAATGAAAAAGAACTGTTACTTAAAACCCTGAACAGAGAGCTCCGATATAATTGGGTGTATGAAATTTAACAGAGCTATGAGTGGGTAATCCTCGTCTCGGTGCCCTTAATAGAAATGTAACTTTCCTTTACGATCGCTAGGACATTTTTCATTCTAGGCCAGGACCCGGAGGAAAAGATTAAGCCAGTTTAAAGCTAGTCAACCACCAGGATCGCAATGGAGGACACTGGTTTGAAGTAAAACCTTTTAAAGGTCAAATCTGTAAAACAGCCTGCATTAATAATATCCTCCAAGTAAGTCCCAAGGGCAAACACCTTTAGCGCCATAGCCCCTGGTGGAATGAGTTCCGAACACCTTTGTGTCAATATTGGTTTCTTGCATGGACCAGTAAAACCATTGCACAATGGTAGGAGAGGAGACAGCTCTTTGAAGTTTACAAAGGGCAATAAGCAGCTGCATTTCCCCATGGGGCCAGAGCTCCCAAGTTACGGATTCATATTGTTTGACACAGCAAACAACAGACAGTTTAGGGGAACCTGAGAAGGCCAGATATGAGAAAATTCTGGAGTTGCACTTTAGCCTATGGGACACATGTAAGGAGACCCCCTTAAGGGGTTAAAGTGCAACCAGATAATGTCTAGAGTTCGGACACCCAAGACCCGGCGGCAGTGGACCAAGCACAGCAATCTCGCCAGCTTCGCAGATAACTGCTTCAGAGAACGATACTTATCCAGTGGCCAGGAGAGGAAGAGATTCGACACTTTATTGACATCCCAAAGCACAGAGAATCTTAGTTCTGAGGGAAGAGACAACCCGATACCACGGATGAGCTTCCGGAGCAACAGATGTTCACCAACTGGAGTGCCCCCCACGTAGGCATGTCCAGTGGAGATTGAGGACCTGAAGGTGTTGACTAACCTATAGGCCAGACCTTCTTCCTCCAGACAAGTAAACAAATTCAAGATGTGGACAACATCTGTCCCCCTGGGATCCAAATCTCGCTGCTGACACCAATACAACCATCAAGGCCAAGCGATATCGTTTAACGGTATTGGCCACCCAGGCCAGAGACGGCTGCGTGCGGAAGCCTTGGGACTTGCCCACATGACCTGTAATCCTCCATGCCATAAGCTGGAGGGATTCACTGAATTTGTGGAGTAGACAGATTAGAAAATCCCAAGAAAGTTCCAGAAAAAACGGAAACCTGCCTTGCGACCTCCAAGTCAGAGCTAATACCACCAGGTCCATTAGTTGATGGTGGGTCTGCACCGTGAGTCTCATTAGCATCGCAAAACGTGAATAGGCATAACCATTCTCTGTGGAACAGTCTTCAAAAAAAGGCATCAGTTGCTATTGCTACGGGGTCCGGTCTCCAACTGAAGAACTGCAGAATTTGAAGGTCCAGCAGGGATGCAAAGAGATACACTGTAAAAGAACTCAACAGAGCCAGAAACACCTAAGGGAAAGGTTCTACAGGATCGTGTCCTTGAGGTGATGAGATTGCCAATCTGCCACTTAATTGACCAAGCCCAGGAGATGCTCCGCTACCACTGACGTCATGTTCGAGGCAGTATTCCCAGAAACTGGTTCATGTAACGGACTGCCGCTACATTGTCCATTTTCAGCAGTACACAGCACTGGGCATGTGCTTTTGTTCAACACCTCACCACTAAAGAGTTCACCATCAGCTCTAAGCAACTGATGTGCAGGGTCTGCTCGGATGCAGTCCCTCCACCTCCAGTGGCAATTCCCCCACATTGTCCTCCAAGCAGGAGCCGCTGGCATTGGATTCTATTACTAGCTCCGGTTGGGAACCGAAAATAGCCCATTTGTTCCAGGCTTCCATATGTGTTAGCCACCACTGTAGCTCATCCCTGGCTTCTTCAGAGAGAGAAGCGTGTTGGGAATAAATGAGGCCGCGACGCAGGTGGGACACCTTTAGGTGTTACAGGGCAAGGAAGTGAAGCTGCCCTGGGAAAATGGCCGATATGGAGAACGGATGGCAGAATACCCTGGCGGTCTGACGGAGAGAAGTGGAGTGCCTTGCGAGATTTCTGCGCCCCTCATGACTAATTTTAGCCATTTTTCTGGACGGTAAGCTCAAGGTGGACTCCACAAGTTGATCACAAACCCCAAGAAGATCAAAGATTGGGATGGAGTAACAGCCAACTTCTCTCAATTGATGATAAAGCTGAGGGGCAAGAGGAGATGCACCACACTCTGCAGATGCAAGTTCAGGGACTCCTGTTGAAATTGTAAGTGATGATGTGGCGGGTATATCCTTCAGATCCAAGCGCACCACCCAATCGTTGGGACGGAGTAGGTCTAGGCGAAGATGGATTCCCTTCATCTTGAAATGGTGGTAAACCAGTCACTCGTTGAACTCCTGTAGGTTTATCACCGGGCGTGACCCCATCTTGTTTCCCTACACGAAAAATTTTGCTGAGGGACCCAGAAGGGTGAGGGGCTGACCGGGAAATTGCCAATTTCGCCAGGAGTTCCTTAACCTCCTCATGGATAAGAGCCTGAGGGGTAAAGATGCATTTGATCGAGGACTGCTCTTTAGTAAATAAATTAAATGCAGAGACAAACTGCCCGACCCCCTTGATAAATGGCTAACCAAAAAACCCACAGTATGCCACCTGCGCTGCCTCAGAGATCAGCGCCTCTCCGAAGAGATGGCACAGTTTGCGTTTTCTAAGAACACCATTGCCCGTTGAGCCCAACTAGAGAGAACCTCTGGGGATAGAAGGGCACACGTTTTAGTATCCTTGGCCATGTCAAGAAATGTTGTCAATGACCCCGTCAAGTCTGACAGCTTATCCTGGCATAACCACAAGGAGTGTTCAATGTCCTTTTTGAGATCCCGAACAGATTTAGCCAAGAATATGGCCATTATGGAGTCCATCTCCAGTGTAGCTGCACTTTTACATGCCAGGGATAGTCTGGGGCATTCAGATCCTTTGAGTCCACTCCGCTGATCTGGGTGCACGAGGGCCTCAAGATTCAGCATGTTAGACTCCACACCTTTAGGGGGGCTCGCAGGAGGTTCTGTCCTCAAGGGGTTACTCTGCGGCCTCCAAGGCCATTTTTCATCTGACTTGCCAGCCGAACCTGCTGGGAATTTTTTCGAGGCAGGTAGGGAAGATGGGGTGGGGGGATCTAGTACCTGCGAATTCCCCTCAGCACTTACAAAGATTCTCATGGAGCGCAGGAAGCCTAAGTGGTAGGGGGGCTGAAACCCCAGGTAGTTCTTCCCTCCAAGGGAGGGGTTGGAAACACTTTTGTGCTTATTCAAGCAATTTCTTCCATAAGGCGCTACTGCATCTGAGACCGCCCTGTGGATTGAGGCATCTACTGCCTCACAAAACTCATACAACACAGGAAATTAGGCTACCTCGGTGTAGGTGTCATTGTACTGCTGCACGGTACTCATCTAATGGCGGTAAGTAGCTCCTTAGGGAGGCATATTTATAGTGGGGAGTTATGGACTGGGGGAACACTCAGGCAATTATTTGGGCATAAGCAGCTACATTTTGTGGGAAGTCTGCACCTGCAGGACACCACTCCAGCCTTGATTTTACTGGCCAATTAAATTGGCCTGGGTCAGAGGCCCTTTATCCAATGCGAACTTGTCATAGGCTTAATCTATTGCTACTGACCCCAGGGGGGCGGTCACAATGCTGAAGTTGGAAAAGCGAGCCAATACAGCCACAGGGGGCGTTCAAATGCCATACGGGAAACCAACTACAACGGACCCCACTGGGGTGTTCAGACTCTAGGCTGTGGGGGCACCCTGAAACTCACAGACCCACTTGATCGGGGAACACTCAGCCCTGGCAAAGAGTCAAATGGCAATAGCGTTGCCAGGTCATGCTCCAGGGATAGACAGAGCACTCCAGTGAGTCATAACGTGAACCCACGACCTATAGCAGTCGAGGACCGCCACTCAACAGCCCTCGCAGCTCCGCAGAGCCGTGAATAGCAATGAGCAGCCACAAAAGGAGCAAAAAGCGTTCCCACAGCCGCTGTGCAGCAAACCTACAAAAGAAGGCAAAAAAAACATTCAATACATAAATACTACAATAACGCAGGTTATTGGAAGATCATTCTAAGATCAAGAGCGGGGACCAATGCCCCTGACTTAAATTTGGCTGCAGCAGCGAAGAAAGAGGATGAGGACAGGTGGACGGAGGTTGGGATGGGCCACGCTGGGCCAGGATTAGACAGTTGTTATTGTGATTTTTCCATTTCCTCATGATTGATGGGAAATGTAGTTTCTATGTTTATAAAAGGCTCTATTTAATAAATGAAGAAAGTGTTGGCATAATCCTCGCCCCCAGGCCCTGACATAGAATCCCTTTTAGCAGGCTTAAATGAACAATTGGGAAAGAAAATATTAAGGTCTAAACTCATGGCTTGCATTGCGCAAGCAGCATGCTGATGCGATTTCATAGCTCACTGTGCTATATTAGTATTGCAATTTATGAACTGCAACTAATAAAAGGATCTGTGTCAAAAGCAAGAAGCCATCTACATAAAATAAAAATCTGTGATCTGCATGTTACACAGTGTGCTTTGGAATAGACACACTTACAATTTATGCAACGTTATGAATCAAAACTGTAAGCAGACAAAACTCAGATCTCTCCAGGATCTGCATTAACCACCAGAGTTATCATTCAATTAATATTATGCTTGAGATTTGTTGGGCACACAAATATCTCCGCAGAGGGTGCCTTAAGCCCATTACATATTTTAAAATGCAGCCTTTGTGACCAATTAAGCTCCACAGATTTATGGTCATGTTTATCCTTGTTGCCAATTTCTTTGCAGCAGATGTTTAAGAAACAGAATTTTTTTACGTAGCGAGACTCTGGTTTTCATGACTCCATTCCTTTTGACTGCACCCCCTTTCTGTTGCCATGCCCTCACCACCTATTTATGAGTTCACTGTATACATTTTTCCTAATTCCAGCACTGAATATCACAGATCAATTAGGTCTTTGTAGTGGTTTCATAGTGAATTCGCAAAAATTAGCATAATGTTCTAAGATCAGCATGTACAGGCTAACAGTCTAACAGAGCCATCCATTCCCTTAACTCCTCTAGTTCTAATAGGACCATATGTAAACAGTATGACTTGGAAAGGGTTGCGCTCTTATTTGTGTTTCTGCCCAGCTTTAAATTTCCATACATGTTTAAAAAAATGTTTTATCACATCAGCAGCTTCTGTGATCTGTTCTGCTGCTTTGAGCTTTTTTCATTCACTGGCCCCAGAATAAAGCAATCTAGCTGAATGAGCACCTGGGAAAGGAGGTGGGCATGCCAAGAAATTGAGAGAGCTGAGCATAGAGTTGGCTCTGACTCCAAGAGCCTGTGCATGTGCCTTGAACATATTTGGAATATAAATGATTCAACAAACCGTATTCTGGAATATGATAAACTTGCCTTCAATATTCAAGAAAGTGTATTTCTTGAACAAGACCTGCAGTAGCATTTCTTCTTAGTACATCAGACTTTTGGATAAGCAGGGCACTTCCACCACAATAAAAAAAAAGCCATGGACAATGCACGTTGTGCCTGCCCCTAAATGGCGCTGCTGCTAGTGAATAATTTTGTTCAGTTTTATATAGCGTGAAGAATGACTATGGGCTTTGGGGCGCATTTAATTAAGCAAATACTACATTACACAAAGACACATACATTGCTTATAGGCACTTGGCAATTAGGGGCCAGATGTAGAAAGCCTTTTTACGTTCGCAAACGCCCCAATTTCGCAGTATTGAGGCGTTTGCAAATGCAAAAATGCATTCTGAAATGTACAAAGGTCAAATTGTGATCTGGTAACCTAGCATCGAATCTCAATTAAGGTTTGTGATTCCGCATACGGAAGTGGTGTGTTCACGGCGTCTTTGCCTAATAAAGAATCACAGTGGTATGTAAGAATGTTTAGCAACTGAAATTCGGGTGCAAAACATTTGCTCGGATGAATTTCACCTAATTGACACCCCTAGAATCAAACGAGCCAGAAGTGGCGCCAGACTCTTCTTCCTGAATGCCGGTAGGCTTTGGAACGCTCTGCCCCCCCATCTCCGGAAAGAGACTGGCCATCTCGCCTTCCGGAAACAACTCAAAACCTTCCTGTTCCCCTAAATTATGCTGTTCCGTCTGAACACTAGTCATGCCTAGCGCTGGAGGCCTTCTGGTAGCCATGCGCTTTATAAATGTTCTTTTCATTTCATTTACCACCAACTTCAAGTTGGTGGTAACCCATTCGCAAATGGGCAGAGGTCCCCAAGGGACCCCTTCCCCTGTGTGAATGTTTTTAAAAATATTTTTTAAAGCAAAGAGTGGGCCCACGGACCACTGCCTACTCTTAAAAAATCAAACTTTTTTTAAACGCATTCTGTTGTCCCTTAAGGAAAACACGCTAATTTGTTTTTAAAACAATTGCTTTATTTAAAAGCAATCACAGACATCATGGTCTGCTTACCTCGCAGGCCACCATCCCTGTGATTTTTGCGATTCTCAATGGGTTGCAGAATTACTCATTAATATTCATGAGGCAGGTCTATTTGCGACCCACTGGGAATCACAGAATGTGTCCAAGACACATTTGTACATTGGTGTATGCGATTACCAAATAGCGAATCAAAAAAATTAGCTATTTGGTCATCGCAAACGATTACCTATGTACATCTGGCCCAAAGTGATTTGCCCAGAGTTAAAGGATGTAAAAATGCACTGCCTGTCAACATTTTTCTGAAACTTTTTATGGGGGTTAACACTGCTTCTCTCCCCACCTCAATATTACCGGGAGAGGAGGGTAAGTTGTAAGTTCAGTTTGAGTTAGCTTTCTATAATTCCCAGAGGCCCCTGGGATTACTGTTCTGGTAGACCTAAAATTACAGCATGATTGCAGTGCCTCAAACAGAGCCACCAGAATGAATAAAGACTCCCTGGACCTGGTATCCCAATGTAGAGGCTTGCAACAGGGACAGTTGCAGACTAGAAGATTAGAAGCTCAATTATCTAAATGCAAATTTGTAGGTATTATGAAGGCCTTTCCGAAGCTTTGTGGGGGCCCTAAGCAAAATAACAAAGTTCATTCTAGCCAGGATTCAAACCTGTTTCCTTGATTGCAAAGTCGGCAACTCTGACCATAACCCCAAATGCTCTTTACACAATCCTGGCAGGCCCCCGACATTAGAAGACGAAGTAGCAAGTGCAGAAGCCACACGCTCTCTGATGTTACGGACTGTGGCAGAACAGCTGCTCTTTCGATTGGCCTTGCAAAAGTATCGCCACTGCTCTTTGGATTTGACCATGAAAGATTTATTTTTTGGGCCGATAATGAGTTATATTTATGTATGTAGCTGTCCAGTGGTCTCTTGGTGATGTGTGCGGTTTGGGAGTAGGTACGCGCTGGTGAAAGGCCACGTGTGCTCGAGAGCATACGCATATTCTCGAGGGAACTATGGTGCTGCCAATAAAGGCACAGTGCATGTCACTTCTGGTACAGATGCCACAGATAGAGAGCTGATCGACGCCACCTACCAACGTGCAGAGGTACTGCTGGAAAGGTTTCCGGATCCAGGACACCTTTGGAATATTCTAAGGTTAGAAATGAGCAGTTAGAAGTCTCATCAGATTAGGTTGGTTAAAATTTAATGAAGTGACATTAATAGAACAGATTTTGCCAGATGGTTATTCAATCTAAATATCAACATCTTGGCTTATGTCTTGCGAATTTATAGACCGAAAACAAATTGTGTGTCTGGGTAATTCGGTCAAAAGCATACATGATGAAGGCATTGGTAGACTGAGCATTATAAACCATTTCACAAGCTCCCTAGAAAGGCTATAATACAAGACAACGCATGTTGCAATTACTTTGGAATCTCTATCTAAAACAGGCATGACAATAAGTCTGTCTCTTCTTTTTTTTCTTTTTTTTACTATTTCAGCTCACCTTGGCATGATAAAATAAAAACAAATGAAAAGTGATGGAAAGCGCACTTTGATAAACAATCAGCCAAGCAGCAAATTGCAGTTGCCAGGCCCTGCAATAAATCATTAAATAGGCGACATAAGGGGTGATTAGTAAATGCCACCACTAAGCGAGACCTAAGGGGTATAGCTCCACAGAGGAGAGATTCTAAACAAAATCATAAATAAAAAAATACTAACTAAGCTAGAAAGGGTGAAAAGAGTCCACAATACATGAGCTATCTAAATTAAATAAATAAACTAAGTCAGGAGGGGTAGAAAAAGCAGCAAATGAGTTGGAGGTGATGGAATGCGAGGCAGGGGAGCAGCACAGAAGGAAAAAGTAAGGAAGCATATCCATTCCCATGGATTACTGAAAGTGAAAGAAAAAAGTAGTTCCTGAAATGCAAGCAACATCGGCCGTGAAAGGATGCAAGTCAACCAATCAGAACAATACAAGACTGAAATGCTCCTGGGTGGAAAAACACAAGAGCAGGGGGCTAAATGAACAAATCAGAAGCAGGCAAGTGAGAAACTACAAAGCTCTCCAATCATGAGCAAGGGGCTGACCTGAACCTAACTCTCCGTCTATTTTGGAAACAGTAGGTCTGGTCAACAGACAGCTTAAGCTGTCTGACGCCAAGGCTTAACAAGATAGAACTTAGGAAAGAAGTCCATAGACAAAAATGGGTTGGTACACATGACACTAGTCTAAAGGAACACAGTGGAAGGGGAAACGCTTAGATTGACACTGCTGAAAGGCCAATCAGCCACAAAAGTTATTCATTATCAAAGGAACATTTCCAATAGGCTTAATGTAAGGCTTGAATATACTCTGTGAAACATACGTGAAGTAGAAGTAAGCCAGACCAAAGCACAAACAATCCTCGACATATGGCTAAAATATTGAAATCTATCCAAGTCTCTTTCTATGAAAGGGAAAGTGAGGCCATTACTTATTCCTATAGTTTTTGTCCTTGTGGTATAGATTTGAGCAATTTTTAAGAGTGCCAGAGTGGATCAGAGCCAGCTTTTACTTCTCATTCATTCTCCTTCATCTCATCGAGCTAGAGGGTGTCACCTCAGGATGACTGCACCAGCTTTTAAAACCTCTGGTGATTTTGTAAGCTGGGAATTCCTTTCTGGTACCTTGCTAATCCAGAGGCATTACGTCAATGTCTCTCGCTAGCTGAAAGCTACATGTATTATCTCAGTGCTCCAGTTTCCGAAGACACTTTTGCGATAGAACCTTTCCTCCTCCCTTGCCTCTTTATGCATTCTTCATATTCCTATTGACCCTCAGCTTACTCTGAATGGAAGCTTCTCCATTTTGCCTAACCCAGCTCATACCACCACCCCCAACTCTCATCTTAACCCCTTCGCTGCGGGGGTTAATCCCCTGCTGTGCTGGGGGTGAGGGGGGCGCGCACAGCGCCCGCATGCTCATGAAGAGCTGAGCTCGTCATGAGGCACGGCGCTCCTGTGCTCATGACGAGCTCAGCTCGTCACAGGTGCATTACCTGCAGTGGAACGCTCAGCACAGCAGGGGAATTATCCCCGCATGCGAGCGTTCCACGGCTCATGACGAGCTGAGCTCGTCATGAGCATGGAAGAGGTTAAAATAAAAAAAACTCCAAACCGGTTACATTTTTGTTTCTTACGTTCCTCAATCTAGAAGTAACCCCAATTACAACAATAGAATGACTTTCTCCTTGTTATTTCAATCCTATACCTTACATCAATGCCACCAGCTCATTCATATATTCCTCTTCAGTTTCATATGCTCCACTCCAGCTTCTCTGCACTCTTGTCCACTGGACCTCCTCTGATCTCCCTCCTGTAGGAAGCTGGCTCTGTAAATACTATACCAAAGTAAGGAATAGTGTGCACTGAGTCCAGGGAGTCCCCAGAGGTACAGCAGAGGTCAAATTAGGTAAGTACTAACAGCTCTTTTTGTGGTAGTGTGGGCGAACAGTTAGGCTTATCCAGAGGGTGTGTTAAGCATTTGAAAAATGGTGGCTCCCACTGCGCTGTCCACCGTAATGTGAGAAGTGTCCCTACTCGCTTCATGTGACTGCGTTACGCCACGAGCAGCTAGGGTCTCCGGGGTATTTCTTATGTGCGTATTTTGAGCCAAAGAGCGACCAGTGAGTGGCGAGAAATCAGCCGCTCCAGAGCAGGTGCCGCCAAGGAGAGGGGTCCCTGATCGGTGACATTTAAGGAGGCCGGAGGAGAGGGGATGGACCAGCGGTCACCGTGATAACATCAAGACGGGCATTGTGAGCTGTTGATGGGAGCGGGGAGCACAACAGCCATACAACCGGGACCTTAGCTCGAGGGTTTAGCACTGGGCACCCCCTACCCCCTCACCCTGCCGAGAGACTTAGCCAATGGGCTGTGAACCAGTGACAGAGAGGATGCATGGCATGACATGGTACCTGGCAGTGTGGCACAAAGCATGTAAAGGGGCCAACACGAATACAGTGGTCAAGCCAAAAACAACAGTGGTATGCAGTGAGTTTTCAGAGCCTACAGGGACATGAGAGACAACAAAGCTGCGATGTAGTCACCCCACAGAGTGATCGCTCCTGAAATACTGCCTGTTCCTGTCTAAAATGACAGCTGCAACAAACCCTCCTGCGTCTCTCCCGACCTTATCTCACTCCTCCCCCTACCCCTCCCGGCTCTACTCTTCTCAACTATCCTGCTACTGACCTTTGCCCTCACCTGACCTGGCCCTTAGTCCCCACCCTGTTTATCTGTGAATTTTCCCTCGTCAATTGAGTTCTCGCTATTTTGTCTGATGCCCGATGGAGCTACCTGGTTTAGCTATAGGGAAGACCGGTCGGGGATTCCCTCCTTGGACGTCACCTACCCAGTCGGTCTTTAGACAGACTTCCTTTCGTCTCTCCTGTTGTCTCTTCCCGCATCCTCCCTCTATTTATGGCTCTCCTTCTCTCCTCTCTCAATGTATTGAGACTGAACTATTTTGTCTGATGCCCGATGGAGCTACCTGATTTAGCTATAGGGGAGATGGGCTGTGGATTCCCTCCTTGGCCGTCACCTACCCAGTCGGTCTTTAGACAGACTTCCTTTCATCTCTCCTTGTTGTTCTCTTTCCTTATCTGCCCTTTCTCACCTCCCCTGCCCCCTCAACTACTTTCTCTCCTCTCCTAATGTATTGCCTATTTTTTGATGTATTGTGTAATTGTTGATCTTTTTCCGTTACAATGTTGATTCTCATGTAAAGCGCCCCGATACCTCCGGGTCTAGCCAGCGCTATATAAAACTCTTTAAATAAATAAATAAAATAAAATTTTATCCAGTCAATCAAAACTGATGCACATCCTCAGAGACTGAATCCAGACCAATTGAGTAAAAATAAAAAAGCTATACCTGTATTTTATTTCTCAAACAAAGCACGACTTGGTATAGGTAGGTAAAATTTCACAATGACATGCAGTTACATTTGAATTTTGCAATAGTTACAACTAGGTAATGATTTAGAAAGCACTTTGCAATTTACAATAATTAATTTTAGAATACAATTGAGTTACTTTTAGATTACTTTGAGTACTGTGGGTGGTATGCCTAGATACCACACCCAAGGTTCTTACAATACACAGTAAGTAAGACTTTTTATATTTGCAGTTTAGTTCTCTTTTCTCCATACAAACATTAGTTCAACACTTAGAATCTTTTAGGTTCAAAATCTCATTACATGGGTTCCTAAGGGAGAAAAAGTGTTAGCAGTTTCTCAGGAAAGTACATAACTTACGATTGGGAGTTTCGGGTGTTAGGACCAAGGTTCCCCAAGGTCTAGATGGGCACTTGAGTTGCACCACCGGCAGCACTGGGGTGGCCAGGTGAAGAGTGCAGGAGCCCAACGTTAGCCAATGGGGCTAAGGGGGCCTTCGGTTAGGGATTGCTGATGAGCAGGCCACCCAGGTGTGCTTCACCTGGCGTGGGGTTGCAAAGGTGGACATATCTCTCTTCCTAGCTTGGTTCTCCCGTCAATTCTCTCACACAAAGCGGGTGCATAACTGGTGGGAGCAAGTTGCAGGGAGCAGCAAAAGGCAGGGACAGCTCCCAAAAGTGGCAGGCCTATGAAGCTTCTCCCTTCGTAGACCCACCTCATCCTGGGGGAGCAGGCATGACACCTCTGCCCAGGATGGGCTTTGTTTCGGGACCCAGAGAGCAGAGGGGCCCAGAAATCCATCAGGTGGTGACAAATAGCAGGTAGCCATTCAGGAACCACACCTGGACTGGTCGACTTGCAGTGAGCATCTCTAAGATGCCCTCTGAGTGCTTTTACATTAAATCCCACACTGGCATCAGTGTGGATTTATTGTGCTGAGAAGTTTGCTACCAAACTTTTCAGTTTTCTGGAAAGCCATAATGGTGTGGTGGAGTTCGTAATGACCAACTACCAGACCATATACATCTGTATGGCTTTACTACACTGACAATGTCTTAGAATGGACTGAGACACTGTAGGGGGTACAATGTTCATGCTACAGTACCCTCACCTGAAAGCAGGCACACCCTGCTAAAGGGGTGACTTACATAGGCCTCATGTAGTGGGTTGCAGGCATGGCACAAACTTTTCTCTGCACCAAAACACGAATCCTGGAATGGCAGTGTGTGGGTGTTAAGGCACTAAGGGTAGAACAATAGGTGCTGCAGCCCTTAGAGGGCTTCCCTGGTAACAGTACCCATGGTACCTTTTACAATGGGTTTACCTGTGGCCAGGGAGGTGCCAATTGTGGGTACAAAGGAACAGCTGTGAGAAAGAACACAGACGTAGAGAGTAGTGGGGGGGGGGAGCACGCAAAAAAGGAGCATTTTCCTTCACCTCCTATCCAGTCATACCCTGCCATAGCTATCACCCACCTCTCAAAAGTCATCTTCCCGCTCTTAACTTGTCTTCTTCCTCTTTCTCGCATCAGTCGCTAAATCTCTCAACACACTCCCCACAAACTCTCCCTTTTTGAGCCACGGTTCTCCCACTTCAGCTTACTTTATACACTAACAACTTTTTCCTTGCTAATCCCATTGCTAATCAACATACATGCAATAAACAAGAAGTGGAAATGTATTTTTAGCCTGATATCAGACCTGGAGCCTGACCTATTTTTCACAACTGAATCATAGCTTGGAGAAGACGCATCACTAGTTCTCGATAAGGCAATCCTACAAGGATATACATAACCATCGGCAGACAGCAGGAGCATGGTCATCAGTAATCTTCAAAATAACATTACAAACCGGCAACCTATAAAAATAGAAAATCTCTGCTAGTCTGCACATACCTAACCCTAACTTGTTATTTGCATCATTTCTTACTACAGAGAACCATTAAACATTGCCTAAATCACACCAACCTTTCAACAACAGGTGGTATGAACATATGGAAGGGCCTACCCTCATGCCAAAGATAAGAGTCTATACAACAAATCAGTATGCTGTCACCTAATAACCTGGATCAGACGCGAGGAAAACAAACCTTAATCACATGGAAGAAACCTCCCTTCTTAAGCAACCACCACTGCGTTTCTCTCAACCCCAAACTACATTTCAGTCCAAAGTCCACCGCAACTATGAAGTCAACCACTATGGACACTGGCACTCAGTCCCTAGAAACTCTATTTTCATCTCTCAGTCCTGTCACCGCCTGACCATATTACAAACAAATACCAGCTGCACAACTGGTTGTTGAAAGTCTTTGATAAACCCTTCCTTCTAAAACAATCCTGCACCCTAAATACTGAGAGAGTAGCAAATAGTGAAATAAAGTTATAATGAAGATAAAATCACAAAAATCTACACTTTGGTGTCAATGGAAGAAAATCAGGTACATTACAAAATCCTCCTCCAAAAACACAGTAGTATTTATAAATCCTAGATCAGGAAAGTCTAAAGGCTATGTTATTCAAACAAGACCTCCAAGGGGCACAAAGGATCCTCACATAATTCAACGTGATGTGCTCCTCTGTATCACGATTCCTATACCCTAAAGCTTATCCCTCTGTGGCGAAGGGTATGATGCTAGAACTTCACCTCCTCAACAAGATGCCATGCTAACAGTAGGGCTAAAAGGGCATGACTAAGAGGGCTACGCCAACCAACAAACACCAGATATTTGCTTCTTTCCGGCAAGTTTCAACATCAGAATTCTGCAATCTAATTATGGCTTGTGGACCTGCAGGTTTACCTTCAGATCCATGTCGGCGACAATTCTTCAAAATGAATCTTCTATCTACAGCTATCCCAGTGATAAGTTTCATCAACTCTACTTCAAAAGTCATCTTCCATTCATAAATAAAGATATCTTACATGCAACCATTCAACAAAAACTTGATTCAGCCAATCCTGGCCAGTTACAGATAAATCCCAAATGATCAATTTCTTGGATACCGGATCGAAATAGCAGCATTTACTTGGACCTAGGACTTCCTTGAAGAAAATAACTTGCACTCAGATCAGTAAACCAGGTTCCACCTTGGAAGAGGCACAGAATCTCCAGATGGACCTATCTGAAGACATCTCTGCTCAGGAAAGTTACCTCTGCAGTTCTTTCACAAGACTGATCAGCTGCATTTGACAGTTCACCAGCAGCACCTCAACAAGACAGACTACAAGAATGTATAGTAGCTGCATCCCCATATCCATTGGGGTATGTCCCCAGGGCACTGGTGTAGAATACTCAAATGAAGTTAATAACGGTGAAGATGACAATTTAAATAAATACGATGCTCAAAAAGTTAAGGTGCTGGTATTCATATATTGTTGCTTCACAACATGAATTCAATTCCTTTGATAATCAACTAATGCTTTTTTCAACAATCAAGATGATTCACACTTCCATCATTCCAAAGAATTACGGCCGGCATGGGCCTTTGTCAGGGGAATATCTGTAAATGATCATAAAGTGTACCACTCAGTATACAGGAGCAAGACCATAGAAATCATTATTGCATAATGGCGCCACGTTAAACAACCAAAAACTTGTGAAAGGGTGATGCCTGTGAACCGATAATCAAAAAAAGACTGTGTATTTAAACAAAGAGTAGAGTGGTAGAGATATAAAAAGTGCTGTGTTTTACATGCGCGCTCAGAATAAGAAGTGTACCGAATTCCACAACCAGAAACTCTAAAACAGTGTGTGAACTTAATATGAATGTTAAAGGTGTCAGATTTTTCAAGCAAGATCAGCAAGTAGAGCTCATACCGCGGATGTGGTTATTTGCCGTTTAACACGTCGGGGTTAAACAAATAGTGTGAGCTTGCAGGATCAGAACTAGTGATCACACTGCGAATGTGGTTATGTGTCGTTAGCGATGTCAAGGTTAAAAAAATGAGTGTTATCATGGTGACTTTACCGTGCGCTTACAGCAAATTTTAATAAACAGCTAATAAACAAACCAAACACAGACTTACTGGTGTATGAAAGATAGTATCCCACTACGCAAATGTGGTTTGGGCAAGTGTTTACCCGATGAAGCGCGAACGAGAATTAAAAAAATACTACGTGGCTTTTTAGTCGAAGTAAGACTAGAGTCAACAATGAACATAAACAAAAGATTTCTGTTCTGTTATAAATAATAGTCTGCTTACTAAATAAAATCCATACATACACAAAAAACGTCAGCGATTAATAAACAGAGTGTACTAACCAAAATGATCGATAAAAGAGTGTAAGGGTAAATGTAAGATAACTAGGTAAATCAAAACAACTTAGAAGAAAGGGATAAATATGAGAGAGAGAGAGATAAAAAATAGATTCAGGTGAGAAAAGAAATGTAGGTGAGAAAAGGATAATTCACAGAATATTCAGAAACAGCTAAGAGAGCTGTTGTATCACAGCTCTAAGAAGATGTGTAGTTCATGTCATAGATAACATAGGAATTCCTTCTGCTAATTCATCCCATTTGGCTTTATAGAGTTCAACAAGCCTATCCAATAGTTTTGTCGTTGTCAAATATACTTGTGGTTAATTTTTCCTTCACATCTTTCAATGATTTCAAGGACGCAACATTTCAACTGGCTGATTTTATGCGCGGCGTAGACAAAATGAGTTGCCACAGTGGATTTCAATTATCTCGATCTAATGTTACTTTTGTGTTCATTTAACCTCACCTTGACTTTTCTTTCTGTTTGACCAACGTATACATTGTCGCACGGGCATTTCAATAGATATACAACATTAGCGGTATTGCACGTAGCAGTCACTTTCAATTTGATGTTGTACCCTTTCAGAGGATGTGAGATGCTTGATCCAGTTAATACATTATTACAATTATTGCAATTCCAGCAAGGGATAGTGCCTTTGTAAATCACGGTATTGGTTTGACGTGTGTGTTGTTTAATGATTTCCCCAAAATTTGTTCCTCGGGTGTATGCAAAGATAGGTTCATGGTTGATTATATTGTTGAAATCCTGTTTTAGCTCGAGTATTGGCCAGTGATATCCGATGATTTTTTTGTAAATTCCACTCATCATGGAAAATTTTGAAACCCCAGTTATACGATTTTGTGTTGGTTTTTCTTGTGGTCTTAATAATTCTAGTCTAGTAATAGATTGACAACGCTGTTGAGCTTGTGTAAGTACTTCTTCTGGATAGTTGCGAGCCTTAAATTGCTGTATCATGTGTTCCATCTGTTCTTCTCTGTTACTAGGTTCAGACCAACACAAAATCATTGTCTTTTTATGGTTATAGGTTCATGGGCATCACCCTTTCACAAGTTTTTGGTTGTTTAACGTGGTGACATTATACAATAATGATTTCTATGGTGTTGCTCCTGTATACTGAGTGCTACACTTTATGATCATTTACAGTTATTCCCTTGACAAAGGCCCATTCCAGCCGAAATGCATTGGGATGATAGAAGTGTGAATCATCTTGATTGTTGAAAAAAGCATGTGTGATTATCAAAGGAATTTAATTCATGTTGTGAAGCAACAATATACGAATACCAGCAACTTAACTTTTTGAGCATTGTATTTATTGAAATTGTCATCTTCACCGTTATTAACCTCATTTGATGATTCTGCACCAGTGCCCTAGGGACATACCCCAATGGATATGGGGATGCAGCTAGTATTCATTCACATCACTCGGGTTCAGTGAGTGATTCTCAGGAGGCACAGTACAAACAATACAGCTTTACAAAACAAACTGGTTGTGCACCTACAGCTACCATATATCAGACTAAAAGAATGTGGCATAAAGGAAGATTAATCATCAACTCGCCTACCTAAGTCACAGCATTATCTTTCAGCATCAAAGCAAGATCAATTACTGCCTGACTCCTCTATTATATATTCATCAGCCCAGTACTGCATCACATCAAAACCTTCGACCTATCATGCCAGCATTACACCCGAGACATTAAGAGGATTTAAAAAAAGGAAATTCAAGGCATATTGCTGGATCTAGAGTAAATCACTGACTCCTAGCCATCCACCATAGATGTTGACTAATCACCTTAAAGTAGGCTCACCCAAAACAGAGATCCTGACTTATGGAGATCAGAAGAGCTACCATCTCTTTTGTTATGTTTTGTGGATTTGTAAAGCGCAGCTAATCACTTATGAGGGTATCCAGGTGCAGGAGCAGGGGTGTAGGCGTAAGATTGAATGTGTTGGCTGTCCATCCCGCAGAGTTAGTTGAAGAGCTAGGTCTCAAGAAGTAAGGAGGAGGCCTGGATGTGTTGAGGGAGGTTGTGCCAGGTCTCGAGTGCGATGTAAGAGAATGCTTGACCTCCCATTCTGCTTTTGTGGATGTGGGATGTGTGTGAGTGTGAGAGTGAGGCTGAGCATAGGTGTTTGGTGGGTTGATTAAAGTAAAGGCGGTTGTTCAGGTAAGTTGGACCGATGCTTTGCAGTGCCTTGTATGTGTGCATGAGGAGTCTGAATTGACTGCGTTTGTGGATGGAGAGCCAGTGGGGCTCTCTGAGATGTGGTTGTGTAGTGGGAAGTCAAGATTGAGTCTTGCTGCGGTGGGCTTGATGGCCTGGAGTCGGTGGAGAAGATAGTTAGAGATACCAGCGTGGAGTGTATTGCCGTAGTCTAATCTGCTTGTGATGAAGGCTTATGTGATGGTGCATCTGGTGTTCAACGCTAGCCATTCGAAGAACTTGTGGAGAATTTGAAAGTAGAAACAATTGACTGTGTTGACTTCTGCTGTCATGTGGAGCTTGTCATCCGCAATGATTACCAAGTTTCTGGCATGATCGGTTGGTGTGGACCTGGGTCTGAGGCCTGTAGGCCACTAGGTGGAGTCCCAAGGAGAGTTCTTGTTTCTGATGATCAGCACTTAAGTCTTGTCAGAGATGAGATTCAGGGAGATGGATCTCATCCAGACTGCTACTTTAGGGGTATACAACTGCTTACATTATAGTGCGCCATACTGCACTTTTGCCATTTTAAGCCTGGTAAATATCAGGAGGTATTAAAGAATGTATTGATACTCAATATAACAATCAGGATTCAAACATGAAGCCTTTAAGCCACAGCAGATAAAAGCGGAGAGGAGTACCTCATTGTTAACTCATTTATACTGCCAACTTCAAGGGCCTCCCCTCACAATTGGCTGTATTTGTAATTTTTGTAGTAAAGATTGCACACAAGTATGCAGGGGAAACCAGTAGCTTAAGTGGCATTCTTCATACAAAGGTCACCCTAGTTTAGGTTAGTGTGCTACTAGATAGTTAAACTGAAACAACTATGGGCTTCCTTTGTTCATAACTAGGTCGATACAGACCAGGCTTAAGGAAGTCACCCCCAGAGGTATTGCAAAACAGAAAGTGCTAATGTCGATCTCCATCTTAAAGACCGATGATGTGTGGTTTCTCTAATTTTAACGGGGTTTGATGTGCAACATTCCTCATGCCAACCCCCCTGTCCATCACTGGGTTACAGATCCAGTTGCTCACTACAAGGTGGCATGCATGGTGTACAGAGGAGTCAACTGAACAGTGTAGACTCGCCAACAGACACAGCATCCCTTGAGACCTCTGGCAATTTCATTTTGTATTGGTAGCATGAATACAGAAAAGGGTCATCATTATCAGAAATTCCCTATTCCTGATGCACAGCAGGAAGGCCTAGAGGGCTAGCTTTATTTTCTCAGTTCAAAGATCTTTCTGTGGTATGTTCCTGAAGAGATGGATGATCACTGATTGAAAGGTCTTGGAAGTGGGTCACCACCCTTTCAGTGATGAGTGAGTTGTGAATTGGCATTGGTGACTCACAAACATGCAAATCTTGGCCTTTGTGAATGAGATTAGGGACCTTCTCCACTCAAGGACTTGCTAGCACCACCTGCGTGGCTTGAACATGGCAGTTATAATGTCCAATGTACTGCTTCCAACAGTGGTCCAGCTCTGCTTAAATAGACGTCATTAATTCATACTATGACTGACTTTGATTTTATGTCCTTAGCTAAAGGAAGGAGTAGGAAGCATTATTTGAAGGAAGGGTAGGGCTTGTACTGGTGCACAACTGATCACTGCCTGATGGTCTTCAGGACAGAGTTTATTTTTATTTATGGTCTCTCACCCAGCGCAACACTCAGTGTCAAATCCACTGTTTTGCAGGTCGAGTACAGTAAGCCACTCTCCTTCATTGTCATAGTTGGGTGATCATCATCATCACTAGGTATTTGGTGAAAACATGCAGGAACTAAATTGGGACCCATAACGCATTGATATTTTCTATGGGTAAAAGACCTAGAGATTTAGAAGTAAGCAACTTCCATATAGATTAAAGGTAAAAATCCCAGATTTTATGGATTGAAGGATATCTAGAAAAGCAGTGGTTGAAACCCATTACTCTTCATGAACTGGAGAGCCTTTGTGTCCAGAATGAGGCACCACTCCAACCTACTTTTCCCTCATCACAGGAAAATCTCAAATAAAAGCTCTTATGCCATTGGCACTTGCTCCACCGCATTTCCTAAGGCGATGGGTATTCTAAGAAGTATGTCACTTGCTCACTGTGCCAAAGGAATTCAACTATACATCAGGCCTAAACTGCTGTGGGATTGCTTGTGTTCCCAACTGTAGGGTATATGGCCTGCCAGTTCCATTGGACTATTCATATTGGAGAAGGATCAAGGCCGATTGGTATAGCGCCATTCTCCATACTGAGTGGCATAGTGGGAAAAAAAATTATGAACTGGAATGTCACCCGGGCGGCTGAGATTAATTCAAGCAATCCACCCATCACTTTTTTTGTTTTCCTAAGTGCCACTGGTCTCCTCTAGCAAAGAGCTTAGATATAAGTATTAGTTTTTTCTTGATCGCAAATATGGAGGCTTTCAACTAAGTGTCCCAGTCAGGCAATGTTCAAAACACACCAATCCAAGGTGATGCTGCACCATACTAGTAATAAGTTGTGAATCCTCACTGCTTCTTTGGTATGGACTAAGCAGGGACAGAATGACACAGGCGTCAGCTTCATTCTGCCTCATCATGGTCTCCGTTATAAGTAGCCTCTCTTAGCTGGTTTTGCCGCTTCACGTCCATTCAATACCGAGCCGTTTTGTAGTGATTATCTGATCAGACTGGCCCTGTAGAGGACTTGTTGTCTTTTAGTTGTGGACATTGCTGAAACAATACTTGTCAATATTTCTTTATCCATTATTTTGTCACTGATATGAGAAATTAATCTGCAATTACTGAAGAGGAGCCAGGGACCTTGCTGTGTAAGTGACCATCTTTATCAGTTGGAGTGCCACATCAACATGCTTTCTGAACAAATTCTGGTCATCGAATGTGCATCCTGATTCCTCGACAAGGCATCCAGATGAAAGAAGATGCTGTGCAGCCAGTAAAGTATGTATGACATTAGTTACAAACATGTGCCTGAAGTATTCAACAAGGCATCACTGAGGGCTCACAAAGTGTTTTCTCCTTCTTTGAGTATGGTCTGAGAGTGGCAGTCTTCAGGTAAGTGCTCAAGAACGGGTACCAATTTGTGCCAGAGTTTTTTGCCCCTGCTGGACAGGAAGGTGGTGGCACCAGCCAATTTGACACAGGTGACAGAGAAGGCAATAATTATTTTGCACATCATACTCATTATTTTTAAGTGGTCCCACTCTCTTTCTGGGGACACCATGCAGGGGGAGGAAGTATTACAAGACTTTCAATAGGCCTCTGAACGTTTTACAGCATTACAGAGTCTGTGTAATTGGGATTGTGGAGGCATGCCATTGAGGAATTCGGTGCCTGTTCCTTGAATTTCCTGCCCTAGTCTGCAACGCTTGTTGAGTCTGCAGTTGGGTACTCCATGCATCCCAAATCTTCATCTAAGAGGTAGCCCAAAATAGACATCAACAGAACGGATTTTCAGGTCTCATCTTTGAAGATAAAAAGAAAACAGGTAGTCTCAGTAGCCACCACAGGATGTTTGCCATAGATGCCTCTTGAGAATGTATGAGATCTAACAAATGTATCTGGCAGTTAGGAAGAATCCCTATGCAAGGGTTCCACTCATGTGTTATCCAGGGTGAATACATGTATTCCTCTCTGGTGCATTATTGGTAGATGAAACTTTTACCTTAGTGTCACAGTCGATCTTTGTCTGCGTCAGTGTTCTCACTCTAATCGTCTTCAGGTGGATAAGGAGCAGCTGGAGAAACCAAGGCAGCAGGTATTTGAATCAACAGAGATCTGGAGATGGCAGGTCTGAAGTGGTGGGCCTGCTTAAGATATGTTAGACGTGGCCCCAGAGGAGCAGTTTGAGGCACCTGTGATATCACAAGAGCAAAGTGTCATGCAGACTTGAATTCCAGAGCGTGAAACCTTCCCAAAATCTGCAGCATCATGTTCTGTAAAGAGTTTAGGATATCCCCTGATAGCTGTCCCTTTGGTGGAGGAATGTAGGCCTGTCACAAAGGGACTGTTGTGGCAACTATCTGTCCTCCTGGCAGTCACAACCTGGAATGTGGTCCTCCTTGAGCATGAAATGTGCATTTGTGTCATTAGGCCCCAGAGTATTGTTGGTCGTCTTCATGGCCACTGTAGAATATTTGTAGTTCACCTACATGTTTTTTCTGTTCCTCCTCACCTTCTGCAATAATGTTTTCCTCTCCTTCCTGACAAGTGAGAGTTTTCCAGATATGAGTTTAGGAGGTTTGAAGGTAATCTAGATAGGTGATACCTTGGGTTGCACAACAATAGTTACTGGTGGTGACCATTTACAAGAAGTTGGTAGATGATGATGCACTTGACACAAATTGAATGATAATGAATGTTATCAATGAGGCTTAAACCTTGGAACGAGGAATCAAAGTTATTGTTGGTAGTTACAGCAGAGCTGTAGACGATTATGATCAATTGAGAGGACTGAACTGAAGTAGCCATCGTCGATTGTCAACTTGGACAAGAAAACTGTTAATACAGTCTTAGTCCAGGGCATGTGATTATGAACCTTTGATAGTCTTTAAAAATATGAATATCGATGATGACTTTGCTACCAAAGGTATTTTTGCCATGAGTTGGATTTGCTGACCAGCATGCCCCAGCTTTGCTTTCCTTGGTGACAGAAGCAGAGGAATTCCAGGTAGCAATCAGACTCTCCGTAGAAGAAGCTCTTGACAGTATCCTTGAAGGCCAGCATCTCCAGCTATATTTTTTTCTGCTTCTAGTTTTGGATGCGAGCCTGCCAGCTGGCAGGCAAGACGGTTAAGGATCGCGCTGACTGTAAGGTATGTTTCTGGAATCTACTAGCACGCTCTTAGCACCTCGGGCGAGCGTTTCATTGACCCTATGTCAATCACAATGTCTTTCTCCCCTCATTTAAACGCTCTGTGATTCATTCTGCAACATTGCTACCAATGGATAGAAGTTGATTTCCAACACATTTTCTCCAGACGCGGGCCTACCGGCTAGAAGGCATTTCGTCAATTGTTTGAAGGTGTGAATTACTTTCTTTTGGTGGCCATAAATGGTCCTCCCTTCAAATCATTCATTATGTCCTCTCCTCCCCTTCCTTCTTAGACACGCCGAGATTTATTTCAATTGAGGTCTAATTAAAGAAACGTCAGCACGCAGCGTCCTGACTTTTCTTCTGTGAGTATATTTTTTAGCAGGGGCATAATTTTGTAATTAATTAATGGCCCTTATGTTAATAAAGGATGTTTTCCTTTCCTTTACCCAGACTCACGTAGTCCACAGATGGGACTGAACTGTGTCTTCTTACCCCTCTTGACATAGGAGCCTATGAGCCCATGTTAATAAATTGAGATTCCACTAATTGCATGGTTGGATACAAGGTCATCATTCATTGTCCCTGGTTAAAATAATTATTTAACAAGTACGTCCATCACCAACATGAGTTCAGTGTTCTTTTACTTTGTATGTAATTGTAGGGGTCTCCCATTGTCCTGAAGAGGACCCCGGTTTAAGGACTTAATGCACCTTTGTTTATTGATGGGGTCGAAATGTCGACTGTAATTTAATGCCTGTACTGATTATGTTGCACAACTTCGATAACAGTAATTGTGTTACTGTATCTATTATATAATTGTATTTCTAATGGATTTTGGCCGCACAAGCTATCAGACAGGTCTTCTTTTAAAAGACACTGTAAATATTGTATAAACACCCCCTTTCTACACTTCCAAACCCTCACAACGAAAACTTCCTGAGCACTATCTCACCTGGAGCACCTGTGTTTAAGTATACCTTAGATGCATGATTATAATGCTGAGATAAGAAAAGACTTGAACGTTCAAAATAGTTTCTCTTAATTCTTTTTATTGGTGATGTGATGTTTGTTTACTAGGCTTTCCACTGTGACTGCCTGTTATTTGTACTGACATTGACCCAGGTTCTGTGGACTTTTTGGGTTCTTCCTTTTGGTGTGTAACAGCTTTATTTTATTGGCAGCTTTGGAACTTGTAGTAGGGGAGGGCATTTCAAGGACTTCTAACCAAACAACAACCATCTTTCCCTCTGCTATTAGATTTCAGTAGTAAAGGCCTTACAGATCGTGTATGTCTTGACAGAATAGTTTGAATAAAGGCAATATAAGTATTTCGATTCATACAGCATAAAAAAATATATTTGTGGCTCCATACTATTCACGTGGCCCATGAGGTTTTTGTCTTTTAATGGAAGGGGCGAAACTCATGATGAGAACTCCACCCCCAGGGCTCAAACACCCAGAAACAGGCATGTCCCACTTTGGGACGAATCCCATTGAATTGAGTGAAGAAAGCAGATCTTTGAAGTTTCTCTTCTTACACTTAAGGTGTGGTAGAAAATAGAGCTAAATAATGTCTCTAGGAGAAATGCAGCTGCAACTCAGGCCAAGAGAAGCCCATTGAAGCACACAGTGCTTGGCTGAAGCAACGCAAATGAGTACGTAAACACGGCTGTCTAACTAATGACTAATAAGGATTCCGAACCTTGTGACGGAATTCAAGCAAATGAGTTTACTAAAGATCGAATGCCGAAGAAAGAAAGGGGATCAAGTGAAGCTTGTTTTGTGCTTCATAAGGAAACCATGTTTCAATGTGGAATTCGCACAACAGGACTTCGAAAAATATAATGAATCATGGTCAATACACTAAGTAAATAAACAAAATAGAATCCACTGGGGATTAAGAGAGTGGTCCCTACTGTGATGGGGAGCACATAGTGATGTTTGATTACCCCTCACACACCAAAAGGACCCTTGGTGTCATTCTACCATCATTGGGGTCTTCGCACCCCTCTACGGGATGCGGCGTGCTGCGACCTAACGTTTGCGCGGGAGCACTTAATGGTTAAAAACGTGCTAAACGAGGTAGTGGCTGTATAATTATGTACAGATTGTGAGTAAGGTGGGGAATTAAGTGCTTTCCCGTCCTGAAGAAGGAGTTGGATACTCCGAAACATGTCCATGTCGACGCACTTAAGAGGTAACTGTACATAATTATACAGCCACTACCTCGTTTAGCACGTTTTTAACCATACCAGCCGGGGCTTAATTAAAGTTTTTTCAACCCTGAGCCAGATATTTTTTAATCTCACTTTCACCACCCCACCACGCACGTTCTATACCCCACACACCACCACACATAGTCCACACAATTAAGTGCTCCTGCGCAAATGTTAGGTCGCAGCACGCCGCATCCCGTAGAGGGGTGCGAAGACCCCAATGATGGTAGAATGACACCAAGGGTCCTTTTGGTGTGTGAGGGGTATTCAAACAACACTATGTGCTCCTCGCCACAGTAGGGACCACTCTCTTAATCCCCAGTGGATTCTATTTTGTTTATTTATGTTGCCCAGGGAGAACGAATCCACTATAGTCTCTCTCTCCCCTTTTGTTATAAATATATACAATACACTAAGTAAACAGACTTTGTTATTGTCTTTAAATGGTATGCTTTGCCCAGGTACAGGACAGCAGGTCACTCTTTGTGACTATATGATAGAAAAGGCTTTATAGCTCTTTGACAGATGGGAGGCACACATTTCCATTTTGTAAGGTAAGAATGTTAAATATGTTTTTCAAATTGCCAATGGAAGGCCGACATAGTGACATGTTTTTTTTTCTACTCATAAATGAAGAGCTGGCTCTTCCTTCGGTCACTCTGTGTACCGAAATGAACTCTTTCTAGAACGTTTAGGATCAGAAGAGAAACAGAACCTAGATGACAAGGCAGTTTCTTCAGAAGAAAAAGCCAGAAAGTCAGGAAAACAGAACCTAAAAAATAACCAGATATGCTCTAAAAAGAAGCAGTAACAGCTAAAGAGTAGAATGATCCAATAATGTACTGCCTAGTCTTAGTTTTGAGAGCAAGACACTGGTTGAAGATCTTACAGAAAAGCTGTGATGTACTGTTAATCAACAAATGGGCTCTTTAATTGGGGAAGGAAACAACTGACCTGGAAGAGGAAATCCATCACAAACAGGTAGAACTAGGTTGTCATATTGCATAGGCTAGATAACTGGAAATAAATCAACAAAAAAAAAGGGTAGTCAAACCAAAGATTAAAAAAACATGGGCTAAAAAATAGCTCCAAACACCTAGGGGCTTGATACAGAAAACATTTATAATTGGAAAACATATGATGGAGCAAGGGTAAGTTAAGACCCACGGGATTCATGGTGGCAGAAGGAGTTGAAGAGAGAAGAGAATGCAAAACTGCAAATACCCATTAAACAAATACCGGTCTGGAAGCACCTTTGAAAGAAACTGCGACTGGAATTAAGCTTTTTAACCAATAGTGAACGAAACAGAGACTTCTTTTTTTTTATAACCTTTAGGACACAAAGTCGCATCATTGTTTCGTCCGGGTCTCAAAGATAGGATGGTGAGATGCGGCATTGTTTTAATGAAAGGTCTCATTGAAGGGATGCTGAGACCCAGCAACATCTCCTGCACAGCAGAGACACCGCTAGAAAAATAGACTTGTCTCCCTCATTAGAAACAGCAAAGGAGATCTGAGGAAATGTAATGTAGCCAAACTGTTCGGAAGTTTTCTAACAGTTCTAGAGCACTCTAAAAAGACCAGACTCAACTTTGTGTAAAATATCAGCTGCCAGAAAATGTAAAGAAAAATTTGAAAATAGAAGAAATGCAAGTGTACCAGTCAAACACTCTGAACTTCAGTCCCACAAATATAATGTTTTCTTTAGGCAAACCCAAGCTATGATTCAACTTAGTGTAAAGGGAAAGGTAGAGTGAGGAAGCAATGTGCTTACATACTGAGCTAGTACAAGAACAAATTCAGATGAAGTACCGCTTTCAAAATAATAAAAAAATGACTTTTCAAAGACTATTTGTTGCTGCTTAATAGAACCAGTCATTTATAACTGACTCACCGTCATCTTCCTGGTGGTTAATAACGCACTCTGATTTTAGGATTTAGTAATGTCTCGAGGAAAATATACACAGATGACAGATTGCATCAAAGTAAAGCAACATAGTATTATCTACATATTATGAAAACGACATCATTGATATCAATTTCTCCAAGGGCAATAACAAATCTTAGCATAATACGATATTTGGTAAACTTCTCTCAAGGACAGTTAACTCGGATTCTGAATGATTATCAAGTCTAGCAGGACAATAAATGGCTTTCGGTTGCATGGATAGTCACAGGCACCAAGCATAAACATTTTCATCTGCTCATTTACTTAGATAAATGAACCAAATTAGAGGCTGTCTGAAAGTGTGGAACCTACAGGCGGAATTGATAGATTATGGATGCGTTAAACAAAAAAACAAAAATCACTGAGAATTACACACTTTCATCAATATACAAATACAGGAAGGAAAAAATACACTAACATGCAAGACAAGAAAATACAATTTACATTTACACGTAGATTACATTTTATGAATTCGAATTTGATCTGTAAATTTATTGGCAGGTGTCTAAAGTGAAAAGAATGTACACGTTTTATACTATTGCTATCATCCGTATTACTTAGTTCTGCTGCTCTGTTTTCCTTGATTTTCCCTATTTCATAATCCCAAACAAAATAAAAATGGTAACAAAATGAACAGGTACACTTTCAGAGCCATCACTCAGGCTTTTGCAAGCTAGTTCTTCTCCAAAAACCTAACACGACAACAACATCACCTTAAGACTTGAATGACACCCAGAAACGAAAAGAGAAACAAGAATTGAAAATGCCAGTAGGCCTGGCTTCATAAGAATGTTGTATGGCACAGTAAAACATAACAAATAAATAGCATGGAAATGAATATGTATTTGTGTGGAAGCAAAAAACTGTAGGATAATAATGTGTAGTTTAAAAAAGGTAAGATGATAGTTGCACTGTCAAGCCAGACATACAAATCCAAGTATATTCATGACTGCCCAACACCCATCTGTCTTCTTGCCAGAGATATCTAAGATACTTTAATAGCATTCCAATGTCATGTGTGTACCCCTCTAAGTTAATTCTCAGGCTGCAGGAAAAATAAACAAAATGATCACAGCTGTGTGGAAGACAAGCACTTTATTTTCCTGGAAGCACACAACGTCTGCCCAATTAAAACATGTACTCCTGGAACCCAACATGTGGCAGAGCCAAGGCCCCTCTCTAGAAGAGCTCACATAATTGACCGGCGACAGCTGCGCGGTCAAGCCAGACCATAAAAACCCTGAATAGCAGCATAAATACCCATTACACAAATGAAAAGGATTGTGCACACTGGGCTGCACGCTGTAGTGCTGGGGATTTCAATACTTCTTTCATACTAAAAGTAACACAGATCACACCACTGCTAAAAAATGAATAAATAGAAAAGTAAATATCATGTTAAAGAAACCATCTACTTCTTTTTTCCCGTTCAAACGCAGTGTGAGCAGTTTCTGGGGCAAAGATGATACTGCGCAATTAAATTGCTCGTTTCCACGGATATTACACGGACTTCTGGATTTCTGACGATGCAAAGGTGCCCCACTAAATGATCTAGTATAGGAGAAAGACTGCTTATGTCAACAAGCTGGCAAAAGAGAAACTTGACCCATTAGGCCGTTCTTGATACCCTGAACTAAAATGTCATTGTAGGGAAAGCATCTGAAGTTGCACAGGCCTTTAATAAATGCAACAATTCACCAGAATAGTCCAAAAATCTGGTGCTAGTCATGTATTGGTCAGAAGAACACATCCAAAAGCAGACAAACCAATAACCCCACCAGAGCACACTTTTGTGCCCTAAAGCAATAGGCTTTTCTACCCCGTCTACTATTATCTTTGTTTTCTAAAATATATTCTCGAGATACTCTAGCAGTGTGGCACTTTGAGTTACAGTTATATCAATTTCTAAGCCACCATTATCCCTGAACATAAAACATTTTGGAAAACCACGGATTTTCTTAACAAGATGGTAGCTATGCATCTTCCCAAGGTTGCTTGTCATTCTGGGGAAGCTATTTAGTGAAGCAATGGTGTGAGATCGAGGTTAGAGATAGAGAGAAATAGTTAGGAAACCCTTCAAGATACGGGACAGAGACTGCAGGAATAGGTAAGAGGCCTGAACCATCAGGTGGTCTGTTGAGAGCGGCCTATAAAGATTGGTGTGTCCCTGTACCTCCCTCAGGAGGTCAGCCAACTGATCCTTGTAGACACTCTGATTAGCCTAGGATGAAGGCAAGCAGGTCCAGTCTTCCTTTTGGACAGCAAGGCAGTCCTTTTTCTGTAACTTCCACAAGTTAGGAGTGTTTGGATGATTGGCTCTGGAGGGAAGTCTGTGTGTGAGTGTGTGAGGGAAGTGTGTGTGCATGTGTGTGAGAGAAAGAGAATGGAGTGTGTGCGTGTGTGTGTTTTCCCTGCCCTACCCCCGGATCTGGAAATGTTTCCTCTTCCTATGTCAAAGCTCCAAACTGGCTGGGGGTGACATAAGGCCAGGGAGACCTGGTGTGAGGTTCCTTTGTGTGCGCGGAAGGGAAAACCATTTGAAGTGTAAGGGGGCAGGGTACATCCCCTCCCCACTCATCCTAACAGGATAGCCCATTCTGTCAACACCTGAGCCCCCTTTGTGTGTCTGGAAGCAATACACAAACTCCAACAACAAGGTGACTCGCAGCGATGTGACCCAGGACACTGGTAGAAGGCCCACATGGTTAGGACAAGAAAATAGCAACTTTCTGAAAGTAGCATTTTCAGAATTGTAACTTAATATTTGAATTGACCAGTAAAAAGGATTTTAAATTACAATTGATTTGAGTGTAAACAATATATTTATATATGCTCCTAACCCAGAGTTAGCACTTATTAAATGCAATATGATAACCCAGTGTTAGGCAAAAGGAGAAATATTCCATGGAACAGTGGATAACTACTCTAGGGGTTTTTCACTGCCAGGACATGTAAAAGTTAAACACACGACCTATCTTTTAAATACAGTGCACCCTACACTATGAGCCTTTAAGGCCCCCCTTAGGGGTGACATTAGTATTAAAAAGGAAGGTTGGGCCTGGCAAAAGTTTTATTTTGCCAAGTCGAAATGGTAGTTTTAAACTGCACCACAGGCAGCAGTAGCAGGCCTGAGACATGTTTTAAAAGGCTACTTTAGAGATTGGCACAATGAGTCCTGCAGGCCCACTAGTACCATTTAAATAACAAGCCCTGGGTACATGTGAGACCTTCCTAAAGTCAACAAAAACAAATTCAGCAACAGAAGGCAGAATTTTCAGGGGAATACCATGCCAAAGATGTCAGGACTAACAATGAGGTTGCCAAGTCTGGTTTTCCAGTATAAAGCAGCACACATACTAGCAGAGCCAACAGTGGTGAGTGGCCCCCCGGGATTGTTTGTTATTTTCTATACTAGCGCGACTGCCAATCATTATTTACTTTTCTTATTTACTATACCTACAAGATGGTCACAATGAAGCACCTGGAGTGTGTCCTAAGTGGGCGCTGATATATTCTAATAACTTTATAAAGATTTGTTTTCATCATTTAGAGTGCAATTAAAACTCTTCTTTAAACGAAACAATAAATAAGCTCTAGATACAGAGAAAATGTAGACAAACGAGTCAAACATCATAGTGAAGGGGACTAGATAATGTGGCATGATAAAAAATTATGTTTTCAGTTAAGGTGGGTGCTGTACATAAAGTCCATCAGAGAATTAAAGCAGTGGGGAAGAGGGAGTGAGGAGGAAATCTTTCAAGGGTAGAAGAAAGAGTCCATACAATGCTTAAGAGTGTGTGGGTTCTTCTAGTCTTGAGCCACAAATTTAAACATTATAATGTTAACCAAAATTAGTAATAAAATATAAAAGAGACCAGGAAAAGCACAAACTCATGAATGCATTGCATCTGTATAGTGTTTTCTTATCCCTAGAGAGGCCCAAAGTGCTATTCTGGGTGGTCTGATTGTATTATTTATATACCTTTTTATACACATGGAGAGGTTGTAGTTGCTTCAAATTATATTGGATTCTTAAGCACCGTTAGCAATTCATTGCAGCAAGAATATTATTTAAGATTGTCCCTTAAAGATCATGGTGTGTGAGCTTTCATGATGCGGTTTAAGTACAGAGAGTTAAAAGTTGTGGAGAGAATGAGAATGGATGCACTCCTGCATGCAGGTATTTACCTTCATTGGGTAATGCTATTCAAGGTAGAAATACTATTGATGCACATCATTAGGGTCCCCTTCGTAAATGGAGTATGCCCAGCTGCAGCACAAAATGCCAAGCCCAGTAGGGTTAGACCATTAAGGGATTACGACATGGAGTCCACTTAAGAGAACATGGAAAATTATAATTAGTTAACTGAGGAGGGAGTAATATATGGAATGCACCCAGAAGCGATAGATCAACCCTGTTTGTAGGTACTGGTAAACCATCAGGGATTATAATATGGAGAACACCCAGCATGGAAAAGGAACAACCCCACAGGAGGGACTGTTATGTTACTAAAAGGAATAATACACAAAATATCCTTGACAGTGAATGTGTACCAGCTCCATGGATACAAAAGGAACATGAATAACTACCTAGGACTGGAGTCCACATTGAAGCATTACTGTTGTATCTCAAGGATTTTACAGCTACATCTAGAGAAAAAGTATAAGTTTTGGATTGAATTTGTGGGTTACCACATTCCATGTTAAAATATAATTTGCTACATGCCTAAGAAAACACAGTCCTTGCCCTACATGTTTTTATTTAGTACAGTGTAGATATTTTTCAATAAATGGAGGTTAGCAAAATAAAAACAGTTCAACTAGGTGATTGGCTGCCATGTGACCCGGAAGTATTGAATATATGGCAAAGTGTGTGTTGTCAATCTAAGATCGATAACTGACGACGGTCTATGAGCCGGATTTATTGATAGCTCTGTATTCCCTGACTGTTGGATCCACTTCGTGTGTTCGACTTATACAGCGCCCCAAACTATAAATAGGCAAGATCCTATCTCAGGTACCATACTATCATTGCTGAGAATTATGGACTCTATATTAACACTTCTAGAACAGAACCTGGAAAATACGGACCAGATATTAGAAACCCAAACAGGAATCCTACAATATCTGGTTGATAAAAAAATGAAAAAAACCCTGACAACTCATTCAACCTGTTCAAATAGCCCAATTACAGCCATTACATTTACAGCTTGACATAGACAGAGATGACAAGTGCAGTCTAAAATCCCCAGTCTCTAGCAATTCTCCGATACACGGAAAGTGGGTAGAGCAGAAGGCGACCCAGACGGGGAGAAACCAATCTAAACGGAATCAAAAACCTAATTGTGCCATTAGTGATGAAATTTATTCCCTCCGATCACTCTTTAAAGACCCTTGCCCTGTGAATATAAAGGGAAATGCCACTCAAAACCCCATACCTCTTTTTCCAATTTTTCAAGTAAAAGACCGAAAAATTAATCTATCTATTTCACAATTGCGAATCGGAAGAGAGTCAGAGGAAGTCCCCACTCCGAATAAAACGCCACAACTTGATTTGGAGACAATGTCACATAAAAAGGAGATTCATAAGAATGGGCAAATTAAAAAGAAGAAAAAGTCAAAGAAAAGAACTAAACGTAGAATAACAAAAAAAGCCTCGCGAAAAGTAACATTTCTCCAAACAAGCGTGTCAGAGCAAGAAACGGAAGAAACTAATCCAGGCAAGAAAAGCAGAAATGAGCACTCAAATACCATTCAGCAGCAGCTTTCAATAGCACCTCAAGTCGAAGTAAAAACCACAAAAGATTTGAATCCTTTAGCACAAACTTTTTCAATAAAACCTTTAAAAATTAAGGAACGTAATTTTCAAACTCAACATGTTAACCAGGAACATAGGAGCACCCTAGAATTTATTGACATTTTTCCCAGCGGTAATTATCCATTAAACCGCGGGAGAATAGTCGATTTATTACGCACAATTAGACCCCTACAATCATTAACCAAAGAAGAAATAAAACTAGTTTATTTTCCTAATAAATTGCTCTGCTCGGTGGCTCACGTGGAGTTCTGGTCAAACAAGGTTCCAGCTATAATAATTAAAGAACAAGATATTCTCCATAAAAACGGATTCGACATCGGATTAGTTAAACAGGCCAGCCCAACTCATAATCAACCAAAAGATGATGAAGAAGATTGGGACAATTTTGCTAACCTTAACCAGCAGGGCGCGGGAGGTGAAACAAGGAAATCTGAGCAAGATAGCCCTCTATTGATTTCGATAAAAGATGGAACTCGGCGAATTTGGCATGGCTCAGAGACAAGGAAAACGTCATTATCGGATGAAAATTCCTGGGCATGGATCGCGCGTTCTCTGAACAAGAATAAGTCTGACAAGGAATTGAAGCTGCCTTTTTAGCGATAGTCAATTAATAGTATCATGGAACATCGCAGGAAAAACTATAGATAAGATGTCCGTAATATTGGAAAATGTACCTTCTATTGTGCCGCTACAAGAAACATGGTCTTTGGCACCTTTCTCTCAAATACATTATTTTGTGTTCGTCAAGGCAGCAGAGGCCTCTAGAAGAGGCCACGCAAAAGGCGGCCTAGCAATCCTTCTAAGAGAAGAGATAGATTGGGATCTAGAGGAAATTGAGCTTTTTCTTTGCCAAATGTGCAATGTATAAATATTAGGTGCCGGAAGGAAAGATTGGAACCACTTTCAAATCTCTTACTTTTGAATGTTTACTTCCTGCCAGGATCCTCAAAAGATCATCTCTTGACAAAAGCATTCAAGAAAATTGAATTCATAATAGAAGCAAAGGGATATCCAATGATGATAATGGCTGGGGATTTTAATGGAAAAATTGCTAATGCTTTAGTTAGCAACATGGGAAAACATCCTCAAGAAGAAGTTTGCTCTATTCCAACTCCAGTATTTCCCGATAATATAAAAGCAGGAGGAAGGGGGAAAATGCTCCTGTCAGCTATCAAAGAAATTAACGGCATTATCTTAAAAGGAAGAATTGATGGAGATATACCGGCGGCATACACTAGACTGGGTTCCAATAAGCCTTCAATCATAGATTAGATTATTTGTAGTTTTGATCTGTTTTCGAAGGTCCAATCATTTTCCACTCAATCTACGCATGAAAGTGACCATGTATTACTTTTTATAGAAATAGACGTATTTAACAGCATATATCTTCGTGGTCCCTACACTCTTTGGAGGGCCGGGCAAGTGTAAATCATAAAATAGGAAAGATCCATTGGAATTCGAAAGCAATTAGTAAAATAAACCACACAATCTCTCAAGTATTGTTAACAACTGCAAATAGAGAAGACAACCCAATAAACAGATTTGAAGTTACAATACAGTCTATTGTTGCATCTCTTCAAGCCAATTCAGCAAGACGATTAAATGGTAGAACATATCAAAAAGCAAAACAAGCCGATTTTAATTCCAGAGAACTAAATAAATTGATTAGAAATACATTTCGATCCTTTTGCGCTATAGGACAAGGGGAAATCAGGAAAATGAAAAAACAATACCAACGGAGAAAAGTAAGAGAAAGTAAAGCTTTAAGAGATCGTGTCTGGATCGACATTCAATTTGCAGTAAAACATAGGAAAGCCATAAAGTTCTGGAAAATAATTTCTGAACAAATGGGGATGCGAAAATCAATTCAAGCAACACCAGTATCATCAATTGACTGGGAAAAGCATATTCTCAGGCTTTATAAACTTAATTACCAGAACCAGACCATTCCCAGACAGCAAAAAGTACAGAAGAGACAAGGCGATCAGGAGTTAATGAAAATTACAGTCACGTAAATATCAGCTTTCATATCCTCTGCTAGGTCTTCTGCAGCAATGGGCCCGGATAGAATCCCAATCAAAGTCCTACAAAATAATGCAGGCGACTGGGGAAAATTCTCAGCCCCACTATTCCAATATTGTCTAAAGAGTGGGGAGATACCGGAATCTTGGCGGGGGAGTGTGGTGGTCCCTCTCCTTAAAAAAAGGCTCAAGAACAAATCCTGCCAATTACAGACAAATGGCGCTTCTAGATGCCACTGGCAAGATCTTTGCAGCTTGTGTCCTGGAACATTTAAAAGACTGGGCATTTTCGAATAAAAACAGTTCTAGATTACTTTTAATACTTTTTGGTAGAAGTGGCCTACAGACGGAACATCTTAAATAGAATGAACTTTTTTCTTTTGTACTTATTGATATCTTACTTTGTTATAGATTTAAACAATTCACAGACTAAAAAGAATTTGTAAAGCGAATAAAGAATCACCTAAGGGGCTGTATAACTACAGACAGTGCAGTGCGATAAGAATAAAAAGGGATGACCGCTTTACTTACGCATGGACCAATTAGATGTTCTTCGGTCTAATTTAATGCTGACAGATTGCTATACTTTTATTTTTTAATAAGTATTTTTTAACAGCATTTCTTTATTAGAAATGTTTGCATCAAATGCTGTTTGTAATCTGATTACTTTCAGGTAACTTCCAACTACTGACATAGAAAACAAGAAACAATTACAATTCTATCATTTAACGTACTATGTAATAGGCAGCTCTAAGGGCTTACAAAGTCAAAGACATATACTGATATGTAAACACTCTACCCTATCTCTGTCTACACATCAGCAAACAAATTAAGACATTCACAGCCATAATGTAAAAGGTGTGGGACTCTATGATTTTGGTGACTTTGGTTCCAGTTCCAGCAAGAAAAGGAGAGGCAACAGGGGACAGCCCTGCCAGGTTCCCAGTGCAATAGAAAATGGTTCTGAGTGAAAGCCATTACAAGTGATGGTTGCTGTTGGGAACAGGACACTGCTCGCGAGAGAGCAACGGTGGATGTACCGTTTAAAAACTCACATAGATGGCTTGAATGTCGACATTCTGTGGTTACAAATATAAATCTACCCTCTCACTGAACCACTATTATCACCTGTGTACCATAAGTTTCCCCATGCAGTAACAAATGTGTAACATGGTCATCGCTATGTGATTTTTTTCAAGTCTCATTTTGCATCACAGGTCCTGATACATCACACTACTTTGGGGCTTTGGAGATACTAGCTTTTCTACCATCATCTCTGCCGTAAGAATATAGATGTGTTTCCTGGTTTAAATTAGAACTTATTTAGTAAAATGCCCTTTGAGAGAGTGCCAGTAAGTATATAAAACACACATACACACACACACATTATGACATTAAAGACTCGTGAAGCTTCAACATTTGTCTTCATTCGACAGCCTACAATAAAGAAAATCAGCTTTATCTACCTGTTGTGTGGCCGTTCCTTTGCAGGCAAACTGTGTGGTTTGATGTTTAGCGGCTATGCCTGAAGCCGCGGAAGGAGCCCCGCTGTTTTGTTACAGTCCGGCAGCAGCGCCACCCGACGCTGCTGCGTGAGGAACAGGAGCTGTTTATTGTGGCAGAAAAGTGTCGTTGTGAGGACGAAGTGATGCGCCACAACCCACTTGGGAGTTATTTTGAATATTGGAACATTGGGAAGGCTGGCAACCCACTGGGGTAACACACAGGCACCACAAGTACCAGAATGCCATGCGAGTGGCTACGCCCATTAAGGCGGGAACTTTGCTATAATTATGGTGCTCAAGAAACTGTTGCCGTCCCATTGTTTGTGAGCCTACAGCCCATGACTAAGTGCAGGAGCATGAAACGCGTTGGGCAGGACTCTAAAGACTCGTGAAGCTTCAACATTTGTCTTCATTCGACAGCCTACAATAAAGAAAATCAGCTTTATCTACCTGTTGTGTGGCCGTTCCTTTGCAGGCAAACTGTGTGGTTTGATGTTTAGCGGCTGTGCCTGAAGCCGCGGAAGGAGCCCCGCTGTTTTGTTACAGTCCGGCAGCAGCGCCACCCGACGCTGCTGCGTGAGGAACAGGAGCTGTTTATTGTGGCAGAAAAGTGTCGTTGTGAGGACGAAGTGATGCGCCACAACCCACTTGGGAGTTATTTTGAATATTGGAACATTGGGAAGGCTGGCAACCCACTGGGGTAACACACAGGCACCACTAGTACCAGAATGCCATGCGAGTGGCTACGCCCATTAAGGCGGGAACTTTGCTATAATTATGGTGCTCAAGAAACTGTTGCCGTCCCATTGTTTGTGAGCCTACAGCCCATGACTAAGTGCGGGAGCATGAAACGCGTTGGGCAGGACTCTAAAGACTCGTGAAGCTTCAACATTTGTCTTCATTCGACAGCCTACAATAAAGAAAATCAGCTTTATCTACCTGTTGTGTGGCCGTTCCTTTGCAGGCAAACTGTGTGGTTTGATGTTTAGCGGCTGTGCCTGAAGCCGCGGAAGGAGCCCCGCTGTTTTGTTACAGTCCGGCAGCAGCGCCACCGACGCTGCTGCGTGAGGAACAGGAGCTGTTTATTGTGGCAGAAAAGTGTCGTTGTGAGGACGAAGTGATGCGCCACAACCCACTTGGGAGTTATTTTGAATATTGGAACATTGGGAAGGCTGGCAACCCACTGGGGTAACACACAGGCACCACAAGTACCAGAATGCCATGCGAGTGGCTACGCCCATTAAGGCGGGAACTTTGCTATAATTATGGTGCTCAAGAAACTGTTGCCGTCCCATTGTTTGTGAGCCTACAGCCCATGACTAAGTGCGGGAGCATGAAACGCGTTGGGCAGGACTCTAAAGACTCGTGAAGCTTCAACATTTGTCTTCATTCGACAGCCTACAATAAAGAAAATCAGCTTTATCTACCTGTTGTGTGGCCGTTCCTTTGCAGGCAAACTGTGTGGTTTGATATATATATATATATATATATATACATATATATAGTATACACATGTATGATAATCCTATACATTTGTATTTGTACATTCTCCTTTAAGTGACCTCCATACGATTTTAGATCCAACACTGCCTTTGGGTCAATAGAAGCTTTTGAAAAACTTTTTTGAGTACCACTCCCAGAGTATCAAACTCAATCACCAGTGAGTTTATTATATTATACTTATTGTGTGTACATATAAAAATAGGCGGAGTATGAAAAAGGCAACCCCCTATTGACTAGGTCAGGGAGGAGGGGGAAAGAAAAACAGAAATATAATTGCAAAAACAATCTCCCACGCAATCTCTATTTTTTATAACGGTGGCTTACTCAAGCTCAAAAATGGGGCATACTGAAATACTACTCTCCACACACCAACTTTGATTACTGTTATTTCACATTTTATTATATTTTTATTTTTTTTAGGAAACCAATTATAAAAATTTAGAGATTGACTTTAACAACATTTCATTTCTTGCGACAATCACAGTTCAATTTTACATCTGTATTCACAGTATAAAAGCTCTTGCTATGCAGTTCAGGGGCGTCACTAGGGGGGTGTGGGGGATGCGGACCGCACCGGGTGACACCATCACATGGGGTGACACCGTGCAGGCCTGCCAAGTAGCCCCATAGGGCGTGACGCTAACGCATTTCTGGCACATCTGACACCTGTGCGTGCGCCCGAGCCAGCAGGCTTCACTTGCCAGCGCAGGCTCAATAACAGTTAAAAATCTCTGCTGGGGTCGGACTCGACTGGCACGGACACTATCTGTGCACCTTCTGCGCCTCATGGTTCCAGGACTGCATTTGCTGAGGGAGTAGTTTCAGCCACGAGACAGACCTTTCGAATTGCCGCTCGCACCCTCAAAGTAAGTGAGTGCCTCTAAAGTTACAGGGAGCCATGGTGACGCTGCAACCTGTTGTGAGACAGGAACGCAGTGGTTCGAGCCTAACAGAGGGTGGGAACTGTCTAAGTTTCCTTTCGAAGAACATGACTCTTGCGGAGGTAGCGCTGTGTGGGCAGCCGCAGTGGGTAACTCGGAGGGAACAACTTCCAGCGCACAGGTGACAACTGACAAGTTGGAGCATGAAACTGAGATTGTCTGCGAGAAAACACATTCTGAGGAGTTCCCCAACAGCAGAGACCCTGCTGGAAGAGCCTGAGCAGCGATTCTCGAGATAATGAAAAGTCGCAGTCTCTCAACGCACTCAGCATCAAGGTAAACACCGACGCTCACATGGTTCTATAACTATTGTGATTCGTGACATTGGGTTTGTTTTAAGATTCGGTATGAAGTATTATGCACTACAGTGCTTTAAGTTTAGTTATCTAATGCTAAAGTACAGACTGTATAATTATTAGCCTTCAAGATGCAATGGTGTTACTAAGCAGCAGGAATAAATAAACACTAGCTGTTCCTAAAAGATTTCTTCTTTGTATTCAATGACAGGGTCGAGTGTATATTTTAAAGGGCGAGATTTTTTTTCCAGTGCACTCTGCAAGCAAACTGATTTAGCTTGGGCCCTGGGTTTAGCGCCTGTGAAAGGGAATGTGTCGGAGTTAGTGCTCAGGGCGCAGTTGGGATCAACATACTTGAGCAGGTGTGTATTTAGAACAGGTTGTATGTATGTTCATTCAATCTTTGGCCTCTGTGTGGAGTGTCATAAATATGACTCCGGTGATTTTGGTGGGAGCAAGACTCCAATGGGGCTTATTTACAAGCCCCTTGCGTCAATTTTAATATGGGAAAAAGCGACGTACCAACGGCGCAAGGGGCTTGTAAACAAGCCCCAAGACTGCTAAAGCAATGGTTTAATTGGGTGGTCCCTCCGGGTCTCAGACCAGGTTGTAATTAAAAGTTAGCATTGCAACTGGTGTCACTATTGGGCCTAATAATCATGTCCCTAATTTTACCGTCAAAAGCACTGCTCAATTTCTGACCAATGGATGTAATCCAAATCTGTGATTTAGCTTCTGTTTATATTGCACGTGTTTTACTGGTCCCGGAGTAGCGTGCTACTTGCCGAAAAAGCACTTTGACGCCTCGTCAGGGGTAGTAGTAACTAGTAAGGGCTATATCAATACAATTACAATACAATGCTTAATCTTCCATTCCCAAAGAACGTTTATTAACTCTTGGGTGCTATGTTTCTGTACTCCTGCAGTTGAAAGGAAGGGCACAAATTGAAACTGTGCATGTCACATAAAGCTATCCCTAGGCTGGCGCTCTGCACACCAGTCCTGAGGGGGTGACACCATGAGCTACCGCACTGGGTGACACCAACCCTAGTGACTCCACTGATGCAGTTTAAATAGAAAAGAGAAAAACAACAATCCCCTGCGCTCATACCTCATTGAAATGACCTACAACCATATCACTAGCATACTCACACCACCATACTGCTCCCACAGACCAACACTGAATGCATAGATGGTTAAAAAACGGGGTGGCAGCATCCACCCTCGATTACTGTGCTGATGCCTGGGGTGTCACACTCTGGCCGACGTACGTTTCAATGGACAATATTAATGGTCTCCATCTTCTTCAGGACCTTTAATTTTGCATATAGTTTTTTGTAACGGGGAAAAGTTTGGGGGAACTGCTAAAAAGCTTAGAAACTGCTCGAACCAGAGTTGTGCGAGCAAAAGCGGAGCCTTCAAGTATTCTGTATCTTCTGTCTGGCCAATGACTCCATGAACTTGGAGCCTTGACTTCTCATAGGGGTACATACAGCTCGATATGTATATTTGTATAACTGCACAGATTGATAATGATAGGATCTCTATAGGGCATATGTTTCGTGTCTCCTATCCCATTTACTTGTTCACAATTAATCCAGCTACTTCTTTCTGTGAGGCAAATACTGCTTAGCTGTATTGTACATTCTAGTTGTATAACTTCACAGGCGTTTTGTCGGTTTCTTTTTGGTTGTTATCGCCAGTAAAAAGAAGAATTCCTTCCGTTACCCCCTCTGGCGGACACCCGATCACCGTCTGATTCCGATGATCCTCCACGTTGGAAATAGGCACCAAAATGATTTAAGATCGTCCGTAGGGAATTTGAACTTTGAAAACACAGCCGGCGGAAAAGAGAAAATTAATAGGAGATTGGCAGGCACAGCTAGGATGCAAAGGGTTTCCATCCCAGCGCGTTTCAGTTCCCCTGATGAGGCACTACACGAAACCCTGAATGGACGAATACGGAGGCTGGGAAACCTAGCCCAATGCTCCGTCAGTAGCCGGGCGCCAGTTCCGGCCTGGTCCTATTAGAACCCCGATGTACTGCAGTCGCAGTAAACCCGTGAGGAGGTATGACAATACACAGCAGGTGATTCAGCGAGGGTGACCTTCGCAAAGTAAATTCTGTGGGGATATGGAACAACCGCCCAACGGCTTTTACCAATATGGTTGCCTACTTGATTTTATGTCTTTCCAAAAGAAGTTATGTTAAGATGGAAGTATCCTTTATGCACCCAGGCTCACTGCAGTTTAAAGGATTCGGAAGCCGTTAAGTGTGGTTCTTACAGTCGGGCACCATCTGGAAATGTGGTCACTAAATAGGCTAGTATCTTTTTCAGTTTAATATAGCTGTTGAGACCATTCACATTCAGGGAAACGATCTGTAGATCAGTGTGACACATGGTAATGTACTGCAGTGAACAAAGGAGTCTGACCCAAAGGTGATCACAAGAGAACTAATAGTGATAAGAGGAAGAGCACAGCAGCGCTTCAATATAGACTAGTAAAGGCAGAGACAGTCCATACTACTGTATGAGTCCTGACCTTTAGTCAGGGTTGTATGGCGTCCACCAGCCAGATAATACACATAAACCTACAATGAGGAACAAGTATTTAACCCCTCACTGGTCCACCCAAGCCCAGGACCAACAGCGTAGACCCTCCTCACAATCAACAAGAGACCGGTACAAATCAAGGTTGCCCCTGAAGCCCATCCAGAGAGAAAAAAGAAGTTCAACTCCCATTTTAGCTCAATCCCAATCATTGTGTGGATTATCAGTCTGGGAACGCCATACAGCCAAGTTGTACGGTGTCCCCCAAGCCTATAATCCAGATAATGATCGAGAGTGAGCTAATTGAGAGATTGCCATTTCTCCTCCACTCGTAGTGGTTAAGCTCGCTTGTCTGCACACAGCTCTCCATAAAGGTGGGTTACAAGTCTGCAGCCCCCACCCACCGACAAAAAAGTGGTGAGCGTTTTGGTATTATCAGGAGCCTCGAAAATTGTAGGACATAGTTGGCGCGCTGTGGCTGCAATCTATGAATATTGAAGAAATTGTCAGAGTCTAAAGCAAAGGTTTCCATGGCATCTTGCAGTGTTATAAACCAATCCCCCGGGTATAGGTTAGCCAGCGTCAGGCAGCCACCCTCCTGCCACCTATCTATAGACATCAACTGCTCTACCAGGTCGAAAGGACGTATAATCCAGATGTCTAGGTCAGGTGCATAGGGAGTCCGTCTGATTACTCCCTGAAGCGTCCTGTCCCAGAGTCTAGCCATCAGTCGGATCAATTAGGGAAAAGTCTGAGGCACGTGTCTGCCTTGCATCAGAAGTGACCCCAGTTTACATTCATCAAGCGTGCCTGCCAGTAGGGATCTTTCCCAGTTATGTTCAGCGTCCAGCCAATTTACCGCGAGTTGAAGCTGGGCTACCAAATATAAGTCTTGGTCCAGGATCTTCAGCCCCCTGCCCCCCCCGTCTGCAACCACATCCTCCGTAGCGTATCAAGGCTTACACTGTACCTCTTTCTGTTCCCAAGTAGCTCCACCAAAAGCGAATCCAGTTCTCTGAGAAAGATCCTAGGCAGTTCGTAGAAAGTTCTGGCATTATGTAGAGGCAGCACCACCTTGCCCAATCTTGACCATCAGGGATACATGCAATGTGTTCCAGAACCGAATGGAATGTTGCAGGCTTTCCAGCCCTCTACCCATGTTATAGTCCTAAAACTGCCTTTCATCGCATGCTATGTGTATCCCTAAATATCAAACCTTGTCCACGTTCTAAAGCAGCTCCAACCGTGGGAGCCTTTCCAGCGGTAAACTCTTAAGCCGTGCCAGTGGTAACAATAACGACTTGGCCCTGGTCGATCTGAGACCCAGAGACCTCCCATTCAGTAGCAGTGGGACCGACGGATCCGGCTGTCTCAAGTATACCATAGCGTTCTCTGTATACAGTGAAGTGACCTGCTCAGTCGCCCCTGTCTATATTCCCCACCCCCTAAGGACCAGACTAAAGGTTCCATAACTACGGCAAAGATTAAGGGGGACAGAGGGCAGCCCTTCCTTGTGCCACGTTGCAGGGCTATCATAACTGAGACATACGTATGGACGTACCCTGGCTTGAGGGTTCGCATATTGCGATCTGATCCATTTTATAAATTGGGAGCCCAGTCCCATTCTATGAATGACCTGCCAGATATATTCCCATCTTACAGAATCAAAGGCCTGCTCAATATCTAAAAAGGCCAGGGCGTAATGATCTTTCTCCAATTCCAGTGAGTGCATAACGTGCGCCAATCAGTGGATGTTGAGGAGCATATTTCTGCCAGGTAAGAAGCCTGACTTATCTTCATATATCAGTCGTGGGAGAAAAGGCAGGAGTCTTGCTGCCAATATCTGTCTAAGGTGTTTGAAGTCCACGTTCAGCATAGAGAGGGGTCTTTAAGAACCAGTCTCTGTGGGGTCCTTACCAGGCATAGGCACAAATACTATTAGGTCTTCTCGCATGGAACATGGTAGTTCCTGTCTTTCCAAGGCCTCTGTGAGAACCATGAGCAACTTATCAATCAGGATATCTGAAAATTGCCAATAGAATTCAGCCAGGAGGCAATCTACGCCTGGCAATTTAGGAGAGTTCAGAGCCTTTGCGGCACACATCAATTCCTATCTGCTTAATGAGGCACCCAAAGCCTCCCAATCCTTCGTGGTTAGACATGGGAGCAATTATCCCCTGGTTTCCCTCTACCTGCTGCGGTATCTAGCACAGTTCCCTCAAATGTTCTGCAAATGCAGTATTTATCTCCTGTTGCGTATGCACCAAGTTACCTCCTTTGCCCTAAACATCTAGGACAGGCTGCATTTGCTTTTCTGAACTTATTAACCACCCCATAAGACACCCAGACTTATCTCCCTCTATATACCAATGTCTCCGGCTGGTACTACGGACATGCTTATCCAATTGGTCTCATAATTCCCCAAACTTTTGTCATTGGTTATTCCATTCTGTTATGTTATACCTGCCAGTGTGCGCCTAATACCCACTGTGCAAGTCATGCAAACCTCCTGAAGGACCACCTTCATGACGTCCCATTCCATGGCCCTTCTGTCCGTGGATTCCCAGTTAAGCTCAAAGTATTCCTCAATTCCCTGCAAACATGAAGTGCGTACATAACCAATAATGGGGAGTGGTCCAAGAGGTAACGACCTTATCTTAAGTGTATGCAACACTTAACCTTAGCGCACTGTTGCTTTTTAGCGGAAACCGCTGTACATATAAACTCTTAAAACAGTCTCAAATTTGTTTCAAAAAATACTTATATTTTTACATTAGTGAGCAAATGTTTTCTCTCAACCATTTACATGAGTTTAACAACAAAAATCCATTATTTAATCAACACAAATGTTTATATCATCACATTTCAAAAATAGATGTCAATTCTTTAGACTTTTAACATTTCTTTCTGTCTGTGCCCAATGCATTTCGAGCTCAATAGAGCTCTTCTTCGGGGGCCTGTGGAAATGAAATACAAAATTCAATAACTCAATCTTCTCTGCAGCATGTGCATACAATACAATGAAGCAACCATATGTTATTATTGAAAACGGTAACAATACTGCAAAAACAAAGCCTTCACCAACACCTCTGTGTATGTGAAAATCAAAACGCTGAAATCAACTTACGAAAGTCACGCTCCTCTACGGCTTTATCCTTCTGTAGGCAAACAAGACACAAAAGCAATCTCTCTAACCCTATTGTAAAGTGTAACAGACCAAAAGGAAAACGGAACCTAAAATCTTTCTTACCTTGAACACAATGAACCCAGTGTTGAACACTGGGTTCATTGTGTTCAAGGTAAGAAAGATTTTAGGTTCCGTTTTCCTTTTGGTCTGTTACACTTTACAATAGGGTTAGAGAGATTACTTTGCTTTTGTGTCTTGTTTGCCTACAGAAGGATAAAGCCGTAGAGGAGCGTGACTTTCGTAAGTTGATTTCAGCGTTTTGATTTTCACATACACAGAGGTGTTGGTGAAGGCTTTGTTTTTGCAGTATTGTTACCGTTTTCAATAATAACATATGGTTGCTTCATTGTATTGTATGCACATGCTGCAGAGAAGATTGAGTTATTGAATTTTGTATTTCATTTCCACAGGCCCCCGAAGAAGAGCTCTATTGAGCTCGAAATGCATTGGGCACAGACAGAAAGAAATGTTAAAAGTCTAAAGAATTGACACCTATTTTTGAAATGTGATGATATAAACATTTGTGTTGATTAAATAATGGATTTTTGTTGTTAAACTCATGTAAATGGTTGAGAGAAAACATTTGCTCACTAATGTAAAAATATAAGTATTTTTTGAAACAAATTTGAGACTGTTTTAAGAGTTTATATGTACAGCGGTTTCCGCTAAAAAGCAACAGTGCGCTAAGGTTAAGTGTTGCATACACTTAAGATAAGGTTGTTCTATAGAGGCACGTTACAGGACAGACGTGCTACCTCAGCTGCACGCTTAGGGTTAAATTTTATAATTTGCAAAAATAATATAAAATTTCAGGTAAACATTCGAGTGCTCCTCTTATCAAAAAAAACCAAGAGGTAACGAGCCATATACTGCACATCTTTGATTTTATGGACTGCAGTCATTTGAATAAAGAAATAATCCAGCCGTCTGTATGTGTCTGTCGCTGAGGTATGATATGAGTATGTTCGTCGGATGGTTTCTCTGGCGCCAGATATCCACCAGCCCCAGACTACCCTTCATCTGGTGTAGTGCTACTACGGCTCTAGGTTTGGCATTTGTGCTAGGAGGGGGATCTGTCTATATTACCATTTAGGGCACAATTAAAATCACCTTCCATCACAATCTCCACTTCAGGGGAAACCTGAACTGACCCCAGCATTGCAGCAAGAAGGCGCCATCATCAACATTTGGAGCATAAATATTGATAAGGCACAAGCTATGTGCATCAGGTGTAACCACCACCAAGACATAGCGACCATCAGCATCCAAGCAGGTTCTCATCTGTAATATTTGCGAGTCCCGAGCCCCGAGTGGGGGTTCGGCAGCGAGCTTAGACGTGGTGTCTTGACTGTCCCGTGTCGGTATCAATGGCTCAGCCGGCTTTCCACCCTTATAAACGATTAATTATACCGGAGTAATGATTAATAGATGTGTTATTATGGGCCATCCTAGATTTTTCTTCCCATAGTCCCGGCGTCTAAGGAGTGATCAAGGGCCTGTTTCACCAGCACGGGGCCACTCAGGTCTCCGCCGTCCCATCACTATGAGTTTCCTGTACCAGGCATAATGGAGAATAGGGAGTTCTGGATCTCTCTAATTTATATCTCGCAGGTCCTTGAAAAAAATTACATTATCTTCATTCTCTAAACATTTTCATTCTGACTCTATAACCTCCATCACGAGCGCCAGTACAGCTGCACAGTATCTTGACATAGCCATTGAAAGAGCACTGGACAAAACTGCCCCCTGGCGCAATATTAAATGTAAGATTAGGAATGCCCCATGGTTTACTGAACAACTAAAAACCACCAAATCTCTAACAAGAGCCGCCGAGAAAAAATGGCGGAACAGTAAAGATCGGGCTGACCGTAATGCATATAAAGCTTCGCATATTGGATATATGCGTGACATAAGGTCGGCAAAGCGAGCATATCTAACGGAACGTATAAACAAAGCAGAAAATTCCTCTAAAGAAATGTATCAAATTTTAAGAGAGTTTACTACCCCCAATAATCCAGCATCAATTCCCAATCCCCAAGAATGGGCTGAAGCTCTCTCAGAATTCTTTGAGGATAAAATAACTGCCATACAGGTGTCCTTTCCCCCTGTCAAATACCAATGCAGCCTGAAGTGCAGTCATCCGCACCATGCGATCCCCTACACATCTGGAGGGAATTTGAAATATTTGACAATGATAAAACCATGTTAGTTGGACTGAAAATCAAGTCTGGGTCCCCCACTGATCAGGTCTCCCCTAAACTATTTTCCATACTTGCCCCGGCTTTGGTGGAATGTCTGACGAGCCTCCTTAATAAATCTCTTTTGGAGGCAGACTTGCCCACAATATGGAAGGCAGCAAGAGTCAGGCCAATATTGATGAAACCCTCAGCTGATCCGAATCTCCTTTTAAATTACCAACCGATCTCTCTGCTCCCGTACTTCGGAAAAATACTGGAATCCTTCGTCAACAAACAGCTTGTGAGTCATTTGGAAAATCAGGGGCTCCTAGACTCTTCCCAATCGGGTTTCCGTGCAGCACATAGCACGGAGACAGTACTGGTTCAGGCCGCGGATAATATCAGACTGGTCTTAGATAAACATCAATCAATCATTCTTGTCTTGCTTGATTTATCTGCAGCCTTTGACACCATCTCCCACCGCATTCTAATCCAACGGCTGTGGGATATTGGTGTCAGAGGAAAAGTCCTAAAATGGTTCATCAACTATCTGTCTGACCGTACAACAGCTGTCCAAATTGGCAAAAACATAGCAAATACACGGCCTGTCAAGATGGGTGTCCCGCAGGGCTCCATCTTAAGCCCCACGCTTTTTAATGTCTATATGACACCGTTGGCCAGAGTGATTAGAGCCTTCGGCTTTGAGGTTTTATCCTATGCAGATGATATCCAAATCCTAATCACACTGGGCCCCGACCCTAATGAGACAAAACTGTGTTTCAAAAACTGCATGATCGGGGTTGAGAATTGGATGGGTACCAACCATCTGCAGATCAATGGCAGTAAAACCGAGATCATGCTTTTTGGCAAAGCTGCCGAACATTGGACTCAAGACTGGTGGCCAGCAGATCTTGGTAACTGTCCAACCCCCAGGGAATCAGTGCGGAACCTAGGTTTTCACATTTACAACAAACTATCCATGAAGAACCAAACAAACCATATTGTAGGCACTTGCTTTGGACTTATGCGCAGTCTGCGCAAAGTGTTCAAGTGGATCTCCGCAGAGGCACGTAAAGCTTTAGTCTAGGGTCTAATTATAAACAGACTAGACTACGGGAATGCTCTCTTACTAGCTATAAATGAGCACCACTTGAAAAGACTACAGGTTCTCCAGAACACCGGAGCGCGATCGGTTTTAAACCTTCCCCGTAGGTCTCCTTCTGCCCCATGCCTGAAGAGCCTTCATTGGCTCCCTGTTAAAAAGCAAATTCTGTTTAAAACATTATGTCTAGTCCATAAACATATGTATGGAAATGGCCCAAAATATTGGTCCCATAAACTCACATGGTATACACCCAGAAGACAACTCAGATCCAGTACTGAGTATCTGCTCACTCCTCTTAGAATACAAACCTCCAGAAATGTTGGTCGGGCTTTTTCCTTCCTTGCCCCCACCTTCTGGAATAAAATGCCCCTTAATCTGCGCGTTACTTCAGAACACAGTTGCTTCCGTAAGAAGCTGAAGACATGGCTTTTTGCAAACTAAGCTGTCCATTTCTCGTCAGAGCTGTCATGAGACTCTTTGGATGTGATATGTGCGCGTTACAAATGCCTTTGACTTGACTTGACTTGTAACTCCAAGGGTTGCGCCTCCGCTCACAGGGTGACATCAGCGGCCACTAGTATAGGACCCCCAGGCTGTGCCTCTGGAGCCTGCGACCATCCCACTGGCGATACTTTGTTCCGGGCCGAACTCGGTCTTCTCTTTTTTCTTTCCTCACGCCATGCTTGGTTGTGATCAGCCTGGGCGAGACCCTCAGAGTCCATCCAGGTCACAGCCTCCTGCGGAGTCTCGTTACAGAACACCTTTCCACTATATTGTTCTCCATGTTTCACCGGGAACAGCAGGCTGTATTTGATGTTCTGTTCACAAATCTTGCGTTTAACTCCAAGGAAACTGTTACGAAGATCCTGGACCTTTTTTGTGTAATCCAGGTAGATTTGGATTGGTTTGTCTTCATACTGGGGCAGGGCAATGTACACACACATATTGTAGAATTGAGTCCCTATCCCTGTGGTTACACATTCGCGCTATGAGTGCTTGAGCAGGAGCTCCCAGCTGGGGAAAATCGGTCCCAGCGCACGGTGGGCCATTTCAATAGTAAAGAACTTGGAGAGGCTAATGGGCCAAGAGGCTATCCAGTCCTCAAACAGTTCAGGCGAGGGCCTCTCCACCCATTCAGGGAAACCAAGAAAACTCAGATTATTTCTTTTAGAGCGCCCCTCTGCATCCTCTATGCGTGTCTCTATTTGCGCTGCTTTGGTATGTAGTGTCTCCACCACAGTTTGTAGAGTCTGTACATTTTTGAGAAGTGAGACTACTTCTCCCTCAGTATTCATGGCCCTTTCTGTGACCTTCTGATGGCCCAGTCTTAGGTGAATAATGACCATTGCCATACTGTCCATTTTGGACTCCAGTGCCACCTTGGAGCCCCGTATGGCCTCAAGGATGTCAGCTGTGCCGGTTGTCTGTTTGCCACACCCCAGACCTGCATCGCCTCCACGCACCTGTGCTCCAGCCGCAGGGCTGGGGATAGCATATTGTATTAATTGGTTAGCCTTGGCCCCCCTCTTGGGCTTGTCTGTAACCATTGTTACCTTCGATGTGGTCCTTGGATGCTTGATTCCGGTCTGGGAAAGAAATGGCTTGGTAGTTCGGACAGGACTGTTCCCATGAGGCACAGGGTCAGAGCTGATTTGCATATAGCCAGTGTCTAACCCAGGGTGGTGTGGAGTGCAAAAAAACGATGGATTTAGGCCCAGATCTTTGTACTGGGGTGAATGTATGACATTGTTCTACATTCTGTCCATCAACTGTGTTTTTTGCAACCTTCGATGTGGCCAGCACCAGTATCCCTGGTGTTCACTCTGTCAATTCAGATGCAAGGTTCACCTTTTCCGGTTGGGTGTCAGTAGTCTCAGAGCTTCAACCATATCACACTCCCTAGTCAGCACTTCAAGGCTTTCAGCGACTGAGTGTAGCGAACTCCCCCCCTGATCCGCAAGTGACATTCAAAGTTCCTTGTAGGAGCTATTCTTTATCACCTGGCTGCACCCTTTATGTAGGCCTTCTGTCTGGGTTAGGCTTTGATGACCGGCTTAGGTTAAATTATGATCCATTAGCCCTCCTCAGTAGCATTTTCCCCAAGTGCAGTATTTTCGGCAGTACCCCTGTGTTGTTATGGGATTGTGCTTTCATGGTGTCTTTTTCTCAGTGTTACTCTTTATGTGTGTGTTCATTTATTTATTAACCTCCCTTATTCTTCTTAGGCTTATGTATTCCCCCTTTGTTTTCATTTAGTGCCAGTCATGGGGGATTACTCCTTCTAACCCTCCTCCTTCTCCAAAGATCTTCAGGGGCAGGAGGTCTCCTCTTTGCCTCCCACCTCTTGCGCTGATCTGGAGCCCAAATGTACTGCTGTAACTAACTGGTAGGGGCACCGATCCTGCTGGGGTCCCTCAATACTCCAGTGGAGTGTTCTCATCTCGGGGCGGGCCAGGGGTCCTCTCTACACCCAGCTTGGACCACCTGTATCTGCAGCACTGCCGCAAGCTGCCTTAATCAATGTCAGACACTCCCCTAGACTCCAACAACTCTTACCCGAGCTTGCAGGTCGCGCAAGGGAGCCACCGCAATAGTTGGTGCCCTCTTGGGTCCGATCACCACCTCAGCTTCCGGTTCTTTTGTGGCAGCCTTCCTCTGTTCTTATTGCCCCGGGGACTCTTGTCAATGTGTGTGCGGGCCACCATTTTGTTTGATCTGCAAAGGCTTGCTCCGCCTCTTGCAGCTGCCCCCAACGCCCCACTGCATGTCAGCAGCAGTACCTCACCTCTGGGTCTGGCCAGCACCCTGGAGCCATTATTCCGCTACTTCCAGCGATGCAGCACACAACAGCAACGGCTCCACAAGGCCGCAGGGCCCGCCTCTACAGAAGTAGTTGTTATCCTACGCTACCAGCCTGGAGCCCGGCCCGCAAAACCGCCTTGGGGGGATAGTATGTGGCACTGGAGCTTCCAGTGAGCATGGAAATTGTTTTTGGCAGTGTTGTTACCCACATGCTTTGCCAGGTTTCAGTAAGATATTGATGTCTGGACGGAGCTCTGTTTTAACGCGTCTACCACGCCATCTTGACAGGCCATGCCCCTCTTCATTTACTTAAACTTTAATGCCAGTTACGGACAGAAAATGCAGCTGTGTAAATAAACATGTCCACTGAATCTTGAACAATATTTAAAAAATGTAATACCTAACTTGTACTCACAATGCTCAAAGTGCAAGCAATCTGCTTTTTCTCCTCGGTTCTCTTTTTCAATTCAGCTTCCAATTCGAGCATTCTCTTTTCAATAGTTCGCTCCCTCAAAGCAGTTTTTTCCTTTTCTGTAGACAACTGAATTACCAAAAAACCACAAATTGTCAGTTCTATCAGTAACAACACAGACCTTTTCTGCAACAAAGCACTGAGATGCACATGAGCGTTCTGGCAGGTGAATAATCAAGGATGACAAAATAGCATGCTGCTATTCTATTTCTGAAAATAACATGATTTTTCATTGACAGGTTTAATATATGGATTGACTTTTAAAATACATATTATAGAAAGACCAAAGGAGTGAAGAATTTATTCGAGCTACTTTTTGATGAATTTTGAATGAATTACACAATAAATGCATCTTACCTACCAATGGCCTATTATGATGAAATACATGTATATTACCACATTATAGTAACATTGACACAATGAAAACACTTTTTACTGCCTCACATACTGCATGCCACAATTTCTTTACACATTTACACAGGAAAACAACTCTCCTAATAGTCAAGATATCTCATCAGTGTGATTACCTTGGTGCACAAATGTAAGTCCTTGCAACTCGGTTTTGGTTAAATATCTTTTGTTATAACAAATACACACAAAAAATGGCAAGACAAACCATATATGCAGATGTGCAGAGTCTAATATGCTATTTATTACCATTATTGAGGGAGGGGAGAGGCTTCATGACATACTCGATTCTTTTCCTCTTGTGAGTCATAGACCTTCCCACATTCAACAATGGTAATAAATACATCACATTCTACACATCTATATATCTTTGCATAAAATATATGATACACACACATATATATATATATATATATATCTATATACATAAAATTCAAAAGTAACGTATTAGTTAGGAGAAATGTTCAGTAACAACGTAATGCTTTAAACTCTAAATAAAAACAGAAATTCACCAGTTATAGTTATCTCAAGTAACTATAACTCGTGGCCTAAGATAACTATTACTTGCGCCCCCACCATGCACAGTTTTCACATAAATAAATTAATTGCAAATATTGCAGTATTATTATAACTTATTTCATAGAAGATGGCATGAGTGATGTAATATGTGGGAAAATTAGCAGTGCATGGTGAGGGCACGAATTCTAGTTACCTCACAGCATGTACCTACCAGTAAAAGAGTTATCCAAGGTAAATAACTTGTTCTTCTGATGAATACTTCTTACCTTAAATTCTTCACCTTTACAATGGATACAAAATTAGTACCTCTCAAAGTGGTGCATCTGTTAAGTGGACTCAGATCAAAACGTGCGACATGTCCATTCTGTCAGACCGAACGGTAAAGGCAGTAGTGCTCCATAAACGTGTGCTCGACTCCCATCTTGCAGCCTGGCAGATGTCAAGGACAGGCCCTCTGCATGACAATGCAGTGGTCGTACCCATAGCCCTTGTGGAATAGGCCCTCAGTCCTTTGGGAGGCGGCTTTTTGGCCAGTGCATGTCCGATCTTGATGCAAGGGAATATCCACCTGGACGGAGTCCTCTTCTGCACAACCTTGCCTTTCATTGCCCTGGAGAACCTCTAGAATAGCTGATTATCCACCCAATGGTCCTTGGTACGATCAATGAAAAAAAAGGTGGTGTAAGGCAGTTGTACTGACAGTGCCTGCAGTTCACTCAAGTGATGAGGTGAAGTAATTGCAATACGGAAGAAAGTCTTTAAGGTGATGAAACGCAATGAGTCACTATTCATCAGCTTTAAGGGCGTACACATGAGAAATGTCAAGACCAAATTAGGTGAAAGCATCAACGAACAAGTTACTTACCTTCGGTAACGCTTTTTCTGGTAGATACTATATCTGCCTGTGGATTCCTCACTTTGTGAATATCCCCTTGCGTCAGCAACATTCGGAAATTCTTTTTTCGTAGCCTCGCGCCGACGTGGACTACTGACGTCATAGAGACACGACCTCGCTCGCGACTCCGCTGACGTCACCGACGCCTATAATAGGCCCACGCCGGCGTGATGACATCAGTTCCGCCTTTTTTCCGTGCCATCGAGGCACACGGACGGACCAATGACAGTAGAAATATACAAGTATACATAGTACACAATAATCAAGGCAAAACACACAGTGTTAAGCAAAAGCAGGAAAGCAATTGGAACATTTCCTTGACAACAAAATATATATACATTACATTACAGTAACTCTGGCATAGAAGAGTGGACAACAGGGAGGCGGGTGGGTCAGTGAGGAATCCACAGGCAGATATAGTATCTACCAGAAAAAGCGTTACCGAAGGTAAGTAACTTGTTCTTCTGATAGATACATCTGCCGTGTGGATTCCTCACCTTGTGAATAGAGTCCCACAGCAGTCCCCACTCCCGGAGGAGGGTGTCCACTCTTCTAGACCAGGAAATCCTGAAGGACAGAGCGTGCAAAATGACCGTCCCTCCTCACTTCGGTATCCAAGCAGTAATGCTTCGCGAAAGTGTGGAGGGAAGACCAAGTTGCCGCCCTACAAATGTCCTCCACAGGAACACCTCTAGCCAATGCAGAGGATGAAGACTTAGCTCTTGTAGAATGAGCCCTTATACCCTCTGGTGGTTCCTTACCGGCCAAAGAGTAGCAGATCTTTATGCAGAGGACGATCCATCTCGATAAAGTTCTCTTATGGACCGCTCTTCCTTTCTTGCAGCCAGCAAATCCAACGAAGAGCTGGTCTTCCAAGCGAAAGTCCTTGGATCTGTCCAAGTAAAAGGACACCGCCCTCTTAGGGTCCAGACGGTGCAGTCTCTCTTCCTCCTTGGAAGGGTGAGGGGGAGGATAGAAGGTAGGAAGGGTAATGGACTGTCCTAGGTGAAAGGGAGTTACCACCTTAGGCAGAAAAGCAGCCCTGGTCCTAAGAACCATTCAATCAGCATGAATGGACAGGAATGGGGGCTTGGAACTAAGAGCTTGAAGCTCACTAACCCTCCTTGCCGAGGTTATTGCAACCAGGAAGACAGTCTTAAGGGTAAGAAGCCTCATGGGACATTTATGGAGAGGCTCAAAGGGAGCACCCATCAAAAAGGTCAATACAAGATTCAAATCCCACTGAGGCACAATAAAAGGTGAAGGAGGGAACCTATTAGTGAGACCCTTCAAAAACCTTAAGACCACAGGAGACTTAAAAAGAGAAGGCTGGTCAGGCAAGCTGAGAAATGCCGACAGCGCCGACAGGTAACCCTTCACCGTGGCAACCGCAAGACCCTGCTGCGCCAGAGAAAGGGCAAACTGGAGAACATTAGACAAATGGGCCTTCAAAGGATCAACAGACCTTTCCCCACACCACGTGACAAATTTCGACCATCTATAAGAATAGATGGACTTAGTGGAGTCACGCCTGGCTGACAAGATGACATCCACAACGTCAGGCGGAAGGGAAAAGGAATTCAGGTTGCCCCGTTCAATCTCCAGGCATGAAGGTGCAATGTCTGGAGGTGGGGTTGTAGAACCTGCCCCTCCATCTGAGAGAGGAGGTCTGCCCTGAGAGGGAGACGGAGCGGCGGGTGAGAGGAGAGGTGGAGAAGATCTGTGTACCACACCCTTCTTGGCCAGTCCGGGGCGACCAATATGACTTGGGCCCGGTCCTGGCGAATCTTCCTCAGAACCCGAAGAATCAAGGGTATGGGAGGAAAGGCGTAAAGGAGTCGACCTCCCCAACTCAACTGAAACGCGTCCCCCAAGGCTTCATGCATCGGATACTGGAGACTGCAGAATGACAGGCAGTGCGCATTCTCGTAAGTGGCGAACAGGTCCACCCGAGGAGTTCCCCACATCTGAAAGATGTCGTGAACCACCTCCGGGTGAAGTCTCCACTCGTGGTCGGCAGAGAACTGTCGACTGAGACTGTCTGCACGAACGTTTAACACTCCGGCCAGATGATTCGCCATCAGACAAATCTGATGGTCCTGAAGCCAGGACCAGAGACGCAGAGCCTCTCTGCAGAGACACTGTGACCCCACACCTCCCTGCTTGTTGACATACCACATCGCGGTCGTGTTGTCCGTCAGGACTTGAACTGACTGACCGCGAAGGGAAGGGAGGAAGGCCTTGAGCGCCAAACGAAGCGCCCGCAATTCTAGAAGGTTGATATGAAGCAACCTTTCCTCTGGAGACCAAAGGCCTTTGATCTCCAGACCCCCTAGATGAGCACCCCACCCAAGAGTGGATGCATCCGATATCACTGTGGCCACCGATGGGGGGAAGTTGAAAAGGCTTTCCTTGGGACAGATTGCCTTCCACGCCCCACCAAGACAGATCCGCTGCTGCTTCTCTGGAGATCCTCACTGACTCCCTGAGATCTCCATTGTGCTGATACCACTGCCTGCGGAGGCACCACTGGAGCGCCCTCATGTGCCAGCGTGCATGGTTGACCAACAGAATGCATGAAGCCATCAGACCGAGCAGGCGAAGGACCTTCAGGACTGGAACGACCGCTCCATTGTAAAATAAAGGAATCATATCCCGTATGTCGCGAATCCTTTGAGGGGGAGGGAATGCACGACATACGGTTGTGTCCAGTACGGCACCCTTGAACAGGTTGCGCTGGGAGGGCACCAGGTGAGACTTGGGCACATTTATCGAAAAACCCAACCTGTACAACAACTGGGTTGTCTCTCGAAGATGATGGAGCACTCTCTCGGACGACTCTGCCTTGATCAGCCAGTCGTCCAAATAAGGGAATACTGGAATCCCTGATCTCCTGAGATGCGCCGCCACCACTGCCATCACCTTGGTGAAGACTCGAGGCGCAGTAGTAAGACCAAACGGAAGGACCGCAAACTGGTAGTGCTGCGATCCCACCGTAAAACGGAGATACCTCCTGTGCGACTTCAGGATTGGGACATGAAAGTAAGCATCCTGGAAGTCGAGCGACACCATCCAGTCTTCTCCTTGCAGCGCCTGAAGAACCTGAGCAAGGGTGAGCATCTTGAATTTCTCCTGCCTCAGATAGAGATTCAAGATCCTGAGATCCAGGATTGGACGAAGTCTGCCATCCTTCTTCGGAATCAGGAAATACCGGGAGTAGCATCCCTGACCCCTTTCCTGCTCTGGGACCACCTCTATCGCACCCTTTCTTATCAGAGTCAGCACTTCCTCCTGCAGAAGTGACAGATGTTCCTCGGAGCAATACCCTTGGCAAGGAGGAAAATTGGGAGGGAATTCCCGAAAGGAAAGGGCATATCCATTTTCTACAAGATTGAGAACCCAAAGATCTGATGTAACCGATTCCCAATCCTGTAGAAAATGGGTAAGCCGGCCCCCAACCGGACCCACATGATCCTGAATGTCGGATCTAGGGCTGCTTCTCAGGGGCAGGAGGGTTGGAGGAAGTGGAGGAGGAAGAGGCCTGACGTCCACGAGGACGTGCTCTCTGCTTTCCCCTATATGTCCTATATAAGGAGTTTTGCTGCTGCTGTTGTTGTTGCTGTTGCTGCTGGCCTTGCCGGAAATTCCGAAAGGAAGAGCGACCAAAACCCCTGAATCTTCTGCCAGTCGAAGAACCTCTCATTTGAAGACCTAAAGACTTGGCAGTTGCTCTACTATCCTTAAACCTCTCAAGGGCCGCATCAGCCTTCTCCCCAAAGAGGCCAGAACCATCGAAAGGAAGATCTAACAATGTTGCCTGAACATCCGCCGAAAAGTCAGAGGATTTCAACCAGGCGGACCCTCCTAGTAACGACAGCAGTGCCCATAATGCGCGCCACGGAGTCTACAGTATCCAGGCCGCTCTGAATGACCTGACGAGCCGCCGCCTGAGCGTCAGAGATGACTTCCTCAAAGTCCTTCTTGCTGTCATCAGGAACTTTTGGAACAAGAACACGCAAAGAATCCATAAGTGCGTGTAAATACCTCCCCATCAAACAAGCGGCATTTGATGACTTTAATGCCATACTGGAAGAGGAGAAGATCTTCTTTGCCACCTGATCCTGCTTCTTTGCCTCCTTCTCATAAGGAACCTGAGGGAAAGCACTAACGTTCTTTTTGGAACATGCAGCCTGAATGACCAAACTTTCCGGTGAAGGGTGAGATGTTAAAAAGGCAGGGTCCTCAGGGGCAACCCTGTATCTTCTGGCTACACCTTTAAATAATTTTGTCCACCCTAAGCGTGGAAGGGTATACTCAGATGTGAGTCCCTTGCTCATTGCACCATCAGGATTCAAGCAAGCCGGGCCGAAGACGCCTGAAATGGCAGAAACCGGTCCCCGGAAGCTTGTTTCCTTCCCAGTGTTAGAATTGGCTTTTGTAGTCTGGTCTGCCCTGTTCCCATGATGCACTGGGCCAGGGACAGACTAATTTGCATACAGCCGGGTTCTGAAACTGGGATGGTGCAATGAGCTAAAAAACGGTGTTGGATTTAGCCCTGATCTCTTGACTGGGTGAGAGTACTCTGCTTAATTCAGAGACTCTGTCCATCACCACCCCTTGTTGTAAATAATTTTGTCCACCCTAAGCGTGGAAGGGTATACTCAGATGTGAGTCCCTTGCTCATTGCACCATCAGGATTCAAGCAAGCCGGGCCGAAGACGCCTGAAATGGCAGAAACCGGTCCCCGGAAGCTTGTTTCCTTCCCAGTGTTAGAATTGGCTTTTGTAGTCTGGTCTGCCCTGTTCCCATGATGCACTGGGCCAGGGACAGACTAATTTGCATACAGCCGGGTTCTGAAACTGGGATGGTGCAATGAGCTAAAAAACGGTGTTGGATTTAGCCCTGATCTCTTGACTGGGTGAGAGTACTCTGCTTAATTCAGAGACTCTGTCCATCACCACCCCTTGTTGTAAATAATTTTGTCCACCCTAAGCGTGGAAGGGTATACTCAGATGTGAGTCCCTTGCTCATTGCACCATCAGGATTCAAGCAAGCCGGGCCGAAGACGCCTGAAATGGCAGAAACCGGTCCCCGGAAGCTTGTTTCCTTCCCAGTGTTAGAATTGGCTTTTGTAGTCTGGTCTGCCCTGTTCCCATGATGCACTGGGCCAGGGACAGACTAATTTGCATACAGCCGGGTTCTGAAACTGGGATGGTGCAATGAGCTAAAAAACGGTGTTGGATTTAGCCCTGATCTCTTGACTGGGTGAGAGTACTCTGCTTAATTCAGAGACTCTGTCCATCACCACCCCTTGTTGTAAATAATTTTGTCCACCCTAAGCGTGGAAGGGTATACTCAGATGTGAGTCCCTTGCTCATTGCACCATCAGGATTCAAGCAAGCCGGGCCGAAGACGCCTGAAATGGCAGAAACCGGTCCCCGGAAGCTTGTTTCCTTCCCAGTGTTAGAATTGGCTTTTGTAGTCTGGTCTGCCCTGTTCCCATGATGCACTGGGCCAGGGACAGACTAATTTGCATACAGCCGGGTTCTGAAACTGGGATGGTGCAATGAGCTAAAAAACGGTGTTGGATTTAGCCCTGATCTCTTGACTGGGTGAGAGTACTCTGCTTAATTCAGAGACTCTGTCCATCACCACCCCTTGTTGTAAATAATTTTGTCCACCCTAAGCGTGGAAGGGTATACTCAGATGTGAGTCCCTTGCTCATTGCACCATCAGGATTCAAGCAAGCCGGGCCGAAGACGCCTGAAATGGCAGAAACCGGTCCCCGGAAGCTTGTTTCCTTCCCAGTGTTAGAATTGGCTTTTGTAGTCTGGTCTGCCCTGTTCCCATGATGCACTGGGCCAGGGACAGACTAATTTGCATACAGCCGGGTTCTGAAACTGGGATGGTGCAATGAGCTAAAAAACGGTGTTGGATTTAGCCCTGATCTCTTGACTGGGTGAGAGTACTCTGCTTAATTCAGAGACTCTGTCCATCACCACCCCTTGTTGTAAATAATTTTGTCCACCCTAAGCGTGGAAGGGTATACTCAGATGTGAGTCCCTTGCTCATTGCACCATCAGGATTCAAGCAAGCCGGGCCGAAGACGCCTGAAATGGCAGAAACCGGTCCCCGGAAGCTTGTTTCCTTCCCAGTGTTAGAATTGGCTTTTGTAGTCTGGTCTGCCCTGTTCCCATGATGCACTGGGCCAGGGACAGACTAATTTGCATACAGCCGGGTTCTGAAACTGGGATGGTGCAATGAGCTAAAAAACGGTGTTGGATTTAGCCCTGATCTCTTGACTGGGTGAGAGTACTCTGCTTAATTCAGAGACTCTGTCCATCACCACCCCTTGTTGTAAATAATTTTGTCCACCCTAAGCGTGGAAGGGTATACTCAGATGTGAGTCCCTTGCTCATTGCACCATCAGGATTCAAGCAAGCCGGGCCGAAGACGCCTGAAATGGCAGAAACCGGTCCCCGGAAGCTTGTTTCCTTCCCAGTGTTAGAATTGGCTTTTGTAGTCTGGTCTGCCCTGTTCCCATGATGCACTGGGCCAGGGACAGACTAATTTGCATACAGCCGGGTTCTGAAACTGGGATGGTGCAATGAGCTAAAAAACGGTGTTGGATTTAGCCCTGATCTCTTGACTGGGTGAGAGTACTCTGCTTAATTCAGAGACTCTGTCCATCACCACCCCTTGTTGTAAATAATTTTGTCCACCCTAAGCGTGGAAGGGTATACTCAGATGTGAGTCCCTTGCTCATTGCACCATCAGGATTCAAGCAAGCCGGGCCGAAGACGCCTGAAATGGCAGAAACCGGTCCCCGGAAGCTTGTTTCCTTCCCAGTGTTAGAATTGGCTTTTGTAGTCTGGTCTGCCCTGTTCCCATGATGCACTGGGCCAGGGACAGACTAATTTGCATACAGCCGGGTTCTGAAACTGGGATGGTGCAATGAGCTAAAAAACGGTGTTGGATTTAGCCCTGATCTCTTGACTGGGTGAGAGTACTCTGCTTAATTCAGAGACTCTGTCCATCACCACCCCTTGTTGTAAATAATTTTGTCCACCCTAAGCGTGGAAGGGTATACTCAGATGTGAGTCCCTTGCTCATTGCACCATCAGGATTCAAGCAAGCCGGGCCGAAGACGCCTGAAATGGCAGAAACCGGTCCCCGGAAGCTTGTTTCCTTCCCAGTGTTAGAATTGGCTTTTGTAGTCTGGTCTGCCCTGTTCCCATGATGCACTGGGCCAGGGACAGACTAATTTGCATACAGCCGGGTTCTGAAACTGGGATGGTGCAATGAGCTAAAAAACGGTGTTGGATTTAGCCCTGATCTCTTGACTGGGTGAGAGTACTCTGCTTAATTCAGAGACTCTGTCCATCACCACCCCTTGTTGTAAATAATTTTGTCCACCCTAAGCGTGGAAGGGTATACTCAGATGTGAGTCCCTTGCTCATTGCACCATCAGGATTCAAGCAAGCCGGGCCGAAGACGCCTGAAATGGCAGAAACCGGTCCCCGGAAGCTTGTTTCCTTCCCAGTGTTAGAATTGGCTTTTGTAGTCTGGTCTGCCCTGTTCCCATGATGCACTGGGCCAGGGACAGACTAATTTGCATACAGCCGGGTTCTGAAACTGGGATGGTGCAATGAGCTAAAAAACGGTGTTGGATTTAGCCCTGATCTCTTGACTGGGTGAGAGTACTCTGCTTAATTCAGAGACTCTGTCCATCACCACCCCTTGTTGTAAATAATTTTGTCCACCCTAAGCGTGGAAGGGTATACTCAGATGTGAGTCCCTTGCTCATTGCACCATCAGGATTCAAGCAAGCCGGGCCGAAGACGCCTGAAATGGCAGAAACCGGTCCCCGGAAGCTTGTTTCCTTCCCAGTGTTAGAATTGGCTTTTGTAGTCTGGTCTGCCCTGTTCCCATGATGCACTGGGCCAGGGACAGACTAATTTGCATACAGCCGGGTTCTGAAACTGGGATGGTGCAATGAGCTAAAAAACGGTGTTGGATTTAGCCCTGATCTCTTGACTGGGTGAGAGTACTCTGCTTAATTCAGAGACTCTGTCCATCACCACCCCTTGTTGTAAATAATTTTGTCCACCCTAAGCGTGGAAGGGTATACTCAGATGTGAGTCCCTTGCTCATTGCACCATCAGGATTCAAGCAAGCCGGGCCGAAGACGCCTGAAATGGCAGAAACCGGTCCCCGGAAGCTTGTTTCCTTCCCAGTGTTAGAATTGGCTTTTGTAGTCTGGTCTGCCCTGTTCCCATGATGCACTGGGCCAGGGACAGACTAATTTGCATACAGCCGGGTTCTGAAACTGGGATGGTGCAATGAGCTAAAAAACGGTGTTGGATTTAGCCCTGATCTCTTGACTGGGTGAGAGTACTCTGCTTAATTCAGAGACTCTGTCCATCACCACCCCTTGTTGTAAATAATTTTGTCCACCCTAAGCGTGGAAGGGTATACTCAGATGTGAGTCCCTTGCTCATTGCACCATCAGGATTCAAGCAAGCCGGGCCGAAGACGCCTGAAATGGCAGAAACCGGTCCCCGGAAGCTTGTTTCCTTCCCAGTGTTAGAATTGGCTTTTGTAGTCTGGTCTGCCCTGTTCCCATGATGCACTGGGCCAGGGACAGACTAATTTGCATACAGCCGGGTTCTGAAACTGGGATGGTGCAATGAGCTAAAAAACGGTGTTGGATTTAGCCCTGATCTCTTGACTGGGTGAGAGTACTCTGCTTAATTCAGAGACTCTGTCCATCACCACCCCTTGTTGTAAATAATTTTGTCCACCCTAAGCGTGGAAGGGTATACTCAGATGTGAGTCCCTTGCTCATTGCACCATCAGGATTCAAGCAAGCCGGGCCGAAGACGCCTGAAATGGCAGAAACCGGTCCCCGGAAGCTTGTTTCCTTCCCAGTGTTAGAATTGGCTTTTGTAGTCTGGTCTGCCCTGTTCCCATGATGCACTGGGCCAGGGACAGACTAATTTGCATACAGCCGGGTTCTGAAACTGGGATGGTGCAATGAGCTAAAAAACGGTGTTGGATTTAGCCCTGATCTCTTGACTGGGTGAGAGTACTCTGCTTAATTCAGAGACTCTGTCCATCACCACCCCTTGTTGTAAATAATTTTGTCCACCCTAAGCGTGGAAGGGTATACTCAGATGTGAGTCCCTTGCTCATTGCACCATCAGGATTCAAGCAAGCCGGGCCGAAGACGCCTGAAATGGCAGAAACCGGTCCCCGGAAGCTTGTTTCCTTCCCAGTGTTAGAATTGGCTTTTGTAGTCTGGTCTGCCCTGTTCCCATGATGCACTGGGCCAGGGACAGACTAATTTGCATACAGCCGGGTTCTGAAACTGGGATGGTGCAATGAGCTAAAAAACGGTGTTGGATTTAGCCCTGATCTCTTGACTGGGTGAGAGTACTCTGCTTAATTCAGAGACTCTGTCCATCACCACCCCTTGTTGTAAATAATTTTGTCCACCCTAAGCGTGGAAGGGTATACTCAGATGTGAGTCCCTTGCTCATTGCACCATCAGGATTCAAGCAAGCCGGGCCGAAGACGCCTGAAATGGCAGAAACCGGTCCCCGGAAGCTTGTTTCCTTCCCAGTGTTAGAATTGGCTTTTGTAGTCTGGTCTGCCCTGTTCCCATGATGCACTGGGCCAGGGACAGACTAATTTGCATACAGCCGGGTTCTGAAACTGGGATGGTGCAATGAGCTAAAAAACGGTGTTGGATTTAGCCCTGATCTCTTGACTGGGTGAGAGTACTCTGCTTAATTCAGAGACTCTGTCCATCACCACCCCTTGTTGTAAATAATTTTGTCCACCCTAAGCGTGGAAGGGTATACTCAGATGTGAGTCCCTTGCTCATTGCACCATCAGGATTCAAGCAAGCCGGGCCGAAGACGCCTGAAATGGCAGAAACCGGTCCCCGGAAGCTTGTTTCCTTCCCAGTGTTAGAATTGGCTTTTGTAGTCTGGTCTGCCCTGTTCCCATGATGCACTGGGCCAGGGACAGACTAATTTGCATACAGCCGGGTTCTGAAACTGGGATGGTGCAATGAGCTAAAAAACGGTGTTGGATTTAGCCCTGATCTCTTGACTGGGGAGAGTACTCTGCTTAATTCAGAGACTCTGTCCATCACCACCCCTTGTTGTAAATACACCTTTAGAGACAGCAGGAGCCGACAAAGGTTTTTTCCATACCTCTAAAATGGGCTCTGTCAGAGCATCATTAAAAGGAAGAAGAGGTTCCAACACTGAACTTGGAGAATGCAATACTTCAGTCAAAATATTAGATTTGAATTCTGCAGTAGGCAAAGTTAATTTAAGGAGATCGGCAGCCTTCCTCATAATTAAATGGTAGGGTTGAACATCCTTAGAAGGTGTACTAGAGCCTGAGGGTAACTCCCACTCTGGAGAGAAATCCAGGCTTCCTGCGTCTGCCAACTCCTCAAAACCATCTTCATCCAATTCACCTTCTTCAATGTCAGATTGTGAATCTAAGAACCTCCTTTCTTCCAAAAGGCGTTGAGCCTCTCTTCTGGATCTCATCTTGACACGCTTTGCCACCGGATCCACCACCGGCTCCGACGGATTCTGAATCGACATCGGAATCGAACTTGATGGCTCGGAGGGATGTGTTTGAGGCCGATTCGGAGCAGGCGAAGCCGGGATCGGCGTCGATGGCTTCGGTGGAGGTGGAAAATGCCACGGCGGCGTCAGGGCCGGCATGTAAGGCATAAATGGAGCCGAAGGACAGGAGTGAGGAACTCCTAAGCTAAAAGCTAGAGGACCCATGGGACCCGAAGGTGCACCAGAGGGGTACCACGCCCTTGAAAAGACTCCATACATTGCATTGAGAAACGCAGATGGGTCCTGGCCTGGGGCAGGAAAGGGCGGTTGAAAACCCTCAGGCCTGTCTCGAGGAGTGCTCGGATTCAGCTCATCTATAGGCGCGGAATCCCCATCCTCTCTAAGCTCTTCCTCATCTCGGGCCGGGGACGGCGCCGGAGATGGATTCGGAGACGGATTCGGAGACGGCGCCCGAGACTCAGATGGAGAGGCCTCACCTTCAGGTTCTGGATCCGAAACATCAAGGGTCACCACCTTCGAACGAACCTTCTTCGGTGACCCCGACCTCGATCTCGATCTCGACTCCTTACCAGTACGACGGGATTCATGTCTCCTCTTCTTATGTTTTCTCTTCTTTGAAACATGATCCGAAGCCGACTTCGAGGAAGACCTCCCCCGAGATCCAGACCTCAACTTCGATCTTGACTTCGACCTCGCCCTTCGAGAACGGGACCTCGACGATTTCTCCTTTCCAGCTTTCATCTTAGCTACCAGGAGCTTCGCCTCTCTCTCCCTCAGGGCCTTCGGGTTCATCTTCTTACACGAAGAGCAGTCATCCACATCATGGTCCGAGCTCAAGCACCAGATGCAGCCGCTGTGTGGGTCGGTAATGGACATCATTTTGCCACATTCTCTGCATGGCTTGAAGCCGGTCTTTTTTTAAGACATTGTCGAAGATACAGGATACAGAGAAGCAGAAAATGGTAACAATATAGACAACAAAGTATCCGTTGGCTACAGAGATTCCCGATAACCGTTAGCGTCGACGACGCGGAAAAAAGGGAACTGATGTCATCACGCCGGCGTGGGCCTATTATAGGCGTCGGTGACGTCAGCGGAGTCGCCAGCGAGGTCGTGTCTCTATGACGTCAGTAGTCCACGTCGGCGCGAGGCTACGAAAAAAGAATTTCCGAATGTTGCTGACGCAAGGGGATATTCACATGGTGAGGAATCCACACGGCAGATGTATCTATCAGAAAAATAGCTTTCAATCATGTCCACTGTAAATCCTTGAGGTGCCAGCATATGCCGCTTGGCATAGTGTACTAGCAGTATGCAGAATGGAAAGAGGACAGTAAGCCTTAGAGCCAAAATCACTGAGACCAACAAGCACGGATGAAACATTGGGATCACAGCGGGAATGTCCTGGAATTGTGGTGGAGGGAAGCCTGACAATGTACTGTATCTAAGATAGCTCCAATAAAGGGTAGCCTCTGCAAAGGAGTCAAATGTGACATCGACATGTTGATTGCCAATCCCAATAATTTCAGGAGGTTTGCCATCATCTGGAGGCGGTCCACAACTGCCTGTGGCCAGTCTGCCTTCAACAGTCAGTCATCAAGGTAGGGCAAAACTGGTACCCTCAACCACAGAAGGTGTGCATCGACCACCACCATCACTTTTGTGAACACCTAGGGGCATCAGTGAAGTCGAAGGGGAGCAGGGCAAACTAAAAATAATCCTGACTTACCTTACACTGAAAGTAGGGCCGGTGGGATTGCAGGAAAGGCACATGAAAGTAAGAGCATTGGAGATCCAACGCCATCCCACCATCAAGTTGCCTAGTTTCAGGACAGACAGAACCTGGGCCAGCTAGAGCATCTTGATTATGTCCATTTGAAAGAAGGTCTTCATAGGTTGCAGATCTAAAATAGGATAAAGGCTTCTCTCTTTCATTGGCACAAAAAAATAACAGGAGTAACAAATATTCCCCTACTTCCTGGACCGGAACCCTCTCTATGGATTCTTTGGCAAAAAGAGCCTGCACTTCTTGGAGGAAGAAGGATAAGTGCTCCTCTGAGAGATGGTCGGATGTGGGTGGAAGATGCAGTAGGTCGAAAAGGAATGGCATGGCATAGCCTTGTTGGACGATCTGAGGAACCCACCTGTTGGATGTTATATGTTGCCACCCATGGAGGAAGCATCTGATCCTGTCTAGCACAGGCACTTCATGTGCTGCTAAAGTGGATGGTAGAGGGACTGGGAAGGCTATGGTTTTTTATGACCTGTGCATTTTCTGCGTGATCCCTACCCTGAAATGACTGGGGTATCTGTTGAGGGAGAGGTGGGCCTTGGTGTGGGCAGCACACCAATCCACTGAAATAGCCTTGAAAGGGGTGAAACTGGTGAGGATATTGTACTGCAGTGGTAGAAAGGTTTATGGAATGAGCTGTGACCCAGTTTCCTTGAACGTGTTCCAATGCTGAATATGCTTTCTCTTCAAAGAGGAAGGCCCATTAAAGAGGCTGACATCGCCAGGGAAGCATGCAGCTCTCATTAACGCTTGCAGCAGGGTACCACGCTAGTGTGAACTGCTGGCCCAAGCAGCCAGCAGTGTCTAGCCAGAGAAATTAATGTACTTTGTGGTGTCCTGACCATCTGGGATCGTTTGAGCCAAATTGGCCTGTAATTCCTTGGGGACAGCCGACATGATCTCTGCAACCATGTCCATAAAGGATGGGTTTATCTCTCCTGTAAACAGCTGGCATTGACTGACAACCAGAGGGCAAAAGTGAGCTGAGGAAACATCAGCTTCCCAAAGGTCTCAAGGAGTTTCCACGATCAGGAAGAGTTGTGAGGAAAGAATTGATGTTCACCCTACTGGTTGCCTCTGGTCAGAGTCTGAACTGAAAAGTTGGAGCGCTGGGGTGCGGCTCTGAGATAGAGGCATAGTTTAGTCTGGGACAGAATTACTTGAGACCGGGTGTGCCGGTACAGCATCAAGGAGTGATCTCAGTCAAGGCAGAGATGTATTCAACTCGGAGTTGGATAGGACGATAGTAATGGAGTCATCCTCTGCTGTCAATGACTGGTGTGGAGTCTGCTGGAGGACTGGAAGTTGGCTTCGTTATCGGCGAAGAACCCGGGGCGGGCCCTCAGCAGTATCCCAACTGTAGAACTTAACGGATCCTTGAATCCCCCAAAGTGTGCCAGAGGGATCTAGAATAGTGCTGCAAATTCACAACATGCAACATGCCCTCTCCGAAGGCCTCAAACTGTTGTGATGTTGCTAACAAACACGTAGCAAGAACCACAAGGTACCCGACATCCTCGAGACTTCCCAGGTTGAGACTGTTGGAACTGGGACAAATCCTGCTTCGTCTTTTTGTGCTTCCATTTAGACTTTGACTTATTGGACCTAGACGACAACCTGTTATGGGTATGTACTCAAGAGCAGAAAAGGATGTGTGGCCTCAACTTTGAGAGAAGGCGGGAGTTCATAGAATTCTTTCGGTGTTCTGTAACATTTAGCTTTGCTTTCTATTCCCAGATCACCTTTGGGTTCATAAAGGCATACTCCTTGCTGGACTTGGAGTTGTGCGCCAAGCCTAGCACTAGAGACAGAACCCTTGGGGATCTGTCACAGACATCTGTTTGCAGCAGCCCCAACAAGAATTAATCCCACTAGTTTTCAGAGGGGACATGGTGCTTTTGCACACAGAAAATTAGAATTTTGGATTATAACCTGTCAAAAGGTAAGGAAAATGTTGGGAGTGAGCTCCGGATATGCACAGGAAAGTACAAAAATAAAGGAACTGATGTCAGCACGCAGGGGTAGCACTTCTATGCTGTTCTGTTTGTTACTTCCGGGAGGATCGAAGTTAGTGTGAAGCAGCACAACATGCGCACCAAAGAAGAAGCATGTGTCTCAACAACAATGATGCCTCCGAGGACAGTCATAAAGAGAGCCAAGTTACGGAGAAAAGATTTTTGCAGAGGCTTCAGGCGGGTGCCTACCCCACTGCGTGGTTCGGGAGCTTTGCCGGAGCCCACCCGGCAGCAGGAGAAGACCGGGCGGGTGCCTATCCCACCGCGAGCCGCGTAGCCACTGCCAGAGCCCACCCGGAAGCAGGAGAAGAACTGGGCGGGTGCCTACCCCGCCGTGAGCCGCGGAGCCACTGCCGGAGCCAAGGCGGCAGCAGCTCGGCGCGAGAGCACAACCAGCAGCGGAGAGAGGCACAGCGAAGTCCCCTGCCGGCAACACTGCAATGGGGAAAACTCACATCGCGCCGGGTCCCGGGAGCACCCGGCTGAACCAGCAGTGAGGGAACAGACAGGGCGCAGGAGCTGCCAATCGGAGAGCAGCGTCTCGCGGCCCGCGCATGCGCAGTAGTGCGCTGTGACTAGAATCTGCCCTAAGAAGACACCGGGGACTCCCCTTGCCAGACGCAGGACAGGGCCCCCGCAGGACGCAGAGATATTAGTACACGGTTTTGAGAGAGGTTTTCCAATCCCATTCACAGGCCCCCTCCCCCCAGGATGCGAGAGAAACCTAAAATCTGCAATGCAGCACCCAGGGGTGGTGACTACAAAGATCGAGAAGGAATGGCGCTTAGGCAGGATCGAAGTCCCCCTCCCCGCCGAGAAAGGCAGGGACATGATTATCTCACCATTAGGAGTAGTCCCAAAAAAGGAGCAGGGCCAATTTCGGTTAATCCACCACCTATCATTTCCAGACGGTATGTCAGTAAATGATGGAATCAATTTGGAGGTTTGCTCAGTGTGCTACTCCACAATCTATGACGTTATAGACTTGGTTAGGGAGACGGGCCGAGGGACCCTCATGGCAAAAGCAGATATCGAGTCAGCATTCCGCTTACTCCCGGTCCACCCCAACAGCTCCCACCTGCTAGGTTTCCAGTGGGAGGAAAAGTATTATTATGACAAAGCTATGCCAATGGGGTGTTCAATATCATGTGCATACTTCGAGATATTCAGCACATTCATCGAATGGGCCCTGCACCACAGGCACCCAGCAGGCGGGAAATCCATTACCGCAACGATTTCCTGTTCACCGGCCCAGCAGCATCCCCTAAGTGCAGCGATACCCTGGGAGCATTCATAGAACTAGCAGGCAGACTAGGGATCCCCCTGTCAAAAGAAAAGACCGAGGGGACAATCACGAGAATAACATTCCAAGGGATCGAGCTGGACTCGATCGCCGGAACGTCCAAACTCCCACCTGAGAAAGTGGAAGACTTAAGACATAAGGAGCCTCCGCGGGCGCGAGAAAGCTACTCTAAGGGACCTCCAGCAAGTCATAGGGAAGCTAAACTTTGCAGCCAGGGTCATCCCAGCAGGCAAGGTCTTCGCCAGGCGATCGACACAATTGACACGCGGCCTCACCCAGAAACACCACCACGTCAGGCTCCGGGCTGAGGTAAAGAAGGACCTGGCTATGTGGGACACATTCCTGACAGACTTTAACAGGCTGCTGATCTGGAGGGAAGGCTGGGTGACCAGCAAGCAAATCGAACTATACACTGACGCATCAGGGAGCACAGGTTTCGGTGCAATCTTGAAGGGCAAGTGGTGCGCAGGGCAGTGGCCCAGCAGCTGGCGCAGACAGGGCATTACGGGCAACATTACCTTCCTAGAATTATTCCCGATCATTGTGGCATTAACGATCTGGAAGACAGAACTGCGAAACATGAAGCTGACGCTATGGTCAGACAACAAAGGCGTAGTGCAGGACATTAACAGGGGGTCGGCTAGGTGCCCGACACGCTGCGACTAATGCGCCGTCTGGTTACTTACCAGCTGGAGGGCAACATAGTCCTACGAGCAAGGCACGTCTCAGGGGTGGAGAACGAAATAGCGGATGCACTATCCAGAGACAAGATGAGCAAATTCAGGGAGCTGGCACCCGGGGCGCGGGGCGAAACATGACCCACTTCCCGAAACAGCTGTGGGACCTGGCAGGGTAGACTTATCGGAGCTGGTCCTCCAAGCGCTCGCCCCGGCAGAGGCAAGGAGATACGAGAAATACGTAGCAACAGTGATGAAGGTGGGGGGGGCATCCAATCACTAAGCAATGAAAGGGACACACGCAGGGCAGCGGAACTATTCATCGGGTGGGCGTACGAGGGCAAGAAATCCAGGTCATGGGCACAGTCCCACCTGGCCGCCGTGGCCCACCATGCGAAGTTAGAGACAGGAAGGAATCCAATTGCATCCCACTACATCAGGACAGCGATGAAGGGGTGGAGACGGAAAGAAGGCAAGAAGGCCGACACCAGGCGCCCAATAGATTTTAAGAAGTTGGGGGTGCTATTGAAAGCATTGGAGGGCACTACAACAGACGGGTACGAACTATTCCTATTTAAGGCGGCATTTTCCATGGCCTTCTTCGGGGCACTTCGCCTCAGCGAGTTAGTAGCCCCGGCTAGGGAGGGTCAGGCAGAGCAGTGCCTACAGGCGAGCGTTGTAACACCCAGGGCAGGGGGAGTGGAGATTATGCTAAGACGGTCAAAAACCGACCAAGCAGGCAAAGGGACCGTAGTGAGGCTACAGTGCATTACCGACCAAGAATGCTGCGCGGTATGTTGCCTGCTTGCCTTCATGGCAGCGTGCCCGGCGGGCGGGGGGCCCCTCTTCAAACACAGAGACGGCACCCATCTGAGCAAGTTTCAATTCACATCAGTCATGCGACTCGCGCTAGGCAGGGCAGGCTTGCCGCCGAGAGGCTTTGGGTCCCATTCATTCCGGATAGGGGCAGCCACAACGGCGGCGCAACATGGAATGAGCGAGGCAAGGATACAGGCAGTAGGGAGATGGCGGTCACGAGCATATAGGACTTACGTGAGGCCCCAACTGCTATGACCAGAGCGGCGCAGCAGAGGCGTAGGGGCCGCCCCCCCCCTTTGCGGCGAACAAGGGAGTGACTGGTCGTTTTCCCATTACCTTGACAGGAAGAAGACCGCGCCTGTTTTGGGTGGTGGGGCACTCATTTATCAGGCGAATGGAGGCTTAGTGGAGACACAGGGGCCGCACGCTACTCCTTCAAAAAGAGTGATAGGAGATAATGCAGATGCAGAGCGCACAAAATATCTTGGTACAAACTAAGTAGACATAAGGATAACTGAACAATAATATGATATGGTGTGCATTTAAGCGAATTTATGGGTCATACATCACACATAGCGAGATTAATCACACTTTACTGTGGTTTAACAAACCACCAGAAATTAAGAACTAAAGTAGCTGAAACTAATTTTAAGGATACCCTGCATGGCAGTTCAAAGAAGACATGTTTACACCCGTGCGATCAACGCTTTTAGAACCCTGACGAGAAACAGATATCTAAAGGTCTGAAAAGATCATATAACCAACTTACGTAAATTGCACAATTTTTTGTCAAAAGCGGCCTTGAATTCTTTGATAAATAACTTGTTTATGGTAAAAATATAGAACCCAATAAAACATCACATGTTCTTAAACGCCAGAAACATGAGTCACGTATTATATTTAACTGTTGACATGCATACATTTTTAATAATGAAAACCAGACTGGGATTTCTTAAAAAGAAAATATGTATCCAGATTTTGTTAATATCTATGCATACCTGTTTCCTTCCATCTTCCACTGCAGTTTCCAGTAATCTTACTAAAGTACTGCATTCCTTTGATTTCTCATCTAGCTGAAATGAACTTTTACGAAGACTTTCCTCTTGGTGTGCAACATTTTCTTTAAGTTCTCGATTTTGTGTAATCATATTCTCTAGCTTTCTGTAGTCAAGAAAAAAAACAATCGATTAAAAAACATTCTCATAATACATTAGCTGTAAAACAGTTAGATGTTATACGTACTGGTTAAGCTCTGTCAATTTCTTCTGAATTCGAGTATTTTCTGTATCCAAAGAATGGTTTTCTAAGTAAAAACTGTTGGCGTCAACCTACAGGAAGAACATAAAATGCTCAACACGACCGTTTGTGTGAGGGGAATCTCGGAGAATACAGCAGTGGAACAGTTTAGTCTTTAAGTTTGCAGTACCACGGGTCGATCAAGTCTACCAAGCACTACATCCAACAACACAAATATTTGGTAATATTTTCTGATACAGCAGCAAACCTAAATTCAGTCACTTAAGAAACGGCCAGTATTGCCTGCCACCCGTACTCTGATTACCGCTCTAGAAGGCACATTTTTTTGTGGGATTTTTTACAAACTTCCCTCCTGCTTGGAGCCCAGCAAACCACCAACCTACTGCATTCTCGCATAAAGTATCAACGCTATACTTTTTAATGACTCAAATGGCATTATAAACAAAACCTGTAAACATTGATCTAACAGTTGGACATCTGTTGTAGTTGGAGTGCAGGCTCTTCACACAAGTGTCAGGAGTCATCAATTACAACTCACGTTATTTATTGCAAGTTAGGCCCTTACGTTAAAGCCACAGCCTGATGACTCCTGTTAGGGCTCCATTCTCCCACCACCAGTAATCAACTCCCAGGCGTCATCCAGCGCACAGACACCAATTTTCTACGCATCATTACATTCTCACAACATCTGCTCAGCATTCTACTGCATCCCCACTTAGCCCACACATAAACAGACACATGACACCACTACAGCAACAAATCAACTATAAGCAGTATTTTACTTATGGGCTTAATCAAAAATACGTAGACTGAGGGGGCAGAGGCAAGCAGCTTGCGAGGGACAATGAAGAAGCTCAAGTTCCTAGTTCTGTGCCAAATAAATCATTTTATTCTACGATAGTGTAACAACTCATGACCTGGAATGAAGCACCTTGTAAAATTATTCAGTTTTCTTCCTGGACAACACACAGTGAAAAGAAAAACATCAACTTCGCCTTACTCTGAAACAAGATCAAGTTATGATTCTCTAGAGGAGGCCTCTTGGAAAGAATCACATTCATCAATGATCCACTAGTAAGCTTGAAGCTGGGACCAGACGGAGAGAGACACATTGACTGGAGAAGCGTGGCTCAGTGGTTAGAGGCGGCAGACCCGGAAGCTGAGATCAGCCGTGGACCAGGGTTCGATTCCCCGCCTCGGCGGGTCTCGGGCTCAAAAATTCCACAGACTCGACAATTCTCGCTCCGGTGCCTACTCGACTCACGGGGTCACACTCTGCGACTCTGGGCAATAGCTTGCTTAATCTCCACTACGGCCCCTCGCGGCGGGATGCCTGACTTTCACCTTGTGAATACCCTGCCGGGGTATCTCACAGGGGAATACCAGGACGGGTTCCCTAAGCAAGCGCCTTGAGACCCCTGGGTGATTAGTGCGCTATATAAATCGAATTACATTTACATTTACTGGATGGGAGACTGAGAAAACAACTGACCTCTGGTAAACAGGTAGGCGGGGCCATGGAGGGGTGACGATCCTTCACCGTTATTATACCCATGCATTTCCTGCAGCAGTACAAGCATTGGTAAGCAAATAGGTCTAGCCTATGCAAAAGCTATTGGTTTTGCCAATGTGTTTTACCCATGTTGTACACCAGCGTGGCGCTTGTTTAGCATGGCTAAAGGTTTGAGGCGGAGAGGGGAGTGGAGTGGAGTGGTGTAGAACCGAGTATTGTGGATTAGAGTGAAGTAGAAGGGCATAGACTGTTGTTACACAGAATGGAGTGGAGTGGCATAGGGTGGAGTGTGGTATAGTGGCATCTCATAGACTGGCTTGGCGTAGAGTAGAGTGTTGTGGAGGGTCGTAAAGTAAAGGGTTGCAAAGTGGAATGGAGCAAAGTGTTGTGGAGTAGCGTAGATTGTCAGTATGGAGTGATGTAGAGTGGAAGGTCATAGTGTAGGGGGGTGTAGCATAGAGTGGAGCAAAGTGTCTTAAAGTAGAGTGGAGTAGAATAGCGTAGAGCAAAGTAAAGTGGCATAGAGAGTTGTAGCGTGAAGTGTTGTGGAGGGCTGGTGCACGAAGGGGCCCAGAGTGGAATAGTCACCTAGAATAAAGAGGCATAGAGTGTCAGAGTGGTGTAGATTAGAGTGGAGTGGAGTGGAGTAGAGTAGAATGGCTTACAAAACAGTGGTGTCGAATAGAGTGTTGTAAAGATTCGAAGAGTAAAGTGTCAGAGTAGTGTTGTAGAGTATTGTAGCATAAAGTGTCGTGGCGTAGAGGTTCATGGCATAGAGAGTCATGGTGTATCATGGCGTAGAGGGGCATATCGTGGCGGGTCTTAGCATGGAGGGGTGTGGAGGAGTGGGGAGTGGACTACAGGAGAGGGGACCACAGTGGAGGGGAGTATTGTAGAGTGGAGTATCATAAGGCGGAGTGAAGTGGCGTAGAATCTGGTAGAGTGGAGGAGCGTGGAGTTGAGTGGCATAGAGTGTCAAAGTGGAGTAGAGTGTCAGAGTGGAGTAGTCAGAGTGGAGTTGCATAGAGTGGAGTATAGAGGACAGGTACACTGGATAGTAGAGTGTTGTGTGCATTGTCGCCTAAAGGGGTGCATCGTGGACGGCCATAGAATAGAGGAGTGTAGAGGGGAGTAGAATGGGGGGGTGTAGAGAGGAGTAGAATGGAGGGGGGTAGAGTGGAAGGGCTTAAAGTGGAAGGGGATAGAGTGGAGGGCCTGGAGGGGCATAAAGTAGAAGAGTGTAAAGTGGCGGGGCGCACAGGGGAAGGGCATAGAGTGAAGGGCGGTAGAGTGGAGTGTCAGAGTTGAGCGGCAGAGGGGAGTGGAGGGAATAAATTGTGGTAGGTTAGAGAGGCGCAGAGCGGAATTGAGTGGGTAGAGTGTAGTAGAGTGTCAGAGGGGCGACAGAGTGGGGTGGCATAGAGTGCAGTGGCATATAGTGGACATGTGCACTGGGGAGTGGAGTGCCATAGTATGTCATAGAGTGTTGCAGAATGGACTGGCGTAAAATTGTGTGGAGTGTGGTAGAGTGGAGGGGCATAGAGTGTAGTGTCAGAGTGGAGGAGAGAGTGGAGTAAAGTGACAGAGTGGAGTAGACTCTCAGAGTGGAGAAGAGTTCAATAGAGACTAGAAACGCAGAGGGGAGTAGCATGGAGTGGAGTGTCGCAGAGTGGCGTACGGTGGAGTATGCATGGTGTGGTATTGCACTGCCATAATGGACAACATATTTTCAATTGAAACAGCCATTACATTTCCACATGCATACAGTTTTACTGATTAAACTGTACAGCACACCAACAATAATTTGTCAAAATGTCATTACCAAGTGTATTGATTTGTTTTTATCCACCACACTTCAGAATGACAAAACATGTGCTTCATTTGTGCTTTCCTAATCCTGATATATTCTGAAATACTTGCACAGTTCATTTACAGACACTTACATTTTGGTATGTGCTAGAAAAAATAACATCTTACAGCCTCTCCTCTCCAATGGGTACCCTGCAGGATTTTCACATAAATACTCACAATTTGAAGTCAGAGAAAGAAAAATAAACACCAAACCCCCCTCAACAACAGAGCCTGACATTTCACTTCCATCTTTGAACTCACAGTAAATGTGAAAAGATAAGAACAAGATTTAAAGGCCTGTTTACAGAAAGAGAGCAGTGGAAGAATACAGTTAACAGGATATGCTTGATCGGAGGGATGTACTCATGCTGGACAACCTAAAACAAATAAAGCCAGCAAATAGAAAACAAGCAAATGTGAGTTACAAAACACAAAGCCAACGGTAAAGAATGTGCAGAATACATTCCCAGGGAAGCTTTCAGAACGTCCCCAAGATGTTGTTAGGAAACCACAGCTGCGCTGTAAAAAAGCAGGCAGATGCTGTACAGAAATCATGGTAGATGAGCCAGTTTGCTTTAGGAGATGTGCCACCTGAGGGAGGGAGTTAAACTAGTAATGTCAGCATGTAATATGCAATGATGACACCAGCTCTGCTGCCTTTGCTCCTCGTTTGCAGGCTCTGAGATGGGCTAGTCACAGAGTGGAGGAGACCATGCTCTGACCTGCTCCTGCAAATCTGACTATGCTAAGTGGTTGCCCATGTCAGTAAATAATTGTATCAAAGGTTTTCTCTTGAATATGTCTACGTGAGTGTCAGTGTTTGCACCGCTATACAGTGGTGATGAAGCAGTTCCGCTAATATGTGCTCTCCTGAGTGACTGGAGTCTGCTGCTGTATTCTAAAATTGTTTTCCTCACCTCGTCTAGGTATGAGTGCTGCTCTGTGCATTCTGACCAAATCGCGCTTTGAGTGTTACCAATTGCTGCTCATTTTTAAAAAACTAATATAATTTTAACTTCCCGCTGCTAAATCTTTTTAATATTGAATTTGAATTGTTGTACCTTGTTCCGGCCTTAATCGCACTTTTCCTGTTCCCTTGCTGTCGGACTGGCGGTTTAACCCCTAGAGCCTACTAGGATGGGCGGGGGGAGGAGTCTAGCTCCACTCTTGGCCTTAAATGACAGCTGCCGGCACGCCAAAGTCAAGCTCGTCTGCAGCCGACCAGGGCTACGGGCTACACTCCATGCCCTTTTTTCCTGTTAATCCGCTAAGGAGCTGAAACAACTGCAAGGTAACATGCCAATTGACACGAACACCCGGGCTAAATTGGACAAGGTGGGGATTCTAATACATAGAGATACCTACCCAGAAATGTATCCAAAATCCTCCTGCCTGGAGGATCATCTCAAACAAATGATCTCACCAAATTTTGCACCCCCCCCAGCATCAGGAATTAAAGGGACTTACAGTTACCTATTTGAACACTCGCTCGCTGGCGAAACACCAGCCTAAAATTGTTCAGCTCTTAGATTCAGACAAACCGTATATACTCCTCACAGAAACGTGGCTCACTGAAGAGTCTGCCCCTGATATTCTAGCAGCAGTACCGGATAGCTATTATATTCTTCAGGCAAATAGGACCTCAGGCAAAGCAGGGAGAGGGGTTGCAGCTGTCATTTACCAGAAACTTTAGTTCACCTCACTAGGGGTCACAGGCTTACCCTCAGTTGACAGCCTAGTTTTGAAATTTGAATCTCCTCCGTCTTCTTTTAATTGTGCTTTATTTTATAGACCTTCTTATCACATGCCTACTTTCCCCCTGTTACTGAGCAAAATGATCTCCCATCTAGTCATTAATCATTCCAGAATCCTCATAATCGGAGATTTTAACTATTGGCCCCGTGACGTACGGGAGAGTGCTAGCTCAGTTGAACTGGCAGATCTACTCTTTGGGATGAATTGTACTCAGCATGTGAGCGCAGCTACCCACATAAAAGGGCACATTTTAGACCAAGTCTGGACATCTAACCCGAAGATCTCTAAGGTACTGATTTCTCCTTGTACGTGGTCGGACCATCATTTTATTACATTCACTCTCTCCAGTGTTCACTCATCCAAACCCCAACGATTAGAGTAGCATATGGCAAGAAACTGGAGACGTTCAAACACAGGCGATTCCTGCTCGCTATTAACCGCCACGGCCCGTCAGTACAGGAGTCTCTCCACAATCAGGCTGAAATCATTAAGACATGGCTTGAATCTGCTAGTGACAGTGGTGCTCCTCTTAAGAAAACCAAAATCATGAGACCTCATGACACACAACGTTGGTTCTCCGACGACTTAAAGGCACAGAAACTTTCTCTAAGACACGCAGAACGTCGCTGGAGACGCCACTACTCTCCAGATAAGAAGCATATATTTCTAACCCAGCTTAAAGAATATAAAATAGCTATTCTTCAAACTAAGGCCGATTATTTTTCTAAGAAAATCCTGAACTCAGCAAACAAGCCCAAGGATATTTTCTCTATAGTAGATGAGCTTTCCAAACCAGATAGAGTCAAAGTGAAACCTGTCCCTTCGCAATCCTTATGTGACTCTCTCAACTCCTATCTTATTGAGAAAAACTGCCACTATTAAGTCAAGCATCCCTACATATACCTCCCCCATATACTCTCCGCTTATATGCAAAAATCCACTTCTGCTTGATCAAATCCCTTTGATCTCCCAGGAGGTATTTTTTGGTTTGCTCAAGAAGGTTGGTTCTGGTTCTCCTACTGACTGATGTCTCCCCCCCCCCGCCCCACACATATTACGGGTATGCCTTTCTCACCTGCCCGGACCCCACTCTTTCACTCCTGAATAATTCTCTCAAGCTGGGTATAGTCCCAAGTATATTTAAAAGTGCAGAAATCGTCCACATTTGAAAGAAACCTACTTCTGACCCTCTAGTCCTCAGCATATATTGTCCCATGTCCTTTTGCCCTACTTAGGTAAAATCTTAGAGGCTCATGTGGCAAATTGATTCAGCTCCTTCAGAGAACACTCCCACTTTCTTGAGTTTCATTAGGCAGGTTTTTGACCTGCATACTCAACAGAGTCAGATATTCTTACAGTTATGGACAAGCTCAGAGGGGGGGGGGTGCATGGGGGGCAGACAAGGGCATCACCCAGGCCCTAGTACTTCTTGATTTGTCAGCGGCATTTGACACGGTCGATCATGATCTCCTGGTTGACCATGTCAGTAATGCCGGGATCCAGGGTCTGGCAATGAAGTGGCTCTCTTCTTTTCTCAGCAACCGGCTTCAAGCGGTTTGCCTCCCCAGTTTTTCCATCAACGAAATGAAACTGACATGTGGGTTTCCCAATGGGCTCCTCCCTATCACCGCTTCTCTTCAATTTGTACTTACTATCCCTTGATCTGCTCCCTGAGAGAAAGAAAGGTTGGAACCTTTAACTACGCTGACGACCTTCAACTGGTATTTGATATCAACCACTCGGCATCTTCCGTGTTCAACTTCCAATCTACCGTGAATTTTCTCAGCGAATGGATGAATAGTAACCAACTTAAATTGAACCCTGGCAAAACTGAGCTGATCCTTACGGGTGTTCCAGCCAACCCGTGGAACTCCACCTTTTGGCCATTATTGGGAAATTCCCCACTCCCAGTAAGTTCTACCAAAAGTTTGGGTATTGTGATCAGCAATGATCAGTCCATGAAAGCTCAGATTGGCTCAGTAGTTCCCTCTTGATTCTTCCAATTGTGAAGAATTAGGAGGATCAGTAGATTTCTGACAATGGAAGCCCTGACTTTAGCTCTGGTAATCTCCTGTGTTGATTACGCCAATTCACTGTATGTAGGTATCCCAGCTTATCAATTACATCGCTTACAGCTGGTACAGAACCAAGCCGCCAGGTTGATGTTCCAAATTTGAATCTCCTCAGTCTTCTTTTATTTGTGCTTTATTTTGTAGACCTTCTTATCGCATGCCTACTTTCCCCCAGTTACTGAGCAAAATGATCTTCCATCAAGTCATTAATCATGCCAGAGTTACTGATCCTTGGGAAAATTACAATAAGGAACCAGATACAGATAATGACCCTGACCTGTAGCCTTCTAGACCCTCCCTACCTGATGATAACATTGGATACGCTCAACTCATTAACAGAGCTGCACAATATCACGGAGTGGAGCTCCATAAAGAGCCTCTGGAAGAGGATTACCTCTTTGAGACACTCACCTATTCTCAAACATCTAGTCACAATTTACCTATGCTAAAGGGCATGTTAAAGCACATGGATGAGGTCTTTAAAGACCCAGCGAGAGCTAGAATACTCGCACCCAGAGTAGACAAAAAATACAAACCCCCTCCTACAGACCCTACTTATATCAAATGTCAGTTGACTTTGGACTCTCTTGTAGTCTCTAACACTTGCAAAAGAGCTAACTCTCAAACGACAGGTGAGGCTCCCCCTCCTGACAAGGAGTTCAAACTCATTGATGACTCGGGTAAGAGAGTGGCTACACAGGCTGCAGATTATTGGCGCATTGCAAACGCTCAGGCTCTGCTAGCACACTATGATAGGGCTCATTATGATGAGTTAGAACAACTCATTCAACAGTTACCCGATCAATACAAAGCAAAAGCTAATGACCTTATCCAGGAAGGCAAACTTATCAGTAACACTTCCATTAAATGTGCACTCGATGCAGCAGACACAGCAGCTTGTGTAGTAAATACTAGCTTGCTACTGGGCAGACACGTTTGACTTAGAATGTCTGGATTTGAGCAGATGGTACAATCCTCCATACTAAACCAGCCTTTTGATAAGGAACATCTTTTTGGGCGAGCTGTAGATACCTTCCATGAAAAAGGACACTGAGGTTGCAAAATCTATGGGGGCTTACAATTACCAACCAACAGAGGGTAATTTCAATGCTCCTTTTACAGGCGTGGCTCAAAGACCGTGTCCACAGAAAATATCTCCTCCTCTTACTAGGGGAATAATCAATCCACCTCTTCCAGAGGCTATTTTCGAGGAAGTTATAGAGGGAACAATAATAGGGGAAGAGGCAAAGGCAACTCCACACGCACTTCCCCCGCAAAGAAACAGTGACTTCCCTCCACTACCCCCGATAATTCCATACTGTCGGGGGACGTCCCTCACAATATCTGCCTGTTTGGAATTCAATCACCTCAGTCAAGTGGGTACTACAAATTATCCAGTATGGTAACTGCCTGGAGCTTACCAGCACTCCCCCAACTATTCTTCCAAAACCACATATAATGTCACCGGAACATCTCACTCTCTTAAAATAAGAGGTTCTCTCTCCATTGGAAAAACATGAAATAAAACCAGTTCCATGTCCTCATCAAGGAACAGGAGTATACTCCCTGTACTTCCTAATCCCCAAAAAAGACGGCTCTCTCAGGCCTATATTAGACCTCAGACAGCTAAATCTCTACATTCAAACAGACCACTTTCACATGGTCACACTCCAACAGGTGCTTCCACTGCTTCAGCAAGGTGACTTTATATTTAAAGGATGCATACTTTCATATTCTCATCCAACCTGCTCATAGAAAATATCTCAGGTTCATGGTGGAAAGGATACACTATCAATTCAAAGTTCTCCCGTTCTGGGTAACTACAGCACCCACAGTCTTTACCAAGTGTATGGCAGTAGGCGCAGCTCACTTAAGAAGACAACACATTCACGTCTTACCTTAGTTTGACGATTGGCTAATAAAAGCCAAATTGCAACACAGCTGCCTTCGCCACACTCAAAGAACTGTTCAACTACTTCACAACTTGGGGTTCACTGTCAACCTCCCCAAGTCTCATATTCAGCCATCCAACACACAAGTGTATCTGGGAGCCACAATAGATACTTGCAAAGCTCTTGCATACCCAAATCCAGTCAGGATATGTAACATGTAAAATCTAATATCACAATTTCAACCTCAACACTCTCTACTAGCCCGAGAGTTCATGCAATTGATAGGAATGATGGCCTCCTGCATTCTAATCGTTCCAAATGCGCCCACTACAGGAATGCTTAGCACGTCAGTGGATCCAGGCTCAAGGAGAGTTAAGAGATCGAGTTTTGGAAGACAGCCGCACCCATCGCTCTCTGCAGTGGTGAAATGTACAAAACCTTTCCAAGGGACAGCCATTCCTCGACCCGGTTCCACAGATAATACTAACAGCAGACGCATCTCACTGGTTGGGGAGCGCAACTTCAAAAACACACCATTCAGGGCATGTGGACTGTACAACAAAATCAACTCCACATAAACCATCTAGAACTACTAGCAATATTTCTTGCTCTCAAAGCTTTTCAACTGAATCTAGTAGGCAACGCTGTCTTAGTTCCTACACACAACATGACAGCAATGTACTACATACAAAAACAGGGAGGGGACACACTCTGCAGAACACCTCCCAGGAGTAAACAACCAGATTGCAGATCAGTCGTCAATGGCAACAGATCCATGAATGGGAACTTAATCCTCAAGTTCTCCTCCCATTCTTCCAAATGTGGGGCAACCCAGAAATAGAACTGTTTGCCACACCCCTTAACGCAAAATGCCCAAGCTTCGCCTCCAGGCACCCACACCCATTATCCAAAGGCAATGCGATATGGATGAACTGGTCAGGAAAATTTGCTTCCGCTTTTCCACCTCTCCCGCTATTTCCGTTAGCGGGTTGGAAGCTCAAACAGCATTCCCTCCCTATCATCCTAGTTGCTCCAACATGGACTCGACAGCCATGGTTCACAACATTGTTGGAACTATCAGTAGTTCCTCACCAAAAACTAGACCTCTCATCTATGCTTCTCACTCGGAGCCATGGAGAGACAAGACACCCAGATCCCAGTCATCTTAACCTTGAGATCTGGCACCTGAAATCCTAGAGTTTGGCTACCTTAGCCTGCCGCAAGACTGCATGAACATCATTAAAGAGGCTGGGAACCCTACCACAAGAGAATGCTACGCAGCAAAATTGAAACGACTTGTAGTGTACTGTACTAACGATCAAATCAATCCACTAGATGCTTCAATCCAAAATATCATTTGTTACCTATTACACCTTTAGCATTCTAATTTGGCGTATACATCCGTACGCTTACATCTTGTTGCAATAGCTGCTTACTTACAAAACAGATAGCATTTATCTCTGTTTCAAGTACCCACTATCAAAGATTTTATGGAAGGACTCAAAAGAATCATTCCTCCTAGACTTCCACCTTCTCCACTGTGGAATCTCAATATAGTTCTCACTAGACTCATGGGTCCACCATTTGAACCTTTACACAAATGTGAACTACAGTTTCTCACATGGAAAGTAGCCTTCCTTATAGTCATCACATTTCTTAGAATCGTGGGTGAGCTTCAGTCACTAACTATACAAGAACCATTTTTACAAATACACCAAAATAAAGTGGTTTTTAGGATTAATCCCACGTTTTTACCCAAAGTTGTTTCTGCCTTTCATATCAATGAGTCTGTTAAGTTGACTGTATTCTTCGCTCAACCAGATTCAGTGGCAGAATGTGCTCTTAACACATTATATGCTAAAAGCTATACTATGTTCCATAGAAAAAACAAAACCTTTTAGGAAAACAAATCAACTTTTTGTTGCTTTTTCGCCACCGCATAAAGGCAATCCCATATCCAAAAGCAGGTATTGCACGGTAGATAGTTAAGTGCATTGAAATATACTACATTAAACTAACCGCACATTAACAGTTCCCACTAGAGCACACTCTACACGCAAACGAGGGGCTTCTATGGCATTATTAGGGACTAGACCCTTAGATGACATCTGCAAAGCTGCAACAAGGTCTACACCACACACATTAACAAAACACTATTGTGTAGATGTGTTAGCAAGACAGCAAGCTAGTGTGGGCCAGGCAGTTTTACGAACACTATTTCAAACCACTGTAACAGCTACAGGTTAGCCACAGCTTGGGAGATAACTGCTGAATAGTCTATGCTAAAGCATATGATCCACAGCTCATATGCCTCGAACGGAAAATGCTACTTACCCAGTATGCATCTGTTCTTGGCTGTAGAATTATATGCGCCCACCCGCCTCACCGGGTACCTCTAACTGTTGCAGTATTATCTTACTTAGATGCCATTATCACCCTTTATGGCAAAACAATCTAAGGATGGAGCCGATGCCCATGCGCACTATTTCCGAAGGGAGGAGTCACCAACCTCGTGACTACAAAGACTTCTTAGAGAAAAAGAAAGTGCAAACATCCGGACCCAACACTAGGTGGCGATGTATGCTAAAGCATATTATTCTACAGCTCTATATGCCAAGAACAGATGCATACTGGGTAAGTAGCATTTTCCTTTTACTTGACTTTAGAAGAAAAAATTCTGAGGGAACATTACACTCGGCACTTCATGTCACCCAGAACATGGTCCACAGCATCCACATCCCTCACTTGGGGTTTCATCATAATCCCCCTCAGGCGAAACAGGTTTGGTTATGTTAAGGAATTTATTGAGCGCATGTACACCAAATGGCTTCATGGCGCTGAGGGCCAGGGGAAGGCTGCCGAAGGAGAACAGCTAGGTCTTAAGCTGTTTCCTAAATTGTGCACAAGAAGTCAGACCTCAGCTCCACAGGGAGAGAGTTCCAAAATTGCGGGGCCAAGATCGCAAATCTTAATTCCTCATGTTTCTTACATTTGAAGGACGGAGTAGCCAGCAGATTCAGATGGGAGGAGCATAGCACTGGACCCTAGAGGAGATAAATGCTGACTGTTACCGGAGAGGGCTTTGAAGATAGTGCTTCCCAGCTTGAAAGCACAGCGTTTGGCCACAGGAAGCCAGTATAGGCTTTTCATTAGCGGTTTGACTTGGTGCCATTTGGGCTGTTGAGTACAATTCATCCCAAAGAGTAGATCTGCCAGTTCAACTGAGCTAGCACTCTCCCGTACGTCATGGGGCCAATAGCTAAAATCTCAGATTATGAGGATTCTGGCATGATTAATGACTTGATGGGAGATCATTTTGCTCAGTAACTGGGGGAAAGTAGGCATGCGATAAGAAGGTCTACAAAATAAAGCACAAATAAAAGAAGACTGAGGAGATTCAAATTTGGAACATCAACCTGGCGGCTTGGTTCTGTACCAGCTGTAAGCGATGTAATTGATAAGCTGGGATACCTACATACAGTGAATTGGCGTAATCAACACAGGAGATTACCAGAGCTAAAGTCATGGCTTCCATTGTCAGAAATCTACTGATCCTCCTAATTCTTCACAATTGGAAGAATCAAAAGGGGACTACTGAGCCAATCTGAGCTTTCATGGACAGATCATTGCTGATCACAATACCCAAACTTTTGGTAGAACTTACTGGGAGTGGGGAATTTCCCAATAATGGCCAAAAGGTGGAGTTCCACGGGTTGGCTGGCCCACCCGTAAGGATCAGCTCAGTTTTGCCAGGGTTCAATTTAAGTTGGTTACTATTCATCCATTCGCTGAGAAAATTCACGGTAGATTGGAAGTTGAACACGGAAGATGCCGAGTGGTTGATATCAAATACCAGTTGAAGGTCGTCAGCGTAGTTAAAGGTTCCAACCTTTCTTTCTCTCAGGGAGCAGATCAGGGATAGTAAGTACAAATTGAAGAGAAGCGGTGATAGGGAGGAGCCCTGGGGAACCCACATGTCAGTTTCATTTCGTTGATGGAAAAACTGGGGAGGCAAACCGCTTGAAGCCGGTTGCTGAGAAAAGAAGAGAGCCACTTCATTGCCAGACCCTGGATCCCGGCATTACTGACATGGTCAACCAGGAGATCATGATCGACCGTGCCGAATGCCGCTGACAAATCAAGAAGTACTAGGGCCTGGGTGATGCCCTTGTCTGCCCCCCATGCACCCCCCCCCCCCTCTGAGCTTGTCCATAACTGTAAGAATATCTGACTCTGCTGAGTATGCAGGTCAAAAACCTGCCTAATGAAACTCAAGAAAGTGGGAGTGTTCTCTGAAGGAGCTGAATCAATTTGCCACATGAGCCTCTAAGATTTTACCTAAGTAGGGCAAAAGGAGATGGGACAATATATGCTGAGGACTAGAGGGTCAGAAGTAGGTTTCTTTCAAATTTGGACGATTTCTGCACTTTTAAATATACTTGGGACTATACCCAGCTTGAGAGAATTATTCAGGAGTGAAAGAGTGGGGTCCGGGCAGGTGAGAAAGGCATACCCGTAATATGTGTGGGGCGGGGGGGGGGGGGGAGGGAGACATCAGTCAGTAGGAGAACCAGAACCAACCTTCTTGAGCAAACCAAAAAATACCTCCTGGGAGATCAAAGGGTTTTGATCAAGCAGAAGTGGATTTTTGCATATAAGCGGAGAGTATATGGGGGAGGTATATGTAGGGATGCTTGACTTAATAGTGGCAGTTTTTCTCAATAAGATAGGAGTTGAGAGAGTCACATAAGGATTGCGAAGGGACAGGTTTCACTTGACTCTATCTGGTTTGGAAAGCTCATCTACTATAGAGAAAATATCCTTGGGCTTGTTTGCTGAGTTCAGGATTTTCTTAGAAAAATAATCGGCTTTAGTTTGAAGAATAGCATTTTTATATTCTTTAAGCTGGGTTAGAAATATATGCTTCTTATCTGGAGAGTAGTGGCGTCTCCAGCGACGTTCTGCGTGTCTTAGAGAAAGTTTCTGTGCCTTTAAGTCGTCGGAGAACCAACGTTGTGTGTCATAAGGTCTCATGATTTTGGTTTTCTTAAGAGGAGCACCACTGTCACTAGCAGATTCAAGCCATGTCTTAATGATTTCAGCCTGATTGTGGAGAGACTCCTGTACTGACGGGCCGTGGCGGTTAATAGCGAGCAGGAATCGCCTGTGTTTGAACGTCTCCAGTTTCTTGCCATATGCTACTCTAATCGTTGGGGTTTGGATGAGTGAACACTGGAGAGAGTGAATGTAATAAAATGATGGTCCGACCACGTACAAGGAGAAATCAGTACCTTAGAGATCTTCGGGTTAGATGTCCAGACTTGGTCTAAAATGTGCCCTTTTATGTGGGTAGCTGCGCTCACATGCTGAGTACAATTCATCCCAAAGAGTAGATCTGCCAGTTCAACTGAGCTAGCACTCTCCCGTACGTCACGGGGCCAATAGTTAAAATCTCCGATTATGAGGATTCTGGAATGATTAATGACTAGATGGGAGATCATTTTGCTCAGTAACTGGGGGAAAGTAGGCATGTGATAAGAAGGTCTATAAAATAAAGCACAATTAAAAGAAGACGGAGGAGATTCAAATTTCAAAACTAGGCTGTCAACTGAGGGTAAGCCTGTGACCCCTAGTGAGGTGAACTAAAGTTTCTGGTAAATGACAGCTGCAACCCCTCTCCCTGCTTTGCCTGAGGTCCTATTTGCCTGAAGAATATAATAGCTATCCGGTACTGCTGCTAGAATATCAGGGGCAGACTCTTCAGTGAGCCACGTTTCAGTGAGGAGTATATACGGTTTGTCTGAATCTAAGAGCTGAAAAATTTTAGGCTGGTGTTTCGCCAGCGAGCGAGTGTTCAAATAGGTAACTGTAAGTCCCTTTAATTCCTGATGCTGGGGGGGGGGGTGCAAAATTTGGTGAGATCATTTGTTTGAGATGATCCTCCAGGCAGGAGGATTTTGGATAAATTTCTGGGTAGGTATCTCTATGTATTAGAATCCCCACCTTGTCCAATTTAGCCCGGGTGTTCGTGTCAATTGGCATGTTACCTTGCAGTTGTTTTAGCTCCTTAGCGGATTAACGGGAAAAAAGGGCATGGAGTGTAGCCCGTAGCCCAGGTCGGCTGCAGACGAGCTTGACTTTGGCGTGCCGGCAGCTGTCATTTAAGGCCAAGAGTGGAGCTAGACTCCTCCCCCCGCCCAACCTAGTAGGCTCTAGGGGTGAAACCGCCAGTCCGACAGCAAGGGAACAGGAAAAGTGCGATTAAGGCCGGAACAAGGTACAACAATTCAAATTCAATATTAAAAAGATTTAGCAGCGGGAAGTTAAAATCATATTCGTTTTTTAAAAATGAGCAGCAATTGGTAACACTCAAAGCGCGATTTGGTCAGAACGCACAGAGCAGCACTCATACCTAGACGAGGTGAGGAAAACAATTTTAGAATACAGCAGCAGACTCCAGTCACTCAGGAGAGCACATATTAGCGGAACTGCTTCATCACCACTGTATAGCGGTGCAAACACTGACACTCAGTAGACATATTCAAGAGAAAACCTTTGATACAATTATTTACTGACATGGGCAACCACTTAGCATAGTCAGATTTGCAGGAGCAGGTCAGAGCATGGTCTCCTCCACTCTGTGACTAGCCCATCTCAGAGCCTGCAAACGAGGAGCAGAGGCAGCAGAGCTGGTGTCATCATTGCATATTACATGCTGACATTACTAGTTTAACTCCCTCCCTCAGGTGGCACATCTCCTAAAGCAAACTGGCTCATCTACCATGATTTCTGTACAGCATCTGCCTGCTTTTTTACAGCGCAGCTGTGGTTTCCTAACAACATCTTGGGGACGTTCTGAAAGCTTCCCTGGGAATGTATTCTGCACATTCTTTACCGTTGGCTTTGTGTTTTGTAACTCACATTTGCTTGTTTTCTATTTGCTGGCTTTATTTGTTTTAGGTTGTCCAGCATGAGTACATCCCTCCGATCAAGCATATCCTGTTAACTGTATTCTTCCACTGCTCTCTTTCTCTAAACAGGCCTTTAAATCTTGTTCTTATCTTTTCACATTTACTGTGAGTTCAAAGATGGAAGTGAAATGTCAGGCCCTGTTGTTGAGGGGGGGTTTGGTGTTTACTTTTCTTTCTCTGACTTCAAATTGTGAGTATTTATGTGAAAATCCTGCAGGGTACCCATTGGAGAGGAGAGGCTGTAAGATGTTATTTTTTCTAGCACATACCAAAATGTAAGTGTCTGTAAATGAACTGTGCAAGTATTTCAGAATATATCAGGATTAGGAAAGCACAAATGAAGCACATGTTTTGTCATTCTGAAGTGTGGTGGATAAAAACAAATCAATACACTTGGTAATGACATTTTGACAAATTATTGTTGGTGTGCTGTACAGTTTAATCAGTAAAACTGTATGCATGTGGAAATGTAATGGCTGTTTCAATTGAAAATATGTTGTCCATTATGGCAGTGCAATACCACACCATGCATACTCCAACGTACGCCACTCTGCGACACTCCACTCTGACACTCCACTCCATGCTACTCCCCTCTGCGTTTCTAGTCTTTATTGAACTCTTCTCCACTCTGAGAGTCTACTCCACTCTGTCACTTTACTCCACTCTCTCCTCCACTCTGACACTCCACTCTACCGCCCTTCACTCTATGCCCTTCCCCTGTGCGCCCCGCCACTTTACACTCTTCTACTTTATGCCCCTCCAGGCCCTCCACTCTATCCCCTTCCACTTTAAGCCCTTCCACTCTACCCCCCTCCATTCTACTCCTCTCTACACCCCCCCATTCTACTCCCCTCTACACTCCTCTATTCTATGGCCCTCCACGATGCACCCCTTTAGGCGACAATGCACACAACACTCTACTATCCAGTGTACCTGTCCTCTATACTCCACTCTATACAACTCCACTCTGACTACTCCACTCTGACACTCTACTCCACTTTGACACTCTATGCCACTCAACTCCACGCTCCTCCACTCTACCAGATTCTACGCCACTTCACTCCGCCTTATGATACTCCACTCTACAATACTCCCCTCCACTGTGGTCCCCTCTCCTGTAGTCAACTCCCCACTCCTCCACACCCCTCCATGCTAAGACCCGCCACGATATGCCCCTCTATGCCATGATACACCATGACTCTCTATGCCATGAACCTCTACGCCACGACACTTTATGCTACAATACTCTACAACACTACTCTGACACTTTACTCTTCGAATCTTTACAACACTCTATTCGACACCACTGTTTTGTAAGCCATTCTACTCTACTCCACTCCACTCCACTCTAATCTACACCACTCTGACACTCTATGCCTCTTTATTCTAGGTGACTATTCCACTCTGGGCCCCTTCGTGCACCAGCCCTCCACAACACTTCACGCTACAACTCTCTATGCCACTTTACTTTGCTCTACGCTATTCTACTCCACTCTACTTTAAGACACTTTGCTCCACTCTATGCTACACCCCCCCTACACTATGACCTTCCACTCTACATCACTGTAATAAAATGATGGTCCGACCACGTACAAGGAGAAATCAGTACCTTAGAGATCTTCGGGTTAGATGTCCAGACTTGGTCTAAAATGTGCCCTTTTATGTGGGTAGCTGCGCTCACATGCGGAGTACAATTCATCCCAAAGAGTAGATCTGCCAGTTCAACTGAGCTAGCACTCTCCCGTACGTCACGGGGCCAATAGTTAAAATCTCCGATTATGAGGATTCTGGAATGATTAATGACTAGATGGGAGATCATTTTGCTCAGTAACTGGGGGAAAGTAGGCATGTGATAAGAAGGTCTATAAAATAAAGCACAATTAAAAGAAGACTGAGGAGATTCAAATTTCAAAACTAGGCTGTCAACTGAGGGTAAGCCTGTGACCCCTAGTGAGGTGAACTAAAGTTTCTGGTAAATGACAGCTGCAACCCCTCTCCCTGCTTTGCCTGAGGTCCTATTTGCCTGAAGATTATAATAGCTATCCGTGATATTGTGCAGCTCTGTTAATGAGTTGAGCGTATCCAATGTTATCATCAGGTAGGGAGGGTCTAGAAGGCTACAGGTCAGGGTCATTATCTGTATCTGGTTCCTTATTGTAATTTTCCCAAGGATCAGTAACTTTAGGTCTGTCCTGATCTTGTGGTATGTCCTGCTCCTCATCAGTATCCCCATCCACACCCCCATAATCCTCATCCTGAATGGTAGGTGAAAGTGGCGCGGTAGTGAATTTGATGGTGAAATAATCAAATTTGGATTAATAGGAGAAGAGGGCGGTGAAATGTAAGGTGGAGAAGGGTTAGTACCAAAGTCCTTTGTCTTAAGAGGTACAGAACAGTCCTCTGTGAGGTCCAGCTTCCGTTTTTTAGGAAGAGTGGCCTGAATATGCCCTGTTTTAGGGTTAATAACAAGTCTTTTTTGTTTTGGGTCCAAAGATGGCTAATTGGACTGAGGCTCTATGGGTGGAGTGTCCGTTTCTCTTTTTGCTGATTTTGGTGCCGAGAGATTCGGCTCTGGCGCCTTCAGTGTTGGAGTCTTTAGTGCTGCAAGTCTTTGTGTTTGGTGGGTTTGGGCTCCGATCCTTTCGGTGTAGAGGGTTTCGGTTCCGAGCCTTTTGATGCGGGGGATTTCGGCTTGGAGTCTTTTGTTGCAGAGGATTTCGGCTCTCAGTCTTTTGATGCCGAAGATTTCGGCTCAGAGTCTTTTTATGCAGAGGATTTTGGCTCCTAGCCTTTCGGTACGGAGGTGTTTGGCTCCGTACTTGTAGGTGTTGGGGATTTTGGTTCAGAACTTTTAGGTTGGAGACTTTATGTTCCAAAGTCTTCGGTGTCGAAGGTGTAGTTTGTGGCCCCCGTGGTGTGGTGACTGGTAGGGACTTGGACTTATGTTTTGGTGCAGAGGGTGTTGGTTTGGCACCGGAATGGGGCCGGCCCGAGCCGGAAGGCTTTTCTGTATAACATAATAAAACGTGTATTTGTAACGCGCACGTTCACCCGGAGGTATCTTGGCGCTGAATAACGGATGTTTTATTGTTACCCAACTCAAAGGTACTAATTTTATCGACCTCAGATGGATGAAAGGCTGAGTGGACCTGCTGGGATTTGAACCTGTGACCATGAGGTCAAACACAGGCCCCTGCAGTGGATGCCTTAGTCCACTGAGCCACCAGACCAGGCTGGAGGGAGGGCATTGGATACTTTTTGTCTGTGCCGACCTGAGCCCGAAGGCGGTACTGGAGCCTTTGTTTTATGTTAACTGGGTACACTGACCCGGAGTGATATGCTCTTCTTCCTCCTTGTTGGAGTCTGCTTCGGACACGGAGACCTGTTCTTCTTCCTCAGCTCCTTCGACTGAGTTTTGGATATCTGGATCTTCTCCGAAGATGTCCAGTACGGAGCCGCTGTGGTGTTGCATCTCGTGGCATTGAGCCCGACGATCACAAATATTTTTTTTCAATCGGAACGATCGACACGCTTCACAGTTCTTTTTGTTGTGTTCCGTGGATAAGTAGAGGTTGCAGACCTCGTGCAAATTGGTGCGTGGAAACTTAGCACAACACCCGGGACATAGTTTAAATGGAGTCTGTTCTATCGGCTGCTGGCGCGGTCGGCACTGGTAGGCCCAACGGCCCGCCTCGATTTTCCCGATCGCGTCAAATGGGGAACCGCGATAGAAGACAATACTGTCGAGGGTAGAGGATTGCGTGTCAAAGAAGTTAGAAAAAGACACCGAAATGGAACGTCGCAATACACATCCGAACCCGATGGTGGAAAAAAACAATCTAAGGATGGAGCAGATGCTCATTAGCACTATCACCAAAGGGAGGAATCACCTACCTCGTGACTAAAAAGACTTCTTTGAGAAAAACAAAGTGCAAACATCCGGACCCAACACTAGATGGCGATCTATGCTAAAGTATTTGATCTACAGCTCATATGCCTCGAACACAATGTTTATTGACTTCAACCTGGTACTAACCTGGATGAAAGGCCAATAGATTACATTTTGATTTGACAAGATGCTAATTACAATGTTTCATAATTTTATGAGATTGAAATTGAATATGCAAAGATGTAAATGAGTGAATAAATGAAAGGTTGAAGTAAATGGACATTGCTATTACTTGAATATGGAAGAGAAAACTCGGAGGAACATTACACTCAACACTTCTTCACATATTGCTTGCTTACCTTATGAGGTTATAGTTGGCCCTATTCTCTTGAAAGTGAAATTTCCTGTGCTTAAGAAAAAACATTCAATCGGATATTAGGTAGCAGGATAGAGTGTTAGGCCTTTTTTTTCGGTGTGATGCTATGGATGATGTTGTGGTGAGTATGCTGCTTGCTTCACTCAACACAAGTGATTTGCGAAGTCTGGCTCAAGATAGACACACTAGGTTAAGCGTTTCTACACTGATGGTGTATTAGGGTTGAGGTACTCAAGGTGTTTTTGCTTTACTGTGCTGGCTCTAATACCAAGGACATTGCATCTGAACTCCATTCAGATCACAAACTGGCACATGTGTAAGTATTTTCAACCTATAATACAATGATTATGGACATTCCATACTGTACTCTGAGACAGAGGCTGCGGAAATGATGGAAAATGTTGCCACTAGACTACAGGGTTGGGTCATAGACAGATATCACACAATGGGCACAGAAGGCCCAGCAGTGGACCTAGTTTCAGGGACAGACTGCTTCAGAAGCCAAGGCTACTCGAAAATAGTTTGACTGAGGTGCTGGCGGCTCACTCAGCCCGTGTTCAGGCCAAAGCTGCAATGGATTAACGACACTGGTGGATGACCATAATGGTTACTTCTGCTGCAACAAGGTCAACAAAATAGTATTGAAGAAAGCGGGGCGGATCCTGCTGCCTTCCTCAAACTAGAAGCTTCTTGGTATTTAAGAGAAAATGCCACCCATTTGGAAGATATACATGTATTTCTAAAATGTCTGCGGACTCAGATGTGTATTTCTGTGCCTTTCGGTGCCTCTACATGAGAAAAGAAAACAAACATTCCGCGGAAATGACAGCATGGCATGAGTGAAGGAAGCAATGAGATGGAAAAAGCCATCAGCGCTATTGCTCATTCTTGTCGCACATGATCTCTGACTGCGAAGATAGTCTCAATCTGTGATAGTACTGTAACTGAAGAGCTCGATATTCACAGAAATTATACTGGGTAGCGACACTGATGGCACTAAGTTTTCTTTCTTGGTTGAAACTAGAGCCACCATTAAAATCAAGATAGACAATACACCTGCCTAGTACAATCTCGCTTCATCCCACCAATATTAAAATTATTCCATAGGGATCCCATGGCACTATTCTGCAGGTGATGTTTTAAAACATCTAACTCATGATAGCATACATGATGAATTTGAGATATCTGTAGTGGCAGCTAATGCCGACACAGTGTCACAATTCTGCAATGGTCAGAATGTAGGCTGTCTCCTACAAGACATATGCTTCCTCACCAGTTTAAGACCTTTGAGGGCCCGATGCCACTAGATTGATTCTTGGAGTGTTCCATAGACTGAACAAGTTGAAAGGAAGGTAGATTATTGCGCGCATGGATGAAAATGTCAAGTCAGTGGTTCAACACTTGAGAGCCATTCCATTGAAGTAAATTTGTACAGCCACCAGTCTCACACCCAAAGATATACGCAATTTCCATCAAAGAAATTTTATGGGCACCTATTCTCTCAAAATGACATTAAACATGACCCTGACTAGTTAAAGGCCCTCAAGTCAGCACAAATACTGTCCTTTACTTTTTTCTGGGTATGGCCAACTACTGTGCCAGACACATCAGTGATTTCATCACCATCAGTGCTGCCCCGAGTGACCTGACTAAGACAGTTCAGGACATCTGATGGTGGTGTGAGTATAAGATCAGTTTTGCTTTCATAAGGCACTGCACTGCACTGCAAAGGCCAGTGGCTGACCTACTTTGACCAGCCTTTGTGCACGGAAATAATCATCAACCCTAACCCAGTCGCCTGACCATCATTCTGGCCCATGTGAAAGCAAAACGGACTGATGATTATGCCAACCACAGCCTCATGAAACTTGAAGAACAAAATCCTTACCTTTGATAATACGTTTTTGGTGGGTACTCAATAACCGCAGATACCTCAACTTTAGAATACCACTAGGCACCACACTGTACCCAAAGTATTTTACATCAGTGCTCCTGTCAACTAAAAGACAGCAACTTATGTCTTCATGTTGACTTTGTACTACCCCATAAATGACGAAGCACAGCTGAACATAAGAGACACCCTTGCACACTGACAACAGTTTCTTAATCTTTCTCCTCTGTGCCCCCAGATGTGCCTTGAACAAATTGCAGATAACGGTGTGCTAAATTCTAACTTGGGACTTTATAATGATGTCAAGGAGTACACTCCACAGAATGGGGACATGGGAGGGTAGCGAGGAATCTGCGTTTAGATAGTGTATCCACCAGAAAGAGCACTGTCAGATTAGTTCTTCTGATGGATTCTTCTAACTGCAGATTCTGCGACTTTAGCATAGACACCATGGCAGTACCTCCCATAGATGAGGAGGGTGCGAGGAGAGGAGACCAGAAATTGTTGGAGGACCGAGGTGACTGGACTGTCATGGAAGTAGTGTTTTGTTAAAGTGTGCACTGACACCTACGGAACAGAACCAGCTCAGGCCTTGCCAAAGACATTGTAGCAGCCTTTGTCCTTTGTCCTAGTGCAATGGGCTTTCAGGCCTACAGGGTGTTGCTTTTGGGCCAGTGTGTAAAAAGTTGGAGGCAGAGGGCTATTCATTTTGACAGGGTTCTTTTCTGCACCACCTTCCCTTTTTTAGCCCCAGAAAATCCTACAAAGAGTAGATCATCCACACAACGGTCTTCTGTGTGCTCAATGTAGACATTCAAAGTACGGTCCGGTTGAGGGAGCCTCTTCTTCTTAAAACATTGGCAGAGTGATAGATTGTCCGATGTAAAAAGGAGTCACAACTTTGGGTAAGAAGGCTGCCCTGTCTCCCAGCATTAATTTGGCTGGGTGTAGGGTAGTTGTACAGGGAGCATCTGCAGTTCACTCATGGGTTGATTGTAAGCAGGATAACTGTTTTAAATGTTAGTTGCCACAGTGAGCAGCTGTGCATCGGCTCAAAAGCAGTGCTCCTAAGAAATGTCAGCTTTAACTTCCAATTCAAGGAAACGTGAGTCACATCTTTACTAAAACGCATCACAACAGGTGATTTAAATATAGAAGATTGATTCAATAAAAACAAAAAAGGCAAAAAGGATAGATAACCCTTAATTATGCTCATTACAAGGCCTTGCAGGGCCAACAGTAGAACAAACAATAACAAATACAATGGTATGGCCTGCACAGGGTAGGTATGATTAGCACCACACTAGGCAACAAATTTGCTCCTGCCCTCAGCATACATGAACTTTTTTGAATGGTGTCAGGCTGCAAAAATGACAGAATATTTTTCGTGGCAGATTGAACAATTTTAAAAGCTGCCGCTCACTCTTCACACTTGGAGATGCAGGTTACAGAGATTTGTATGCCGGCCCCTACCCTGTTGGCAAGACAGGAGGACCTCCCAAAATGGTTCCCTGCTCAGAGGGCAAATGCTTATGCTCAGGAGATATGGTAACATATCATCCTGCCTCAGAATAGGGTGATTACAATGAATCGGGCTCAGTCCATCCTACTTTTTCTCAGAAATCGAGACAGGAGAGGGAGTGGTGGAACACATATAGGAAAGCCATTCGATTCCACTCATAATGTGTCTCCCAATTACTTTCCTGAAGGGAACTCCAGTTTGCAGTAGTTTTGACACTGCACGTTCAACAGCGGCAAACAAATCTAACAAATGCAAATTTCACTGATCGGAGATGTCCCTTGCAACCTAGGGACGGAGATGCCACTTGTGATCAACCAGTAAATTTCTGCTCAGCTCATCTACCATGGGACTCCAAGATCCTGCTAAATCTGGGCTACCTGCTAAATGATTGTCTACTAGCAAGATGTTCGTCTGGTCCATTCAGCTCCAGAGACAAAAGACTTCCTTGCACAGGATCCCGGACACCAATCTGACCAACTTCTTGCAGTAGCACATGACAGTCATGTTGCCTGTGAGCATTTGTACCAGTCTCCTATTGAGGGACGGCAAGATGCTCTCCAGCCCAGACTGTTCAGTAAAAAAAACAAGAACATCGATATGGAGTGACTCTCTGCTAGAGATTAGAGGACTTTGGTCACCACCGTTCCCAGGTCACCCCACACCAACCCAGCAGTGATGCATATGTCACAACTGTGAAGCCGGAGTGGGAAAAGAAAATTAGCCTTCAACAGGTCAGGCTGGTAATTGTCTCACAACATTCTGAGCCGTCTCGTGCAAGATCTGGATGGATTGGGAGAGGCCACCCTGATGATGGACCCATTGAAACCTCAAGCTCCGAGACTGTCTGATGAGATATGGATAGTTTGAGATAACCTGCTCCGGTGCTGAGCCCACCGAAACTGAAGGTTCTACTGTAGGCCCTCCATATGCCATCTGGAGCATGGGAAAAGGAGAATGCATGAGGCTAGGAACCCAGAACAATCCTCACAAAGGCCCAGAATTGAGTTTGAAACAGTCATACCATGACTGTCCTGTAATCGCTGTTGTGATGGAAAGTCCTTGAAAGACACACTGTCCAAGATTGTCTATTTAAGGGGAATCCCCTTCACGTGTGTAAGGTTAGTCTTCGGTACACAGATGGAAAAGCCCAGAGAAAATTCGGAGGAACATTACACTCAACACTTCTTCACATATTGCTTGCTTACCTTATGAGGTATAGTTGGCCCTATTCTCTTGAGAGTGAAATTTCCTGTGCTTAAGGAAAAACATTCAATCGGATATTAGGTAGCAGGATAGAGTGTTAGGCCTTTTTTTTCGGTGTGATGCTATGGATGATGTTGTGGTGAGTATGCTGCTTGCTTCACTCAACACAAGTGATTTGCGAAGTCTGGCTCAAGATAGACACACTAGGTTAAGCGTTTCTACACTGATGCTGTATTAGGGTTGAGGTACTCAAGGTGTTGAACAAGTTACTTACCTTCGGTAACGATATATCTGTAAGAAACAGTAGTTAGTATTAGATTCCTTACCTTAGAATATCCCCAGGCGTCAGTCTGGATCCGGAAACTTTTGCGTAGCAGTACCCCTGCGCGTCGGTAGGCGTCGTCTGCAGGCGTCCCCTGCGGCTCCGCGTCCGTCGTCGGCGTCGTGCGCCGTGATGACGTCGCTGGAGTATATAGACGCCGCCTCCGCGCGCTGACGTCAGTTCTTTGTACACAGCTTTTCCGCGCCAGAACACGCAGAGCCGTGTGAGAACCAACACTGGTGCCATTTGAAACTAGGGCCCTGAAAGGGATGTCCTTAACCCTAGGTATCAGTTCGCAGAACGGGGAGGATGGGTGGGGCGGTAAGGAATCTAATACTAACTACTGTTTCTTACAGATATATCGTTACCGAAGGTAAGTAACTTGTTCATCTGAAAGAAACAGGTTAGTATTAGATTCCTTACCTTAGAATAGATACCCCAGCAATACCAACCCCGGTGGTGGGTCTGCGAACCAATACAAACCTACACCAGAAAGTCCTGGAGGACCGAACGGCCAAAGAAGCCATCCCTCCGGACTTGACTGTCCAGGCAGTAGTGCCTCGCAAAGGTGTGCAGCGAGGCCCACGTAGCCGCCTGGCAAATGTCCTGCAAAGGGACTCCCCGGCCCAGGGCAGTAGTAGCCGCCGTGGCCCGAGTGGAATGGGCCCTCAGCCCAACAGGAGGCTCCTTCCGAGCCAAAGAGTAGCACGCTTTGATGCACAGAACGACCCACCGAGAGATGGTCCGTTTATGTACCGCCCGTCCCTTCTTCGCACCCACGTAGCCAACAAACAGTTGGTCATCCACCCGGAACTGGCGTGTGCGATCCATATAAAATGAAAGCGCACGTTTTGGGTCCAGACGATGGAGCCGCTCTTCATCCTTTGAAGGATGCGGAGGCGGGAAGAAGGAGGGTAAGGTGATGGACTGCCCGATGTGAAAAGCAGATACCACTTTGGGCAGGAAAGAAGGTCTAGTTCTCAGAACCACCTTGTCTGGATGAATGGACATGAAAGGAGGTTTGACAGAAAGAGCCTGGAGCTCACTCACTCTCCTGGCAGAGGTGATGGCAACCAGGAAGGCCGTCTTTAAAGTCAGGAGACGGAGAGGACAGGAATGAAGTGGCTCAAAGGGAGCGCACATCCAGAATGTCAGAACCAGGTTCAAGTCCCACTGAGGCATCACGAACGGAACTGGTGGATACATGTGCGTGATGCCCTTCAAGAATCTCGTTACAATAGGGGACTTGAACAAAGAAGGTTGATCAGGCAGCCTTAGAAAGGCCGAAAGGGCAGAAAGGTAGCCCTTGATAGTGCCCAGAGCAGAGCCCTGCTGGGCAAGAGAGAGAAGAAAGAGGAGAACCTCGGAAAGAGGGGCAGAGAGAGGGTCCACAGCCTTTGCTGTGCACCATGCCACAAATCTGTTCCACCGGCAGGCGTATACCGACTTTGTGGAGGGACGCCTGGCTGCCAGAATCACATCACAAACTTCAGGAGGCAAGTCAAATGGCCTCAACTGTCGCCGCTCAATCCCCACGCATGGAGGTGGAGACTGGACAGGTTCGGGTGGAGGACCGTCCCCTGCTGCTGCGACAGAAGGTCCTCCTGAAGGGGCAGGCGGATCGAGGGACCGACTGACATGCTGAGTAGCTCGGGATACCAGTACCTTCGAGCCCAGTCCGGAGCCACAAGGATAACATGGGCCCGGTCGCGCCTGATCTTCTTCAGCACTCTGGGCAGAAGTGGTATAGGCGGAAAGGCGTACAATAGACCGCAACTCCACTCGCGCCGAAAGGCGTCTCCGAGCGAGTGCCGTCTTGGAAACTCCAACGCGCAGAACTGATGACATTGCGCGTTCTCTTCTGTGGCGAATAGATCTAACCAAGGCTCTCCCCATTGCAGAAAGAGGCCTTTCGCCACGTCCGAGTTCAGACGCCATTCGTGATCCACCGAGCACTGACGGCTGAGTTCGTCCGCCCTGGCGTTCAGAGAACCTGCCAGGTGTTGAACCGTCAGAGTCACGCCCTGACGTTCCAGCCATTGCCAGAGACGCAGAGCCTCCTGGCAAAGGGTCCACGACCCCACTCCGCCCTGCTTGTTGCAGTACCACATGGCGGTGGTGTTGTCCGTGAACACCTGCACTACACTCCCGTTGACAAAGGGGAGGAATGCCTTCAGTGCTAGGCGAATCGCCCGCAGCTCCAACATGTTGATATGGAGCCGGGACTCCGCCGGAGACCAGATGCCTCTGATCTCCGCCTCTCCCAAGTGGCCTCCCCAGCCCTGGAGGGACGCGTCCGTCACAACTACGTGCTCCGGTTGGGGAAGGGAGAGGGATCTGCCTCTGACCCAATCGCGGTCCGTAAGCCACCACTGCAACTGTCTCGCAGTGCCCTCCGAGATCAGGACATGGTCGGATAGGTTGCCTTGATGCTGGGCCCACTGAAACTTCAGGTCCCACTGCAGAGCCCGCATCCGCCACCGGGCGTGATGCACCAGAAGGATGCAGGAAGCCATCAGCCCCAGCAGCCGCAGCGTCAACCTGACCGAAACCCGGGATAACGGCTGAAAGATGGGAATCAAAGCCTGTATATCCCGAACCCGCCGTTCCGGAGGATAAACCCGAAACTGCGCCGAGTCGAGAACCGCTCCGATGAAAAGGAGCTTTTGAGAGGGACACAGGTGTGATTTCGGCACATTGATGGAAAACCCCAGCTCGTGCAGGAGGTCTGCCGTCATCTGAAGGTGGTGGACGACTGTCTGGGGCGAGCCCGCCTTCAACAACCAGTCGTCGAGGTAGGGGAAGACTGAAACCCCTAACCGGCGCAGATGAGCTGCGACCACCGCCATCACTTTCGTGAACACCCGTGGGGCGCTTGTAAGGCCGAATGGGAGCACGATAAACTGAAAGTGCTCGTGGCCTACCGTGAACCACAGGTAACGCCGGTGGGCCGGCAGGACGGGGATGTGAAAATACGCATCCTGCAAGTCCAACGCCACCATCCAGTCTTGTGGGTCTAGAGCAGCCAAGACCTGAGCCAAAGTCAACATCTTGAACTTCTCCTTCCGGAGGAAGCCGTTGACGTTCCGTAGATCCAAGATAGGACGCAGGCCCCCCTTGTCCTTCTTGGGTACCAGAAAGTAGTGGGAGTAGCAACCACACACTACTTCTGGCCCAGGAACGCGCTCGATGGCCCCCTTGGCCAAGAGGGCCGTAACTTCCTCCTGCAGAAGTGTCAAGTGGTCCCCCGACACACGGTGGTTCTGCGGTGGCATGGCTGGAGGAGTGCTCTCGAAGGGGAGGGAGTAGCCCCTTCGGACGAGCTGCAGCACCCACCTGTCCGATGTGATGGTGCGCCAGCGGGAGTGGTGATGGCGAACCCTGCCACCCACTGGCGTCACATGGGCCTGAAAGCTCGGACTAGGAGGATTTGGAGGCTGATGCTGCGGGGGGAGGTGTGGCCTGACCTCGCCGTTGTCCCCGACCGCCACCACGGCGGAATCCACGGCCGCCACCGCGTTGAGAAGTATTCTGCGGTGCATGGCTGGCAGCACGTGTGGGACCGCCCCTCCCGTGGCCACGAAAGGAGCGAAACGAACCCGTCTGCTGGCGCTGGGTCGAGAGACCCAAGGACTTGGCTGTGACCCTGGAGTCCTTGAAGCGCTCCAGCGCGTGGTCCGCTTTGTCGCCAAACAAGCGACTACCATCGAACGGCATGTCCATCAAAGTATTTTGGACATCCGCCGAAAAGTTGGCGGATCTCAGCCAGGCGTGGCGACGAATCGCCACCGTCGTGGACATCGCTCTGCCCAGCGAGTCGGTCGTATCAAGACCACACCTGATGGAATATCGTGCCGCGTCTCGGCCTTCAATCATAGCCTTGCCGAGCTTCGCCCGCACCTCCGGCGGGCATTCTGGCAGACACTCCGCGACCGTATCCCACAGAGAGTGGGTGTAGCGGCCCAAGAGGCACGAGGTGTTGCAAGACCGCAGCCCCAAACTCAGGGACGAGAAGACCTTCTTCCCATACTAGTCGTACCTCTTTGATTCCCGGTCGGGCGGGGCCGACGGGAATGCGGTCTGGGAAGTAGAGGCCTGGATCACCAGACTCTCAGGGGTGGGATGGGTGGACAGGAACTTGGGGTCGTCCGGACACGGACGGTGGCGTCTGGTCACGTTCCTATCAACAGGCGAACCTGAAGCGGGCCTGGACCACGTGCCCAAAAGAACGTCTGTCAAGGCTTCATTGAACGGCAGCAGTGGCTCCTGTGGGCATGACTGCGGTTTGAAGACCTCAGTGAGGATGTTAGGCCTCACGACCGCGACGGGGAGCTCAAGGTGTAAGGCCTTGGCAGCCCTCATCAACACCACTGAATAAGCAGCCCCAGCCTCCGAAGCCACAGTAGGAGGCGAGACAAAGCCAGGGTTAGGAGAGTCGTCCAGACCACTGCCGTCACCCAAGTCACCTGTCCAGTCCACGTCGTACTGACACTCGCGTGACAGAGGGTCCTCAGACCCCTCCCAACCCTCTCCATAATCTGCATCCTCACCATATTCTGAGTCAATGATGTAGACCAGCTCCTCGGGGTCAATGGGCCCCATCGGCGCCGGACTCGGCGTCGGACGACGCCGGTCCGACTCCGCGTCCGGAGTAGGAGAGGGAATGGGGGTGGCGCCGCCCAGAGCCGGCGCCGGAGCCCCGACGCCGGCCGGAGCCGGCGTCGGAGTCCCGGCGCCGCGCGGAGGCGGCACCATGGGTTGCCCCGATGGAATCGGCGCCGGAGAGGCCGGCGGACCAGCCGGCGTCGACCCTGAAGGGCCCAGCGGGGCCGGAGCCGCCGGCGGCGTCGGGGCCGGAGCACCCGAACCGCTCGGGCCCCCAGACGGGACCACCGGGCCCGCAGGCGCCGTAGGCCCCGTCGGAGGAGACAGTGCCCTCATGGCCATGAGGAACTCCTCTATCTCCTCGCGCGACGCGCCTTGCCCAGGGACCGACGGGTATGGAGCAGGCAGCGTCGGCGACCCACGCGAGCCGCGGGGGTGGGGCCACCCGAACCCCCGGCCGCATCGCGCGAGCGTCGGGGGTAGTCGGGGGTACGATGACGACGCCCCGACTTCTTGTGTCTCTTTCCTGAGGAACCAGAGGAATGGTGACGACTCCCGGAGCGCTCGTGGTGGCTCCGCGACCGCTCCCTCGACCGCTCCATCGACCTCCAGCCGGACCGGGACCGCTCCTGACGCGGGGCCGACACCCGGAGCTCGAGTAGCTTGCGGGACCGCTCCCGTCTAGCCTTACTCGTCAAGGCCCGGCAGTCGACGCAGGATTCCACGTCGTGGTCCGCGCCCAGGCACCGGAGGCAGAGTCGGTGGTGGTCCGTGACCGACATCGTGCGGTCACACCCGTCACAATTCTTAAACCCGGGCATCCTACCGGCACCTTAGAGTTAGATATAATCAAAAACTTTGGTCAAAAGACCGGAGTACTGCTCTTCGGATCTGCGCTAACTGGCGCGGAAAAAAGAAGAACTGACGTCAGCGCGCGGAGGCGGCGTCTATATACTCCAGCGACGTCATCACGGCGCACGACGCCGACGACGGACGCGGAGCCGCAGGGGACGCCTGCAGACGACGCCTACCGACGCGCAGGGGTACTGCTACGCAAAAGTTTCCGGATCCAGACTGACGCCTGGGGATATTCTAAGGTAAGGAATCTAATACTAACCTGTTTCTTTCAGATTTTGCTTTACTATGCTGGCTCTAATACCAAGGACATTGCATCTGAACTCCATTCAGATCACAAACTGGCACATGTGTAAGTATTTTCAACCTATAATACAATGATTATGGACATTCCATACTGTACTCTGAGACAGAGGCTGCGGAAATGATGGAAAATGTTGCCACCAGACTACAGGGTTGGGTCATAGACAGATATCACACAATGGGCACAGAAGGCCCAGCAGTGGACCTAGTTTCAGGGACAGACTGCTTCAGAAGCCAAGGCTACTCGAAAATAGTTTGACTGAGGTGCTGGCGGCTCACTCAGCCCGTGTTCAGGCCAAAGCAGCAATGGATTAACGACACTGGTGGATGACCATAATGGTTACTTCTGCTGCAACAAGGTCAACAAAATAGCATTGAAGAAAGCGGGGCGGATCCTGCTGCCTTCCTCAAACTAGAAGCTTCTTGGCATTTAAGAGAAAATGCCACCCATTTGGAAGATATACATGTATTTCTAAAATGTCTGCGGACTCAGATGTGTATTTCTGTGCCTTTCGGTGCCTCTACATGAGAAAAGAAAACAAACATTCCGCGGAAATGACAGCATGGCATGAGTGAAGGAAGCAATGAGATGGAAAAAGCCATCAGCGCTATTGCACATTCTTGTCGCACATGATCTCTGACTGCGAAGATAGTCTCAATCTGTGATAGTACTGTAACTGAAGAGCTCGATATTCACAGAAATTATACTGGGTAGCGACACTGATGGCACTAAGTTTTCTTTCTTGGTTGAAACTAGAGCCACCATTAAAATAAAGATAGACAATACACCTGCCTAGCACAATCTCGCTTCATCCCACCAATATTAAAATTATTTCTTAGGGATCCCATGGCACTATTCTGTAGGTGATGTTTTAAAACATCTAACTCATGATAGCATACATGATGAATTTGAGATATCTGTAGTGGCAGCTAATGCTGACACAGTGTCACAATTCTGCAATGGTCAGAATGTAGGCTGTCTCCTACAAGACATATGCTTCCTCACCAGTTTAAGACCTTTGAGGGCCCGATGCCACTAGATTGATTCTTGGAGTGTTCCATAGACTGAACAAGTTGAAAGGAAGGTAGATTATTGCGCGCATGGATGAAAATGTTAAGTCAGTGGTTCAACACTTGAGAGCCATTCCATTGAAGTAAATTTGTACAGCCACCAGTCTCACACCCAAAGATATACGCAATTTCCATCAAAGAAATTTTATGGGCACCTATTCTCTCAAAATTACATTAAACATGACCCTGACTAGTTAAAGGCCCTCAAGTCAGCACAAATACCGAATACCATCTCTGTCCTTTACTTTTTTCTGTAAATCGAGACAGGAGAGGGAGTGGTGGAACACATATAGGAAAGCCATTCGATTCCACTCATAATGTGTCTCCCAATTACTTTCCTGAAGGGAACTCCAGTTTGCAGTAGTTTTGACACTGCACATTCGTCAGCGGCAAACAAATCTAACAAATGCAAATTTCACTGATCGGAGATGTCCCTTGCAACCTAGGGACGGAGATGCCACTTGTGATCAACCAGTAAATTTCTGCTCAGCTCATCTACCATGGGACTCCAAGATCCTGCTAAATCTGGGCTACCTGCTAAATGATTGTCTACTAGCAAGATGTTCGTCTGGTCCATTCAGCTCCAGAGACAAAAGACTTCCTTGCACAGGATCCCGGACACCAATCTGACCAACTTCTTTCAGTAGCACATGACAGTCATGTTGCCTGTGAGCATTTGTACCAGTCTCCTATTGAGGGACGGCAAGAATGCTCTCCAGCCCAGACTGTTCAGTAAAAAAAACAAGAACATCGATATGGAGTGTGACTCTGCTAGAGATTAGAGGACTTTGGTCACCACCGTTCCCAGGTCACCCCACACCAACCCAGCAGTGATGCATATGTCACAACTGTGAAGCCGGAGTGGGAAAAGAAAATTAGCCTTCAACAGGTCAGGCTGGTAATTGTCTCACAACATTCTGAGCCGTCTCGTGCAAGATCTGGATGGATTGGGAGAGGCCACCCTGATGATGGACCCATTGAAACCTCAAGCTCCGAGACTGTCTGATGAGATATGGATAGTTTGAGATAACCTGCTCCGGTGCTGAGCCCACTGAAACTGAAGGTTCTACTGTAGGCCCTCCATATGCCATCTGGAGCATGGGAAAAGGAGAATGCATGAGGCTAGGAACCCAGAACAATCCTCACAAAGGACCAGAATTGAGTTTGAAACAGTCATACCATGACTGTCCTGTAATCGCTGTTGTGATGGAAAGTCCTTGAAAGACACACTGTCCAAGATTGTCTATTTAAGGGGAATCCCCTTCACGTGTGTAAGGTTAGTCTTCGGTACACAGATGGAAAAGCCCAGAGATGATAGAAGGTCAACTGTCATCTGAAGATGGTCCACACTGACTTTGGCATGCTTGCTTTGAGTAGCCAGTCGGCAAGGTACAGGACCTTTGATGATGAGCTGTGACCATTGCCATACTGAGGTGAGAATGAACAGTAACACCACGAAGTGTTCTTGACTAAACCTCGAACAACAGGTAGTGTCTATTGGACAGGAGGATGAGCATATGAAAATATGTATCCTATAAGAAGGCATTCAGAGGTTGGGGTGTAGAATGGGTCAGAGGCTGCCATCCTTTTTGGGTATGAGGAAGTAGTGAGAATTCAACCCATCATCTTTCTGCCTCAGGAACCCTCTTATTGACATTTTTGGCCAGGAGGATGATATTCTGTATCAAAACTTTGGATGGTCTGGTAAAACTCATCCCAGTATGGGGGGGGGGTGTGAGTGGGTAAAACAAACTGTAGGGTGTAGCCCATCTGAACTAGGAAACAAAGGATTTTAAACTTGAGCGGAAAATCAAACCATGCTCCCTACCGGATGGCTGGGTATCTGGAAGGATAAATCAGAGAGGCTTGGTGGTCACTGCAGAAGGGGGAGAAAAATGAAGAATACTGCTCTTGTTGATGTGAACAGCTCCGAACACTATCACTGTCCCTGGAGCAGCGAGAACTCTGGGCGGGTTGTTGAACTGGCTGAGACTATTGCTGCTGTATGAGAGGCCTTGTGAGTAACCTTTCAACTACATATATTCTAGATAAATAAATATTCTTTATTAGGTTACAAGACATAAAAGACACAAAATCATACAAATTGTAGACATAAGATATGAAAAAGATAGAGCCCACGGCCCTTAACTGTACATAATGTTATAGTCAGTAAACAGTCTCCATCAATATTATTCACAATTAAAACACGACATAAAACATTTTGCAGTTCAACAGTCGGCATAGTAAAGACATATGTTGGATTCATAGGCTTGTGTGTACAATACATAATTTCAATGAAGAGCATGTGCAATCAAGATGCAACCCGTGCAAACCAAACAAAGTACTACTAGAATCATTAAGTGAAATCGATATTCCATTCATAGAGAGCTATGCTAAGACTAAAAAGCGTAGGGGCTTTTATATCCCCATGCGCTTGCAAGGCTTAAAAGAAGCTGCAATATGCTTATAAACTGTAAGTCACTCTATTTCTATTCGTAATATTTGCTTGAGGCCTATGTAGCTAAGATATACAGTGCTTAGGCTCAAAAGTACATGTGCAGTGAAAAGTATGCCGTCTGAAAATGCTTGTGATGCAATAAAAAACCAGGAGGGCAATAGGAGCTGTTATTTTCCCACGATCTTACGCAACTTGATAGAAGCTGCATTATACCTGTAGACTGTATGACACACCATGTCTGTTTGAAGTCATTGTAAGTATAACAGAGCAAGTCTTCATTGTTTGATATTTAAACTCCTGTGCAGAGGATCAAGTAAAGCCTTCCTGATCTTGTCATACAGGCCACAAAAAAAGAAAAAATGCAGCTGCAAGTGAACGGAGTTCTAATCGCATGGGCACTCTATGAGGTCCTGGTCACAGCTGGCTGTTGAGGGGTAGGCATCCAGCAAATGAGACATATTAAGACAAAATCGTACAAAATAGTACCGGTATGAACTAGGAATAGTGAGCGAATACGGTTCAATATGTCAGGTCATTACCAACATGCCATATGACCTAAATGACCGCTTGCCCCTTCTCCCTTTTTCTGAACGTGTAACTCATCCATTTTGTTTCGACCATAGCTTTCATGTGCCTTAAAATACTTGAGGGGTTATTGAAAAGTTCTTGTCTCCCTATCAATTGGAATTTAGCTGTGACATTTTGCAGCCACAGAATGTTACCTGCCTTGTCTAACTTCAGACAGTCATTAATGACCACTTTGATCATTGCGGCTTCCGGTCGGTTCCAAATGGAGACCCATAGCATAAGTGGGGCTAACAGAACAATGTCTCTCACATTGGTGAGACCCAATTCTTCGTGACATATAGATGCTGGTAAAGACCTGGGTAATCATAGCAGTTTGCGTACAAATTTGTTTTCAGCAACCTGCAATAATGTTGGCTCCTGAGTTCCCCGGATACCTGTCTCACAGATGGCTGCTGAAACGCATCTGGCCTTTTATATATTGAGCAGTGCACTCGTAGGAGAAGATCCTAGCTTTTTTACCAACTTGTAAATAGCAGCCAAATCTTGTTCAAATTGTGTGTATCTAACCTGGCCAAGATTTTTCCAGTTACATTCACTATCAAAAGGTAGCACCAGATACATAAACGTATTCACAGTCTGTAGTTTAGTGCCTTGAATATAGAATGGTCTCACCTTCCCCTTGGGGCAGCCACAAACCATGGTGAAAGACTTTGATTTGTTAGTTTGCAGCCCTAGGGAACCCACACAGCGCTAGAGTCCCACACCTGTTCTCAACATGAAAACGCAGCAATCTGGGTACATTAATACAGGAATAGCTTTTGACCCTGCCCTTGGTGGATCTGCCACAATCTCTCCTAGATGTTTCTCCAAATCATTGATGTAAATACTAAACAAAAATGGGGCAATGACACAGCCTTGACGTACTCCCTTCCAGATATTAATTGAAGGGGTACATTCACCATAGGGGCCTTACCTAACACACCCCACTACAACCTCTTGAAGTTGGTTTAGGACATACACTATCCCCACCTTCACACCCAGGTCCAGCAATATGGACCAGAGTTTGCGGCTGTCAACATTATCGAATGCTGAATATAGATCCATGAAGGCAAGTTATAGTTGTCCCGTCTTTGACCTTACATACTTACTATGCATGAGAAGGAGATTCAGACATTGGCCGATCGTGCCTAGTTCCCTCCTAAAGCTGTACTGGGCAGGGGTTAAGATGACTTTGTCAATTGCCCAAGTCTTCAAAGGCTCCAGTATAATCTTGCCCAACACTTTCACTGAACTGTCTATAATCGGAATTGGGCAGTAACATTTGGGGTCCCTTCTATCGCCCTTTTTAAATGTGGGCACTATGATGGCATTTGACCTCTGTGTTATTCTCAAAAAGGTCAATTGTCACCCCATCAGGCCCTGGTGCTTTACTATTTGAGCATCTAGGCACAGGTAAGATGACCTGTGCCTAGATCCCTAGATCCAAATTTAGGTTAACGGTCAGTGGACTGCTATTATGGCCACTTGCAAAGTATTGGGAATTTACCACTTTCTAGAAAATGTTTGTGTCTTTTCCTCGCTAGCCCTCCCCAGCTGCTCCCAGGCTTTCTTTCTCATGGTGGCTTTCCTACCTCAAGCATGGCCTTGTAAGAGCATCTACAAGATAGTATAATCTCCGTGTCCATTGGGGGGTGTCGGGGGGGGGGGGGGAGTCTTTCAGTGCTTTCTTTAGTGGTTTGTGTGCTCTAGAACATGGGCTATCAAACCACATGATCGACTTTATCGGGTGGTGAGGTGGAGGAGTTGTTAACAACTCAGAGATTCGCCTATATAATCCTCAGTATCCCTCCACGATGTTTAAAGGGTAAGCTTCGGAATCCAAACAGGTTGCTATTTCATTCTCACAGCTCCTCATCAGTTGTCTCAAAGGATCCCTCGTATCAACCTCCATTCACTTGCGCCTGAGTCCCTGATTTTTAGAACAGTCTGCACTGGGGGCAATATGAGTAGGTGCGGGGGTTGTTAATCTCAAATTTAAGAAAATGGCTTGTGATCACTCTTATCACACGGTAAAATAGCGTAATTGACAATTTTCGCTATTATCTCCATTGGGACTGCAATAAAATCAATGAGACTGTCAGAGCCTCTCCCTATAAATGAAACTTGTCTGTCAGTGACATCACTTGCCAAATCAATGGTAAGCAGTAGGTAATGGCTTAACCAAAGGGTGTTTAGTGCAGTGACACAAGAGCTAGGATGAACGTGTGAGAGATCTGGTGAATCAGCCTCCCACAATCTGCATAAAAGATTACTAGTGAAATCGACATAACCTTGGGTAAAAATAACCCCCTCCCCAAAATACATGGAAATCCCCTGATGTGTTTCCTACAAATTTGAGAGCGGAATCTAGCGAGTCTATAATTTCACTGTCGTTTGGATCAAAGTTATTATTGTAAAAGTAGATCAGGATCACAGGGCAAATCTGTAACGGTATACATTATTTTGCAGGAAAAAGTCGCTCTAATTAGAGTCAATAAACCGCCACCATTATAACCATGCAACGCGGAAACCGCTGGAGTTGAAATGGCATAGCACCCATTCAAAAATATATGATCACATGTCTACGTCTCTTGGAGACAGATTATCTGATATTCTGTAATGATATTTAGCCATATTGGATCTTGTAGTTTATGTACAATCTGTGCAATTTTCCAGAATAAAACCTATGTGTCCGACCCTCTTATAGAAACATGTGTATCTATTATCTTGAGATCAGCAGCAGTTTGGGTATGAAGGCAATAATACTAAACAGGTCCTCATCACTCTGCTCACGATTACCAGCTATCCAGTCAATCAACATCTGCAAGTGCTGAGACGCAATTATAGGTTCGTACTAAAAAAGCACTAAAAAAGTAGCGGCCTGATGATTACCCAGAGTTGGCCTCACAGCAGTTATCTGGTGATAGCAATGTGTTAGGTCTGATAGGGAGTACGGAGGATTGAGATACACTTGTATTGCCAACATGGCAGCTTTCAAGTGGAACTGGTTTAGAATTTGTTTCCGAGAGAACAGATGGCATTGAAACAGTTGGAGTGCGATGTGATATTTGCTTGGGGGCAGTCTTGTTTAATAACTCATTAGTTTGACCAGTTTGAACCCCGGATAATACCCTCTGGGATTACACCAATTTGTTTTTGTTCAGCTAGCTGGTCCTCGTTTCTGTTAGTATAGAACAACCCCCAACCTCCCCCCCCGCAGTTAGCTTGCTGGTGCTTTTAGCAGAGAGATCAGTTAGTTGCCCTTTAATATAATACAGAGTTAGTTCAATCCCATTTAAAGACAAAGTACTGGATTAAAAAACTTGTGCTGTGGTAGAATAGCCAGGATTGACCAGCCCAGTGGAAGTCCTTATCGAATGCTTCCCCTACAGCAGTCATATTTGATTGAGTTATAACAGCAGGAGGTTTTCTAAAGCCCAAATTGGTTTGTTTTTTAATATGTCTTTGCCTTTTGTTGGGCACAGATCCAGTTGGTGTTGATTCAGGACATGTCTCATTCTCAGTTGTACGTGTGATCCCAAACACACTGATAAATATACATGGATTACTTGCGCCCTTGCCACCACCAGAAGGCAGTTGGCCCAACTACTTGCTCGATCTCCGCCTCTCTGGAAGGCCTTGTTCGTTCGCTGTATTAAGACTAATAGGCATGGAAGTGTCTGTTGCAGTGTCTCTACCTGTACAGGCCAGAGCTAAAACATTTTTTGTGGCATCCAATCCCTCCTCCACAATACCAATTTCATTGTTAATGGCTGGGTGTCGCTTCTTACTTGCCATACCAGAAACAATTGATGTGTCAGATTTTTCTCATACCCATGGCAGTAGCTCCAGCGGGGTTTTCCACGGGCTCAAAACTTGGCCCCAGCGCAGCCCGCATGTGTCCCATGCAGCGGGAGTGCTGGAAGCCCTTTATGTGCCCGTTGCCGCACTGAGGGCAGACAGGCGGCTCCGGCCGCAAAAAACACTGGAGCTCTTAGTCCTGTGCGATGAGAATGGAATCCCGTGCAGCGGGAGTGCTGGAAGTCCTTTATGCACCCGTTGGTGCACTGAAAGCAGGCAGGTGGCTACGGCCACAAAGAACACTGGTACCTGTAGTCACAGGTGATGAGAAGGGAGTTAACTTTATGTATTGCTGTTGAAACTGGCAAGCGAGCAATAGCAACTCTAGGTAGCGGGCTATGGAGTGATTGTTTTTAAATCACTCTAAGATCTCGTTAGGGTTGTCAGAAAAAGACTAGAGTCATCAAAGGGCATGTCAATCAGAGACACCTGGATATCCCCCAAAAACCTTGTTACACACATTTAACAAAGACACCGCTATATTGGTGACCATGGTATGACCCACACAGTCTAAAGTGTCAAGACCAGCAGGTAACACACACATCAGGGCATCCGACCTATCTTGGACGCTTTATGTAAATGTTGCCCCGAGGCCCTTTGGAATGGCTTACAATTTGTTGATTATCTTCTACAGTATGAGTGTACCTACCCAGAATGTAGACCACATTCAGAGCACAAAAGGCCATACTAGTTGAGGAGAACAACTTATTTCTAAACGTGTCAATACGCTTAGAATCCCTGTCCAGATGAGTAGAAGGAAAGGCATTTGGTTTGACCATACTCGTTGACGCCTGCACTGCAAGACTTTCTGGAGTTGGGACTGAGTAAGAAATGTACAGTCACAAAGGGTTGGCCTATGCTGCCAAGCCACAGGTCAAATGACTGAAGGGGCTAAGCACATCATCATCCAAATGGCCCCAAAGTGCCTCACCGAAGGGCAATAGAGGCAATGTAGTGGCCGGCCATGAAAAAGAATTTCAGTAAGTAGGTTGGGTTTTGTTTCTACAGTGGGAGGTTGTAGGTCACACAGGCAATTTCTGGAGTGTTGTCCAACACACTCATATTCTGTATGTCCAAACAGTGCCCTGCATCATATATCAAAATGAGGGCTTAATAACAACATTATCATCATGGGAAATATGGTACAACTAATGGAATGCATGCAATTCCGTTACAATCAGGGCCCTCACCTCTTGCAGTACTGGCATCTTGAAATATCCTGTAGATTAGAATACTGCAGTGACCTGGGGAGGTTTGTATACTTCACGTTACATATGTTTTATGTTTGTGCCACAGCAAAACTAATCAGTTTTTTATTTATAAGTTTAGACACCAAAGAGAATAATTGAAGAATAGGTTACTTCCACCTGGACATAAGCTCCAATGTAATATGAGGACGAGTGGTGAAGCACTCGATAGATGGCCTGGTTCAGTTTACCAATACTGTCTTGGCCTCGTTTATGCAACAAATATCAGTTTGCATGGCTCTTTCTTCCCTTTGGCAAGGACGTTTGTGACCAGTTAAAACGGAAGAAAAACATATGCAGAAGTTCATTGAAATGCTCTAATCCCCACCCTTAATGGTAATGGCTGCTGGCACAGAGATGGTATTTTCTGTTCTTCCAAGTTGCAAGAATGTCCAGCGAGGGATGATCACATTTCACAATTGTTAACTTAGCCGGTGTGGAACTCACACTCATCCAAGTCATGACATTTTGAGAGAGTTAAACTGAGGGCATCTGCCTAATCATTGGGAGAACTCTGCAGATGTCCTACCATCACAGGTGGCTGCTGCTGGATATCACTGGCCCCACAGCTGTTGAGCTTTGTCTAACAGGATGCATAGTTTCGTTCCACCAAGTTTGGCAATTTAAACTATCAATGTAGACCCAGCAAATAGCAAATAACTCCAAGACACTGAAGTGAAGACTCTAAGCTACCAACCATTTTGATTTTCTCACTAAGTCCTGCATGTGAACTTCCCATCTGCCCACTGACATGTCCGATGTTATTGTCATTTGATTTTGAGGGAGCGTAAATAGAACACCTTCAAAAGATTATATGGTATTCTCCACTGCAATAATGTTTGTTTCAGACAGCGAGTAACAGTGACTTAGTCTTCGCATGAATCTTTGGCCTGCAGCCATTCATGCTGTAATTGTTAACAGTATTTCTATAGCGCATTACTTCCCGGAGGCGTCTAAGCACTATTCAATTCCGGCTAGGCATTTCACTAGGTCCGAAAAAGGCTATTGGGATCTGAACAGCCAGGATTTACCTCTTTCTTGAAAGCTAGAAGACTGGATATTGTTTTCATGGAGAGAGGCAGTGTGTTCCACGCTTTAGCTGCTCCAGCACTATGCTCTCCCCCCGTACTTTTTGTATCTTGGTAGTATTAATAAATTAGCAGACCATGATCGAAGATTTTTGACAGGGAGATATCGTTTGAAACTCTGGTTCAGGGATTTGGGGCAAAGATTATGGAATACTTTGTAAAGTAAACATAGTATCTTAAAAGTTATGCTTTGTTTAACTGGAAGCCAGTGCAAACTTTAATTCTTGAGGCACTGAGCAATTTTGGAGAATATTCAACAAGAAGCCTGGCTGCCGCATTTTGTAAAAGCTGAAGTTTATTGATATTATACTTGAGAGTAGTCAGAAGCAGACTATTGCAATGGTCAATCTTGGACAAAATTAGCAATGTTACTAATGTCTTTTGAAGTTTATATGGTATAAAAGGGAAAACCTTTTTAATTATTCGGAGTGTAAAAAGTAGAAGTGAGTTTATTTACCTGATCAGCAAAATTGAGTTGGTTATCGATAATCACCCCCAGGTTTCAAACCTTTTCCACTGGGGGGGATAGGGGCCATAATGCCAGTCAGACTGATGGCCCCCAGAAAGAGGAATGTGGTCCTAAAAGTAAAACTTATGTTTTTGCTGCATTTAATTTAGAGCAGTTACTGTCCATCCAGTTATGGATAGCCAGCATGCAATCATGAAATCTGGGCTCTATGCTTATATCGTTCTTACCTATAGAGACGAGAATTAGAATATCATCGGCATAGGTTGTAAGAGAGAACCCAAAGCTTCTTATCAAATTTCCTAGTAGGGAAACATAGATATTAAAAAGGGTAGGGTTCTGTGAGGTCCCCTGCGGAAAGAGACAAAATTCTCCAGTTATACTATTTGCTCCTGATCCGTTAAGTAGGATATTAGCAGGTCCCATGCTAGATCAGTGACCCTGCAGGTTGCACGCCGTGCTAACAGTAAGTCATGGCTGATTGTATCAAAGGCAGCTGAGAGATCAAGCAGAACAAAGGCTGTCCCCTTTCCTTGATCTATAATCTGCCTGATCTCTTCGGTTGCCTTGATCAGTGCTGTCTCAGTGCTATGGCGTTTCAGAAAGCCGAATTGTGTTGTGTCCAACAATTTATTTGATTCAATGAAAGTTATCAGCTGTTCAAAACATTTTCGGCTATTTTGGCTGGTAGTGGAAGGAGGGAGATTGATCGATAGTTTAAGGAATCCTTTTGGTCCAATGAGGCTTTTTTTAGTAAGGGGATCAGTACATCTTTCTTACAAATATTTCGGAATACCCCGGTTTTACACATGGTTTGAAAGATGAGCATTAATTTGGGTGAAGAAACTTCTGCTACCAGTTGAAGTAGGTTAGGTGGGCAGGGGTCGTATGGGGAACCTGAAGTAGCATTTTTCAGTAATTTTATCGAATCCTCATTTGATGGAGCAGTAAATTATTTGAGGATTTTAGTTGCCTCTAACAGCTGACTAACTCCCGCTGGATGGTCAAATAAAGAGCATGCAACAAGGGATCCGTAAAATGTATGAAGGCATTTGTCCTGCAAGTGGCTTTTACTGTCTGAATGAAACTGAGTCACAGTTGAAACTGGCTGTGGCTAGGACCATCAATTACGCACTCAATGTGGGAGAAGGGAATGCTTTACCTAGAGTAATGCTGAGAAAAGTACCTAAGAAGGTTAGGAAAGTGCTCAGCGTAGGAAGGATTTTGCCTTGTTCAAGGCAGGCATAGGATATGATGAGTTTTCTCTTTCCTTTGGTGTTGAACCTTTTATCCACCAACTGGAATATGGAAAAACCTGGCTACCTTTTTCCTGTAGATGTGCTGCCACAGACACTTCTGAAGACTCTTGGGGCCAACCTAAAGCTGAATGAAAGTGCAACATACTGAAAACACTGTCCATCCAAGGAAATCACAGATACAGGCTTTCATTCTCAAGAAAGGAAATAAAGAAGTGAGTATGTAGACGGTCTAAGGGCTTCAGGAATTTCCATTTTTGAGGCATCAGAAGCACATCCTTAAGTGTGATCATTATAACGAGCTGGGTCTTCCACAACTTATTAAGATCCCAGTCTCCCATCTTCTATTTGATTAAGGACCTTGAATAAAAGCCCTAATTGTGTTGGTTCTTCTTTACTTTCTAGAAAGCACCCTGGATCAGAAGACTGAGGTTTTTATCTGGCAACTGGTCCAGTTGGTGAAGACATTCTCAGATTGATGGGTGGTCAGCATATGCCCTCAATGGACCGTCTGGAATCAACACTCCCCACCCTCTCCCTACAACAATGTGAAAGATGGGGGTGGCAGGAAATCAGGATCTTTTGTTTGGATCTTATCCTCAGGAGCATGATGAACCCTGTTGCTTTTCTGGTCCGGTCTTTGTGTCTGTAACAGTATTTGTCGCTTAGAAATGTTGTAAGACTTTTTTGGGCAGGAGTGGAAGGTACTAATATCCCTATGCATTTGTTTACTATATTGACCTAAAACAGTCAGTGGATTTGCCGCTTCAATGAAAGTTTGCTGCCATGGAACTCCCTCTTTTCCCTAATGTGTCAATACATAATCCATCCCAATCAGCAGGAATAGAGGTAGGCATGACTAGATTGCGTTATCTCCTTTGAGTCACTGCAGTAATTACTAAATCTAGGCATAGGTTGCACATAAGGCAGAATTGTGCAGAGTCTGGAGCAAGGTATTCCAGTAACAGGAATTGAACTATGAGAGGTAACATGGCCGGGGTTCTTATCAGCTTAAATCCTAGTTGCCACACATTGCTCATATTAGGGATGGACTTATCACACGTGTTGGGTTGTTCTTTAAAAAAATTTGGACAGGAAACACAGCTGCTCTGACATGGTCAAGGGAAGGCTACATTTTTTTTGCTGTTCTTTCATGCAGAACATGAATCCTAGAAATATTGTCCAGTGCAGATTACAACTGAGATGGTGTCTCCTGTCCATTATCTGGCATGAGCAAATCCTCACTGTCTTCTTGATCCTGAATGTTGTAGGTATTATTGTCATCTTGATCCACGTCCTCCAATGCTGGCCCATTGTCCACATCTTGGAATTCATCATCATTCACCTCTGCACTCTAGTCACATAAATGCTCTGGTGTTGGCAGAATTAGCACCAACTCAAGAAAATGCTGAGGCACTGGTGAAGGAAGTTGAAGCAGAGGACAGAACGTTGCAGCGGTGATGTAAACAGTTGATTGACAGGCAGAGCAGGCTCAATCAATCAATCATTTGTAAAGCGCACTACATACCTGCGAGGGTTTCAAGTCGCTGGGGGTGTGGGGGGTCGCTACTGATCAAAAAGCCATGTCTTGAGTATCCTCCTGAAGGTCAGCAGGTCTTGGGTCTGTCGTAGGCTCAGTGGGAGGGTGTTCCATGTCTTGGCGGCGAGGTGGGAGAAGGATCTCCCACCGGTGGCTGTTCTTCGGATGTGCGGGACGGTGGCGAGTGAGAGGTCGGTGGAGCGTAGCTGGCGGTTGGGGATGTAGAAGGAGAGCCGTCTGTTGAGGTAGGCTGGGCCAGTCTTGTGGAGTGCCTTGTGAGCGTGGGTGAGGAGCTTGAAGAACATCCTCTTGTTGACGGGGAGCCCGTGCAGGTTTCTCAGGTGGGTGGTTATGTGGCCATGGCATGGTACGTCGAGGATCAGTCGTGCGGAGGCGTTTTGGATACGTTGTAGTCGTTTGATGAGCTTGGTCGGGGCTCCCACATAGAGGGCGATTCCGTAGTCGAGTCTGCTGCTGACGAGGGCCTGGGTGACTGTCTTTCTTGTATCTGTCGGGATCCATCTGTGATTGAGTTGGGACTGGCGTTACCATTCTCATGCAGATACTTTTTATCATTTGTTGAAATAGCAAAAAATATTCATTAGGAACCTTCACCATCTGTGTTCCTGATGAACAAGTTACTTACCTTTAGTGATGCTCTTTCCAGTGAATACTCTATGCAAATGCAGATTCCTCGCCTTGTGAATATTCCCCCGGCATCAGTCTGGCTCTGGAAAGTGGCGGCAGGTGGTACCGTGGGTATCCTCACGGTCTTCATTCTGTGGCGGAAATGATGAATGGAGCTGCACATATGTGCCACCACGCGTGCTGAGGTCCATCAGCGAATTGGCATTTCCAGGTTGGGACTTTTTTTTACATGGAAAAAGATCCATTCCATAGAGCAGGGAACTGGGAGGGCAGTGAGGAATTTGCAGCTAGAAAGGGTATGCACTGGAAAAAGCGTTACCGAAGGTAAGTAATTTGTTTCTTCTGATGGATACTTCTAACTGCAGATTAATCACCTTGTGAATAGATACCAATGACCACTTCAAGCTTGTGAATATCATTCAGACTCCAACCGCCCACACACCTCTCCAATTGAAATGCGTACTACTCAACTGCAGATCAGAGAGTAAACATGCATCCGATATCTTTGACCTCATTCTAAACAATGAGGTTGATGATATCATCCTCACGGAAACCTGGCTAGACTGCTCGTCCACCCCTATCATTGACTGCGCATTCAACTCACCATGAGCGGCTCATTGCCTCCAGAGTTAGCACCAACGTCTCTTGAAACTGCTTTACTCCACTCAGCGAAAGAGATATTCACAACACTCTGCTGGTGATCAACCATTCTAATCATTTCATGGACCCGCTACCTCCACCCATTTTCAAAGATACCAAGGAGACTATCATCCCAGTAAGGATAAGGATCGTCAACACCTCACTGTTACAAGGCACGATCCCCAATTGCCTAAAAGTAGCGCAAATCTCCCCCATCCTAAAAAACAACAGCAGGCAGCTCTGCCCTCAATAACTTTAGGCCAATCTCCACCATCCCCACGCTGGCTAAACTGCTTGAAAAATGCGTGCAGATGCAACTTTGTGAACACATGAAGCATTTCCAACTCCTGGACCAACATCAATCAGTATTCAGAGAGGTCACAGCATGGAATCTGCGCTAAATCACATTACGGATGACATTCTAAAAATACTAGACCAAAACAAAGGTTTTAGCAGATTTTATTGCAGAGAACGATCCAACTAAAGATGGTTATTTCTGCACTACCCTGCCTTTCATTGCCCATAGGAAGCTCATAAAGGGCTGATTGATCATTCCTGAAACATTGAGGGCTCATTTGGGATATAATCAATGCAGTCTCGTCTCTTTTCTAGGGGATGAGGCAGAGCAAAGTATGCCAGAAGAGTAATAGCCTGCCCGACACTGAATGGTGTTACTATTTTCGGCAGAAATGCAGCTCGGGTTCACAGCACCAGCTTGTCTGAAATGTTGTTGTTTAGGGCGGCTAGACAGACAGAACCTGCTGCGCACTCACAAAATGAGCAGATGTTATCAGTCACAAAGACTGTTTTCAGGGACAAGAGGTGTAGTGGACACCTGAGCACTGGTTCAAAAGGGGTGCACATAAGAAATAAATGCAGGTACCTATTGTGGCATGACAAAAAGCTTCTGCAGAAACATGTTTTGAAAATCTTCAAGAAATCTCATCACAACAAGCAATTTGCACAAAGAAGGGCGATCTGGCAACCTCAAAAAGCTGAAAGAGCCGGCGAATAGCTTTTAACAGAACCTCGCTGGTCCAAAAATTAAACAAATGAATAAACATCTCTCCAGAGGCTGTGATGGGTACATCTGGCGTTTGCAAAGCAATCCACAAACTTGTATAAGGGCCCGGCATACTGTGACCTTGTGGAAGGGCATTTAGCTGCCAAGGTAACATCAACAGCCTCTGGAGAGAAAACAAAAGGAATCTCCATTCATGTAAGTGAAGGTTGAACTGTCCCAGGCCCATGACACCGCCCTGATGCTGCTACAGAAGATCCATCGGAAGCAGCATGTTGATTGGAGAACAGATGCTCATGCCCAGGAGTTCTGGATACTTCTCTCTCCTGGCCCAATGCAAAACCACTAGGATGATTTGGCCTGGCTGTTTCTGATGTTCTTGAGAACTCGAACCAGGAGATGCTGGGGCGTGAAGGCCTATCATAATCTCTTAAGATTGAGCCTTCTTGGGTCGTCCAGTGTACAATTGTTTTTGCCTTTGCACGTTCTCAGCAGTGGCGAAAAGGCTGAGCCAGAATTCAACATTTTGCTGGACAACGACCTGCACTACCTCATGTTGTAACTGCTAACTGTGATCTGCCAGGCATTGGTAGCCGACTACGTCTACCCTGGTATTTAATGCTCCCAACAGGTGGTTCCGGGCCAAAGAAATGCCCTGACAGTTCAGCCAGCTCCAGAGATGCAGTGCCACAAGACCCACTTGCTGTAGTACCATATTGTGGTGGGGAAGTACGTGAGAACCAGTAACAGTCTCCCTTTAATGGTTGGCAGGAAGGCCTTCAACACCAAGTGCATCACTCTTAATTCCAACCGACGGATGTGGGATAGGGTTTCTGCCAAAGTACTATGATCTCCACTTGTCCCTGATGGCCGGCTCAACCTAGCAGCGTTGCATCAGTCACCACCGTCCGCTCTGGGTGGGGTAAGGAGAAGGGTCTGTTACTTGTCCATATGCAGCCACCACTGCAGATCTGTTGCAATCTCCTCCAAAAACATGGATGGAATCCGTAGGTTCCCCTAGTGATGCACCTACTGGGACATCACATCCCACTGCAGATTCATGTGCTATCTGGCAAGATCCCCCAACGCCTGTACGCCTGCAGAGCAGGAATATGGAAATAAGTATCCTGCAGGTCCAATGCTACCATTCAATCTCAAAGATGCATAGCAGACAGAACCTGGGAAGCAGGAGCATCTTGAATTGGTCTTTTTCGCAAGAAGGTATTGAGAGGGTGAAGATCTAAAATCGAACAAGTGTCTCCATCCTTCTTTGCCACAAGGAAGCAAAAGGAATAACACCCACTTCCTGGTTCTGATGGCAAAAACCTCTCTATTACCCATTTGGCCAAAAGGGCCTGCAATTCCTAATGAAAAACAGATATATGTACTTCCGTCAGCCACAATGGTGTAGGTGGAGGGTGCAGTAAGGTAGGAGGAAAGAGGAGAGCATAACCCCATTGTACAGTCTGAAGGACCAATTTGTCGGGAGTACAGTCTTGCAACTCCTGGAGTAAATGGTGAATCCTGGTTCCTTTATGGTGTCCGAGTGTCAAAAAGGACATACTAAAGCAGTTTTGAAGCTGTGGTTGCAGAAAAGACAGGGTACTGAGCTGTGCATTGTCCCTGATGTCTTGGATTTTGTCTCTGGGAGATGCGACATGACTTTGAAAGGAATGTTGGGTATGCTGCACTGGCGGGGAGGTCTGGAATGGTCTGTACCCCTGGTATAGCCACAAAAGGGAAGAAATTGTTGAGGAAACTTCCTTGCAGGTGTAGAGAGACCCAAATCGTGACCTTTAACTCGACTCACTTTGAACTGTTTGAGGTCAGATTCCACCTTCTCTGAGAGGCATGAGGGTTTTAGAATGGCATGACCATCAAGGGTGCCTGTAATTCCCCGAGAAGCCGGTGGACTTCATCCAAGAGTGATACCAAAGCACCACATTCAAGCAAGTTGCTGCAGCCGGTCTGCTGAGTACAGCAGCCTGACCAGAGAGCAAGAACATAGTTTTGCCAAAAAGCTTATCCATAACTGCTTCACTAAAGGGCATAAGATGTTCCGTAGGTGCCTCATCAGGTTGAAGGACCTCTGTAAGAAAATAGTTTTAACCTCTGTAGTTGGGAGCTGTAGTTCAAGGACCTCTTCAGCTCGTCTGATCATGACCACAAATGATGTTCTCTCCTCCGTGGCTGAAGCAGGACGGGAGACTAATCCAGTGTCTGGGCAGGTATCCAAGCCACTGGCATCTTTTAGCTCTACATATCAGTTTTCTTCACCATATTGTGGACCAAATTTGTCTCAGTCATCACCAAATTCTGACTTCAGTCTGAATCTGAGCCAAACATCTGCTGTAGTGGCTGTGCTGAATGTATGGTAATGTCAGCGTGTTGGAGTCTGAAGGATTGCCAAGTGACGATGCCTGCAATGGGATCAGGGCACAGGGTTAGCCGTGTTTGAGACAAGTTCGACTTGGAGTCAGAAAACATTACATGGAGTGGATCCCTCTCCAGTGCTGTCGATGTTGAGGACACCAGCACAGACTGCAGCACCAGAACCTAAGTCAGCACTGAACCTGGTGCAGAACCTGAAGCGGGTTCTAAGGATACAGATGGTGCTGAGGGCAAACTCGCCTGTGGTAGCCCAACTAGAGGCCCTTGGGGACTGGAGACGTGTCAGAGGGAACAGAAGTGTGCAGATAATGCACAGCATAGCCTCCCTAAAGTCCTACATTTGCTGTTAAATCACAGAATGCACACACTGCACCACCTACCAAGCCCAGGAGTACTGCTTTAGAATAATTTCCCCAATCAAGTCTGACCCCAGGGAAATATCCACAAGGTGAATAATCTGCGGTTAGAATGATCAATTAGAAGTATAATGTGAAGCTCAGGCATAGTGTGTTGATACGAAGGATCATACCTATCAAAATGTCTTGGATTTTTGTAGATGTCATTTTTGTAGCAAGGTTGAGACTCTTCTTAATTGTACTTCGCGACATATTGAACTTTCAACTGCAGTGGACTATATACTTTCTGAGACTGCTCTCCTTCTGTAACAAACAATTTCCTTATTCGCTTCCAGAATAAGAGTGGATGGATGGTCAAAGAGGCAAAGGGTGCTTTGCAAAGGTCATTGTTAACTCCTGCAATGGGGAATGGAGGAACCTCCAAAAGGGAAGATCAAACCATGAAGGGCAATGAAGACGGCTGAAGAGACTACTGTCAGCAGCAAGAAAGCACAGAAGGCGAGAAGACCATCTGCTTTGACAAGGTGAATGCCGACCACAAAGTGCTGACCGTGGTTGATCAGGAGGTTACCGGCAAGGACAAGGGAACCACTAGATGAGGCTCTCAACCAAGTCGGCCATCGACAAAGCTGTGGAGGAGAAGATTCCTGTTGACAGAGAGATGGTGAACTACAATGACTGAGGAACAGATGATTTGGCCCTCGCTGTCTTTTAGGCCGTCGTCAATGTCTGTTTCAGCAGGAAAGTGACGAGATATACGTCTAGGTCACTTTTTGCGCCAGTTTTACAAAGGACTAGCCAAAAGAATGCAAAAAGAACAATTGATGGACAGAATGCTGAACAATGTCATACATTCACCCCAATACAGAGATCTGGGCCAAAATCCATCGTTTTTTTGCTCACCATGCCATTCCAGTTTGGACACAGCCATATGCAAATCAGTCTTGACCATGAGCCCAATGGGAACAGTCCAGCCCGAACTGCCAGGCCAGGTCCTCCTTGGACTGGAAACAAGCATCCTAGGACCGGTTTCGGGCTTTCAGCCCTCATCAGCCAGGATAGCTTGACTCCAGTGGCATGGAGAGCATCAGACCCATGTCTGGGCATACCCGTCCCAATCGGGGTGACAAATTCAAAAAGAACAATTGATGGGCAGAATGCAGAACAATGTCATACATTCACCCCAGTATAGAGATCTGGGCCTAAATCCATTGTTTTTTTGCTCACCATGCCATTCCAGTTTGGACCCAGCCATATGCAAACCAGTCTTGACCCTGTGCCCAGAATGATCACAGTTTAACTGAAGGCAGGTGAACTGCTTTTTCAGAGCAGAGGCACGTTTAGGAAGAACCCATCTGGGAGAAATTCGACATCTCAAGGTGCTTTCTTTTGTGTGCCTTTTTAGTGTATATTCCTAAATGGGAACTACTTGCAGAATAATCCATTGCAGCGAGAATCCCCTGAAAAAGCTGAAAGGGGCATTGTGTTGTGCTTTTGCAGATCTAAAACCATCCTCCTGTCTCTCTCACCTGGAGTTTTTGACATGAAAGAATTACAGATGTAATTATTTAAGCAGTAAATGTACTTGAGGTGCAGCTCATTAGAAAAGTCATTTTAAATGATAAGCTGAACAGGCCTTAAAGGGAGAACGTGTCCTTCTCTGAGCAGAAGTTGACATCCTGGTTAAAATCTCCCCTGGCCACATACACCAATTATCAAGAAACAACTCAGTGGGACCCAGAGGCTGAAGCTCAGCCTGGAATGTTGTCCAGAGAAGAATGTATTTATTTATTAATCTTGTAGAGCGCAACAGCTACCAAAAAAGGGTTTCTCGGCTCTGGACGGACTAGGTGCAGGTTATAGCATATTTGTACCGGTGACAGAGTTACTGGTTAAATAGCCAGGTCTTGAGGGATCTGCGGATCCGTGTATAGATGGTTTCTTTGCGGATGTCCGGGGGAAGAGAGTTCCAAAGTGATGAAAGATCAAAGAATAGATGAAATCTTTATTTTCGGATTTAGAAGCAGTAGATAGAGAAGGGGTCTGTCCATGGACTCCCTCACACTCAATGTGAGGTAGAAAATCTGAACTATGGCGGTTATTGGCTCGACCTGGTGGTGCATTCACTCGTTTGGTGCCTTTCAATAAAGTGAATTACACTGCTAAACAAATATTGTCATTTTGTCTATGGCCATTCTGACAAAGGTTATTGCTCTTTTAAGCTGTTAGAGATTCTAACCCTGACAATGTGGAAAAATTCAAGCGTGGGAATCTATGAAAGAATCAGTACTGGACAATCAAACACTACCAACCGTCAGTCAGTCTAGTCACTGCTTATGTGGAGCAAGAAGTTATGGGATTGTGGAGACACTGGCTATACCCATGACCAGCAGAATACAGCGTTGTAGTGGGTCCCAATTCGTAAATTGTGACCCACTTCGATTGGCTACATTCACAATGGCATGAAGGGGTCTGCACACCATCATGTCAATGATTGCTTTTAGACAAAGCTATCTTTTTTTTAAAGGAAAATGGACTGCGTTTAAAAAAATTAATGAAAAGGAATAATTACACCATTTTTTTAGGAGCAGGCAGATTTCCCGTTTTTCTTTTATATAAACATTCACAAAAGGGGTTTGGGAATTGCTTACCATCTCCTTTCAGGAGACCGTATAATATATTAATATTTTGCGACCGGAGTTCAGTTGCAAAACATTAATACATCCCTAAAGGAATTCATATCTGGAAGGGTGCCCTTATCACGCCCCTTCCCAATACCGATTAGGTATCTATTCCCAAATTCAAATTGGGATCTGGAAACATCTTATTGAATCACAAATGGGGTTTGGTGAATTCAAAAATTCAATTTTGCGGTCGGAAAGTCTCTGATTTTACGAATCGGAGCCTTACCGACAGTAAAACAGCTTAGAACATGAGGGCCACAGTGTGGTGAGGCGACATCTTTTAACAAAACATTCCCCTTCGCTCTTCCTGTTAGCAATGGAACCCCTAATAGCTAATATAAAAAACAACATATCCATTAAAGGGGTGAAATTTGGAAATAAATGCGTCAAACTGGCCGCCTATGCGGACGATATCCTGATTGTGACAGAATCACCAGACACCTCCATCCCTGCACTAATGACCACCATTGACAGGTACTCCACACACTCGGGATACAAACTCAATCGGGATAAATCAGAGGTCAAGCCACTCAATTTTTTAACAGCCAAAGAGGTACTGGGAAACTCAGGGCTCTGCTGGCAAACAGAATTTGTGAAGTACCTGGGTATTGAATTCGGTGACTCCCTTATGGAGACCCTCCAACGGAATGAAAAGTTAACCTTAAACAAAATCAAAACCCACTTGGAGGGTTGGTCCCCTCGCTTCATTACTTGGTGGGGAAGAGTGGAGACCATTAAGATGATGATATCACCACTAGTTAATTACCTCATATCTATGCTCCCTCTTACTCTTACGCCTGACTTCTACCACAAATTAGACATGACTATATCAAACTTCCTTTGGAAGGGGAAAAGAGCCAGAATCAGCATAAAAAAGCTCCGCTTAGACAAAACCACTGGCGGAGTCAACCTACCAGATTTCAAAAGATATGAAACCGCCTTTCTCGCCAAGCAGGGAGCCCACTGGCTCTCACCTTCACCTGACTATACTCCAGTATGGCTAGAAATCGAGAACGAGATTCTAGAGGGTATTTCCCCTAGCGCGGCTCTCTCATCTAATCTAAACAAGCTAACCCACTTCAAATCAATATTCCATAACACAAAATCTGCTCTTCTGAAGTTTGACAGAATCCTAGAAAACAGCATTCGGGGCTCACGTTGGGAATCCTTATGGGACAACCGTAACATTTTGTATAAAGGTAAACCCCTACACATAACATCATGGATCAAAAAAGGCATACTGTTTCCATATCAACTTTTTGCGGGATCGTACCCTATCCCATTCAGTGACCTACAAATCAAATACGACCTCGAACCAATTGAATTTTATAACTTCCTTAACGTAAAAACAGCACTGTCCAAAGCCAAACTCTCCCGAACACCACCCTCCCTTCCATCATACCTAACCAGAGTGAACAGGCTAGGACACCAGGTTTCCTTCCTATATAGACTCAGTCGCCCTCAACACTCTAGCCTCATTACTCCAATTACACAATTCTGGAACAACCTTGCGTCCAAGCCAATTACAGAGGTAGATTGGACCAATACATGGGTATCCTGTATGAGACACAAAATCAGCCCCACACTTTCTCAGACAAAATACTGGCTCTTACACAAGGCCTTCTGGACACCGGCGCGATTATTTGCACACATCACCTCAGACGCCTTCTGCTGGAACTGCAAACGCGCAGAGGGTGACCTATCTCACATTATCCTAGAATGCGACTGTGTAACACATTTTTGGGAGAAGATATTCGAATTTATATCAAAACTATTCCACATTACACCAATTAAAGAGCTCCCTTATCTAGTTTTCGGATTCACCCAAGACCCTTCCCTTGAAGCAGACGATAAGGCCTTACTTGACCTCCTTCTCACGGCGGCGATCAAGACAGTCCTTAGTAACTGGAAAGATACCAATAAGGCCAACTTCGCAGGGTGGTTGAATTGGATAATCAGTTTACGCGGTGCAGATAATATCGCACTTCAGCAGACACCGTGGCGCCCCCCCACGAGAAAACTGTGGTCAACCCTTGATAATTACTTTACGACACATAAGCCACCTTAATATGGTCCACCACTGTTTACGCCACATACACTAGTGCTTGCAGTCTTCCATCATTGTACTATTTTTCATGGTACCCTTTTCCTTGATGCTAGTGGTACACAATATCTGTTACTAAATGCTTGCTGAGTTTGCGATACATGTTCTGCTGCCTCCGGCGAGATATTGGTTATTATACTCTTGAATTTGTCATCGACTTTTGATGTAACGTAATGTACAGCACTTTTACACCCTGAACTTCTGAACATAACTGTACTACTGGATCTATTCATTGTTTGTTACTGCTGAAACAACCAATAAAACTTATTGAACAGAATAAAAAACAATCCACATGGTTATTATTGATAAGAATTTAAGTATGATAATATTTCACTTGTTTTGTTGCTTTACTTTATACAGACACAAAATATGCATGTGGTTTTTGCATAGTGGCACTAAGCCACAAAGCAGCGATGCAGTCCACGAGTGATTGGATGTATGGCTGGGTTGTTAGGGAGAACATGACTGTTACTTCCTTCTTTAAAAAGGTGCATCTTCAGCTCTTTCCTAATTTGGAGCAGGGTCTGGCGCTCCTTGTGGGTACATATGTCATAAAAAATGTGATTATCAGTTTTTAACCTCATTAATTTTTACTGAAAGAGATGGGTTATTTTCCTATTAGCTCGACTCACCTGTAAATCTAAAAGTAATGGCGCACCCTCAGAAAGTAAAGGCGTTCATACGGGAATTGGGAGGGGAAATTCTGTAAACAAAAGGCATCTTAGACATTGGGTCATAAATTTACCGTTTACTATTTAAGAGAACGTCTTCAATTAATATTGAACTCATACGTACAGGGATTTAAAATATAGTCCAAAACTATCTGCGTGGACCTCTAAATTGACACGATAACAGCCAGGAAAGCATGACGCGCAACGCACCAACTTTGTAGCACAATTTAAATGAAACAAAAATTAAGAGAAAATTTTGCTGAGGATGGCTTGAGTGCCCTCCTCTGGCAGAACCGTTATTGATGTCTATTCACTATTGCAAATATGTAATGTTTTAAAAGCTGAAATAACTTGAGGCCTCCCTCATTATCACGATACTCAAATGGATTTTCTGTTTATGCCTCGAGCAAACCAAAAAGTCAAACGGAAAAAACGGAAATCCATCTGTAAAGATTAATACCGGATTGGTGGAATGGGTAATGATGGTTTGTAGGTCACGCACATCAAACCCATATATGTATTCTTAAAGATTTGAGTTGAAAGGTGTCCAGTTAGCTCGAAATACCTCCTTTTAAATATTTTAATTAACAGCAAATCAAATACGTTGTAGGTTTTAAGCACCTTTTTAGAAAGTTCTGTTACAGTGTTTGACTGGCCTGTATATTTTCTCTTGGAGACCAGGAGACTTTCCTCACACTCCTGCAAACTCCGCTCAGCTGCTTTGAGCAAGCCAGGAATATACTCGAGCTCTTTTACATGAGCGTCCATTTGGCTCAGCACCTGCACGACAGCATTGCAAAAATAGGAGCAAAAGAGAGTAACAATTCACCATTTCAATGCCTTCACATTTTTTCTAAAAAAGAACCATATACGTGTAATACAACTTGACAAGGAAAGAAATACAACATACCCAAGGTCAAAGATAGGAATAGGATTACAAACCTTTGTCAAAGTCACAAATGCTCAGGAACAGTGGCACCATTTTTGGAGCCTTTAGCCTCGACTTCAAATAAGTTAGGATAAAGTGAGTGGTTTCATGCACTAAATACCAATATCCCAGAGCGAGTGATTTATCGGGTTTAGTAAATACTTCCTATTTCAAGTGTTTCACTTGGTAATGACGATTAACATATGGAATTGTTATTTGATGCATCAAACTGCACGTTTTGCCTTTTTCCACGATATTCAACAGAGGAGACCTGTCAGAATCTGTCAGTGGGTTGCAATAATTACTGAATTGCTGAACTAGTGCCCATGAAAAAAATCTCTCATTGAGATTGGAGTACAAGTTCTGAATTGGTTTATTATACAAGGTAAACAACACAGACATCAAGTGCGGATATGAATGTATGACGGAACCACGCATGCCTTTACAACATTTCCATTACAACGCATATGCTTTTACCACGCAAAATGTTACCACTCAAAAGTTTGACATGCACGCCTTTACAACAAAAATTTAAATATTTCACAAGAAAGTATAATGCTATATATATATATATATATATATATATATATATATATATATATATATATATATATATATATATATATATATATATATATATATACACGGCTGGACGGCCGCGTATAAATTGTCGCTCCAAGGTTGTCCACCTTTGAGTAGCACACGAGCAGCAGCTCACCCTCACCTGCACAAAAATCAAGCTGCTACTCGTGTGCTACTCAAAGGTGGACAACCATGGAGCGACAATTTATATGCGGCCGTCCGGCCGCTGAGTATGCACCACCCCGTCATCCATGGGGGTCACGGAAGTGAAACAGCAGCCGTACACGGGATCGAGGACGGGCCCACTTGCGGGGTCCATACAGGACTTGATTATGTGCTTTCCGCACCACACTTCCCATAATACACAGTCTCATTTGAGACTCCCATTGGTGGGTGTGTCATATGGGAAATGGAGAAGTGGGATAGCGGTTGCGCACACCGCTTCCGTTAAAGCCCCTGAAGAGAAGCATATGGAGCTTCGAAACGCGTCGGGCAGATCCATTACGGAGCGGCATCTACAAGCGGATCCCCGCCCTCACCTACACATAAATCAAGCTGCTACTCAAAGGTGGACAACCTTGGAGCGACAATTTATACGCGGCCGTCCAGCCGCGGAGTATGCACAACCCCGTCATCCTTGGGGGTCACGGAAGTGAAACAGCAGCCGTACACGGGATCGAGGACGGGCCCACTTGCGGGGTCCATACAGGACTTGATTATGTGCTTTCCGCACCACACTTCCCATAATACACAGTCTCATTTGAGCCTCCCATTGGTGGGTGTGTCATATGGAAAATGGAGAAGTGGGTTAGCGGTTGCGCACGCCGCTTCCGTTAAAGCCCCTGAAGAGAAGCATATGGAGCTTCGAAACGCGTCGGGCAGATCCATTACGGAGCGGCATCTACAAGCGGATCTCCACCCTCACCTACACATAAATCAAGCTGCTGCTCGTGTGCTACTCAAAGGTGGACAACCTTGGAGCGACAATTTATAAGCCGCCGTACAGCCGCGGAGATGCACCACCCAGTCATCCTTGGGGGTCACGGAAGTGAAACAGCAGCCGTACACAGGATCGAGGATGGGCCCACTTGCGGGGTCCATACAGGACTTGATTATGTGCTTTCCGCACCACACTTCCCATAATACACAGTCTCATTTGAGCCTCCCATTGGTGGGTGTGTCATATGGAAAATGGAGAAGTGGGTTAGCGGTTGAGCACACCGCTTCCGTTAATTCCCCTGAAGAGAAGCATATGGGGCTTCGAAACGCGTCGGGCAGATCCATTACGGAGCGGCATCTACAAGCGGATCCCCGCCCTCACCTACACATAAATCAAGCTGCTGCTCGTGTGCTACTCAAAGGTGGACAACCTTGGAGCGACAATATATTTATTTATTTATATATTTTCAACAGATCTGCAAATAATGGCGCGCACTCAGATAAATGATGGAAAGCAGTGTTGGTTTATTTCCTCAGAATGTTGTGCTTTTCGAAAGTTACACTTCCTTGATCACACACTGAGCGCAGTGACACGGTGCTATACATACATGTTTATGGTACTCAGCATAGAAAGGGGACTTCGAGTAAAAAGTCACCCTGGGCTGCACTCCAACTGTAGCGGCCATTTTGGAACATTTCGCATATACATGTTTACATATTCGGCAATGTTAATATCACAAAAGCCTGCTTAAAAGCGGGGCTTGTTACAACCCTTATTTGCAGTAACACATAAAATTGCATTTATCACGCAAAGTCTTTTTGCCCTACCGAAATGTGTAACTATGCAGATACTATGATCGATGTGTTCAAATTTGTCAGAAAGCTCAAACTGACTAAGTGGCATACCTTGAAAGGCAGAAAAATGGGGGAAAGTATAACCAACAACAGTGCCACTCAGCCTAACTTAACAGTGGGGGATGCAAATATTCTTAGAACCATGCAGGACCTAGAATCCAACAATGAAACCACATACAGTGAGAATGTAATCGAGATAACAGAGATTGAGGGAGTCATGACTGACAAGGCAGCCTCTACCCCTTTTAAACCCAAGTCTATTTTTTACCCAATGTTACCCCATGATAATATAGACACGTTCCACGATGTAGTAGTCAAATCACTGCTGGAGTGCAAACACAAACAAGGTTAAAGATATTCTGAACTTTTCAATCTGACAATCAAGCTGAAACACATAATTGCTTCTCTTGCCAATGATAAAGAAATAATAATTGGGCCAGCTAACAAAGGGGGTAACGTTGTGCTTCAAAGTAGAGAAATGTATATCGCTGAGGCACACAGACAAGGACAAAACATTTTACTGTAGATGTAACACAACAAACTACAATGGTAGCATCACTTCAACATGGGGAAAACTATCTGAGTGGCAACAACAAGGTGTTATCTCCTGGGAAGAATATCTGATCCTTAAGAAAGACTATCCAAAACTCCTGATAACATACTTTTTTCCCAAAATACATAAGAACCCATTGACGCCCCCCCTGGTAGGCCCATCGTATCATCCATAGGAAGTGTTTTTGAAAACATCTCAAAATATGTGGACCATTTTTTGTGGAAATATGTGTCAACTCTGCCTTCTTATGTAAAAGATACGAAGGACTTTCTGTGTAAGATAGGGAACATTGCATGGGAAGAAGGATATATGTTTATCACCTTGGACGTATGTTCTTTGTACACCATTATTGACCATAACCAAGGGATCAGAGCTTGTATGCATTATTTGAATGAGATACACAATGTATCTTGCACACAGAACCATGCTTACCGATATGTACATGTGCCTCCAGAACAACATTTTCATGTTTAATGGGGATCTGTTTAAACAAATCCTGGGGCCAGCTATGGGGACTTGTTTTGCCCCTAACTTTGCGTACTTGGTCCTAGGCCTGTGGGAGGAGGAAATACGGGAAGATGACAAATATGCTGCAGATTTCGAAAAGGTTGTCATATGGCTATGGTACATAGACGACCTTTTCGTCATATGGAAGGGCAGTGAACAAGACGCTAGATACTTCATAAACTCACTGAACGAGAACAGTTACAACATCGTACTCACTCACACCAAAAGTGAGGAAGAAATGGAATTTCTTGATGTAAGGGTTAGAGCAATGGAAGACACCTTGCAAACCAGACTGTTCAGGAAAGACACAACAGCTCTTCACGCTCTCAGTGGCCACCCAGATACCCTTAAGTGGAGTATCCCCTACCGGAAGCTACTGAGAGCAAGAAGAAACTGTAGCAACAACGAGGCCTATCATGCGGAGGAAAAGATCATGCTTTCTAGGTTCAAAGACCGAGGATATCCAGAGTGGGTTCTGAATAGAGCAGTATCAAAAATGAAGAATATCACCCGAAAGAAAACTCTAGAACCTAAAGAGAATGTGAACTCTAGTGAATCCCCTGTAACCAGAGTTATTCTCACGTACAATAGAGATTCACACAAGGTACAGAAAATATTGTATGATAACTAGAATATCCTGAAGAGTGATGCCATAATAGGCCCCACTATCGGTGACAGACCGAAAATCACGTACCGTAAGGGTAGGAGCCTCAGAGACATACTAGTGCATGGGGACATCACAGAGCGTACAGACCGTGGTCAAAACAATCTCAAGGGATTTTATCCCTGTGGCCATTGCAAAGTGTGTAAGAATAGCAAGATGGTACAGGAATTCAGTACACCGAATAACAGAAACAGAACCATAACTCAATTTCTCATGTGCAGCTCTACGTGCATCTATGTCTTGGAGTGCCTGTGTAGGAAAAGGTATGTGGGGAGCACAACACTGATGGCCAAAAAGAGGGTTCTTGAACATCTCTGAGCAATTACCAACAAAGATCCCCACTACCCGGTAGCGCAGCATTTTGCCGACTACCATCTGTCCAACAGTTCGCTATTACACAACTTTGCCATAGAACAAATACAGATGGGTCCGAGAGGAGGCAATAGAGAATTGAATCTCAGGAAACGAGAATCAAAGTGGATTCTCGATCTCAAGACCAAATACCCGAAGGGACACAATTAGGACGAGGAATTAGCAACACATTTAATTGAAGAGTAATGTGGAATTTGTCCACATGTTTTTCTCCATGATGTTGTAAGATGCATTTGATGTGTATATGTGTATTTTTATAGAGTATATCCATACTCTATTTTAATTCATTTTTTCTTGTTTTCTTTATTTCACAGGAGGAAAGGAAGGGGCCCAACGAATCTTCACGGGCAACCTAACACTTGCTTTCCCTATTCTGGGAGTGCACCATTGGATGGATAGATAAGAACATTTCACTTATATTCAGTCTTCGCACTATGTTTTTCACGGTTACATGCAGCACTCGTGCTCCAAAGAAGGAATTGGTTCTTAGCCACAAGGCACCATTATTTGGTCATGCACTTTATACGACATAGGCCAGGGACTAGCGAGTGTATTAACAAGATAATAGATGTGATAGTCATATACATAGTTTCGCGACAATGCTGGTTTTTGAGCAAGAACCACTTTACATCCCTTATCGAAAAGATTGGAGTTCCAGTCTTCTTAATTAGCAGGACACACCCTCAGGGAAAGTTAATCCAAGTTCCTTTTGCCACTTGGCGCAAGTATTGGGATTATCGGTTCATAGAGGACCGGTAGCATAGGCGAAGGGTGACGTAACCACTTTGGTCACAGCCGAGGGTGCTATTTTCGTAATTAATTCCAGACATAGTCCAGACGGATTTAGGTGTGGGCAAAGTCAAGCATGATGCTGTTAATGAGTATCAGACAGCATCACTACAGTGGAGAGTGACAGAAGGCGTAACACACTGTAAACTTTACTCAGCTTTCCTTTACTGTTCTGGTTTCTTTTCCTTTTATGACTTTGCGTGAAAAAATGCAATTTTATGTGTTATTGCAAATAAGGTTTGTAACAAGCTCCTCTTTTAAGCAGACTTTTGTGGTATTAACATTGCCGAATATATAAACATGTATATGCAAAATGTTTCAAATGGCCACTACAGTTGGCGTGCAGCCCAGGGTGAAATTTTACTCGAAGTCCCCTTTCTATGCTGAGTACCATAAACATGTATGTATAGCACCTCGTCACAGCACTTCGTGTGTGATCAAGGAAGCGTAACTTTTGAAATGTGAAACATTCTGAGGAAATACACCAACACTACTTTCCAACCTTAACTCGAAGTCCCCTTTCTATGCTGAGTACCATAAACATGTATGTATAGCACCTCGTCACAGTGCTCAGTGTGTGATCAAGGAAGTGTAACTTTCGAATCGCGTAACATTCTGAGGAAATGAACCAACGCTGCTTTCCAACCTTTATCTGTGAGTGTGCCACTATTTGCTGATCTGTGGAAAACGTTTAAGCTGGCTGAGAGAGGTGTGTGTGTGTGTGTGTGTGCGTGTGCGTTTTTGTTTTTTTTAGTGGCTCTTTTATGTTGGACTATCACATGAAACCAGATGGGAGTATTCAAGGCTTTTTAAAATGGCACATTATCAGGTTGATGAAGGATGCTGAGACAGTCGAAACGCGTTCCTGTTTTAACTCGCGCTGAAAGTTACATCAAAAATACCATTTAATTTAGTGAGTGCAAGCTTTGTTTGGAGTGAAGGGAAGTGCTTTCTTATACTTACGAGGCGTGCGTGGTATTCACATCTTACTTGCGCCACCGGCATTTCGCTGCTTACTTGCGCCACCAGCGGTTGGAGCACGTCTCCCAAAGCCATGTTTCTTTAAATGACTAGCGTCAATGCTGTTGTGCCCCCGAACAACGGATATGAGTGGCAGCAGCGTCGTCTGTCCAACGCTGGGAGTCTTCGGCTGCTCTTGGCGGGGACGGAGGTTCTGTTGTGGTTACTCACTTTTAAATGGATTTGTATTCGGAGAATATATATATATATATATATATATATATATATATATATATATATATATATATATATATATATATATACATATATATATACATTGCGCCTAGATCATGTACTGAGTCAACACAAGATAATACAACTCGGTTCGCTACCAGCATGCCCTGTTTAAGGAAAGAATACAGCAATGCGTCACGCTGCAATTACGTACAGAGCAATAGGAAAACAATGCAATGCGTATCACCACCAGCATGCCCTGTGCAAGGAAGGAATAGCGTAATGCGTCACAGTGCAACTTAGCACAGTGCCATAAGTAATCACGCTAGGATCCCGTATCCTGCAAGAGAAACATAACGTAGTGCCTATCGCACTAACCCCTGAGTTTGTTAAGCACCTCTAGTGTCAGACGTTGTCCAATTTGATAGTTCATTAGCAGCAAATATGCAAAGTGTTATATGACTGTTTTTAGAAGTGTGCGACCGGTTGCCCCCAGCACGGATCAACGGTGACACCCAAGTTCCAATCCGGGCCCTGGACCCTGTCCGGGACCAGCACGGACCGAGATCTGGGCCGAAGCAACCGGCGCACACAGCTGCCAGCAGCGAGCCACCTGCGCCACCAGCGGTTGGAGCACGTCTCCCAAAGCCATGTTTCTTTAAATGACTAGCGTCAATGCTGTTGTGCCCCCGAACAACGGATATGAGTGGCAGCAGCGTCGTCTGTCCAACGCTGGGAGTCTTCGGCTGCTCTTGGCGGGGACGGAGGTTCTGTTGTGGTTACTCACTTTTAAATGGATTTGTATTCGGAGAATATATATATATATATATATATATATATATATATACACATTATATATATATATATATATATATATATATATATATATATATATATATATATATATATATATACACATTGCGCCTAGATCATGTACTGAGTCAACACAAGATAATACAACTCGGTTCGCTACCAGCATGCCCTGTTTAAGGAAGGAATACAGCAATGCGTCACGCTGCAATTACGTACAGAGCAATAGGAAAACAATGCAATGCGTATCACCACCAGCATGCCCTGTGCAAGGAAGGAATAGCGTAATGCGTCACAGTGCAACTTAGCACAGTGCCATAAGTAATCACGCTAGGATCCCGTATCCTGCAAGAGAAACATAACGTAGTGCCTATCGCACTAACCCCTGAGTTTGTTAAGCACCTCTAGTGTCAGAAGTTGTCCAATAGTTTGATAGTTCATTAGCAGCAAATATGCAAAGTGTTATATGACTGTTTTTAGAAGTGTGCGACCGGTTGCCCACAGCACGGATCAACGGTGACACCCAAGTTCCAATCCGGGCCCTGGACCCTGTACTGCCCCGTCCGGGACCAGCACGGACCGAGATCTGGGCCGAAGCAACCGGCGCACACAGCTGCCAGCAGCGAGCGGCCGAGAGAGTATCCCTCGGGCCCGCACCCTGCCCCAGGCGATGATCCACTTTACCTGGGGGGTGCGACCTCACTCCAGAACCTTGTCACCACGGGCAAGGCCGCTCTGGCTGAAAATTCAGCTCCTGCAGGGCTGCCGGTCCGGGCTGCCAACGTTAAGCACAAACTCCTTCCAAGAAGCCTTTCCCATGATGCTGAGGCTACCCCACGTTGCCTTTGAGGGTCTGATCACTTAGCCCCCCTCTCCAGTGCTGTCAGGACTTCTCGATCTCCTGGTGCACACGGTCTTCAGGCGCTCTCCACTAAAGCCCGACTCGCACCACAACACGCACACTGCGTGTCTGAGTCTCACCTCTCCTCCTGGTGCACACGAGGTACCAGGCGCTCTTCACTAACGCCCTGGCTGCACCACCACACGCCAACCCGCATGTCAGAGGCTCACTCCTACTTAGTGCCCACGAGTTCCTGGCACTCTTCACTAGAGCCCGGACTGCACTGAGACACGCACCCCCTGTGCGTCCCGAATCTCAGCTCTCTTCCACGGTGCCCACAATCCACAGGCACTCCAACACCTGTAGCCGGACCAAGACATGCACCCTGCGCGTCAGAGTCTTGATTCACTCCGGGTGCCCACGATCACCTTAGGCACCCCTTCGGAGGTCTCAGGCTGCCACGACACAGTCCCACCACCGCGTCACTTGAGACTTCCTGGAAAATTTTATGTTCCTGTGTTTCCGAACAGGGAGTCAGCTCACCTCGGGTCCTTAGTGTACAGGACGCAGCATACAGCAAAGTCCTGCTCAGGAAGAAGGGGGGCACGACCCACTGCAGAGTTCCTTCAGTCTCTCCTCGGTCCAGAGCCACAAACTGCCCACAAGCCCTAGATTACGAAGCAGGGTCAAGTGTGTCCCGCAACCTATTAAGCAACTCCGATCGTGGGCAGGTCAAAGAGACCAGAGACTCGACCAGTCCACGCCGTCTTCAAAGCTCTCTCAGCACTTCTCTGAATGATACCGAGACCATTTTCGACAACATCGTCAACATGACAAAAACCTAACCAAAGTCTTGGGGTTACAGTTCTCCTAGTTATACCCCTCCTTGTCTTTGAAGTTTCCTTGTGCTCAGGGGTCCCCGACCCTTCCCTAAATCAGTCTAGCGTATCTCCCTCCCAGTGTCACCGTTCTCTCTTTGACACTGGGGGCCTGGATCTTTAATCACTCTGAGGGAGATGGGTCTATTGTTTTATGGCTCTGAACCAGGCCTCTTCACCTGGCAAAGCCACTCCTTCTCCCCGCTACAGGTGCAGGCCAGCCTGGCGCCGTCTGCACCCCTCCCCAAGGGGCACAACCTCCTTTAGCCTTTCTCACCTCTCCCAGATCCAGGCAGGTAATTCACACTAGGCTGAGACATACAAAAAGGTCTAAAGCAAAAACTCTGCCATTTTCTCAAACAGCCGTTTCTGGACACACAGCGGCAAAACCATCTACCCAAAAAGATGCGTTATGCGGCTGTGAGTTCAGTCATACCAAACGTCACTGTTCCATTTCCAATTCTTGAGAAACTAGGCTAACAACACTACACCCAGCCTCCCCATTCTGTCCTATATGCAGGATGGCCTTTCACCAGGGAAAATGAAATGGAGCCTTTTCCACTGTCAGGGCCTAGCACCAACACTGGTACAGGTCCTGCCTTTTACCTGCACTGCACCCTGCCTACGGGTTACCCAGCGCATCCTACAGGGGTGCCCTATGTGTATGCAAAAGGGAAAGTAAGGCTTGACAAGTGGTAGCACTTGTCAGGACAACATGCTAATTTAGCATAATGTGCGCAGGCCCTACACTGAACACCTATGTTCCCTATCTGCGCATTTCTTTAGTACGAGCTCTGGCACAGACAGTGCACATCACTTAGGGATCTTGCTAGTAAGGCAAACATACCAATCTGAGACAACCAAACACCACTACAATTTATACAGGGAACATCAGTACTTGCACATTGATTAGCAATGGCAAGTACCTACAGCATCTAACTTCACAGCTCTCTTTCAAGAAAATGGTCTAAGGGAAAAGCAAAAGGTTTAAGTGAACTTTAGCCAACAAGGCCAAGTCCAACAGCTACTTAAGTGGGTGGCACAATCAGTGATGCAATGCAGGCCCACTACTAGCATGTAATTTACGGGCCCTGGGTGCATATAGAAGTACTTTACTAGGGATTAATGCGTAAATTAAAATATGCCCCTTGGGTATAAGCAAATATTACCATGTTTAGAGGAGAGAGCACATGCACTTGAGCAGTGGTAAAGAGCTTAGATTCCTAAGACCAGCAACAAAAACGTGGTCAGAAAATTGGAGGGCAAAGATTTCGGAGGGGGATGGAGGAGGGGGGGGGGAGACGACCACCCTAATAAGGCTGGCAGGTCTAACAACTGTCAAGGAGAAACACACCTCCTAATTAAAAGTATACATAAATAAATAAAAAAGGGAAAGGGAAAGGTAAATTAAAAATACATAAATAAACTTCATAACAAAAAACAGAACGCATTAGATGGCACCACGCTGCCATCTACTGGAGAGAAATAAATATATTTCATATTCTAACTTTTTTTTTTGTTTAAGGACATTAATATAAAAACAACAAAAGAGGACGGGACTACGAAACTAATTACGCTGACATTATGCTCCAGAGAATAAGGTCAAAGTAATTCACAGTTGCGAACAAATCCTTGGTACAATTCTAGTGCATCGGGACATGGTAACAGTATAGAAAAATTACGACTACTGGAAGTGGTTTGAAGCTCAGACCTCAAGGAGAATACAGAAAATGGTATTTGATACGTATCCTTTGTCAAGGTGGAATTTCTTGAGAAAACACGTAAAACAGGTCTTTGATTCCTAGCACACGGTTGAGGTCCGCTATGAGTTAAGCTTTCTTTCCCCGCCCACATCGTTGCTCCTGCACCCCGGCCCCGGGGGCTCCATACCCAGGCTAAGCATGTGCCTTCACACACTACTCGGAAGTAGGAACGATTACCTATGAACCCTTAAAAGAGCCTAGTACTGGAGATCAGCATACTGGCCATGGCAGCTGCTGTCCTTCGTACATCGAATGAGTGGTCACACGCCGTGGCAACTGCTGATTTGATTTTTGATATGCAAGAGTAATTTATTAAACAACCATAAGGCAACACCAAGTTTGGCCACTGTTTGCGTCTCTCCCCTTAGGCAATGCCCGGATGATTAGTGAACTTCAGCGGCCTTGTCCTGTTACTGAAGTTGCTCTGAACCCTCCAAGTGAAGAGCCCTCTCAGCTTCATTAGCTACAAACATGATATAATTAAGAGGAAACTTAGCCCAACTGGAGTAAATGAATCTCAGATGATTCCTCACCGTCAACCTAAACCTAGTGTAAGGTTCCACTAGAGAATGCCTTGCCAATGTTAATCCCATAAAAATTTTAAAAAAATAAAAAAACGTTTCCAGACTGGAAACTTGGGATTGGTTGAGTGCATGCGTTCGAAGTGCGCTGACGTCAGGCGAAAGAGCACCACGCTCAATGATGGTGGCTGGTGGGAACATCTTCAAGAGTAACTTCAGGAAACCCATTACTACAGGTGGGAACAGTACAAGATTTGTGCAGGGGCACCCGTTAGCTGCATAAAAAGAACTTGATATTGCCTGGCCAAAAGGTTGTTGTACTTCTTGTTGTTCACTCCTGACATGATGCGCTGTGCTAACCAATTACCACAAACAGATTCTCTCCTACAGATAAAGTGGTGTTAGTCAAACCCACCCTCTGCTGACCAGCACATCCATGCAGTCCTGAGGCACGTTTATGAGTAGTAATTGCTACTTCTAGGTGCATAAGAATTATGTTGGAATACATTGGACCAATAAAGTGAGCGAATATGGCTTCAAGAGAGGTGACAGTACTGAGCTTACAGAGTGTACACAGTTAAAAATTCTTCTTTGTCATTCTTCCAGTGGTCAACCTTCATACCTTGTACCTCTTCGGGTTCTTTATCTTAAAAATGACACACATCCCATTTACCACTTCCTCTCCTGTACCAGCCCTGAAATCAAAATAGATCCGCGTGGTGTGGTAAAGTGCGCTGAGTTCCTGGAGAGCCTAGTGGAGGGAGTGGGAAGGGCTCCCCTCACACCCTCTTTTGACCCCCACAGCAGTGGGAATGCTGACAGACTTTGAATCGTTGAGCATCAATGTAATTATAACAGTTTCCACCTCCACGGCCTAAGCTTCAGAAACCTCAGTCCAACTTGAGTGCCAGATTTGGCGACCACAACCAGGCAGTAACGCTAGAAGAACAAGTGCACCAACCTTCAACTGGTTGCCTAGGAAACTGGAGCTAACGGCATGCTGGTGACAACAGCAGCAGCTGTAGCCCTTCGTTGCAGCGAGTATGCAGTGAACCCCCCTCACCTCCCACCCTGCCAACTGTTGGCATGAATTTCTATTGAATACTGAAAATCCGTTTAATATGCTTGAAGCTACTTTGTCTTGGTCTAGCCTGAACAGAAATAATGACCAGTTGAGTAGTCAAGCTCTACGCTGCACGTCAACTCTAGGACGTCAGGCATTACGTTGCTGGCAGACAAGATGTGGGCTGTGATAAAGCACCATCACCGAGTCAAAGCAGGCCATGTTATTTTGCAGTGTTTTTCTGGCACATCCACAGGCAATCCAATGTGCGTGCCCCACCTTACGCAAGAAGCATCAATGATCATTGTGACTAGAGGTGTACTCAGATACAATAAAAAAAATAATAACAGTCTCAGGATTATGTGCCTGGTCTATTTCATGGGTCAACTTCATTTTGTCTGTGACTTTGATAAGGGTGTGTCATTCACTGCTCACCTACTTTCATCTTCAGCGTAGCTTTCGGTGTAAATGTACATTCTGTTCCAGCCTCACTGGATCATAATGATACAGGATACCTTGTCAAACTCAGTGGAGACTACAACTAAAGCATTCACTAAGTTCTGCAGCTGCTAGCCTTTAGAACTCCATTTCAATGATGTCAGGAAGAGTATCTCCCTTCAAGGATCCGTAATTGATTTCTGAAAGTTCATGATAGTCACAGGAAGTGAAACAGCTAAAGCCAGCCCTGTATTTTTCTCTAAGCATCACTCGGAGAAGGCTTTGTGGGCCAATCATCTACATATAAGTAGAGGTGAAACCAGTCTGAATTGGGGTTTTCCCACTACGGCTAGACACTGTAGGTACAAAGGGAAGCAGCAAGTAGATCCCAATGCACAGGAACGGACAATAAATTAACTGATCCCAACTTTCACCTCAGGAGCCTGTACTGCTTTTTCTGAACGAGGACATGGAAATACACATTCCCTAGGTCCAGGGAGCACATACGGTTTTCCTTTCACGAGTGGATATCACCTTTGAATAGTCACCATCGTTAAGGATTCTTTTGAAACGAAATGCTCACAGGCCCTATAAACAGTCGGACAAAATCTACTTCCTCTTAAAGGCATTATGGGACAATTACACTCCTTTACCTAATAAATTCAATATATTTGTGGTAAGCTATCAATTTTGTTTTAGTGAGGCCCAATTTACTGGTCACAACATCTTACAGGGCAGTGAACTGATCTGACACTACACTGGTCTCTGGGGACACTGCTGAGGGCAAATGAAGGGGAGAGGGAGTGCTGCAGCAATAGCGGTGGAAGGAACATGTGCTCCTGGGTAAACACTACCCTTAGTCCACAAGGAGTTTGTCAGGAAATTCTAACAAAGGTACAAGAAAAATTTGCACTGAAATTCTTAATTGGCGGTTTTAAAAAACAATGGTTTGGTTGGAGAAACTCTGCAAAAACATATTCTGAAGGAAGTCAGGGAAGGTATTTATGCCCCCACCACTTTCAGAGATTAATGAAAGATCTATTGATATTCTAACAAACAAATATCCTATGCCCCTTTCCCAGAAGATTCGGTAGTAAGAAATAGTAGTCCCCGAGACAATGAACTAATTAGAGATCTGGAATATAGTGCTATGGGTTATTGTTAACAATTTCCTTAACAGTGTTTGTTACAGCATATTTTATGGTTTATAAGCACTTCAAATAACACGGGTTCCTACTACACAGCTCAACAGTACTCAACATGTCGAATTACTTTGCACAACAATTGCGTAAGCATTTTGAAATAGTCTTCTGACTTTCAGACTGCACACATCTCTGTAAGGGACACAGTAACCCCACAAGCAATCTCATTGTTTTTTTAAATTCTCTAAACTCACCAGAGCCACTTCAGCAAACAGAAGTAAAGGGATAATTGGGAGGAAATAATTAATCCCTTTCAAGGATTCTGTGTTTTAGGTAACACATGGTTATAAGATGACTATGGGCCCGATTTAATGCTTGGAGGTAAGGATACTCTGTCACAACAGTGATGGCGTATCTTCACCGCCAAGAATGTGGTCCGTCCATCACAGTTCGATGGGGGCAGACCTTCAGGTTAATCATGGCAGAGACTACTCTGTCGCCGCCATGATTAACCCCCTCTGACTGCCCTGGGGAGTAAGGGCCATCAGAGAAAGGACTACATGTCCACCAACCCAATTTGGATGGGCGACATGAAGTCACTTTTAGGTTGAGCCTCGACAGCGCTTGCGCTGCCTGCCTGCAAAACCTGTTGTCTCTCTTTTGAGGGGTTTTGACACACCCACTGATTGCCATTGGTTGCCATCTATGGCATTCAGAAATGCAGGCATGTTATTGGTGTATTTGTGTAAAAGTCCCTCCTTTGTGTGCTTAGCTCCCTCCCCAGCGATTTCACAAAGAGAACATTTTGTTTGGCCATTGCACTGTACAGCATGTGATGGCCCCTCCTACTGTATGGGTAATGCCGTTTTTTAAATTAAACTTTGACCCCTGTAGGTGATATATACTGTACCTACTTTACCAGAAGTTATGTTTGTGTGCATTTGGGAAAAACTGTCTATTAAATGTATCCTTCATGTTATCAATAGTAAAATGAATTGACAAAAACTACTCTGATGGCGGTTCCTGCCAAATTGCCAATGCCTATATAAATGCCTGCCTCCTAGACGGTCATTTATAAATTTGACGGACGTAGTCGTCGTGGCTGCTAGGCTAATGGTGACTACAAAAAATGTAATCGAGCCCTATGTTCTTAGAAACGAAAAAGGCTTCAATTATAAAAAAATAAATTGGTGGCCGAGATTAAAAAAATGATTTACCAAAATGTCAAAAGGCTTTAATAAAATTTTGCAAAAAATTGTTTGATTAGTATTTTGGTACAGGAGTTAATCAGGTTAAACGTCAAGCAGGTTAGACTCAACACAAGTGCAACAGTGCCCTTTACAAGTTCCACTTTAAGTATTACCCTAAGATAGATCAGCTTGACATGCATAGCAATACAAAAACAGCGCAACGAGGGGAAAACAATAGTTACAACTAATTCTTCAGTACGACATTGAAGATACAGCATGCTGGGCGGGAGTGATGTAACAATATAACGATCAGAGAAGGTGGAGTAAGAGATGAGTTAGTGGGGGAGCATCTTGCATTAAATGTAACAGCGAGTGTTCCGCCTGTAACATTATAGGTATGGGGATAGAAATGAAGTGTGGAAAACTAAGGCGGAGACTATCTGCAATCAGATACTAGATGTTAGTATCTAGGATGCCACCAAGACATTCTGTGCAGTGACGGGGACTTCTCTTGGAGGCTTTCCCAGGAGTGTTCCCCTATATGATGGTAAGGAATTCCAAATCATCTGCACAATAATTGAGATTAAGAAATTGATGGTGACGTTGTCAGAAATCATAATGCTAGAAGCCGCAGCTTTGTTTCAGGTCACAAGGATGGCCCTAGTTTACTGCCATGCACAGATTTTGTAGGCATTCCATGAACCTAATCCTTTTTAGATGTGACCTTAAAGAAAGCTTTAGGTGTCTTGCCAGACTACTATTTTAAAGAAAAACATATTAAACATTAAAGATACATACAGGGGCTTTCTGTCAGAGTTCTTCACCAATTGGTCTGGTCACGTGTCATTCACATTTTGTTCCCTCTCATCATAGCATACAGAAAGGGTAATTGGAACAGCATACTTTAAACACTGGTTATTTATTTTCCCTTTGGCGAGGGCACAGTAGCTCACTGTAGCCTGCAGTGTTCTGCATCGCGCATGGGCTTTGCTTCTGCAGCAATTTTTTTCTCATTCTTTATATTTCAGTTGGTTGCAAAACGGTCAACATGTTCCTCTCAACACATCAGCAATCATGAAACAGTAGAAAATGATAAAGAATAAGAAAGAACGTTTAATTTCATGTGACCTTGGATTTCCATGCACGGCTGCACAAATTTTGGAGCTCTCTTCTAAAAGCTCCAAAATGGCTTACACGTTACTTCGAAAAGCACTGGCTAACTTGTCTGTGCCTGTTAATGGATACATCCGTTCCAACTCCAAGTTTTCTTTAATTTCCTTCCCATTGTACAGATTGCTGTGACAATCATTTTAGAATGGACCTTCTACGCAAGGAACTTCATGCAAGGACATCATTTTGTTGATATTTAGGTCAGTGCAGTAATAGCACCAACACATTGGAAATATCCACATTTATTGTTTTGCGCATCACAAGGCCTTTAGTCGAGGGGAGGATTCGAGCCTCCCTCCCAGTACCAATGGCGGTAGCTCTCTGCACTAGGCCGTGCTTGTTGCAGTTGTGCTGTCATCTCTATTCAGTTCGACTTTAATTACACACAGGCACATTTGTAGGTTACAAATAGGGCACGTTTCAGTAGAGGGTTCTGTGCATAGCCCTATTTTTGCCCTAAGTGGCCAGGGTATGCCCAGACGTGGGTCTCTTGGTCACTTTGCCACTGGATTCAAGCTAGCCCAGCTGATATGGGGTGATACCCCAAAACGGGTCCCAGGATGCTCGTTTCCGGCAGAGGGAGGACCTACCCTGGCAGTTCGAGTTGGACTGTTCCCATGAGGAGCAGGATCAAGGCTGATTTCAATCAATCAAGCAATCAATCAATCAGGGTTTTGTAAAGAGCACTACTCACTCAAGGCACGGGGAGGGAAGGAGGACAGCTCAGTTTGAGGTTCTGTGATTCTCGAACCGGACTCCATTTTGTTTGAGTTGTTCGTGACGCCATTTTGTGTTGCCCTCACGTAGGCCCGTGGAGGTAACCGAACGAACAAAGTTGCTTGGGCTTCGTTGTTCATGTACGTATTAACTAGGCCTTTTCTGACTTGTGAGTGAACTGCAGGACGCTGACCCCGTCACCTGAAACGGACCCTTTGCGAAGCCAATTTCTCTGGCTGATCGTTGTCTGAGATTGCCAATCAATGCTCAGGATATCGTTAACTTTAGTGCCCTTGTACATATCTTATCCTATTCAGCATCTGAACTGTTTCCTTTTCTTATGACTTTTCATTACATGGATAGTGCTTTCAATTATGGGTTTGTCCGGTTTGTAGAAATTGAATTTGGGACATTCCTAATAATTAACTTGTGGTTTGGTACAATGTAAATCAAGCTTTTATGATGTGATAATGCGTGGGAAAATGTATTTCATTCGTCAGTATTTGTCGCAGTGGGTGTGCATTTATAATGAGCCAAATGTGGATAAAAAGTGATGCCTTGCTCTACGAAAGTTGAGCAGTCTCCTAAGTTGTACACCGTGTTGTATTGCTGGGATTACTGTTACTAGCTACAGCTAATAAATTTGATCTTTGACGCCATCCAGAAATATTCTGTGTCTCTGTATACCAAGACAGGTGAATCGGAATACTTTGGGCGTGCCCCTGGCGCCGCTGGGTTCTAAAACCCGGTTCTTCAGTTGGCGCCCAACAGTGGGGCGACTTCAGCGGTACCGGTCCAAGCCCGAGGATCGTGAGGAGGCCCGTGAGGAAATTCTGGAGGAAGGCCAACCACTTCATCGACCCCTGTATGTCGACGTGGACCGAAAGTTTTTACTGCGAGGCCTCCCGCTTTCCGACGGCTACGAAGGACTGCTGCCCTGACTGTCGCCCTGTGTTGGACCCTTGATTGATGATTTGTAGAGCGATACGATAGACGATCTTCTGGTGGCGTGACAGATATTTTGGTTCAGTATAAGTGGGTCGCTCCCACGACTTTGTTTTGTTTCTTGGTTTTGATTCGGTTATTGCAATAGTCGAAGCCGAGGGGCTCGTATATTTACGAGTGTATCGATAGTTGATAACCCCTTGAAGTGTGAAGCTAGACTAGTGAGCTATAAGATGCCTGGTCTTAGCAAATTTGGGAAATGGTTTAGTTGTGGTTGCAACAGGGATTCCCGATTGGAGGATTCATGTCCGATACCTCCAGTTGGAACTCCGACTTACGAGCTCTACTCAAAACACGGAGTGGGTCCTATTACCTATAATGAAGTATGGGTTCGCTATACGAAGAAAGATGGTGTTTTACAATGGCCCCAACATGGTAGTTTCGAATTAAATATTTTAGATAACTTGGAAGTTGCGCTATTTAAGAAGAAAGCCCGGCCGGCGATGTTTGATTCTTTCCGCCTTTGGCGTAAGGAAGCCAAACAGCGAGAAATTAAGCAAGCAAAGAGAGATGGGAAAGATAAGAATATGTCAGTACAACAAGCTGCTAGGCAGTTTAAGGCAGATGAAGATGATCGTGTGAGTGAAGTCTCAGATAGACAACGTTGCATGGCCATCGACAAATGTTATCCGGCCTTGCCGCCTTCCCTTTCAAAAGTGACTGAAGACTCTGAAAAAGATCCTTTGATGTCTCATTTACTGAGATTACCACCCCCTTATATGCAAGGTGCTACTGCACCTCCATTACCCCCAGTTGTTCCACCCTTTGTTGTTCGCCCCCTGCTGTTGTTCAGCCACCCGTTGTTGCAAAGATGGTTCTCCCTCCTACGGTGCAGCCCCCTCCAGGGACCCAGCTTTGCTATCAGCTTTGCCTCAAGCTCTTGTACCTTACATTCCTGTATCTCCGACTCCTGCTACTTCTGTCACCTCAAACTACTCTTTCTCCTGTCCTTATGGCAACTTCTTCTCCTTCTGTTCGACAAAGAATGACCAAGACTTTTGCTGGTCTTTTGTCTCCACTCTTTGGGTCACTAAATATGACCCCTGTTTTGGAACTTAAGCAGAGTCGTAGTCAGTTTCCTGGTCCCGACGAACGGGCAGTGTTGGATCTTTTGGCTCGTAGATGGATTTTAAATGCTTCCAGGTATACTTTACAAGCAGTTATGGATGTTTTCTTACAGTGGGAGCCGCCTAAGCAAAGGTATGTTTTCGATGTAATGTGTACTTTTCTCAGTCAGGAATGGGAAGATAATGAGTTGGGTCCGATTCGCAGGAAGTGCTTGATGTTCAATCCGAATTTGCTAAAGGGACAATAGTGGAGTCTGATGTTGAGGAAGCCGTAGAGACGATACTTGTCTTTAGGTCTAGACTACCGCCTCAGACATTGTACGAACCTGATTCCTTTGTTAGGAGGAAAGTGAAGCAGTATCCTATGAGAGAAGTTCCCCCTGTATGGAGAGAGGCAGTTGCTGCTAATGTTAATCAGGATATTCAGGCTGAGCCGGCTCATTTTCAGCGAGTATGGGTACATGTCCCTTGGAAAAGAGCAGAGGTCTTGGCTCTTAAGCAGACCTTGCCAGACCCCTGTAAGAATCCTGCTGGTTATTACAAAGAGTTGTCCCAGACAGTTGACGCGTGTGTTATGAATTTAGCTGACATAGATTTATTTATTTGAATTTTATATAGCGCATAGCTACCCTCGGGCATCCCAGCGCTTGTCCAGAATGAAAGCAAATGGCAAACAGGCAGATACAGCGGCATCAGATAGGGAAGAGATGGGTTTTCAAAAGTTTACGAAACCTAACAATACACGGCTCTGAACGCAAATTCAGAGGAAGCGCATTCCAGAGAGTGGCAGTATTAACAGAGAACCTTCTCCCACCCGTGCGTGCCCTTCTAACTCTAGGAATTTGCAATAAATACTGTTGATCAGAGCGCAGAGCTCTGTTAGACTTATAGGGCACAACTAAATTCCTCAGAATGGGAGGCCCCTTATCCTGACGCGTTTTGTGCGCTATACAAAGCGACATAAATGTAATCCTTTCCCGCACCGGGAGCCAATGCAGCGCCTTCAATGCGGGTTTGGCTGACTGCATCCTAGACGAGCTCGTAAGAAGCCTTGCAGCCGCATTTTGGATTTGCTGAAGTTTATTCAGCGTTGCTTCAGGGGAGCCCAGGAAGATGGCGTTACAGTAATCTAACCTATATACAATAAGCCCCTGAATAAGCAGCTTCTTCGATGTCAACGGAAGAAGGGGCAAAAATTTTCGAGCTGCACGGAGGAGCCCAAAGCAGACATCTGCCGTTCGTTTAGCCTGGGTCCTAAATGAGAGGTCCTGCTGTAACCAAACCCCAAGACTCTTAATCTCCTCTTTAGGACTGGGGAGGTCGCCTAGACAACTGGGCCAATAGTCGTGGGGAGTGAGGGTCCTTTATGCCCTAGCAGCATTATTTCGGTCTTTGACCCGTTCAGTTTTAGAGCTGATTCACACATCCAGGTGTAGACTTTGGACCTGCAAGAATGCAGCGCATCTGGATTTTCCGTCAGCTGGGATAGAGCCACCACCAGCTGAGTATCGTCAGCGTAGCTGATGATTTTAAAACCAAAAGGGGTCACCACATCCTCCAGGGGGGCCATATACACATTGAATAATGTGGGGCTTAGGGAAGAGCCCTGTGGCACACCACACTGGAGGGGGATAGATGTCGACCGTTCACTGCCTTCCCAGACCTGGTACGACCGGTCGCTAAGAAATGACGTAAGCCATTTCAAAGCCGCACCTGTGACCCCCAACACTGACAGCCGATGGATCAACACTTGATGGTTAACAGTGTCGAAAGCCGCACTGAGGTCCAGGAGGATTACTGCCACTGACCCTCCTGAATCCAAAATGCTCCTAGCTTCTTCCACGACTGCCAGCAGGGCGGTGTCCGTGCCCTGACCTGGCCGAAATCCAGTTTGCAAATCACGCAACAGGCAATTGGACTCCAAAAAGTGGGAAAGGTGACGATTTACCAACTTTTCAGCAATTTTACCGAGTCCCGGGAGCAGGGAGATGGGCCTGAAATTAGCCAAGTCCGAAGGATCCAGACTCGGCTTTTTCAGGAGGGCTTTCACAACTGCTCTCTTCCAGCTAGGTGGTACCAGGCCTTGGGCCAAGGAGGCATTAATAAGATCCATGATAGGGTCAACAATAATAGTTGACGCCTGTTTCAGGATCCTCATGGGAACCGAATCCCTAGGGGAACCACTCTTCATGGAGCTCAGTACTTTAAGGACCTCGTCTCCTGATACTGGGCCAAAAGCTTCTAGCTGAACAAGAGCGCCCCTAGGTTGGCTACCAGCATCTGCTCTCTGGTCCGCCTGAGGCAAGGCACTAAGAATCTTATCTATTTTAGTATGAAAGTAGTTCGCCAGCTCCTCACATTTGTTTCCTGGGCTGTCGTGGGTTACTGGGGGCTGGGGAATTCTAAGGAGTTCCTTAACCACTCGGAACGTTTCTCTTGAGGAATTCGACGAGGTATTGATCCTCTCCTCAAAAAATTGTGTCTTAGTGCGGCGAAGAGCAGCTTTATACGCTCTTATCGCCGCCCAATATTCCTCTCGATCAGCTTCCCCCCATTCCCTCCTCCAGGCCCGATCCAGCTTCTTACAACCCTTCCTCAATGTTCTTAGCTCGGGCGTGTACCAGGGGGCAGAGCCCATTCTCTTCTCTCTTTTCAGCACTCTTCTTTTGGGAAGAATGACATCAAGGGAGCTAGTCAGCCACTGATCGAAATTTGCGTCGGCCCTTACTGGATCAGGAACTGGAGAAGGGCAGGTACATTCCAGATTGGTGATCCAGTTATCCATCGATAACCTGGACCAAGCTCTTTCTAAGGTATGATGGGTATGGGTATGGGTATGGGTATGTTGATGGGTAATGTAGTTCCTCAACCTTTGTGGGCAAATATCCGTCATGAGAATCATGCGCAAGAATTAGGAGATACGTGGGTTAATATTGTTGCTGCAGATGGTCGACAGGTAGGAGGTGCCAAACCTGAGCCCTTGGTTGCAGAATTACCTGATAGGATTATTAATTTAATGAAAACTACGATGCCTCCTTTACGAGTGAATTGGGATAAGTTAGCAGCATGTAAACAAAAGAAAGACGAGAGTGTGTCTGATTTCTTCACGAGATTTGAGGAAACATGTATTGATCATAGTGGTCAGGACATGAGCACTGAAGGTGGTCAAAGGTTGTTCGTGGACAAATTTGTCTTTAATTTGCTTCCCGAACTTTTTAATAAGTTAAAGGACTCTGAGAGTTCATGGGCTGTTTATTCGTCGGCCCAGATATTGGCTACTGCACAATATTATGAGAAAAGGGATAAAGATGGGAAGGATAAAGTAGAGAAGAAGACTAGAGACCTAAAGACGAAAGTTCTTTTGCAGCAAGCTTATCCGCCTCGTTCGAATCAGCCTCAGTTTCAGCAATCCTCACAGTTTCAGAGATTGTTACAGAAGCCCGAGTATTTCGCTCCGCGATTACCGCCAGAACCTAATCAGTGTGCTTATTGCAGAGAAGAAGGTCACTTCAAAATTAGTTGTCCGATTTTGTTACAGCGTGCGAATGGTATATCTGGTCAGAGAGGTCGTGGTGGTTTCCAACAAGTTCTTAGGGGTAGGGGACGTGGTGTGTTTCCCCGGAATGAGCGTTCCTTTCCCCCTCAGAATTCTACGAATTGTTTTGACAGACAGAATGTTCCGACTGTTCAGTCTGCCCAGTACTACACTGATGATTATTATGTCGAGAGTGAGAGTGCTGGTTATAATGATAATTAGGACAGCCATGGGCAAAGAGAGGAAGCAGTGCCAGTTCCAGTAGACCAGAGTGGACCTTATGTTGAAGTGATTACATTAGGTGTGGCAGAACCTTTTCTTTTGGATACTGGTGCGACAAAGAGTTCTATTATGCACTCTAAACTTCCTGGCGCACCTTTGTCTGGCTTGACCAACGTTTCAGTAGGATTTTCTGGCGCCCCAGTTTATAACCCGGTTTCTAATGCTTTGCCCCTTTCTATTGGTCCTTGTGAATTGGAAGATCCTCTTATTCTAACGACTGGTTCTGATGAGAATCTGTTGGGTTTGGACTTGCTGAAAAGATTGCACGCAACATTACATTGCTCTCCTTCGGGAGTACATCTTACGATGGGTAAGAAAGTGATTTCCCAGATGTATTTGTCTAAAGATTGCCTTCACCTGGAATTGCGTTCTCTTCCTGATACACTTTGGGCTACAGGTCCCAATGATGTTGGTCTCTTGCAGATTCCACCCTATGTTGTCACCCTTAAGTCAAATGCTAGGCTACCTCGTATTCCCCAATATAAAATATCTAGCGATGGTGAGAGAGCTCCTTTAGCGATTATTTATGATTTGGTTGAGAAGGGTGAAGTTGAAGAAACGAGAGGTAATGTGTGTAATAGTCCTGTTTTGCCTGTCCTTAAGCGTACTGATGCTTCTCAGCCACCTGTGTATCGGTTTGTGATCGATCTTCGAGAAGTTAATAAGATTGTTGTGCCACAGTTTCCTGTTGTCCCGGATATAACTGCTTTGTTGACTCTGATCCCTGCTTCAGCTGCTTGGTTTTCAGTTATCGATTTGAAGAATGCTTTCTTTAGCATTCCGATTGCTGAGGAAAGTAGAGATATTTTCGGCTTCTCTTTAGGAGGTCGCAGCTTCCGGTTTAAGAGAGCTCCTCAAGGTTATTGTGAAAGTCCCTCCATCTATAGTCAGGCGTTGAAAACTCAGCTTGATAGTTTTGTGTTGCCTTCTGGTGCTACTCTTATACAGTATGTTGATGATCTGCTGGTTGCTGCTGATGACGAAGAGATTTGTAAAGAAGCTACTCTTACTTTGTTACGACATTTGTCTGACCTTCATCATAAATAGGCTTTCCTGTTTTCAGTTTCTATTTTTGGTAAATTCTGGTGGGGTTTTTTCAATATCTTAAAAAACAGTTGTTATCAGTGGTTACACATTTTCGCGCCACTAAAAACAACAGGAAAAGTGTTTTTCCGGTGTTTATGGAACATTTTGCTTTTATTGTTGCTTGCTTTCTGCACTGAAAGAACATGATATATAGACAGTGTACTTATAGTGTATATGAGGTCCAAATAGATTTTTGCAAATTAATCTTACTGTAGTACACCATACAATACTTCTTCAGTGAGTCTTTGGGTCATGTGCGATTGCTCTTTCCTTCCCATGTTTAAACTTCTGTGAAAAGGCCCTCTCAGCATTCTTAGCCCATGGGGCTGAGAACCATCAGCTAAGGGACACAGTTGGGATGACTCTTTCTTTGATGCCACATAAAGCACGAAATGATAAATATTTGCGTTTTAATTCCTGTGCATTAGAAACCAGTGCACCAGAATGGACTAAAAAGTCAAGAGCATCCCTCATTAACTCTTAAGATTGTAAAGATGCTTTCAGCATACCATCTAACAAGTGGCAAGGATCTACTACAGGAAATCACTTCAGCTCGGGTGTCAATTTTGACAGGTCATCACACAACTTTTTTATATACGCAGCTGAATCACTGCAAATACAAACAATATCACTCCAATCTTTGTTGAACTTGGAAAGAACCTTTTTTGCAGAGCATTACAAGTGACACTGCGTTCCATGTTTTCCAAAAGTCTGGTGTCATGTTTTTACCACTATCCCAGATGCTTGGTGGTATATATACTTGTCACTATACCTTACATTGAATGTTTAAAGCCTGAGGTGTTGGCAATTCACCTACTATCAATACTGACCCACTAGAAACTATGGTCTGATGTATTAAGGGTTTTTACCCATTCTCTGTGGGTAAATATCATGACACATATTAGGAAAGATTTTTATGAAAGAATCAAATGCAGCCAAAATATCAAATATGAGTTTGATATTTCCTGATTCTCTATAGTTTATCAAATAATTAAACTAGACCTAAAACATGAAACTAAACCCTGCATCTTCAGACCAAAGGCCACAAAACTGAAAAAGTAAAAGGAAGAAGAAACAATATTTTAGTGGAATCACTAAAGAACAAACCTCAAGCAGAATAATGTTAGCCAGTCTTTCTTACTGCTACTTGTATAACAAAGTTACATCGTATTGACCCCTTCAGGAAGAAATAAATGACTTTCACTCTCTTTTTCCTTTCTTTGAATTGCATTTAGTTTGTGGTTGTCCAGGTGTTTTTTCAGTGTTTATATGCTTTCACCGATGAGGGCTATTTTTCTTTCAGTGGGGTTTTATCAGTTATTATAGGTTTAAACCTAAAACCCCAGAGCCTAATCATAAAGTGTCACCTTTAAAGTTACAGTATTGCCAACAAGAAGTAACCTACTTAGGTCATCACTTGTCGAAGGAGGGAAGACGATTGACCCCAGAACGAATTCAAGCGATTGCTTAAATGACTGTGCCATGCACAGAGAGAGAAGTGCGTGCCTTTTTAGGTATCACCTCATATTGTAGACAATGGATCCCGAATTTTTCCTTGTTAGCAAAACCTCTGTTGGCACTGACTCTTTTAAAGATACTCCGTATTCGCTCCCTTGGTCTGACGAATGTCAGAAAAGTTTTTCTGAATTACGTGACGCATTGTATTGTGTTCTGCTCCGGTATTGGGTACCCCGGACTACAGTAAACCTTTTACACTGTATGTACACGAGAGAGAAGGTTGTGCATTGTCAGTGTTGACGCAACAATTTGGAGACAAGCAGCGCCCATGTGCGTATTTTTCAGCTACGTTAGATCCGGTAGCTAGAGCGTTGCTGAGTTGTCTGAGAGCTACAGCGGCAACGGCTGTTTCTATTCGACAGTCTGCTGGTTTGGTATTGGATAATACGTTGATTGTGATGGTCCCACATGCAGGGGATACTTTATTGAATAGGACAAAGACCCAGCACCTTACTAGTGCGCGTCTGTCAGGATATGAGTTGACGCTTTTGGCTAGCCATGTGCACATCAAAAGGTGCAATGTGTTGAATCCAGCTACGCTGTTACAGATTTGTGTAGAGACAGATGATCAAGAACAGCATGATTGTGTTCTCCGGACAGAGGAGGAAACGAAGGCTAGAGTTGATTTTAAAGATACTCCTCTTTCGAATGCTGATGGTACTCTATGGGTAGGCTTTGGCCGTTTGTGGTGAGAGAGGATTTCTTACTTCTCATGGTACGAAAATTCAGCATGGACAATTGGTGAATGAACTTCTTGAATCACTTACTTTGCCAAAACAGATTGCAATTGTGAAGTGTAGTGCGCATAGAAAGGTTGTGGATGATGTGGGTCGAGGGAATGCGTTTGCGGATGAAGTTGCGAAAGAAACGGCGAAGGATGTAACGAGTCGAATGTATGTTGCAGGCCCTGCTAGATGGGTTATGGCTGGTGGAATGTGTGAAGACACAATAGAAAGTGTGAAGTTGATTCAGGCCGAAGCTACGGAAAAAGAAGTGAGTGTGTGGAGAGAAACTACGGGAATGTTTGATTCGACAGGTTGTTGGGTTGAGTTGTCGGAGCACCAGCGATGGTTGTTGCCTGATGCGTATGTGCTCCCGGTGGTCACTATGGCTCATGGATTGGCTCGCATTAGTTCGAAAGTGATATGCAAGTTGTTGGCTCCAGTATGGCAGAATGCTGGAATACCTAAATGTGCTGAGAATTTGGTGAAGCATTGTATGATTTGTCGGATGTATAATCCTGGAAAGGGAAATCCAACTCCAGCTGGTCATTTTGCTCCCCCAACGTATCCGTTTGAAGGGATACAGCTAGATTACATTCACACGGAGAGATGCAATAATTTAAAGTATGTCCTTGTGGTCGTTTGTGCCTTTTCCAGATGTATAGAGGCCTACCCCCTAAAGGATAATACTGCCTTGTCTAGAGCCAAAGTTTTGCTCAAAGAGTATTTCCCTAGGTATGGTTTGCCGAGAATGGTATGGAGCGACAATGGGAGTGAATTCGTGGGCCAGATCATGAAGAAAGTGTGTGCGGGTTTGGGTATCAATCAGAAATTTCATGCTGCGAATCACCCCCAGTCCGCTGGACTTGTTGAATGCTATAATGGCACTCTGAAATTGAAGTTAGCTAAAATACAAGCGAGCACTGGTCTTACATGGCCAGACGCCTTGCCATTGGCCCTTTTGTCAACAAGGACGACAGTACATTCCCGTGTGGGACTTAGCCCATATGAAATTGTTTTTGGTTGTCCGGCCAATGTTTGGGGTGTGCCAAGGCCTAAGAAATACAGTGATATCGAGTACCCTATGTTGGTGGATTACTTACATGACTTGACTGCTAAATTACGTGTTCTCCACCAACAGGTCTATGACAGCTTACCGACAGCGACTGCGGATCCAGGCCACACAATTCAACCTGGTGATTATGTTCTTACTAAAAACTTCCAGCAAACTAAGAACTTGGAGCCAAGGTGGACTGGACCGTATTTAGTGTTATTGTCAACTCGAACTGCAGTTAGAGTAGCTGGTAAAAAGAATTGGGTACATGGTGCCCATTGTAAAAAGGTTCCATTGCCCTTACCGTATGACAAGTGGGTGCGGGGAGGTATAGCTGATTCTGAATGTGAAAGAATTCCTAGATTTGTACCTTTTAGTGACGCACATTTGGAATGGACTCAGTCAGAACGTGTGGACGATGAAATTTTGCAAGCTGCTGTGCCACCACATCTAAGATTGGATACAACGGATCCGGAAACACTTTTTCAAGAGCAAACTGTGCCTGGCAGAGAGCGCTACAACCTAAGACCGAGAAAGGACACATAAATGGACAAATAAAATTTGAATTTTTGTTGTGAGTTACACCTTTTTCAGACAAGAGACTATTGACGAAAGGTCTGTGGTTCATGGTCGTTAGCACGATCTTGACGCACACTTAAGTGAAGAAGGTAATAGCCGCGAGCAGCACGTTAGATAATGGAGTCTTTTATATCTGAGAAAAGTGTTCAGAGAATTGATTTTAAAATGAAAATGTGTACATTGGTTCGTAATATTGTGTTTCTTGATGCTTTTGAATATTACATTGGCTTGTGTGGGTTGGATTGTCTATGTTACACAACAGACGCCTGTACCTACGTCCCAACCTACTTTTTCTTTTTCTACTGTTCCTTCGTATGAGTTTCACACTTTGCCTGAACATGAGCAGACACGAAGATCAGAATTTGTTAACAATTCATTTATACAGTTGTTGCATCAGCATCAGCTAGTAGTAAATGCAACGTACTGCTGGGTATGTGGTCTTATGCCGCATACGACAGATAAGGGAATGCCATATTTGGTTTTGCCTTTTTCGCCTAATGGGTCAGTGTGGGCACTCCAAGCAATGTTTATTTATGCGAATGAAGCATCTCCTTTACGTTCCGTCAAAGATAATGCGAGTAATAATGCCTTGATACAGGGAATAGTAGATATGATCAGAGATATCGATGCGTATAATGCTATCCCTAAGGATGAAGTACGAGCATATACTGGTTGGAACAAGACTGGATATAGCATTAGTCTGACAGAGAAGGAGAGACGAAAAAGGTCTCCCCCCTATTTGGATTGTACCCCACTGAGGTTATCTTTGTCTGCAAGGTAATGGTCAGAATCCGAGAGCTCAGCTTGGTAAGAGTGTGTGTGTTCACACCTATGTCTTTGCATTCCAGAATTCTCCACCGTTTGTGCCAGCTAAAGGCACATATTTTGTTTGTCACAATAGAGCCTATACATGGTTGCCAACTGATTTTTCAGGTACATGTTATGTGGCATTTTTGCTTCCCCCTACATACACTGCTGCTTTCAATTAGCATAAGACAAGATATGGTAGAGGTGTCATTGATGCGAAAGATACTGTCGCACAAGAAGCTGGAGATTTCTTCAAGGGTTTCGTGCCCTTTTGGGGTCCTATGGCCAATAGTAAGAATATTCGACAGCTTACGAGAGTGGTTGAGGCCACTATAAATGAAACTGCAGGTGCTCTTAGCTCAGGTGGAGAAGTGTGGCTCAAATGGTTAGTGTCAATTTGAAAAATTTGGAAAAATTCATTTAGTAAGTGCGCACTAGAGTCCTGGTGATCTAGTGATCCCAGGCCATATTCATTGTTCTTTTGGAGTCCAGCAGGCACCAATCTAGTGCAGCACACGTACCGTGCAAGTGGTTTAGTTGGACAGCAGAGTGCAATACCTCCAACCATTCATTCAAATGGTTAGAACGGCAGACCCTGATGCAGAGGTCTGGCCCGGGACCAGGGTTCAATACCCGCCTTGGCGAGTCTTGGGCTCAATTTCCTCGGACCTGCTAATTCTCGCCTCGGTGCCTATTCTAATCATGGGTCCCACTCTGCAACTCTGGGCAATAGCTTGCTTAATCTCCACAACGGCCCCAAAAGCGCTGGGTTGCCTGGTTTCACTCTGGGGGTGCCCAGGAGTGGACACTCACAGGGAAAACCAGGAAGGGTTCCTAAGCGGTATACGGACAGCGCCGGGACACTACCTCAGGGAAGTAGCTGTGCGCTCTATAAATACCAGTACATTTACATTTATTACAGCTGAGCTTCAGGCGGATCGTCTCATGACTTTACAAAACCGTATAGTTTTAGACATTATATTAGCAGATAGAGGTGGGGTATGTAAATTGATTGGGTCTAGTTGCTGTGTTTTCATACCAGATAATGCCCCGACAGTGTACCAAGCCATCATGAAGTTATATAAGTCCGCTGAGTCTATACATGTAGACGAAGGGAACTGGTCATTGACTGGATGGATTTGGGGACTGTTGTCCAGATGGGGATGGAATATTCTGATGTTCCTTGGTATGGCTTTAGCTATCCTTTTCTTGTGTGGTTTGTGCATCCAGTGTGGTCCCGTCATGTGTAGTCTTTGTGCTACGAAGTGTGTGAGAAGACTTGTCCCGGGAGAAGTGAAGGATAATAAGATGATGCTACAGCAACACCTTGATGACCTGATGAGAATAGATATAGACCTGGATTCAGATTGACATGAGTTTAGGTTATTGCCTACGTAATGGCAAAAGGAGGTCTGAGGTTCTGTGATTCTTGAACCGGACTCCATTTTGTTTGAGTTGTTCGTGACGCCATTTTGTGTTGCCCTCACGTAGCCCCGTGGAGGTAACTGAACGAACAATGTTGCATGGGCTTCGTTGTTCATGTACGTATTAACTAGGCCTTTTCTGACTTGTGAGTGAACTGCAGGACGCTGACCCCGTCACCTGAAACAGACCCTTTGCGAAGCCAATTTCTCTGGCTGATCGTTTGCCAATCAATGTTCAGGATATCGTTAACTTTAGTGCCCTTTTACATATCTTATCCTATTCAGCATCTGAACTGTTTCCTTTTCTTATGACTTTTCATTACATGGATAGTGCCTTCAATTATGGGTTTGTCCGGTCTGTAGAAATTGAATTTGGGACATTCCTATTAACTTGTGGGTTGGTACAATGTAAATCGAGCATTTATGATGTGATAATGCGTGGGAAAATGTATTTCATTCGTCAGTATTTGTCGCAGTGGGTGTGCATTTATAATGAGCCAAATGTGGATAAAAAGTGATGCCTTGCTCTACGAAAGTTGAGCAGTCTCCTGAGTTGTACACCGTGTTGTATTGCTGGGATTACTGTTACTAGCTGCAGCTAATAAATTTGATCTTTGACGCCATCCAGAAGTATTCTGTGTCTCTGTATACCAAGACAGGTGAATCCGAAGACTTTGGGCGTGCCCCTGGCGCCGCTGGGTTCTAAAACCCGGTTCTTCAAGTTGAGTGCTGGGGTCATCTAAAAAGCCAGGTCTTGAGGTCCTTCCTGAACTGGGGCAGTGTGGGTGATTGCAGGATGCGGAGGGGGAGGGGGTTCCAGGTTTTGGCTGTGAGGTAGGAGAAGGACTTTCATCCGGTTCTAGTCTTGCTGATACGTGGGACGGTGGCCAGCGAGAGATGGGCTGATCTGAGATGTCTTTTGGGTGCGTGAAAGGAGAGTTGGTTGTTCGGGTATGCGGGTCTGGTGTTGTGAAGGCCCTTATATGCATGGATGAGGAGGTTGAAGGTTATTCTTCTTTCGACTGGAAGGCAGTTGAGATCGCAGAGGTGTTGGGGATCTGACTGCGAGGGGGGTGTCGAGGATCAGTCTCGCTGCAGCGTTCTTTACAGTCTGGAGTTTTCGAAGGAGTTTCTTATTGATTCTGGCATAGCGAGCGTTGCCGTGGTCCATGAGGCTGCTGAATGCATGCATGGCAGTTTTTCTGGTTTCGGTTGGGATCCATCTGAAAGTTTTTCAAAGCATGCGGATGATGTTGAAGCAGGTTGAGGAGACTGCATTGATCTGGTGGTTCAGTTTGAGCGACAAGCCTAGTATGATATTGTGGTTCCATGTGTGGTCGGTTGGGGTTGGGAGATTTTCAAAGGCAGAGGGCCACCAGGAGTTGTTCCATGTGGAGCGGGTGGTGCCAAGGATGAGGACTTTTGTCTTTTTGGATTCGTTCCAAGCAGCTATTCTCCATCCAGGTGGTGATGGCTTTCATCCCTTCTTGTGTTGCCCTCACGTAGCCCCGTGGAGGTAACCGAACGAACAATGTTGCATGGGCTTCGTTGTTCATGTACGTATTAACTAGGCCTTTTCTGACTTGTGAGTGAACTGCAGGACGCTGACCCCGTCACCTGAAACGGACCCTTTGCGAAGCCAATTTCTCTGGCTGATCGTTTGCCAATCAATGTTCAGGATATCGTTAACTTTAGTGCCCTTTTACATATCTTATCCTATTCAGCATCTGAACTGTTTCCTTTTCTTATGACTTTTCATTACATGGATAGTGCTTTCAATTATGGGTTTGTCCGGTCTGTAGAAATTGAATTTGGGACATTCCTATTAACTTGTGGGTTGGTACAATGTAAATCGAGCATTTATGATGTGATAATGCGTGGGAAAATGTATTTCATTCGTCAGTATTTGTCGCAGTGGGTGTGCATTTATAACGAGCCAAATGTGGATAAAAAGTGATGCCTTGCTCTACGAAAGTTGAGCAGTCTCCTGAGTTGTACACCGTGTTGTATTGCTGGGATTACTGTTACTAGCTGCAGCTAATAAATTTGATCTTTGACGCCATCCAGAAGTATTCTGTGTCTCTGTATACCAAGACAGGTGAATCCGAAGACTTTGGGCGTGCCCCTGGCGCCGCTGGGTTCTAAAACCCGGTTCTTCAAGTTGAGTGCTGGGGTCATCTAAAAAGCCAGGTCTTGAGGTCCTTCCTGAACTGGGGCAGTGTGGGTGATTGCAGGATGCGGAGGGGGAGGGGGTTCCAGGTTTTGGCTGTGAGGTAGGAGAAGGACTTTCATCCGGTTCTAGTCTTGCTGATACGTGGGACGGTGGCCAGCGAGAGATGGGCCGATCTGAGATGTCTTTTGGGTGCGTGAAAGGAGAGTTGGTTGTTCGGGTATGCGGGTCTGGTGTTGTGAAGGCCCTTATATGCATGGATGAGGAGGTTGAAGGTTATTCTTCTTTCGACTGGAAGGCAGTTGAGATCGCAGAGGTGTTGGGGATCTGACTGCGAGGGGGGTGTCGAGGATCAGTCTCGCTGCAGCGTTCTTTACAGTCTGGAGTTTTCGAAGGAGTTTCTTATTGATTCTGGCATAGCGAGCGTTGCCGTGGTCCATGAGGCTGCTGAATGCATGCATGGCAGTTTTTCTGGTTTCGGTTGGGATCCATCTGAAAGTTTTTCAAAGCATGCAGAGGATGTTGAAGCAGGTTGAGGAGACTGCATTGAACTGGTGGTTCAGTTTGAGCGACAAGCCTAGTATGATATTGTGGTTCCATGTGTGGTCGGTTGGGGTTGGGAGATTTTCAAAGGCAGAGGGCCACCAGGAGTTGTTCCATGTGGAGCGGGTGGTGCCAAGGATGAGGACTTTTGTCTTTTTGGATTCGTTCCAAGCAGCTAATCTCCATCCAGGTGGTGATGGCTTTCATCCCTTCTTGGAAGTTATGTCTGGTGATGTTGGATTTGTTGGTGAGGGAGAGGATTGGCTGGGTGTCGTCTGCAAAGGAGATGAGCCCACGGTTCTGGATGATTGTTGCGAGGAGTGCCATGTAGAAGTTGAAAAGGGTGGGGCTGAGGGAGGAGCCCTGGGGCACTCCAAGTTGGTCTCTGTTTGTTCTGAGAGGTAGTCTGACCCATTGAGTTCTGCCAGTGAGGAAGGAGCTAATACAGTAGAGGGCCTTGCAGCAGTTGCCAGTGTTGTGGAGTCTGGTGGCTAGGGTGCAGTGGGAGACGGTTTTGACTGCAACAGAGAGGTCCAGGAGGATGAGGGTTGCCGTTTCGTCCTGGTCGAGGAGGGAGCGGATGTTGTTAGTGGCAGCGAGTAGGATGATCTCGGTGCTGTGGTTGCTTCGTAATTCAGATTGGGAGATGTCCAGGACGTGGTTAGCTTCGATGAAGTTTGTTAGCTGGGTGTTGATGGCATTTTCGATGACCTGGACTGCGAAGGAAAGCAGGGAGATGGGCCTGAAATTCTTGAGGTCCATCAAGTCCATGGAGGGTTTCTTCAGAAGGGGGTTGACTTAGGCGTGTTTTCAGTCGTCGGGGAAGGTGGCAGTCCCGAAGGAGCAGTCGATTGTCTGACTTATTTCGGGTGCGATGGCCGAGACGGCTCTGTGGAAGATGTGGTGTGGGCAGGGGTCTCAGGGTGCCCTGAAGTGGATGGTTTCCATGATCTTTTAGGTGTTTTCTGTTGTGAGCGGGATCCATTTGAGCAGGGTCTGTTGGGTGCCGTTGCATTGGGGGGAGCTGGTGCGGGGGGGGGGTCATCTTGGTTGTCGAAGTTGTCGTAGATCATCTTGATCTTGTGGTGGAAGAAGGTGCTGAGTCCATTGCCGAGGTCTTGGGAGGGTGGGACATCTGTTTCGCTGCAGGGTGTTGATGAATTACTTGATGATGGAGAAGAGCTCTTTGGTGCTGTGTGCATTGGTGAGGGTTCTGTCTTGAAGGGATTTCTTCCTTGTTTTGCATATGGCAGGGTCCAAACTGGGATGTCTTAGTGAGCAGAAGAACGATTATGGATTCAATTCTGATCCATGACTTGGGGGTGGAGGGTCTGAAAAAATTCAGCACTCTGTCCATCATCATATTGTGTCTGCCAACAGAATTTGCGGCCCGATTAAGACTTTGGCAGAAAGCCGTGGTCAGACCGCCTGCCAGATTAGGAGTTTCCGCCTGTCTGGCAGGCTGGTTTTTGGCGTTCACATGACAGTGACTCTAAAAATCGGCACCGCAATCGGAACCCCAAAAACATTTCTTGCACAGCATGGACTGAAAAATCCATGCTGTGCAGGAACCTGGGTGTATGCACACCGGGAGTGGAGGGGGGCACATGTTGTGCTACCCTGTGTGCATCCCCATGGGGAGGTGGCAGAGGGGACCCTGCATGGCCCCCTTTGTTTCCTCTCCGCCACTGTGTTATAGAGGAGGAACCTCCATGACACAGCCATTGGACAGAAAACTTGTAAAATGCTTGGTGGGATTGTGGAGCTACTAACTCCTAACCGCTGCAACACCGCCAGGGAACGGTGGTTCCCTGGTGGCTGTGGTGGCCCAACCGCCCTGTTGTAATTGGATGTTGGGAGAACGCCACTGCCACATCCCCATGAGTCTGGCCTCGTAATCCGGCCCTTAGAGCTGTGTAGAACATGCCTTTCCTGACACACTTAGTCCGATTGGGCTTAACATGCAAAAATCGTGAGATAGGGCATTGTCATACAGGATCTAACATTAGTTATACTTTTTGGGACAAGGAAAAGTTAACAAGCGGTTTCTGGAGTTAGAAAATTACCCTGGAATCTGTTTTTAACCTTCATATCTACTTCAAAATCTAATCTAATGACTACTACGGGATATATGAAGCTTGGCAAATAAATGTGTGTGTGTATATATATATATATATATATATATATATATATATTCACTGAAAAAACCATAGGTTATAGACCATATATAGTTAGGAATTAGCATTTACAAAACCTTATTTTACTCACACAAAACCATTGAAATTCGCATATATAGTTAGTTGCACTAACTATATATCGCGCACCCGCAATCCACTGCTGATCATGTCACATATTACATCATTCATGACATGGTCAGTGACATCACTGATGACATCTCAAATGACATCACTGATGACATCACTGATGACATCACTGATGACATCTCAAATGACATCACTGATGACATCACTGATGACATCACTGATGACATCTCAAATGACATCACTGATGACATCACTGATGACATCTCATTTGACATTACTGATCACATCACTGATGACATCATTCATGTGATAATACGATGAACCTCTTCAGACTCTAATATAACCTTAGATACACTCAGTGTAAACAGACACTCACAGACTGTCACTCATCCATGGATTTACTCACACACCTACCACTCAGTCATGCAAAGAATCAATCACACCTCCATTTCCTCAACTATACAGTTATACACACCTTACTTATTCAAACATATACTAACACATATTTACTCTCTTATACAATCCCTGATACAAGTTCACAATGATCCATACAGCCACTCACACATTCACTGGCTCTTATGCACAGTTATTTATATATGTCAACTCTCACATGTACTATGTTTTACATATGTACTTACTTTGACATGTAGCACTGAGATATCCATTCACTCACCAATACACTCATGCACACAGTCAACCGCCCATACAGCTGTTTCCACATGCACTTTTGAACCCATACATCTAGTGAATCAACTGCTCACACATCTATGCACAGAGTCATACACCTCCCAGCCACCCACACACACACTCAGTCTCCCATACAAATACTTGGGCAACCGATCAATAACCCATATAGTTACTCATATAGCTACTGATCAACACATGCAGCAGTTTACAGAACAACAGACATAATGATGCACAAATTAAGACAGTTTAGTCACTAACCCATGCACTCAGTGAGACACATTTAATCACTCACTCATACAGTCAGTCATGCACCTACTAAATCCTTCATCCAGACACTTATACATCCACTCATTCTTCAATATGTAAGACATATTTTAACTTTACAGAAACATACAGTCACTGGATGTTGTCATCAGTGATGTCATCAGTGATGTCATTTGAGATGTCATCAGTGATGTCATTTGAGATGTCATCAGTGATGTAATATGTGACATGATCAGCATTGGATTGCGGGTGCGCGATATATAGTTAGTGCAACTAACTATATATGCGAATTTCAATGGTTTTGTGTGAGTAAAATAAGGTTTTGTAAATTCTAATTCCTAACTATATATGGTCTATAACCTATGGTTTTTTCAGTGAATTTTCAAGGTTTTGTAAATGCTAATTCCTAACTATATATGGTCTATAACCTATGGCTTTTTCAGTGAATTTCAATGGTTTTTTGATAGCAAATATCAAAAGCTGTAAAATGTATTCTTCTTTTAAAGGAAAAATATATTTTATATGTATTTAATATAATTTTTTTATGTATATACATTTTTTGAGGGAACGAATTTATCAACTATCATGCTGAAGAAGAGTGTGGGGAAAAAAAAACAAAGAGGAGGACTAAGAGGAAAGAACAATCAGTTCAAAAATACAATTTTGCTTTAAAGCATGAAGTGCTTTTCCACACATTTACATTTAAATAACCCATATTAGAACATACAAAATATCTACAGAGGAGACGGTGTACATTGAATTTTAGACTCTTCATTGGTACCTACATGTTGGTACTTACATCACCCACACAACACAACAACCGGGACGCTGTCACAGATATATATATTTTTTTGAACGTTAATTTCTCCAAATCCACTGGAGCACATATCTTGAGACCTAGCAAAGGCACATCAGGCAAACAGTCTCTACAATTTTGCCAAGTTTAATAGAAATCCATTCAGCCGTTCGAGCTAAAAGTGAGTCCAACCGCCCTATGGAAAACTCAATGTTAAAAACACGTTTTGGGACCCCCCTTTTTGTCTTGGCCCCCGCTTGACGAAACCCCCCCAAACTCTCAGGGGACGCTCAGAAACAAAATGTGCCATTTTCCTGAAAATTTCAGCCAATTCCGTCCATCAACGCAAAAGTTATTCAACATAGAATTTTCAGAAATCCCTATTCAAAAAAATCCTAACTATATATATATATATATATATATATATATATATATAGTTCTATAACATTTCTATGGCAAAATGAAACCCCTCATTTTGTTCCTTTTCAAATTAAATGTATTAAGTGTTACCACTTTATTCCAATCAAGATGACTTCAGGTGTGCCATACTTTTGTCATAGGTAAGACTGTTAGCGTTCTAGTTGTTCTTTAGAACACTCTGGGACATTCGGTCATTGGGCTATAGTTGGGCTACATCTGGCTGATATTTGGGCTACATTTGTTTTTTTTTGTCTCTGGTGGCCATCTTTGGGCTACATTGGGCTACATTGGGCTACATTTGGGCTCTAACATATATATAGCCCAATGTAGCCCAATATATACTGGAGCATATATCTTGAGACATAGCAAAGGCACATCGGGCTACCAGTCCCTACAATTTTGCCAATTTTTGTGGAAATCCATTGAGCCGTTCGAGCTAAAAGTGAGTCCAACCGTCCTATGGAAAACTCAATGTTAAAAACACGTTTTGGGACCCCCCTTTTTTCTCGGCCCCCGCTCAACAAACCCCCCCCCCCCCCCAAACTTTCAGGGGACGCTCAGAAACAAAATGTGCCATTTTCCTGAAAATTTCAGCCAATTCCGTCCATCAACGCAAAAGTTATTCAACATAGAATTTTCAGAAATCCCTATTCAAAAAAATCCTAACTATATATACCTACTGGCGACTGCCAGTAGGTAATATATATATATATATATATATATATATATATATATATATATATATATATATTATATATATATATATATATATATATATATATATATATATATATATATATATATATTATTTTTTTTTTATTTTTTTTTGAGGATGTCAAGACTTGCATTTTAGTCATCGCTGGTGATGAAGACAAAGATTCTCGCTACATTGAAATGTTACTTTAATTGCTTTTTTATTGCTAGACAGCTATTAAAGTTAAGTTGAAGAGAATGTGAATGAATTTAGTTTCATTCTTGTAACTTTACCTTGTGCAAGTCGCTTGTATTTCCATGTTTAGTTGTTTCTGTACTCTGTGTGAGTACAAATCAGAGTGCACATGATATAGGCACAAGACCATAGATATCTCAATCAATGCACAAATACAGCAAATGATCAACGTATTCAATAGTATATAGAAGAATTAAGTAATAACAACGCTGCCTATTTTATTCTCATGCCCAATCAAATTGGGTTCATAGAACTAGTCAACGACGTTTCGATCCTTTTGAGAAATAGAAGGATCTTTCTTACTTGCGCCATCACATTGTTTTTAATGTTTTTTATATATATCTATGGTCTTTGGGGCACTGTTCTTTAAGCATAAGCTTACCCATGGTCCTAGATGGGTTCCCTTGTTGCCCTTATCTATCATACATGCACAGCACATATGCCAAGACTCAATTGTATCATTTTGTCAAGACATCGTCCTGGTTTCAGTTCCCTAGGACAACGAAGGACCCAGGTAGGCAGGATTTATATGCTTTTTTCGCTGCTTCGGCCCTTTCTTATGTCCGGTTTAGAGATAGCTCAGCCATCTCAATAGCTTGGTTTAACTGAAAAACTTCAGCAATAAAAAATTCATATGTATTTACATACATAGTGGGGCTTTTGGTCCTCTCCAATTCAGTGATATGTTTAACTGCCTTTCATTTTTTGCCTACACCCACCACAGATTTCAACATAGTACAGTTGGTCAGGACACTTCAGCCATTTGCTCTCTTGCACTGTGAGTGATGGCGCTGTGCTTCATTTCAGCAGACATCTATCTAAAAGGAAGTGCACTTCGATCCTAGCGCTGACGGGTCATTATTTACTACTACCAATGCTTTTCTCTCCAACATCTACCTTATTATTCTTAGTCACCCCTGTCTCTTTAAACACTGCTGTCATGTTACAGTTATCCAAAAACAAGTGTGAATTTTCTTTGAGGCTATAAGAATAATCTCTTTCTGTGATGAGCATTAAATATTAATAAGGTTTGTACAACTGTTCTTAGTTCACCTGCCTGCAAATGAACACTGTAATACTATATTAAAATTATATGTGTTGGTGTTTTTTCAAATTGGGCATTTTTATTGGAAGTACATAGCTCTTCTGTTGAGGCAACAAAATACTAGTTTTTTCGTTTTTATGTATATGCTTAGAAAATAAATAAAATACAAAAATAACCACGCTCCATGTTGTTAAGATCAGACGTATTGGCTTTGCACCAATGCTTGTTTGTTCTATTAAATCCCTCATGTTTTTTTTTTTTTAATTGCTTCAATAAAACTCTGTTTTTTGGTGCTGTATTGTAAATGTCATGTGCTTTAACCTAAAAGCCACAACAATATTTCTTAATGGATTTGCTTTTCAGGTGTATTCATTTAATCTTCAACAAATAATTTCCATTTAAAATTTAAAGTCACCTGAAAAGAGTTGCAGACACAAAATGGAGGTGTTAGTGAGCAAACAACAAAACCGCCAGTGAATGGACAAGGGAAATACAAGTTGCAGCCAACTGGTTGAATACTGAGAGTGCCTTTTTTGGAATCATTGAAGGTGTCCCAAAGAGAAACATGGAAAGGCATGGAAAGGGGAGTGATATAAAAACAAAAGAGAAAAGGAAGCACAGAAGAGAGAAAGTGCATGGAAAGCAGTGGACGTAGAAATAATTTCTTAGAGTGTTTATGTGCTTTAAGTGGTAAAGAAGTTATAACAAACTTAAGGAATCAATTGTCAGAAAAGCATACCTTTTCAGTTCCAGAATCTTTATTTTCAGAAATGTGCTTTCTTTCTTGCAGCACTTTTTCGAGTCTGCTTTGTAACTTCTTTGTTTCACTCTGTATTTTACGAAACTGAGAATAAAAGGTAAATGCTAGAGGCTAACATTAAAAAGACCTTTTTCACGTGAAATGGGCAAGTTACTAATCATATAATCGGCTGAATCACAAACAAACTTTAAAGTGACATACAATACCTTATTTTACAATTAACACAAAGAGTTAAACCTGTTGCCATTTATAGCCAAACTGCAGGTCAGGATGTCCAGTCAGTATTAAGTGTACTTCGTCCACTAACAAAATACAATTTCAGAACAATGCTATTCTACTTTCAATTCCAAGGATGCCTAAATTTGTTAAAAAGTACATGGAACAATGAACAAATACAAAGCGTATACATACAACTTTGTCACATTGGTGTCTTGGCCAAACATTTTTATGGCAGAAAGTTTGGTGCAACCATAGAATTTTTGTTTAATAGATTCAATGGAATATTGTTCAGGGGTGGCAAACTTATTTGATATCGACTAGGAGGAATTCAAACCACACCCTGAAATTTCTGTTCAAATGCACAACAAAAATACCGGAGCTGATTTACACCAAACTGTGCAATAAGAAATGTCTTAGCCCACATTTCAAAGGTGTATTGAGGGGCCTAAGATGAAAGTATTTGATCAAAACTACCCAAGAAACATTGAAAGATGATCTAGAAGGGAGGGGGCGATGGGGGAAGTGAAAAGGAAGTCTGTTATCATCCAAGATTACCGGGACCACTCCCAGTATCTGGAGGGTTAAAGAGGAATAATAACCAGAGTATATCCTCCCTTTAAACTGTATACCACAAAAAATACTCCAGTTGACTGACCACTGGTCAGAATATATGGTATGTCTCCTGTACCCACATACAGGAACAAAACAAAAGAGAAACCTAAAATTGAAGGGAACCTCTCTAGTGGAAGGTTGTGCTAATCACAGCCGTCTGCTTCTGGGAAAAGCACCTTTTGTTTTTAATTACCCTCACACACCCTAGTGGTGTCATGCTTCATCATCGGGTCACCCCAACCTCTAAAAGTCGGGGTGGGCTCAACCACACTTTAGACAACACTCCAAATTCCAGATTGGTTTTGCTGCAGAGTTCACAGTTATTCAACTTAAGTGACTTCAAATCATACCTGCGTCTCATACTGTTTAACAAAGTTTTTCTCTTGCTTCAATTTCTCTTGGAGATCTGTATATTCACTCTCATAAGACAAAATATTCGCCTCCATCTTGCCAACAGAAACCTGCATCTCAAGATAAAATTAACACACAGTTCAATAGAATGTCCCTTTTCTAAACTAATGAAATACCAATAATTAAGTTCAGAGGGAAGCAAACATTAAAAAATTGTGCTAGAAGGAAAGAAGATGTGTGAGTCAGGATACTGAACCAATAAAGAAGAAAAATATTTTGTTATGTATCAATATAGTGGGAGGGCAAAATGTAAATCAATGAAAAATGCACAGGGCGAAGGTTAAAAATGTGCAAACATTTGTCAAGTGGAAATTATTTGTAAAAATATATATGTTTGTAAACATTTAGCTGGGATTACTTTCTGCAACACAACTTGTGGTAGACCTATTTTTCTTCAGCTTCAAATTTGCAACTTTCACAAAGTTTGCAAAGCTTGCACAGTCCGAAAAACACCCAGCAAAGTTGCACACAGTCTAATGAGTAGGATTGTTATAATTTGTTTCGATTGCAATTAACAGCATTTTATTTTAAGAGTTCAGTTAAGGCAACACAGAAGTTGAAAGTGCTTGTCAGATCACTTTGCACTATCTAAAAAATGTTTTTTTAAAGAAAAGTAGGTAAATGGTATGATGGTATGCTAACATTTTTATGTTTCAACAGGTTTCTTTGAAAGAGATCCAAATCATGCAGTCAGTGGTAGCTTCGGAAGGCACAATTGTGTTCAAAAACAAGCAAAAGTTTGCAATTTGTAACATCAGTTCTTTACTACAGGAATCATGAAATTCATAGGCTGACAAATCCCGCCGACGTGAAGGATCCTGGACCACATTTTAAACTGAGAAAAAACCCAAGTAAATCAAATAAGAAAATCCTTATGGAAAGGAAAAATGCTCTCCAAACAAGCATTTTGCACCTAACAAACTGTACCTCATTCTTGTTTAAGTTTTCAATTATAATGGGTTCAAACATTACTAAGGTCTGACATGCTTCCTAATCAATCACTCAAATTTTTGTAAAGCGCACTACTTACTCGTGAGGGTCTCAAGGCAATGGGGGGTGGGGTGGGGGGGATGCTGCTACTGCGCAAAAAAACAGGTCTTGAGGAGTCCTTTGAAGGTTAGCAGGTCCTGGGTCTGCCGTAGGAGGATAGGGAGGGCGTTCTAGGTTTTTGCGGCGAGGTGGGTGAATGATCTGCCACCAGAGGTTGCTCTTCAGATATGGGGGACGGTGGCGAGTGCGTGGCCGGCGGAGTGAAGCTGGCGGTTGGGGGTGTAGAAGCTGAGTCATCTGTTGAGGTATGCTGGTCTGGTGTTGTGGAGTGCCTTGTGTACGTGAGTGAGGAGCTTGAAGGTGATCCTCTTGTTAACGGGGAGCCAGTGCAGGTCTCTCAGGTGGGGTGTGATGTGCCAGTGGCAAGGGATGTTGAGGATCAGGCGTGCAGAGGCGTTTTAGATGCGTTGAAGTCGTTTAAGGGGTTTGGCTAAGGCTCCAGCGTAAAGGGCGTTTCCGTAGTCCAGCCTGCTGCTGACGAGAGCCTGGGTGACCGTTCTTGTTTCGGTGGGGATCCACCTGTAGATCTTGCGGAGCATGTGGAGGGTGTTGAAGCAGGAGGAAGAAACGGCGTTGACCTGCTTTGTCATGGAGAGAGTAGAGTCAAGGATGAACCCCAGGTTGCGTGCGTGGTCGGTGGGTGTTGGAGCTGTTCCCAGTGTGGTTGGCCACCAGGAGTCTTCCCAGGCTGAGGGGGTGGAGCCGAGGAAGAGGACTTCCGTCTTGTCAGAGTTTAGCTTCAGTCGGCTGTTCTTCATCCACTCGGCGACGGCTTTCATCCCTTCGTGGAGGTTGGTTTTACCGGTGAGAGGGTCCTTGGTGAGGGAGAGGATCAGCTGGGTGTCGTCGGCGTAGGAGATGAGATTGAGGTCGTGCAGTTGAGCGATGTGGGTGAGCGGTGCCATGTAGATTTTGAACAATGTCAGGATGAGCCCTTGATGATACAGAGTTGAACCTTAGGAGTTAGAACACGCAAAGAATCCATAAGGGCATGCACATATCTCCCCATCAGACAAGTGGCATTAGTCGACTTCAATGCCATGCTAGCAGAGGAGAAGGTCTTTTTAGCAACCTGATCTTGTTTCTTTGCTTCCTTTTCACAAGGAACCTGGGGAAAGGCACTTGCATTCTTCTTAGAGCAGGCTCTCTGGTGAAGGATGAGAAGTCAAAAAAGCAGGGTCTTCAGGTGCAACCCTGTACCTTGATGAGTCGGTGACATCAGCGGAGTCCCGAGCGATGTCGTGTCTCTATGACGTCCGAATCCACGTCGGCGCGAGGCTACGAAAAGAATTTCCGAATGTTGCTGATGCAAGGGGATATTCACAAGGTGAGGAATCCACACGGCAGATGTATCTATCAGAAAAGGGGAGGCGGACGCTCTGAGTTCTGCCAGAGAGGAAGGAGGTGGTCCAATCCAGAGCCTTGTCTCGGATCCCCGCGTCGTGGAGGCATGTGCGTGTGCTTCTTAATATTTTTGGCTTGTTAATCAAACTTGTAATAAGTTAGTGGGAAATCAGTCATGTTTTGAAACCGTACCCCGTGCTTCAAACTTAAAATAAGGTCCTAAGACAGGAGATACAATCAAACCTCCGTTCTTTTTTTCTTGTACATGACTGAAACTCTTCTTCTAAAATACTCTATACCTCTGAACTTATAAATACCTCATGTGCTTCCCACCAGATGGGCATTTTTCGTTGCTTCAGTTTTTTAGACCCTTCCACTGGATTTCGTCTCCCCCCCCCCAAAAAATAAAGATAAACTAGCTAATTCATACAGTTATTCGGTCTACTCAATGACAATTCATATACAGACAGGAAAAGATTATGACCGGTTACCCCAGGTCTCTATCATGGTAAACTTCATTACACTCATTAAAAATAACATTGCCTCTTTCTTGGTGTAACAACATGAATGGAAGCAAAGCTCTATATCCTACATCGAATTTAAGGACTGTTGATAAGTTGAATGCCTCTCAATGCAGTTATGTAAGATAAAAAGTCACAAAATTAACCTTTGCTTAACCCTCTGGCAGCCTGGCACAAAAGCAGTTAGGGTTAACTCAGACACTATGTGTAAAATATATATGCAGCAAACATACAGTAATACAGTGAAAACACAACCCAAGAAAAATCCCAAACGGATTAAGGCGGCGCAAATGGTTAGGACAAGAAAAAGTCAGCTTTCTAAAAGTGGAATTTCCAGAAAAAGTCAGCTTTCTAAAAGTGGAATTTCCAGAACTGAATATTACAATTCATTTGAGTGTTAACAGAACATTTTTACCTGGCCCCAATCTAAAATTAGTACTTATTAAATGTAATAAGGCAAACCAGTGTTAGTTAATGGGAGAGACAGGCCGTACAACAGTGAAAAACAACGTTAGGAGTTTTTTTCACTGCCAGTTTTAACTTTTACCGATTTCCCAATTAAAAAGCATGTTGAAATTAAGAAAGGAAACAAAAACATGTCAGAAGCTAATGACAATACGAATATAATTGGTTTTGAACAAATCAGAATTGTGTTCATTGAAAAGCACTTACCTTTAACCTTGTACTTTCTTCATTGAGTTGTTCATTTTCTGAAATTGCAATTTGAATCTTTTCGAGTAGTTCTTCTTTGGATTTGGCACTATGATCTCTGATTTCCTGCAAACTTGTTGATAGATCATTGATCTGTCTGATAAAAAGGAAAGTAAAGTCAAGTTACTGCAACTTGAAAATAAAACGTACCCGCCTGCTCACCTGTGTATCCCCATTCTCAGGCTACCTCCAATTTCTCATTTGAAAATATTATTTGCTTAAATATTAAAGCTAAACTCTATTTAACTGTCTTTATAAACCCTTTGTTGTCAAACACAAAACACATACACACACACATCCAAGCATCAATGTCATCAGACATCTAAGGAACAACTTGGTAGAATACGGTGCAGCACATATGGTCTCTACAAAAACTCATAATTCAAAACTGAATCCCTAAATTAATCCCTTCATACTACATCTAAACAATCTCACTCCTCTTTCAAAATGATCATGAGCGAAAAAGTCAAACTCCGAGTACAGGCATTGTACAGGACAGCGTATTTTGGTAAATGGTGAAAATGAATTTAGCCTACACCCACTGAAGCTACATGGCAGCATTGCTGGTACTGTAACACGGTTCCTCCCACAAATATGTTCTCTCAGAACTAATATGATAACTAATAACACAGGAAAAATACTACTTCAAGCCAATAACTAATCCAGACAATAAATAACCCTGGAATCAGTTAATTGTAATTGTTTCTGAAGAAAGAGTAGTCAAAGCACTGACTAAAGGGAGACAAGATGGAGCACCAGGCCCGAATGGCCTGCCGCAGAGGCTATTCAAGTCCGACGTCCCTTTCTGGTCCACAGTGCTATTAAGTCTTTTTAACTACACCCTGACCTACCAAACCATCCCGGATTCTTGGAGAGGTGCTATTATCCATCCCATCTACAAAGCCGGACCGACCACGAGGCAACCCGAACAACTACAGATTAATTGCCTTGTTGGACATAGAGGCAAAACATTTTGCAGGCCTCACTTTGGAGGATCTCAGACAATGGGCAAAGGATAAAAATCTGATTCCTTTTAATCAGACAGGGTTTGGTGCCAAATCAGGAACAATGACAAACTTATTGGCAACCTCCACCATCATTGATAAAGCCCTCACAAATTCCAGGTCGGTCTTTTGCTGCTTTGTCGACTTCAAAGCAGCCTTCGACAGGGTGCCCAGGGCAGCGCTGTGGCAAAAACTGAAGCAGTGGGGAATCCCAGACAACATCTTGAATCCTATTATCCTGCTGTACTCCAACACATGGGTTCGAGTGAAGTTAGGGTCTGGCGCGCATCTCTCCCGGAAAATCTGGACCTCTCGTGGTGTCAAACAGGGATGCGAGCTGGCTCCCCTTCTCTTCAATCTATTCATTGCGGACCTATCAAGTACTCTAGAGGAAGTAATCAGTCATCCACCAAAAGTAGGAGCCACGGCATTATGCAATCTTTTATATGCCGACGACTTGGCACTGTTCAGTCTCACCAGAGTGGGGCTACAGAGACTTCTGGACGCCTTAATGCAATACACGGCCAACAACCAGTTAGAAATTAACATGAAAAAAACAATGGTTGTCCCGTTTGGCAAAAAACGCTACAACGGTGGAGGCTGGACAATAAACAAAGAAAGCATTTCAATCGGCCAATCGTACAAATACCTAGGGGTCCATTTGGACTCCAGGGGCAATTTCACCAAACAGAGCACTGTGATTGCAGCCAAGGCAACAGCGCTAATGATATCCCTGGCTAAGCTATCGAGGAGACTCTCAGGCCCCACGGTTCTGCCCTTACTGGAAATGCTTAGAGCAAAGATCGGGCCCACACTTTCGTATGGCATAGAGATCTTTAAGGGAAAAATGAACAAATCCCTAAACAAACTGACAACTAAACTCTATAAGAAATTGCTTCACCTGCCGAGTTCCTCCTCGCCAGCACAGGTCAGACTAGAGCTGGGCTTAACTAATTATGAATCCTCCAATGTTGGCTCATATCTTAATCTGATCCACAAACTAAGGAAGGCAGAAGCTGGCACCTTGGAACTCCTGGTCTGGAATGAAATTAGTATGAGTAATCCGGGAGTAACATACGGCCGCCTCCTAAATAACTACATCCAACAAACGTCTGCTGCGGATCTCTGGGCCCTCAACCCAAGTCAGACTGCCTTCAAAAACACAATAAAAAAAGTTATAAGACTGAAATCCCTGATTATGGACAAAGCTCTCCTTGCGAAACGCAGCCATGCTTGGGCAGTAGCCAACTCCTATAAACGACTTTACCCGGCAAATTATCTTTCGATAACATTCTCCTACCATCTAAAGCGATGCCTGATCGCCCTAAGACTGGGAGACTGGCGCTTCCTACAAAATCTCCCTGTATGGCGGCAAAAAAGGGCTGATCAAACGTGTAGAGGGTGTGGGTCAGTAAGCGAAACTTTTTTGCATGTGCTTTGTATATGCCCCTTCTTCATTTCCCAACGCAGACGCCTACTCAGGCCGGAATGGAACAGGCTGGGAGTTCGGACTTGCAGACACGCCATTACTGCTGCTCTGTCCTTAGAGAACACTGTCTTAAACATAAAATTGGCCAAATTCGTTCAGTATGCCTACAGGCTTCTAGAAAAATTGGACTACTGTGCAGCATAATGTGTACCTAACTCCATCTGTATTGTCCGGGAGTGCTATTTCTAAATGGATACGTTGCAGTAAGCACTGATAAGAAAGCCACATTTTATTCTGTTTTTATTTTCTTCATTAGGGCTCGGGCCTACGTCACCACGAAGTGGGGGCGGAGTTTCCGAGCTCTTATGTATTAGAAAAAAAAAGAATTCTGAAAGGGGTCCGGGCTGCCACATTCCAGAAAGTGTGCGTTTTTTGCGTGTGGTATTTTGCCATGTGCATGGTAATTGGTCCAGGCAAGGCTGTGTTTAAGTAAGGCAGCACGCCATAGGACTTAGGAATTTGTCAATGTCCACTTCCTGCATAAAGTGTTCGGACACACGCAGAAGAATACATAAATCCTCAATTACCAGCTGTCCGAGGTGCCGGTAATTGAAGGCAGATGGTGCTGGGAGCGTGTGCACTGCTGTGTTTTTTCCCTTCAGCTCTGTGTGCGCGCATGAACAGCCGGCCAGCAATGTAGAGAATCACATGCATCAGATCTGGTTTTTTTAAACAATTGCGATCGCGAAAGTGATCTCTTTCTGTGCTGCTTGTTTAAACAATTGCGATCGCAAAAGTGATGCTTTCTGTGCGGCTTGTTTAAACAATTGCGATCGCGAAAGTGATGCTTTCTGTGCTGCTTTTTTTTCGTATGTAATCTTGTTCTTCTACGAACTCGATGGTAGCGGAGTATCCCATCCTCACCCTCTAGGTCACTTCATTAATTTTCCACGAGTCCGCCGTGTCTGTTGGCGAGTGCAGATTGGTAGTGCAGAGTGCAGAGTGGTAGTGCAGAGTGGTAGTGCAGAGTGGTAGTGCAGAGTGGTAGTGCAGAGTGGTAGTGCAGTTTGGTAGTGCAGTTTGGTAGTGCAGAGTGCAGAGTGGTAGTGCAGAGCGGTAGTGCAGAGTGGTAGTGCAGAGGGGTAGTGCAGAGTGCAGAGTGGTAGTGCAGATTGATAGTGCAGAGTGCAGAGTGGTAGTGCAGAGTGGTAGTGCAGAGTGGTAGTGCAGAGTGGTAGTGCAGAGTGCAGAGTGGTAGTGCAGAGTGCAGAGTGGTAGTGCAGAGTGGTAGTGCAGAGTGCAGAGTGGTAGTGCAGAGTGGTAGTGCAGAGTGGTAGTGCAGAGTGGTAGTGCAGAGTGGTAGTGCAGAGTGGTAGTGCAGAGTGGTAGTGCAGAGTGCAGAGTGGTAGTGCAGAGTGCAGAGTGGTAGCGCAGAGTGCAGAGTGGTAGCGCAGAGTGCAGAGTGGTAGTGCAGAGTGAGAGTGCAGTTTGAGAGTGCGAGTGGTAGTGGTAGTGCAGATTGAGAGTGCAGAGTGCAGATTGGTAGTGCAGAGTGGTAGTGCAGAGTGGTAGTGCAGAGTGGTAGTGCAGAGTGCAGAGTGGTAGTGCAGAGTGGTAGTGCAGAGTGCAAAGTGGTAGTGCAGAGTGCAGAGTGGTAGTGCAGAGTGCAGAGTGGTAGTGCATAGTGCAGAGTGGTAGTGCAGAGTGCAGAGTGGTAGTGCAGAGTGGTAGTGCAGAGTGAGAGTGCAAGTGAGAGTGCGAGTGGTAGTGCAGAGTGGTAGTGCAGAGTGAGTGCGAGTGAGAGTGCGAGTGGTAGTGCAGAGTGGTAGTGCAGAGTGGTAGTGCAGAGTGCAGTTTGGTAGTGCAGAGTGCAGATTGGTAGTGCAGAGTGCAGTTTGGTAGTGCAGAGTGGTATTGCAGAGTGCAGAGTGGTAGTGCAGAGTGGTAGTGCAGAGTGGTAGTGCAGAGTGGTAGTGCAGAGTGCAGAGTGGTAGTGCAGAGTGCAGAGTGGTAGTGCAGAGTGCAGAGTGGTAGTGCAGAGTGCAGAGTGGTAGTGCAGAGTGCAGAGTGCAGAGTGGTAGTGCAGAGTGGTAGTGCAGAGTGGTAGTGCAGAGTGGTAGTGCAGAGTGGTAGTGCAGAGTGCTAGTGCAGAGTGCAGAGTGGTAGTGCAGAGTGCAGAGTGGTAGTGCAGAGTGGTAGTGCAGAGTGGTAGTGCAGAGTGCAGAGTGGTAGTGCAGAGTGCAGAGTGGTAGTGCAGAGTGCAGAGTGCAGAGTGGTAGTGCAGAGTGGTAGTGCAGAGTGGTAGTGCAGAGTGCTAGTGCAGAGTGCTAGTGCAGAGTGCTAGTGCAGAGTGCAGAGTGGTAGTGCAGAGTGCAGAGTGGTAGTGCAGAGTGCAGAGTGGTAGTGCAGAGTGCAGAGTGGTAGTGCAGAGTGCAGAGTGCAGAGTGGTAGTGCAGAGTGGTAGTGCAGAGTGGTAGTGCAGAGTGGTAGTGCAGAGTGGTAGTGCAGAGTGGTAGTGCAGAGTGGTAGTGCAGAGTGGTAGTGCAGAGTGGTAGTGCAGAGTGGTAGTGCAGAGTGGTAGTGCAGAGTGGTAGTGCAGAGTGCAGAGTGGTAGTGCAGAGTGCAGAGTGGTAGTGCAGAGTGGTAGTGCAGAGTGGTAGTGCAGAGTGCAGAGTGGTAGTGCAGAGTGCAGAGTGGTAGTGCAGAGTGGTAGTGCAGAGTGGTAGTGCAGAGTGGTAGTGCAGAGTGGTAGTGCAGAGTGCAGAGTGGTAGTGCAGAGTGGTAGTGCAGAGTGCAGAGTGGTAGTGCAGAGTGGTAGTGCAGAGTGGTAGTGCAGAGTGGTAGTGCAGAGTGCAGAGTGGTAGTGCAGAGTGGCAGTGCAGAGTGGTAGTGCAGAGGGCAGAGTGGTAGTGCAGAGGGCAGAGTGGTAGTGCAGAGTGGTAGTGCAGAGTGGTAGTGCAGAGTGCAGAGTGGTAGTGCAGAGTGGTAGTGCAGAGTGCTGAGTGGTAGTGCAGAGTGCAGAGTGAGAGTGCAGAGTGGTAGTGCAGAGTGCAGAGTGAGAGTGCAGAGTGGTAGTGCAGAGTGCAGAGTGGTAGTGCAGAGTGCAGAGTGGTAGTGCAGAGTGCAGAGTGGTAGTGCAGAGGGCAGAGTGGTAGTGCAGAGTGCAGAGTGAGAGTGCAGAGTGGTAGTGCAGAGTGAGAGTGCAGAGTGAGAGTGCAGATTGAGAGTGCGAGTGGTAGTGCAGAGTGCAGAGTGGTAGTGCAGAGTGCAGAGTGGTAGTGCAGAGTGGTAGTGCAGAGTGGTAGTGCAGAGTGGTAGTGCAGAGTGGTAGTGCAGAGTGGTAGTGCAGAGTGGTAGTGCAGAGTGATAGTGCAGAGTGATAGTGCAGAGTGGTAGTGCAGAGTGGTAGTGCAGAGTGGTAGTGCAGAGTGGTAGTGCAGAGTGGTAGTGCAGAGTGGTAGTGCAGAGTGCAGATTGAGAGTGCAGAGTGCAGATTGAGAGTGCAGAGTGCAGATTGAGAGTGCAGAGTGCAGATTTAGAGTGCAGAGTGCAGATTTAGAGTGCAGAGTGCAGAGTGGTAGTGCAGAGTGCCTAAAACACATTGCCATTTACAATGCCATTATCTCTAACTTAAAACAAACCCGAGCCCTAATGCATTCCTAATGCTTGTTTTTAATCTCTTTTAAGCTGTAAGATTGTATTAATGTGCTGGAAGAATCTTTTAAAGATATGTTTTTATATCTAAATAAAGAATTTACAAAGTTAATTGTAAACACACTGGAATTACTGCTAGCTTGCACACAAACCTACTTCAGATCCAATTTCTACTGCTTTTCACTTCGGCATGATACATAAACATCCAATACCATCAAATCCACCAGCTGTATGGACTTCTTTTGACTTTTTGACTCCAGTGTAGGTATTCTATGTCTTATCCCAGCTTTTAGACCTTCTTTTACCTGAAGACTATTTCGTCATCATCCTTGGTCTTAATTTCAAGTCTGTGACGGTAGTGCCCTCATTGCAAATTGCCTTGACGTGCAAACAAGCACAAACGTTTCTAACCTCAAAAGTTCGCTCATTGAGATAAAACCTTCCTCCTGCTGAGGCACTACTCTGAAGATCATTCATAATCTTGATGGCAGCCTTAACAGCTTTCTTAAATACTTTAGCAACCGCATAACTGTTGAGTTCCTTTGGGTGCTTTTCTTCCTAATTATCAGATTCTGGTTCTAACAAAGGGTGCCTCAACTTAACCCATTTTTCTAATTCACTACTACACTTATGCCACATATAAAGAAATGAGGCCTCTTTATGCTATATTTAAATAGCATTCTCTCCTACCCATGCTTCATCACCCACTGAGTGCTCTAAGCAGCGCCCTGTCTGTTTCTCTTGGATGATCCAATCTACCAAAAACCCTAGCCCACACTAGAAAAGATAAAATCTGTGTATACATAAAATTGACTTAACCAACTTTGGGTGACCGGACTGTGCAGCCGCCCACCAAAACCAGATGATTTAAAATATGTTACCAGACCTCCCTCCCATGCAGAGCTTTAAATGGACAGATATTACTCTCATATTAGAAAGGTCTGTCCATATAAAGCACTGCTTCCGCTATAAATCTACCATGGCCAATAGAATTGATGAACTTGCCCGACTCAACTTGAATTAAAAAAAAGAAAAAAGATGTGCCCCAGGTTAAGACATCTTAACACAGATAAAGACAAAATCAAAAAATAGCTAACAAATAATTTAATAGCATTTAAATATTTTTAAAGCTTAAGTGAGTCAATTCAAATCTATTCAAATCCGAAATGTCAACCAACAATTGCTCTACAAACATATTCACTTGATCAATTCATCTAAAAATTCTTCCATCAATTAAACCTCTTTTATCCCATTTACAAATTGTCCAGAAGATGCAGATTTCATCAATGATTAAATGGCCAGATTAAACAGATTAAATCGACCACAGGATCACTCATTAACTCCTTCCATGCTAGTGATGGAACGACTCCGTCACGAGCCACGGGCGCGCTGTGCTTATGACGGAGTGGTTCTGTCATGCCGCGGCCGCTCCACCCACGCAGCACCGATTCCCCGCCTGTGCGGGCGAATTAGTGAGTGGGTGAAGCCGTGACGGAACCACTCCGTCATAAGCACAGCACGCCCATGGCTCGTGGCGGAGTGGTTCCGTCACAAGCATGGCGGCGCCGCGCGACCCCCCTCCCCCACAAGCGCCGTGGCGGAATTACCGCCGTGGCCAAGGGGTTGGGTTAAAGAAAAATAGTTGTTACCATGTGTCTAAAAAGGTCACTCAAACTGAATTCAAACAGGTCATCTATTCCACAGACCTCCTTGGTAAACAAAGATAGCCAACGTGACAATTCTTTTGAAAAAACACTTTTGGTTATATCTAATAAATAGCTACAAGGCACAAATCTTACTACCAGAATGCCTGAAAAAGATCAAAATAGAAACCTTACTCAACAGCAGACATGATGATGTCCCGACACCCATGCAACTTCAAGTCATATATCTACCAATCCTAGCCAAAGTAATCGACCAATCGTAACCAAAATAATTAAAAAACTAACTGTAGAGATAATCTTCTGGCAGATTACTGATCATGATTCAGGCAGAACACAACACAACACAGCACAGCACCATTGCTGCACATCAGCCTGCCTCAAGAAAATCATTCAAGATCAGAGGTCACAGCACCTCCTTGCCCCCTTCAGCCTTAAGCTTCAAAAAACAGTCAACTCTGATAATCTCTTTTCCACCATACAAACCAGCCACGTTCCTCCAAATTCATCTGAATATTCTGAAAAACACTGCTTTCAAACCCAATTGCCTGGGTTTCACGATTGATGATCAACAGCCTAAACTCACATGACAAAAAGAAGTGAAAAAAGCTACGTAACATTTCTTGAAAACCTAAATCCCCCCTGATTTCTGATTCACTTTAGAGAAATGTGGTCCAAACACTGATACAGTGTAGGATTGACTATGTATCCTTCCTCATTGCAGGCATCCCCAAAGACAGGTACAATCATCTAAATTCTGTCCCGATCCTTGCTGCTCTACGGACTAGAATGTGGGACAATATAACTTCAAAGCAATAAACTCCGTCTGACAATAAAAGCTCCAAAGATTTCAATCTGAGATATAAACATGCAGACATTTTTTTTAAATCCAAGCACAAAAGACAGAGCATAGTTCTTGCCAAACTATCATGCACTAGCACATGTTAAAAATACGAAGAGAAAAATTCAAGATTCAGCGGGATGGATTCATACCATAGGAACAACCATGGCGGAGGTCTTTGAGGAGTACTATGAGCAAATATACTCTACCGGGACTACCAGATCTAGACAAGACTGTACTGAACTCTTGAATGACATCCCCCTCCGAACCCTCTCCCTAGAGGACAGGAAATAATTTGAACAGGACTTGACAACTGATGAGATAACCTAATGGCCTACCTGTAGAGCTTTTCAAATGTGTAGAGGATAAATTGAAGCCATAAATGCTAAATCGGTTTCTCTCGACTAAATAAACTGGTGCCTCACCAGAGGATTTACGAATGGCCACCATTGTGATCCTACCCAAGAAAAATAAGCTGCTTACAGTCGGCAATTTAGAAGTTAATGTTCTGGCCAAAGCCCTGGCCAATAGATTAGTAAAGGTACTCACCACAGTTGTTCACCAGGATCAATCTAGGTTTATGCCACACAGGGGTACCAGATTAAACTTGTGACACCTCTACAGGCTTCTCTGTACAACGGCGACCCCTCAGGCAGGGGATGCTGTTCTGCTCATTAGATGCACAAATGGCTTTAATTGCATGGAGTGGTCATACCTATTTGCTGCCCTGTCCAGACTTGGATCTGTTCCCAGGTTTTGCTCCTGGATCAAACTCTTATATCATGGCCCATGGCAAGTCTGGGTTGCCCACTTTCTAATATAGTACAATTTTTGCCCTAATACACTTCATAGGGGAACAAGTCTGGGTTGCCCACTTTCTCTGATGATTTTCGCCCTGGCTCTGGAGCCACTAGCGCCTTGGAAATTGCACGTCGCTCTATTATGGGGATCTGGGGAAGCGGTGACTGGGAAGGCGGACTCTACCTCTATGCCGATGACATTCTGTTGTATGTAACCACCCCTTTCCATACATAGAATTCTTCATATTTGAGAGTTACTCCAGTTATCAGACTAACTGGGACAAGTCTCTAATTTTTTTCCTGGTGTGGGGATGACCAGCATTGACGCCCGGGTGCAGGGCGCCTGTGATAACCCGGGGATTCCAATATTTCGGTATATATGCGACCAAGGACACTGCATACTTTATTGAGAGGAACCTAATGTCTCAGTTGAAGCATTTTAGGGAAAATGCAACTCATTGCCGGGCACTTTCGGTATCCCTCATGGGGAGGTCAGCGCTCTTCAAAATGACCCTTCCCTGCATGGTGTACACCCTGCAAAATACCCCCTACAGGGTGTCTCCCAACTTCTTTCTTAAGGTGAATAGTGAAGTACACAAACTACTGTGGAATGGGGACAGTTCCCAGATCGCTCTAGGTAAGCTTCAACGAGGAGTGTATGGGGAGCTGGTGATTCCAGACATTCAAGTGTATTACTGGGCAGCACAACTGACCACAGTGATCAAGTGGGTATTTGGGGGCATGGAGGATCCAGCTTACCGAGCGGATCTGGGTTGCAATGGGTGACAGAGGTTCCCTATTTGTCTTGTATAACAAACAACAAGCAAGACTATTGTCACCTGACACTCAGGTGGTGGTTAGGGCATGGAGAGAGGGTACAAAACATTTGGGCTGAGCGGGCAAACTGACAAATAGGACAGTGATCTCCTGCGGGAAGTTGGGATGTTGCAAGGCTTCCGTAAATGGGGACAGATAGGTATTGAGCATTACTGGGATATTTGGAGAGTGGACAAATGATTGCCCTTCGTGGAGTTGCAGGAGGAATATGAAATAGGGGATACAGAACAGTTTAAATACCTGCTGATAGGACCTGTGATGCGATGGCGTGTGCCAAACGGAGAACAACTGCCAGAATCTTCTCCATTAGAGGACCGACATTGATAAGATCCAATGCAAGTGAGAGCAATCTCATTAATCTATAAGAAAATAATTAACAACTTTCCTGACCCACTGTGGTCATTGTGAGAAGCATGGGAGTGAGACATCGGGTTATTGAGGAGGTTAACTGGGCAGAGGCAATCTAGAACCCTAGGGAAATAGCTATAAGGGCTCACTTCCGTATGATTCAACTGTGGGTATTGTACAAATTTTATTACTCTAGGTCTTTATTACATCGTCTTGGCCGGTGCAAGACGACCCTTTGTGTCAGGGGTTGTGACATGGTGGGCTCCTTTTTTCACATTCAAAGTTACTGGGAGGAAGTGGTACAGGTTATGGCTAAAGTCATCGGAGTTACAATCTTGTTAGAGGCCAGATGGTTAAAATTACGTATAATAGAGGAGGAAACCTGGCCCAGACAATCCGCAATTTGGCTATGGTTAGCTATGGAGGGGGCCAAAAGAAATATTGCAAAGGCATGGCGAGCGAGTAAACCTCCAAGTGACAGGTGTGCGAGGACTACTTTGAATGGTGCCTACAGGCGGAGCGGGTGGTCTATCATAGCAAGGGCTTCCCTCTGAAATTTGATAAATTGTGGGGCAAATGGAGCTCGTATAGAGATACACGAGGGCCTAGTAAGGGCTGTAGGAGGAGAAGAGGTGGGTGTCGACAGTTATTCAGATGTTTCACGACAATGCACTCAATATGTAATGCATAATGCTTCTATGAACAATGCCCAGATTATTGTAACCATGATGGTGACAACAAGAAACCCTACTATATTGAAATGCGAATTAGATTTAAGCAGTTTATTCGAAGTGTACTGAGAAATGGTTAAATAAAAAGATTTTTTTTCTTTTTTTTTTAAACACGAAGAGAAGAAAAGTGGTATTACTAAAGGGCAGATAGGTATGGGTAAAAATGAACTCCACTGACTGTTGAAAGAAACTGTTTGGTGGGCATTATATTTAAAAACATAACATGTTGCTTGATAATTTTATTGCAGGATTCCCGGCTTGACATGGAAGAAAATTAACGCATGTGCATCTATCAAAGTTCAATACTGGAGAACTACATTTATAAATAAAGCATATGTCTCCAGCATTTTAAAGTTGTATAATATCTGAACACATAAAGCACATAACACCTGGGAAATAAGTGGAGAGCAGATTCCGCAAAGATATCTGAAGACGTTTTGCAAAGACTTCATCCTGGAGGTCTTGTAGACTTTTGCCAACAGCGTTTTATCCATAAAGCAGAGCGCTGTGGCCTTTCTTAATATCAAAAGGGTAATTAACCACTAATGTAACTGCTAGCTTTCTTTCTCATATGAGAATTTAACCCATCTCACTGTCCATTTTGCAATAGCCTGTCAGTGTTTAGCTTGACAATGGGAAACAAACAGCTGTGTAGCAGACTTTAAGGACCATGCCATATCATTTCTATACATCAAAGCATTCTACATTTCAAAATAGTAAAACTCTGTCTGATTCAAATGGAATTCAATGACCCTCTTCGGTTTAAACCTCAGGTGCAGCGATGCATCACAACGTCTTGGGTAATGACTCAGAAGGACAGAGACTTCACTCCAAAAATTTGCAAACTCGTTGTACACTCCTGGGTACACGTAAATGTTATGTTGAAGTAATAGAAAAGTTACCGGCAATAAATAATGCAGCTAACAAAACGGCTATTGATCTATAACTGAAGTACGTTGGAGAAAATTCTGCGGAGGGAAAGAACATGAATGGAAATCTCGACAGGCATGATCACTGTTGTCATGTGGAAATATTTGTAAATGTGATCTTCAAGATAGGAAATATTAGAATCCCTTGAACCATGAAACAGCCACTTGGTAAGAGGCAATGTAAATACCTGGGCAAGAAAATCTTAGGCAAAGCAACTTAGCTTGATGTTTTATTTAGAAGTGAGACACATAGCACATCTCCTGTAGTGTGCTGGCCAGTGGAATATCTTAATAATGGAGGGCAAAATAATCATCAATATAAAGACAGGTATGTAGGGAGGGCAGATGATTCTGCCAGAGAACAAAGTAGTGAAATAGAGGACTAGCTTTATTCTTCTTTGTTTTGTAATCTTTCCCTGCAAAAGTAATTGGTGGAAAATGGTCAATATTCTCCTAAACCAAGCTGAATAATAAAAAAAGTCATTCGTCCGATGGTGATGTGCCATATAAAAACACAATATAAGGACTTCTGCTTTCTACTGCATAACTATGTGCTCATTTTAGTGACCATCTGTAATAAATAATGTGCAAGACTTTGAGAGGGTGAGCGAAACCAATTTGGAGCACCAAATTCTCTAGCTTGACTCTCTGCAGGGTGTCCACATCATGTTCTTTGAGTTGTTTAGTTGAGGCAGACCAAAATTCTTTAAAAGGATAGCATTTCCAATCAGTCTAGGTGTATATCTTTATTATGATATGCATACAACGAACATTTTACACTATGGGAGAGGACCTCATTTTCCAAACATTAATTGACGATCCTTGGACCCATTGGTGGCTCATAGTATTAATAAATAGGATCGCTTCCTTTAATACCTGAGCCCACTTTCAATCACACCAGCAAAGGGAAATGTATTCAAACAATTCAGGTAACCATTCTTGTTCACTATTTAGAAGACAGGATCTTTCCTTACTGTGTCAATGATTCAATATTCACTTGCAATTCTGTTCTTTCTTCAACAACCATCTCATGATGACTTTTCCAGATGTTAGTTGATGAAGCAAATTCATGTAACTCAATGTCCTGAAGGATTAAAAAAATATAAACTGAATATCATTATTGTAAGCAAAAATATATGGATACTTCAGAAATAAAATTGTCCTTATAAATTGCACAGAACTGTTTATTAATACATCTTGTTCACATGGCATGCATTCACATGTTAAAATACAGAAGAATGAACCTTGTTTTTATAAAAGACCCACATTCCACAGACTTTGCTTATGCAAAGAGCTGTATATAAAGAGGTGTTACTATTCCCCGCTCCAACAGTAGATATGTAATATTCCAGAGTACAGCTTGAATTATGCAAATAAGCAGTTTTCACAAAATCACCCAACCCACATTTATATCTATCATACCTGAATTTTGAGTGGGAAATGTGTCTTTTCCAAGGGTTTTTCCTAAACACAAAAACCCTTCTTTTGCTCCATAAAGGTGCAGCACCGTTGAAACAAATTGGATAGTCTTTGCAGTTGGCTGCAAAAATCTGTTTTATTGGCCACAAACGTGAACTAAAATAATTGGACTTGTAGGTAAAAAACAGGACACAAGTTACTTACCTGTACCAACAGTTTTGCATGGTGGGACTGTTCAAATGTTTAAATCCATTATGTAATTATTTGCTCCAATGAAACATGGCTGGCCTACGAACTACGTCATCGGCCTGACAGGGCCTAGCAAGAGGTACGCAAAAGCCTACCCGCTGCACTGAATGTCCCATAACCGGAGCTGGCCTCCGCACCACATATTGAGCAGCTGAGTGTGGCTTACTGCCACGGATTCCCTGTGTCGACCGCACTCCGGGTCAAGGGATCACAAGAGTGTAAATCCTGACCTGGAACGACCCCCCCAATCCCCCTAAGACCGGCACAACAACCTGCGGTCTGCAGCGACGTCAGTGGGAAGAAGCAGATTCGGGGATTCGGAACCCGGTGGGAAAATCGGACTGCCCAGGAGAACTGTCCGGGAGCTCGCTGGTACCGGAACATGCAACCCTCCCTCCCCGCAGCCCCGATAAAGGTAGGCGCTTAAAGGATACACTCACGAACCCAGGGGAGTCCCGGAGCGGACCTGGGAGTAGTGTGGGACCAGGAGAGGTGCGGAGGGCGGAGACCCCCTCCGGAGGCTGCCAGAAGAGAGCCGAAATGCCGCGAGGAGAGGTCTGACCCTTTAACAGAAGAGCAGCTGTTAGAACTGGGATTTCTGGTAGGCTAAGGCTGACGCCAAAGCCAGGCAGAAACCACCATTCTAGTCAGGGCAAGGGAGTCACACGCCAAGATAACCCCTGCTCACCCCCTTGATAGCTTGGCACGAGCAGACAGGCTTATCCCAGAGTCAATGTGCAAAGCATTTGCGCACGCACACAACAGCAACAACATCCTAGACACACCACAAAAGGAACTCCACACAAGGTTATATAAAAATAACTTCTGTATTGTCAAAACACATCAGATAGACATCACACATGTACATTGTGCCAACTGGCACGGGCAATATTCACAAGGGATTATTTACAGGACAGGGACACATGGGCCACTGTCAGAATGAGCACTTAGCAGAAATAGAAATACTGTTAGAAATAGCACTTTGTAGATCATAGAATAATAATCACTTTAGCACACAACCAGTAATCACTGGTAACAGGTAAGTACCACTTACGCAACCCTAACCACCTTAGGAGAATACTACGCAGAGAACCAGGACCTCACTAGGACCACCTGCACTTGAAAGAACAACCACCTAAGTAACACAATACAATTAGGGGTATAAGCAAGAACACATTACACATGATGCATCACAACATTCAGAGGTGTAGGGAAGGAAAACACATGATGCATAAAAACACATTCAGAGGTGTAAGGAAAGAAAACATATGATGCACATATGATGCCTAAAACATTCAGAGGAGTAGGGAAGGAAAACACATGATGCATAAAACACATTCAAAGGTGTCAGAACAAGGAAGACACATGATGCATAAAAACATTCAGAGGTGCCAGAACACCACTCAATAGCGCAAAAACACATGATGCCTAAAAACATTCAGAGGTGCAGGAAAAACCACACAATTGCGCAAAACTACATGAGCCACCACCTGTGGCAGTCCCTAGGCAACTGGCCTTGTTGGGGCTAGGACGCCCTGTGTCCCAATGTCACGGGCCTAAACGTGGCAGCTGCCCACAAATTGCTGGGCAGCTGAGGACAATAAATGGTGATGGATCAAGCCCTGATCTTTTGACTGGGTAGGAGTGTTCTGCTTAATTCAGATACTCCGTCCATCACCACCCCCTTTTGAATCGTTGAGGACAATCCCAAGCGCCTAAATGGTGCAGCTGCCCACTAATTGCTGGGCAGCTGGGAATCAAAACTGCGACAGGGTCCTCACTGACCCTAGAACAGAACTGCGCCAACTGTTGGAGCCTCACAGGCTCTGAAACTCTGCGCACGTTGGAGCCACACAGGCTCTGACACAAGATATGCCCCCATCTGTTGGAGTCCCCCCTCTGGGGACTCGTGATCAAAAGAAATGCCCCGTAAATACTGTGGAGCGTTGTGAGGGACATGGGCATTTTAAATAAAGTGTGCCCCAGTCAGAGCCACACAGGCTCTCTAAACAAGTACCAAGTGCCCCCATAGGCTGGAGCGGCCCGCTGCCATCGGGGCCGCTCTGAAGATGGGCGCCGCACAGGTATGGGCACAGGGGGAGGGGGCGGGCACCGACAACCTGCCCCGACACCACCCTCCCCTAAATAACAAAGCGTGGGCCCCTCTAGGCCCAAGCAACCATCCTCCTCGTGGGAGCAGCCCACTGACACACGGGGCCGCTCTGACACAGTGCCTCCACCGGCACCACAAAAATCCATCTGCTCCCTCGCGGAGCAGCAACAGAACTGCCCCCGCATCACCCGGCCCAGCCCCGACTCACCGGACCTCGGCGGCGCTTCTCTGGGCAGGCGGCGCGGGACTTCTCTGCCGGGGCTCCCTCCAAGACACGGGAAACACGCAACACCTCTCCTCTTCTCTTCTCTTCCGGCGGGCGCTTCAGGCGAGCAACGCGGAGGGGCAGGCACCGGCATTGTGCCTCCCGCCCCCCTCCGCAAGACGACAGGCTGCACGTCTTCTCCCGGGGTTCCCTCCAGCACATGGGAGCCCCGACGACCAGCCGCCATGCTCCTCTTCTTTTCCCGGGGCTCCCTCACAGCTCACAGGGACCCGGGCGGCCATTCCACGGCCAGCTGCTTCTCTCTCCGGCCGCGGGCGGGCGGGACTTCCTGCCGGATTGCAGGCCCCGCCCCCCCGTCCCGGCCAAAAGCTGCCTGACTTCCGGTTTCTGCGGCGCGGTGGCCGCGGCAGTGATACAAAGGGGCACAGCGAGGGGTGAGCACCCTCGGTTGCAAAAATAAAAGTAGAAACGGGGTGAGCACCCGTTAGGCAATTAAATAAATGGGGTGGCACCCATCAATAAAAATAATTAAATATGCAGGGCATAACGCAGGGTAGGCTCCTGCGAAGGCACAAAGAGGAGAATCCCCAGCACATGATGCAGCCCAGGGCTGCAGGGCAGAAACAAAGGCTCCTTTAGGGGAAACAAACACCTACTAGGTTCTGGGGCACAGCAACCATACAGCCCCACAGGAAAGTCTCCCAGAGCAAGGAGAAAGTCCCCCAGCCATCCTCAGGCCAGGCAGAAGGGTCCAAAAGAAGTCCTCCAGCAATCCAGGGGCTGGGCAGGGCCCAGGGAGGCAAGCCTTCCTTTGGGCCCAAGCAGCAGCACGCCCCTGGCAGGATTCAAGTCAGAAACAAGAAAATTTTGTAAGGGGACACAGCCCCTTTTTATACCATAAAATCCTTTGTCTATCAGGGTGCAGGCAGTGTGAGAACCAGCTACAACTGGTTATAGGGAACTCCTTTCAGTGTGAGGGGCAGAGGCGACTGCCGCCCAGCAGGAGGTGGAGCCAGCATTGTGGCAGGCAAGCACAGCCCTATTCACTCCCAGGTGCCATCTCCTTTCACCACTCTGGTTGCAGATGCAGTCATTCAACCAAGGGCTGACTCAGACAACCTCCTGGGGGCTCCCCAGCCCCTGTCACCCTCAAACCAGACAGTCAATCCACAAGCAGGCCCAGACACACTCCTGGAGCCAAGCTCCAGCCAATCACGTGCCAGCAGACTCACTACACACGCACACCCATGTCTAGAAGTGGCACTTGCACACTAGACACATTAATGCCACATACATCATTACGCAGCATTCAATCTCACGAGTTCGCACATACCAAACTCGACCCTGCACTCCCCACACATCAGGAACCACCATGGTCACACATATTCCCCATGCATTCCTATGGGAGGGCAGATCACTCATCACACATACACAGAGAGCTCACGCACTTTACACTGTACCACAGTGAAAACGTGCGCACAGGCCTAAAATCACCAACACCAGGTTCCAGAAACAGGCTAGGAAAAAGCAAAAAGTTTTGGGGTGAACCTGCCAAAAAGGCCCAGGTCCAACAGCAGCCAACAAGGCGAAGTAGTCTCGGCGGGGGAGGAATCGGTAGCGACCGACCGCCGTCATGCACCAATGCACTGGGGACGCCTGCCTTCAAAATGGCCGCCACCCCGCAACAGTCCAAGCAAACTCGGTGCCCTCTCGTGCCTGAAACCAGCAATAGATCACCAAAAGCTGGCCGACCTGGAGCACGACCCCAGAGGCGGGCGCTAAGAACATCAGGACCAAGGAAGCCTTATCGGAGGTTAAGCCCCAACTCCATCCTTTGTTAAGGGGCCGCCTGACCCCAAAATGGCCACCAATTCAGACTAAATAGCAGAAACTAAGGACGCACTCATTCACGATCTCCTATACATCCGGAGAGGATTAGAGTCTCACTGCCTGCATGTCCCAAGCAAGCTAACACAACCCCAGACAGAAGCGACGCGCCTCCGGCGGCTCAGCTCTTAAGGCCTCACGTCAAAAGAAATCCACCCAAGCTGGACAACAGCAAAGAGGGCGTCTTCAGCACGATTACTCCTGAGGACGCAGAGCCCTCAACCCACATTACTGCACAGGGGCCACCTGACCCCAAAATGGCCGCCCATTTGTTGAAATCACAGATTACATTGATCTGCTGGTGCCTGGCATATAGTTTTGCTGGCACCAAACAGCCCACTCACCTAGAGGGGAACATAGCACCACCGCCTGTGCCCCCCCATCAGGATTATACACCCTCCTGGCAGGTGGTTGGTATCCCCGCCGTTGGTCCTATATAGCAGGCCACACCCTAGATTGAATCCCACCGAACGTGCCGCTAGGAAGGAACAGCCTATTTGAGGACCTAGACTGGAAGGACTGCCCAAGGCCTGAAAGAACCGCAGAGAGCAGACTCATCTCGACCCAGCAACAGCAGGGTAGCAGGAAACCTCATCACGCGGTACACCCCAAAGGGGTGAGACCGGGGACACACCAAAGTAGGATTATCCGCGGGAAGCACTGCCCTAGACCGGGATTACCCTCAGAGAGCAGGCCTACCTCGACCAAGCAACTCAGGTGAGCGGGACCCTCATCACGCGGTGCTCCCCGTAGAGATGAGATCGGGGGCACTGCACAGCAGTAGGAATAATCTCCTCTTGAGAGCCATCACCTTTAACTACACTTCCTTGCACTGCATCTAGCAGCTCCCCCCCCGCACATTCGAAAGGCTCACCTCCCCCTGCAGCCTTGCCAAGATGCCACCAGCCATGCATGCAGATAAATACCTATGCCTATGTCCGAACTACCTAATTTCCCACGGTCAAAACGCCTTCGCTATATCTTGCCCCCACAGACTCTCTGTTAAAGCAAAAAAACTCCTTAAACTCAGAGTTATCAGACAACTCCCCGAAACACTAATCGTTGACACGTACCACTGCCCATCTAGAGGGCAGCTGAAAATCGACTTCATCTTTAACACCGACAGACCCGACCACTGGGTCAACAGCCTTAACGCACACCTCCTAGTCTCCAAAACCACCATCACAGTTCACAGCCATATATTAACTATCTCCCTACAAAAACACCATACCCTTACCGGCTTCATTTCCACAACCATTTTCGAGAATGGCACCATCCTGATACAGGCAAAAAATGAGAACCTCGAGTTCTTTGACTCCCTTTTCCTCACGCTAAAGAGGACCACATCCCTCATCCTCCCACGTGTGCGGAACTCCCAACCGGGTAAACTCCAACCCCCAGCAACTCACAGGACCCCGCTTGAGCCCCCTCCCTGAGCCTCTCCCCATCCCCATTCACAATGGCCCCATGGCCAGCCCCCTCATACTCCCACAGCGCAGCCATTCACCCAGCTAGAGAGAGTTCCAACAGCCGCCCAACCCCACCCCCCCAGTAATCATAGTCAGCACACCAAAGTAGAGCCCCATTCACAGACCCAGCTAGAGAGACCTCCAACAGCCGCCCAACTCCACACCCCCAGCAATCATAGGCAGATAACCAGAGTAGAGCCCCATTCACATTCCCACTCACAATGGCTCCATGGCCCTCCCCCCAAATCTCCCACAGCGCAGCCTATCACCCAACTAAAAATAGCTATTCCACTTCCCCTGAACCCTACTAGAAATAACGTTACGTGCTGCTCTCTCTCCCACATCCTTCAAGACGGGTCCGCACACTCCTACCCAACGCAGAACACCACCCTTCCTTCCCCTCCCACCTACACTAAGAACCAGACGCATCGCGCCAGCCTTCGTGAAGCTCAGCCGGAAACCACAGAGTTAATTCCCCAACCTCCTTTGATCCATATCAGAAACATCGCTACTAGCGCACACTCACCCCCAACACAGAGCACCCTCCACCTTCCTCCTCCCACTCACACAATCAACATGTCGCACCGCCTCACCCTTCTGGAAGCTCAGCTCGAAACACTAGTCCGAGGCCTGAATGAAACCCTATCCTCCCTAGCCAAAATTGGTGTGTCCACCAAACAGCCCGATGACCCCCCTACCCCCGCCCTTCCCAGATTGCCCAAATCACCTCCCCACAACCTGACCCCCGATACCCCCAGATCGAGTCCGCCAGTCACTAAACCAGAATCAGAAAAGCGAGTAGACAGACCGAGAAGAGGGAAACTCTCCCTTCCCCCCAGGAAGCGATCACACTCGCCTCATCTTATGACCACCCAGCGAACCCTGACCACATCTCCGCACAACCTTCACAGAGAGCGACCCCACCTGCCCTAACACAGGACCCCATGTTGATCTCCTCACCCAAGTCCTCGATTCAAGTAATTACAGGAGTGGCCAGGGAACATCCCCCCTGAGAATCCCCAGACCCCTGGCACATCTAACCTCCCTAACCAGAGCCCAACCCAGCAAGTCGAGGCTCGATGAAGAACCCCACATCAAATGCATGCTCATCAACAGCAGATCTGCCTCCAAACATGCAACAGAATTAGCAGAAGCTATCCTCTCCCATGACCTAGATGTAGCTTTTATTACGGAACCTGGCTCAACACCCGGGCAGTCCCCATCATGGACATGCTGGTGCCGCCATGATTTTCAATAACCCACAAAGACCGTCATAAGCAGAGAGGTGGAGGTTTAGCTATCATTCATAAAAGTACTCGCTCTATCACGGAAAGCTCATCGTGTCTGTACAGCTCCTTCGAATGCCTCTCAATCAACATCAAATCAAGCGCAAATAGATTGTTACTATGCCATCTCCTCTACCACCCAACAGGCAACTCCAAGGAAGAGTGCAACTCTCCGACCTAATCGCCCACTGCGCGTTCAACAACGCCAACAACATAATCCTGGGCGATCACAACATAAGAAGGAATGAAACAAATAACCCACTCATCCAATCCCTCAATAGTCTTCTGCTAGAAAATGATCTGACAACACAGCTCTGAAGAAATGCACCACAGAGGAGCGATATTCGACGCAATCATTGCGGACATAAACACTATCACTATTGACCATATCATTCCAGTAGACTGGTCAGACCACCACATAATTATTTTCCATGTTAACCAACCAACGCCAACTCAACCCATAAAACAAGCTCCTCCCAAATGGGTTAGGAATACTGCCCAAGTCCCACGGAACAACCTTGAAGAAGAACTAAGCACGCTCCTCCCGAACATGACGGAGCACCTCTCAACCACAGATCTCACCTCTCTCTACCATACCAACATGACGGCCACCTTAAACCGCCTGGCGCCCTTGAAACTAAAAAATCCCAGAAGCACTCCATCCAGATCTTGGTTCACCTCTGACATCAATGAGGAAAGAAGACATCTCAGATCCCTAGAAAGAATCTGGTGGAGCAACCCCTCCGCCCATCACCGCGAACAACTCAAGGCAGCATGCAGAAACTACAACAAACACATCAAGAACAAAAAAATCCTCTTTCTTTTGTTCCGCTCTAGATAATGCTAAAAATCGACCGAAAGAACTCTTTAGCATCATCATAAGCCAAACATCCAAAGCAAATACATCCGAGTTAGTGGCCTCCAAAGATCAATGCGACAACTTTGCCAGCTTCTCAATGAAATAATCGTCAAGATCGACCTCTCTCTCAATATAAACACCTCCTTTCTTAGGGAGACCAAGACACCAGCATTGACGGTCAGCACCCCATTGAACCCACCCACTCATTGGTCCTTCTTCATGCCCATTCAGGAAGCAGAGATAGTCACTCTGATCGCCAACGCCAAATCAGCATCTCACTCCCTGGATCAGCTTCCTATAAATCTGGCCAAACACCTAACACACACCTTAGCCCCAATTTGGTGCAAGATCATCAACAGCTCGCTGAGGTCGGGAAATATCCCCGACTGCCTCAAGGTCAGCCAAGTCACGCCGCTACTAAAAAAACCAGGGCTAGACACGGAAGACATGAACAACTTTAGACCCGTGTCGAACCTAGCTCTCTTATCCAAAATACTGGAAAGATGTGTTCTGCCACAGTTAACCCAACACTTGGAGAACATCAAGCTCCTCGACCCACACCAATCGGGATTCAGAAAGGGATGCAGCACTGAGACTGCAATTCTAAACGTCATAGACAATTTACACAAATCACTTGACTCAGACCAATGCTGCCTTCTCATTCTCCTTGACTTATCGGCCGCGTTTGATACAGTTGACCACACATCGCTCCTCAAAGTCCTTCAAGAAAGAGCAGGCATAGAAATGACGGTACTAAACTGATTCTCCTCCTTTCTTCACAATCGCTCGCAAAGAATAAAAATTAAAAACTGAATCTGACCCTCTACCCGTCATCAGAGGAGTCCCACAAGGTTCAGTACTCTCTCCCCAACTTTTCAATATTTACATGGAACCCCTCACCACACTACTCAGGAACTCCAACATCCCCTTCCACCTCTACGCTGATGACACGCAGCTGTATCTGGAAACCACCTCCATGGACGACATCCTCAAACTTAATGACACGCTCAAAGAGGTTCAACAATGGCTCTCACAGAACCACTTGAAGCTTAATCAAGAGAAAACTGAAGTTCTACTCATCTCCAACAGAGACAAAAAAAAGAAATCGAAGAATGGCTCAAAGCCGTAGATGCCCTCAATGGCACCCTCAAGCCAAAAGACTTGGTAAAGTCCCTAGGTATCACCCTAGACCCCAAACTAGATATGAAAAAACACATCTCTGGTGCCGCCAAAAGCGCGTTCCTTAATCTGAAACATCTCTACAAAATAAAACCCTTCCTTCCTCCAAAAGACCTTCAACAGGCCACTCAAGCATTGGTGCTCTCCAGAATTGACTATGGAATCGCAGCCCTGGCCGGATCAGCTAAATCGCACCTAGGCCCCTTGAAAACCACCCTCAATGCCGCAGCTAGAATGGTCACAGGAACCAAGAAATTCGATCACATTTCTCTCGCTCTCAAGGAACTGAAATGGCTCCCAATTGAACAACGAGCCAACTTCTGAACAGCATGTCTTACGCACAAAGCCCTTCACACAGGCAAACCAGAATACCTGGCCGCGAAACTCAAAAGGGCCGGCCAGTCCAGGAATCTCAGAAGCTCCAACACCTTCCTTCTCATTCCATTGAAATCTTGGATACGCAAAACTACAAGTAAATCCTTTGCGGGAAACGCACCCAAGATCTGGAACTCCATTCCCCCCCACAATAGAATGACCTCCTATTTCCCGAAATTCAAAACTTTACTCAAAGCCCTCTTCCTTGAGTGCACCTGAACGTATCGGGAAGAAGATAGCACCCCCCTGTGGACCTAATGATCTGTATCGTATTGTTATTTGCAATGCTCATAAGTTGACCAGATGTGGATTCTGCATTCGCCGTTAAGGCACATTGTTGTATCTGATGTGATGCGCTCTGATACCCTTGGGTCCAGCTAGCGCTATACAAAACTTATAATAAATAAATATAAATAAATAAAATGTGTGGCGCCTGGGAGGAGAGATTTGACTACTGTTCCCTGCTGCTCACTGTCCTGTGTTGCGTGGCAAGATGCCCGCGGAGAGGTCATATGCAGACCGCTGCCTCCTTTTCAGCCAGGTATGATCTCTAGGGCGTTGGAGTGTAGATCCCAGTTTCTACTGCGCCTGGTGCACGCCGCACAAGTTGTTCCCCGGCCTTCCTGGATGACTGCTTGCGCCTCTTGCGCATCTCCTGGCCGAAATGCTCAATAGCTGGGACACACTTCTGGAACTTGCCCATCGGCGGTGGCTGCAGTGACACGGTGCGGCGCCAGCGCCACCGCCAAGGGTCACATTGCTCGTTGTATCACAGAGCACACTCAGGGCATAGCTGTCTTGAACACCTGGAACGCCGGGATTGTGCCGCACCTCCTCTCTGAAGGGCACGCATCCCTTACCGCTGCCCCAGGGGGCATCTGGCTTGCAGAACCCGACAATCCGGTGTAGAGCTGGTTCCATACGCAGGCGGCGGGAGTAGCCGGCTGGACCCCTCCTGTTTGCCCGGCTGCGGCGTCGAGAACAACATGGCGAATGGCCATGGCAGCCGCAACGCGCTCCAGACGAAGCTGGAAAAATATGCTTGGCAAAAGGGGCAGGGAGACACACAGACCTCTTCCACAGAAGCAAAATGCCCACCAGAACCTGCGTTGCAGGATATTCTGGCGGCCATCATCACGGTGCGTACATCCCTAGAGGGCTGCATTGACACTGTCACGAGTGAGGTCTCCCTGATCAGGGCAGACATGCGCAGGACAAACGAGCGTCTCTCTGAGGTGGAATCCACTACCAAAGACCTTGTAACTGACTCTGATCTGCTCAAGCGCCAAGTTGCGGACCTGCAGGCCAACCAGGAACTGCTAACGCATCAGCTCGATGACTACGAGGGTCGTATGTGCCGCAACAATGTGCGCATTTTGGGTGTGCCTGAATGAGCAGAGGGACTGGCAGACGATCTCTATGTTGAGAAGTTGTGCTACAACACCTCCAACCTAAGGTACTATCCAACTACTTTTCAATTGAAAGGGCACAAGGGTGCCAGGCCGAAGCCAGGAGCTCCGCCCTGTCCTCTGCTGGTGCGGGTGTTCAACTTCAGAGATCGGGATGCCATACTACACTCAGCAAGAGTAAGCCCGCTAGTCACAATCGACAACAGCACAATCACTTTCTTTCCTGACTTTACACTACACGTTCAGAAACAACGCTGCAGTTTTCTGGAGGTGAAACGAGCTTTGCGTGGGCAAGAGATCAAGTGCGCAATGCTGTTCCCCGCAAAGCTACGTGTCTGAGTGGAGGGGAAAACCTGGTTATTTTCCAGCCCAGAGAAAGCCGGGGACTGACTTGAGAAATGGAGTATGGTCGAGAAGCGGAATAACGGGGACCGCCGAGGGACGGGTCGTCAGTCATGGTCGGACGATCGTCAAAGAGTCACGAAGCCGGATAGCGTTGTTACCGATATCTCACTGGGCCAGAGTCAAACGGAGGAGCGGTGAGACCCTGGAAATTTCTTAACTGCGATCCCCCCATGGTGAACTTCTTGTTGTCACTGTACTCTGGGTGCTGTGCCTGCCATCTATCGAATGCCTGGGTTCACCTACTGTGGATCCAGAAGACAACAGAGACGTAACTATGTATACAGAGTGGGGTGATGGGGACACTGGTATTGTTTCACAGAACTACCTCCTCACTGGGGACAAGTACTGGGGGCATAAGTTTGCTAAACAACACTGTTATGGGGAGTGGGGTTGGTACACGCACCTACAAGTTTTTTAGGGTGGGCGAAAGGCACTCTGCACGTTTTGGGAGGCGGGTGGTTTCTTGCCCACCATGCAGGGAGACAGGGAGGGGCGTGGTAGGGTTTTTTTTCGAGGGTGGAGGGGCTTTTGTTTGTTTTTCTTCTCTTTTGTTGGGTTAATTACAAGTTGGGGGGTGGACATCCTGTTCACTACATTTCTCCATCATGCATCCTATTATGTGCTTTGTACAGAGGGTTTTTTCTTGCAAAGGAAGGGAGGGGGGCTGTTTTAGTGTGTATTGTTCTTTGGGTATGACAAATATGACTGGCTCCACAGAAAGGCAATCACTGGTCGCATGCTTTTGGTATTTCTGTCTCCGAAGATTTGGTGGTCTACTAATGTGTCCTCCCCTTGAGGCGGTCACGGGAAGCTTCCCCTGCAATTGAATGACCAAGCAATGAGACGTGATGGGTAAGACAACTAAACAGGGGCTCAAGCTGTTGTTGTGGAACGTAAACAGGTTGCATGTTATAGTGCTCCAATTTATTAAAAGACACTTCCCGGAGGTAGTCCTTTTACAGGAGACGCACTTGCTTGGGTATGCCGGTAGGGCCGTGTTGCGATGGGGTTTCCAACTGGTGGCTCACTCTGCTTTTGGTTCTGGCTCCCGGGGAGTGGGCATAATTGTGCGGAAATCATTCACCATGACAATTGACCTTGTTTGCACTGACGCCCTGGGTAGATTCGTTGCCACTTCTGTGACCTTGAAAGGGCGCATACTCAATCTCCTTTCTGCCTACGTGCCCCCGGGATTGCACACCAAAGCCTTTGCAGACTTTGGGGAACTCCTCTTAGCCTTGCCGGTTGGCAGAGTATTGATTGGGGGCAACTTCAGTTCTACTGTCTCTGATTCTCTTAACTGCTGGCCCCAGAAGGCCTTGCCACCCTCCCACACGCGGATCCATAGCTTTCTTGGGGCGATGGGTCTGGGACACGTCTGGAGGGGTCTACACTCGGCCGAACAGCAGTACTCTTTCTACTCAGGTGCTCACGTAGTATGTCCCGTTTAGACTATGTATTGATGCTCGCACATCTACTTGTTAGCGTGAAGGACATACAGCATTTGGTAGGGTATCTCTGACCACTCACCTATCCTGTGTCGCTCGGAGGTGGGGGAGCACATAGTTGGCCGTGTAGCCCCGATCAACTCCTGGTACCTTACGACCTCCCCAATCAGGGATAAGTTTGTCAGTGAGTCAGACCTTTATTTCCAGGAGAACTAAGGGACTGTAGACTCTGTGACAACACTATGGGAAGCCGACTAGACTGTCATATGGGGAATGGCTCTGGATCAGACCTCAGGACAGCGAAAGGAGTAGTGTACAGATATAACTCGCTTAGAGGGAGAAATCCTGTCTTTGGAGGAATCCCTCCAGCTTGACGACTCGGCGGCGGTACGGCAGAGATTGTGCATTGAAGTCAAGGAATATACCAACTTGGTGACAGACTGCCAAGGCGCACCACAGGGCCACACTCCGTAAAATGTATGACGTCGGTGACCAGGCTGGCTTACTGTAAGCCTGGCTAGATCATAGAGATCAGGCCTGTAGAGTTGTGGTTGAAATAGAGACAGACTCTCACTCCTGCCTCACTGCCCCCCAGGATATAGCGGATGCATTCGGCCAATATTACTAGTCACTCCATAAGTCTCAAACTCCACATATGGAGGATGAGGCTTCCTCGCTTTTGCAGGATATTTCTTTGCCCTCGCTCACTGATGAGGAGCGCTCCGATCTTGACCTAGACATCACAGTCACAGAGGTCGAAAAAGCCATCCACGATTTCGCGGTGGGAAGGCATCGGACCCTAATGGCTTGCCCATTGTATTATTTAAGCTGACTGCGGGCAAGACAGAACCCTATCTCACCACAATGTTTAGTTATAGTAAGAAGGGGGGGTTACTGCCCGAGGACCAACGGCTTACTAATATTGTAGTCATCCATAAAGTGGGCAAGCGGAGTAATTAAGTGCACCTCTTACAGACCCATCTCGCTGCTCAACTGCGAAGCGAAAATCCTTGCGAAGGTCCTTGCCTCCCGGCTGCTTAGGGTCACTGCCCGTCTGGTCCATCCAGACCAGTTGGGATTTATGCCTGCTAGAAACACCTCCCTCAACCTGCGCAGGCTCCAAGGAGTGGTGTGCCATGCTGACACGATTAGAGAGGACGCTGTTGTTGTCTCCCTTGACGCTGCTTCAGCATTTGACACCATCGAGTGGCCTTATACATGTCCTGTCCTTCATAAAATAGGGTTTGGGCCCGAATTTACGAGCTGGGCTCGTCTTCTCTACCAACAGTCACTTGCTCCAATAGTGGTTAAAAACAGGAAATCTCCAGTTTTCACTCTTGGTAGGGGCACCAGGCAGGGATGCCCCTTGTCCCCGCTTCTCTTTGCCCTGGCCCTCAAAGCCTCTGGCAATGTGGGTTTGCAATGACCCCGCCATAAGGGGTCCTAAATGGACGTCCAGCTGGGAAGACAGAATATCGCTGTATGCGGACGACATCTTGCTCTACCTGGCGTCCCCGGCTGCATCCCTCAATGTGGTCCTGGACATATTCCAGGTGTTTCGTAGATATGCTGGCTATTCTATAAACTGGAAAATCTGTGTTATATGGCCTCTATGGAAAGAGGCCTGTGCTCCCTCTGGGATATCAACTGGCAGAAGCTGTTGACGGCTTCAAATACTTGGAGATCTGGGTCTCTAAGGATCCGTCCAGATTTTATGATCGCAATCTCCTGCCGCCTCTCATGCATCTTAAAGCTGACGTCTTACATTGGAAATCGCTTCCGCTCTCTTTTTTGGGGTGTGCTGCCCTGTTCAAAATGATGTCCCTTCCCAGGTTCGTATATGCTCTCCATAATACTCCACACTCAGTTGCACCCTTGTACTTTAAGGAAATCAATCGTATCATATGGGACCTGTTGTGGGAGTGTAAGCCACCTCGTATCGCGACACACGAGCTTACGTTGAGTTGGTTCAATGGAGGCATCGGACTTCCAGACATACGGAAGTACTACTGGGTATCACACCTTGTGGCGATTAACCAATGTATGTATAGGCCACAGGGCAACCCAGCCTTCCAGATCGACAGATGGCTCCTGCCGGGAGGTAGCTTTGAAGGGGCTCTTTATCTACGGTCATTGAAGCCTGCCCTGACCGGCCCAACAGAACATGGAGTACAGGTGTGGGAGTCGGCTACCAAAAGTTTGGCAAGGGAGGGGAAAATTGCGCAGCCACACCACTCTGGTATAGCGAGCAATTGAGCAGGTTGATGCGCTCGAGGGCTTTCGACCATTGGGACCTTATCGGTATATGCAAGGTGGGCGATTTGTGGAAGTCCGGTGAGGTGGTCCCTTTTTCTCGGCTGCAGCAGGAATACGAGTTAGAGCAATCTGACCACTTCCTGTATCTCCAAATTAGACATGTCCTACTGGTGATTCTCCCTAAGGGTAGTGAACTCCCCGCTTGAGGATGGAGTATTAGATGGCATTTTGCCAGAGAAGGCCATATCACTCATCTACAAAAAAACTGGTCAACAACATGGCAGATTCCCTGACTCGTCTGAGGGTTAAATGGGACCCCGATGTAGCGGAATTAGACAATGACAACTGCGAATGGTTGGCAGTGGTGGCATCCCTTCGGGAGGTGGCTATATCTTCAAGGCTGCGCCTGGTGCAGCTGAAATTCTACATACATCCTATCTGTCTGGGTCAGTGTTGGTTCCTATGGGATCCGGCTCAGACGGCTACTGTGTAAGGCGGTGTGGGCCTGAATATGTCTTAATGGGGACTGAAAGTATTGTTTGTGACTATTTTGTCTTCAGTAAGCTTTGGTAATGTAACAATATTGCCATTGTATTTGTACCGTGATATTTTCATCGATCATGCCTTGATATAAAAAAAAAAGATTTATATAAAAAAAAATTGAATGGTTGTTTCGCTGTGGATTATTGTACTTTAAGTATACCTCCTGAGTTCTACCGGATATCCTGTACCCGCGTCTCTAAAGGGGCCTTGCTTAGCAAGGAAAGAGTTGTGTCAAGATTTGGAACCTATTTTGTCCGCTGTTCTTTTTCTAAGTGACTCAGTGCGTTTCTGCACTACAAGACCCAGACACCCTAGTGAGGTGGCAATCTTGGGAGGGGCTCGCGTATAAACCAGCCCCGCCCTGAACAACACACTTGCTATTTCAGAGAACAAACTTCTCTTTGGATTTTCCTTACAGCAGTGAGGCATCTTAGTACAGCAGGTGAAGGAGGGTCAAGTTTTACCATATAAATTCCCATACAAATTCCCAACATAACAATCTGCTCTACCCAGGCAGAATTAAGCCCCCTATATAGGCCCCACCAGTTAAAACTTGGAAGATGTTATGTTATGTTAAAATTATTTGTACTGCGCTCGGTCACCAGACGGTTTCATGGCGCTCATAACAAATGCGGAAGGCAGGAACGGGGGTTACTCGAACGCTGACTGAAAGAGCAAGGTTTTCAACATCCTACGAAAGCAATCGTAGGTGGGGCAGTGTCGGAAAGCAGTCGGGAGGGAATTCCAGATTTTGGGGGCCAGAAAAGAAAAACAGAGACCACCGTGCTTTTTGCGTTTGATTTTAGGAATGACTAGAAGGTTGTGTGAGGTGGAGCGGAGATCTCTCAGGGGCACATATCGCTTCAGGCTGGAAGAGATGAAGGCGGGAGCTTGATCAGACAGAGCTTTAAAAATCGTACAACCAAGTTTAAAGGTGCAACGCTTAGCCACCAGGAGCCAGTGCAGGCTCCGCAACAGCGGCGAGACGTGCTGATGTTTAGGCTGAAGGTAAACTAGGCGTGCTGCCTGGTTTTGCACCAGCTGCAACCTGTGGAGATGGTAAGCAGGGATTCCCACATACAGAGTGTTAGCATAGTCAATTCTGGACGTAACGAGAGCCATGATGACAAGTATAAGTGTATCTCTGGTGAGGAACCTGCTGATCTTACGTATCCTACGCAGGTGGAAAAAGCAGGATGACGTGACAGCATTTATCTGAGGCCTCATGGATAAATCACCAGAAATGACTACGCCAAGGCTCTTCACTGAGTTGACGGGACAGGGTGGGGACCCTAGTGAGGGAGGCCAAAAGCTGGCATTCCATGGGTTGGCTGACCCGCCTACCAACACAAGCTCGGTCTTAGTGGGATTTAATTTAAGCTGACTGTGATACATCCATTCCGATATATAAAGCATGGTAATTTGGAAGCTAGTGCAAGAGGATAGGGAAGTGTCAATAGGAAAAATTAGCTGCAGATCATCCGCATAATTGAAGATTGTAGCTGAGGATTTGCGGAGAGAGGCTATTAGGGGCTGCATTTAGAGATTAAATAACAAAGGAGATAGGGCGGAGCCCTGTGGGACTCCGCAGGATAGGGGGGGAGTAAGAAGCGGAGAAGGTAGACAGGTGCACTGCCTGGGATCGCTTATCCAAAAAAGATCTGACCCAATCGAGAGCTACACCCTGGATGTCGGCATTATTGACACGGTCGATCAATATTGCATGATCGACCATGTCAAAGGCCGCCGACAAATCCAATAGGACAAGTGCCTGGGAGATGTTATTGTCGGCACCCTTTCTCAAGGCATCCATCACAGCCACGATGACCGCCTCGGTAGTATGGAGCGGCCGGAAACCGGCTTTCTGGGCATCCAAAAAAGACGAGCTCTCAATAAAAGCACTCAGGCAGCGAGTGACATACGTCTCCAGAATTTTACCTAAATACGGAAGAAGGGAGATGGGCCTGTAGTTGCTCAAGACCGTACGTTCAGCGTTGGTCTTTTTTAGTATCGGTATCACTACTGCCTGTTTAAAGGAGTCCGGAACCACCCCAGTAGCCAACGAGTTGTTAAGTAGTGCCAGTGGAGGGTCAGGGCAGGCCAGAAAGATTTCCTTAAGGATTTGGGGAGGGCAACAATCATTGGGGGAGCCAGAGCTCACTTTGTGTAGTAGCGAATAAAACTCAGTGAGGGAAATAGGAGGAAAAACGTCCAGACAACAGGGATGTTTGGGAGGTAAAGGAAGAAGAGAAGAGGATGAAGGCGAGGGGATATTGTTCTTAATGGTCATAATTTTGTCAAAGAAATAGGAATTGAGGGAATCGCACAGAGCCTGTGTCGGTTGGGGTTGGGGAGTAACACGGTCTGGCAAAGAGAGCTCATTTACTATGGAGAAGATATCCTTTGCCTTAGAGGCAGACTCCATAATTTTTTAGGAAAAGTAAGTTGTCTTAGCCAGCAAGATAGATTTTTTATAGGCTTTCAGGCAATCCACAAACTCAATTTTGAGTTGTTGATCATAATTACGCCTCCAGCGGCGCTCAGCCTGGCGTAAAGCTAGTTTATCCAGCTTTAGTTGATCCGTAAACCACCGCTGGGCGTCACGGGGGCGCATGGATTCGATTGCTGTAAGGAAAATCAAAAGAGAAGTTTGTTCTCTGAAATAGCAAGTGTGTTGTTCAGGGCGGGGCTGGTTTATACGCGAGCCCCACCCAAGATGGCCACCTCACTAGGGTGTCTGGGTCTTGCAGTGCAGAAACGCACTGAGTCCCTTAGAAAAAGAACAGCGGACAAAATAGGTTCCAAATCTTGACACAACTCTTTCCTTGCTAAGCAAGGCCCCTTTAGAGACGCGGGTCCAGGATATCCGGTAGAACTCAGGAGGTATACTTATTAAAGTACAATAATCCACAGCGAAACAACCATTTGCTATTCAATTTTTTTTAATATAAATTTTTTTTTTATATCAAGGCATGATCGATGAAAATATCATGGTACAAATACAATGGCAATATTGTTACATTACCAAAGCTTACTGAAGACAAAGCGGTCACAAACAATACTTTCAGTCCCCATTAAGACATATTCAGGTCTTATTTATAATATCTTCATTCGATCTTTGAGGTTCACGTATCTCACCTCTGTATGTGTTCCATTGTCCCCAGACCTGCATCCATTTATTCGGGCACCCACTGGCTTCATATACAGATTTTTCCAATTGCAATATTGCGTTTAGCCACCATCAGCCCCAAGGTGACCCAAGTATGCTCCCTGGAATTTAGGTCAGTAGGGCTCCAGATATTTAAGTGGGTCAGTTTAATGTTACAGTCTATCTGCTGCCCCAACACTTTTTCCATAAGGTTCGCTACCACCTCCCAATATCTCTGGATAGTGGTGCATTCCCAAAGTGTATGAACAAAGGTTCCGTCCTGCCCACACCACCTTACACAGTAGCCGTTTGAGCCGGATCCCATACGAACCAACACTGACCCAGACAGATAGGATGTATGTAGAATTTTCAGCTGCACCAGGCGCAGCCTTGAAGATATAGCCACCTCCCGAAGGGATGCCACCACTGCCAACCATTCGTCATTGTCTAATTCCGCTACATCAGGGTCCCATTTAACCCTCAGACGAGTCAGGGAATCTGCCATGTTGTTGACCAGTTTTTTTGTAGATGAGTGATATGGCCTTCTCTGGCAAAATGCCATCTAATACTCCATCCTCAAGCGGGGAGTTCACTACCCTTAGGGAGAATCACCAGTAGGGCATGTCTAATTTGGAGATACAGGAAGTGTTCCGATTGCTCTAACTCATATTCCTGCTGCAGCCGAGAAAAAGGGACCACCTCACCGGACTTCCACAAATCGCCCACCTTGCATATACCGATAAGGTCTCAATGGTCGAAAGCCCTCGAGCGCATCAACCTGCCCAATTGCTCGCTATACCAGAGTGGTGTGGCCAGCGCAATTTTCCCCTCCCTTGCCAAACTTTTGGTAGCCGCCTCCCACACCTGTACTGCATGTCCTGTTGGGCAAGTCAGGGCAGGCTTCAATGACCGTAGATAAAGAGCCCCTTCAAAGCTACCTCCCGGCAGGAGCCATCCGTCGATCTGGAAGGCTGGGTTGCCCTGTGGCCTATACATACATTGGTTAATCGCCACAAGGTGTGATACACAGTAGTACTTCCGTATGTCTGGAAGTCCGATGCCTCCATTGAACCAACTCAACGTAAGCTTGTGTGTCGCGATACGAGGTGGCTTACACTCCCACAACAGGTCCCATATGATACGATTGATTTCCTTAAAGTACAAGGGTGCAACTGAGTGTGGAGTGTTATGGAGAGCATATACGAACCTGGGAAGGGACATCATTTTGAACAGGGCAGCACACCCCAAAAAAGAGAGCGGAAGCGATTTCCAATGTAAGACGTCAGCTTTAAGATGCATGAGAGGCGGCAGGAGATTGCGATCATAAAATCTGGACGGATCCTTAGAGACCCAGATCTCCAAGTATTTGAAGCCGTCAACAGCTTCTGCCAGTTGATATCCCAGAGGGAGCACAGGCCTCTTTCCATAGAGGCCATATAACACAGATTTTCCAGTTTATAGAATAGCCAGCATATCTACGAAACACCTGGAATATGTCCAGGACCACATTGAGGGATGCAGCGGGGGACGCCAGGTAGAGCAAGATGTCGTCCGCATACAGCGATATTCTGTCTTCCCAGCTGGACGTCCATTTAGGACCCCCTTATGGCGGGGTCATTGCAAACCCACATTGCCAGAGGCTTTGAGGGCCAGGGCAAAGAGAAGCAGGGACAAGGGGCATCCCTGCCTGGTGCCCCTACCAAGAGTGAAAACTGGAGAAGTGACTGTTGGTAGAGAAGACGAGCCCAGCTCGTAAATTCGGGCCCAAACCCTAATTTATGAAGGACAGCACATGTATAAGGCCACTCGATGGTGTCAAATGCTGAAGCAGCGTCAAGGGAGACAACAACAGCGTCCTCTCAAATCGTGTCAGCATGGCACACCACTCCTTGGAGCCTGCGCAGGTTGAGGGAGGTGTTTCTAGCAGGCATAAATCCCAACTGGTCTGGATGGACCAGACGGGCAGTGACCCTAAGCAGCCGGGAGGCAAAGACCTTCGCAAGGATTTTCGAAATCGATACGGTGAGTCACGATATTCTGCTGACAAGACTGAAAAGCATTGGAGTTGGGGGAGCTGCGCTCGACTGGTTCTGCTCCTATTTGACGGACAGATGGCAGGCAGTAGCAATCCCTCCATACCAGTCAGAGTTCGCTACAGTTCCACACGGGGTCCCACAGGGGTCTGCAATTAGTCCGATACTTTTTAACGTGTACATGCAACACCTGATGGGCATCATCAAGGCTTGCGGCATTAGCGTGATCAACTATGCAGATGACACGCAGCTGATGATCTCTCTTGATGGTGCCCATGCAGATTCACTCGAGACCTTCCATACCTGCATGCTGGAAATGACATCCTGGTTAAATCAGAACTCATTACAGTTTAATAGTGATAAAAGCGAAATAATGCATTGCAAAGTAGGTAGAATCACTAGAAGTCTGCCCACTGACGTTTGGCCTCTGGAGCCAGGGGAGCTACTAACCCCGGTGAAATCAGTGAGGAACCTTGGAGTCAGTTTCAATGACAGTTTGAGTCTAGAGACCAATGTCAATAGGCAGGTGAGCAGTTGTTTCGCCTTAATGCGAGGACTTCGAAAGCTGCTGCCCCTTATACCAGCACAGATCAGAGCCACCATAGTCAGGAGTACCATTCTTAGCCGCCTGGATTATTGTAATGCTCTGCTACTGGAATCTCCTGCTTACCTGATTTCCAGACTTCAGAGCATCCAGGCGGCTGCAGCTAAAATGGCACTTTCCCGAGGGCGAAGATCCTCCACTACTCTTGCACTGGCTGAATTACACTGGCTGCCTGTACACCAGAGGATCCTCTTCAAATCCCTATGCACTGTCTTTAAGGCAGTGCATGGGATGGGCCCCCTACCACTTCAAAACAAATTCAAATGGTATGAAACCATTCGGACCCTTCGATCCTCCTCTACTAACCTCATTAGTATACCCAGGATAAGGAAAGCCACTTATGGTGGCAGAGCCTTCAGTATAGCGGCAGCTCATCTGTGGAATAGACTACCTATCGCCATCAGGAAAACAGATGAACTGATGGCCTTTCGAAAAAAGGTAAAAACATGGCTTTTCCCTAAAATCTAAATGCCCAGAATCAAATGACACCCTTTCTACTGATGATGCACAGCGTTTCAGCTATATTCATACAGCGCCAGGATGCCCGTAGGGTTGCAGAGCGCTTTAAAAATACTATAAATAAATAAATAAATAAATAGTTTTCAGCGGGGCAACAATATTGCAGGCAGACAGCAGCCATTGTTCAAGAAGAGAAGCCTGACAAGTCACCAAGGCAGAGGTCGGAGGGACTGTGGAAGCTAGTATGGATTGAAGTTCCACCAGATTGGCTCTCTTCCAGTTCCGGGCTGAGAAATTAGTAGTAGGGATGGGGCGACTGGGAATAGTCAGGTTAAGGGAAAAAGAAATAAAACAATTATCTGACCAAGAGCAAGGGGACACTATAGGGGACGAAATTTCAAGATTAGCCGTCCACACTTGGTCTAAGATGTGACCCTTGCAGTGTGTGGGTATTTTGACATATTGACAACAATTCAAACCTGATAAAAGATCAGAGAATTCCTCCGAGAGGCGACTCTCCCGGGAGTCGGAGGGCCAGTAATTGAAATCTCCAATAATGATAACCTTAGCATGGTTAATAATAAGTTGGGAGATAAGCTCGCCGAACTGTTGAGGGAAAAAGGGCATGTGGTCGGCGGGTCTGTACACAAGGACACAAATGAAAGAGGACCTAGAAGAGGAGAATTTGAGAATGAGACTTTCTGTTTTGGGGATCACGGCACTAGCTAAGGTTGTAAAAATATGCTGGGAGCGAATGATGGCTGCCACCCCACCCCCGGCCTTCCCAGCTGGCCGATTAGGATTGCAGAATGTAATAGCCGGCGGGGATCGCAGCAAGGATATCAGGGACTGAGTCCTCAGTCAGCCAGGTTTCAGATAAGGAGGATGATATCCACAGCTCTATCATCTAGCAGCTGGAAAATTTCGAGCTGATGTTTCACCATTGACCGAGTATTAAGGTAAATCACGGTCAATGGAGTAGCCCCTGATGTTACCATTTTGCGGGGAGATGGTATCGACTCAGTGCACAGAGACGGAATCTCTGATACAGAAATATCAGAGGGAACAAATATGCCACAATCCTGGGCTGCCCTTGTAGCGCGGGCCTGAAGGGGCACCGAGCGGCGAAACATTAGGAGGTCAGCAGAGGAATAGGTGATGAACTGGGCATTATACCTGGCCCCAGGGCCCGGTCGGCCGCGGACGGGCGCAGACGGGCTTAACTTAGGCGCAACTTCGGCACGAAATCGGCGCGCCCTCTGCTCTCGTCCGCTGCGCTTCCGCCAGGCCAGCATGTTATATAGACCAGGAAGTGAGCCACTAGACCGCTAACCTGCAAGGTGGAGGGGCAGGGCGGAAGTGGTGTCAGGAGCAGGAAATGGCGCTCGGCTAAATGCCCCATTAATCTCAAACATGCATTTCTCTTGTGCCCAGCACTGCGAGGCAGGCTGGCCAACCACAGACTTTCCACAGTAACAAGAATAGCCTAACTGACACATACACAGGACCAGCTGGGACTGTCTCGTTATTTCATAAGTTGTGTTTGCTTTATTTTTATGTTATGAAACTTTCCAAGCTTGTTCAAACGAAACCAAGACAGCACCTTGCCATGATAACACTTGCTTCAAAGTTCCGCTTTCTTATGTATTTTCCAAGCAACTTATGTTGAAAATGTTCTTTTTTATAATTTGCGGTCAAGAATTGCTGACCACCCGATCAAACACCTGGTCCAGCATGATACCACTTCTGTGTTCTCAGGATGTTAGCAACTTAACTGTATGCTTTCGGTAAAGCACCTACGTCAAGCACCTACGTCAATGTGGTTTAGCAGTTCTACATTAAACAGGAATAAAAGACCTGCACCCTAGTTGGAGCCCAGAACTCTTCTGCAGTGCCATGCACAGCCTGGGTACCAGACGGCCGTATATCTGCATTGGGCCCACAAAGCCTACTCTCAGGTGGTAGAACCCAATCTTAAAATTTTTCCTTTTTTTAGTCTCATCTCTTATCCTCGGTTTCTCATCCTCACTCAATTCATTGCATTTAATGTACTTTAAGAATTGTATTTCTTGGATGGTTAGTTTTCTCATTTCCGGTTTGCCTTCTAGGCACTTGCAAGTTTATGAATACGTATTTTTGTGTTGCTATTTCTGACTGATTAAAATTGTGATTTCATTATTCTCTTTAAATTAATGAATTGATTAATATTTATTTTTTGCTGTGTTAATGACTTAATGAATAAGAGTGCCACTTCAACGTAAGACCTTGGTTTCACACCAGTGTTCAATATTTTTAGACAAGCAGTGTTTGAACTGGTAAAGGCCACCACAGGAGGGTCTAGTCACCCCTCAACACAGGAACCTGCCGAGTTCTGCTGCCTTTTTGGATACAATTTGGTGAGTCTCCCTTCGAGTACACTAGGTTCTTCATTTCAATAAAAGGCTGATCGGCTCTTCTCAGGTAAGGTTTTTTTGGGCCACATTGCTTATTGCTCAAGATTGCAGCCTTTGCCTGTGTTAAAGACTGCACTTCTTTTCAGCTTCCCTTTGTGTGAAAGAGACATCATTTAAAAATAAGTGATCATGTTGCTTAAAGGCCACTTTATCAGCGCTCAATGGTATGATAGAGACAGCTCAGCTCTTTATCGTGCATACAGCCTCTTCTTAGATCAGGTTAATTGTGCTGGAGACTGTGACAATAAGAGGCTTCACCAGATCTTGTATTCTTATTTTACAGCTTTTACATTAAGCAATCCGGTACAGAACATAGTCGAGGAGATGGACTAGAGTGACAAACTCCTAATACAGGGTAAGGATCTAATTCTTAAGGAGAGCTTAGAAGGGTAATAATCTGAGGACACCGTCAGAACATCCTGTTTTCTCTTTCAGATCTCCCTCCCCGTTGTTCTCATCCTCAGCACAGTTGCCCTCGCCTGGCGTCTACAATAATCTGCACGGGTCTGGAATTCACAGTTGGTGATGTCTGGAGATGGCCCTCTTGATCTTGGTGCAGACCCGGAGACAAAACCGGCGTTGACCAGCATTCAGTGGTTACTGGTGCTCTTTAAACGTGATGGGGCATAATCCTTGGCTCAAATTCCCGTGAGTGGCGACTTCTTAGAGGGTTCGGGTGGTTTGCTCACCCATCCTTGCCAACAGTCTTACGTCTCTCACTGTATTTCTTTCACTTAGTCTCATTGACACTTGCACACACTTTTATTTACTCCATCTCGCCGACTCATGCAGTCTCTCTCATTCTCATCCTCTCAGTCAAAACTAATTTTCACTTTATCTCACTCTGACTCGCTCAGTCACTTCCACTCATTCTCACTCGGAGTCACTCCTTCCTACTTAGTCCCACTAATTGCAATTCACTTAATCTGACTGTGAATCACTTAGTCTGGTTCGCTTTCATTCATCAGTCAGTCTCAGAGAGTCCAACTCACTCTCACACTGTGGCTCACTCAGTCAGACACAGAGTATCATTTAGTCACCCTATTCTCACTCATTCATTCTTCCTATCACTCATTCCTACTCACACCTTCACTGGCTCACTCTCAAACACATACACACCACACACACACACCACACCCACCACACACCCCCCTCACTCAAACGCACACAACATTTAAAGATTTTTTTTTTACTTACCTTGGTGTCTGCACAGGTCTTGTGTGGACTCCTATTCCTTTTTGCTTTGAGCACTGGAGCATGAAACCAAACCTCAAACCTGCACAGATGCAGGTACTAGGTTTCTGTCTCTGCTTTTTTCACCCTTTCCTTTTTCAACTCAGTAATGAGTTGGGAAAGGGTAGGGTGACAAGTTGGTGGATGAATCAAGCAGCACTACAGGGTTTAAGCCAGCGGGAGGCATGCCAGGGCCTACCTGAGGTGTGCAAGGGCCCGAGGCCAGGGCTATGATTTCTACGGCCATGGATAATCTCCGATGGCTAGGGCAGGCACCTTAATGAGCCCAAAGCAACCATTAGACAGTGTCACAATAACCTGCGTCATGCTGTTGGTGGACGTTATTGTTTTTCATTATACCACAAGAGAACAATAGATTATTCACTCTTGGTGTAATAAAAAAGGGCCAGAAAAAAAAGGGCAAATCTCTTGACCCCCAGTCCAGAGATATGGGTTACATCCATTTTTTTTTGCACACCATGCCACCCCAGTTTAGCAGTTCAGGCTGGACTGGCTTGGCATTTCGGGCTGGACTGTTCCCATAAGGATCAAGGTCAAGACTGATTTTCATATGGCTGGGTCTAAACTGGGGTGGCATGGTGAGCAAAAGACTGATGGTTTCAACCCAGATCTCTTCACTGGGGTTGAATGTTTGATGTTGTCTGCATTCCGTCCATAATTTGTGTGTATTTTGCTTCCTCGCCTAAAGTGCGACGGGTATGCCCAGACGTGGGTCCCGGGCTCACTGTGTCACTGGGTTAAAGCTAGCCTGGCTGATGAGAGGTGATACCCCAATATCGGTCCCAAAATGCTTGTTTGTGGTCCAAGAAGGACATGGCTCAGCAGCTCGGGCTGGACTGCTCCCAAGGGGATCGGTTTCAAGACTATGGCTGGCTCTAAACTGGGGTGGCATCAGAGACGTTTTAAGGCATTAGCAAAGTGGGCTCTGACCTAGGGACCCAGCTTTTCAGAGGGCCCCCTGATAGAGCCAGCCTTCTTCTGCAGAGAGTCTTGCCGGGATGACCCTGAATATTTCTTAAAAAAAACAACAAGTGATGGACTGAGTGTGGATCAATGTCACACACTCCCCCAGTCAAAAGATCTGGGCCCAAATCCATCGTTTTTTTGCACTCCACACCACCCTGGGTTAGACAATGGCGATATGCAAATCAGCTCTGACCCTGTTGCCCCATGGGAACAGTCCAGTCCGAACTACAAAAGCCATGTCCTTCCCAGAACGGAATCAAGCATCCGAGGACCGGACCGGTTTCGAGGTAACACCTCTCTTCAGCCCGGCTAGCTTGACTCCAAGTGGTGTGGAGTGCCTGGGACCCACGTCTGGGCATCCCCAGCGCACTTAGGGCGGCAATTGCAAAAAACAACAAGTGATGGACTGAGTGTGGATCAATGTCACACACTCCCCCAGTCAAAAGATCTGGGCCCAAATCCATCGTTTTTTTGCACTCCACACCACCCTGGGTTAGACAATGGCGATATGCAAATCAGCTCTGACCCTGTTGCCCCATGGGAACAGTCCAGTCCGAACTACAAAAGCCATGTCCTTCCCAGAACGGAATCAAGCATCCGAGGACCGGACCGGTTTCGAGGTAACACCTCTCTTCAGCCCGGCTAGCTTGACTCCAAGTGGTGTGGAGTGCCTGGAAGGACATGGCTTTTGTAGTTCGGACTGGACTGTTCCCATGGGGCACAGGGTCAGCGCTGATTTGCATATCGCCATTGTCTAACCCAGGGTGGTGTGGAGTGGAAAAACGATGGATTTGGGCCCAGATCTTTGGACTGGGGTGAATGTGTGACATTGATCCACATTCTGTCCATCATTGTTGTGTTTGCAGTTACCGCTCTAAGTGTACTGGGGATGCTCAGACGTGAGTCCCAGGCACTCCACACCACTGGAATCAAGCTAGCCGGGCTGAAGAGAGGTGTTACCTCGAAACCGGGCCGGTCCTCGGATGCTTGTTTCCATTCTGGGAAGGACATGGCTTTTGTAGTTCGGACTGGACTGTTCCCATGGGGCACAGGGTCAGCGCTGATTTGCATATCGCCATTGTCTAACCCAGGGTGGTGTGGAGTGGAAAAACGATGGATTTGGGCCCAGATCTTTGGACTGGGGTGAATGTGTGACATTGATCCACATTCTGTCCATCATTGTTGTGTTTGCAGTTACCGCTCTAAGTGTACTGGGGATGCTCAGACGTGAGTCCCAGGCACTCCACACCACTGGAATCAAGCTAGCCGGGCTGAAGAGAGGTGTTACCTCGAAACCGGGCCGGTCCTCGGATGCTTGTTTCCATTCTGGGAAGGACATGGCTTTTGTAGTTCGGACTGGACTGTTCCCATGGGGCACAGGGTCAGCGCTGATTTGCATATCGCCATTGTCTAACCCAGGGTGGTGTGGAGTGGAGTGGAAAAACGATGGATTTGGGCCCAGATCTTTGGACTGGGGTGAATGTGTGACATTGATCCACATTCTGTCCATCATTGTTGTGTTTGCAGTTACCGCTCTAAGTGTACTGGGGATGCTCAGACGTGAGTCCCAGGCACTCCACACCACTGGAATCAAGCTAGCCGGGCTGAAGAGAGGTGTTACCTCGAAACCGGGCCGGTCCTCGGATGCTTGTTTCCATTCTGGGAAGGACATGGCTTTTGTAGTTCGGACTGGACTGTTCCCATGGGGCACAGGGTCAGCGCTGATTTGCATATCGCCATTGTCTAACCCAGGGTGGTGTTGAGTGGAAAAACGATGGATTTGGGCCCAGATCTTTGGACTGGGGTGAATGTGTGACATTGATCCACATTCTGTCCATCATTGTTGTGTTTGCAGTTACCGCTCTAAGTGTACTGGGGATGCTCAGACGTGAGTCCCAGGCACTCCACACCACTGGAATCAAGCTAGCCGGGCTGAAGAGAGGTGTTACCTCGAAACCGGGCCGGTCCTCGGATGCTTGTTTCCATTCTGGGAAGGACATGGCTTTTGTAGTTCGGACTGGACTGTTCCCATGGGGCACAGGGTCAGCGCTGATTTGCATATCGCCATTGTCTAACCCAGGGTGGTGTGGAGTGGAAAAACGATGGATTTGGGCCCAGATCTTTGGACTGGGGTGAATGTGTGACATTGATCCACATTCTGTCCATCATTGTTGTGTTTGCAGTTACCGCTCTAAGTGTACTGGGGATGCTCAGACGTGAGTCCCAGGCACTCCACACCACTGGAATCAAGCTAGCCGGGCTGAAGAGAGGTGTTACCTCGAAACCGGGCCGGTCCTCGGATGCTTGTTTCCATTCTGGGAAGGACATGGCTTTTGTAGTTCGGACTGGACTGTTCCCATGGGGCACAGGGTCAGCGCTGATTTGCATATCGCCATTGTCTAACCCAGGGTGGTGTGGAGTGGAAAAACGATGGATTTGGGCCCAGATCTTTGGACTGGGGTGAATGTGTGACATTGATCCACATTCTGTCCATCATTGTTGTGTTTGCAGTTACCTGAATATTTCTTAAACATATTGTTTTAGATACCGTTTTCCTTTAATTTATTTTTAATGTGGTGATTGTGTGAGAGTCTAATACAGACATTTTGCAGAGAAATGTTGCGTTTTTTGTTACATGAAACATCCATAAAAAAAGTTTATTTTAGATAAAAACAGGAACTAACATATGAGAAATGGGAGGGTGGCAGATAATGTTTGCAGTAATATTAATGAGCTGCTGCTATGTTACAATATTGAAAACACACATCACAATCCCTGAATATTAGATGTAAATACATTTAGAATGTGTACCAGTGTGCCAGTGCAATGTCAGTGACCAGGCCAAAGAGGGCATGAAAGAGCTGAAATTGGATCTTAAATTCAAAACAGTTCAGAACAGGGGCCCCCAAAATATGTTTGGCCCAAAGCCGTCAAAATTCTCAAGATATCTCTGGGTGGCATGGTGAGTAAAAGAACAACGGATTCAGCCCAGATATTGATTGGGGCTTAATGTTTAATGTGTCCCGCATTCAGTCATTCATTAGTGTGTCTTTTGCTTTCTCACCCCAAGTGCGCCGGGTATGCCCAGACATGGGTCCCAGGCTCCCTATGCCACTGGATTTAAGCTAGCCTGGATGATGAGGGGTGATACCCCAAAACCTGTCCCAGGATGTTTATTTCTGGTCCAAGGAGGACCCAGCTTGGCAGTCGGGCTGGACTGGTCTCACGAGGAGCATAGTCAAGACTGATTAGTATATGGCTGGGTCTAAACTGGGGTGGCATGGTGAGCAAAAGAACAAATGGATTCAACCCAGATCTCTTAACAGGGGTGAATATTTGCTGTGTTTCGCATTCCATCTATCATTTGTGTATCTTTTGCTCCCTTAAGGGTACCAGCATAACCTAAAATGTTTCAGAACAGTCATTGGTACACTTTCTTTTCTTCTGTGATTTTTATAAATTGTATACTAAAAACGTTTTAGTCTTATTCATGAGACTTATGTTTCTAAGGTACTGCGCTTTAGACTATCAGATGAAGAGACGTGTACTTGCATACATCTATGCCTTCGTGCTGCTGTGTGCTCACGGGGCAGCATGCAGTTTACTTAAACTGTGAATATATCGGATTTTATGTGCTTTCATTTATTATATTGCTTGACAATTGAGGAAACACCTGGTTGTGGGCCAGGTACACATGTAAGGTTAATGAATTTCCCACAAACATGAAAGGAATAGTGGCCCATCTCCTCTTTTTTTAATTCATGTTATGTACTTTTAAGCATTCTACTGAATGTATATACATTTATGTATGCTCTTATGGTTGTATTCTCGCCCGAATTAAGGTTTCAATCAATAAATCAATATTTAATGCATCACCATGCACTTTGATCTTTGAAATACAGATATATGTAAGTGCTTATACTTGCCTTTTCTCTAATCTGCGCAGTTACATTTTCTTTAGCATCTTCAAAGTGCTGTGCTCTCTTTTTTAGAACTTTAATTGCCTTCTTCAGGGCTTCATTTTCATGAGCACTTTTTTTCTTCAGCGTTAAAATATTTTGCTTGGCTTCTTTACGTTCTAGCTTCTTTTCACAGATTGCTGCATTCAGATTCTGCAGTAAATTAAGCAATGTTACTATTTTACGTTATGCTCACAGATAAATGTAGGCAAATCAGCAAATGCATAACTGTTTCTTCTATCCCGTTTACTCATGTCAATTCTTAATTTTCTGTGAACATGTACAGTTTAGGACTTTTATATATGCTATGTGCAAGAGCAGACTATGAGATTAATTGCGTTAACTGATATTTATCTGTTTTCAAACCATGATTTAGAGAATTCAGATTTAAACAACAGAATAAATAATCTTTTGAAAAATACGTCTTCCTGTGGCCCTCAAGTTATGTAGGGTACAGTCCATCAGAAATCATTGTTATCCTTTAGAAAAATAAAACCTTATTCTGTGATTAATTGAAAAGTAGAAAAACTACGAGAAAAATAGCTTTATCTTAAACTGAGAGCCACACACACACAGAGCCACACACACACACACAGAGCCACACAGCCACACACACACACACAGAGAGCCACACACACACACAGAGACACACACACACACAGAGCCACACACACACAGAGACACACACACAGACACACACACACACCCAGAGACACACACACACAGAGCCACACACACACAGAGCCCCACACACACACATAGCCCCACACACACACATAGCCCCACACACACAGACAGAGCAACACACACACACACACACACAGACACACACACACACACACAGAGACACACACACACACAGACACACACACACACACACAAACACAGAGACACACACACACACACACACACACAGAGAGACACACACACACACAGACACACACACACAAACAGAGACACACACACACAGAGCCACACACACACAGAGCCACACACACACACAGAGCCACACACACACAGAGCCACACACACACAGAGCCACACACACACACAGAGAGCCACACACACACACAGAGAGCCACACACACACACAGAGCCACACACACACACAGAGACACACACACACACACAGAGACACACACACACACACACAGAGACACACACACACACAGACACACACACACACACACACACACACACACACAGAGACACACACACACAGACACACACACACAGACACACACACACACAGCCCCACACACACACACACAGAGAGCCACACACACAGAGCCACACACACAGAGCCACACACACAGAGCCACACACACACACAGAGACACACACACACAGAGACACACACACACACACAGAGAGACACACACACACAGAGACACACACACACAGAGACAGACACACACACACACACACACACACACAGAGACACACACACACAGACACACACACACAGACACACACACACACAGCCCCACACACACACACAGAGAGCCACACACACAGAGCCACACACACAGAGCCACACACACACACAGAGCCACACACACACACAGAGACACACACACACAGAGACACACACACACACACACACAGAGACACACACACACACACACACAGAGACACACACACACACACAGAGACACACACACACACACAGAGACACACACACACACAGAGACACACACACACAGAGACACACACACACACACAGAGACACACACACAGCCCCACACACAGAGCCCCACACACAGAGCCCCCCACACACAGAGCCCCCATACACACAGACCCCCCCATACACACAGAGCCCCCCATACACACAGAGCCCCCCCACACACACAGAGCCCCCCACACACACACAGAGCCCCCCCCACACACACACACAGAGCCCCCCCCCACACACACACACAGAGCCCCCCCACACACACACAGAGCCCCCCCCCCCACACACACACAGAGCCCCCAAACACACAGACCCCCCCCACACACACACAGAGACCCACACACACAGACCCACACACACAGACCCACACACACAGACCCACGCACACACACAGACCCACACACACACACAGACCCACACAGACCCACACACACAGACCCAAACACACAGACCCACACACACACACGCACACACACACAGAGACCCACACACACAGACCCACACACACAGACCCACACACACACAGACGAACAAGTTACTTACCTTCGGTAACGCTTTTTCTGGTAGATACTATATCTGCCTGTGGATTCCTCACCTTGAGAATACCCCCTGCGTCAGCCACATTCGGAAATTCTTTTTTCATAGCCTCGCGCCGACGTGGACTCCTGACGTCATAGAGACACGACCTCGCTCGCGACTCCGCTGACGTCACCGACGCCTATAATAGGCCCACGCCGGCGTGATGACATCAGTTCCGCCCTTTTTTCCGTGCCATCGAGGCACACGGACGGACCAATGACAGTAGAAATATACAAGTATACACAGTACACAGTACTCAAAGCAAAACACACAGTGTTAAGCAAAAGCAGGAAAGCAATTGGAACATTTCCATGACAACAAAATATATATACATTACATTACAGTAACTCTGGCATAGAAGAGTGGACAACGGGGAGGCGGGTGGGTCAGTGAGGAATCCACAGGCAGATATAGTATCTACCAGAAAAAGCGTTACCGAAGGTAAGTAACTTGTTCTTCTGATAGATACATCTGCCGTGTGGATTCCTCACCTTGTGAATAGAGTCCCACAGCAGTCCCCACTCCCGGAGGAGGGTGTCCACTCTTCTAGACCAGGAAATCCTGAAGGACAGAGCGTGCAAAGTGACCGTCCCTCCTCACTTCGGAATCCAAGCAGTAATGCTTCGCGAAAGTGTGGAGGAAAGACCAAGTTGCCGCCCTACAAATATCCTCAACAGGCACACCTCTAGCCAATGCTGAGGTTGAAGACTTAGCTCTAGTTGAATGAGCCCTTATACCCTCTGGTGGTTCCTTACCGGCCAAAGAGTAGCAGATCTTTATGCAGAGGACGATCCATCTCGATAAAGTTCTTTTATGGACCGCTCTTCCTTTCTTGCAGCCAGCAAATCCAACGAAGAGCTGGTCTTCCAAACGAAAGTCCTTGGATCTGTCCAAGTAAAAGGACACCGCCCTCTTAGGGTCCAGACGGTGCAGTCTCTCCTCCTCCTTGGAAGGGTGAGGGGGAGGATAGAAGGTAGGAAGGGTAATGGACTGTCCTAGATGGAAGGGAGTCACCACCTTAGGCAGAAAAGCAGCCCTGGTCCTAAGAACCATTCTATCAGCATGAATGGTCAGGAATGGGGGCTTGGAACTAAGAGCTTGAAGCTCACTAACCCTCCTTGCCGAGGTTATTGCAACCAGGAAGACTGTCTTAAGGGTAAGAAGCCTCATGGGACATTTGTGGAGAGGCTCAAAGGGAGCACCCATCAAAAAGGTCAATACAAGATTCAAGTCCCACTGAGGCACAATGAAAGGTGAAGGAGGGAACATATTAGTAAGACCCTTCAAAAACCTTAAGACCACAGGAGACTTAAAAAGAGAAGGCTGGTCAGGCAAGCAGAGAAAAGCCGACAGCGCCGACAGGTAACCCTTTACCGTGGCAACCGCCAGACCCTGCCGCGCCAAAGAAAGAGCAAATTGGAGAACATTAGACAAATGGGCCTTCAAAGGATCAACAGACCTTTCCCCACACCACGTGACAAATTTCGACCATCTATAAGAATAGATGGACTTAGTGGAGTCACGCCTGGCTGACAAGATGACATCCACAACGTCAGGCGGGAGGGAAAAGGAATTCAGGTTGCCCCGTTCAATCTCCAGGCATGAAGGTGCAATGTCTGGAGGTGGGGGTGTAGAACCTGCCCCTCCATCAGAGAGAGGAGGTCTGCCCTGAGAGGGAGACGGAGCGACGGGTGAGAGGAGAGGTGGAGAAGATCTGTATACCACACCCTTCTTGGCCAATCCGGGGCGACCAATATGACTTGGGCCCGGTCTTGGCGAATCTTCCTCAGAACCCGAGGAATCAAGGGTATGGGGGGAAACGCGTAAAGGAGTTGACCTCTCCAACTCAACTGAAACGCGTCCCCCAAGGCTCCTTGCATCGGATACTGGAGACTGCAGAACGACAGGCAGTGCGCATTCTCGCGAGTGGCGAACAGGTCCACCCGAGGAGTCCCCCACATCCGAAAGATGTTGTGAACCACCTCCGGGTGAAGCCTCCACTCGTGGTCGGCAGAGAACTGCCGACTGAGACTGTCTGCACGAACGTTCAGAACCCCGGCCAATGATTTGCCATCAGACAAATCTGATGGTCCTGAACCCAGGACCAGAGACGCAGAGCCTCTCTGCAGAGACACTGCGACCCTACTCCTCCCTGCTTGTTGATGTACCACATCGCGGTCGTGTTGTCCGTCAGGACTTGAACAGACTGACCGCGAAGGGAAGGGAGGAAGGCCTTGAGCGCCAAACGTATCGCCCGCAATTCTAGAAGGTTGATGTGAAGCAACCTTTCCTCTGGAGACCAAAGGCCCTTGACCTCCAGATCCCCCAGATCCCCCAGATGAGCACCCCACCCGAGAGTGGATGCATCCGTTATCACCGTGGCCACCGATGGGGGAAGTTGAAAAGGCTTTCCTTGGGACAGATTGCCTTCCACGCCCCACCAAGACAGATCCGCTGCAGCTTCTCTGGAGATCCTCACTGACTCCCTGAGATCTCCGCTGTGCTGATACCACTGCTTGCGGAGGCACCACTGGAGCGCCCTCATGTGCCAGCGTGCATGGTTGACCAACAGAATGCATGAAGCCATCAGACCGAGCAGGCGAAGGACCTTCAGGACTGGAACGACCGCTCCATTGTAAAACAAAGGAATCATCTCCCGTATGTCGCGAATCCTTTGAGGGGGAGGGAATGCACGACATACGGTTGTGTCCAGTACCGCACCTATGAACAGGTTGCGCTGGGAGGGCACCAGGTGAGACTTGGGTACATTTATTGAAAAACCCAACCTGTACAACAAATGGGTTGTCTCCCGCAAATGATGGAGCACTCTCTCTGACGACTCCGCTTTGATCAGCCAGTCGTCTAAATAAGGGAATACAGGAATCCCTGACCTTCTGAGATGTGCAGCCACCACTGCCATCACCTTGGTGAAGACTCGAGGCGCAGTAGTAAGTCCAAACGGAAGGACCGCAAACTGGTAGTGCTGCGATCCCACCGTAAAACGGAGATACCTCCTGTGCGACTTCAGGATTGGGATGTGAAAGTAAGCATCCTGCAAGTCGAGTGACACCATCCAGTCTTCTTCTTGCAGCGCTTGAAGAACCTGAGCAAGGGTGAGCATCTTGAATTTCTCCTGTTTCAGATAGAGATTCAAGATCCTGAGATCCAGGATTGGACGAAGCCTGCCATCCTTCTTCGGAATCAGGAAATACCGGGAGTAGCATCCCTGACCCCTTTCCTGCTCTGGGACCACCTCTATCGCACCTTTTCTTATCAGAGTCAAAACTTCCTCTTGCAGAAGTGACAGATGTTCCTCGGAGCAATACCCTTGGCAAGGATGGAAATTGGGAGGGAATTCCCGAAAGGGAAGGGCATACCCATTTTCTACAAGATTGAGAACCCAAAGATCTGACGTAACCGATTCCCAATCCTGTAGAAAATGGGTAAGCCGGCCCCCAACCGGACCCACATGATCCTGAATGTCGGATCTAGGGCTGCTTCTCAGGGGCAGGAGGGTTGGAGGAAGTGGAGGAGGAAGAGACCTGACGTCCACGAGGACGCACTCTTTGCTTTCCCCTGTAAGACCTGTACAAGGAGTTTTGCTGCTGCTGTTGTTGCTGCTGCTGCTGCTGGCCTTGCCGGAAATTCCGAAAGGCAGGGCGGCCAAAACCTCTGAATCTTCTGCCAGTTGAAGAACCTCTCACTTGAAGACCCAAGGATTTAGCAGTCGCCCTGCAATCTTTAAACCTCTCAAGGGCCGCATCAGCCTTCTTCCCAAAAAGGCCTGAACCATCGAAAGGAAGATCTAATAATGTCGCCTGAACATCAGCCGAAAAGTCAGAAGATTTCAACCAGGCAGACCTCCTAGTAGCGACAGCAGTGCCCATAATGCGCGCCACAGAGTCTACAGTATCCAAACCGCTCTGAATGACCTGGCGAGCCGCTGCCTGAGCGTCAGAGATGACTTCCTCAAAATCCTTCCTGCTGTCATCAGGAATTTTTGGAACAAGAACATGCAAAGAGTCCATCAGAGCGTGTAAATATCTCCCCATCAAGCAAGTGGCATTTGATGACTTCAATGCCATACTGGCAGAGGAGAAGGACTTCTTTGCCACCTGATCCTGCTTCTTTGCCTCCTTCTCAAAAGGAACCTGAGGGAAAGCACTAACGTTCTTCTTGGAGCATGCAGCCTGAATGACCAAACTCTCTGGTGAAGGATGAGAGGTTAAAAAGGCAGGATCATCAGGGGCAACCCTGTATCTTCTGGCTACACTTTTAGAGACAGCTGGAGCCGACAAAGGTTTTTTCCACACCTCTAGAATGGGCTCTGTCAGAGCATCATTGAAAGGAAGAAGAGGTTCCACCACTGAACTCGGAGAATGAAGTACTTCAGTCAGAATATTAGATTTGAATTCTGCTGTAGGCAAAGTCAACTTAAGGAGACTGGCAGCCTTCCTCATAATCAAATGATAGGGTTGAACGTCCTTAGAAGGAGTGCTAGAACCTGATGGTAACTCCCACTCTGGAGAGAAATCCAGGCTTCCTGCTTCTGCCAAATCCTCAAAAGTATCTTCATCCAACTCACCCTCTTCAAGGTCAGATTGTGAATCCAAAAACCTCCTTTCCTCCAGAAGGCGCTGAGCCTCTCTTCTGGATCTCATCTTGACCCGTTTTGCCATCGGATCCACCACCGGCTCCGACGGATTCGGAATCGACGTCGGGATCGAATCCGCAGGTTCAGAGGGATGTGTTCTAGGCCGACCCGGAGCAGGTGAAGCCGGAACCGGCGTCGACGGCTTCGGTGGAGCCGGAAAATGCCACGGCGTCGTCGGAGCCGGCATGTAAGGCATAAACGGAGCCGGAGGGTAGGAGTGAGGGACTCCTAAGTTAAAAGCCAAAGGACCCATGGGACCCGAAGGTGCACCAGAGGGGTACCACGACCTCGAAAAGACTCCATACATCGCATTGAGAAACGCAGAAGGGTCCTGGCCTGGGGCAGGAAATGGTGGATGAAAACCTTCAGGCCTGTCCCGAGGAGCGTTCGGATTCGGCTCACCTAAGGGCTCAGAGCCCTCATCCTCACGAGGCTCCTCCTCATCTCGGACCGGGGACGGCGCCGGAGATGGACTCGGAGCCGGATTCGTAGTCGGAGACGGAGCCGGAGACGGCGCCCGTGACTCAGAAGGGGAGGCCTCACCTTCAGGTTCTGGATCCGAGACCTCAATGGTCACCACCTTCGAACAAACCTTCGGTGACCTCGACCTCGATCCCGACTCCTTACCAGAACGACGTCGGGACTCATGTCTCCTCTTCTTATGTTTCCTCTTTTTTGAAACATGATCCGAAGCCGACTTCGAAGACGACCTTCCTCGCCCTTCGAGAACGAGACTTCGACGATTTCCCCTTTCCAGCTTTCATCTTAGCCACCAGGAGCTTCGCCTCTCTCTCCCTCAGGGCCTTCGGGTTCATCTTCTTACACGAAGAGCAGTCCTCCACATCATGGTCCGAGCTCAAGCACCAGATGCAGTCGCTGTGTGGGTCGGTAATGGACATCATTTTGCCGCATTCTCTGCAGGGCTTGAAACCGGTCTTTTTTGAAGACATTGTCGAAGAGACAGGATACAGAGACGCAGAAAATGTTAATAATATAGACAACAAAGTATCCGTTGGCTACAGAGATTCCCGATAACCGTTAGCGTCGACGACGCGGAAAAAAGGGAACTGATGTCATCACGCCGGCGTGGGCCTATTATAGGCGTCGGTGACGTCAGCGGAGTCGCGAGCGAGGTCGTGTCTCTATGACGTCAGGAGTCCACGTCGGCGCGAGGCTACGAAAAAAGAATTTCCGAATGTTGCTGACGCAGGGGGTATTCTCAAGGTGAGGAATCCACACGGCAGATGTATCTATCAGAATCACACACACACACACAGACCCACACACACCCACACAGACCCACACACACACACAGACCCACACACACACACACACACCCACACACACACACACAGACCCACACACACACAGACCCACACACACACAGACACAGACACACACACACACACAGACCCACACACACACACAGACCCACGCACACACACAGACCCACGCACACACACAGACCCACGCACACCAGGGAATTTTGTCAGGAGAAGAGGCGTCACACCAACAAAGTGTGAGATCAGGTGGGGGTGGATGGGGGCGTGGGTGTGTTGCAGTGCGGTCGATAAAGGAGAGAGCGGGTGGGGGGATTCGAGAGGCAGCCGGTGGGCGGGGGCTTGCTGGGGCCGTGAGTTCGGAAGGGCAGCTCAAGGAGGTGGGGGTCATGGTGCTTGAGGAAGCATGGAATAAGTAGAAGGATGAGATGCGTGCACAATGGAGAAGTCAGGGGCAATGAGGCAGCAAATGGTAAGGAGTGGGGGGGCATTCACCCCAAGCAAAGGATGGCATACCAAGGCAAAATACCGTTAAGAAAAGCCCCCTCCCTGCGCAGCTCCCAGCAGGCAAAATAAGGCGTGGGAGCGATCCAAGGCTGCAGCAACAGAGAGGGCGGGGGCCCCCGGAGAGAAAGTGCCAAAGTCCGCACCATAAATTATGTGGAACTATCGTAGCTTTTATTCAATAGCTTGACTCTGAATCCCTGCGGGCATATATCAGAAGTGTGGGATGTCGTGGCTGGAGTTAGGGGTCAGGGTAGAGTCAATGCAGACGTATGCACTGCGCTCTTACCCCGATGGGCTGATCAAAGCTGGCGGAGTCCTTCTCGCCCAGAAAGCGGTAGTTGAGGTATGGGGGCACCTTGAGCACCCGCAGGCAGTCGAAGGGTTGCTCGGGCGTGGCATAGCATGGGGGCTGCGGGCTAGGCCTTTCTCCACGGTGGTGTGGCGGCGGGGTGGTGAGAAGACCCGGGCTGCCGCCTCCTCCGCCCCACACACACAGAGCCCCACACACACAGAGCCCCACACACACAGAGCCCCACACACACAGAGCCTCCCACACACACACAGAGCCCCACACACACACACAGAGCCCCACACACACACACAGAGCCCCCCACACACACACAGAGCCCCACACACACACACAGAGCCCCCCACACACACACAGAGCCCCACACACACACACAGAGCCCCACACACACACACAGAGCCCCACACACACACAGAGCCCCAAACACACACAGAGCCCCAAACACACACACAGAGCCCCAAACACACACACAGAGCCCCAAACACACACACAGAGCCCCAAACACACACACAGAGCCCCAAACACACACATACAGAGCCCAAAACACACACACACTGAGCCCCCACACACACAGAGCACCACACACACACACAGAGCACCACACACACACACACAGAGCCCCCCCACACACTGAGCCCCACACACACAGAGCCCCCCCACACACAGAGCCCCCCCCACACACACAGCCCCCCACACACACACACAGCCCCCCACACACACACACAGCCCCCCACACACACACACAGCCCCACACACACACACAGCCCCACACACAGAGCCCCACACACAGAGCCCCACACACACAGAGCCCCCATACACACAGACCCCCATACACACAGAGCCCCCCATACACACAGAGCCCCCCACACACAGAGCCCCCCCACACACACACAGAGCCCCCCACACACACAGAGCCACACACACACACAGACCCACACACACACACAGACCCACACACACACACACACACAGACCCAAACACACAGACCCCCCCACACACACACACAGAGACCCACACACACAGACCCACACACACACAGACCCACACACACAGACCCACGCACACACACAGACCCACACACACACACAGACCCACACAGACCCACACACACAGACCCAAACACACAGACCCACACACACAGACCCACACACACACACACACACACACACACACACAGAGACCCACACACACAGACCCACACACACACACACAGACCCACACACACAGACCCACACACACACAGACCCACACACACACAGACCCACACACACACAGACCCACACACAGACCCACACACACACACACATAGACACACACACACACACAGACCCACACACACACACACACACACACATACACGTGTTACCATCCTTGTGGGGACTATGTGTGAATACCTGCCTTGTGGGGACTAACCTTCCTTAATGTTTTTAAAACACACTAATAACAGAAAAATGTTAAGAAAAAATTCTTGATACAGGATCCTGCTTCAAATTTGCAAATATATTCTTATTTAACCGTGCGCACAGCACCATCCTTGTGGGGACTTGAACATGTGCTACCATCCTTGTGGGGACCTAGTCTTTAACACTATTTGTGATTGAATACAGACAAAGGCACATTACTAAATGTTTATTTTATCAACAATACACACAAACACCCTTTTAATCTATTCATATATAAATTGCTGCATATATACTAGGGGTTTACATTAAACACAGATTATGTTAATGTGCCAGAAAATATCATAGCATGCTTAAAGAAAGACACTTAAAGCTGTATTTAACCTATTTATTAGTGCTTAAAATCTTAGGAAATAAGGGACCTAACACAAAGAAATGAACATATGAAACCAAGGAATATGGTCAAGTGGAACCCAGAGATTAGCTGCTTACATGTTTGCCAAAATAGATTTTCAAGTCCCCACAGAGATAGTGGGTGAAGATCATTGTGTTTAAGTCTCCATAGAAATAGTGTGCACATTCAACGCTTAAATCACATTATAAAGAGTGTGAACCTAATGATGTTCAAGTCCACATAGAGGTTGTGTGTAATTATAGGAATGCTCAAGTCCCCACAGAGATAGTGTGTTATCATAGCGATATTCAAGTCCCCACAAAGATAGTGTGTTATCATGGAGACGTTGAGGTCCCCACAGCGATGGTGTGTTATTATAGTGATGTTAAAGTCCCCACAAAGATAGTGTGTTCTTACAGCGTTGTTCAAGTCCCCACAAAGATAGTGTGTTATTATAGCGATGTTTAAGTCCCCACAGAGATAGTGCATGAAAGTGATTGTGTTTAAGTCCTCATTAAAATTGGGTCCAATTTACAAAGTTAAACTTAGACAAAAAGTCTAACTGTACTACTTTTCAATATTCACAAAGCCCCATACAGAGAATGTGAAGCTGATGATGTTAAAGTCGAAGCAAACACAAGGAGATGATGGACGGAGTGCTGAAACTTTTTAGTCACTCACCCCCAGTCACAGATCTGGGTTGAATCCATTGTTGTTCTTTAGCTCACTTCATCACAGTAGTTCAGAACCAGCTATATGCAAATAAGTCTTGACCCTGTGCCTCATGGGAACAGTCCGCCCGAACTGCCAAGACAGGTCTTCTCTGGACCGGAAACAAGCATCCTGGGACTGGTTTCGGGGGAACACCCCCTCATCAGCCAGGCTAGCTTGAATCCAGTGTCAAAGTGAGCAAGGGACCCACGTCTGGGCATACCCTGGCAACTTGGGGTGATCAAAGCAAACACAAGGAGATAATGGATGGAGTGCTGAAAATTTTCAGTCACTCACCCCCAGTCACAGATCTGGGTTGAATCCATCATCGTTCTTTAGCTCACTGCGCCACCCCAGTTTAGACTCAGCTATATGTATATCAGTCTTGACCTTGTACCTCTTGGCACTCCCTGGTGCTTCAAGTCGAAACAGAGCTTGCATTTAATTACAGGAATACTCAAGTCCCCACTGAGATGGTATGTTTTTATAGTGATTTTAAAGTCCCCACAAAGTTAGTGTTATATTATAGTCTTTTTTCAGGTCCCCACAAAGATAGTGTGTTATTATAGCAATGTTTAAGTCCCCACAGAGATAGTGTATGAAGATGATTGTGTTTAAGGCCTCCTTGAAATAGGACCCGATTCACAAAGGTAAACTTAGAGAAAAAATCTAACTTTTCTACTTTTCAGTTTCACAAATGTAGACTTAGACCAAAAGTCTAACTTTACTACTTTTCAGTATTCACAAAGCCCCATACAGAGAATGCGAAGCTGATGATGCTCAAGCCAAAATAGAGCTTATGTGTAATTACAGAAATGCTCAAGTCCCCACAGAGATGGTGTGTGACAACAGTATTACCACGGTCACCTAGGAGAATGTGTGTGATTATAGACATGCCCAGGTCCCCACAGCGATAGTGTGTGACTGTAGACATGCCCAGTTCCCCACAGAGATAGTGTGTGATTATAGAGATGTTGAGGTCCCCACAGAGATAGTGTGTGACTATAGACATGCCCAGGTCCCCACAGAGATAGTGTGTGATTATAGAGGTGTTGAGGTCCCCGCAGAGATAGTGTGTGATTATAGAGATGTTGAGGTCCCCACAGCGATAGTGTGTGATTATAGACATGCTCAGGTCCCCACAGAGATAGTGTGTGATTATAGAGATGTTGAGGTCCCCACAGAGATAGTGTGTGACTATAGACATGCCCAGGTCCCCACAGAGATAGTGTGTGATTATAGAGGTGTTGAGGTCCCCACAGAGATAGTGTGTGATAATAGAGATGTTGAGGTCCCCACAGCGATAGTGTGTGATTATAGACATGCTCAGGTCCCCACAGAGATAGTGTGTGATTATAGAGATGTTGAGGTCCCCACAGAGATAGTGTGTGACTATAGACATGCCCAGGTCCCCACAGAGATAGTGTGTGATTATAGAGGTGTTGAGGTCCCCACAGAGATAGTGTGTGATTATAGAGGTGTTGAGGTCCCCACAGAGATAGTGTGTGATTTTAGACATGCCCAGGTCCCCACAGATATAGTGTGTGATTTTAGAGATGCTGAGGTCCCCACAGAGATAGTGTGTAATTATAGAGATGTTGAGGTCCCCACAGTGATAGTGTGTGATTATAGACATGCCCAGGTCCCCACAGAGATAGTGTGTGATTATAGAGATCTTGAGGTCCCCACAGCGATAGTGTGTGATTTTAGACATGCCCAGGTCCCCACAGATATAGTGTGTGATTTTAGAGATACTGAGGTCCCCACAGAGAATGTGTGTGATTATAGACATGCCCAGGTCCCCACAGAGATAGTGTGCGATTAATGGGATGCACTGCGCACAGGGATAGCACACAGATAATGCATGATTATAGTCATGTACAAGTCCTCACAGAGGTATTGTGTGATTACAGTGATGTTTAAGTCCCCACAGTGATAATATGTGATTACAGTCATATTCAAGTCTACACAGTGATATGTGTAATGATAGGTATGTTGAAGAACCCATACAGATTGTATTAGTCTGGTGGCTTATTAAATGAATGAATCCACTTGAGGAATATGTGTTGACCACTCTCACATTTTTTAATCCTGGTGCTACCACTCAGCCTTGATTCCTTCCAAGGTCTATACTGTAAGTACTATTTACTGGAATAACAAAAAAGATATGGTATTCAGCAACAAGATACCCTCAGGTGTGAATGTGCACTGTATATATGCACATTAGATGATGTGATGTGATAATAGTGTTACTCAAGCCCCACTAGAGATAGACTGGAATCATCCCATATCTATGAATCCCACTTCAAATGCAGCATTAACTGATTTAAACCGTGTTCATCCAGGAAGGTTCACACTTCCTTAAAAATCCAAGTATCTGAGTTCTCATTTTCTTTTCTAGCCCACATCTTATCAACTCTAGTCTCCATTAAGAAGATAAAACTGTATTTCTTTTTTTTTATATATACTTTTATTGATATTGCAAGAAGAACATTTTCATTAAATTTTCATAGTATAACAAATACATACAAAATAGAAACAACATAAGCTAACAATTAACATCTAAGACAGAGAGAAACATAATATAATTTCAAAAATATATTATACAGAATATTGACACTGTAGTTAAGCTGGTCTCATCAGATCTTTATAACCTCTATTTCACAATTCAAAAAAAGTTCCCCAAATTTTTTCCCTTCTTGCCAAAGCCTTAGGGCCTCGTAGTCTTGCTAATGAAAGTTCCATTACATTTATTTTGCTTATCAAAATCCACCATTCAGTTATTTTCGGAGGATCTTTGGAAATCCAGCTTCTAGCTATAACTAACCTAGCGCAGGCATATAGTATAGTTAGCAAATCTTTATGCTGGCAACAAACATCTTGTATATCTAGTAATATCAAATGCGCCGAAAGCAATGGTGTAGCTATTTGCTTTCTGGTCAAAACGTCAGTTATCCCCTTCCAGAATAGGACTAACTCTGGACAGGAGAAAAGCATATGCTCAATGCCTGCTGCTTCCATATCACATTTTGGACATTTTGTACGATCAGTTGAATGATTTCCTGATGCCCAGCTAGAGATCCTTTGAGGCGTATAGTATAACTGAGTAATAGTTTTATATAGCTGTAGCCTCAGATTAGAAGATTGCACAACCCGGTTTATTTGGCATAGTGAAAGTGAAATCTGTGAGGGATTGATATTTATTCCCAATCTTGTCGACCATTTGGCCGCTATTTTCCCACTATCATCTTGTTTACCTAGACTCAAATATCCATAGCCCATGCTTATAAGCGATTTTGTTTTATCCGAGTATAGACATGCTAACGTATCTGAATGGGCCACTTCTTCGATTTTCATTTTGCGAAGTAAGAAATCTCGTATTTGAATGTATTTAAAATACATGCCATCATTTAGTTCAAATAGTAGTTTTAATACATCAAAATCTAGAAAGCCACTTGGGCCATATAAATCACCCAAGGAGTTAATACCATGTCCGGCCCAGAGATTCCCTATCCCGTCTGAAAAAATGTCAGGCAATCCTGGGTTGCCCCATATTCTGAGTTCAGCATTAAAAAAAAAAATCTTATCTATGGTCATAATTTGGTCCCATATTTTCTTAATATGTCTCGCAGTCTTAAATTTTACTCTTTTGAAGTAGTTAGGATCGTGAACACGAAATAAAAATTGATTGCAGTTAGGTCCCAGCATAAACTGATGATAAAATATCGAACTCTCATTTTTCAACAAACTTCGTAAGCGAGAAAAAAAAGTGGCCAAAAAGTATAACCTAAAATCAGGGAAATAAAACTGTATTTCTGATTGCAATAAACTCCCATACTGATTCATTCTGACACTTTAGGAAGATTACAATAGAGAAATAGATATAAGAACTGGTTCATCTTTATAATTTTTGTCATAATTCAAGAATGATATGGTCCTCGCCTCACAAAGCTCTTCTTTCTCTCAAATTATTACTTCTACCTGCTCTTGGGGCTCTTTCTAGCTAACCAGTGCTAGTCCATTGTTCGTGTGAGAAGTTTGATCAGTGCCGACTTTTAGGGGGTGTGAGCGGTGCCACTGCACCGGGTGCCAAGGTCAGGGGGGCGCCATCTGTGCTCTGAAATAGATGCCAGTTGCATTGCATAACACCCTGCACTGAGTCAGAAAATAAAATAAAAGATTTTGCATGAACGTACGGGAATTTCATTTAATTGATCCAGGCACATAGAGCAGAGCTCCACTGTTTCCTTGCACCATCAGCATGTCTTCTTACTGCCATAACTACTAGACATTCTACACCAGCTCAATTTTGTGTAATTCACTTTCAGTTCAGGAATTGAAACAAAGTAAGTTGTAGGCAGCTGCATTCTTTGCCTCCAACAATTTTCATGCAACAATAAACATGTCATGATAACTCCGGTGATTAATGTTCTTTCGGGAGAGAGAGAGATTCAATCTTTGTCAAGTGGAAGTTTTGATTCAATGTAAGGTAGCACAGAGGGTTAATATGGCGGCTGCAAAGAACATGTACAATGCACATCACAAAGAGCATATAATATAAGTAAGTCAGTAGGTTACTGCTTTTATCGGAGAGATCCTATTGTTACTTGCAGTTTATATGTTTAAATCCTGATGTAGAACAGTGAGCAATTAACTGTCATCAAGGAGCTGCATGAAAACTGCATGGTATAGGTTAGAGTGTTGTGATTATATCCCCAGTCTGTTTTATGCAATGTTTCCCATACACTGATTTACACCTGTGTAATTGATTCAGTGGGATATCTAGGGGGGATTTCACACCCGGCGGAACAAGTTTTGGGGCTCTTTTCTGCTGTCTCGAGGCACAAACTCTGCCCTACTCTTCAATCAGCCGCCCCGGGGCGGCAAACTCAGTGACCGCCACGGGCGGCCAAAGGGCTAGCTACGCCACTGGATTGCATGTCTCTGTGTAATATGTGTGATGTAAAAGGCTCTGACACTCTACACTGGTATGAATGACACTATAAATCTAATTTAATGCATCTGGGAAAGAGTAGTTTTGGAGTCTTGAGGGGCACGGTGGAAGGGTAGTAATGAGGGAATCCCTGACGGAGGTGGGCATTGGGGGGCGCCAACAAACGTTGTTGCACAGGGCGCCACCAGAGCTAAAGCCGGCCCTGAGTGTGATTTTTCAATTGTTAGAGGTATGATGTGGCATCGCCTCCAACCAGCACCACTGGCGATTAGGAAGCACTCCGGAATCCACAAAACCCAGGTTGCAATATATATATGCACATAAACCTTGTTTAACAAACTTTAAACATTTAGGGGTCGATTTGGATGGCGGACGGACAAAGTCCGTTCGCCATCCTGTCTGTGGCAGGGACCATCCGCCACAAGGGCGGAGGTACCGTGCCCCGAATTAGGATGCACCCGCCACAGTGGTGGGTACATCCCGCATTTTTAACATTGCGGCCGACGGTGCCGTCCGCCGCAATGTCAAAAATGCATGTTGTGCATGTTGTGCATTTCACAGCACAACATGACAGGCACCGCGCGGTCCTATGGTACCCCCCATGTGCACCCCTCACACCCCCCTTAACCCTGGGGGCCCGCAACGGGCCCCCAAAGCAAAGCGTGTATGCCTTTTCGTGGCGGCATTGCCACCACGGAAAGGCATCTGCATCCGGCCATCCTAATATGGCTGACGGTGTCTGATAGACACCGCCACCATATTAGACCTTTTCCGCCGCGGTCGCAAGGCGTATGGTCTTCCCCTCCGCCACTGTAATATGGCGGGGGGAAAATAGGTTGCGGACTGGCAAGGATGGCGGACGGATCGCCACCGCCGCATTAGCGGTGGCGATCCGTCCGCCATCCTAATTTACCCCTTAATGTGTTTGGGAGCACAAATTCTGTAAGTGGATGACCAGAATGGAGATAGCTGTCCTTTGTTCAAGAGTAGAAAAAAATCAAGTTGACAATGGTATATCCACCTTTTTAGGGGAAGACACATTCTCAAAATGTGCTCAGGTGAAACATGGGAAACTTTCACAAAGTTGAAACATCTATTGTTCAACCTTTCATATTTGGAGTGTAAAACAGAAATTCTTAAACCAGGCTTAAACATTCTCAAAAGTGCCCATGTCATCTACAAGAGACTTTCTTAGCATTGATGGTCTTGTTATTTGAAGGGCAAATCATATACAAGAATCTTACAAATTGTATTCCTGAACTGAGGTGATATGCTCATAATGTAAGAGTAGAGAAAGTCACTTTGGCTGACATACAGCTCTCTTTTTCATGGGAATAAAAACCTCAGAATGTGCCTACTTAAATTATAGGAATCTTTCACAATGTTAACAAACATATTTTTGAGGAGTGAGCCCAAATGTTGTACTTCGGTGTGTGTGGGGTATAAAACTAGGCTTCCTAAAAGGAGCCGGTGAATCCATTGTTCAGGAATAGAGAAGGAAAATTTGATAGTCATGCAATGTGCCCATTTTAAAGATAGGAGTCCTTCACAAAGTTGAAAAACGTGTTTTTGTCAGTGGGCTTTTTGTACATACAGTCTTAAATACTAAGGGCCTCATTTATAAAAAAGTGTTGCATCGCTGCCTGAAAGCAGCGATGCAACACTTTTCAATGCGCTCTCCTTGCAACATGACGGATGTGCCGCATTTATTGTACGGCACACTATGTCGCAAGAAATGACAGATACTTCAGGAATCCTGACTTATCTGACGGCGTGAAACCCACGCATTGCTAGAGTTGTGTCGTAAGCATGATGCAACTCCTAAAATGCATAGGGTAAGCCTATTCCAATTGCATTGCATCACCTTTATGCCTGCTGTGAGGCAGGCCTAAAGTTGTAATGCAGTAGTGTTTTTGTGGGGGAACGCCCACCCTACATACATTATACCTGACGCAGGTATAATGTGGCACAGGGCTGTATAAAGTGACGCATCTGCTTGGATGCATCACTTTGTAAATATGGTGCAACATGGCACATTTTTTATGCCACTGTTGCCTCACAATAAGTGATGCAACAGCGGGCCAAAAGTTTAACAAGGGGCTCATAAATAAGCTCCTCATTTAGCAATTAGGTTTGTGTTCCCTTTGTGCCACAGTAGAGAAAATGACTAATAGTTCTGTACTTACACTTTTCATGAGAAAAGGGAAATTTTTATAATGGGCACATGTTAAATATGGTGAATGGAACAAATATTGATTCCAAAATATCATGTGACATAAATATGTTGTCAAAAATATCACCTCTGGAACAGAATATCAAACTTAAAAATGTAGGTTATATTGTATACAATATCGGTATGAAGAAAATTGTTGTAATTAATATTGTGTACTATAGCATAGTTGTAATAATCATGTTTTTTAATTCAATATATATATATATATATACATATATTAGTAAAATTGTCTTTTTTTAAATATAGTTTGCAATTTTAAATGTGCCGTCTACAAATACCTATGTTAAGTAGTTTATAATTTAGTAGCCAGATATTGCGTTTTTAGGGGCTTATGGAGGGAGATTAATTACATTTTAACTAATTGTTTTTTAATGTTCAGTAATGTAAGGTAAAATCAATATATAAATGGTTAGTATGTAATGTTTTATTTGTTTAATTGTTGTTTCATTTATTTGGGTTTAATTTCAGATTTTTTATTTATATTTAGTATAGTATAATTAGTTATAGCTAATTTAGCAGCATGTTCAGTTTGTAGGGGAATAGGGTAAAATGTTTTCAATGAATATTTAAAATGAAAAAATAGTTTTATTTAGACTATGCAAGAAATAATTAGTAATATATGTCAGCAAGTGTATATTGTATTTATTATTTTTATATGTCTCATTTATTTTAATTTTATTATTGCTTTATTTATATTTTAATTTATCTTGTTGGTGTTTAGTTTTTTCAGTTGTAGTTAGAGAAGTGAATTTTACCTATTTTTAAATATTTCCTTTGATTATATATTTATTTTGTATATTTATAATAAATTGTGCCTTTTATTTAAATGTATAGAATATGTATTTTCCAGTTTCACTATGGTTAATCATATTTTATATATATATATATATATATATATATATATATATATATATATATATATATTCACTGAAAAAACCATAGGTTTCAGGAGTTATATAGTTAGGAATTAGCTTTTAAAAAACCTTTGAAATTCACTCAAAAAACTATAAGTTTTAGTGGTGTTATAGTTAGCTGGACATTTTACTCATACAAAACCATTGAAATTGCCCCTATATAGTTAGTTGTACTAACTATATTTCACGCACCCGCAATCCACTGCTGATGATGTCACATATTAGATCATTCATGCATGGTCAGTGACATCACTGATGACATCTCAAATGACATCACTGATGACACCACTGATGACATCATCCAGTGAATGTGGTTTGCTTCATTATTTAAATATGCATTATATATATAGCAATTTGCATTGAAGAATAAGTGGATATATATAAATAAATATTTGGATGGAGGATTTAGTAGCAGTGTAATTGACTGTTTACTTGACCAATTTATAATGTCTCACTAAATATAGTGGATAGTGACTAAACTGTGTGAATATCTGTATCACTTTGTCAGTTGTTGTGAAAACTGATTCTACAGTTGGTTACTAGCTATGTGAAAGTCTATATTAGTTATCGATTAGTTAACTGAGTATTTGTATGGGAGTGTGAAAGTGTGTGTGGTTCAGTGAGGGGTGTGTGACTGTCCAAAGATGTGTGAATAGTTGATTCAGTAGATATATGAAGTTAAAACTACATGTTCTAACAGTTGTTTGGGTGAGTGAATATCTTTATGGGTGTGGTGATGAGCAAATATATTTCTCAATGGTACAGGTCCAACAAACTAGAAAAATAAAAGGCAGTGTATGTGTCAGTTGTTGTATATAAATAAGTATACATAAGACACAATGATTGTGTGAGTGACTGTATGGATAACTGTATACTTGTAATAATGATTTTATAATTCACTAAGTATGACTTACTATCTAAATAAATAGAAGAAGTGGTGTTTGTATAAGTGTTTTGCTAAGTAAATATGTAAGTATGATCCATTGTTTGCATAAGTGAGTAGGATGACTTCATATGTGAATAGGATGTGTGCTGTTGTTTAATGTCGATATAGATGTATAAGTATTTTTGATAGTGTTCTATTCATTGACAGCATGTATGAGTGAATCCATAGGTAAGTGATTAGATGTGTGTATACATCTATGAATCACTGAGTGGATTTTTAGATACTTGTATTGCTGTGACAATGGATTTAAATATGATACTCTGTAGTTTACAAATGAGTGATGAAAAATTGTAATAGTGTATGAAAAGGTGTATGTGATTGTCACGTGGATGATGTCATCAGTGATGTCATCAGTGATGTCATTTGAGATGTCATCAGTGATGTCACTGACCATGTCATGAATGATCTAATATGTGACATCATCAGCAGTGGATTGCGGGTGCGCGAAATATAGTTAGTACAACTAACTATATAGGAGCAATTTCAATGGTTTTGTATGAGTAAAATGTCCAGCTAACTATAACACCACTAAAACTTATAGTTTTTTGAGTGAATGTAAAAGGTTTTTTAAAAGCTAATTCCTAACTATATAACTCCTGAAACCTATGGTTTTTTCAGTGAATTTCAAAGGTTTTTTATATGCTAATTCCTAACTATATAAGGCCTGAAACCTATGGTTTTTTCAGTGAATTCGCAAGGTTTTTTAAATGCTAATTCCTAACTATATAAGGCCTGAAACCTATGGTTTTTTCATTGAATTCGCAAGGTTTTTTAAATGCTGATTCTATTAGCGGATAACGTTTTTATATATTAAAACGTTTTTTAAATCTCAAATGCCTGCTTTGCTAACGGAGTTTTTAAGCACAGGCTCTTTTGTCTCTGGTGGCCATCTTGGGAGACTGCATATCAGAATTTTTTTCATGAAATATAAGAGGATTTGAGAAGTCACTCAAAATGTGCCCTCATTTTTCTTTCTTCAGCACTAATCATAATTTCTATGGCAAAATGAACCACCTCATTTTGTTCCTTTCCATATTAAATGTTTTAAGTGTTAACACTTTATTCCAATCAAGATGACTTCAGGTGTGCCATACTTTTGTCATAAGTAAGACTGTTAGCGCTCTAGTTGTTCTTTAGAACACTCTGGGACATTCTGTCATTGGGCTATAGTTGGGCTACATCTGGCTGATATTTGGGCTACATTTGTTTTTTTTGTCTCTGGTGGCCATCTTTGGGTTACATTGGGCTACATTGGGCTACATTTGGGCTCTAACATATATATAGCCCAATTTAGCCCAATATATATTTTTGCAAAGTTAATTTTCGTAAAAACCACTGGAGCACATATCTTGAGACATAGCAAAGGCACATCGGGCTACCAGTCCCTACAATTTTGCCAAGTTTGGTGGAAAACCATTCAGCCGTTCGGGCTAAAAGTGAGTCCAACCGCCCTATGGAAATTAACATGGGGAAAACACGTTTTGGGACCCCCCTTTTATCTCGGCCCCCGCTTGACGAACCCCCCCAAACTTTCAGGGAAGGACCGGAGCGCCGCGAGGCAAAGTTAAGGAAAATTTCAGGAAGATTCCTCAACCGGCGCCAAAGTTATTCCCAATAGAATGTTGCGATTTCCCTATGGAAAACAATCCTAACTATATATACCTACTGGCTATCGCCAGTAGGTAATATATATATGTTTTTTTTTTTTTAATGACTGTATGTGAATGGTATATGTAACCTTTCTGAAGTCCAACACTTTCCCTACTGTTGCTTAAATTGGAGTGGGAACAATCAATATAGTCCATCCAATTCCTATGCTTTCCTTATTATTGCTTAGTTGGTGTGGCAATAGTTAATATAACCCTTGCAAAGTCCAACACTTTCCCTACTGTTGCTTTTGATGGATTGAGAATAGTAAATGTAACCCCTTTGAAGGCCAATACTTTTCCTTCTGTTTCATATATATTTGGGGTGGGAATAGCCAATCTAATCCCTCTGAAGTCCAACACTTTCCCAGCTAATGCTTACATTGCAGTGGGGATAGTAAATCTATCCTCTCCGAAATTCAGTACTTTCCCTGCATTTGCTTAGGGTAGAATGGAAATGGCATTTGAACCCCTCTGAAGTCCAACACTATCCATACACTTACTTAGATTGGAGTGGAAATAGCAAACAAGGACTTTCTACTTGCTCCCTTCACAGTGAAACTCTGCCTCATAGCTGCTGCTGACCCTTGGTCGAGGCCCACGTCCACCCGCAGGGCACTGCCTGCGCCTCATATTAGGTGGTCTAGTGGTAGAGCGTCACTGCTCTGCTGCTGTGCTGTCCCTCGGCCTCTTTTCTGATTTCCGCCTTTCTGCCTTTATTCAGCTTTTTCTTCTTTTACCTTTTTCTTTCCTCTGTTTGCCGCTCTCGTCACTGTTGGTGTGATCCCCATGGCCCGCCCCCCTCCAGTGACCCTTCCCGCTCCCGCATTTCCGGTCTTCCAGCTGTCCAGCCCTTTAGCACAACTTAATGTTGGCTGCACCGGTTGGTGTGCCAAAGGCAGGCCTGTCTGCACCCGACTGTGCCTGGACCTTGCCCAACCCCCCGGGACCCTTGTTCTCGGACCTTCAACCACTATGATGCCAGCACCCTCCTCGCCCATAACTCAGGATGCCATACCGCCTGCCACCTCGTGTCACCAAAGAAGACCTGCCAGAACTTCAGCCACACTCATGCCACCATGCCAGATTCTCTAGCCACCCAACTGACCAACTCGGTACAAAAGGGGGTGGTGATGGACGGAGCATCTGAACCAATCAAACACTCACACCCAGTCAAAAGATCTGGGTTTGATCCATCACCGTTCTTTAGCCCACTCTGCCACCTCAGTTCAGACATGGCTATATGCAAATCAGTCTGACCCTGTGCTTCATGGGAACAGTCCAGCCCGAACTGCCAAGCCATGATTTCCCTGGACTGGAAACAAGCTTCCGAGGACCGGTTGCTGGCATTACAGCCGTCTTCAACCCGGCTTGCTTGAATCCAGTGGCAAAGTGAGCAAGGGACTCATGTCTGAGCATACCCTGCCACACTTATGGCGGCCAAAGCGGTACAAAAGGGGGTGGTGATGGATGGAGCATCTGAACCAATCAAACACTCACACCCAGTCAAAAGATCTGGGTTTGATCCATCACCGTTCTTTAGCCCACTCTGCCACCCCGGTTCAGACATGGCTATATGCAAATCAGTCTGACCCTGTGCCTCATGGGAACAGTCCAGATCGAACTGCCAAGCCATGCCTTCCCTGGACCGGAAACAAGCTTCCGAGGGCCAGTTTCTGGCATTACAGCCGTCTTCAGCCCGGCTTGCTTGAATCCAGAGGCAAAGTGAGAAAGGGACTCACGTCTGAGCATACCCTGCCACTCTTATGGCGGCCAAAGCGGTACAAAAGGGGGTGGTGATGGACGGAACATCTGAACCAATCAAACACTCACACCCAGTCAAAAGATCTGGGTTTGATCCATCACCGTTCTTTAGCCCACTCTGCCACCTCAGTTCAGACATGGCTATATGCAAATCAGTCTGACCCTGTGCTTCATGGGAACAGTCCAGCCCGAACTGCCAAGCCATGCCTTCCCTGGAAACAAGCTTCCGAGGACCGGTTGCTGGCATTACAGCCGTCTTCAGCCCGGCTTGCTTGAATCCAGTGGCAAAGTGAGCAAGGGACTCATGTCTGAGCATACCCTGCCACACTTATGGCGGCCAAAGCGGTACAAAAGGGGGTGGTGATGGATGGAGCATCTGAACCAATCAAACACTCACACCCAGTCAAAAGATGTGGGTTTGATCCATCACCGTTCTTTAGCCCACTCTGCCACCCCGGTTCAGACATGGCTATATGCAAATCAGTCTGACCCTGTGCCTCATGGGAACAGTCCAGATCGAACTGCCAAGCCATGCCTTCCCTGGACCGGAAACAAGCTTCCGAGGGCCAGTTTCTGGCATTACAGCCGTCTTCAGCCCGGCTTGCTTGAATCCAGTGGCAAAGTGAGAAAAGGACTCACGTCTGAGCATACCCTGCCACTCTTATGGCGGCCAAAGCGGTACAAAAGGGGGTGGTGATGGACGGAACATCTGAACCAATCAAACACTCACACCCAGTCAAAAGATCTGGGTTTGATCCATCACCGTTCTTTAGCCCACTCTGCCACCTCAGTTCTGACATGGCTATATGCAAATCAGTCTGACCCTGTGCTTCATGGGAACAGTCCAGCCCGAACTGCCAAGCCATGCCTTCCCTGGACTGGAAACAAGCTTCCGAGGACCGGTTGCTGGCATTACAGCCGTCTTCAGCCCGGCTTGCTTGAATCCAGTGGCAAAGTGAGCAAGGGACTCATGTCTGAGCATACCCTGCCACACTTATGGCGGCCAAAGCGGTACAAAAGGGGGTGTTGATGGATGGAGCATCTGAACCAATCAAACACTCACACCCAGTCAAAAGATCTGGGTTTGATCCATCACCGTTTTTAGCCCACTCTGCCACCCTGGTTCAGACATGGCTATATGCAAATCAGTCTGACCCTGTGCCTCATGGGAACAGTCCAGATCGAACTGCCAAGCCATGCCTTCCCTGGACCGGAAACAAACTTCCGAGGGCCAGTTTCTGGCATTACAGCCGTCTTCAGCCCGGCTTGCTTGAATCCAGTGGCAAAGTGAGAAAGGGACTCACGCCTGAGCATACCCTGCCACTCTTATGGCGGCCAAAGCGGTACAAAAGGGGGTGGTGATGGACGGAACATCTGAACCAATCAAACACTCACACCCAGTCAAAAGATCTGGGTTTGATCCATCACCGTTCTTTAGCCCACTCTGCCACCTCAGTTCAGACATGGCTATATGCAAATCAGTCTGACCCTGTGCCTCATGGGAACAGTCCAGCCCGAACTGCCAAGCCATGCCTTCCCTGGACCGGAAACCAGCTTCCGAGGACCGGTGGTGTGGAGTGCAAAAAAAGATGTATTTAGGCCCAGATATCTGTACTGGGGTGAATGTATGACATTGTTCTGCATTCTGTCCATCAACTGTTGTTTTGCATTTGTCACCCCGAGTGGGATGGGTATGCTCAGACGTGAGTCCCATGCTCTCCACACCACTGGAGTCAAGCTATCCCGGCTGAAGAAGGCTGATAGCCAGAAACCGGTCCTAGGATGCTTGATTCCGGTCCAGGAAAGACATGGCTTGGCAGTTCGGGCTGGACTGTTCCCATGAGGCACAGGGTCAAGGCTGATTGAACTGGGGTGGTGTGGAGTGCAAAAAAACGATGTATTTAGGCCCAGATATCTGTACTGGGGTGAATGTATGACATTGTTCTGCATTCTGTCCATCAACTGTTTTGCATTTGTCACCCCGAGTGGGATGGGTATGCTCAGACGTGAGTCCCATGCTCTCCACACCACTTGAGTCAAGCTATCCTGGCTGAAGAAGGCTGATTGCTAGAAACCAGTCGTAGGATGCTTGATTCGGGTCCAGTAAAGACATGGCTTGGCAGTTCGGGCTGGACTGTTCCCATGAGGCACAGGGTCAAGGCTGATTTGCATATGGCCATGTCTGAACTGGGGTGGTGTGGAGTGCAAAACTCAATGGATTTAGGCCCAGATACCTGTACTGGGGTGAATGTATGACATTGTTCTGCATTCTGTCCACCAACTGTTGTTTTGCATTTGTCACCCAACTGACCAACAGCACACTCGACCGACTCAACTGCATCCTCCTCAACGGGCGATCCCTCCACAAACACGCCAAATAATTCTGGGATCTCCTCAGCGTGGCCTTTCCCTACATCACCTTCTTCATGGAAACCTTGATCAACCCCTGATCCAGACCTAACATCGCCATCACCATCCCGACGGCTACAAAATCACCTGCAAGGACTGCATGGACCGACCAGTAGGAGGTATTGCCATAATCCACAAGAACAACCTCCGACTGACCACAAACTCAAATGACCCAATGACAACCACGTAACACCTCTACTTCCAGATCCAGACCAACAACACCCTCATCTACAGGCCCCCCGGCCCGTGCTCGCTCTTCACCAACACCATCGTAGACCTAATTTCACCCCAACCTCTAGCATCCACCGATTACATCCAAATCAGAAACCTCAACTTCCACCTGGACAACCCCAGTGACCAGAACACCGCCTCCCTACTTGTGAAACTTGCCACAATTGGATTCAAGCAAGTAGTCACCACACTGACTCGCCCAGCTGGGCACATGCTCGACCCCATTTTCTCTGCCAGCGGAAACATCACCTACAGCAACACACCACAGAAGTCTGCTGGACTGTCTACCACTGCATGCATCTCGCCTTTGTCATGCCCACCATACACTACGATATTCATCATCCCTGTCATAGCTGGAACAAGGCCTCAGAAGAACTTCTCGTCGACTTCCTCAGCACAACCACTCCGCCAACACCAACAGACACCAACACTAAAGCGCAAAACCTTCACCAATGGATCTCCAACTGTGCCAACACTCTGGCCTCCTCCTGAAGACACCAGGCAAGCAACACTCGAAGAAAGCCAGCTGGTTCACTCTCGCCCTCCATGAGTCCGGACAACTTAAGAAGAGATGGAGAAACAACAAAACCCGGAAACCCACGCAACCTTCAAATCGGCTGTCAGCGCACACCACCTTCTCCTCAAAACCACAAAGAAAACTGCGTTACAATACAGAATAAATGCTAATGCACACAACAGCAAAGAACTATTCCCATCATCGAAGAGTTCGCCAGGCCCAACACTACAGACATCCCAGCCAGCCAAGACCTCTGCAACAAACTTGGCACCTTCCTCCACTGCAAGATCAGGCATATCTACTACAGCTTCAACACCCAAGACCTTGCCATTATGTCCGCCACCACCGCACGCAACCACACCACACCCCAACAGATCATGCTCAAATGGACTCCGCAAACCACAGTTGACACATTCAAGACTGAAGAGCATCCACTCAGGAGCCACATTGGATCATTGCTCATACCACATCTTCCATAGAGCAGCCGCCTCCATTGTGCCAAGCTTCGCTACACCATCAACTGCTCCATCAGGGCCTCACCGCAAAGCTTGTTGCTGTGCTGCCCTGCGTCAAAAGAAAAGGGGATGAATGTGCAGTATTTATGAGATATGGTGCATTCCTGTCCTCTTTCACTGCGCTGGCACACAAGTGGCTGCCTTGCCCCAATGCATGCACACTTGCACCATGGTGCAAGGTTTTGTGCGTTGTATGAATTATTATTTTTGTGCAGGAAGGTATACCTCCCTGCAAAAAAAAATTGAAGTGTTTTGCTCTTTCTATGTGCCCTGCTCTTTATGCCACCCCATTCTCAGATTTACGCTACGTTGTAAATCTGGGAATGTGTCAAATCCATCAGGAACACCCACCGAAACGCCCACGTCACCCCTCCCTAATGCGGGTTGAGGCAACACAGCAACTTGCGCTGCCTTACACCATATCTAAGAGGCCATGAAAAACAATGCAGGGTACCTTATCTGCGCCACTGAAACATCCAAAAACATTACGCTCCAGTGGCGCACAGGGCTTGTGAATAAGCCCCCGATGCTTTGATGCCATTCTATTCATGAACCCATATTATGTAATACCTCAAAAACTCGGTACTAGCGATCTCTTACAGTAAAGCTGAAAATAGATGCCAATAATCCTAGTTCTGTGACTAGGATGTACCAAATGGATCAGGTCCCATGGTAGTAGGTGACTACTGGGTAGTATTCATGATAGATACTGAAATGTACCACCACTGTTTTAAAACTTGCAACTATTTCATAAAATTTGGAGACTAGGGGGGCAGATTTACAATAACTGGCGCATCCCTGCATATCAGCAGGGATGCGCCAGTTATTGTGTGTCACGGCTCCGCCACCATGGATGCGCCGCATTTACAATGCGGCGCACCATGGGTCAAAAACGGACAGATGCGTGACACATCTGTGCTGTAAAGGCGCCGCATTGCTGGAGTTGCGTCGCAAGCACGACGCAGCTCCAGCAAGGCCCTGGGGTGCCCTCTCTTTACAATGCTGCGTCAATCCTCATGCCTGCTTCAAGCAGGCGCAGGGTTTTGACACAGCATGGGCTCAAAAATGATTGAGTGAAATCTTGTTGGTTTCACTCAGCCACTTTTAGGAAGCGTACCTGCGCCGGAACGCCCCCCCTGCGCAGGAACGCCTACTTCCGGCGCAGGGCTTTACAATGTGATGCATCTCCCAGATGCGTCACGTTGTAAATACCCTGCAGCATGGCGCTGGTTTTGCGCCGCCGCTGCGTCACAAAAGTGACAACGGCGGCATAAAAGAGGCGCAAGGGGCTTGTAAATCTACCCCTTTTTGTTCATTTTCTAAGCTTGTCTCAAAGGCTGCAGGAGCGAGTAGTCAAGGCTTAGTTCAGAAGATTTTAAATAGATTAGAACTCAAAAACACTATGAATTATACTCACACACATAAAATCAATCTCGGACTGTTATATCTTTTAAAATTACCTGATTTAGAGGAGGGGATTTAGAATTAAAACCTCAAAATGCACCATAGTAGCTATGTGACTCATAATATCCGTGCTGCCAGTAAACATTTTCTGATGTCTCAGTGCAGACAGTGCCTCTCTACACATACAAATTGTCCTGCGACGTGAAAATGTAAAGTTGGCCATCCTAAACACCGTACTTATAAATGTGCAGAATTCTTTAAAAGTTTGATAACAGCACAAGTTAAATGACAGTCCTGTTTGATACATCTCAATTGTTTGTTTTTTCATGCCTTTTAGTATTCAAAAACTTGATTTGAAATCTTATTGAAAATTGTGTTCCAGTTACATGTACAGCATCTGTTTAGTTCCATAGCCATCCATAGATGCAGCTGCCTATGTTTTAAGTTGCCTAGTGGGCAGAGCAAAGATCCTTTGCAGTGCCTTCTAGGTGATTTACTTACAGAACAATATTGGATTTGGAAAGACCAGTACACTGAAATATGTTTTACTAAAAGAAATGCAGCTCGTGGAGTGCTCTAGTAGAGGGTTAGTTTATGACAAATGCCTACATTTAATTACTGGAAAGGTCCCACTCTAAAAAGAAACACATTTGGCATTCAGTCAGCTTTTGTGCATGAACGTGTACAGCACGTATTTATTTAAGCCAGAGTTACTGATATTGCAACTGCTCCTGGAAAACCATCTCCACTTTGAAGTGAGATACAATACTTTTGTAGGACATCTGCTTCCGAAGCAAGTTCGTTTTTTTATGTAAGTCAAAGATAAGGTGACATAACTGAAATTTTTTTTTTTCAATGTAGAAGCAACCTTGATGTCATGCTGGTGTGCTGTGTGTTTGTCGAGGTGTCTGCATTTCACCTACAGACATTGCCTAAAAAATGTAAAGCGCCCGTGTACCTTCGGGTCGAATAAGCGCTACATAAAGCTGCAAACATTAACTTGGGCAAGAGAAAGGAAGGGGCTCGGCTGGAGCTGGGAGGGTAAAGACTCGGTCACTTTGTCATGCAGAGCGCCCCTGGCAGTGACCCATTAACACCTGCTCCTCAGCCTCAGACAAGACAAAAGACGCATTCACCTGCAGATCTACAGGAGGGGGAAGGGCGCCAAGGAGGATGGGGAACAGATGAAGTTCATTCTTTTGCAGTGATGGACAGCGAGAGAGTGCCTTAATTCTCAGAACTGGGAGAAGTGGCATTTGAGCACGCTAAAAAGCTCACTTAGAAATCCATTGCAAAAATTGAAAGTAAGCCATTTTTAGGAAATTAAGCACAAGTCTACACCAAGAAAAATGCACACTCACGCATTTAAAATCTGTAACTATTTTTGAAAAATAATACAATCTGAACTTCTTTATTAAAGAGAGTATGTTCCTCAAAAATATTTACTGCTTTTGCTTTAGTCGTGATTATTCCATGATTTGAATTGCATCTGTAAAATGATAAACGTTTTCCATGACCTACTGTAGGACTGGTTTATGGATACAGGTTTATAGCAAGTCTTGGCTTTTTAATTCAGAAAATTAGCCCTTACAAGCTGGAATCCCAAACATATTGGTTTCACTCTTTATATTTTGTAGACTCTAGTTTAGCTTTTCAGATTTTAGACAACAAGCCTCAGAATGCAAAATATAAAATATAACACAAGGCCGGCGCCTGCTAATAGATAACTTGATTGCTCAAAATCCATATGCTCATCAGTCTAGAATACCAACAAGATGCTCTATTTGGTTAAATTACCCCCATTTTAGCTAGGAATGAGCATGGATTGCCATATCACACCACTAAACAATCAATCAATCAATCAATGCTAAGTCGAATTTTACAAAAAAATCCATAAAGTAATAAAATTACAAAAAATATAGGTGTAGATGTACAAGAAAGTGGGCGGCACACCATGGCGCAAAGATTGACAGATGCATCAAAATTTGTGAGGCATTTGTTTGGGCGAAAGTCATGATTGCTGGAGTTGTGTCGCAAGCACAACGCAACTCCAGCAATGATACATTATACCTGATGCAGGTATGATGTGACCAGGGCTTTACAACGTGACACATCTCCCTAGATGCATCGCGTTTTAAATTGGCCACATTTTTTAAACCGCTGCTGCGTCACAAAAGTGAGGCAATGGCACTGCAAAAGTGTTGCATGGGGCTTGTAAATCTGTCACAATGTATTTTTGTTACATTAAACTCTCAAATTATCCCATTCAACGAAAGAGTAGGCCGGGGGCACTGTTCCCTATGTCTGAAACTAATGTCCATTAGAGGCAAAAGCCAGTATCTATGACAAAAAACATTTCACTTGCAGGCCATTGGGGATATGAAACAAAACAGATCAATTACAAAAAAATTATATTTTACTGTTTGACTTGTGGTTCCTACATATTTTCTTACATTAAAAGGGTCATTAGGCTTAGAGAGCATTACACCACTCATACATTAAAGGAGATTACATGAATTTCTTAATCCAGCAGTCCCTTCCTGATTTGAGATCTTTGTCCTATCTAAATTGCTGTACTTCCCTCTTACATCTCATATTGTGTACTTGTGGAAATTACTCTAGCCACATGAATCACTAACAAAAACTCCTCTCTAATTGCAAGCTTACCTCTCCATGTAACTGTTGTAGCAAGCACAAAATACACTTTCCCAACTTTGCCCTATTGGGCAAAACCCAGGACGTGCGTGTCAACCCCAGTCCAATCCTGAAAGGACTCTTGCATGACTTTTTAAACATCCTCCACCCTGCCTCACTCTCACCAGCCACCCCTTGGCTGACACAGTTGTTGATGACCGGACAGCCACGGGCCCCATACTCTCTGTCACTATAAGCAGCAGGAAAGTTCACCTCTTATCTCCTTGTGAGAGGGTGTACCTTCGTCATAGCTTGCTGCATGACAGTCTTATGCTACCTGTATATGGACACCTATGAAGACTTGACTGTCTCCTTTCTCATCACTATCTTCCATGCTGTGTCAGTGTTCAGGGGCTGCCTTTCCCAATCAGCAGATGTCTTATGTGTGCCTGCAGACATCCATGTTTCCTCCCTCAGGATGGCAAAGACTCCAAAGAGGAGACCAACCTTAACACATGCAAACCCATAGGTTCTCACTTATGGGACCTTAGCTGCCCCCAAGTCTTCATCTCTGCCTTTTCCGACAAAGGCCAGCAGCACTGATCACCAGGAACTACCACCATATTTAGGTGAAGGGTCTCCCTACATTGGACCTCCTCCGTTTTTCCTCCTCCCACAGGCAGTGGGAGTCACCCAGATAGGTTCTGCTATGTTAGGTCCTGGAATCATGCCAGAGGCCCTGCTCCTCCTCAGTAAAGGTGAACGGTGACCCACAATTGCTGGTCGCTATCTTGCTCAGTCAGTAGATGCCTGGCCCAAAGTTTTCTTGTCACAGCATTTCCAGCTCTTTAGTCAATCACTAATGCTTGGTAGTTCACCACAGCCACCCTCCTCTCCCATCCAACACCATTCTGACAATCGTATCAAAATCAAGTGAGGCAGTGCCTGACACTGGCTGACCCCACAGAGGAGATTCACTTCAATCCTAACTCCATGCTCACCTTCTTCAAAGCCACAGTAGGGCAGTTTTGAAAGAAAACAGATTCAATAGAGGAAGTGCTGAGGGACTTGAAAAAAGTGAGTGCTATCAAAAGAAGCACTGTGATAGTTGAGTATATGGCATATTTTTGGGCTGCATAAGAATTTTGTTAGCTACTTTGTTTAGTGTGTGTATTGGCTGTTGTTGATAATGTGTTGCAGTTGCATTTATAAATTGTTTCAATTTAAGAGGGGTAGCATGCTACTTCATGGAAGTGTGGGTGTCAAGTGACTTAGTTGAATAGTGTTTCAATGTCATGCATGAGAACCATAGTTGTGTTTTTATCTTTTTTATTGTTGTTGTACCTTAGCAAGTAGCGAAGCAAAAGGAGAGAAAGGACATAGAGGCCCTCATTATGAGTAGCCTCATTATTTCCGATGGGAACTACAATTAAAGTTACCGTTCAGCATCGGAAATATGGGTTCTGCAATACCTCCAAAGACCTGGAGTTTCCCCCCTAGTGACTTTGCCTGCTGAAAGCAGGAGAAGTCCCCACTGAAACTCTGCGGCATGAGGAATTACAAGCAATTGAATATGTTGTTTTTGATTCTCCTGGTTGCTCTAATTTCTGAATGGCTGTTCCTATAGATGGCTCTATAGGTAAAGAAGTTCAGTCTTAAAGGCAGAGCATCTGGCAATTGGGAATCAACAGAGTGCTGCAGGGCAGAGTAGATGTGGTCATGTAGATGGATTAACTGCTGTCTTCAGAACAAGGTCCTAGACTAGTGTCTTTTCGTCATCAAGAGGAGAAAGGGTGAGTGAGATAGCAGCCAGGTACATGGGAGGTAATGTGAAATGCATAAAACTGCATATTAGAGTTTGCATGGTGTATAAAGCATTTCTTGTGACTTAGTTAATTTAGGGAATATGGGGAAAGGCTACAATTAATCGTCACTCCAAGGTTTTTCACTTTTGTCAATATGGCTGATGCTGCACTAAATTCCTGATTTCAAATGCTTGTTTGCCAGTAGTTCTACCAATTGCTTCATGTTAGGATAGAATCTCTGTTTTGGACCAGGTTAGTTTAAGGGAAATAATCAGTATTCATTGGAATTGACTTAAGACAGTGGTCTAGTCCTGACGTTTCCAGGTCCCTCTGTTGTTTCAACTTTAACATGACCTACATGGGGTCAGTGCACCTATAGCATGTCAGGTTGGGGGAATTGAAGAATTTAGGTAGTGGTCTTAGGTAGGCATTAAAGGGTAATAATGAAATGAGGGAGTTTTAAGGAACAGTATCATTGATGTTGACATTTGGTGATGTGAATTGAACAGCAAGATTATGCTGGGTTTAATGGAAAGTTAGGAGGCGAGGCAGTCACAAATACTTGTAATGATGCGAAGTTCATCTGGGCTTACTATGAGGGAGTGGTGGTGAACTGTGTCACAAGAAGCAGTTAGAAGTAGCAGTGAGAATTCAGCAACTCTGGTCCTGTCCATGGTGGTCTTTGCATTGTCTGAAATGGAAATCAGAATTCAGTTGGTGCCTCCCCAATGGTGGCCAACCCTGGCATTGTGTTTGTCACCCGACATAATAATGGCTATGATCAACATATTTTGTGAGTTCTTGGCCAGCCACTGCATTATTGCACAGTGGTGGCATTGCTTGCTATATTTTAAGCATCCTTGTCATTGTGCTGGACATCAGTGAGATGTAATGGCAGTACCTGGGCACCTAAGGCATAATCTGTTCATTCAAGGGGTTTGTACATTTGAGTACCTAAAGGAAATGAAAGGCTGATTTTATAAAGCATGCTACAATTTTGACCCAAGGATTGTCTCTTTCTTTTCAGAAAAATATATTTTTCCTTGGGGAATTGAGTTTGTATATCCCAAGTTGAAGTATTTATTTGCTAGAACAATTGAAATTGAGCCAAACTGATATGCTTATGTTTGCGGACAAAATAACTGTTTTCAGAACGTATTGAAATTTGAATGATATAGCTATCTGTCTGGGGAAGACCTATTCTAGAAGGCTGCTTTGGCTGTTATTTCATCAGGCATGTGGAGGACTTTCACTTAGATTACACACTTTCTGATACTAATGTTGGTCACCTCTACTATGAATAGGATGGGCACTAAAAATGTCAACTCAGATGTGGTAATATTGTAACAGCTATAAAATGTGATGGCAGCTCAGGATTATTTTCAGTACTCAGAAGTAGCTTTCATTACAGAAAGTTTGGAGACTCCTGATGAAGAAGCAACAGTTTTTGAAATAGAGAGGAAAACTCAACATTCAAATCTCAGGGAATTAAGAGTTTTTGGGTGTAACCCCCTGGAAGATGCAGTTTGCAAACCACCAGGGTACACTTCGCTTACAAAAACACAGACTATTTAGTTTTCTATCTGCCCTCAAGAAGTGGTGAGAGGACACTCGCTTGAAGACTTAGCTTCCAAACCACCCCAGAGGTTTAGGTCTATGGAGTTTCAGCAATGCACAAACAGAAAATCACTCCTTCCAAAAATCACCATAAAAAATGTCTAATTACCTCCCAAGTGGTGCAGGTGCAACTGATGATCAGAAGACACAGCTTCTAAAAATCATCACAGAATTAACAGTCTATGAAGTTTCCATAGAAGCAGCATGGGTGCACACCAGTCAAATATGTAGTTTCCATAAACAACCATGGAACTGATTATTTAGTTGTCCTTTGGCCATCAAGAAGGGGTGTCAGGAATACCGCTGGAAGACTTGACTTCCAAACCATCAGAGAGTTTTGATTTTATGGAGTCCACCTAGGTCGCAGAGATACACTCACAGAAATACACACCTTCCAAAACTACCAGAAACATGTCTAATGAACCCCCAAGTGGTGCAGGTGCCACTGACGCAGCTTCCAAAAATCATGACAGAATTAGGAGTCTGTGAAGTCCCCATAGAAGCAGGGAGCCTCTGCTGTGTGGCAGCGCAGGCATTCAAAGTGTGTCGCAGGGAAGAAGCGTTTGAGCCGTTCTGGGGTGAGGTACACGCGGTGTAGAATGTTAAATTGGATGTTTTTAAAGCATTGGTTACATGACACTTTTTTATGATGTTCTAGGGCTGTTGACCATTCCTTATCATGTAATATCCAGCCAAATTCCTCCTCCCACTTGAGCCGTAATCTCGTTAATGGTGCACATGTGAGAGCTATGATTGATTTGTAGATCCAATTGATAAGGTGTCTCCCTGCTCTCCTATTTAATATCGAGTGTATTGTCGGGTGTGTTTTGGGTTCTCCCCCCATCAGATCCCATGTCCTTCTACAGTAACCAACCTATCTCCTACATCTCTGGATCAGTAAATGGCGCCTAGATGCTCCTTGGAGCGATAGTTGCGCGATATAAAAAACCAATTACATTACATTCTACAGTCGGCTATTAGTTGTCTATGGAGCAGGAATTGTCCTGCCGGAAGCCCGATTCCCTCTGATAGACCTTCAAACGAGGTCAATTGGCTGTCGGTGAACAGGGTATCCACCTCTGTGAGTGCATGTTCTGTCCAAGTTTGTAAATCCCTAGATGTGTAGTAGCTATAACCCCTAGGCAGACCTGCTAGTGGCAATAAGGGGGAGTACATTGGCGTTGTTAGAGAAAGACGATTGTCCACACTATACAGGATCTGGCTACCTCCACCAAGACAGAGTGGGGGGATTTGGTCTTGTCCCCGGGAGGAGCATTTGGGTGATATCTGGGACTGACAGTGTCTCCGCTGATATTTCAGTTTCTTCTATATGGCTCCCCACTGTCCAACGCAAGGTCCATTGCAGTTGTGCTGTGAGGAAGTAGGCCTTACAGGATGGGGCTCCCAGGCCACCCCAGTCTCAAGGGAGCTGTAATGTCGTCAGAATAACTCTGCGACGACCTCTGCCCCAAACCAGGGTCAGCAGTAAGGAATATAGCTCCTGGAAAAAGGCCCATGGAGGGATCACTGGGACATTCACAAAAAAGTAGAGAAGACGGGGGGCTATGATAATTTTCGATAAAGCCACCATCTTTATTGTGGCCAATGGAAGCATTTGCCAGAAGGCGACCAGGGTCTTGATGCCCCGCAGGGCCCGAAAGTGGTTGCCCTCAATGAGATCCCACTGAGTATGGTACAGCCTGATTCCCAGATATCTAGGAGCAGTCCCATTCCAGGCTAACCTAATTTCACCGGCCGTTATCTCCCATTGGGGGGTGTCTGGATGAAGGGGATGAATGGTAGATTTGGCCAAATTCACACTCAAACCCACGGCTCTCTCAAAGTCTTCAAGTGTGGCCCACAAAGGTGTGAGGTCCGCTGTAATGTCTCACATATATTTGGAGGTCATCCGCGTAAAGAGACACTGTGAATTCGTCCTTCGAGTGGTATACCCCAAAGCTCTCCCCCTTTTCTAAATCTGATCACCAGCGGTTCCATTGCAAGGGTGAACAGCAACGGAGAGAGTGGGCATCGTTGACTCGTCCCACCGTCAGCGGAATAGGTGGAGAGATATGTTCTTTTTCAAGCAGCCTTATAGCTGCTACCAACTGGGCCTGCCATGGAGAGCCACCCTCTTCAAAAATTGTTTTGATTTGAGCTTTCAGTGAGGATGCAGAGGCACACAGAGTTCTAATATAGTATTTTAATATGTCCCCTGAGCAAGTGATATCCGGGCAGATGAGTCCCAGCTCCAGCCTTACTCTTGCTCTCCTGGCCTGTCGTGGGAGAGCTAGAACCTTCCTGTAGGCAGAGATTTGGACATTCATGAGGAGCTTATTGAAGGCGCCGGGAAAGACTAATTGACCATAGTTAAGAGAGGGAACACGTTTTGCTCTTAGAACTTTCAAGATGGGTACTGCTGTCAGCCTCTGAAGTCGCTGGTTTAGGCGTTTCAAACTGTGAATAATGCTTGCCCCCTTGCTCCATATATGTTTCAAGTGGGCTGTTGGTTTTTCCCCTTCCCATAGCCTGAGGCCGGGTAGTTATAACTTGTGTATGTTTTAATTTGCAAATCGCCTAGGTGCCATTGTGCTGTTTTCTTTCGGTGGTACTTCCCAAAGATGAGTATCCTGGTCTTCTCCTGGTTCATCAGGAGGTGATTTTTTCAATTATACCTGTGTTGGGCATTTAGACCACGTGTGAGTCATTATTTCAATATCGGCGGCGTACTGAAGAAATTGGAGCCATACTTTCCCCAGCCTTGGTGTTAGTAAACTTGCACCTTCCAGTGCTTTTCAGTGTAAAGATTATAGAGTAGAGGGGCAAGGACACACTCTTGTTTCAGGCTGTTATAGGTTGGCACCTTGGCTGTTACAGTGGTTTCGCTGGTCTTGATACGGACACAGGTCCCCTGATGTAGTGCAATTATTGCCTTTAGCAACATTTGGGGAATCCAGCGGCCTGTGATCACTCTCCTCCCTATTGACGGCTTAGAAGTTAGTAAGGTGTGATACCAGACGATCAGAAATAAAGATGTAGTCGATTTTAGACTTGTCTCTAAGGGTGGGGAGAGGGAGCCAGAGAGGATCCACAGCCGCTTTGATGGCGTGCGCGGAGGCCAGGTTTTGCTTGTGAAAAAGCCGCTGCAGAGAAGCAGCTTCGGTGTAAGATCCCCACAGAGATAGTGTGTTGTTATAGAGATATTGAAGTCCCCACTGAGATAGTTTGTGATTATAGACATGCCCAGGTCCCCACAGATATAGTGTGTGATTTTAGAGATGTCAAAGTCCCCACAGAAGTGGTGTGTGACTATATTACCATGGTTGCCAAAGATAATGTGTGTGATCATAGACATGCCCAAGTCCCCTGAAAAACCTACACCCACCTAAACCCCAAAAAATCACTTGCCACCCAAAAACCCATACCCACCATAAAAAATGTCCTGTGACACAAATACCCATAAAAACACTAAACTGTAAATGATTCATTGCCACCTAAAAAACCCATACCAGCCCTAACCCCTAAATGTTCCCTTGCCATCCAAATACCCACACCCACCCTAAACCTTAAAAATTCCCTTGCAACCCAAAAAAACCCCATACACACTAAAATCTACAATATCCCTTGCCACCAAAAATCTGACTCCCACCCAAAACACTAAAAAGTCCCTTGCCACCCATAAAACCCCTAACCACTCAAAACCCTACAAAATCTCTTACCACTCAAAAACCTACCTCAACCCTAAACCCTAAAAATTCACTTGCCTCCCAAAAACCCATGCCCACCCTGAGAAAGGTACCTGCGGGATATAAGTGGCCAATTTTAGGTTATGGCTAGAAGCGTCGTTCTGCGCCTTGCGTTCCATAAGGGGAGGGGGTTCAGCGGGTTGTTGAGAAGTGGCATGGTCGGAGCGTATAATACATCCAAGCGTGCCCACACTAGTTCAATCATGAGTGACCGAATGAGATTAAAAAGTGCATTGGGAGTGGTAAAGGGATGTTAACAAAGAGATATAGTAGTTTCGGTAATATAATCATCATGGCCACCACTGTGCGGCCTGCCAGAGAGAGGGGGATGGTCTTCCACTGGCTCACCCTGTCTTCAATCCAGGCCACCACCCTGCCATAATTTTCGGTCCATAATTCCTGCATGTTACTGCTGAACCATATGCCCAAATATCGAATTGGACCCGACGCCCAGACCAACGTGAAAGGGAGGACCACAGATTTGCTCCAGTTGATGTTTACATCTGACAGTCCACCATATCGTACGACTTTACGTGTCATGGGCGACACGTTTTCTTGGGGGTTCATCATATATAGCGTGATATTATCGTGATATAGCCCTTGCCACTAAAAATACCACACCCATCCTAAATGCAAAAAATTCCAATGACACCCATAAAAACCATTCCTCCTAAACCCTAAAAATCCCATACCATTCAAAAACCTCGAAATTTCACTTGCCACCCAAAAACACACACCCATCATAAAAAATCCCATTTGACCCAAATACCTATACAAACACTAAACCTTAAATGATTCATTACCAACTAAAAAACCCATGCCAGCCCTATACCCTAGATGTTCTGCTGCCACCCAAAACCCATGCCCACCCTAAACCCTAAAAAATCAATTTCCACCTAAATACCCACACCCACCTTAAACCTTAAAAATACCCTTGCTACCCAAAAACCCATACACCATGTAAAATCTACAATAACCCTTGACACCACAAATCTCACACCCACCCTAAACACTAAAAATGTCCTTGCCACCCATAAAACCCATACCTACCATAAACCCTAAAAATATTACCACTCGAAAACCTACACCCACCCTAAACCCTACAAATTCACTTGCCTCCCAAAAACCCATACCCACCTTGAAAAATCCCTTGCCACCTAAATCTCATACAAACACTACACCTAAATGATTCATTACCACCCAAAAACCCATACCCAGGCTAAACCCTAAAAAATGTCTTACCACCCAAAAATCCATACCCACCCTTAACTTTCAAAATTCCATTGCCACCCAAAAAACCATACCCACCCTAACCCCTACAAAATCACTTGCCAATCAGAAACCATACCCACCCAAGAAATAAAAATTCCCTTGCCGCCCTAAACCTTAACAAATGCCTTGCCACCCAAAAACCCATACCCACTCTAAGCCCTAAACATTCCCTCAACACCCAAAAAAGTGATACTCACGCTAAACCCTAAATATTCCTTGCGACCCGAACCCCCAATAATCCCTTACCACCCAAATACCCAGACCTACTCTAACTTTAAAAAATCCCTCGCCTCCCAAAAACTCATACCCACCCTAACCTCATAAAAATTCCTTGGCTACCCAAAAAACCATACCCACCCTAAACCTGAAAAGTACCTTACCACCCAAGGAACACACTCTAATCCCTGAAAATTCCATAATCATCCAAAAACCCATAACCACTCAAAACCATACATTTCCCTTGCCCCCCAAAAGTCCACACCCACTCTATCCAAACAGATGTGCAAATGAAGCAGTGCCTGAATCAAGAGGAAGGGCCAGGTTATCTACCTTACTTGTATCATCTTCATCAATTTCCAACAAAAAAGTGCACTTTAATTGAGTTTGAATCAGATCAAAAAAAGTCATGCTTTTTCTGCATACATTGCTTAGTCATAATCTTTGCTTTCACCAGGAAACAAATTTCTTTTACAAAAGACTGAGGACCAGATCCACGAAAGTGTCACTCAACACAGTGCAGCAGCCAAAAAGGCTGTGCTGCGCTGCATGACAGGGAGAAAGCAAGAGTGCCATTTCTACAGATATATGGTTTCCCTCTTTATAATGCAAGAGCAAAATATTGCTGCCTAGCAACATTCACACACCGTTGCTCCATAGTGCAAGGGTGTGTGCCCGAGTCTAGCATAGATTTTATGGAAGGGTTCCCTTCCATTACAAAATACTATGCTTAGACTTTTCCTACTCCTTATTTGTGTGATGTGCTCTGCAACACACATGCAAAGTAAATGAAAACATTTCTCCTTTTAACGCCTGCTTTAAAGTGGTGTTAATTTTGATGCAAAACCCTGTCTGCTACTGATAGTAGATAGGGTTTTGTGGGTGGTTGCATGGGAATGCCTCTGTAGCACCTATGCAATGCTCTGTTAATGGTGTGACATTTAGGCAACTATCAAGTGCAAAACAAGTTTTACGCTAGAAAATAAATAACAAAAGTATAATCCTTTGTTGGGAAAGCCTCAGATTTAATTTGCTGCTGAAACTGGCTTCATAACCAGTATCACTGGTGCCAAAATTGACGCTGATAGACGGTACTGGTACCAACGTCGAAGTCAAAGGAACCACTGACACCAAATAATAAATGCCGAAGTAGACTTCAATGGTACATTGCTCATGGACTCCACTACCAGATACGTAGCTCCATTAACTGGGGAACAATAAGGGCCTTTACCAAATATCTCCAACAAGGCCTGTATAAAAAAGAATTCCTGCCCAGAAGACATGCTAACAGCTGGGAAAAGCTAACTTTGACATGGGCTCTAATACTGGCACCAGCTCAGAAGAATAACAATTATCTTTGTTAGGCCTCTCCCAGTTCATACCATAATGCTGAAAAGATCTACAATGCTCCATCATACTTTTTATGTCTCTGACTAGGTGTTTTAGTCGTGGTGTGAGAATATGTTTTAGGTCTTCCTCTAGAGTGAGAGCTATATTTCCTCTTCATGGAGTCCACTATAAGTTTTGTTTCCCTCTCCTGAACACCTTCAAAGCACATACAGAGCAAGAAGGCACATCGTGCAAATTCCACAGACACCACAAGCACCCATTGGGTATCCCAGGCCGCCATTAGTCATCAACATTTAAAATGCTTCAGAGGTGAGAAACCTGAAAAGGCTCAAAAGTCTTTTGTAATCAACTAGGGAGAATACAGATTTTTATTTTCCTCTTGAGCGTTACTTGTAGATATGCTAGACAGTTTCCATTTGTGGCCTTATGAGCAAGGCAGACTGTCTTAAAAATAGATTGTCATGATTGGAAGCAAGTAAAGGGCTTTTAAAGAAAGGGAGATCTGGTCTCCTAGATTTATGTGTAGGGGTTTCCTTTCTATTTCCCTTTGAATTCTTGTCGGGAGTCCTGTAACTGAAAGTCTGTTTGCTGAATCCATTTGTGACATAATGAGGGAGGTGGTGAAATGAATACCTGTCATTCAGAAAAGTGCAAAGTAGAAGTACTAATATGCGTGCCTGCATTTCTACGCAAAAAATCCAATTTGTGGAACAAACCAATTGAGGGTACTTCAGGGAATAGCGGATTTTACAAATTGAATTAAGAAGCAATTAACCCTACTCATTATTAAGGTTTATAAGTTGGACAGAGTTCTGAATCCTCTTACCAAGACAAAGTGTAGACAGCACTTTTAAGAGTGACATATCAAGACCAGGAATAAAAGAATGGATACTTGGATGATGAGCCTCTATGCTCAAGGTACATGGCTGCACTAAAAATTGACATATAAAAAAACAGTGTCCTAGCTACTTAAATTTAAAAAGGAATGAAAAGCAATGATTTCAATTTGTCAAAACTTAATTGTAAAAATATGTTTGTTAAATTATGGTGTACATAAAAAAAAAAAAGTAGAAATGTTTTACAGAATGACCATATTGCCACGATGGAAGTTATAGAGCTGCTCTGGTCTTCAAGTTAGATCTACTAAATTTGAATGATTTCTACATAAATCATGTGAAAAGGAGCAGTCCAGGGTCCTCCATATTCCAAAGACCTTGGCGTACAGCTTTTGGGGGACATGATCCCAAGGAACACCATAAATCAAGGTTTAGGTAAAAATAGGGAGTTAATCCTCCTTGAATTATTGCACAGTATTTTCTTAGATCATGCACTACATTACTGCAAGGAATACATTAGTCATTGGTGGGACTTGAAACTGGACTTCAGAAGCTAGTGCCATTTCTATCATTAGCCACAGAAGCAGAAACTCACAAAGGTAATGCACTTGAACTACTTTCCTACATGGCTTTGTAAGGGAGTGTTGGTGCCAAAAATGGATACAGGCTCATGTTCCCTGCTGCATTCTCTACGCCTTTGCCTGTGCCTTATTCCCCTTTGGCTGGGCATGTGCAGCATTATGCAACGAAAATGGGAATTCTGTCCAAGCCCCTGTAAAGGACTAGAGGCTTTGAAAGTCTTTCAAGTGTCCTTTGTGAAGGACTTAGGAAAGGTCTCCTGCCAGAAGCCATGGTGCTGTCCTGCACATTTAACATACATGTGAAAGGTGTCAAGGGCCTCCTTAACACTGTCCCAAAAGGAGTAAAAATCCACAATGGCAGAAAATACCTCCTTGGCAGATGTAGATAAGCAGGCAGCGAACCCGTCCTGAAACCGGGCAGAGAAACTGTCCAACAAGATCTTCCAAAAACAAGGACTCCAATGGTATCTCGCACGCAGGAAAAGTGGAGCGAAAAACAGGGCCAAAAATAAAAGCAAAGGAAAAATAAATGTGACGAAATATAGGGTATCAAATGTATTGGGACATATCAATCTCTTGTCAATCCTTCCTTATATGGACGATATATATAGGAAATGACATCCCAGAAAAATAATGAACCCCATATTGGCTTGGGATCGTCAGGCAATAATCTGTGAAAAAGCCACTATCTTGCAAAGAGCCATACATAAGGATAGCCTCTCTCTTCAGGAGCATGGCATTGTATCGGCATGAAAAGAAAAAATCCACATCTGACATCCCCTTTTCCTTGCAGTCTTCCATGCTCCAGCCCCTGCCCATTATAAATGGTATTCTTCGTAGGCCACGGAGCACCACTCCAGGTGACTGTGACTGCGGACATGCAATGCGGTCTGGGTGGCTACGATGCCCACCTGTGTCCTGAGCACAAAAACCAGAGAAATACAGCTTGACCAATCAGCTAGCATACAAACCAGAGACGTGCTGTTTTCCTCCAAAGGTACACCACCTTGAGTAAGTTTGTTGCACAATGTAACACCCCCTAGGAAAAGAAGAACTTCTTCTTTCCACCATATGTAGCAGTTCTAGTGCACGGAAGCCCAGAAGTAGCAGTGTTTAGACAGCTGCCTAACCAGATTGGACAGACATTCACGTGCTGAGTCTGGTGTATGCACTGTTACTGTAGGAGGTATTGAAGCCTGCATGTGCAGGAAACTGAAAACATGGCCTCTTGGAGCTTCACAGGGCTGGGGAGGGCTCTTGAATAACCAGGCACACCTCTGAGTCTTATTGAGTCAGGCTACTGCTAGGCTGCTTATATGGAATCTATTTCAGGTACCCAGCATGCCTTCACCGTCACTGTGCTCTCCTCAGCTGGGATGCATTACATTTGATGAAGCAACGTCAACACTTCGCATTGCCGCTGCTATACTCTTGCCAGTACTGGCAGTTCTTAGCAGCAAACAAGTAATGATGCAGGACAAATATTTGTCACCAGGTGTGAACAGATATTCCTGCTTATAAAGGAGTATTAAAAATATGATAAACTAGCAGATTTTTATTCATAAAACACCTTATAATACTTATGTTAGAACATAATTGTAAAGGTAATTTGATTAATTTAAGGTTCAACAAACACTTGTGGATATATATGAGTTGTTAAGCTGTAATGACTTAATGTGCTTGGGTTAACCTTTGTAGATACTCTGTGCATTGCATTAAACTCTCGTAATTGAGACTATTTTGATGTAAAACCATTGATATAGAAATATTTAAACTGATTTCATGGAAGATTTAGGAATACCGAAGGGAATATTGCATTGTATATTCTAGACGCAGTATTGGTATTTTAGGATTATTGGTTCAGTAGGATAAAAAAGACAACTCTGCACTGGTATTCAATAATTTGTCAGCAAGTCAGTTACAATTTTATATTTAGAACAAACACTTTCCAGTAAGGCTGAGCCTCCCATAGGTTTATTGGATAATACTTACATGTCTCATAAAGTGGTGCTGCTGTACTTTTCGTGAAAACCACCAGTAGTTCTAGCCAGAGCTGCAGTACCTTCAATGGCACATCTTAAACATGTCTACTGATTTTGCAATTTACATTACCAAGACGTTATTGCTGGAATTAAATATATTTAATGGGAAAACCTCCAAAACCCCTTCCCTGCAGTGTTTTTAAACTTTTCGTGGACCGTGCCAACACTTCTTTGCTTTTGATCAAATCGATACTTATTTGCCATGGTTAGGAATAATTTTAAGCTATGTTACGTTAGATGGTATTTGAATAATGCCTCTATTAATCATGTCTTTCTGATTTCGTGGCTCCCATTGGTCCTTTTCAGCTTCACTTCACTGCATGATCTCCCCTGGTCTTCGTGTGTCTGTGTCTTTCTTTTCATGTCTTTCTAAATTAGTGTATGCCTTCGTCTGTGACTTCCCCTACCTTTGTGATGTAGGTTTTCTCTTGTAATTTTTCCCTCTGTTCCTGACTCCTTTCTAGTCACCCTGTGTTGTTGTATGTCTGTGTCTTCCCCACATTTACCCATTTTCAGTCTTTCTATGTCAACCTTCTCCTGTCTAATGTCTGTGATTTCCTCTGTCTATGATGCTTATGTTCCAATCTTCTGTGTATGAATGCTATCCATTGGCAAAATCAAGTTTTATTATTAGATATATCCTTGTTTTCAATTAAGTGCACACATCTATTGTCTGGGAACAGTGGAACGGTGTGCAGAGAACACTGGTATTGTATTAGAAGCTTCTCAAACAAAAATAGGTGCAAGACCAGTAGTGACTGGATCAGAAAAACCAAAATGTGTCCAGAAATTGGAGAATAGCAGCATAGTTAAGAGGGGAGATAAAGAGGTTTGCTCTGACTGCAAAATGTTTTATCTATGTGCAGAAGCGACATTTAAAACCCAGGGGTCGAGGTGCAAAAGTCAGCAGCACTTTACAGACATGTAGCATTGCATATAAATAAATCGTTTTTTTGTGTAAAATACTAATGATTCTATGCGTCTGAATGCACAGACTTCTTGTAACACCCGGTTTAGGTTTATTCCATTCATAATTGATTTTTTAGACCCTTAAACATTTTCCATTTTCATTTGGGTACAGTATTATGACTAGAGGTTGGCAACATCACAGATTGTGGAGAAATACTGTCTCGATTGAGAAATATAATTTGTTATCAAGCAAAGAAATGTTCTTCAAAAGGTGCTTTAAATAGTGCGTTTGCTGTCCACTTGTGGAACACCTGTCCCTGAATTACACTGACTGTTTCCGCTTAGTAGAAGAAAGTTAAAGAAATACTTTGCTACTGCGTTTTATGGAAAGCGTGTTTTGCGTACTAACTGCTCCTACTGACAACTTCATTTGGAGGAGGCAAATGTCAGCCGTAGACATCAGCTCTCTTCGATCTCCTCTCCCAGCTGCATTCTCGCAGTGCAGGGGTTTGCCTTGAGTAGCTTGCTGCCTTGTGAACGCTTACTGCTGCCAGGGTTGAAGCAGGCCGAGATGTAGCTGGGAGGGTCAGGCTCTCAGGCCTTTGTTATGCTGAACCTGGGAGAGGCCCATTCACACCTGATTCTCAGCCGTGGTCATGACAACGGAGGCTCTCACCCACTACATTAACCTGTGTTTGGGGGGAAGGCTGCCACAGTGTATGGGGCACTGAAGGGGTTCTTATTTTTAAAAGAAAAAAGTCTCTGTGATGGCACACAAAATGTATGTGTTCTTCTCATATTAGGACAATCCTGAAGTACTACATGTTTTAATACATATCCTGCGAGCAAGAAAACGAGGAAGTGTTTATCAAATTGTCCTAGAAATCTACTGCCTGCTCTGTTAAAAAATTAGGGGCAGATTTATGAGGCCCTTGCGCCACGTTTACGCCGCTGGTGCGTCACGCAAGGCGGCGTAAACGTGGCGCATCCCTACGAACGATTTACAACGTGACGCATCTAGGCAGATGCGTCACGTTGTAAAGCCCTGCGCCGCTTGTGGGCGTTCCGGCGCAGGGTGGGCGTTCCGGGGCAGGTGCGCCTCGCAAAACTGGCTGAGTGAAATCTATAAGATTTCACTCAGTCACTTTCAGGCCAATGCTGCGTCAAAAGCCTGCGCCTGCTTGAAGCAGGCGTAGGTCTTGATGAAGCATTGTTAAGATGGGGCACCCCCGAGCCTTGCTGGAGCTGCGTCGCGCTTGCGACGCAACTCCAGCAATGCGCCACCTTTACGACACAGATGCGTCACGCATCTGTGCCGTTTTTGCCCCATGGTGCGCCGCATTATAAATGCGGCGCACCATGGGTTGCGGAGCTGTGGCGCACTGTGGCGCACATAAACTGGCGCATCCCTGGGGATGCGCCAGTTAACATAAATCTGCCCCTAAGTGTTCGCAGGATTATTATTTTAAAATCATTTAGCAACCTAATTTAGTTGTTTCTGTTATTCTGCTGTGGGAAGTTGAGAATGTGAGCAACTGCAAATTACGTACGCCCTAACAGGATATTTGCATAACCACAAACCTTTGGACATTGTGAAGGCAGAGACATGTGGGCCGTAGAAATAACTGCTCACCCTAATACTCCAGGGCAGAAAAGAAAACGTTTTCTTTGTTGCAGGGTGCAATGAACACCTATTTGCAGTAAGTGGAAGGGGGAGTGCTGTGGTAAAGGAACAAGACAATTATTTTGTAATGTATTTTCAATGTGCGAAAAAAGCGTGATATTGCATTTTTAATAAAGTACATTTCCCCTTGTGCTTTACAGTATGACCACTCGGTGGTGGAACGTACACCTAACAGCCAATAGCTGATGTGATTGACTAAGTTGCACAGCAGTGGCTGAAGAGGGCTTACCCAAAGTACACTCAGTGCACAAAACCGGGACTTTCCCTAGAAACAGAACAAAAACCACGCTTTTGTCCTGACTGCATCTCTGGTCTTCCCCCACATGTTAATTCTTCTGTCGGAATATGAAAATGTATGAAACTTTCCCCTATAATACATCTGTTCGAGATTTGGGTGGGGTAGAAGTGCTTTGTGCACAAAAAGAATACAAATCTACACCTATTTAAATGCAGTAAAAACCCAGACAAGGGGAGGCATCTATAGCAAAAAAACTGCTTTAATGATACAAGACTGTACTAAATAGAGGCTGCTTGAAAATAAGCTTCAATGCTCTCGGAGTATAGAAAAATATAGACAGGGCAGGCATTATTTTGATTAGCAGGTGTTTTTTCGTGCATTTTGCTGCACTGTTTTTTTTACTGTGCCCCCTCTCTTCTGTAGATAGTGTAAGTCATACATTCCTGAATACTGAATGGGAAGAGGGTGGTTAAGGTCAGAGTCAGAACACATTAGGCATTAGATTACAGTTCAAGAATGGCAGGTTTCACATATGATGATGCATTGGTTGCTCTAGTTGTGCACTTAGGGGGCAGGCAATTTCTGGAATGTTATCAGGTTTATCAAGCCACCATGGTAGTAAATATACACCAGTAAAGTCATCTTCCGAGAGCACTAATGTGGAATTGACCATCTGTAGGTGAGGTGCAAGTTGGCTCAGTGAGTTAAACAGTTTACTGACATCTATGATCTACAGGTCACATGTTTGAATCTCTGCAAGAGCAACGTTAACATCCATCCTTACAATGTTGGTAAGGTTTCCATTTAAGCCAAGCTCATAATATTTCAGTTGGAACAACATTATCTCAGAGTCTTTAATAAATATATATGTAAAAATAATTTTTTAAATAACAAAATGTTATTACATTTGTGTATTACACAGCTACATCCACATACAAGGACAATACTGAATTTACTTTCCACTGGGTCTGATCCAGGGGCACCAGCACTTCCCCAACCACAATATAGCATTAGAAAAGCAGTCTGTTATGAGCAAACCATTTTCCCCATTTATTTTCATGCTTTTGAGGGCAACCACAGTGCTTTTTGATGGGTCACTCTTGGCGCCACACCAGTCGACGCCCCTCTGCTACACCTCCAGGTGCCTCTGGCAGTGGGCTATATCTCTTTTCGCCACCAGATATACCACCCCAATGAATCTCCTCTCAGCCCGGGAATCACCGATTCCCTCCAATAATTCCAGTAATACCTTTCAGGGGCCCAGTTCAATGTTATGCTGCAGGACCACAGAAATTTCCAGTGTCACTCCCTCACATGAGGGCTTGAGGCATGGACAGGACTATGTCTTGTGAAGGAAGTCTGCTTTTGGGGCTTGACAGCATGTACGACTGGCCTGCTTCTCCCAGCCATCTGCTGCATGCAAGACATATGCATCATAATTGTCACACATGCTAAACTTTCCATGTGGAAGTGGGCAAAGTAAAAAAATGAACTGTTTCCCTTTGAACGCCATAAACATTGTGCAAAAATATTTTGCAGTGAAATTAGAGGATGAGTCTTTAATGTAGCATCAAATATGTAAAATGACTTCATTTTAAAAGTTTTCAAATTCCCACTACTAAAATGTAAATATAAATGTGAACAGTAATTCCCTGAACTACAAAAACATAAGGACAGAAGTTATGTTGTAAAATATTTGACAGATATGTTTCAGTTCCAGTAAATGATTAAACTGCAATCACTAATTGCTTTATCATGTGAAACAATACATCTAAAATGTACTGTTAATGCAAGAAACTAGATGAAATTGGTTAGTAAAATAATTTAAAAACAGCTGAAAAAAACATTCTTAAATGCAGAAAATGAGAAGTCATGGCCTTTATTTCAATTGTACAGTCTTTTAATAAACCGAAAAGTGGTTGTTTTCAGCAAAATGTAACCTTTAAAATGATTCTTCTTTCTGCTGATAGAGAAAGTGTGTTTAATATGCTAAGTGTGTTTGAGGCTGCAGTACCACCTCCTGTCTACAGGGGCAGAGCGAGCAAAAAAATAAACACACATGGTGAAACACAGGTCCCCACAAGGCAGTTTTTTAAAAAGTTGTAAAAATTGGCACAGATGTTTTTGAAGTCATTTCCAATCATTTAGTAAACATTACCTTGTGGGGACTTGGGTTCAGGTCCCCACAGTGCAATCAAGTCCCCACAGCGTGAGTGTGTTATCATACCCAAGTCCCCACAAGGATAGTAACACAAACCCAGACCCACACACACACACACACACACAGACCCACACACACACACACACACACCCACACACACAGACCCACACACACACAGACCCACACACACACACACACACAGACCCACACACACAGACCCACGCACACACACAGACCCACGCACACCAGGGAATTTTGTCAGGAGAAGAGGCGTCACACCAACAAAGTGTGAGATCAGGTGGGGGTGGATGGGGGCGTGGGTGTGTTGCAGTGCGGTCGATAAAGGAGAGAGCGGGTGGGGGGATTCGAGAGGCAGCCGGTGGGCGGGGGCTTGCTGGGGCCGTGAGTTCGGAAGGGCAGCTCAAGGAGGTGGGGGTCGTGGTGCTTGAGGAAGCATGGAATAAGTAGAAGGATGAGATGCGTGCACAATGGAGAAGTCAGGGGCAATGAGGCAGCAAATGGTAAGGAGTGGGGGGCATTCACCCCAAGCAAAGGATGGCATACCAAGGCAAAATACCGTTAAGGAAAGCCCCCTCCCTGCGCAGCTCCCAGCAGGCAAAATAAGGCGTGGGAGCGATCCAAGGCTGCAGCAACAGAGAGGGCGGGGGCCCCCGGAGAGAAAGTGCCAAAGTCCGCACCACAAATTATGTGGAACTATCGTAGCTTTTATTCAATAGCTTGACTCTGAATCCCTGCGGGCATATATCAGAAGTGTGGGATGTCGTGGCTGGAGTTAGGGGTCAGGGTAGAGTCAATGCAGACGTATGCACTGCGCTCTTACCCCGATGGGCTGATCAAAGCTGGCAGAGTCCTTCTCACCCAGAAAGCGGTAGTTGAGGTATGGGGGCACCTTGAGCACCCGCAGGCAGTCGAAGGGTTGCTCGGGCGTGGCATAGCATGGGGGCTGCGGGCTAGGCCTTTCTCCACGGTGGTGTGGCGGCGGGGTGGTGAGAAGACCCGGGCTGCCGCCTCCTCCGCCCGGCAGGAGCCATCCGCCGTCCTCACTGTGGTTCTGCCCCACGCAGATCTGCTCTGCCCCATGTCGAGGAAAGTTCTCGCAGCGCAGGCGCTCGGGCCATATGTGCAGTTAGATGCAGCACCATTCCTCTCCTGCAATACTCATCACTTCCATGCAACACTGCACGCTGAGAACTGATAGGTAAAAACAGGCATGCAGAGGATGCCTGAATCAACTGAGACAGCATGGCCGTTAATACGCATGAGCAGCAGATGATGCCTTTCAGGTAGACCCGTGGGTTAATGTCCCTACTGCGGGGATCTGTAGGCAACTTGAAGAGAATCCTCTAATTTGAAAAACCTGAGACACAAAATGCTACGGGTCCAAAAATTTCCTAAATGGATCCCCTATACACTGGTACAAATGGCAAAGAAAGTGAAACTGTGTATGGAACTGAAGACAATGCACAATGTAGAATAAAAATATGTCAGAAACAAAAGCAAACTCTTAAGTTTACAGCTTATTTGTGTTATACTAGTCGTTAAATGCCCTGTTATCTGTAGCTCTAATAACAAAGGAGAGGGCATTTAATAACTAGTACGGCCGAAGGTAAAATGACTCCAATGCTATAAGAACATTCCACATACTGAGGCAAGACGTAAATTAAACAATGTGCTAATCATTCCTAGCGCGGAATAAAGGTCAAACAAAGAACTATATTTTTTCGGGTTTAATTTCTGGAGAGGTTCAATCAAGGGCAAATTGAATGTCCACTATTCACCGTGAGCTCTTGACCTCAAGGGAGTGAAGTGTGAGGACGCAGGGGTACCTGAAAAAGGCTAAAATATCAGGTCTCTTAAGACAAAGGCTACCGTCTAATCTCACATGATGGATACTATGTGCCTGCCTGGAAAACTAGTACAAAGTATCTGGCTCCTCACCCGACAGCCACTTTGCTCCACTGCTTGGTGGGGGCAACAATGGCAGCCTCCCTTGTCGACACGAGGCTGTACTCCACGGAGGCCGTGCCCCGCAGGTAGTTCAAGACCGAGCTTGGCAAGTCTGCGTCAAAATTATAGAAGTAGCCCACTGCCAGCGCCATCACTGCCACGTAGGTCGCCTTCGTCCACATGTCTTTAGACACTAAAGTAAGCCGCACAAGGGCATGTGGGCTTGGAGTAAAGAGGGCAGGGTGAATATTCTGACGGGTGGAGAGAAAGTGACTGGGAAAAGCTTCAGTGACTCGTATGGATGCAAGAGGCTGGAGATAAAGAGATAGAATTCGAGAGGAAAGAGGCCTCAATGTTTTTTAAAAAATGACAAAGAAAGCAAACATTGAGGGGGAGGTGGTGAAGCCCAGGACTGAAAGGATCAGATGGGGCGAGAGATAGGAAGGGACGAGTAGTATCGTGACGAGAGAAGTAGTCAACTGGGGGCCAGGAAACAGGTTGAGAGTGAAGGGTTCCGGAGAGGGGATAGAACGGGTTGAGTGGGAAATGAATGAGGATGGAAAGGGAAAGGTAACAGAAGGAAAACTAACAATGGTGCATGCGGGATGCGCTAGATAGAAGAATATGGGTAACAGGACAGATAAGAGGACAGCATCAAAGGAAGAAGCAGATCAGAATGAGAATGATGGGGCTGAGTGAGCTGGCCCGCAGGAATTTCGTCGACCCCGGGCTCTGGGTAGCACCGGAGTGAAAGAATACATTGACAGCAAGACACATTTCGACCAATCAGCAGGATGAAAGAGTTTCAAAGGAGGACGGGCGGCGCCTCAGAACGAGGCTAGAGACCGATTCAGGAAGAAGGGAAGTTTCGTACGCATCCAAATATAGTGATTGGGAGAATAAAATCCTTGCATGAGGCTTGAAATGCAGAAGCATATGCCTCTTGCCCATGCAAACATGGTGGCCAACTTTGGATGGAATTGTTAAACATCTCTTCTTTTCCGTTCGTTGCAAAGGGGCTCGTAGATAAATTGAAACGGGTTATTCCCATTTTGTTGCAACCTTGTACAAAAATTAACATTCAACCTGAATGTACTGCTAATTTAAAGTAAAATGTGTGCGATATTTTGACATCACACCAAGTTTGTATTCTAATAATTGTATAAGTTTATATTCTTATAATTGTATGGTGAGTAACAACGAACTTTTCATTTAAAGAAGTCTGGCATTTGGATGAGTCTTTTTATAACAAACCCATTCGGCGTGCCTAGCAACGACGTACATTACGTGAAAGGCACTTCAAGCGGCCCTCAGTCTGAACAGGTCCTCTGACTACCGCCTGTGTAGCTTTATGGTTGCTATCTCCTTCCGTTTTATTTTTCTGGCGTGTTAGGTCTGTCAAGTGTGAGCGCACCCAGTGCAGTCTAAGAGCATCCGATTGTGACCGAGGAACTCGACTCTGAGCAGTAAGCTCTCAGCGGCAGGCAAGGAGCACATGGTCCGGGACAGGGAGAGCCACGAGGAGGAGAGAGGTGAGAAGAAGGATGGGGGAAGAGGAGGGGAATGAAGGGGGAGACGGCGGAAACGTCGTGGCTCCGGTGGTGAGTTCTGTGCGCAATTTCTAGATGCGCGTGTTTGTACTTTCCTTTCAGAAACAGAGCGCGCACCGTCATGAGTCCGGGCCCGCCCTCCCGTGTCGTCAACTTCAGTACAAACCCAGCACCTGCACAGGGGAACACTGCATAGGAGAGCACGTACAGCAAGTCCTCGCAGATTTATGCTGTCGGCTACGCGTATTTCCAAAATAAATAATTGGGCCTCAGCGCTGCAATTATATTCCCACGCAGGCCAGCTTGAGAGGCGTGTATGTGGGAGCAGTCTAAAGACGCACGCTGGTTCCTGCCGACATCCAAGCCTTAGTCAGCAGTATGTCTTAAACAATGGCTACCCCGGACAGAGCATGTGACACTCTGCCATCAGCTCTGATACAAGCAATCGCCATGCTCTGTAAGCCCCGTCCTTTTCGGATTGAGGGGCGTGTTTTCCGAGGAGAGAAAGAAACAAAAAAAAACACGCCCCTCAATCCGAAAAGGATGGGGCTTACAGCGAGACAATGATGTCACAGAGACCTCTTCTCCAATGGCTGGCCGCCGTTTAGGAGGACAGCCAATGGAGAAGAGGGGCGGGGTTTACCCTCGCTACTCTGAGACATGCAGTCTCGAAGCGAGACTGCGCATGCGCGCAGCCTACGCTAGTCCCGACCTAAAAAGCAAGCACTACAGTGCAGCTTACAGGACTTAAAGTAAATTTTACCATTACTCACACTGCTTTATCAGTAAAGCATTCCTCGTGTTCATTGTCAGGACTAGCCCCAGATGAAAGCATTGGCAGTGTTATTTTGGACCATCAACTATGTCTCAAAACCTGCAGATTGGTGTAGGATGGCCAACCACACAGAAACAGACCTACATTTTAACTTCTGAAACTACGGGAATGAAAAGTGGGAGTCCTTGAAACCAATCCTAGGAGAAATTCCAAAGAAAAATAACGTGTTTTGTCAACTTAGTTTTTAATCAAAGGCTGCTTTCATACTTCGCACAGGGGATTTGCAACTTGATTCACGTAATGATTCATGTATCAAAGGTCCGATGCTTGGGATTTTAAAGGTAACACTTTAATCCATTGTAAGTTAGTAGAAGGGATTCAGTGCAGGAACTGTTTGATTGGCCCTTTTAAGACCCACGACTAGAATAACTACTTGCTAAATTGGCCCTAAAGTAACTATTCCTAAAGGTACCAAACCCTATGTGTATACTGTTACAGTAGCTACTAGCAAAGAATATCTCAGCACATATTGGCTCCACTTCATAACTCAATGAAAACACTGCACAACAGACCTACATATAAACAAACAGTTGCCATTAATCTAAATCCTACTGAGAAAGCCTATAAAACAATTTCTCAAATCAGATACAGAATGTTTATGTTTTCAGACCATTTCTTTTCTTTCTTTAGTACAAGGCACTCATACCAGGGAGTCAATCAATCAATGTCATCTTTATTCGGTCCAAAAAATATCGAAGCATAATGCAACAGATATAAAAGATAAGACGATATCATAAAACAGAATTCCAAACACATGCAGATCAACCCGCAATTGTAAAAAGTCAGTCCTTTCCATATGCCTGTTTGACAATCAATTACAAATCCTTCCATGCTCACCCGAACCAATAGCTATTTCATAAAAATTCATATGGATCATCATAAAATTCATAAAGCAGACTTCCTAGCATAAATGACACTCCACAAAAAAGATGACATGCTTTAGCAAATGTTGGTTGTTGATAGGGACTAGAGGAATAATTAAGCTGGACAACATTGATAAAAATCGAGGTGTTTTTAGATAACTCAATATAGAATGCTTCCTCCATTTTTTATAAAAATTTACAAAAAAGAACAATGTGCATTGTTGTCTGTGTAGAAGCATTATTGCATGGACAATTGGATAAGGTCGAGGGCCAATCATTTAGTTCAGGGAAAGTAACCATGCAATGAAAAATGTCCATTCCAAAACGTGTTAAAACATATCTATGCTTTTGGTGTGGGACCGGTCTAATATATAATTGGATGTCGTAACTAGTTAAAAATAACTAATTCCTTTGAACTGAGGATTTTACGAGTTCTTCTGACATCCTGTTATTCTCCAGGAGTACTAAGCAGATCCTTTTTGGGTCTTTCCTATTCAGTTTCACTAGACATTCAGGGTTATTGAAATATTCTGAACGACCCAGGCCCTTACAGAAGCTCTCTACATTTTTTAACCAGGTAATTTGTGCATAATGAGTAGAGTTTAGGCAGTCCCTAATAATAAGTTGATTTTATAACAGTGTACTCAGGATTTCCACACTTTATGCCACAACAGTATGGGTTGAATCTTCATGAAATCTGTAAGAAACAGTAGTCCCAACTCTGCATGACAGACAAAAGATGATGCGGATTTAGGAGTAGAGAGAAGGTTCCTTAAAAATTAATTTTCCACTAGTTGAATCGGCTTGCAGTTTACATGTCCCCAAATGCCTGCCCCATAGATTGCTTTGATGACACACCGGGCCTTATAGATGGTCAGCATTTCCTTAGGGGGGGTTAGTACCCAATCTCAGAGCAAATTTACGTAATGCCCTACAGGCACTTCTAAAAAGTAACGACCTTGTTTTGATAGCTTGATTCCAGGAACTGCCTTTGTCAAATAACACACCAAGATATGAGAAGGTATTGTGTGTTCAATATCGGTGTCCCTAATTCTCATTACTCGTGAGCTGGCCTTTTTCCTCCCACACTTCATTACAAAAGTTTTAGCCTGATTTACATGAAGGTCTAGATCCTGCATGTAATTAACAAAGGCGTTAAGTACCAGCTGCATTGAGTATGGGGTGTGCAGCATCAGTACCAAGTTGTCAGCATAGAGAAGGGTAGGCACAAGGCGGTGTCCCACCTGTGCCAGGTCCTTCGGTTGCAGGACCAGGGCAGTGCCCACGTTATTTATGTAAAGTGAGAACAAAAAAGGTGCAAGGACACTGCCCTGCCTCACCCCTCTGCCTATGCTGAACGGCTGAGTGCATTCACCATGGGTTCCATGTCTAATCCTTGCTTTGGCTCCTGAATAGAGATCCCTTAGGAAGGAAATTATCTGGGAGTCCACTCCCATCTCGCCCATTATTGCCCTGAGCTTAGAGTGGTTAACACAATCAAAGGCAGATGAAAGGTAGACAAATCCCAAATACAAATTAGTGCATTTGGTTTTCCTGTACTTCCCTATGAGAATAGACAGATTAGGACTCAGCTCAATCGTCCCACACTAGTACGAAACCCATATTGTAAATCAGTTAGCACACCTTTACTAACAGCCCAATCTTGTAATCTTTTTAAAATTATTCTGCCAACTATTTTTACTAGGGAGTCAAGCAGCAAGATTAGCATGTAGCAGGCAGGGTTGTGTCTGTTTTTATAAAGGGGGACTATTATAGAACCCCCCCCCCCCCCAGTAGGGAGAAATGCTGACATACAGCAGGCTTTTAAAACAATAGTTAAGATGGGGCCCCACAGTGGTATATTTGCTTTGTACAGATCCACCGGGATGGAATCATGGCCAGGTGCTTTTCCCCCTTTACTAGAAATTATTCCCTCAATCACCTCATCTAGAGTAAAAGGGGCAATATTTGATGACTGGTAAGAGTCCATAATACCATCATTGGTAGTAGGTGGATCAAGGGGGGTCTGTGCGGTATAAATAGTAGAAGTGCTCGATCCAATTGTCCTCAGGGATTGCAACCACAGTGCCAGAACCGGCATCTTCACATAATGGAGTAGAATTTACTAACCTCCAGAAGGTGTTCTTGTCATTCAGTCTGCTTGCCTTACACAATGCATCCCAGGCCTCATCTCTTAACATTGTTTTTTGATTTTTCAAAGCCTGGCTAAAAGCAGATCTACACTGCTTACCCTCGTGTATGTCCCTAGGATTTCTACGGAGTGCCTCTAAGTTTTTTGTTTGCATTTGTACAGTGTGAGTCAAAACAACCATTATTAATCTTCTTCATTTTTATTGTCGACTGCAAGTTGTCTTTCACCTTCTTGCTCATCTCTAGGAAATAATTATTTATGTCTACTGGCTTTGCACTGTCATCCAGACAAGTCTTAAAGTCTTTCCACGCTTCTCTTATTAATATACCGAGGAAGTCCTCTGGAATAATCTTGTCCCAACGCAGTGAAAAGCCATTAGTTGTGGCAAGCTCTAAGTCTCCGCAGGAAATCGTCACAGGGACTTTGTTATCTTTAATAAATACAGACTTTGCTATTTCAACCGATTGGGGGATAATGGTCGCTTGGTGGAATGGAGTGAGTTTTAAAATGAAAAACTTCAGGGATCAAATTATTTGAACTTAAAACATCAATAATACTAGGATTGCTACAGCCATTAAAAGTACATTTAAAAGGTTCATATGGTACTGATATTTCATTACAGAAAGCTAGATCTAATGTATAAATTAATTAATTTATCTTATCACCATAACTATTGTGTGGGAAGTGAGTTTTACTTGAACCATCTAAACTGTTCATGCTCGAGTGACATGCGAATTGTTGACCCACCCACTGACACAGGGGGGTATGGGAGCTCCAGCTATGAAACTGGATGCATTATGCGTACAAGCACAATTTCTACATTATTGGGTTTACCAGACTCCATTTCAGCCGCATGTGGCAGTGGAAACGGACATAGTAGCATCAACTCAATTATCAGTGGCAATATATCAGCCATACAGAGGCCTAGAGAAGACAGACACAACAGAAACACTGTGCAGGGCCTGGGATGGACTACGGAAGCAAGCTGGGTCCCGGGTGCTATATGCTCCTTCAATCCACTTAGCTAATAATCCTATGTTACCGAGCGTTATGGATGGGATAAGTAGGTCAATAGCACAAAAACTGTCACTACACACGTTTGCAGACCTATACCCTGATAATACTTTCAGGGAGCCCCCGGCGGACGTTGAGGGACGATGAGTGCCTTTTTCCGAATTGTTTCTTTATCATAAACTACGGGCTGCCTGTAGAGAATTACATGATGACTTTCCAGTCCCCCCACCCCCACTCGCTGCCCTAGAAATTCTGCTGAGTTCACCGTCACCACGCATACTTCTTACACGCCTTTAAACCTGCATGCAAAACACTGCACGGGTGACACAATCCAGGGCCCTACAGGGGTGGAATGATGAACTCCCCATCCCATTAACAGAGGATCAATGGTTATATTGCTGCAGCCAACTAACAAAACTATCCCCAAACTATAGGCTCCGTTGGATTCATTTAAAATGTCTCCATAGGTACTATAGAACACCGATTGGACTTCACTATATGGGACTCGAGAGGGCGAGAGCTGCAGGGGGTGTGGGTTGGCCCCGGCCTCCTTCCTGCACATAGCTTGGGAATGCTCGACTCTGGCCCGCAGTCTTTACAACCATAGATCAGATTCTTGGGGTATCCTTGCCACCATCCCCCTTGCTTGGGCTTTTAGGATATGTTAAAGACACCCATATTAAGCAACATAAACTACATGCACTACTCTTATTGTTTGCAAAGCACCAGATTGCCGTACACTGGGGAAGGGTGCCCTCAATTAAAAAATGGATGAAGGATGTCACATAAGGTCACACCCAGCTAAGCACCTTTTGGGAATTACTGCCTGTTACTTCAAGGCCATGCGACATTTGGCAACCCTTTATTGTGTGGGCCCGGGAGCGGGGAGATGTGGATGATGCCCCATTGGAAACTAATGCTCCCAATGGCGAAGGGATCAGTCCTGCTGTGTAGACCTAGGTTTGTAGACTTGGGTAATATAAGTGTAACCTTAATGTATATGGCTGTTTTGACTCGCTGTAACCGGAGCTGTTCTAATGTGAAGATATCTAGGGTGCGCATAACATCACATTTGTAACATGGATTGTATGCGGCACATCGATCAGACTTATGCTCATCTGGTATAATGGTCTGTTGTATTATGTTAGTGTGTTTTTTTGAAAAATGCCAATAAATAAAATAAAAATAAAAAATAAATTAAAAAAAGATCTTCAGTCTTAAGCCTCATGCTATGAGGTTTTCATTATAAATAAGAGGTTAGAGATAATTAAGTTGGCTACCTCTGTGCTTACCTAGGATATATAGGCTTAAAAGCATATTTTAGGTGTATGGTTTAGGATGCCCAAAATGGTATGGATGAAGGCCTGTCACTGTGCTTAAAAAACACTTTGCGTTATCAGAGAATGAGCTATAATAGCAGCCGTCATTGGGATCAGTTTGAGAGAAAGCACTTCCTTGTGAAAAGAGGTAACAAAAGAGGAAGGTGTGGTCTTGGGTAGCAAGCAGTCAACATGCCCCACTGCTTGGCTCAGTCTGGGTGCAGATGGGTAGCCTTTGGTAATACTTAGTTACAGCTGCAAAGGTGAGTTCCCTAAGAAAGCCTCACCAAGTCAGTATCAGGAGGAGACAGACCAATTCAGCAGAAACCAATGTTACTTCTTGAAGTGTCCTTGAAATTTTCCAGTCACTTTGTGAGCAAGTAGGAGTATTCAACAACGCCTTATAAATATATTGTCCTTTGAATTTACTTTATTGCCTTGATTATTGTAAGCATTCTTAAAGTGTAATTGGCAAACTCTTGGGAAAAGCTTCAGTTTCTAACAGAATGAAATTGAATAAGTACCTTTATCTTTTCCTTCATGACTTCATTCTCTCCCTCCTTTTTTTGGATATGACTTTGAAGATGAAATTGAGTTACTTCTAAGGACTCTGCCAGTCGATTTGCACTTGTGATTCGATCCTACAAATTGTACACCAAAAAAATGGTTATCACCTACTACATGCATACCATGAAAGTAACTGATTTACAAAGTTACTAATGCACCAATTGGTTTCACTTCTTTTCAGTGACCAGATTCATGACAATTTTAAACATAGGTATGTTACCAATATCTTAAAATATTCAAAGTCTAAGCAATGGGTTTTTATAAAATAATATTTTAATTAGAACATTAAAAATCTATGAAAATAACTTTTTTTTATTCCAAAATTGATAATCTATGTGTCTGTATTCCACTGCCATAACCATGGAAGCAGTGAATCTAGTAAATTGTAGTTAGGTGTTCTTTTTTAACTAAAAGACAATAGTACCCTTGTGGCAATATTTTGCAACTTATTATGAAATTGGTCACAATAAAAAGGTGTATTACAGCAAATGATCAACTACTTAAAAACTATAATAATACATTATGTAAAGTATTTTCAGAGATTATGCAGATCATATATTTTAAGTGATGCAAAAAATGGGTTTTGATGAAATAATAGGGCAGGCCATAACACAACCTGTATTTGTAGAACGCACATTCACCCAAAGGAGTATCTTGTTGCTGAATAACAGATTTTATCATTGCCCAAATCAATGGTACTTAATTTATTGACTTCAGAAGTATGAAAGGCTGAGTGGACCAACCGGGATTGAACCAGGGACTTATGAGGTCAAACACGTGCCCCTCATTGGACGCATTAGTGCACTAAGCCACTACACCCGACAAAAAGAACACCATGTATTCAGTAGCATTGTTAGTAAAAGTATTCTGTTAAAATATAGAATAATACCAGAAATTTGTTTTTGCTAAAAACCAATAAATGTATATTTTCAGTTGTTGGAATGCCCAAGAAGTTGGATTAAAAAATATTTAGAAGGTTAATTAAACCCCATCCTGAACATGCATATACATGCAACAACTGCGCTCTTCCGTGCTGTCAATACAGATGATAAATGGCAATTTCCCGTGCAGACCCTGAACGTGTATACACTAGTAACCTTAATCTAATATGAAATAATACGAAGTCTGTGACTGCATCTTTCTGTTTTGATGCACCAAGAATAATTCTTAGAGTGTTCACTTTCATTACAAACCTTGGTGTCTCTCAGCTAGCCCCAGTAGATTGGTGTGCGCCATTCAAACAATGTATATATCCATTTGGATATTAGCGCTGCAATGTAGATTTCCTTACATATTTGCTCAACAAAGGCAGCACATCCAATAACCAAACTGCAGGAGAGGGTGGTAACTGCTCAGTTGGGACTCAGTTATCAATATAACGGACTTCCCTTTAGAACCTCAGTGTGCAAGAACCTTTCGTCACCCCTGCCATCTCAATATCTCACAGAATTATAGGAATATCACATAGTTCATTGGGGGTTTAATATAAGGAATGCAAAACCTTCAACTGTAATAGTTTAGCCCCTCCTTATTGAGTGCTGCACTGGACTGTTACTAATTAGAACTAGCAGCCCAATCAGCTCTCCTATGGCACGGGCAAACATACTTAACACCCCTTTAAGACTAAGGGCCAGGTTTAGGTCTCAGCAGACAGATCTTTAGATCTCACAATAGAGACAGATATCCTGTCTGCTGAAATATAAGAAAACAAGTTACTTACCTGTAACTTTGGTTCCCCGGCATTGGTAACTTTCATAGATTCCCATGTTTTTGTATCATTCCCCATCGTCGGAATGGGAGTCTGACTCCCATTCCGACGACGGTGAATGATACAAAAGCATGGGAATCTATGAAAGTTCCAATCACATGGTGAGCAAGTAGGAGTATTTAACAACGCCTTATAAATATATTGCCCTTTTAATTTACTTTATTGCCTTGATTACTGTAAGCCTTCTTAAAGTGTAATTGGCAAACTCTTGGGAAAAGCTTCAGTTTCTAACAGAATGAAATTGAATAAGTACCTTTATCTTTTCATTCATGACTTCATTCTCTGCCTCCTTTTTTTGGATATGACTTTGGAGATGAAATTGAGTTACTTCTAAGGACTCTGCCAGTCGATTTGCACTTGTGATTCGATCCTACAATTTTCACCGCAAAAGCTGCTTATTCCCCTGTCTTTACATTTAGTCTCCCCCTTAACCCATGCTTTGACATATACAGCCCCTTAGCAAACATGAATATTAGGCACTCGATACACAAAGTACTAAAGCTCGCAAAATCAGTTGCAATACACAAAGCAGTGCAAACTTGGCAAAGCTACTAAAACACAACATTAAGGACTGCTTGCACTAAAAATACTTTTGTGAAAAGTCCATTTTATTTTTTTGCCCTCAATGCCACATCAGAGTGTGGCTCTCGCAGCCCATCAAGGTGATCTATTAAAACAGTTCGACTTTTCTTCTTTAAAGAAAAATGATGCCATAACGTATTTCCTGTACTCATAGTTTGTATTTTTAATTTTCCCATAAAGCCTGATTTTGGGTTACCAATTGGATATTCCCAGAAAGATCTATTATTTTATAGCGGCACAACGTCAAGAAGGATGTTTTTCTGCCAACAAAGCGAATTAAGACAAAACGCTGAATATTCCCTCATCTACCTTCACACTTCCATAGTGTCTCCACTGTATGCAGAGAATGCTGTACAGGAACTATCCAATTCAGGAAACTACATACCAATGGCATTGGGAATATGGAGATTCTATTCTTGCAGAAATATATTTTAGCGTGTTAGTTCCCTAAACTGGTGTGTTCATTTGTGATGTGATGTGATGTCTCTGTGTGATCACTGTCCGTCATATCTGGAAATCTGGGCGAGAGGTGTCAACAGCAAGAGTGGTCCTTCACCTGTCGCACTTCCTTCCTGTGCATTCATGGACAGTTTTTGTGTTGTGCAGCATGTCAGGTGCTAAAGAAATCTGCTCTCATATTCAAATTCACATCATGCAATCTTGTCTTTTCTTCCTTTCACTGCTCTTCCAAGAGCACTGCACTGTTTGCCTCCCTGTGGACTTTGTTGAATCATTTTAAGGCCCCAAGTCACTCTTTCATTTTCTGTGCAGTTTGCAGAGTTCTAGTGAGTTGAGGTCATTAGCAAACATGATGGTACGCACAGCTTTCTGCAAAAGTTTGGGATTCACAGTTTGTAACCACATGACTTTAAAAAGTTTCGCCGTTTGCTCCTTTCAGTCAGTCAGTCAAATAGACTTATTTCGATAACAAGTATCATAAAAGCATCATCATTCTTACAATCCAACAATAAAATATACAAGTTATCACAAAAACATTAATAAGAGGTAAGTATGTAAATACCATCTAGGAAAAGCAAATTAGCATTTTTTCATATCGTTATTGATTATGAGCAACAACGGGCTAATACCAAATTCAAGATGGAAAATTTGTTCATACTTCCAATACATAGTAAAATGCGCTCCTTTCATACATTCAGCCCCCAATTACTTAAACCCATACGGCCTAAGAACCTTTTTAAATCTTGAGTTACACTGAAATAACACATTTAATAAATGGCAACAGGGTAAATTTTTTGATAGTTTCTTCAAATAAAGTGGTGATCAAAGTTTTACCTAGGGCTTATATTTTTTTGGCTAAGGGCCGAAATATGCTGTTTACATCGTCCTGTTTTTCATTTAAGTCAGCTTAGCAAAAAGATAATTTTTTTCTGCAAATTAATATTACAAGCAGTATCAGAACGCGAAATAATAAAAACCAAAATGCCCAACAGGTAAGAAAGGGGCAAACATCATAACAGTATCCATTCCAATTTTAGGTGTAGTTAATTCAGTATGTTCTACTGTGAACAACTACGCACAGAATTAAACGTAAGCGTTTTACACTCCAAGTCAACAAAATATTTTTAAACAAATAGATTACTGAAAATGGTAGCACAGAAGGTCCCGTTTCATAGCAAAATCTCAACATAATGTTTTAGGTGAGCAAGCTACAATGTACCTTTTCTTTTTGGAGAATAAGTAAAACCTCTTGAATTTTGTTCTCCTGTTCCTTCAATGCATTCTTTAGTTTCTAAATGTAAATAATGGAAATATTACAGAAAGAAATGTGGCATTGCACTATTATTACAACACAAGGTTTAATTAGGGTTAAGGAAAACCTATTACATTTGCACAAAGAAGCATTTTAGATATAACAAATATGCAAAATAACAGAACATTATTAGGACAATGATATGAATGGCAAACGCAAACACAATAGCGTAATATTCAACAGCATTTCAGCTACCAGACATTTGGAGCATACCTTTAAAAAGACACTATTCTAATTTTTGTAGGGCCATATTGTGCACATAAAGTGAAAAAGATAAAATACCAAGTAGGTTTTTAGAACAAACAACTGGATAGTGCAATATATTTTGAAAACATTTTATTCTATTTTTCATTAATCCCGCTGTCAAAAAATTGTTTTGGTTTGAGTTTACAGCAGTGTTGCACGGATGAATTTTGGTGCTCAGCTAACATGTGTTTCACCCAATATGGTGCGCAGGACTGGGCTTTCTCAAGGCTGGAACATTCACCGAGAACTAAAAGTCACAACAACATAGGATCAAGAAAGAAGTTAAAGGACAAAAAGGTTTAGACCTACATGTGTTAAACAGCGCATTGCTGCAAACATGAAACAGGATTGGTTATAGGTCTCTTCTTCATAGACACAGTAAAGAGTAAAACAAGTCTTTTAACACTGCAGGTCTATTCTAAAGCCATACTGAAGAGAGAGTTTAGAATCATGTGCAATGGACTTCGAGACAAATCTGTTAATAGAAATAATGTTTGGCTGTAGGAAGACAGTTTGAGCAGGATATTTACTAGGAGGGTGTTGCACAATATAATTGGAATATTTACCTATAGGTTAGGGTCAGTTACTGTGCTGTAAAGTGACCAATACATTGTAAGAGTGGATCCCATGGTACTGTTGAGAGAAAGTGGGAATACCAAATGACAAATGAGCTCAACAGTTAGTAGCGCGAGATGTAAAATGCAGGCTGGTATTACAATAATTGTGGCCTCATAAAGAGGCAGCGGATGCATTCAGTTTTAGTTAACAAGCCGGTAAGCATTAGGGGTTTATGGTGTATCAGGAGATACTAGTACCGGGCTGGGGCAAGAGCAAATGTAAAGCAAGCTTACCGGTTTTGTCTCCTAAAAATATATCCAGCACTTGGATGGTGAGCCAGGCTTGGAAAGACAACCACAATCTGCAGCAATCCTTGTATGCTTTTGGGACTGCACCTCGTTTTTTACGAGTGAGACAGTGGGCAAGTTTGCCCTGGAGGAAGGAGGCATTGACTAGGAGCTGCTTTAGCCTGTAATAAAGGGATATGGAGACGTTCCCAAATCCTCAAAGTTTAGTCAACAGGCCTTACCCAAATGAAGATGCTATAAACGATCTTACTCTTACTTTTAATGGACTAGCAGGGACAATCGGTCGGGCCTGTATGCTGGACATGAAAATAGACTACTGCAATGAACTCTACCTCGGATTGTCGGAGCAAGAGCTCACTACAATCCAGTGACTATAGAACAAGGCAGTGAGATAAGCATGGGGTCTTTGGGAATTTGATCAAGTGTCTTTCAGTCTCTCTTAGCGTGGTCACCATTAATTGTCACTAAAACTTAATTTAAAGGTCCTCGGTCTGACCTTTTAAACTTCACAGGCCTTTGTCTCATGCTAGGTGACTCCCTACAGACCAATTAGAACTTTTTATTTCTAGCTCTTCGCTAGTCCTTGAAGTCTCATGCTTCAAAATGTACGATCTGACAGTTTTAGTTCTTAAGCTTCAGAATGACCTGCTGCTGGGGCTCCAGAACTTGAAAGATTTTAAGGTATTCAAGCGTTCATTCAAATCTGATCTCATGTTAAATAATTGTTGTACGTTTCTATTGTTCCAAGTGACAGGATGCTTCAGTGAAAGCACATTCACAATGCATCATTACTATTACTACAAACAAAAATCACAAAAACATCAATAATATCTTGTGTCTGGAATCCCACCTCCACGTATCCTAAACGACGACAGCAGGGTGCTCTTCAGTAAACGTACCCTAGAGTTTCCATATAATATTGCCTTCCTTTGAAGATGCCGACATAGTTTATATCAATTTGCAGTTTTGTTTGCACCATTTTAGATTTCTGTTCAAAGTATTGCAACAGAATACTAAGAAGCCTGTACATTGTTTTACATTCAAATTCAATAGGACATTAAGGACTGTAGTGTAAAAATGTACCTAATGTAAAAAATCAAAACATGTTCATGGTACTATATTTGAATTCCTGGCTTTCATGAAATTGCGGAAGTAGTACTTGTGTTCTGAATACTAAAATACATTATTTTTTTTAAAGGAGTACTGTGATTTTTTTAATTTTTTTATAAAGAGTTTGATAGGAAAGCTTATTGTTATAACTAGTTGGAAACTGGGCATGATAAAAAAAAAGGTCTGAATTGCATAATTACATTTTAATTTCAGCACGTTAAGCCCTACAAGTTTCGTGGTACTAGATCCAGGTCTCAAAAAAATCAGAACACTTTCCCCCTATTGGTTTACAAGCGATATGTAGAATTGCAGAAGCCTGATTGGTGCCAGAGTATGTGTTCTTTGATATTGAAGTAGTTCTTGGGTATCTAAAGCAATTCATTAGTCTATCACACATTTCAGCAACAAAGGAGACGGTACACTTTTTTTGCTGTAGTTTCCTTTCTTGGGAAACCACAACTTGTTATGCTTTTCCAATGGCTGCTCGACAAGAAGATCAGGATAAAAGACATTCAGAAAAAGAACTGGAAGTTGAGGAGATTGTTGCCAGAACCCACTGCATGGAATGTGTTCAACATTCCACCTGGTGAGAAACAACTGGCAATGAAATATGTGATTTGCACTTTGTGCAAGAGGAAGCTGAGATTGAGCAACTAAAGGAAATACAGTTTAGGAATCACATTGATGCACAAATATCTTAATGCATGCCATGCACAGCAGTTAATGGTTTAGAGATTTAAAAGTAAGAAGAACAGCGAGGACACTAGCACTTCTGCAACCATGTATGCCATCTCTGCTGGAGATCAATTGCCTGAAGAAATTCTATAGAACAGGAAGCCACACTCCTGATGCAAAATTGGGCCACACAAGTCAGGGTTTCCAGGAATCATAGAGGATTTGTGGATCCAGATGTACCACTCCAGAGGTCGGATTGGTTCCTGAGCCTGGTTCCTGAGGTAGATAGCCACATGGCCAGTACTTTGACTTGGAAGTCTGCACAACCCATAGCTAGCAGCAACCGTCACTGTACACAGCTTTTGCTTGTGAGTGTCAGTGGTTGTCTCTGGTTCTCGCTGTAGTGTGCTGCCAGGCCATGCTGCATAATGACCCTTGGCCATGTTAAACAGTGTTTATGGATAGGGTCTTGCTCAGTTTAATGTGTTTCTTTTTGAAAGGTTAATGCTTTGAAACAGTTTTGCGTTTTTTTTTAATTTGTGAAAACAATTCTAATGTTTTCTACATTGTTTTGGTTGCCAATCCATTAATATGAATGGTCCTGCCACCTTCACAAATTCTACCTCTTCACTTATTGCCTTGGCAGAAGTTCCTGTAGTTTCAGTTGAGCCTGTTGGGTCATAGTTCTGCTGAGTATTTTCCGGTGACATGTTGCTTTCTGATGTTCATCTTCTTCTAGTAAGTTGAGAACGCCCTTTTCTGTTGCAATCTGGAAACAAAATGACAGTTACAGGGTGGGGGTACATTGCTTCAACGGGGTATGGGCTTATTATCGTTTAAAGGAGGAAGGAGGCTCAGGTGTTCAACACCAGTTTGTCCGGAAAGAATGTAGTATACGAAGGGTTGACAGAGAGGGCTAGTAGCTCATTCGCATACCACGCTGATGCTATTGTAATGGGGAAGTTGTCTTTAGAGTGAGGAGCCACAATGGACATCAGTGCAAAGGGAGTACAAGTTAGGAATGTGGAACTAGGCTTAGGTCCCACTGAGGCATGATGAAAGGTGTGGATAAAACAGATGCTGAAAAACGTTCAAAAAAGGCACCACAACAAGTGACTTCAATAAAGAGGGCTAGTCCGGCAACCTCAAAACAGCTGAAAGAAAAGATAAAGACCTTTTTATTGTGTCCAAAGCAAATCTTTGCTAGGCTAAGAACAACGCAAAGAGCAACACTTCAGATACAAACTTGTCCCAACAGCAGATATATACTAAATTCATGGCGAGACATTTGGCTACCAGAATGATGTCAATGACTTTACAGGAACTTAAAATTAAGTCAACTGTGGCCTCTAATTCTCCAAGCATAGAGACAAAGATTGCACCGACCTGGGAGCAGGACACTGCCTGCTCTGGGACAGACATCACCCCAAAGATGCCACTGCCGTGATCCGTTGTATTCAAGGCCTCAACCACGAAAAAGCTGGGAAGCCTGGTGTACTGATCGCATTAGCTGTGGATGGTATTAGAAAGCCCTTACCAAACACACAGAGGGCGGTGAAACTGTCTCACTGGGACAGACAGACCGTAGAAACGTGCAGTGTCCTTACTGTTCTAAAAGCACTCAAGAGCCAAGACAGTTTTCCAGCCAAATAGACAATAGCTGTCAAAGAGCATATCTATAGGAGAAGACTGGACGTCCATGGGGAAGCCTGCAAACCCCATCCAGGCATCTCTGTGGGGGGCCACACTTGTGAGTGAATGTCTGATGTCTTCAGGGACAACAGGTAGGACCTGAGCCACAGAGTCCCAGAGTGCCTCGGAACAGTAACCCAGTAGGCAACTTGTATTAATTATACGTAGGGCAAGGCTAGCAGAAAAGAACATGCGCTTGCCAAAGCCCTCAAAGACGCTTAGATTAAGTCTGGCAGAGTAGCGTGAAACGGGTTTGGGTTGACCCTACTGGTGTATGCCTGCATCATTAAGCTTTCCGGCATCAAATGCCGAATTAGAAAAGCCCTGAGCAGGACGATGACGCTAGGCAATTCGCCGACTGACAGAAGGTCCAGAGCAAGGCTTCGCCCATGTACCTAGTAGGGCATCAATTAAGGCCTCATGAAATGGGAGCAGAGGATCTGGCTCAGTCAAAACATTAGATTTTACCTCCATCGCTGGTAATTAGAGGTCCAATACTCTTGCTGCCCTTCTTATTACCCCTGTGAACAAAGCACTTTCTTCTTTGGCAGAGTCTGGAGGAGAGACTTATACAGTGCTTGGCGAGGTGCCCAGCCCACTGCAAATCCTCATATCAATTGCTTTCAGTGTAGGGGAGCCTAATTAAGGTGGCTCCACCATATTGGTCATTATCTGAGTTGATGACAAAGAAGTTATGAAGAACCTGTGCTCGACCACGAGGATAAAAGCAACCTGTCAGAATACGATGGGTTGCGGTAAGGCTGGTGTCTTTAGGGACTGGGGCCTGACCTCGGCAGAGAAGAATGTGACAACACTTTACGAATGTGTCATTTTCCGGTATCAATAGTGTTGGAATTGGCGCTGCTGATCAAGGGCCCAACGTGGATGGAAGTGTCAGGACCAATGTCGGCACTTATGCCGGTGCAGAACTTGCAGCAGGTTCAGAGTGTCCAACTGGCACAGAGGGAGGGTCTGATGGCAGAGGCTTAGTTAGAGGTCCTTGCGGTTCCTTGTGGAGCTGATAAAGTGCCAAATATATGCAGCATGGCTTCACTGAATTTTTAGATCTCGCCTGAGCCAGCGCATGTGATGCTCTGCGAGACATTTAGTAAGTGGGTTTTAAAAGTGCTACCACAAGCTTTTGCTGGTCTCAAGCTTGCGGTTACGACCATGTGAACGTGCACAGCCACCATCTGGCTTTCTGTAATGGCTCATTAAGCCTTACAGCGCGCGAATCATGCTCTTCCACCCCTTGCTGTCTGCTCTCACTACCCCCTCCCTTCTCCCCTCCCTCCTCGTCAGCTTCTTGGCAGACTCTACTGTTTACTACAAGGTTTATTTCAAATCGGACATTGATCACGCGCAAAAAGTAAACAATACTGAAAACCTTAGGAAATATAAACTACAAACATCTCTCACAAAAAAAACACATGGGACATATTTAGGCAATAACTCTAAACATCCTGCCATTTACTTTTATGGAAAACAACGTACTCGGTCACCAAAGATGAGACATGTGAAGGGTCTATTTGACCTAGGTGCAAGCAATGAACATTAACATGTTTTATCTCCCCAATACCAAACTATTTGTAATTTTTCTGTTACTTAGATCAGCCTACTTTTTTTTTTTTAAAAACAGCGCATGCCAGTCTTTGCAGTAGAAACTCCAGAAAAATGCTGTGCCCTTTTTGCCCCTGGGCTTTGCCGTCCCTCTTCCGTGGTTCGCCTTGGGGTCATCACAAACCTCGACACCCCGACAGTAACCCGAAAGAGGGGGGTGGGAGGGGGGGGGGGAGGCATTTGCTTCTGTCCTTGTTGTGAAACGAGCGACTCCAACCTTCACTTCCCCAAGTGTTTGATGGACGGCGGCGGACGGACAGGACGCGTCTCATCGGAACACTGCATGCATGGTGCACGCTGGATTCAAAGGTCAAGCTTTTTTCCTCCCTTTTTTTATGCAGTTTTATGTAGTGCGAAGTTATTGGAGCGCTTTCTACGAGCACCAGTTACATTTATTTTTGTAGACACAGGAAGCGTAAGCGATATGCCCAGAATCACGAGATGTTGAGCTGACGTCGAGACTCGAACCTAGTTCCTCAGTTCCAGTGTGACAGCTCTGGCCCTTACGCCACATTCTCTCCTCCTTTACTGGCGAGCCCGGCTATTTTGGAGCTGAACGTCTTCCCTCCAGAGTGTGAATGCACAATCTTTTTACAGCGCTAACAATAGAGAGTGGTGATGCATTCTCCTAAACTCCCTCAGATGTGCTGGTAAATCCATGCACAGGATCACACCGTTTTGTCAAGTGGGGAGTCGTGCGCTGGGATTGCGAACAGGGTTTCCTATGCCACTAAACTCCTCCGACTTGCGCTGTGACCGCTTGTGCCGAAGGATTGTACTGGCTACAGCCTGGCAGACACCTACCACCCGCCAACAGGAGGTTCTGCCTCACATACCTCACGTCTTTTCTTTGTCCAACAGACCAAAGACCTTGCTCTCCATCACCTGTTTCTTTTTACCTTGCGAACCTCACATCTTGCCTCATGCCTTGCCTCACATGTGAGGGTCTGCCTCGCAGACTCTGAACTTCTTGTCCCTCACCTGTTTGTCTCGGTTTAAGAGACCTTCTCTCTTCCCTTTCCTCGCCCTCTTCTCTTCTCTGCGTCTAGCCAATACCGTGCCTTTCTTTCCCCACCTCTCTATGGCTCTCGAAGCGCATACCCTTGTCTTGCGTCCCACCCAGCCTTGCATTTGGAGGTTACTTCAACCCATCACTCTCATCTCTCCCATGACATCACCAACGGCCAACGTGACGGGCACCCGTGCACATCTGACCAACCCGCTCACCAACTCCGGTGGCTTTTGGCACACTCTCAACCAAGACACCCTCTAACTGGACATCCAAATTGTTTCAGCAGCGCCCGCTTGAGATTTATGGGTTTTTGGGCGCTAGGCCATGGACGTGCAACACAAGAAACTAGAGAAATTCTACTGGTTAAATAAAAATATCAGCTGAAACCATCACACCCAACTTGGCAACAAAAAATAATCCGAGGTGCAACTGGCACCAACATGAATAGCTCCCAAAGAACATATGCACTAGTAACCGGATCCTGTAGAAACCTGTAGAAGGTCTGCCAGAGTCAACAGAGTCACAGGTGGGCCTCATATAAGCGTCTATACATGCTTACATTACCCATATACCTATATATTGCTGGTAACTCACTTTCCTATAAAGCCCTTCACCGCTGAGCTGCACACGTTTTCAGCCTTCTCTTGTAAACTGTGAGGTCAGCATGCCTGTGGGCTCCATGACGTCATCGGGGGGCCACTGGGCAAGTTCCACCGGTGCTTCACCAGTCAGAGGGATAGTGAACTGCTTGTCCATGGACCTGACGGACATCGCTCACCAGAGGCCGCAGAGAGCTGGGCTTTTCCCAGACAGGGAGGCTCGAGGCTTGTCTCAGAGGTGTTATACAAAATATAATGTGCCAACATGGGCTTCCACAGTCTCTAGCGCTTTAAGACTTTAATAAACAATCACTCGCATTGGCAATAGGTATTGCTTTTGGGACCTTATACGTAACCTCAACTGTTGCATGGCTAAAAACTATAAGGTACAAGGTTTAGCCATGCAACAGCTGATGTTGTTTGCATTAAGGATATTATGCTGCAAAACTAAATACTTATAAGATCCCAAATGCGAGACCTTTTGGCTATGCCAATGCTTGTTCTATCTGCTGCGAGGTCGCCGATGGCCGCAGAAAGTCGAAGTGCATTGGGACAAGTTTCTGAATTGGCTCGAAAGGAGATCAAGTTTGCGAGTAAGACAAAGAGGTGCTTTTACATCCTTGCACCTTCTATGGAGCTTGAAATTAGCAGGAAATGACAGAGTCCCACTTGAATTCTTGTGTTCCTATTTGGAATTAACCAAAGACTTCAACCATGACCTTTGGACCTCAAACGGCGTGGAGTCTTCAAGCGTTTGGCAACATACAACTTCGCTATTCGGTCTCATATGGCCTGAAGGTTCACCTGAACACACGCGCTGTAGGCGCCGGAGTCATGTTCCGGCCCTAAGCACCAAAGACCTACCTAGTGGACATCTCATTGACTGGAGCATACAGATGCTGTGAAATAGCCAAGCAGAGCAAAAGCTAAACAATCCCATTTTCCAAGCTCATCTACTGTGTATATGGTATGTGGATATCATACAATTTTCCCTCAGATGAGTGCATTGACACCTTCTTCAAGCCTCAACCCCTGCCACTCACAAAACATACATGATCCAGTAAACGTTTCGTTGTGCTATTGATTTGCCCCTCACGGCTGAGTAAACATACATTTTAGCAAGTGACAGCCTGAAGCTGGGTCTCATGCTCTTGAAAACAATGCATTAATATACCAGTTTCGCAGATGGAACAAAATATTTCACAAAACACGTCTCATACGAAGGTACAGTTTCCATCACAAAGTCCACAATCGGTATAGATAACAAAAAAAGCATATATTGTTTGCATAAACAATACTTACAGCATTTTCCGCTTCATCCTCAAGTACCATATCCAGTAAAACTTCAATATATTTAATTGTCTCATCTGTATCTGGCTGCTGCTTTGAAAATAGAGTAAGACATTATAATCTGATTTGCTTCATGGCTGACGACTTTCAAATTAAATCTCATTATTTAAACATGTTGTCATGGTCGCAAAACTCTAAATGTCATGTTTTCTTCAAGCTTAAAACTTGATGAGTTCGGTCGATTGATTCATAACATCTTTAATTTGTTTTCCACCAAAATGCTCACAATGATTCTTTTGCTGGACTGACCTTGTTTATATTTAACTTCCTCAGCCCCTTTTCGCTTCTTGAACTAGTACATATATTTCGTTTTTTTCAATGTAAAAGATGTAGATATTTTTATTACATTAAAGCCACATGTAAAAAATCTAATCTGTACCCTGAACTCTCAATCATGTCACATATCCACCATTATACCCACTACCAAAATGCGATTGAAATGGTCAAATCAAGTAGACCTAGCAACCTAGATGCCACATTAACACGCATTGGCAATGCCGACAGTCCTGGTGTTGTCGAAGAACAGATCCTGTGCACACGCAAATGAAGCTCGTGGTCCTAGTGTCAGGACTCGAAGTTACGTGCAGAATGAAAATTATGTGAAAGTTCAAAATAACGTCAAGCACAAAGGTTCGTGTGGGTGAAGAATATTTATAAGTCAATTGTTGGTCAGTACAGAGAATAATAACCAGCCTAGGCTGGCTATTATTCTCGTACTGACTAATGTACTGTATTCTCTGTACTGACTAACAATTGACTTATAAATATTCTTCACCCACACGAACCTTTGTGCTTGACTTTTTTTGAACTTTCACGTAATTTTCATTCTGCACGTAACTTCGAGTCCTGACACTAGGACCACGTGCTTCATTTGCGTGTGCACAGGATCTGTTGTTCTATTTTGGTTTAGGCCTTCCTACACCATTGCAGGAGTTGTTTTGCTTTTGGGTTTGTGTTCCCCTGTCCTGCTTTGCACCGCGTGCCTACTGCACGAACATTTCAATCCAGTAATCACATTGCTCAGAGCGCCACTGCTTCCTGTTCTCTCAACTCAAACCCAGTCCTGGTGTTGTCCACCTGCCGTTTTGCTTCGTGAACGCTTGTTTTGTCCTGGTATAAGGACATTTTTATTTTTCATGAAGTTCATCAATCTAAAAATAAAGCATTGGCTAAAGGACCAAATTTTCTTTTTGGTTCAAAAAGCAAACAGTGCCATGGCAATCCCTCGCACATAAAGGAATTACTTTGAATGTCAATATGGTTCTAGTGAAAGGGAAGAATGTCGTCATTCGCTGTGAAGTTAGGAAACTGCTGAAGTGAGGGGCTCACTGTCCCATGCTGTTGTTGTAGTTGGTCGAAGAAGAATGTAAATGGCACAAAAGCAGACTGATGGGTGAAGACGGCTGGCTAACAGTCCCTGTAAGTAAGCATATTAACCATATAATTATAGTAACATTAAAAGGTGTTCGCTAACGCGAGACCTGAGAATCTTGTAGGTATGAACTATTGTTGATAAAAGATTCAAGCAGCTTATCCTACACAAACAAAAATTGCAAGCAACCTACCACACACCAATCATTTGTATGTGATGGGAACTCTGAAAGCAAACGTCCATTGCACAAAAAAACAAAGGGGATGTCTAGTAATTATGAACAGAGAGGACTTGAAATAGGACGCATGACGAGTATCCAGATTTGAAATCATTGATGAAATCATACATGAAAAAGGAAACCTAACTTGAAAAATTAAACCACTGAAGAATGTATGAAGCTTCCGGGGTACAGTTATCACAGAAAGTTTTCAACATACAGAACTTTTCGCAACATGGTTTCTGTTGTAAGTAGATTAGGTAGGCAGCAGGACACGTCTTCAGTTTATTAAGATATATTTATTAAGTTAGACAGCAGAGCAGTAAACCTCACAGCTGACCAGACCATCAACTGCCAAGGCTGGAATCTTCACAGATAGAACACTCTTAGGTACTATGGGAGGTTGAGAAGATAGAAACACTAAGAAAGACTACAGACACCAAGTAGACATATTGTATAAATATACAACACATCTTCTCCCTTTACAGATAAAACACAAATGAAAGACTCAAACACATTGTAAGAGAAAATCTGGAAAACACGAAGAAGAAAACATATAACACGTAGGAGGTCAGCGACCTCATGGACTTCCAGATCACGAAGGAAGAGAATCAGGATCAAGATGAGAAAGATGATGATCATGATGACCACCTTCTCCCCTTCGATTGACAAAACATGAAGAGCCAGTCTACTCTCTACAATCCGTCATTGTGGCCATCAAAAACGGAAATAGAAAGGTTACTTTCTCCGATAAGTGTTTGTCCATCGCGGCCTCTCGCTCATTGTTGAAGATAGAACAGTTCTGGAAGAACAGTTCTGGAAGAATGTTCCAGAAGATACATTTAGAGCCAGTTCTCTTGCAGTCTTGCGGTCCAAAATAAAATTCTGGACCAGGTTTCTCGGTTTTGGTTCATTTCCTCGGGTTGAGGACCTCTGGTTGTGGTTCGGCCCTCAAAGTTACCTTAACATTTTCCCTTTTGTGGAAAAACTGTCTCAGTACTACACTTGGTTCAAGTCGCGGAACACTTATCCCGGTTTAGAGAACCATTATGTAACCGTGGTACTGGAACTGTTGCCCATCACGAATCTCAGTCGTGAACTCTCCCGGTCCTGTGACACTCTTTGTCCACTCCCGGTAGAAATTCTGGAACATCCGTTGTCCGTTTAGATAGGTTAGAACCTTTGTTCACTTTTTTTTCCTCCGAGACCTTAGTCTCCTTATGGAACCTTTGTTCACTTTTTTTCCTCTGGGACCTTTGTCCCCACTTTAAACCTTTGTTCACTTTTTTCTCTCTCTGGGACCTTTGTCTCCACTTTGAACCTTTGTTCACTTTTCCGCTCTGGGACATTTGTCCCCTTCCGGTCCTGGGACGTCCATAGTCCTCTCCCGGTTTAGATTCTGGGACCTCTGTCCCCCTCCGGTCCTGGGACTTGGTTTGTTGCTCACTCCCTCAGTACTTTGTTTTCTCTGAATCAGAGTTTGAGACCCAATTCTATGTCCTGGTTAAAATTAGATTTGCATTTCACTTGCCAAAGTATTCTCCAGGTCAATATTGAAATACACATTGCAAAATTTCCCAGTTGCGTTTCTTTTCTTGAGATATAGTCTTTTATGACTTCAAGTCTGATTTTTTATTTTATTTTATATCTGCTCTCTCAAAACGCTGGAATATGATGAATCCTGTCATGATACTGAGTTACCTTATCTTGAAAAATTTGCTTCAAAGAATTTTGCTGTAATGCCAATAATACTGTTTCTGCACTCCATCTTGGTGCCTCAAAACTGTATGCACTTCAGCCTCTTCACACAAAGATTATTTAAATATCGCTTTCACCTCACTGTACTGACAATCTTAGATAAGGAAACAAAAACTCATGAAATACTTTAAAATTCCACCAGATGGCACACTTGTAAAAGAAAAGAAAACTTCAATTTCAACTCGTTCGTGCTTACAATACAAAATTTTCTAGCTATCGCGACAAGAATTTTAGATTCTATTAAGGACACGGAGGCGAGAATTATGCTTTCTCATTTCTTTACTGCACAAACAGCAGTCAATGAAAATGAAACTACAAATGTAAAAAACAACATTTCCCATGAGGCTTTGAACCACGCCTCCAATACAACAACTAATCACAGTGGTAATAAGCATATAAAGTATAGAGACACTAATCTGGCCTCCTCTTTCTTTGCGCGAACAGTCTCGTAATAATAACCAAGTCTTGAACTCTCAACGGAGAGAAAAACAGTTCCTTAAGAATTCTCAACAGAGAACAATCCGTAACCATGAAGGGGTCATCTTCCGCCAGGAAGGTACAGCAACACAATCCAACGAAGGCACTCAACTCTTGTTGGAGTCATTTCCTAAAATAGAAAAAGAAGTTTGAGAAAAGGAGCCCACCACTACATTTCTCACTGGGTGGGTATAAAGATGTTAAACAACATAACTTGACTAACTCTACAGTTACATAACTGTCCCAACGGGTGGGATAATCCTCGCCTCCGTGTCCTTAATAGAATCTAAAATTCTTGTCGCGATAGCTAGAACATTTTGTATTCTATGGCAGGACCGGAGGCTTCTGATTATGCTGGTTCAAAGCTCACCAAACACAGTATCAGAAACATGAGGAATAGGTTTATAATAAAAAACTTTAAACATGGAGTCCGAAGACCAATCAGCCGCTTTGAGGATGTCCTCCAAGCGGGAACCCAACAAATAAGCTTTTGAAGCCATCGCACCTCTAGCTGAGTGAGCACCATAAACCGAAATATCAATGCCAGCCTCTGACATAATCCAACTAACCCATCTGGCCAAAGTAGCCGCTGCGACTGGTTTGAAGGGTTTCTGAACAGAGATGAGCAACTGGCCTAAGGGATCAGACCTGTGTGCGATAGTACGCTCCTCATAACATTTCAGACACCGCAAAACACATAACTTGTTATTATGTGGAAAAGCGGGATACTCCACTGAGCGTGACATAGTCTTAGTTCGTCGTGTAATAACAAAGGAGAAACCCTGTGGAGAAAACATCCCACCAGCCAAATCTAGCGCTCTAACATCTGAAACTCTGCGACATGAAATAAGACACAGTAGCATAGTAAGCTTGGCAGAAAGCTGTTTTAAGGATAAATCACCATTATCGGGCCAGGTTTCCAACAAGTTAAGAACTTTTGTAACATCCCAAAGCGTGGAATACCTGGGCCGAGGAGGGTTGGCCACCCGAACCCCTTTAAGTAATTTACACACCAAGGGATGCATCCCCACAGGCTTACCATCAATGTGATCGTGTCCAGCAGAAATAGCAGACCTGAAATTATTCACTGACCTGTAAGCCAGGCCTGAAGCTGCACATACAGACAGGAAATTCAGAACATCAGTTACATTTGATCCCACGGGATCCACCTGTTTTGAAAGGCACCAACCCACCCATTTCTTCCAAGATGCAGAGTATCGTTTCCGGGAGGAAGGAGCCCACGCCTGCTCCATAAAGCTGGAAGCCTCCTGTGAAAGGCCTGCAAGGCATTCATGTCTCCGGAAAGCGTCCACACCATCAGAGTTAACTGATTCTGCAGGATTAAGGGGTAGCAAGCTCCCACTGGATCCTGCAGAAGCGTCGGGAAAACTGGGAGCCGGAAGGGAAGGTCCACAGATAACTCCAACAGTGTGGGAAACCACGATTGAGTCGACCAGAACGGGGTCACCAACACAATCGTCGCCCTCTGCCGGCGCACAAAGGCCGCCACTCTCGGGATCAGATCAAACGGGGGAAAGGCATAATTGCTCCGTTGCCCCCAATGGTGTAAGAACGCGTCCGTTCCCTTCGCCATCGGGTCCGGTCTCCAGCTGTAAAACAGGGGAAGATGGGCATTGAGGCGAGAGGCAAACAGATCCCTCTGACAAGGGCCTCGCATAGTCATGATCCGAGCAAACAGCGATGGGTGAAGTCTCCAATCGCTGAAGTCTCGAAGGAACCGGGAATTCCAATCCGCCACCTGATTGAATTTCCCCGGAAGGTATTCTGCCACCACAGAGATCTTGCGATCCAGGCAATAGTGCCAAAATTCCTTTGCAATGTGCACCAGCATACGGGACTTCGTCCCCCCTAACCGATTGATGTATCTCACCGCTGAGACATTGTCCATTCGAAGGAGTATACAACAATTGCTCTTCAGCGGTGAGACAGACCTGATGGCAAAGGACCCTCCAACAACTCTAGACAGTTTATGTGTAGTGTGAGTTCGTCTGTTGACCACCGTCCGCCTGTGGTTAAGTCTCCACAGCGAGCGCCCCAGCCCCACTGGCTGGCGTCTGACTCTACAACCACATCTGGGGCTGCGCCGAAGATGGCTCGGCCGTTCCAGGCCGACATGTGTTCTAGCAACCACTGAAGCTCCTCTCGGGCCTCTGGGGAAAGAGGAATGAGATGGTCGTAATGAAACTTCCTCTGTAAATCAAATATTTTTAGTCTCTGCAGGGCCCTGTAATGTAGGGGGCCCGGAAAAATGGCCTGAATTGACGAAGCCAGGAGGCCCACAATCCTCGCCAGAACCCGCAAGGAGATCATCTCTTTGGTCAATGTGGATGTTATTTCTCTCTTGATGGACCTGATCTTGTGAATAGGAAGGAGGAGTTGAGCTGAGACTGAGTCTATCAGAAAACCTAGGAATTCCATCTGCTGGTTCGGAATTACCACCGATTTCTTGGTGTTGACAACGAACCCCAGATTCTGCAGAAGGGACGTCGTCCACTCTAAGTGGGTGAGGAGAAGGGACCGATCCTGGGCTAGAAGGAGCATGTCGTCTAGGTAAACAATGAGACGCACTCCCATCTCTCGGAGGCGAGAGATCACAGGTTTTAGAAGCTTGGTGAACACCCAGGGGGCCGAGGACAGACCAAAGGGAAGCACCTTGTAACGGTACCATCGTCCTTTCCAAGGGAACTGTAAGTATTTTTGATGAGAGAGGCAGATGGGGACTGTCAGATAGGCATCTTTTAAATCTAAACGAACCATCCAGTTGTTTTCCAACAGAAGGTCTCGTAAAAGATGGATACCCTCCATCTTGAAGTGGCGATAAGTGACATAAGGATGGAAGTCCCTTAAATTTAAAACTAGGCGCTGACCGCCTCCTTTCTTCTGTACGAGGAAGACGTTGCTGCAGAAGCCTCCTGGAAGGAAGGGTCCTACAGCAATAGCCTTTTTGGCTAACAATTCTTCCAGCTCCGAGTCGATAAAACTCTGTTCTAGACGGGAAAAAGGAGAGGCTGAGGGGGGGGGAGACCTGGAGGGGGCATTCTAACATCTCTATCTGGTAGCCCTGGACGGTCTGGAGGACCCAAGCATCTGACGTGAGGTTCGACCAATTCATTGCAAAATGACGTAACCTGCCCCCCAAAGGAGTCAAGGGGCACCAGGGACTTACCAGAGGACTGATTGTCGAAATTCTTGTAACCTCTGTTGACACCTTGATTAAAGCGGCCTCTGAAGCCGCGGGATCTTGACGGGTAGAAACCGGCCTGGTCCGGCTCTTGCGTGTAGCCTCTGCCACGTCTGGGTGTGTATCCCCTTTGAGGACTGGTATTAGAATAGCGGACAGTCGAGCATCCTCTACCACGTCCGGCCCTATTAGAGACCTGGTGCAACACCCTCTTCAAGGAAGCCTGAGATTTATCCAGGGACGCGAATGTATTAACACATTTCGCAATATCCTTCACAAAGTTGTCTCCAAACAACTGCCCTTCCGCCAGAGGACCCGGCTCAGAAGAAGACATGTTCGACCAATTGAGGGTCAATCCGGAGCAAGACTGACTTCCGTCTCTCAGAAGCTAGAGCGCAGTTGGCGTTCCCCAGCATGCAGATGGCACGTTGTGCCCAGCCCGCTAAGACCTCAGGATGAATAGCGTCCCCAGTCTCCTGAGCTTTAAGAGCCAGTTCCAGGATCTTGGCCAAAGGATCCGAAAGGTCAAGGACCTTATCTTGACACGCCCTGAGCGCGCGATCAATCCCCTTCTTGGGGTCTTTCTTATATTTTTTGAGGAAAGTAGCCATAGAAGTGTCAATGTCAATGTCAATGTCTGGGGTGACGGCCACCTTGTGGGCCAAATCGGGACGGGGGAATTCGGACTTAAGTCGGGCTCTCACTTCTTTGTCAAAACCTTTACGGAGGCGAGTTTCCAGGTATTCAGCCACAGCAGGGGGGAGGACCCAATCCGAGGATCTAGGGTGCACAATGTCCGATGGGTCAAAAGAGAAGGGCAAAGGGGTGACAGGGGGGTTAGCATGCTTACGTTTCTTAGTGCGCTTGCGTGGGGCAGCATCAGAGGAGTTGGTATCGGTATCAGTGCCAGTAGTGGTAGTATCTGGGGGGGGGGGGGGCGGGACGGCAAGGCTTGGTCACCAGCCGAAGACTCCTTGGATTTATATAACTTGTCACAGGACTGGGCATGGGGCCAGGCCGCATCAATAGCCACCTTCTTAGGGGGGGGGATTGGTCTTGATTAGGAAGAGAAAGGGGCTTACCAGGGACCAACAGCTCCAGTTTCTTGGCTAAGGGAAGCAGGGCTGAGTAAAGGGCCTTATCAAGTTTAGCGTCCAGTTTTTTGTCAATAATATCCTCCATAGACTCCTCCTCGTAATACTCTGTGCCCTGGTAATCACACGCAGTACCCTCCTCATCGCAGTATTCCGTATCTGCCATATACACAAGGAATTGTAAATTCCACTCTAAATCCCCAGAGGGAAGCACAATTGCCAGCCCAGGAGAGGGCGTCAATCAGGGGAAGTGCCCAGGCACAGGAGCCGGAAATACCAAGAAGTAACTCAAATTCAGACGTATAAGTCCAATTCTAGGACTAATGGAGGGAAAACCAACCCCTATCTGGCTTAGAAAAGGGTTGCCAAAAATTGACCCACTTCCACACTCACTGGGAAACAAGGGGTTAATGCTGTCTAGCTCCGATGCAAATTGTGTTGGAAAACGCTGCTTTTTGATGGTAAAAACGGCCCCTCGGCTCCTGGCCAAACTGAGTGATTCCCCACTTCAGCCGGGGGCAGAGCGTCTTGCAGGCACTAGATGCGGGCTGCGCTCGCACACTGACGCGCGCGAGTCACCGACGGCGCACGCCGGGCGTCCGGCGAGCTCCGACGTGCGCCTCCTTCCCCGAGGGGGGGCCAAGTCCCTCCAAGCCGCGGACCGCGAGCGACGCGGCCGCGGTCAAGAAGCAGCAACCGGGAGAGAAGGGGAGCCTACTGGCGCAACACCCGCCCCAAAGGGAAACTAACCGACACGGAGTGGGCCAGAGAAAATCCGCTCCGAAGTCGGGGGGAGGGGGAAAAGGAAGCCGACAACGGCGTAGACTTAAGAAGCACAATACGATCAAAAAACCTGCATACAAGGTAAAACCGTGCACATACAGTGCAAATACACACAGTAACAATAGCAATGCTCAGCGAATAAGCGCCATGAGCGATAATTACAACATGAGGCCTGCCTTGAAGCAGAATAAGCATATAACGTAAAGAGCACTTATCTGGGCTGCGGAGCAGCAAAGAAAGAGGAGGCCAGATTAGTGTCTCTATACTTTATATGCTTATTACCACTGTGATTGGTTGTTGTATTGGGGGCGTGGTTCAAAGCCTCATGGGAAATGTTTTTTACATTTGTAGTTTCATTTTCATTGGCTGCTGTTTGTGCAGTAAAGAAATGAGAAAGCATAATCAGAAGCCTCCAGTCCTGCTATAGAATTACGAATGCTTTAACTTTTTTCCCGATCTCTGTGCTCAAAGGACATTCCATTGCGCAACCTGTGTCTATCAAATAGTGCGCCAATAAACGTAAAAAAAAAACAGACGTGCTTGGCCTCAGAATATATCACCTGCATGCATTCATTCTCCTTCTCTCTAAGCATATGCGCATACATGGGAACTAAAGGCGCTCCACTCACCATTTGTTATTTCAAGAAGTGAGGGGAAATTAGATTTGCCGGTGATGAACTTGGGCTTCATGAAGTGAAACGGACAGTCTACTGTAGTTCCGTAAAATGTGTTACCATGGGAAACCAGAATGTAAAGGGAAAAGAGCCTCAAAATGGCTTCCTGACATGACGTTTTACTTTTCACAACGTTGCACGTTGACGTGAAGACGTACTAAGAGAAACATACTGATACCTGGAGATTCCAATTCGTCATCAGAAGGGAAAATGCCACAGGGAAGAACAGATCAGCATGGAAACACTGGGAACAGGCTTGAAATGGACAAACGGCCATGCATACCAGCAGAGGAGAACGAGTGGGCACTCACCAGAAAAGCAGAAACCTCAGTCAGTAATTGACTACAGACACCAAGTAGACATATTGAAGTAAGTATAAAATATACAACAGTTTCCTTTCAGCATTTCAATGACAGGTTTGCATTTTGGCAATCAGAATTTCAATGAAAATACTGCCCTGCTACACAAAAAATGGGTCCTTTTAAAAACATTTGATTTTATATATTTCTTAGGGGGCGTAATTGTAGGACAGTGGTTCCATATCTCCTTTCCCACCAATGACAAGGTTTGGGTTATGCCAGAGAAGATTTCCAATGTTATATTTCCTTGAGGGTAGAGAGAAATTTTTTGAGTACCAGAAAAATATCTTGCAAAGATCTAACAAACTATGTAACTACTTTTCCAGGATTCAATCAGAAGGGTTTACAATACATTCTGAAAATCCTATACTATATTAATTTAATAGAGTGCTCAACAAACTGAAGGCTCTATTATAGCCTTAGAGCCTTATGTAGTGGGAGTTACCAGACATTAAAGGCCCACTCCAACATTAAAGGCCCGAGCCAAAGGTTAGGGCCTTTAACAAGGGAGCGCACCTTTAATGGCCCGTATAACCCGCTATGGAGGGCTCTAACGCGATTAGAACATTCCGCCCCTAGAGGGCAGATTGTTCTAATTTATAAAACAAAGGTCTCTTGGAGCCTGATGGGATTGAAATCCCCTCGGGCTCCGTGTGGCCTTTTGTTCACAGCAACAGCTGTGAACACACATTGGAATGTTGGAGCTCAGGGCTTCTACCGGCCATTAGAGCACTCCATTGTTTTCAATGGAGCTCCCAACATTCGAATGTTCTAATAAGGGAATAACTGTTAACTGTTCTCCTCCTGAATTATTGAGATCCTCAGACTGATAATGGTTCATATGACCTGCTACAAGACTAAAAGGGTGAACAATGGGATGGGAACTCTAATTGACTAAAAAACAGACTGGGTTACCATAAAAAGACATGTTCGAGATGTCAAAAGGGTGCATTGAGACCAGTATACTATGTTGCCCTATAAATATACATTTCCATTAGGAAACCAATGTACTTTCAAAAAGGCTAATGAATGTGGATAAAGAAACAGGCATCCAAGTTAAGTATATCGGATTAATTAAGAGTACATTTACTTCACGTATGGATATTGGAACTTGGACCAACTAGGATTCGGGCTGGTGTGTTCGGTCAATTAAGGATTATCTCCAAAAACTTTAGGCATGAACGAATGCATGAAGCATTTGTTCAAGCTAATGTTAAATATATGATGCAATCCATCTGTCCCATTTTATATACAGTAAAATGGGTGATGAAACCATACCTCTTACAGGTCTGGATATGGAGGGCTAGAAACTTTAAAAGGTCTGGAAGTTATGAGGATTCTTCTGAATTGTCAAAAAAACTAGAATACTTCACAGGATAAACACAGAAGATTTCTTGTATGAGCAGGGGTACCTATGAATATTAAGAAGCGATTGTCAACAATTACCTGAATGTGAAGATAATTCCTCAAACATGTATCTATTCTATATTCCTCTAGCAAGTATCAATGAAATCCAATCAAAATAAATGCTGTCTCGTGCGTTTAATATGTAGTAAATTATATTTTTAAACCACTAAACAGTATAAAAGAGTTTAAAGATTAATATCATATGTTAATGTTTTAAATATTAATGCATAGAATTCTGCAGTGGAAACATTAATGCACCAAACATATAATATAGTAGAACACAAACGTTTATGTAAATATATAAAACGCGTTTTCAGCTATAAACGTTTACTAAGAATGAACAGTAGATTTCATTCTAACAACAAATTCTATTAAAAGGCAAAGAACATAATCTATCCCAGCTAAAGTAGGCACAAAGTATTTCAGCAGTTTAGGTCTACACAGAGTGTGCCTCAGACGGAGAGCTTTTCTGCCGAGAGCAGTAAATGGCACATTATTGAATTTCCCATGTGCTGCGAAAATGTACACAGGTTGGCAATTTAAATAAATATAGCAGTTACTTATATTTTTGTGACAGTGAAAAAGTCTTTGCTCGCAGTCGACCAACTGGTGTTTATATTAACTTACCTTTGAACAGGCAGTAGTCTTAAGTAGCTGTTCTAGGGTCCTTCTTACATTTCTGAAAGTTTCCAGCTCTTTAAACAACATATCTTTTTGTTTAGAAATCTTCAACACATCTGATGTAGATAGATTAACGGCCTAATAAAATATAAAACCACAAATATGAAACATCTGCCACCTTCAAAATGTAATGCATTCTTTTCATTACCAATAAACGTTTCAGCTGTGAATATTCACCAACCTCGAAAAGTAAGGTAACTTTCTTTGAGAATATTAACAAAGTGAAAAGAGTTATGTGGAAGATTGTTCTTCGGTTCTTAAACATCCAGGCCCAAATTCTGAAGGCAATGCTAAATAAGGTGTAAATAGGTACAGGTGCATGAAATGAAATTACAAGTGGGGCTTGTCATATAAAGTGCCCCTGGGTTAAAAAAAAAAAAAAAAAAAAATCATGTGAACCTGTTTTCAATGCTCCTGAGTCACTTTGGTGTTACAGAAGGGGGCGCAAATGCTTGCGGGCCCATTGAATAATACAAATTTCGGTGGTGCACCTCTAGCACATATAACAATCCTAAGAGAGTGTGCCTTCATTTGCATGGAGACAGCACTTTGCCTTTCCACCCACGCCGTCTTATGGATGCAGGGGGCAGAGACTATAAGAATGTGCACCGATTGTGCACCGCAAGGAGGTGATGCACAGTGTGCCCCTGAAGTGTAGCCCGCTGGAGACAAAAAAGGGGGTTATAATGGTCCCCCAAGAGAGCCCCTTGCAGGCAGGGGCAGAAATTCACTGCACCCGCATGAAGGGGGATGTAAGTGCCCTCTGGTAAAAATGTATGGTGCTGCCTGAACTGTGAAAGAAGAAGCAGCTGCTTCAAGCATCCGTGCCACCTTTCACTAATGCACAGGCTACTGAGGACTGCAGACTGGGCATATAGACTATTTCCTTTCAGTTAAGTGATCATACATTATTGGTTTCTGCCAATAATTACCCTGTGAATCAGATCAGACAACAAAGCATCTCAACTTGCTCATGATAAAAGAATACAGCATGTTCTGGAATACAAGATGATTATGCAAGATGGTAAGTCCACATTTTTTTTAATAGAGTTGCTGTACAACGTGTTGAGAACCTGGGTGGTTGTAGGGGTACATAGGATCACTTAGCTTAATGGCCATGCCTGGCATAAGAACAACATAGATGTCCTATTAGGAAAGGTCAGAAACTATACCACGCATATCTGGATGAATTCTACTAGTGTAGGGAAAGAATGGATGCTTTCCCCACAAACTTCAGTGGAATTGTCTTCACGTTAAGACAGCATTGGTGGTAACACATTTGTCGAATCTGATGGATAAGCAAAATGTAAATGTAGAATGTGCTTTGGGAAGAAGAAGGCAAGTCAGTTATTAAAAATTCAAAGGGAGGGAAGGGTATTGGTGAATGGATATTGATCAAGGAGCCAAAACGCTTGTAAAACGGCACCACCTGTGAAAAATGGCTTTATTCGAGCTGAATTCTCAGTCTTTGATGTATATGGTCCATGATATAAATTAGTCATTGATCTTGTGACTAATTGCAATGCACTGTATTCATATAAAAAGGTATATTTTCTGTTTTACTATTCTCAAAAGAGACCAAATATTACATTGACAATTCAACTTAAACCGAAGATACATTTTTAATGATGTTTTATTAAGGTATTTCCAGCGATAACCATTATACACAACATTGTCTACTTTGCCTCTTCAGAAACATGGCAGTTACTAAAGCAGCGCACAGCACCATGCAGGGAAGAGTGCCCCATGGCTGCATTTGATTTATGATGTGTTCCATCATGGGGACTTAGCTGATGGGTACACTATTAACTGTGGAATACAGAATTTATATCTTATAGATCATTGTTATGGAGCAACAACTAGATTAGGGGAATTGTGTACATTCTAATATTCTGAACCTTGGATTATAATTGGAATTTAATTAACTACAGTTTGTGTTCATAGTAATCATTTATTTACTTTGCAAATTCAATAGAAATTGATGGCTTACCAGCCAAATCATATAGCAAAAGTTATAAACAAAAATATGTATTTCTAGACTTACAGTAGGCATCTCAACAACAGCATCTTTCATTGTGTAGGATAACATTTCTGCAGCATTGGAAGCTCTCTCAGCTTCAATAAGTTCTGTCAACAACATGGTTGGTTTCATCACTGGTATCTCCTTGAAACCTACAAGAAAAACAGTGATAATCAAAGGTTTACTTCAAATCCCCAGAGCGGAGCCTCAAAAGTATGTAGCAGATCGGAGAGAACACATCACTAGTCGGAATTAAATTGAGTTTTCAAGAAAATATGGTGAAAAATATAAACAATTTTTTAGGACTTCTATTCTCTACAACCCATATATTTAAGACGCATCAAGCTAAATGTACCTAATAGAATAGTTTCACAAAGTTCCATTGGAAGGCTCAAGCATGTCCACCGCTAAGGTCAGGATGAAGTTTTTGGTGTGTTTTTTTGTAATTCTCTCCATGGCATTCCACGTTCTTCACAGAACCTCACATAGTTAACTGATAAAATATCCCGTATTGTGTATCACTGCCAACGAACTACGGACTCAAAGTATGACGTTTTTAAGTAATACGCAATTTTCAAAGAGATATTTTTTTATGCTGTCTTTGCCAAGGGAGCCATTAGTTAAAGTTCCCAAAAGGTAAGATTGTTAGTTGCACAGTTCTACCTTTAGAGAAAACTAAACGGTTTTATCACCACAACATAGAAGAGCTATGCATGCATTTCGAAACCACACAGCTACCCCATTAAAATCCTACTGAGAAGATTAAAAATCAGTTTGTAGAGTCCAGATTTTTTGCATAAAATGCTAAAAGTTCCTTTCACGGATGGACCAGATTATTGGATTATTGAGCTTAATAAAGGACCAGTTACCCAAATGTATCTATCACCGAACAGCCCTCAAGTGTAAAGAGGTGGGTTTCAAGATCTGTATGGAAAGCGATGTTAAAATGTACTTAAAGTTTATGGGGAAATGAGCTCCAGAGAAAAAAACAGCTGCTTGAGCGAGTGCGTAAAGAATGAAGAATTTGCGAACGGCTGCTGAGGGCACAGTAGAGAATGTGATTGGGAGAAAAACAAGAATGTTTAAGTAAAGAGAACCCTTCTAACACAGGACACTGTGAACCACTGGAAAGTGCTTTAAAAGATATCCACTTGGATGAACGTAGCCAATTAATTTTGGAAAGATGAGATGAGACGTGGTCAAATTTCTTTAGGCACAGAAGACAGATCCCCGAGTCCCTGATCACTAAAAATGTCAAGAAGATATTTTGCTATGCCCATGTGGACGTGATGTCGGATCCAACTTAGAGGAAAAGACAGCTGGGAAAACAGGAAAATGGCCTTCGAGATGGAGGTGAGGAATTGTGTTGTTGAGTGCTGATAAAAAAGAAGCAGTGGATTTAGCCATTTTAATCTGAGACAAAGGTAAGAGTCAAACAGTATACTAAGATTAAAATCATTGGAAACCTATACAAGCCGGGGACCAAGTTGTCTTGGCCTCAAGGAAGTGGTCCAAAGGGAGGGGCAATGGTAATATGAGGATTTACCTAGTGGTGGCCCTTGTAGGATGATGGCACCTGCAAAATCTGTTTAAGGTAGTGTGCATCACAATGGAGATGCAGACGCTCCAGATAAATCACAGCAAGGTTCCCCTCAGGAAGAGGGGGTCCAGCACATTATTTTTCTTTTGCAGTGTCTTTTCAGAGATGTCCAGCCGCTTCTGCTGCTTGCATTGTTCCGACAAATAACTAGCTCATTAAAAGGCTGTATTTCCATTCGAGAGGCTTTCTCTGCCTTCTCCGTCTGTCAGTCTCCGGCTTTTTAGACATGTTATGATAGGGGGATTGCAGTTTTGCTTTTAACACTTTCACTGTGGGCCGAAAATTCCAGAATTTAAATACTGTTGTCTAAAATGCCCGAATTGGCTGGCAGTGTTATACATAACATGGACCACTTGTCACTTGTGTTTAAACTTTAACAAAGTCATATACTCCATTTTAAAACTGCTAGTTTTGCATGTAAAACGAAAGTAACCTCTGCTCAAATAGTACGTGAGTGTTCACACTTTCACTCACATCATTCATTGAATCAAACATTGGCAAAGTAAATTGGTTTTTTTTGTGTAATGAAATGTTTGGTAGCAAGCTTCCCGGCACAATTAAGGTACAACAAGGACAGCAGAAGCACAGCCTACAGCACAAATAATAATTTAAGGTGGCAGTAGCAGAATGAGCACCACACAATTCAATCACATATACAGAGCGGATACAACACAGATAACTAACATTAAAGAGGGAGTGACAGGCATTGAAGAATTGTTTAACATGCTATATAAACAGACTTAAAACTACAAAACTCCTGGAAGAAAGTGGAACCTCTTATGTAATTGCCATACATTCATATACTTATACTTAATTTTGTAGGTTTTATTGGTATGTTCCATAGCTAGCACTTTAAAGCAAGAGGGAACTATTCTTCATTGGTTCGACAGTATTCTAGTTACGGGATACCTTGTTTGGGTGAGGTCATGCCCATCCATCAACATTTATATTCTTGCTTTGTTAAACTGCCAGCTCTATTTGTGGGGCGTTTCCATACCACAAGATTAATATGAGCGGCAGGAAATTCAAGCAACAGAAATGCTTCTTTTTTTGAGACAAAATGTTTCAACTCTCAGATATTACCCCTATGGGGTCACGCATCTTTCTCTGGACTATAGGCCTCTCACATCAAATACAATGAAACAGGCCCCGTTTTATAGGGCATGTTCACCAGTGTCAGAGTTGGGGAGGAGGGGGGGCGGAAGCGGGGCGGGGGAGGGGGCCTGGGGGGAGGAGGAGGGGTGGCCTGTAGGGTAAATTTCCACAGTTCCACAGGACACTCTCTTTGAAGATGGCCACCTGCAATGCTCTATTTGTGCGGCTGTCAGCAAGTGCCATATGTTTCACAGAGAGGGTCACTGTATTCACAGCCCTATGATACAAGCATGGCCATCCAACCAGCCCCACTCGCAGCTGATTGGGTTTAAGTGGCGTTCACGCATAGGTCGAGACCACAAGCCACACTGAATATCCAAGCATCTCGTGCTTCGGTGCAAGTGGCAATAGGGCAGTGACAGTGACAACTGGATCTTATGGTTTTCCATGACCCCACCTGCGTGCCCCCCTCCTTGCATCTTGTCCGGAAAACTAGTGCTAAAGAGGCTGCGGGGAACTCTTAGTTCAGTCTGTTCCTTCTTTCCAGGTGAAAGTTCGCAGACTGCCACTTTATTTATAGCTGAGATATGAACTTTTAAATGAAAAAGGCGTCGTTTGGATGGTTTCACTTTTACACATTAGACTATATTGCTACACTGAGAGGCCTTTATTAGAATTAGTGAACACATCACTTTTGCCCTAACGATTGTAATCACTCCAGTAGCAAGTACATTGTTTTGTGCCTCTTATACAAGGCCTATATTTTAAAAAATGGAGCAACAGCAACATTATGGTCAATTAAACCATATACAAAACAGATGTGTATTGTGGGCATCCAGAGTAGAATTATTTCAAGATGCTCTGAAATGTGATGATCATGTAAAACGAGGCAGAGTGTAGAAAAGTAATAGGGTCCCACAGACTGGTCAAGCTTGAAAGCTGGGATTAAATCAAGGTTTCCTGTTTTGACATTGTGCAATTCAGATCCTGGATTGGTTTGACATCATTTTCCTCTTTTTCTCTTATGCTAGTTTCATTAGTGACCCAAGATGCAAAACTGTTATCTTGTGCCTCCTATACAAACTACACACTAGAGAGGTTTGCTCACTAAGTGATGGCCCTGGAAAAGGTGGTGCAATAAAGAAAACTGAACAGGGTCACAGAATTTTGTCAAACTAGGAAGCCAGGATTGAAACCGGGGTCTCAGAGTCACGGCGCACAGCTAGTTTTTGCCCTGTTCCCCACAAAATATTCTGGTTGGCCTGGGCACTGTATAGAAGTGTAATCCAAATATCCTTTGTTATTTTTAGAACATGGGGCAAGAGCCAGGGATAAACCCCTTCTTTATACAACATGTACACCTTGGGAAGAAACAGTGCGTGCTTCCATCCTTCAGGGGACAACTGCAGCTACGACAGCAGAACTAAAAGCGTTCTGCATCACAGGACAGGTACAAATGAGGCAGCAGCAGTCCAAGAATTACTCCCTTACAGAACAAATACAGCATGGTATCTCTCACAGAAGTCAGCAAGGGCAATGGTCTTTTACACAGAGAACATATCCTGCAGAGCAGACTAGTACAACATTTCTTCACTCACATAACTTGTATAGTTTTGAGCCATTAACAAGCTGATCAATGTTTTTAAGCATCCTAGATGCACCCTAAGTAAATATGGGCCAGAGGTACAAGCATTTTTCCTGTCGGGGCGTTTTTCAACAGGAAAATTGCTTTTTCAAATGTACAAAATGCAATTCGGTAACTGGTTATCAAATCGCATTTTTCATTTGCAATTCAGTATTTGGAGGGGGCATGTTTAGGGTGTCTGCCTACTTTTTAAAAAGACACTGTTTACTCTTAAAAAAATTAAACTTCAAGGTTTATTTTTTTTTTTTTAAACGCATCATGTTTTACTATAAGAAAAACGAGCTGCATTTAAAAAAGAAAAACCTCAGCAGGCCACCCTCCCTGTGATGGCTGTGATTCCTAATGGGTAGCAAACTGCGACCTACCTCATTAGGGGCCAGATGTCAGTTTTTAGCGATCGCAAACATGAAATTGGCCCATTTGCGACCGCTAAAAAGGGTTGTAGCATATACCAAACCTATTTTGCGAATCGGTAACCTGTAACTGACTTGCAAAATAGGTTTTGTGAGTCGCTATTAGAAAAGGGTGCGTCAAGGGCGTTCCCTTTCTAATAGCGAGTCACAGGGAGATGCAAGATTGTTTTGCCACCGCAAATGCAGTCACAAAACAATACCATGTAGCACCAGTTCCAAACTGGTGGTAAATGGTAAGCCAGTCCCAAACGTCTCCTTTGTGATTAGCAACGAAAATGTTTAAGAGCAGGCAGCGGTCCTAGGGACCACTGCCTGCTCTTAAAAAATGTAACTGAAAAGTTTAGGTTTTTTTGCAGCCCATTTTCCTTTAAGGAAAACAGGCAGCATTAAAAAAAAAAACTGAAAAAGCAGTCACAGATGTGGTCTGCTAACCCCAGCAGGCAACCATCCCTGCGAGCGACAACCATTCCCAATGGGTTGCAAAATGCGACCTGCCTCATGAATATTAATGAGGCAGGTCCTTTGCAACCCATTTGGGAATCACAAAGTTTTGCAATTTGTGAGCCACAAATAAATGCAAATTACGAGTTGCTAACACGGAGGGCTCTAAAATGCATGAGGTAGGTCGATTTGCGAACTACAAGGAATCCCCAAATGAAACTCTAAAGGAGTTTCATACATTAGGAATACCGATTTCCTAATTGCGATTAAGAGAGAATCACAATTAGGAAATCAGTATTCTTAATGTTTGTACATCCAGCCCTATTTTATAGATAGCAACACTGGTGCCAGTCTCTTTCAAAGGTTTTTGAATGTGATCTCACCAGGCTCTGTGCAATCTTAGCTTTGGTGCATACATGCTAACCCTCCTGATTCAGGTGGGAGACTACCGATTGCAAGGCGAGTCTCCTGCCTTCCGATTCCTGTCTGCAAAAACCCAAGTCCTCAGCAGGCTTCTGCAGACAGGGTCTGGACTTGTGTGGCTCAGAGATTGAACTGCCAGTAACCTGCTCCTGCAGGACACTGCGCAACATTTTTGTCATGTTCTCTCTGCCTGCTTTATCCTTTTTCCGTGCTCCTGATAGGTAAGGGGGGGGGGAGGGACAAACATTGGTAAATGAATTAGGTATCGCCTACGTGATCAATAATAAAAATACATCGTTATCATTTGTCGTTTTGTGAGTAGTTGCACAATGTAAGTTACTGAAACTCAATAAAAATGTTGCGAGTTATTTATTGAGAAAGACAATATATGGTGCTGTTACAGGTGGTATTATACAGCGTGAATATAAAGGGGCGGGGGGAGGTCAAAGTAAAAAAAATGTATCCGATAAGTAGGGTTGAACTGGGTGCAGCCATGGCAGACTAGGTAAATGGCAGATGAAAACAATACAAGCACAAGTTAAATGCTGTGCAGATAAAACCTAAAAATAATATAAGACCCTGCCCCAAAGGACCCGCCCCATAGTGCCCACACAGTCATCCGCTCCCACCCAACATCATGCACATTTTGCCCATAATGATACACTGGACACATAGTTTATGGGTGAGAACTGCTGCAGGTTTATTTCATACAACAAACGTATGACGTTTGGTGGGTTATCTTACGGGCGATCCAAGGCAGGCAGCCCCTCGCTGTCCCGCCTGCCTAACGAGCCAGCCAGCACGGTGGGTCGACGCCCGGACAGTGCAGCACCTTGTAGATCCTTATCTTATACTCCCGCCCCTTACATGGCTGAGCGGTATGGCACACCCCCGGTCGGTTCAGGCCCCCCGACCGCCCGAAGGACTAACGGGGCGCCGTCGCGGTTTCCCGGAACCTCCTGCGGCTCCAGGTCTTTGGCTCAGGCACCCTTACTGTGCCAGGAAGAGGTACCCTTACTGTACCAGTCTGCCGCAGAGGTACCCTCACTGTACCCGTCTGCCTCCAGATCGCCCTGTAACTCCGCCTGCAACACAAAGAACAATGTTAAAACGTTCAAACATTTGCGCCGCCTGTCCAGCCGCTGGGTACGAGGATAGGGTGGGTGCAGCGCTCAGGCGGGCGGAAACAGGAAAAGAGGCAGAGCCAGGGGCAGCCGGGGCATAAGTACCCAGCCCGCCCCCACAGGTAATCCCTCCCCTGGCCGCGCGACATGACGACCGTGGTGAGGGGCAGGGGATCTTGCAGACTTCCCCTCCTGGCCATCCCACCCCCCCCACCACCAGGTTGGGGGGGGGGAGCTTTGACTAGTGGCCACTAAGGTGGCTGCTCTGCTGAAGTCCCCCTGCGTGGGACGCGGGCAGCGGCATTCAGTCAGCAAAGCAGCCTACCCTGTGAATGAAGTGCAAGATCTCCACCTCATGGTAACAATCAGGATATCAGCATAATAAAAGTATACACACCTAGATTGATTAGTTAATAGTTGTGTCACTTTCAGAAAAATACATAATTCTCCCTTGAGGAAGCAGGGAGACACGCCATCTTTACTATTATACTAAACCAACAACTGCATGATTCACAGAACCACAACCACCACCACCACATCTTCTAACAGGAACACAGACGAGAAAAACCAACCCCAGCCCCCACGGGAGTGGAGAGGATGTGACGCAGCAGTCGCAGATGCTGACTCGAGAGCGAAGGATCCCAGTTCAGAGCTGGGTGGCGCAACATCCATTGATTATATGCAAATCAATTAATCTCTCCGGGTGATAAATTGCTATATAAATATGCTGCAAGAGTAAAAAGCAACAAGAGGCGAAACTTTATTACAAAAATAGTTCTGCCAAAAGCGTATGTTAACAGTATTTCGGCTGGCAGAGGAGATACTGGCATTGGTAAACGCAGGAAAAAATGCGGCATGTAATAGGAGGGTGTAGTGTCCTAGCTAAAGGCCTAGGAATCAGAGGCGGGAGGACACACGTGTGCTGTTAGTGGTCAGCACTTAACTTAACCACGCCCGGGGCCCCGGGCTTTTTATTAACTCCCCTTACGTCTCCAACGTTCACGTTGGACTTGACCAAACCCCTCTACGCTGGAGGGGCAAACAGGACAACAGTGGGAGGGGGCGTGTGCTGCAGTGGTACGCCCCACTGCCAGCAACACTACATTCCTCCTTTACCTGGGAATAAGACAAAACTGGAGCAACGACAGCACACCAATCGCTTCATAGTCATTGGGTGTGCTGTAACACACATAAAGTACTCTCTTTTACAGTCTCTGTGGAACGTGACGCCGGCAGAGTCCTTGGAGACATCGTGAGACCCACCACATGCAAAACACAACAACAGAACAGTCTTACTTTATTCTCGGCGGGGTCACAATCACGGTCTGCTCAACGCCAGCACTGTGCCACGAAGTCCCGATACCTCTGGGATGGTCTGGGGCACGGACGTAGACTGTACTTTGCTTGGCTCCGCCCCTCCGCTACGGTCTGGGATGGTTCTTCAGAGTCTCTGGTTTCGCTGGTGCTGGGGTCTTCTGCGGGTCCATTGGGTTCTCGATCGCTCTGGGTGGCGTTGCCGGATTGGCTTATCGGGGTTTCCGTTCCAGCTGGTTCTGACGGTCTGCATTGAGGGGCTGGGCGCCAGTCGTCCAATCCTTGATCATCACCCCTTTCGGGCACTTTTTTTAAAGAAAGAAATATTTCTTGTCACGACCTCTCCATTTCTTGTGGCGGTGATCATTGTCCCCTTCATCTCCGTCACTCTCCAGGGGTCAAGTTCAAATGGTAGACGGAATTTTCCGCCAGGGTGGCGGTCTTTAACTAGGACTGTATCCCCGACTTGAATGGGGCTTTCCGCCGCTCTCCGTCTCTGGGAGGCGTCCTGGTTGTTCCTGGTGCGTTGTTCCATGGACTGGTTTCTGGGGGCTGGCGTTAGCTCCCACGTGGGATGGTGCGGGATAGTGTCCAGAATTGCTCGGTTGAAGGAGAGTCGACTTGGAGAGACTCCAGTGGTGCAATGGGGAGTCAAGCGATATTCTCGGAGAAACCGGTATAGGGCTAGTTCTAAACTGTGGCCGTCGGCTATTGCAATTTGGATTGTTTTGTTTAGAGTTCTCATTAGTCTCTCGACCTCCCCATTGGCTTGGGGCCATCTTGGTGTTATCCGTTTGTGTCTGATGCCGTGGCTCTGCAGGTATTCTGGGAACTCGCTGCCATTGAACGGGGGTCCATTGTCTGTGCGGATTTCTTTCATGAGCCCGTGGGTGGCAATGATTTTTTCAAACTTTGGGATTACTTCCGACGCCGCCGTGGATGCCACGATTTCCACTTCAGGATAGCGAGAGAAATCATCTACCACAACAAGCATGTACCTGCCGCCGGGGAGGCTGCCGAAGTCTGCGCTCGCTCGCACCCATGGGGAAGTAGGACCTTCTTCGGTGATTATGGGTGCTGGGGGGTTAGGTAGACTTGTCGCTAGGCACACTGGGCATCTCTGGACCACTTCTTCAACGGTTTTGTCGAGCCCTGGGAACCACAGTTTGCTTCGAAGTCTGTTTTTAGATTTCACAATCCCTTGGTGTGATCCGTGCGCCAGCAAGGCGGCTTGTTGGGCAAGGCTGTTGGGCAGCACAAGGCGAGGGCCCCTCAGGAGACATCCTTCGGCTGAAATGGACAGTTCGTGTCTGACTAGGTACAGGGCTCTCAGGACAGTCTGGGCATCTGGGGTGCGAAATGACGCTGGGCTCTGGAGTGCCTTCCAATCGCCAGATTCTACGGCCTGGATCGCAATCTGGAGGCAGTCGTCGTCCTTGGTGGCTCTAGCTACTTCTTCCAGGGACATTGGCCGTGGTCTTGACCGTTCAACGATTAGCCGGACGTACTCTTCCGTGGCAGCTGCCTCGGCTGCTTCTGCATCGGTGACCGGACGGGCGTGCCTCGATAGATAGTCCGCCGGATTTCGGGTGCCGGGTCGATATTCCACCGTAAACTGGAACTCTTGCAACTGCAGCACCCACTTCTCGATTCTTGGGGGTGGGCGAGAGGATGAGCCTTGGAAGAGTGGGATGAGGGGCTTATGATCGGTGACCACTGAGAAAGGGTGCCCGTAGAGGTAGATGTGGAAATGGCGGCATCCCCACAGAATGGCGATGGCCTCTCTCTCGAACTGCGAGTATCTTTGCTCGGTAGGTGTCAGGGTGCGGCTGGCGTACGCAACTGGGGCCCACTCTCCGCACGCTTGCTGTTGAGACAGAACCGCTCCGAGGCCTGTTGGGCTGGCATCGACCACTAGTTGTGATTCGTGTTGCGGGTTGAAATAGGCCAGGGTTGTGTCCGCAGATAGAGCTGCTTTGGTCTTTGCAAACGACTCCTGTTGTTCCGGGCCCCATGTCCGGGAAGCAGTTGATTTCGTGAGGTCACGAAGGGGGCCTGTCAAATCCGACAGATCCTTGATGAAGCGCCCGCAGTATGTTACCATGCCCAGGAAGCTGCGGACGGCTGTCACAGACGTGGGGGCTGGCACGTTGTGGACGTCTTTGACCTTTTCTGGATCTGGGCCCACTCCTTGATCGGAGAACTTGTACCCAAAGAAGCTGATGTCTCTGCGTAGGAATTCACATTTGTCCTTGTGAAGGGTCAGTCCTCTCTCCTGCAAACGGGTGAATACTGCCTGGAGGCGTTGGACGTGTTCCTCCAAGGTCGGGGCGTGGACCAGGATATCATCGCTCACGTTGAGCACTCCATTGAGGCCTTGCAGTACATTGTGGATGATGTTCTGGAAGACTTCGGCTGCACTTGATATGCCAAAATTGAGCCTGGTGTATCTCCAGAGGCCTACGTGGGTGGAGAAGGTCGTGATAGAGCGGGAGTCTGGGTGAAGAGGGATCAGATGGTACCCTGACCGTAGGTCCATCTTGGAGAACCACTTGGACCCTGCGAGCTCCCCGATGATGTCGTCGATGGTCGGTGTCAGGTGACGTTCTCTTTTGATGGCTAAATTGGGGAGGCGCATGTCTACACAGATTCTTACTGCATCGGGTTGCTTTGGCTTCTTGGCGACCACAATGGGGGATACCCATGGTGTGGGTCCGGTCACTCGTTCGATGATGCCGGCCTGTTCGAGCATTCTCAGCTCGGCTTCGACTTTTGGTCTGAGGTGAAACGCGATGCGTCTGTGCCGGAGGGCCACTGGAGCTACTGACTGGTCGATGTGGAGTCGGACAGGAGGCCCTCTTAGACATCCGATGCCCTCGAACAGCGAGGAATGTTCTGATACCAGGTGATCCAAACCGTGGGCTTGCACTGTTAGGGCAAAGTGGATCAGCCCGAGTTCTCGCGCTGTCTTGCAGCCAAGGAGGAATCCTGATCCTTCTTGGGATACGTAGGACTTTGTCTGCAGTTGCGTCGAGTCGTGGGACACAGTAGTGCGGAATACACCGCACAGGCGCAGCGGGCGACGAGTCCCATAGGCGAAGACTTGCACTCTGGTGGGGTGGAGTGTAGGAGCGTTCTCTAGATCCTGGTATACGCTGGCGGCCATGAGGTTTATTGTTGCGCCTGTGTCGATAAGGGCTGTGACGGATTGGCCATGCACTTGGACGGTGCACATTAGTTCCGTAGATGACGTGGCTGCTAAGGTGTTGAGCATGCGTACCACATGGACGGATGCGGCGTCTTATTCATCGTCATCCATGTCGCTGCTGGCGGATGTGTTCGGTAGCGGAGCCATCTGTCGCACTCTCCTGGGTGGGCCACTCTGTTTCTTCCGTTGCGACGATAAGCAAACACTCGCATAATGGTTGGCTTTGCCGCAGGCGCTGCAGATCTTGCCTTGGGCGGGGCACGCGCCTTTGTGGGGAGTGGCGCCTCCACACCACATGCATGCTTGGTCGTGGGCGGCTTGGGCTGGCTTCGGTCGCCCTTTGCGGGGTGGTCTCGTCCGGTTATCTGGAGTTTGCGACCTGATGGCGCAGACGGGTTCCGTTTTGATCGTGACAGCTGGGCTAGGCTCCATGTGGGCGGCACGGGCTTTGGAAAGTTCTTTGGACCGCCCAAGGGCTAGGATGTCGCGCATAGACATGGCGTCCGTTTCTAGCACTCTCTCCCGCAACTTCAGGGAGGCACACCCCTGTATGAACTGGGCGCGGATTTCGTCTTCTGCATCCGGGAGGGTGCACGTGCTGGCTAACTTCTTGAGCCGAGCGTAGAAGACATCTACGGACTCTTCTGGGAGTTGGCGGGCTTGGCGGAGCAGAAATCGTTCGTAGTTCGCGCTGGCAAATGGCTCAAAATACCGTGCGATGGCATCCCTCAGGGTGGTGTACGTGTGGGGCGGGTCTCCTTCCGTGACGTCCTTGGAGATGTCGTGGATCGCTTCCCCTCCCAGGTGTAGGAGCATGGCGCGACGTCGCGCCACAGCAATATCCGCCGCGATGAAGTAGTTTTCGAGACGCTCCACCCATTTCCGCCACCGGGCTGCTTGTGAGGGGGGTGTCCCTGTGACGGCAAAAGGTTCCAGAGGCGGCACGGTGGCCATGACGGCAGAAGCCAGGCAGAATGGGTGACAGGAGGTGCTGTAGGCGGCTTTGCAGGCTCCTGCAGTTACCAGAGATGGATCCTGGAAGCGTGGAGGGCTCGTAGGCCTCGCTCCGCGAGATGCGTGAGGTTTGGCAGGGCCTGTTCACACGCGCGATGCGTGAGGGACGGTAGGGAGGCCTTGTCGCGCGCCAGAAGCGTGGTGCCGGGCGCTCACAGCGCATGCGCGGGATAGCCGTGGAGCCGTCCGGGGCTGGGGGCTGATCAGAGAGGTGCAGCCAGGGGCTGGAGGCAGCGGGGGCTCCTTGGGGTACCTGAATGCAGCGAACAGGTCCGTGGTGCTGCGGAGGACGCAGGACGGCCTGGGAGGCAGGCTGGAGGCTTCACGGGGCACCGGTGAGTGGCACGAGGCGCTGCAGGGAGCAGGCAGGTTGACGGTGTCACCGAGGCGGGCCACAGCGGGCTGACGGCGCTCGGGAGTGCCGGGCAGTGCGCCGCGTGCAGGCTTGCACGGCGCTGGGCAGCGGAGCACACCCGGGTTGCGGTGGTGCGGCAGGGCACGCGATGGGGGTGGATCGTAGACCACCTCGTCGCCAGTGTAGTGTCCTAGCTAAAGGCCTAAGAATCAAAGGCGGGAGGACACACGTGTGCTGTTAGTGGTCAGCACTTAATAAAAAGCCCGGGGCCCCGGGCGTGGTTAAGTTAACTCCCCTTACGTCTCCAACATTCACGTTGGACTCGACCAAACCCCTCTACGCTGGAGGGGCAAACTGGACAACAGTGGGAGGGGGCGTGTGCTGCAGTGGTACGCCCCACTGCCAGCAACACTACAGAGGGAAAGTAAGTTCCAAGTACAGGAAATAATGAGAAGCCAGGAAAGAGAGGAGCCAGGATGCAAGTCCCTTTAAAGTTTATATTAAAAACAATAGATTTTCCCCAGTGCAGGCGAAACCTAAAAACGGGCATTGTGATTTAGTCCCAGTATAAGCCAATAGACCAGATTCAGGCCTCAATAGAAGAAATACATTCTCCCGATTATTTTTAAAATCTCCCACCATCTTCTACAATGTTGGCGTGTATGGCTCGGTACAAAAACCCGATCGATATGTTGAGGCCGCCACAGGCTTTACCTAAACATTAAATCGGAAATTGTTAATTGCGTACCCCAGCAGGCGTTCTCGAACAACTCAAGATGGGTTACATGATAACTGCAATTTAACATTGAGTGTCAAATTTCCTTAACTTGGTGTCTTTTTACAGCATGTGCATGGTTGTTATAAATTATGAACGATTAAGCATTGCCCTCTAGTGGTTGTTGGGGTTATAAACACGAAAAGCGACAACATAAAAACAAAAAGTGAAGTTTGTCTTGCTTAAAGAAAATAATTACGTTTTTTTAAAGTAACGACCACCTATTTAGAAATAGGACGCAAACAACGGAGTGAAAAACATTAATAATACTAGCAATTTGTACCTTAGAAAACAATTAAATGAATAAAGCGAAATCGTGTCAACAGGACACAGCTGCTGTAAGCCATCCTTTGTTTATATGACTCTTTTATATATTGGTTTCTTTTTATTAAAATTGTTGGTCTTACTACTATTGAAATAAATATAAATGAACACTTCTAAACAACTCACTATCAATTAAATAGAAGGGTTTAATGCGTTAGAGGCAACCAACCAGCATACATAACATCCCTGAAAAGGGCATGGAGATGGTCAAATGTTGGGTTATGCATTAACAACTTTTTTTTTTTAAACTGCCCTGGAATTTCTTTTGGAAAATAGTTTTAAAAATAACGCTGTTCGTGTCCTGCTGTAGTCTGTTCCTTTTAAATCGTGCGCTTGTCGTAAAAAAAAAAAAATGCGATTTTATAAACACGGGAAAACTGTGCACGAAAAGCTTAAACGCAGTTTATTACACTACCTTTGCTAATTGACTGTCTTGCAGTTGGTAAGTGTACAGTAGCGTGCTTGAATATTTTCTAATAAATCATCTTTATAGTATCACGATTACTCAGCTATAAATGTACATTTATGTACAGAATTATTTTACACGTTATTTCATATTCTAAAAGCAAATAACAGATAGTGCTTTTCAAAAGACCTTGAAATCAGCCAAATTAAATATTGCTTGTTGACTTGCACGCCTTTTGTCACACTTACAACTGTGACGTTGGGTGTTCATTCGTCTCCAACAAGCATTTGCAATGCAATAGGTCTCGCATTTGCAAGAGCTCTATTGGCATTATAAATCACAATGCCTTTTATTAATCTGTTTTGCTAATTAACACGTGAATAAAAGACCTTCTCATTTACAATGCAAATAGCTCAAACTCTTGTAAATGTGAGACCTATTTCCTTGCAAACAGGTGGCCGCCATTGTCCCGGCGGCTTGGAAAGTGAAAGCATGCATGGCGCGATGAGTGTTGCAGGAGAGGATGTCATGCGTGCAGTATGAGAAACTCATTAAATAGTGCTTACAGGCTAAATAACTTAGTGTAACAGAAGTAAAAGGGCCAGTCCTCATGGGAGGTTACAAATAAAGACAAGGTAGTACTAAGGAGGGACTAACACGCCTATCACCGAATTAGAAGCCAACATTTTCAAAGGACAATGACACAAGCCAATGAAAAATTTGGGTGGAGAGTGGGCAGGGCTTCAAGTCCATGCTCTAATACTGCATGCGTCGCACAACAGCGCTTGCAATGCCCAGGCTCAACCTAAAAAGGGCTTTCATCGAACCAACATTCTGTAATGTAATGTTAATCAGTCCTGGTATAGAATGTAACAGGCGCCGTTGACTTTAGGCAGCGCTACTAAGTTGCTTTTATGAGTCTCCTAATAAGGTCTGCATGGGTCATAAAAGACGATAGGAAGGAGCCTGAACAGTATTACGTCATCACCATAAACCCAGAGACGTTTTAAGGAATTGGCGACCTGGGAAATTACCCAGGGTCCCCAACTTCTCAGGCCCCTCTTCCCTCAACCTTCCTACCCACCCCCCCCCCCCCTCTTAACCCACCCCAAAAGTCAGCTTTCTCTGTCTAACCTCTGCCTACTTTTATATCGAAACATTTCTCTTTACAGAACTCCACCCAAGGTTTTTTGGGGCCTCAATCAATTCATATTTCTTTTTTCTAAACACTTTTTATTGGTTTTAATATTTTGGCAATACAAACAGTACACACTTTAATCCTTATAAGGAGAGGCATTTACTCTTAAACTGTTTTTGATTACCTAATTTCAGAAACTTTGTTTGGCATAATGCAGGCTTAAATTACCAAAAACTCGGTCAGAAAATTCAGCGTCTTTCCAATCAAACGCCCCCCAAAGTTTTGTACCGGGCCCAACATTTTCTAAATTGACACTGCCAAATCATTTTTACAATTGTAACGGTTTCCTTGCTCTTCCTGTATAATCAGTACGTTAAGAAATCTGGTCCACTCCAGAGCCAAGGTTCACTCAGAGAATATTAGAGGAATCTCTGAAGTGGACTAATGTGCCAGACATCCCACAGATCAAGTGCAAAAAAAAAATCACCCATCATGACCAATGTTCCCTCTAATTTTTTTCCTCTGTGTGTGGCAGTGTAAGGTCCCTGTGCGCTGCAGCCAATGCTATGTGCACCAAGAACCGGACCGTGCATATGGGTGCAGCGACAAATATCAGTGCAAATATCACTCCAAACTTTGCTTACAAAATGAAAAAACGGTGCATTCCACACATACAGTGCCACATGATATCTCTTAAGGCAGGTTTGTAATTTACATACACACACCATGACATGAATTGGTTACACAGGCAAGTCAACTTCAGCTTTAGAAAAGGACAGGACTCCAACAGTGGTATCAATATAAGATTTCACTAAAGATTCTCAACTAGAGCTCTGTTCAAAGGGTGGGGAAATGTCGGGAGCCTATACAAGATTGCATACCTGGGGATACATGCAGGGGGGCACAGGTTATCCCCCCCTGTGTGCATGCACTTTGAGTTCCTGCAGGGCATGGACTTAGCAGTCCATGCCCTGCAGAAATTTGCTTTGGCCTTCCCATTTCGGTGCCTTTTTTATAGGTACCGCCGTGGAACATCCAGGCACCTTGAGATCTGCATGGTGCACATTCTTTGCAGCAGGCATATTAACCCTGTGCGCTACCTTAAAACTTCCGCTAGAGAAAAATCAGTTATCTTGACAAATTTAGTATTGCATGAAAATTGCTGGAGTCAAGGAACATCAAAGCAGGTGCTAGTAAAGCAATAATATACCTGCAAACACGGTGTGGAAATGTACCCCTTTTTCTAGGGGTACACTGGTGCAGGGTCACCCTTTTGTCCACTGGTTCAAAGACTAACAAAGTAGAGATCAGCACTGGAGTTGGGAATAAATAACAAATGTATTAATCACTCATGAGTGGGACCACATCCACATAGCACTCTTAAGTGCTGCCTGAGGTAGTACACTGAAGTCACAGAACACAGGGCTTTTTATGCAGGTTTTCTACAGTGTAAGCATGTGGACAGAAATAGGAAGGACACGTTTTTTAAATAGTTTTCAGCAAACAAGAGCAGATGAATAACCACTTGGTCAGCGGAGGGGGAGCAGGAGTGCTTATGGCAGCAGTAAATAATTGGCAGGTGTACTGGCAGCTACAAATTCTCAGCACATACATTGCTTTTAGCTGAGTCAGGAAGTCAACTAAAAAAGATAGTACAGGCAGAGTGAAAAGATGAAAGAATTACGAAGGAAACTTAAATGGACACCACAGCTGAAATGACTGTCGCTTATACCAAGTAAAATATTACACGTTTTCCACAACGGCATTCCTCCCATCCACCTCTCGAAGTCCGCACCCGGTACAGTAGCACCGGTCACACACCCTTAAATCCGACCCTGGTCCCGCAGCTGAGCCGTTTTAACCACAGAAATGCAGCAAGTCTACCAGGGACATCTTAAGGATTTTGGGGGCCCCTGTTCAGAGCAGGTTTGAATTTATGATTTAATTTCAGCTCTTTCTTGCCCTCTTAGGCCAGGTCACTGACAGCATACAGGCGCAATTGTCCGAATTATAAACATGTTTACATCTAATGATGAGGGATAGTGCTGTGTTTTATCAATACTGTAACACATCGGCAGTTCACTAATATTACTGCAAATAACATCTGTGACATACTCCCATTTCTCATATGTTTGGTCCTATTGCTATCTAAAAGAAACCTTTTTATGGATGTTGCATGAAACATAAAAAATTCTCTACAGAATGGCTATAACAGACTCTCATACATCACCCACCTTAAAAATAAATTAAGGGATAATGGTATTCAAAACAATCGGTTTAGTAATTATTCAAGGTCATCACGGCAAGACTATCAGGGGGCTCCCCTTAAAGGCTGGGGCCCTGGGCCGGAGCCCATTTTGACCATACCTTAAATCATCTCTGAAGTCTCTGCCCTGCTAAGTACCACGCATCAGGCCTCAGACTAACACATTTCAGTGCGGGGGTCCGCATCAGTGCACTGAAATGCAAAGACATGCATAATTTCGGGTCCTCTGGAGCGCTAGTAATCATGCACGAATACTGACTGATTGATTTTCACTGACTAACTTTAACTCCTGTGCTTATTTTAACTGACTGACTTTAACTCCTGTGAGCTTATATCAATTTTCTACTGACTGCTCCCTCCAAGCAAAACAAAGCTGAGTCAGAATCGTAACTTTCACTAGATGCGGGTGGGGCTAGACAGTGGGTGTGTGTTCACGTGAGTGCGGCAAGAGGGGGGTAGAGCCATAGTGGCTGGAGGCTGGAGTAGGTCCGTCGACGCCCTGACCAAGTGGTGCAGAAGCAGCGATAGCCCACTCTGTCAAAGGCAACCTGGTGGTACGTTCTGAGAGACTGATGGGGAATTACGAGGAATGATACAGGGTCATGTTCATGCACGCTGGATAAGTATGACTTGATGGAATGGTAGAGCCGCCTATCGCCGTGGAGTCAAGTGTGAATGTAAATGTAAATGTAAATGTAAATGTAAATGTACAGGAATTTATATAGCGCAAATCACCAAGCGGTTTCTAAGCGCTTGCTTAGGGAACCCGTCCTGGTATTCCCCTGTGAGATAACCCCGGCAGGGTATCCGCAAGGTGAAAGCCAGGCATCCCGCCGCGAGGGGCCGTTGTGGAGATTAAGCAAGCTATTGCCCAGAGTCGCAGAGTGTGAACCCATGAATCGAGTAGGCACCGGAGCGAGAATTGTCGAGTCCATGGACATTTTAGGACTCAAGACCCCGCCGAGCCGGGAATTGAACCCTGGTCCCAGGCTGACCTCTGCTTCCAGGTCTGCCTCCTCTAACCAGTGAGCCACACTTCTCCAAGTGTGCGACATACGGGTTGAAGATGTGACTGCTAACCATGCACCTCCTTTGCCCGTTTCACTCCGCGTCTGCTAGGCCTCTTGTGGGTTAGATATTTGCTTTCTACAAAAGGGCAAGTCAGCATATAATTGACAGAGCCGAAGTGGACATCCTGGTTGGGAATATGGTTTCCACATCGAGAAACATAGCGGCCGTTTGTACAGTTTTCTTGAGAGGCCAACGTTTGCTCACGTGCAGCTGCTACTGAGCCATAGAATCATGCTTGGGCCGGTGTTTGCCAAAGGAAGTCATTACAGTGAAGTGGCCCGAACCAATTGCTGCTCCCCAAGAGCCACCTTGCAAAATAAGTAGTGTCTCACAGAGGCATTTCTCTCACTGCTTCAAAATGTACTTTCAATTATTAATAGCACTAGTGTGCCGCACCCCTGATGCCAGTCCAATTAATTTCAGCACCAGCGCGTTAAGTCAGCACAGCCACTGGTCAGTGCCAGTGGTGTGTAGTTCTTTGACAGCCTGTGGCTGCAGGGCTGTATTAGTTACATCATTTTTTAACAGTTGCGTCTGGTTAGCTAAGTTAGTGCGCTTCAAATTTTGGGGGCTTGCTCAGGGGCGCAACGCGAACTTCTCGGGGGTTGGGGGGGCGCTAGACTTACTGTTCCTACTCCAAAGTAAGTAGAAATTGAGAAAGTGTTGGACTTCGAAGAGGTTAGATTTACTGTTTCCACTGTACCAGAAGCAAAAGTGGGAAACGTTTTGGAGTTTACAGGATTTAGATATACTATTAGCAACTCGTAATTGTTTTATGAAAATATATAAATATCGAACAAAATAAAAAATTAAACATTCAAAACAAACCATGTATTCATTAATTTAATGATTTAATATTGTATAATATACTTTTTATATAAAAAATAAATTAAAATTATAAAAACGATAAATATTTAAAATATATGCAATTCCCTCATTACTACCAACAAACACAACCACTAAATTAAAATGAGTAAAACAAATATAAACATGAAACATTAATATTCAAGTAATTATTACATAAAAACAACAAAATTAAAACAATAAAAATATCATTTTAAACTAATCAGTCAACAATTAATTAAAAAACAAAATAGCAAGTATGCTATTTATTAATTTTCTTATCAATAGTCAGTTAAATTAATAATTAATTATAAATTAAAAGCAATACTTTACAACCCACTAGTAAATCAAAAATTTCGAATTATATTTAAAAACAAGTAAATATCAGATAAAAAATGACAGATGATACAAAAAACTAATATCATAATACTAATACCTTATAATGCCATAATAACTCATATTTATCAAAATTATTAAAACACAATATTTTTAGAATAAATAAAACAATATTACATACGACATTTAAAAAAACGATATTATGTAACTATAAACACAACATGCATACCTTCTATGTTTGAATCAACATTGAAGAGCTGCTACAGCTGTTATGTGCAAAGGTTGAAACGTTCCCTTTTGTTCTTCTCAAGAAGAAAACTCGGGGTGCCGGAGATAAGACTCCAGACTAACCCTGGGCGCAGTTCGGGTAGTAGCGCTATGTGTAGCTACGCGAAGTGCACTTTGCACTACACGTAGCTAAGCAAACTGTGTAGTGCACTGTGCAAAATGCTGTTCGCACTGATTGTACAGTGCGGACACGCATCTGGCACTGTGCAATCAGTGCAAACCACATCTTGCACAGTGCAAGCGGTTGTTTTCTGCCAGTCTAGTAGATTTCTACTCGAGCGGCAGCTTTCTCAACGCGGACTGGTAGTTTCTCATCGCGAGCGGTCGCGACCATACACAACCACTCCAATGAGAAACCTCAAGCGGTTGTTTTCTGCCGCTTGAGTGGATTTCTACTCGAGCAGCAGCTTTCTCAACGCGGACTGGTAGTTTCTCATCACGAGCGGTCGCGAGCATACACGACTACTCTAATGAGAAACCGGACTTCCCTACGTTTAGAATCTCGCCGGGAGGTTTATTTTCCACGCTCGTGATCGCCAACTTGATGTTGCTGATCGCAAATGAGGAAAAAGTCTCTCCGGGATGTAATTTTGATTGCTCGCTGTCACCAACTTGACGTTGAGGACCGCGAGCAAGCAAAAAATGACCGCTACACGTGTTTGCACTGTGCTATGTGCAGTTCGCGTAGTGCGAAGTAGCGCAAACTTCGCAAACTACGCTAGTGTAGCGTAGTAATTTGCCCAGGGTTACTCCAGACACTGCCGAGCGGAGCCCACAATATTATGTGCCCCTCTCTATTAACAAATGAAAGGCAGCAAGTCTACAAGCACAACATGCTTGTAGACTTGCTGCCTTTCATTTGTTAATAGGGCACAGCTGGGGGACAGATTATGTGCCTTTGTGAAAGTACTTTAATTAGAGGAAAGCGGTGCTGCCGCTTTCAGAGGTGGTGTGCACTATAATACACAGACCGGGAAGGTCTTACTCCTTTATATTCTTGTTTGAAAAATTTCTCCAGATTCAAAATAGTTTCAAACCATATAGATTATTTATCAATTGTTTCTGTTGTTTTTTTCTTCAAAACTTTCTGTTAGTGATTTTCACATCATCACAAATCACATTTATATCTTCCCAATGCATTTCGGGTCATATAGGACCCTTCCTCAGGGGTCTATATTGAAACAAACAAGGAAAATATTGTGAGCCGTCTGGCCTAATAATCTGACACACGATACATAACAATTTGAATGCTCAACATGCTCAATCATTTTCTGCTGATGGTACACTGCAAATATATTGGTAAACATCATCTCATACATTCCTGATCAACTGAAAACTCTATATTAAAACCATCAATTACACATGACCAATTGAACTCATAGTTTGAACAAAGTTATAAGGGACAACTCAAATGAAAGCGGTTCGGTTGTGACATTCGGTTGAAACTGTTACGATGACACATCACAACCACTTTTCCGTTTGTAAATGCCTGAACTCGAGTCTAAGTTTAATCGCTTAAAACAAAATATGCTGACATATTTCTAAAGTTCAGGGACAACGCGCTGGGGTTCTAAACATCAGCTATCCGATTACAGCGGGGATATTCTACTTACGCAAATGTGTTCTTTCAGCATATCCCGTTCCTTAGCCAATGGGAAATCGACTACCTGGCCCTCGAACCCTGAAACTTAAATACGCGCTCTGATTGGCTTGAGATGCGATCACGTGATCGCGGTGCTCTTTACTCAAAATATGTAAAATAAATGGAAAATTGCACAGGTTCTATTCGAAAGTGGGAATAAAAACAACTTGACATGGACAAAACTTGACTTGCGGTGTGATTTCCGCCTAATTGGATTATGAAAAATGTAAAAAGAAATTTCGAGTAGGCATAAATCAACTGGCCTTTGTGAAAGTACTCATGTTAATTGCAGCGCATGACATGCGCTGCCATTAACATGAGTACTTTAACAAGTGAATACAATCGAACAGTTTTAGCGCCGTACGGGTTTTAAAAGCAGGGGTATGAAGGTCCTCAGTTGCCTGTGCGCGCTTTAAATTTTATAATGCGCGCTATAGGAAACATCGGTGCGCGCGCGTCCAGGCGCGCACCTCATTGGGAACAGTGATGATGACTTAGGGCCGGATTCCGATGTCGTTTGGAAGGAAGTACGATGCGGAAATCGTGTATGCACCAACCCAATCGTCTCTTTGACCCGAAGCTGTCCGTACGACTCGTTTGTAGCCGACTTGTGCCGCACTATGGAGCTGAATTTCGATGAGTGAGTACAATGCACATTTCGGACAACCGCTTTGCCTCGGTCTCACCGAGACTAAACAGCGATCAAAATCATACTTCGGGGGGCTGTAGCAGGTCCCCCTTCACACGGGACCCTCCGACTCTGGCACAGGGTGTGCCATGGGTCCCCACGAACTAGGTATGCACATTGTGGCGGGCACCGTGGGGTGGCCGCCACAGGATGTACGCTTGCCTCCCACCCCTTTTTGCTATGGGAGCTGGTGTACGTGTACACAGGCTCCCATAGAGAACAATGGGAGTCCGAGCGAACCGAGTCTGTAAGCGTAGGGCTGCACTATACTCGCTCGTTCAGACTCCCGGTGCACATTTCTTTCAGAAAGCCCTCCAGGATCCGAGTCTTACGGAAGGCTTTCCTAGCAAGTTCGGAATCACGCCCTTAGTGTTTTTGAAAATACTAGCAAAATTGGCTCACGCACAAAGGCTCTAGTAAATGACACATACCATGCCCATAGAGCTAAGATGAGACTTGAGAAAGCTCTGAACATGGTAACTGTCCACTAGTATATACCTGTGTCAACTTGTGAAGGAATGGAGCCTCATCTATTATGGATAATGGCACCAGAATACAGATTTTATATAACCTGCCTCCAGAATAAATAGGATTCACTTCCTGGTGGCTTTCCCAGTTACTGGCAAGTGGTTCGCTTCATGACCTGGCTGCCCATGTTATACAGTGTCCATACAGTCCACTAAGCATTTTATGTTATTCTGTACTTTATATTCTGCTTTTAGAATCCGGTTTTTAGCAGGGAGTTGTTTTAAAACTCATCAAGAAGGCTCAATGTTTTTACAACGCTGCGAGTCTGCTACAATCGGTCACACAGTATTAAAATTTATTACACGGGCGAGGAGTTTAAGGAAAAAGTATGCATTGTGACTCAGTTACGACATCACAGAAAGGCAATTGACGATGTGAAACTCAGTAATTTATCTTTGTGATTTTATTGTGTGTGATCTCCGTGTAACTTGTTTCAATATTGGGTACTTATGGTCTTTTCAATCCAGTACCAGGGCCATATCACACACATTGTGTGTCCTGTGCTCTATACCTACATCTAACAGATTTGATGTGCTTTCTAACTTGGACTGATATTTGGGCAAAACTGCCCCTACAACATCTGCTGTCCCCTTCCAGCTAATAAATCATCAGTAATTTCCAGTGTTTTTGCTGCCACACAGTAATACTTTCCACACTCTGACCACACAGTATAGAGATCTTTCTATGCTTAGCTGGACTGTAGCAGGCCTGGAGGCAAAGATGAACAATAGCGTATGGCGGGCGTTTGTGTAAAAGTATGACATAATTGGATTACAGGAAACTTGGCTTACTGCTGTATTACAATTCGAGGGATAGGACTGTTACTCGTGCCATGCTATCCCATCAACTCGGGCCGGGCTAAGGGGGACTAGCTATTTGGGTCAGTCTAAGCCTCCAAGTAGAGGTATCAGAGGTCAACTCTGGGTAACCTTCCTTTTTAGCGCTAATAATTCACGTTCCCAAGACAAACATCGCTTTTTATTTGATAAACTTTTATAACAATGACTTTACTAATGCTACTTGTACACATTTTATCTGTTTGTTCAATTTTTATCTGACATGCATAATAAGACCATAAATACTTACCTGCAATGAAACATTTTTTTTATCTGTGGTGATTTCAATGCAAAGTTAAGTGGGGGGGTTCATGGATCCAAGATAACCATATAGATGGCTGCTTAATTACCCAGGATGCAAGGGGGGCGGAACCTTCATAAGTGTGTCACTGCACAGGACCTGGTTGACTTACTCGAGACACTAGGTGGTGCTAACTGTACAATCCTGTCTTTTGGGGGGTGGGGGGGGGCTCACTAATAGACTATATTTTCGTAAATTCCAACTTTGTACCTAGGTTTTATAAAGGTGAAATTCTACCTGAAGAGTGGGGAGACCATAACGCTCCTTCATGCTTCTACCGATCAAGGGCCTTACATGTAATAGCAACCTAGTATCATTCATGCAACACACTTCGGACGGTTTAAGACTAGTTTGGCACCTAAAATAATTATCAGTTCTTCTTAAATTACACTTAGATGCATTACTTCATTGCTTAACTGAAAATGGTTGATGACTCTGCATTATCATAGGCTAATAAGTATAATTAGAGAGTCCATGCTCAGGCTGATTTCGTCATGCAATATGGACCCCAGATTGTTTGATGGGCCCGGTTCTAAGGCCAACCGAAAGTTGAGGAAAGCCCTAATTGTACGACCTAGGGTTAGGAGCAAGATTTCCCTGGCACGTAGAGAGTATAAAATCGTGCTCTCAAATAGGAAGAGGAAACTGCCAAGCGTGATTGGGAACTGCTAGAAAATGCAGTTCTGGAGAAAGATAGTAAATTCTTCTGGGATGTAGTCAAATGAATTAGATCTAGAAATCCTCCATTAATCCACCTCTGCAAAACAATATTTTAGGCCCAGATTGGGTTACTCACTTTGTTTCGATCTATTCTATTGAGGAAGATTCTAGTATGTGAACAGTTTTTTGCAATAGGTTTTAGAATTCCACACCCTTTTTAATATCGTTGCAGGAAGTAGAAATGCCAACACAGCAAGGGTAGGAAAGCGCCCGGCCCAGATGGGGTACCTATGGATTTGTTGAAGTCCGTGCCCGAGATATGGAGCCCCTTGTTACCAACACATTTAATTCTGGCTTAACAACTAATATCCCCCTTCCAGGGCTACCGCAACGAGTCTACCAATATTTAAAAAGGACAGTATGACCCCAAAGTGCTATTGCCCTATCTCGCTCATCGAAAGCACGATTATTGGTAGAGTAATTTATGATCATTTTGTTATGTGCAACGGATAAGGACATTCTTTCCCCTTTTCAATATGGTTTCTTTCAAACCTAGGCACCAACGAACAGTGTTTGAACAGTGTTTGAACCTGGCCTTGACAATTTCAAAGTACACTAATGCCAGACTCGCTCCCACCTATCTTGCTTTTATGGGTCTGTCCACTGCCTTTAATAGAGTGAACAGAGCCAAGCTGTGGCTAATGTTTCTGGACCAAGGAGTGGACCCTTCCAATGGTACATTTTTTATATTCATTACATACAGATCTCCCTGCTAGAGTTGGTTTAAACTCCCATGGCAAGATTTCTGCCAACTTCTCCTTGAAGAGTGGAGTGCGACAGGTGTGCATATTGGCCGCCCTACTGTTTATTTTATATCTATATGGTCTAACAGCTAATTTAATTTCCTCCCCTTCAGATATACCTAGAATAGCAGGCACTATGATTCCCACGCTACTTTACGCTGACAACACAGTACTGTTAGCTCTAACTCCAAATGCACTGAGGCGGTAGGTGAAACTCTGTCACTTTTATGCAAAACCTGAATTTTAAAACGAATTATACTAGGTTGCACATTATGTCCTGTGGACCAGGTAAAATAAGGCTAAACAAAATCAGTCTTGACGGCCAAGAACTAACGAATTTCAACAACTGTTTTTATTTAGGATAAGCTTTTAGATCATAAGGGTCTTGGAATCCCCACCTCACACAAGCTAGCCTACAGCTTAGTAGAACTACAGGGACAGTCTGTAATTTGATTAGATCAGGGACTAGAGGCACTGTTCTTCCACAATTGAAGGTGTATAATTTGCAGTTTACTAGTACAGCTACTTATGGCGCAGGTATCTGAGGAGGTTTAACAAATGAAGTTCCGTACAAGCTGAGGAAAATTGTTTCCTCCGGCGGTTGCCGAGTTTACCACCAGCCACTTCCAGTTTCATTATACATTTGGAGTTAAATCAGGGTTTTTTATCAGATAAAGGGCGCCTGGCATCTCTCCTATTATGGGTTAGCATCCGGACGTACCCAGCGGCAGGGATATTATACTTGAATGTTTAGCGCTGGATAAGGCCCACTTTATTCCATGGACACCCTTGGTCTATCAGCTTGGATTATCCAGCCTAGCACTATCCCTAAAACTGGTAAGGGAGAGATGAAAGCATCATTCTTGGCGTATTGTGCAGACACAAGAATGTAAAACGAGTTAGCAAAACCCTCAGTTGTGAATGACTGCAGATCCCTAAGCACAGGCGAACCTGCTGTGTATTCATCATTAGATCCTACAAGATGGGAGTGATCACTCCTCTTCCGTTTTGGTACCCAGACCCAGAGGCAAATATGGAATCTACTTGCCCCTGTGATAATCAAACTGCACAATCACTTTCTGAAGCCTCTTATGTAAGTTAGAATTTAGACAGTGTACAGTAGCCCTGCTCCACTTACAATTCTGAAGTAACCCGAAATCTCCTACCACATTTGCGCCTTTTGAAAGTAGCCGTTCGGGCTAGAAAAACTATGGGAGACTAACTTTTCGAATTATATGCACTCTATGTGTTATCAGCTAGATGTTAGTATTTTGGGAGGTTTCTCAGGAGTGGAGAGTGCTTTTTGTGTGAGCTTTTTCTCTACACGCTTACGCACTTATGCTTAAAAAGTCAAAATTTGCATTGAAGTTTCCTTTAATCGGTGGAGTTAGACTGAGATGTCCCTTTTACTTTTGTGTCAATAGGAGTATGTCACGGACCAGATCTGAGGTTTTTGTTCTTCTTTTCTCTCCCATACTCTTGTTTAATCTCGGCCAATTGTGACATCAGCGTAGTGATGATTTAAATTTTATTTATTTTTTTAAATATTTTTATTTATTTTCACCTGGTATAAGATTACCAAACATTCGACAAAGTTTCCATTCAACCAATAAATACAAAATTTAACAAAAATTGATCAATCTTTTCACTTTGTCAGAAGTAACTAAACATAAAATCAAAAACATGAACGAACATATAATATAATTATCTTAAATACATCAATTCGTTTCTAGGTTCCCCCAAATTTTCTCAAATTTTTTGAGCGATCCAACACCCCTGAGTTCTGCCAGTGTACATTCCATAATTTTTATTTCATTAACCAGGTACCACCATTCCAAAGCGTTGGGTGGGTTGGGGTTGATCCAGGCCCTGGCTAGAGTTAATTTGGCACAGGAAAATAGAATTGATAGTAATATGTAATGTGGTTGATTTGTCAAATGTAGGCCTAATATTACCATGGGTGCAGTTATTGGTGAGCTAAGAATTTTTTTTGTAGTTAAAATCTTTCCCACTTCTTCCCAGAATTTCCCTAATTTCGGACATGAAAACAGCATATGGGCTAGATCTGCCGCGTATTCGTCACATTTCGGGCATTTCGTTTTTTCTCTTGTGATGTTGTTCGAGGACCATTTAGAAAATCTTTCTGGGGTATAATATAGCATATATATAGTTCTATATTGTTGTAATCGTAAACTGGATGATCTTACATTGTCATGAATGTTAGTATAAGATGTACTTATTTGTTTTCCCGTTAAATTTGTTCCAAATTTTAAATTCCATTTATTTGCTAGTGTATCATTATCGTCGGAACTTAGACCTATAAAGAATTTATATGCCGAGCTAATTATTGATTTCTCTTTTTTAGAGTTTAAAAGTTCCCATATACCCCCACTTGATATAGTGTTGATTCTGTTCTTCCGTATTAAAAAATCGTATATTTGCATATATTTGAATCTATGTGTATCAGAGAGACCATATAATTGCTTTAAAGCTAGAAAATTCAGTATACCTAGCGAGTTATATAGGTCGCCCAAAACCTTAATTCCTTTCCGTTGCCATTCACAAGTTGTCCCGTCGCTGAATATACTAGGCAGTCCGGGATTATCCCATAAAATTAATTGTGAGTGAAATAAAGTGGTTTTACAATGTGTATATATGTCCTTCCATATCCTTACTATGTCTCGTAAAGTCTTAAATTTGACCCTTTTGTAAAAATTTGGGTCTGTAATACGAAGAAAAAATTGTTTAGCATCATCCTTTAATGATAAGTAATGATAAAAAAGTAGGTCCTCTTCATTTAGTAGTGATCGAATACGTCTTATGAAAGAAGCCCAGAAGTATAATCTCATATCAGGGAAGTTAAGACCACCAGATCCTATTTGATTTTTCAGAGTTTTTAACGATCGCCTAGCCTTCTTATAACCCCATATAAAGTTACAGAAGATCCTATCTAGTTGTTTAAAGAAAAGTCTATTCTGTGCCAAAGGAATTGATCTGAATAAGTATTTTGGTACTATTTTCATTTTTATCAGATTTATTCTGCAGATTAAATTTAGTGGAAGTCGGTGCCATTTTTTTAAATTTGAAGTGGTAGTTTTCATTAAATTTTTGTAATTGATGTTATTAATTTCTTTGATATTTGAAGTAATTTTAATTCCGAGATATGTCGCGGTCTTGCATATTTCAGGTATTGGTTGAGGGGGGGCAAAGTTAGCTATTATTTGAGTTTTGTGAGTATTTAATTTATATCCTGATACATTGCCAAATTTTGATGCTTCAAATTTAATAGCTTTTAGAGAATCAGTTGTTTCGATGGAGTAAATAGCAATGTCGTCCGCATACGCAGTAATTTTTAAGCTTTGACTGCCAGTCTTGAAGGGTGTTATTCCTGCCTGAATATCCAAAGCCTTTAAGAACGGTTCTAATGAAAGGGCAAACAATAAAGGTGATAAGGGACACCCTTGACGAGTGCCCCTCTTGATTGGAAAACATTATGAGGTAAGACCACCATAGCTAGTGTATGCTATTGGATTGTCATAATGTGCCCAAATCCCGTTTAAAAAATTTCCGCCGAACCCCATTGATCCCATTACGTGCCATAGATAATCCCACCCCACCCGATCGAACGCCTTTTCGGCATCGAGCATTATCATAGCCAGGGGGGTAGCCTCTGTTGCTGCTATATCGAACGCTATTATTGCTGTATTAACATGGGCAGATGTATCTCTCCCTGTTATGAACCCATGTTGTTGCGTGTTTACAATTTTAGGCATTAATGGTGCTAATCTTCTAGCCAAACATTTTGAAAAGATCTTTGCATCCACATTGATCAGGGAGATTGGCCTATATGAGCCCATCTCCTCTTTAGGCTTACCCTTTTTATGAAAAAAAATGATTTTTGCTTTATTCCAAGAGCGAGGGGCTGACCCGGTTCTACCGATATAGGTAATTACCTCTAAAAGAAAAGGTGTTAGCTCGTCCAAACATGATTTATAAATTTCCAAAGGGATGGTGTCCTCACCAGCAGATTTTCCTAATGGCAGTGACTTTATGGCTTCTTTTAATTCTTCATTAGTTATTTCTGAGCTCAGATCCTGTCTCATTGTTTGTTAACTTATTTGTTAAATTTTCTTTTAAATAATTTTCAATTATTTTATCGTTAGACCTATTCTCTGGTGTATATAAGGTTTCGTAATATTTGGCAAATTGTTGAGTTATATCCTCTGGCTGATTATATCTCTTATTATCAACCCCCGTAATTTGGGAAATCATAGATTGTGCTCTATCCTCTGCTACTTTAAATGCTAAAATTTTCCCAATTTTATCGCCGCCTTCATATTGTGAAAATTTATATTTATGAACTTGTGCACTTCTTTTTTTTTAAAAGAGTTTCTTTAGTTTTGCATTTGCACTAATCTCCAGGGTTGGGAGGTCATCTCTTAAAGCTTTTACAAGTTTTATCTCCTCAGCTACAATATCGGAAGTCAAAGTTATTTTATGATTGCGTCTTTCGTGATTTTGTTTTAAGACAAAGGTTTGCGTAAACCCTCGAATGCTGGCTTTACAAGTATCCCACACTGTTAAACATGAAGCTGTGTTTCTGTTGAAAGTCAAGAATTCTATAATGTGTTGTTTTAATTGTGAAATAAAATTCATATCTGATACTAAATTCCTGGGAAAGGTGAAAGCCCTTGGAGGTTTATGTTTCAGAGACAAAGCAATTTCAATCATAATGGGATTGTGGTCAGATGTAATACGTGGATATATTACCATATTTGTGGATCTCATCAGAGTGTCTGATATAAAAGCCATATCTAAACGTGAGCATAACCTGTGGGGAGCTGAATAAAATGTGTAGCCTGGAGAGTTTGGATATAGTGAACTCCATACGTCTTTAACATTGTGTAAATTACATAGGTCTAAAATGGATGCTCTATTTTTAGGCATTCGTTTATAATTGCCCGGGCGTGTTGTATCCGTCTGACAGTTCAGAATGCAAGTCACCCATAATTATTACTTCTCCCTCCCAATCTAAGAGCGCTATGTTTAGTTGTTCGAATATTCTAGGATCTTCTTTGTTCGGTCCATATATAACACATGCTACAAACTTCATATTATCAGAACAAAATTGAACGATTGCCCATCTCCCCCATTTGTCACCCTGTGATTTAATTATTTCTGCCTTGAACCTTTTGTCTTTTAATATGGCTACCCCTCTAACAGAGGACGTAGCTGCAGAGCTTATTATCATCTCAAAACCCAGTTGACTTAACAGCTTTTTATCTTTATCTATGATGTGAGTTTCTGACAGAAATATTAAATCAGGATTATATAGCTTTAATTCTTCAGCCACTAACTGTCTCTTGCGCTTGTTATTCAGCCCTGAAACATTCCGAGCCAAACATCTAATAATATGCATCTCTAATGAAAAAGATATTGTCAATACTCAGCATTATTTTTTGTAATTCAAAATAACGAATATATTTTAATAGCAAAAGACTCTCATCAAGCTTTTCTACCAGGTTCAAAATATTTTTTTTCTTTTCTTCCCCAACCCTCCCTCCACCTTCCCTCATCTCCCACACCCCCACCCACCCCAGCCTGCTAAGACCCCCCCGCCCCTCCCCCCCCTACCTACTGCTGCCGCTGACAAGGCAGCGCCTGCGACCGGAACCATGAACCCCCCCCAGCTCCACCCTAGATGCAAACTAGTGTTATTGTTATACTTCATCGAGATTGGTGACTAAATGTGTTACCAGAAAAAGAACAAAAATTAAATATTTTAATGCTAGAAATGTCCTTATCCGTGCCCCACCCTATAGCCCGACCTATATCCTATAACCTATAACCTAAAATCTTGATACTCAATTATCATCTATAAAGGTTTTTCTGAATTTCTTATATAAGGACAACTGAAGACGGCTGAGGCGCTCCTTGCTTCTTTTCAGTCTTGACTCTTATTAGTTCTTACTAAGACTGACCAAATATTCCTGCGCCTCATCGACTTCGCTGAAGAAGTTAGTGTGTCCTTTCATGATTACTTTAAGTCGGGCAGGTTCTTGTAAGTATGCTGAGCCTCCCAATTTATTTATAGGGTCTATCAATTTGCGCATTTCCCATCTTTTGTCCATCGTGGTTTTGCTTAAATCTGACCGAGCAAAGATGGTAAGATTATCAATAGTTATTGGGGAGTTAGGCTTAGCTTTTTGCCAAACCGCTTGTCGGAGCAGAAAGTTACCGAAATACATCAAGATTGGGCGTGGAAATTTATTACTCTGACGCTTTTGGACAAGTGGAAGTCTATGTGCACGTTGCACTTGGGAGTCCCAATCCCAGTCTGAAAGATCCGGGAATGCTCGAGGTAGTAACTTCACTAGAAAGGCCCTCGGGTCGGGCCCTTCCAGTCCTTCCGGGATTCCGTATAGTTTGAGGTTGGACCTTCTTTGACGATTCTCCAAGTCGTCAACTTTCGCCTGGAGTCGAGTTAGCTCGGTGTCATGACGTCCCACCGTGGTATCTAGTCGTTGTGTTCCTTCTTCAACTAAGACTGTACGTTGCTGGAGTTCTATTATCTCCTGTGTAATGGCATTTAAAATAGAGGCTATATCAGTTATTGAGCTTTGCAGTCTTATATTATAATTTTTCAGCTGTTGATAGTGTAGCTCCGATTCTGCCCTTTGATTTATCAGGAATTTTAGTATAGTGTCTAATTGGGAGTGATCAGTACCTCCTAGCTTAGTAGCTTCAGTTGAATTTGCATTCATCCTTTCATCTGATAGTTTGTTTAGCTCAATGTCTGTATCCACAGATACCGGTAAAGCAGATAGAGCAGATGTCGTTGCCTCTGCCGTTGATTGAAGTTCTTTTTCTTCTTTTGTAGACTCTATGGTAAGAGCATAGTTATGAATTTGCAGTGCCTCATTATCTATAGGACTATCTGTAGGACTCCCCCCAGAAAGCCTTAAAGTCATATTCTTAACTAGCCCTTTAGCCTCAATCCACTTCCTTAGCGGGCTTTTTATACTTTTTACGCTGGCTATTTTTTTTGAGTGCAAAAGAGCTGCTCCTGTAGCCAGGCTAGACAAGGCTTTACCTTTCTTCTTGTAGGTTGTCTTGGCTTTACCTCTAAGTCTCTTCGGGGGTAATTTACTCAGAGTCTTGTCCATGTCCTTATCCTGTTCCTCTTCTGTATCGTAATCACAGTCTTCAAAGGAGAGATGTTCATCAACTAGCTCTAAAGTATGTTCTGAGCCACGGTTGTTCGCTGCAATTGTGGCATGACCACTGCATGCTTCTAGAGTCTCCATATCATTATCCGTTAGATCCTCCGCCCTCGAATATATAGCCAAATCTGAAACTGAATGAAATGAATTTAATGATTGAGACCCCCCTTCTGTTGCCTCGTTTGACTCCTTTTTCTCTACTGTTATCTCAGTATGTATTAGTGCTTCCCGAGTCTCACAATTTTCATTGGAGGTAGGAGGTGCTGTCTGGTGGATAAATAAGTCTGAGTCGTCTTCATGATTTGTATTGGCCAAAGCTGTATTATTCTCATAACTTTTTATAGCTCCGTCCTCCTCCAGAGAAGCCCCATCTTTACCAGTTTCATTAGCAATTTCATTAATATTTGCGTCTGTTTGTATTAGATTTTTTGAAGTGGTCCCACAGTTAAATTGAGGAGGGCGCAGAATTGTCTTACCTGCCGCCTTCCTGTCGCTCCCCTTTAAAGTACTTGCCGGAGCCGGCGCTGCCAATGCTGCTGTCTCAGTGCTCGCTGTCCTGTTCTCCACCTTCCCCGTTGTAACGGGGGAGCGGGAGGAGGACTGTATCAGGGGGATTGGTGGTGTCCGCGCCCCGCTGACCCTGCGACCCCTTATCCATTACAGACTGACCCGTGGAGAAACCAGCAAGACGATATTGATGAACACGACGACAGCAGCGGCCCCTTTAACTGGGCCTACGCTTCCGAAGAGGAAGCCACGCCCCCTAATGACGTCAACCCGGCCGGAATGGCCAAAAGCCAGGAAGTAATGTACAGAGGGTGTGTTTACACCCCGGGAGAGCGGAAGGAGGAAGAGGAGGCGACGAAGAGCGGTGAAAAGGACGGAGAAGGAGCAGAGAACCCGAAAGGAGATCGAGGAGAGGCCGGGAAAGAAGGAGAGCCAGGAGGCCAACGACCCCGTGATCCGCCGTGCCACACTCCCGAGGGAGGAGTGTGGCTGTCACAGGTACGGCGGCGTTGGGCAGCCTGGGTGGGGAGCCGGAGGGCTCATGTATAGAGGTGTAAAAAGCCCTTGTTTGTTGCCTCCCTGTTGTGTGACCTTCCACCCCATCCATTTCCCCTTTCCAACCCTGTGCCTCACCTCCTATCCCAACCTATGCTCACCGTGCACTGATTTCATAGCACCGAGTATACAGCACTATACACAAGGGTTTTACCTCACTACCCCGGCCCTCAAGGTGCAGCGCCAGGACAGAACCTGACCTAACGACATCCCTTTTTCTGGTTTCTTACATGCGGCGGAGCTGGCCTGGGTTCCCCTACGCTCCCCCAAGACCGAACAGAATCCAGTAAAAGACAAGATCACCGCCACGGATCCCGGAGCACCATCCCGTGACCGCCTGACACAGAGACGGAGAAAGACTTTTGTTTATAAAAGCACTTTAAAAATAAAACCTGCATTGCCCTCTACACCTGGTGCCTTGGTCGTCCCTTCAGCCCCTCCTACACCCGTCTTTGTGTCTTCAGTAGCTACTATAGCCGTCACGGGAGTAGCGCTGGTTGGAGCGGGGGTTATGACTGAAACTGAGGCTGGAGCGAGGGACATAGTTTCTATATTGCATTTATGTGCCGCTGCCGCTGCCGCTGCAGCTGCCGCCGCAGATGCAGCGGTTTTAGTGTTCCGCGTTGTGCGAGGAGGATGTTTAGGTAACATGGTCTCAGGCAAAAAAAAGCAAACCTCGCCTTGGCCAGACCCAGACCTAGACCCAGCAAATCGCTGCCAGATAGATCGAGCCTTTTCTCCAGCCAGCCCCGCACTGCACGCCAGATATCGTAGGAAAGCCACAGCATCGACCAAAGTATCAACTGGGAGTAGTCAGAGAAAATGTGATGCTATATGTATTTTAAAAGCGTCACAGAGCTTTTACCAGGTGAGCAGATCCGGACCAGATACTGTTTCTGCGCTTTCCCCGCTTCTCCGTTTGCTTATTAGCTTGTTTCAGTTAGCTCCGTTTCCAGACGTTTTTTTTTTTTTCACCGGCTCCGTACTGACTCGTGGCTCTCAGCCTGCCGCATTAGTAGTTCGAAAATCACCACCCCGGCGTTTATCAACCGTCTCCGTTTTCTTACGGTTCTTGCAAAATCTCACGGGGTGACTGTAGTCACTGTCGGCATCGGAGTGGAGGGAGAGAACTCACGGTCCTGCCGCCTGCAGAGTCCTCACTCCGCCATCTTGGACTCCGCCTCCGAATTCTCTCCCACTTCCATTGCGAATGCAGTGATGATTTAAATTTTAATTGCAATCTTGATCAAAGGATGAAATCTGGTGACTTAAAGCACATTAACATAACTACATTTTAATTGTTTTTATTTCAATGTAAATCTGTGCATAAACCTCAGATATTATGGATATGCATTATATTTTATGGTCTATTTTTAATTAGACTGAATAAAGATTTTGAATTTAACTACCCTGGAGAAAGTTTTATTTCTATCCTTATCGGGAGTAAATTTGCAATCTTTTCTACTGTGGGTAAAGATTGGAGAGGAGTTGGTGAAAACTGTTGAACAAGTTGACCCTGAAGCTGCTCGTAGGCAGGTCGCTCCCCACGCTGCTACACGGCTCTGCCTGCATTGTTTTTGCCTAATCTTGTATTTTCCCCCCGTGCCTAACTTGCTTTCTTGCCCAGACTTGTTTTTATTCCCGTGCCTGTACTTGCTTTCTTGCCCAGACTTGTTTTCATTCCTCTGTGCCTGTACTTGTTTTCTTACCTAAACTAGTTTTTCCTTCCTGTGCCCAGTTCTCCTGCGGCCCCGCCTGTTTTTCCCGCCGCTGCGTCCCTGCGCAACACCCCCCTGCAATCCCATTTGCCGCCCCGCTCCTGCCTCCCAGCTGCTCCTCCCTCCCACATCCCCTCATATGGAGGCCGCGCAGCGGGCGCGCCTAGGCAAGCCCGTCTGCGCCCGTCCACGCCTGGACCGCGCCCAGCGCCAGGACCCCTGGACCCCGCGAACGCCACGAAGCCCGACACCGCTACGATGCCAGAACCCTCCACGCACTCAACACCGGAAAATCACACACCTGCTTCCTGGCCGCCCCGAAGCACACCCACAGAGCTTTCACCTGCTGGAACTGCAGCTTCACAAGCATCCGCCCCACCATGCTGCCGACCAGGAAAGAACCCAACCACCTCAGATGCATCCTTCTAAACACCCGTTCCGCCCGCAAACATGCCGTTGAACTCTGCGACCTACTCGACTCAACCACCCCAGACGTCGCCTTTCTGACGGATACCTGGCTGAACCCCGCCTCGGCACCCGACATAGCCATAGCCGTCCCAGAAGGCTACAAGATCACCCGCAGGGACCGCACCAACGGAGCAGGAGGAGGAATCACCATCGTCCACAGGAACACTCTCATAGTCTCAACCAACACCAACGACATCCTCAGCACCGCCAAACACCTGCACTTCCAGATCCACACCGACCCAAACACCACCCGCAGAGGAACCCTCATCTACAGACCCCCCGGACCCCGACCACAGTTCAGCGACTCCATCGCCGACTTCGTCAGCACACACGCCCTCTCCTCCATGGACTACATCCTCCTCGGGGATCTGAACTTCCACCTCGAGAACAACAACGAGACCAACTCCACCACCCTGATCGACAACCTAGCCAACCTCGGACTCAGACAACTCGTCACAACACCCACCCACTCCGCCGGTCACACGCTTGACCCCATCTTCTCCGCAAGCCCCCATGTCACCTTCAACCACACCACCGAACTGCACTGGACCCACCATCGGTGCATCCACTTCACCTTCAAGAAACCCACCACGCACCACCGCACCCAACAGATGCCTCGCCGCTGCTGGAGCAAAGTCACCGAAGACCAGCTAATAATAATAATAATAATATCCACATTTGTAAAGCGCACAATCACCCGTTAGGGTCTCTAGGCGCTGGGGGCCGTCGGGTAGATTAAGCAAGCTATTGCCCAGAGTCACATGGTGCTGGGCTAATCTGCCGCCGGTGCCGGGGATCGAACCGTGATCCCCATATTCCGGAGTCAGTCGCCCTGGCCGCGGCGCCACACCTCTTCCCTAACCACCACACTCGCCCAGAACCCACCCGCCGACCCCACCGACCCAGACACTGCTGCCCCCAACCTCAGACAGTGGATCAACAACTGCGCCAACACCCTCGCCCCGGTCAAGAAACCCTCCAACAGTCACACCAACAAGAAAGCCAGCTGATTCACTGAAGACCTCCGGGCCTCCAAGCACACCTGCCGAAAGCTGGAGAAGATCGGGCTCCGTGAACGAACACCGGACAGCCACGCAGTCCACAAGAACGCCACCCGCAGACACCATCGCCTCATCAGATCCGCGAAAAGGGCCTCCTTCAAAAACCGCCTAGACAACAACGCACACAACAGCAAAGAGCTCTTCAACTTTGTGAAGGAACTCTACAACCCCAGCTCCAACACCAACGATGTCCCACCCTCGCAAGACCTGTGCGACTTGCCACCTTCTTCCACTGCAAGATCGCAGACATCCACGACAGATTAAACGCCAAGACCGCCCCGACAACCACTGAGATCTCCGCCCCCACGACCACCATTCGCACCAACCGCCTGCTCTCCTAGACCAACATCAACGACGACGACACCATCAAAATCATGAACACCATCCACTCCGGATCTCCGTCAGACCCATGCCCACACCACATCTTCAACAAAGCCAGCACATCCATCGCACCCCATCTCCGGAAAGTCATCAACACCTCCTTCGAGACAGCAACCTTCCCGGAGAGCTGGAAGCACACCAAGATCAATGCCTTACTCAAGAAACCCAAGGCGGACCCCAAGGACCTCACGAACTTCCGGCCCATCTCCCTGCTCCCGTTCCCAGCAAAGGTCATCGAGAAGACCGTCAATGAACAACTGACCCGCTACCTCGAGGAGAACAACATCCTGGACCCTTCCCAGTCCGTGTTCCGCAGCAACCACAGCACCGAGACTGCCCTCATCGCCGCCACCGATGACATCAAGTCCCTGCTGGACAACGGAGAAACGACGGCCCTCATCCTCCTGGAACTGTCAGCCGCCTTCGACACGGTCTGCCACCACACACTAGGAACATGCCTCCATAACACCGGGATCCAAGAGAAGGCCCTGGACTGGACCACCTCCTTCCTCTCCGGCAGAACACCAAGCGTCCACCTTCCCCCCTTCTGCTCTGAAGCCACCAAGATCATCTGCGGCGTACCCCAGGGCTCATCCCTCAGCCCAAATCTGTTTAACATCTACATGGCACCGCTCGCCCACATTGCCCGTCGGCACGACCTCAACATCATCTCCTACGCCGATGACACCCAGCTGATCCTTTCCCTCACCAAGGACCCCCACACAGCCAAAACCAACCTTCACGAAGGAATGAAGGCCGTCGCTGAATGGATTAGGAACAGCCGACTGAAGCTAAACTCGGACAAGACGGAGGTCCTCATCCTCGGATCCACCCCTGCAGCCTGGGACGACTCCTGGTGGCCGACCACACTGGGTACCGCTCCAACACCCAGCGACCACGCACTCAACCTAGGGGTCATCCTTGACTCCACCCTCTCCATGACTAAACAGGTCAACGCCGTCTCCTCCTCCTGCTTCAACACCCTCCGCATGCTCCACGGGGTCTATAACTGGATCTCCACTGAAACAAGAACGGTCACCCAGGCCATCATCAGCAGCAGGTTGGCCTACGGAAACGCCCTCTACGCAGGAGCCTTAGCCAAACTCCTGAGACTGCTCCAACGCATCTAGAATGCCTCTGCACGCCTGATACTCGACATCCCTCCCCGCAGCCACATCACACCCCCCTTGAGAGACCTGCACTGGCTCCCAATCAATAAGAGGATAACCTTCAAGCTCCTCACCCACGCACACAAGGCACTCCACAACACCGGACCAACATACCTCAACAGATGACTCAGCTTCTACACCCCCACCCACCAGCTCCGCTCCGCCGACCTTGCGCTCGCCACAGTCCTCGCTTCCAAAGAGCGACCTCCGGCGGCAGATCGTTCTCCCACCTAGCAGCTAAGACCTGGATCACACCCTCCCCATCCACCTACAACTGATCCAAGACCTGCTGACCTTCAGAAAACTCCTTTTCGAGTAGTAGCAGCATTCCCCACCCCAGCGCTGAATGAAGCACATGCATAAGCATCATTTCCACAGATTGAGGCTTCCCAAAAGCTACAAAGACCCCCTTGGAGCAGTCCCAAAACCAGTAACATCATCTGTGTCAAACTGATCAGCATCTTAACAATCGAAAAGGATGAAGCTCCATACTTCCCACCCTCACCGTCCTTGATACGCTATATAAATGTAGGGTGCCTGTTCTTATCTCTCCATCAGTCTTGGAGGTCTTGAGAAAAAAACTTGATCTTGGCATGTGAGCAGGGAGACCACACTCACCAGATAGCCATGGTTACTGCAATCTTCTTTATGGCTGTAGGTAGTCAGGAGACATTGGGGTATGAAAAAACAGTCAAGTCAAATTTGTCCAAGCCAGTAGCACACTAGAAGCTTGACTTCCTGGTATGTGTACCCAGTCATCAGTAAATATTGGTTACACCTCATGGTTTTCAAGATACAATCGCATATCGTGACAATCAACAATACAGACACCTAATTTTAAGTGGGGCCCAACCTAGAGCTCAGAGGCTGAAGGACTCTACTTCAGCTGACTGGTCCCCCCCCTTCTTTCCCCACTTTAGACACCACTACACAGAGCCCAGAGTGCCTACAATATTTCTTGGTAGGTTAACCCCTCCTCCTGCTATGGAAATATTTTTTGGGCATACTTAAGCATTAGCAGGTACACAAGGTGCATTCTTGGACCCATTTATTTAGATTAAATTACTCTTCATCGAAACCAAAAAAGGATCTCCCCTGACCAGTTCCACACTGGAAAACACCACCCACAAGCTTAATAACAAAGTGGCATCTATAACCTATACACACTTTTAGGGTTGTTTCACTGGCTCGAAGAGAGCTAAATGGAGTATTAACTTATTCACAAGGAAAGAAATCCTAGAACTATTTGGATAAGGATCTCTTGATATTGGAAAATAATCGTTGAACTATTTAAGAGAATATCTCTTGTGATTCAACGAGAACCAAGGAAAATAGATTGAACACCAGTTCATTCTAGAAGGAGACTCCATAGTGCAAAATTAGGGAATGCATAACATTCCAAGAGAAGGCTGGAACTGGAAACTGCTGCACTGAACTCAAATTCTGTCAATCTGTTGTGACTTACAACATGAAGCGGAGACACAGTATAGGTTTAAGCATTTATTATAGTACAGCAACACAACGTCAGCGCACCCGCCGTCTTAAGCCAGCAACTCTTCACTGACAGGTCAGCGTGCGCCTCTCGCTGTAGAACCTTCAGACCCCAACACTCCACCGTGGCGCGAGGAGCGGAGCCACGGTGTAAACAACATCATAACACAATCCATGAGCACAAATCATCCAAGATATGTGCCTTAATGAGCAGCAAGTGTATACATGGGGTATTAAATGAAAAGGCCAAGAATGAAGATTTGGACTAATTAATTCAAAGATACTTCAATGGCCACTTATTACTCAAATTGGCACAATACAAAAGCCAAAGTGAAATTTTTAGACCCAACATCTTTAGCCTGGTATGGCCCCCAAACACTTTTGCCTTCACCCCTCCTGTTTGCTAAATTCATTTTGGTTGGCTTTAGGACTCTGTGTACTTCACCACTGCTAAAGTGCTTGTGTTCGCCCCTTCAAACATGGTAAATTTGCACTACACCTAATTAGCACATTTAATTTACTTATGAGTCCGTAGCAAATAGTACAACATGTACCCAGGGCATGTAAATTAAATGATACTAGTGAGGACCAACACTCATTCATTGTGCTACCCATTAAAGTAGCTCAGTTCAGTTCAGTTCAACTTTATTCGGATACAGCGGTACCCATAAAAGCACAAAGACAAATACATATTAAAAAATTGACCATTGAGTATTAAAATATTTTAAAATTCATTATACAATTCCAAAGTGACTTTGTGCGAAGCTATACATCATGACAGTACAGATAAATTGTTAAAATAGAGGAACAATGAAGAAACAATATAAAACTATTTATAAAATTTCAGGCATCAATTATAGTTCTGCGCGCCCTTACTACCGATTTTAAAAAAGTGTTAATGCGAAAAATAAGGTCCACGTTGTCTAATGCTAACATAGATCGAAATGCCGCCTCTAAAGTGATTGGTCTTCTTTTGTTAGAATAAGGATATAAAAACTGTTTAAAATATTTAATATAGTATTCGCAGAAAAATATAAAGTGCTTAATAGTTTGCTCACTTCTCCCGTCACAAGGGCACAAGTTCGAATTTGAGTTAAGACTATGGCCAAGTGGGAAGCAGAGTGCGAAGCGAACCGTGCCGGCTCTTAAACAGAACAATAGGCACATCTCCCATCGGCTCATTGGTAAGGACAAATACATATGGAGTGGATGACTGTACCGTTCAATGTCCATGTAGTTGCGCACAGTTATTTTTCTGGCCTCTGCTACCTCCCGCTCGATCTTATATAGGGAGTACAGAGCATTCCGCATTTCTTTTTTTGTGACTAGGATAGCGAGTGTAGGGTCCCAAAAAATACTTTCCATATTTATACTGTGCAAGCTACTCAGCACACCACTCAACCATGGGATTTCTTGACATTTAGCGCAACCTAGACAGTCCTTAATAATTGTCTGTGTCAAGGAGGCTGCTTCATTCTTCCATACTGCAATCCACATGAGTGCCAGGCGGGCCCTAATAAAATCAGTAATAACATTAATATTGAGCTCTTTGTGACATATGTAATGAGAGGTTGAGATTGGAACATTCAATAATTTCCTGCAAAACTTATTCTCCTCCTGCTGTATACCAGAGCAGTTGACCGTCCCCCATATCTCGGCGCCATATGTGGCTACCGGGATACACTGCAGTTTGTAAATCTTTTCTACGTCTAATACTGCTCCCATAGTCTTGGGGCGAGGTACGCTTAAGATCGAATTGGTGGCCTTTGAGAACTTGCTCCTGGCGTGAGCTAAGTGCTCACTCCAGGAGCTGTACGCAGCAAAGGCCAAACCCAAATATACGAAAGAATTTACCGCGGTCATCTTATGGCCGTCTATTATGATCGGGCATATAGAATGTTTACCCGGGCCACTGCTCATTAAAAAAAATTTTTTTAATTAACTTGCAAGTCTAAATTTTTCATAAAAATATTAACATTTTGGACAAAGGTGTAGTGAATTTGATGTACGACCTATTAAAACTGCATCGTCAGCATAAAGCAGCACAGGGATGGGTACTTTGTTAATATATGGAACATCTTGAGTGGCCAATTTCAGGGAGGCATTCAGGCCGTTAATATATATAATGAAAAGCAGGGGGGCCAACACGCAACCTTGTCTGACCTCCCTCCCGATGTTAATGGATCTTGAAACCTCTCCTCCCGCCCCAATTCTTACTTGGGCTTTAAGGTCTCTGTGCAAATAAGCCAGGAAGTTAACCAGGGTTTCATCCAGACCCCCGGCCAGAAGGATTGCCCACAGCTTTGACCTATTTACTAGGTCAAAGGCTGTGGACAAATCCATAAAGGCCATATAAACCGGGGATTTCTTGGCAATGGCATATTTGCTAATGATTAGGTTCAGGTTAAGGCATTGTTCCCTGGTTCCTACCTTGCTCCTAAAACCCAGCTGACAGGGATCTAAGATGTTATTTGCTTCTGTCCAATCTACAATTTTATTATAAAGAACTCTACCTAAAATTTTAAGAGTATTATCTATCAGGGAGATGGGGCAATAGTTACACGGGAGTGACCTATCGCCCTTCTTAAAGATCGGAACTATTATACTTCTGGCCCATGTATCAGGAATCTTTGCCAGAGTCAGATTATTAAAAATATTCAGAAGCAGGGGGGCCCAAAAAGCCGGGTTCCATTTAATTAAATCTATGGGCAGCCCATCGGGACCAGGCACTTTATTGCCTAGGCTTTGATTCATTGCTTCAGTTACTTCAGAGATGCCGATATCTATAGGTGTTAGATTACCAATGGTAGGGATTAAATCGGGTGAGGATGGGACAGAATAAATAGTTTAGAAGTGATCCACCCAGGCATCGCCAGTTATGTTGCAACTAATTGGCGTCATTGACTGGCCCATGTAACGCACTTCCCTCACTGCCGCCCAAAAGAAGTTACCGTTTTTTGAGTTAGCAGCATCGGACAATTTGTCCCAACGTTCCTTCAAAACTTCATTTTTCCTATTCTTGGTTACCACCTTATAATCATTTCTTGCCTGTTTAACCGTGATGGGGCATCTCGGGGTAGTAGTTAGTGCCCTACGTATGTTCCTATTTGCTTCAGAACAATCATGATTGAACCAACTAGGGACAGATACCACCTTTTTGGCAGTTTTAGATATGATAGTTTTAATAGTCCGGCATATCTTCACAAAATCCTCAATTATCTGCGCAGGTGGTGATTCAAGGGAAAGGCAGGAATCAATAAGAGGCATGTTATTTTTTACCAATGACCTAAAGATTTCTGCATTGACTGCCCCCTTCCAGCATAGTCTTAGGTTATCAGTTGAAACCATTAGGTTTGCCGCCCCACATTCAATCTGAGAGATGGGCCGTCTGGTTGTATTTAATGTTACCTTAATGGGGTTGTGATCCACATAGTCGGAAGGTATGACTGCAGCAGAGGCCACCAGTTTTTCAATTAGAGGGCATACAAAAACATAATCTATTATGGAACCACTCCCCCTATATGTCAGATGATTAGTCCTATAGGAACCTGCAACTAGATCCATAACATTGGATAGATTATAAGATTTAATCAACCTTTAGAGTTCTCTACCTCTGGTAAACGAGGATTGCGCACAGAGAGCTGTATCCATATCAGAGCCTTGACCTTGAATTTTGGCGTTAAAGTCACCACCTACTAAAATACCCAAAGAATCTCCTTGAACAGATTGATTATCCAAGTCTGAGACAAAATCAAATAGCTTTAAAAAGCTTTTATTAGGAACTGACAAAGTCGTTATTGTAAAAATGTAATAAGTAAAATTGGATACCTCTTTTAAACAGTACTGCTTGGAGGTCTAGACTATGCGTTGGGATTACTTTAAAACTTCCCCCAGCTGCCACATTAAATCCCAAAACCAACCCCCCCGATGGCCTCCCCTTCCTGGGTGTTTCTGAAAGGACACTATAACAATGAAAACGCTCGATATATAGGTTTTCAGCAGCCCAAGTTTCCTGGAACATAAGGATATCGTATTCCCTTACTGAATTTACCCATTCAGTATTATCAAGTTTGGATCGGAGACCTGCCACATTCCAGCTAAGTATGCTCAGACTTGCTCCATTATCCCCATTTGCTAGGTCTTTCTTCCCTTGGGCACAGGGTGGTGCCGTCAGTGTATCTTCAGTTGGCAAAATACTATCAGCCATAAAATCTAAGGGTTTTGGTGGTCAATCTTGTTGATCCAAACTGTGGAGAACTTGGAAATTGAAGTAGCCCTGTAAAACATGTCTCAGGACCACTTTTGCAACTTGTAGCACAGTTTTAATCTGTCCGTTTTTAAATACTTGCATTGTTCCCCTTAGGAAGGCCCGAAAAGCTCATAGGGCAGGGTGAACAGTGCTTAAGTTATACATGTCCTGCCTGTGAAAAACTGCTAAAGTCGTTCTTTCCTGTTGTGAGGCCTATCTCTCCCATTGACACACACACTGGGTTATCTTATTAAATGTCTTAAGTGCTGACTTCTGATAAGGAGCAGATATAGGCATGCTGTTTACACTCAAATGAATTGTAATTTAAAAATCCTCTGTAATTCTAAAGTCAGATTTGAGATCACCATTCTGAAAAAATGCCACTTTTAGAAAGTTATAAACCATCAAAGGGGTGGCTTAATGAATAACATACTTTTTACTAAAGGGCAAAATATTTAACCCCTTCCATGTGTCGGACGGCCATCGCGGTGGGCGCGTGCGGAGGACGGCCGGGGGCCGTCCAAACCACGCCCATGCCATAAATCACCCGCACCGCAGCGTAATTTTCACCACGGTCAAGGGGTTAATAAACTTGACCAGTGTTTACATTACACACTTCTTCAGTGACAATACTTACATTATACTCGGACTAGAACAAGGATAACCACTCTTCTTTTACATAAATGAAAATCATTTCCAAAGCTAGACCATATAACAATCATGCAACATTAAAAATGTTTACAAAAAGAAAACTAAAATGACCAACATGACAATAAATGGTGCATTGATGGAAACATGAAAGGAAATATATTGTATTGTAAACCAGTCCAAATAATTTCATTTGAAGGGATTAGTTGACAACAGCTCAAAGGAGACTGGGTTAAAACATCATTTAATATGGAAAGGATTATCGTTCATATAAAAATCTCTTCAAACATCCTATATTGGTGAACGCTATTAATAAATGCCCAGAACCTTGCGCCTTAGAAAGTTATAATTTTGTTGTGCCAACAAACTATGCTTTTCTGCCTATATCCTTGGTCACATGACTGTGAATGGCTCTGATGTTGGGGTTTGCCTGCAATTCTTTGGGTGGTTCTTAGATGTAGGGGTGGAGTTGTTTGGTAAATACTTTTGTTATTGACATTTTGCTATCTATTCAGATTGTAAACTGAACTAGTGCACTTTCTGTGTGCTTGGAATGACTCTACTCCAAGATAGCCATCTGACATCCTAGAAGTGCAGGGCATGTTCAGAGTAGTCCAGGCCTCCGGAGTTAGGTTGGAACCAGCTCGAACACTCTTTGGCGAGATGTGGGGTAAGACTGATAAGAGTGACTGTCAGCACCTAGCAGTCTAGTTGACTGGAGAGTGGCACACCGAGACCCCTTGCCCGGAAGGGCATTCACTCATTTTAGCAACCTCTGGCCAGGCGTGGCCAAAGGGTATAAATAAACGGGCGGAGGCCGCTCGTGACTTCAGGCCCACAATGTGCAAGTAGTGTGTGGTGTCCATTTCTGCACCACGCCCTTGCTAGGCCCCAACACTCTGGCGCACCAACATTACACTGGCGACGAGGATGGGCGCTTCATTGTTCATTAGACGGCAATATCCTATGCCCCACCAGGCTCCTGGTACCTGCTCCTGGCCCATTGGCGCAGCGGAGTGACCAGTGATGTCGTAGCCTGACGAAGAGGACACTGGCCTAGTGCTCCCTTGCCGTGGGGGAAATGAAGAAAAAAAGGGGTCGTGAAGGGTAACACCGCGGGCGTAAAGGGGCACCTTCACCCCGCGACGCAAAAGCCTCCACCGCCGTTGCAGCTTAGGTACTTGCCTGCCTGTCTGCCTGCAAGCCCGCCATGTGCGCTGCCATCGCTGTTGCTCCCGATCTGAGCCCGGTTGAAGCCCACGTGGTGGTACAGCGGTGCGCGCATGTGCCTACATGCCGGCAGAGATCTGGTTGATGATGCACACATGATCTGAGCCACGCCGAGCCCCAATAGCACGATGCCAAGACATTAGCGACAACAGGCCACATGGTACTGGCCCCAAAGACAGTTTCCCTCATTCTGACCACTCTCAGAGTCCTGCACTGAGCATCAGGAGAGAGTCCCTGGAGAAATAACACAGGGTAAATCTGAAAGCAGCAGCACAAAGTCACAGTACCAACAGGCACGGGGGACCAAAAAGGCACCAGCCTCCACAAGCATCCTCAGACCATACCTACGCACAGAGAAAAGCACAGCATAAAGTGTACCCAACACAGGCAAGCATGTCAAACCCAGCGGCTCAAGCAGCACCGCAACCTCAGCCGCCCGCCCAACAAGCAGGATTCCCAGCCAAACAGCCGATGTCACAACACTCGCAGATCAATGCGCTACCTCCGTTCAGCGAACTCATTGACCCAGCCACCACGTCTGCTAGATGGACACTCTGGATCAGCAGGCTAGACAATTATTTTACTTCGACACGGGAGACAGGCGGTGCGGTAAAATTACCCCTACTACTACACTTTGTGGGCAATGAAATCTACAAGCTATTCGCCCATCTTCCCAACACCGGAGTACGAAAGGACCACTATGCAGCGGTCAGGGCCCTAAACACGCATTTTGAACCTCAAATAAACCTGGGTTACAAGAGGTTTAAGCGGCGCCAGGCACGGCAGGGGGGAGGAGAATCGATGGATGCGTTTCACGCATGTTTGCGTGAGCTGGCAAGCACCAGCACGGATGATGACCAGAACAAAGAGGTGAGGGCTCAAGTGTTCCAAGGGTGCTGAAACAAGAACCTCAGGACCCTTATCCTACCCCAGCCAGGTATTACCCTGGAAGACATCCTCATTATGGCCAGGTCACACGATCTATCCGATGCCTGGGCAACGGCAATGGACATTGCGATCACTCACTAGGTGAACAAGCTGGCTTCGATCAAGACAGAGTGTAGACGCAGCCAAGCCCCAGGTCAGAGGCGCCCGAGGACGGTGACCTGGAAGAAGTGTACAAAGCTCTCGCTGTGGATATTGCGGCAGGGAAGAACATCTGCAGGAAGAATGCCCAGCGCAAGGGTGAACAGGTTCCAAATGTGACACACCCAACCACTTCGCAATAGCATGTAGAGGAGGCCCGTGAAGTCGAGAAGCCAGAGGACGACGGCCGCCGTCAAGGGCGGCCAAACATTTATCACTGGAAGAGCCAGAAAACCCAAGAGTGACCAGGAAAAGCACTACCTCGAAGACTCATCGACTAACAAAGAAGGCGAGTGTTATCTGATGTCATTCGCAAGCAACCTCAAACGGAAGAGGCGGCCACAACCCTTGTGTGCCATAGACATTGCAGGATCCCAGATCACCGCGCTAATAGACACTGGAGCCTCGTGAATGTGATGGGGTGTCAACACTATAAACTACTCAACCCAAGGTCCACACTATCTCCATCGCACGTCCGGCTCCTCACAACCATGGGAGAACCCCCTCGCCACCTCCGAACCACGCTTCAATGTCTTGCGGAGCACGGAGCCACCCTCCACCGAGACAAGTGTTCGTTCTTTCAGGTGTCTATTGAATTCTTTGGGTACGTGTTCAGCCAAGAGGGAGTAAGAGTAGACCCGAGAAAATCGCAGGTGACACAACAATCCCCGGCACCAATGTCAGCTTGGGAAGCGAGAAGCTTCCTTGGAATGGCCACCTATTGTGGGAGGTTCAAACCAAACCTGGCAACACTAGCGGAACCTCTATGCGCCCTGACCAAGAAAGCTATGACCTGGAAGTGGAGTCAAGAAGAGGAGAGTGCCTTCCAAAGGATCAAAGAAGCGCTGCTGAGAGGAACTACCATGGCATACTTTGACACCACGCGAGCGACAGAACTCCTCGTGGACCCAAGTCCTGTTGGACTAGAGGCTCTCCTGACCCAGGAGACGGAACCTGGAAAGTGGACCCCACTTGCCTTTGCAAGCAAGGCACTCACACCGATGGAGTCCAGATACTCTCAGATCGAGAGAGAGGTGCTGGCCATCAAGTGGGCCTGCAACCACTTCCACCAATATGTCAGCGGCCATCCGTTCTGGGTAGTGACCGACCACCAGCCCCTGATCCCGTTGTTCCGAGGCACTGCACCACACCCTCCGCCAAGAATCGAACGCTGGGCCATACAGCTGCAGCACTACCAAATGGAGGTGGTATACCGACCCGGAGAAAAGAATCCGGCAGATTTCCTGTCGAGGCACCCACCAGAGACAGACGGACATGGTGGCGAACAAGAAACAAAGACAGAAGAATACATAGACATGGTGTCTCAATGGGCCTGTCCGCGAGCCATCAACCTAGATGAGATCAAAGCTGAAACCGGCATGAACACAGTACTAACGAAGGTGTTGCATTCACTCCGGAGTAGGTCCAGGGGAGAATTCCTACACGGGATGAATGGATGGAATGAGTCCAACAGAGACACGATGAACAAACTCTGGAGAGGGTGCAATGGACTGAGTGCCACCGCAGATAGAATCGTATTACAAGGATCTCGAATAGTCATCCCCGCCAGCCTACAGGAATGAGCCACAGCCCTAGCTCACGAAGGACACCAAGGAACGATGCGAATGAAGTCTCGCATGAGGGTGAAAGTGTGGTTCCCTGGGCTCGATGCAGCGGTGGACACGCTCTTAAACAATTGTCGACCGTGTCAGCTTACGAGCAGCCAAAAACATCCTGCCCCTGTGATAACAGAAGAAGCAGCCACTGCTCCATGGACAGGACTAAGTATAGATTTCGGGAGTTTCCCAGATGGACGAACAATCACAGTAATATTTAATAGCTATACAAAGTATCCCATAGTTGAAGTTTTTGCGCCCACCTCATTTGTACACCTACAGCCAGTACTCAAGAGAGCGTTCTCGCTATTTGGGCTTCCGCAACAGATCAAGTCCGACAATGGACCCCCATTTCAAGGGACAGAATTCATAGACATGCTGACCTCACTAGGAATCCACCATCACTGAATCACTCAGCAATGGCCCCAAGCCAACGGAGAAGTAGAATGCTTCATGAGGACTCTCAATAAAGTTCTGCGGATCGCGTTTCTGAACAGGCCGACCCAGAAGTAGCCATGCACGGGTTCCTATGAGAATACCGGAGGACCCCACACAGTACCACCCAGCAGTCACCTTGGTCGCTGATGCTAGCAGGACCATGGCGAGACACGCTCCCCGCTGCTGCTGGATGGACACCAGAACCTTATGACCCCGCAAAAGCCCAGGCACGAAGAACAGCAACCAATGTGCAAGCTAGCAAGAAAAGGTATGCTAAGCCGAGAAACATCCTGCCAGACTGTACTGTCCTGATTAGAAATCGCTGCAGCGGTGGGAAGTTCCTTACAACGTACAAGCCTGAAGCATGGACCCTGCTGAAAACCAACAGGACCGCCATTACGGTCCAGAAAGGCACTGAAGTCATCACCCAGAACATATCCTGGTTCAAACGGGTCCATGACACCAGCGTCGACTGGAGTTCGCCTAGACAGCATAACATGGAAGAGACGCCGTCGAAAGCAATCACTGGGTGTTGAGGATGGTCTGACTGCGGTAGGCCTACCCTCCCCGACACCTGCAGATGTTGGGACTACCGCAACCGATGTCGCCACCGGACAGCCAAGCAGCCCTCAGGCGAGTTGTGGAGTCCGGTCCCAAACGTACGAACTGAGACCAAACCCAAGACCGTGCCAAAGACGCACAGACTTCATGTGTTAACTTTGATGTGTTCATTTTGAATACTGATTTGGGATGGGATGTAGCGGTCTTTACTGTATAGTGGCACCCCGAGACCCCTGGCCCGGAAGGGCATTCACACATTGTAGCAACCTCTGGCTAGGTGTGGCCAGAGAGTATAAATAAATGGGCGGAGGTCGCTCGTGACTTCCGCCCCACAGTGTGCAAGTAGTGTGTGGTGTCCCTTCTGCGCCGCGCACTTGCTAGGCCCCAACGCTCTGGCGCGCCAACATTACACTTACTGCCATGAGTACTTCAATTTGCATAAATTGATCTGTGATCATAAAACATAGCATGGTCACAAATCTCAGCGAAAAAACTACTCATGTCCTACATCATGCTTTGAATCACAAATAATTGTCTTTGGTTTTTTCAGCTACATAATCAGCAGAGCAAGATACACAAATTTCTAGAGCTTTCATGAGCTACCTAAAAAGTCCACATCCACGCATCCCAAGCTCACGAACAAATGCATTAGCGATCACACCTCATGTCCGATGGAAAACAACAAACAATGGATTAGGACACTGAAAAGCTTCCACACACGAAATAAAAACCTGCTATGTGCAAGGGTTTCTAACTCACCTCAGTATTCACATAACTCTTCACCAGGTGTCCGTTCGAGGAAGGTCTAAGTTTTTTTAATGAAATGAAATGAAATGAAAAAAGGGACTTGCTAAAGCGCACTGTGGCCAAGCGGCTTCCTGGCGCTGAGAACTAGTACCTGACTCTACAGAGCATCCGAGAGGGCTAACAAGGGAAGGCCTGGGCAAAAAGAAACGTTTTCAGGGCTTTGCGAAAAGAGGGGTAGGTGGGAATAGAACGAATAGAGAGAGGAAGACTATTCCAGAACTGGGGGGCAAGAACCGAGAAACGGGTGCCCCCTGTTCTGGATTTACGGAAGCGGGGGACTTGGAGAAGAGAGAGAGATGAAGAACGGAGAGTGCGAGCCGGAGTGTAGGGAGTGATCAAGGAAGCAATAAAAAGGGGGGCGGAGTGGGTATAAGCCCGGAAAGCTAAGCAGGCCAATTTAAAAAAAGATCTAAAGTGCACAGGGAGCCAATGAAGGGACTTGAGTACAGGCGTGATGTGGGAGGATTTGGGAAGGTGGAAGATAAGACGGGCTGCCTGATTTTGAATGGCCTGTAACCGTCGAATTTCAAAGGCAGGTATGCCCACGTAGAGGCCATTCCCATAGTCAAGGCGGGAGGTGATAAGGGCCATGACTATGGATTTAAGGGCGTCCGTGGAGAAATACCGGGATATTTTCCGGATAAGACGGAGGGATAGGAAACAGGAGGAAACGACGGAACTAACTTGGGCATGCATGGTAAGGTCATTACTGACCTTGATGCCCAAGGTGCGAACAGAGGAGACCGGTAAAGGGGGGGAGCCAAAGGAAAGGGGCCAGTGAGTCGGGGACCAAAGATTGGAGGGCCCACCCATGAGGACAAGCTCCGTCTTGTCCGGGTTGAGCTTGAGATGGTTAGTGCTCATCCATTCCGAGATAAAGACTAAAGTGGAGCTAAGAAAAAGAGGGGAATCCGAGGAAGTGGAGAGATCAAAGACGAGCTGGAGGTCATCCGCGTAGTTGTACACGGAGACCCCCTGCTCGCGGAGAGAAAGAATAAGAGGATAGATATAGAGATTGAAGAGAAGGGGGGAAAGAGAAGAGCCTTGGGGCACCCCGCACACGACTGGGCGGGGGGGAGCGGAGAAGCCTGAAAGATGGACGGCTTGTGACCTGCCTTGGAGGAAGGATGCTAGCCAGGAGAGTGCTGTTCCCCTGATGCCCGCTGCGCTGACACGGTCGAGAAGAATGGCATGGTCGACCGTGTCGAACGCAGCTGACAAGTCGAGAAGCACCAGGGCTTGGGGAAGGTTGATGTCCGCTTTCCCCTTGAGTTCGTCCAGAACAGCAGTGATCACAGTCTCCGTAGAGTGGCCCGGACGGAAGCCCGCCTGATGGGGGGCCAAAAGGCAGTTTTCCTCGATATACGAGGACAGGCAAGATGTTACGTGACTTTCCAAAATCTTCCCCAAGTAAGGAAGGAGAGAGATAGGCCTGAAATTGGTGGGGAGAGAAGGGTCCAGGCCAGGTTTTTTAATAATAGGGAGAACCATAGCGGTTTTAAAAGAAACAGGGACAGAGCCGAGAGCCAACGAAGTGTTGAGCAAAGTGAGGGGGGGGGGGGCAGGGCAGCTAGTAAAAAGAGCTTTAAGAATCCGGGCCGGAGCACAGTCAGCCGGAGAACCGGACTTGACTTTAGAAAGCAAGTGGAGGAATCTGTCAATGGAGATAGAAGGAAAGTGATCCAGAGAAGAAGAGGGCAAAGGAAGGGGAGGAGAAACGCGGGGTTGACAGACTGCGGGGATGTTAGCTTTAATGTTGGCAATCTTGTCGATGAAGTAATCATTAAGTGCAAAACATAAGGATTGAGTGGGGGCAGGACTAGTGCGATTGGAGGTGGCAAGTTGCTGAGTTTTGACACAAAGAAGGCTGCTCTGAGGTGACAGCTTCCGGATTCAAAGGTAAACCCCATACCCATTGCAAGCGCATCTCCCCACTCAATGATCAAAATGGGCTTTTTTTGCATAACCCGATTACATTGGCTTAAATATATTTTGTTTCCTGATATCGTGTCACTCCTATTGCCACACGCGAGCACTGAAATGTCACACCTAATCACGCTGTGATACAGAATATATCAGCGCACTGTAAATAAAGAAATGTAAAGGATAATCAAAATGAAAAATTGGCAGCTAACCTATAAGCGGGCTGTGGCTACAGTCCAAATTTCGCAAATTCAAACCAACCCAATGAACTCATATTTGGGTAGGTTAAAGCAGTAGACATCCTTTTTACTAACGAATGTGTGTAGTTTGCCCGAAGCAGCGCTAGTGCGTTAACACCTAGTATCCCAACCTGTCATGCAATATGAAAGGACTTTAATCACAAACCCACATGCCTATCCCGCACGGGACCAGTACAGTATCGTCAGGGGCATTTCGTGAACTGTAGACACCCAGGCTGTCGGCGGCGAATTCAACAGGTGGCAGTTGCAGCAGGGAGGAGCAAGATACACACAGGGTAATACAGGTAATAAAGTGTTAGTGACCAGAGCCTACACCTGATACCTTTTGGCGGCGGATGGCTACAGCGGTGCAGAGGAAGGTCAGAGGAATTCTCACCTGGCACTACCGACCTGATTTTATGTATAGCCTAGGTTTTCCGGGGTCATGTTGCGGAAGCTCGCAGAGGCAGTCAGCATCGTTAGGGCTGTGCAGCGTTGCTAGGAGCAAAATCCGAAACAACCATTACAGCGCTGCCTCATATGAAATTCAAAACATGCTCAACTTCCCTTGGAAAGTATCCCAATACGAGAGCAACTCGCAACAAAAAAAACACTTAAACAAGCCTCGCCTCCCCGGATCACGCATAAGGAAGGAAAAAGAATATTCAATCTATATCTTTGCCTAACGATTTCGACGCGAAGACACGCTCATATGCAGCGGTCGAAGTATAGTAACAAGCACTGGTAAATGCATTAGGTTTTGTCTACCGGTTTAACAATAAATACGTTTTTTTTTGTAAGTTGTAGCTTACTGAGTTGTACAATATAAGGTACAGAAATTCTGTTAACGTGTTAAACTTATGACTTGTTAATGTGCAAAAAGGCAGTGTATTACCATAGTTGCAAACATTTGAAAAAAAGGCCTGGGACACTTTGCATCACAGGGCTGCTGTAGTTAGAAAGTTCTTGTTTGCATACCTGTGTGTAATAAAGAGGAACAGTTTCTGCAACAATATTACCCCGGACAGTCTCCAACTTGCCTAGACTGTCCCTGCTAAAACGGGACCGTTGGCAACTATGTGTTACTTGTGGTATAGTGCGGGTAAGTAATAGCAACATTTTAAAAAATGAAATGAGAGGGAAATTGTAGAATTCATTGATGTAATACCAATATTATGGTTAGAGGAGTTCTGACAAATTTGGGCCTGGTGCCACTGCACCTGCTACACCATTCAACTTATGCCCCTAGTGCCCGCAAGATAACTGCATTTGTGTCTGCCTGTTTAGTAGAAAAATGTAGAAATAAGGGGGGAAAGGATGCAACGGCAACTGAAGGTAGAAAAATATGAGAAAATATTGAAAATTAAGCGAAAGAAGGAAAGAAATTGGAGATATGACTGACTGAAGAAGTAATTAAGAAAAGATAAAGAAAAAGGAAGAAAGGATAAAATGAGAAAGAAATTAAGAAAGAAGAAGGAAGGAGAAATTAACGAGAAAAGAATGTGCTTGAAGGGTGAGAAGGAGGAGGGAGAAAAGAAAGTAGTGGAAAGGAAAAAAGGCTTGAAAATGGAACAGGGAGGAGGAAATGAGAAATTTCCTAGTTTGCACAAAGGAAAGTTTCAATTCTATTAAGGACGCGGAGGCGAGGATTATGCATATCCTTTCTCCATTTATTAGACAGCAAGTTAGAAGTACAAGAAAAAACAGCCATGAACTACGTAGCCCATGAGGCTCAGCGGTAGTCATGGTAACCAGGCAACCAATCATAGTCCAGCCAAATGCATAAAGGAGATCCCACGTCGTAGTCCTTCCTCTTTCTCTGCTGCTGCTGGAAGTTAAGGCCTCTATCCTCTGGTCCGTTTTCTGATTGGAACCTAGGGTAAGAGAGAACATAATAATATCTTGTCCAGAATCATTTGGAATAAACAAGTCAAACATGGTAATGAGGAAACCATAGCAAAACAGCATGAAATAAGGTGCAAGTCATATAAGACAACAAGAAAAATACATCAATGATGAAGATATATCATAATAACATAAAAGCAATACTCCTCTGATACGAAGAAAGAGTCCTTGATACAGACAAACCCAAGGGAGGGAGGATAGAAGAAGCCAGGGAGGGATAATCCTCGCCTCCGCGTCCTTAATAGAATTGAAACTTTCCTTTGTGCAAACTAGGAAATTTCTCATTCTATGTCAGGAAGCGGAGGCGAGGATTATGCAAGTTCAAAGCTTACTCACAACGACAGAAGCGGCCTCGTGAATTGGCCTGAAATAAAACTTTTTAAAAGTTGAATCAGAAGACCAATCAGCTGCATTCATAATGTCTTCCAATCTGCCGCCAACTTGGACAGCTTTGGAAGCCATGGCTCCTCTAGTGGAGTGAGCTCCAAAGTTCCTGATATCAATGCCAGCCTCGGACATGATCCATTTAACCCATCGAGCAATGGTGGGAGATGAAACCGCTCAAAAAGGTTTCTTGATGGCAATGAGTAGTTGTCTCTCACCAGGAGGGCGAACCTCCAGAGTCATGTTCTCATAAGCCTTAAGGCAACGGACAACACACAATTTAGGTGAATCTGGAAAAGCAGGATAGGATACTGACCTGGTATTACATTTTGTCCTCCTGGAAACCATGAAGGTAACACCTTCAGGCGTAAAAACTCTGGCAGAAATGTCTAGAGCCCGAACATCAGAAGCCCTCTTACAGGATATAAGGCATAGGAGAATAGCCAACTTAGCAGAAATCTCCTTACGGGACAGGTAGTCATTGTCTTGCCAAGATAAAAGATGACGCAGAACCACATTAACGTCCCAAAGGCCCGAATAGCGGGGCTCAGGGGGACGGGAGAGATGAATTCCTTTCAATAGTTTACAAACCCAAGGGTGTTCCCCAACGGGAGACCCATCCACAAGGGAATGACCAGCAGAAATCGCTGATCGGAAAGAATTAATGGTACAGTATGCCAAATTCTTATGGAAAAGATCAGCAAGGAAATTAACTACCTCAGTGACAGGGGAGCCCACGGGATCCAGGTGTTTCGCCACACACCAACGAACCCAACGGTTCCAAGCTGATCGGTATCGCTTGCTGGTACCCGGGGCCCAGGCCCGCTGAATGAGGAGTTCAGCCTCTCTTGAAAGTGAGCCGTTAGACCATCGTCCCCTGAAATCCTCCAGGCCATGAGATGTAGATGGCCTTGGAGAACCAGAGGGTGAGGATGACCCAAAGGATCCGTCAGAATGTTGTCGGAAGATGTCAACCGAAGAGGACAGTCACACGACAGTCCAGAAGGGATGGGAACCAAATCTGAGCTTTCCAGATTGGAGTGATCAAAATCAGAGAGGCCCGCTGTCTGTGGACCTGGGCTGCAACTCTCTGAATGAATAGAAACGGGTGAAACGCATAAGCTGGGAACACTGACCAATCTTGGAGGAAGGTGTCCACCGCTTCCGCTCCCGGATCCAGTTTCCAACTGAAGAACCGTGGGAGCTGGGCGTTCCACCTGGAAGCAAACAGGTCCACCAGAGGACGGCCCCAAAGGTCCGAGATCTGTTAAAAAACTGTCGGATCCAGTCTCCAATCGCTGGCATCCCGAAAGTTCCTGGAGTTCCAGTCTGCAACAATGTTCAGAACTCCCAGAAGATACTCCGCCGTCACCGAGATGTGACATTGAAGGCAGTAATTCCAAAAGTCCTTGGCAAGGTCCGCCAATACTTTGGAATAAGTGCCCCCCAGGCGATTGATATAACGGACAGCCGTCGTATTGTCCATCCGGAGAAGGACACAACAGGAGACCTTGGTCGAGTTGAACAAGCGAATAGCAAAGGAACCCGCAAGGAGTTCCAGGCAATTGATATGGAGGTGTAACTCCTCCTCCGTCCATCTGCCCCCCACAGAGAGGGAGCCGCAGCAGGTTCCCCAGCCCTGGCGACTGGCATCCGATTCGATCACCAGATCCGGACGGGAGCCGAAAATCTCCCTCCCGTTCCAGGCATCCATGTGGTCCAGCCACCAAAGGAGTTCCGATTTGGCCTCTGTGGAAAGGGAGATCAGTTCCGAGTAAATGAGACCTTTGCGGAGATGAAAAGCCTTCAGTCTTTGGAGTGCCCTGTAATTAAGGGGCCCAGGAAAAATGGCTTAGATCGACGAAGACAGTAATCCCACAATTCTGGCCAACTGTCGAAGGGAAATCCTGTCCCGACGATAAACCAACCATTCGTTGAAGGAACGGAGGTTGATGACTGGTCTGAACCCTTTGTTCTTCTTTTCGACAAGGAAGATATTGCTGAGAAAACCTGTCGGATGAAGGTGTGACGGAAGAATAGCGCCTTTTGAAAGCATATCCTGAACCTCTCTGTCTATGAGCGCCTGATCTGAGGCGGAAAAAACCAAGGGGTGTGGACGAGTGAGTTTAATGGGGGATCCGTAGAATTCTATGTGAAACCCCTGAACAGTCTCCAGAACCCATGAATCTGAAGTGAGAGCTGACCAGTTTGCTATAAACAGAGCAATCCTGCCCCCGTAGACGCACCGGGGAGAGGAGAGGAATGCTTACCGTTGAATCCTTTTGAAGAGGACTGGTTTCCTCCACGGCCTCTGCCATGGCCTCTGCCTCCACGAGATGGGTAGAAGGAGCCTTGTCTCCCTTCATTCCATCCGTTGTTTCGCTTGCCTTGATCTCTATTGGAGCCTTGTTGGAACTGGCGACCGGAAGAGCGACCCCTGCCTCTGCCGGCCCCGGCAAAAACCTTCTTTCGAAAAATCTTTTTCATTGAGGCTTGGGCTTTATCGAGTGCCGAAAAAGTAGCCACAAACTTGCCCAACTCCTTCACAAAGTGATCACCAAATAAAGTGCCCTGAGCCACAGAACCCGCCTCAGACGAGGACAATTCCCCCAACTTAGGGTCAATTTTTAGAAGGAGGGAACGACGACGCTCGGCAGATAGTGCACAGTTGGCATTGCCTAAAAGGCACATGGCCCTCTGTGCCCACTCCGCTACGTCGTCAGTGGGAAGCGGCTAACCTGACTACCTAGAGCGTTGAGCTAGCTCAATAATCTTGGTAAGGGGGCCCACCACATCCAGGAGCTTATCCGGGCACGCTCTCCAAGATCTATCAATACCCTTCTTCAGGTCTTTCATGTATTTAGCAAAGAAAGTACACAATTTAGGGTCAATTTCAGGAGTAGCTGCGACACCATTCGGGAGGGTGGGGCGAGGGCACTCAGACCGCAGGCGAGAACGCACATCCTGAGACAGGGGTTGTCGAACCTTAGCGGCCACATAGTCCGCAGTCATCTTGTCTGGAACCCACTCAGTGGAACGAGGGCGAAATATACAATTTGGTTAAAACATCTCCGGATGAACCGGTTCAGCCTCAACAACATCCGAGCAAGTGGACCTAGGGCGCCAAGACTCAGACTCCACCAAGTCCTCAGAGGACTCGTCGTCATCATCTAAAACCGCATCATCGTCACCCTCTCCCTCTTCGGGAAACCCTTCCTCCGGGTCAAGGTCCTGGGTGGCCTCGCCACCAATAAAGCCAGGTGAGTCGTCCTCCCAGTAGGGTGCGCTTCTAAGCGTGCGTGCACTCTTATGAAATACTTCAGCAAGCCTGCTGAAGCATTCCAGGTGCCCCCCGTCACTCTTTTTGGCCTTACATGGTACCACAGAGTGCATACCACTTGCGCCCGCCCCACTGTCTCCCAGTAGGTATGTAACGTTTACAACGAAATTTTTACAACGCACTACCATTACAACGCAGGCATTACCACGCATACCATTACAACGCATTGCGCTGGGGGGCGCTCTAGGATAGGTAATAAGTTTAATTTTCTATCCAACACCTTCCCTAGTGTCCACGGGGACTGGAGTTGGAATAGAAAATTATACTTACCACTATCCAGCACCTCTAAGCGCTGTGCGTTGTAATGGTATGCGTGGTAAAAACCGCGTTGTAAAGGTATGCGTGGTAAAAGTATGCGTTGTAACGTCATACATCCCTCCCAGTATACCTGAGTGAAATTTAAAAACATGGGCAGACAGTTTATTTACGCTGTCCTGCAGAGGGGTAAGTGCCTGGGCAATTGCTGATGAGAGGAGCTTGTCTACCTCTGCAGGAGGGCGGCTTAATGGGGACTGGTCAACAACACCTGCATTGGATGTATAATCATGGTCCTGACAAGACTGCATGGTGACAGAGGGATGGACACCCATAAACCAACACCCAGTGAAAGTAAAGTGGGTTCCCCCCAACACAGGCACCCAAATGTCCAGACAATAGTAGTGCTGAAATACAATGCCAATAGAAACAGTAGAACAATGGCAATACACTTGGGCAAAGCCCGTCAGTCCTACCGCTGCAAACGCGGTGTCAATGAAGGGGGGGAGGCCAGAACCACCAGAAAGCGAAGCGCAATGCCTCCTGCGCGTTTCTACCACAAGCGCGCAAAGGGCGCTGTGGAGAAACAATGCAATGGAGAAAGAGGAAGGACTATGACGTGGGATCTCCTTTATGCATTTGGCTGGACTATGATTGGTTGCCTGTTTACCATGACTACCGCTGAGCCTCATGGGCTATGTAGTTCATGGCTGTTTTTTCTTGTACTTCTAACTTGCTGTCTAATAAATGGAGAAAGGATATGCATAATCCTCGCCTCCGCTTCCTGACATAGAATTCAGAGCCTTGGTGCAGATGGGAGTTCCTTGCTAGGCTGTTTGGCGGCAGTAAAATAAATGTTTCCTTTTGCCTAGGAGAGGCATGGCGGGGCAGGGGCACCTTTTGGTTTAATGAAATGGAAGAAGTTTTTGTAGGGCAGGCAGGAATTGGAAAAGCAGTGTCGGAAACACCCAGGGCCACAGAACATGGCACCCTCAAGAACCATGCTGAAGTGAATTTAATGCGGAGTACCGGGACAAATGTGCTAGTCAGCATATGTGAATAGATGCTGGAATTAATGAGTGCGCAGGCATTAATGAGTGCAGCAGGGAATTCAGGAGTGCACATGGTGAATGATTGTGGCTGGGAATGAAGGGTGTATGGTGTGAATGTAGAGAATGCATACAACAATTAATAGGTGTGGTGGGGTGAATGTGAACGAGCAAGTACAGGAATGAAAAAGTGGGCGAATGGAAGTGAATCAGTGCAGCATAAAGTCAGCATGTCGGTCAGCTATTGCAATAGTGAGAGAATGTGTAAGTGCATGCAGCAGTGAATGAGCGCATGCATGTAGTAGTGAGCAGGAGTAAGTGAATGCAGCAGTAAATATGTACTAGAATGAATGGATACGTAACCATATAGGAGTGAATGTGTGCAGCAGGGAGCTAGTGTCACCATGAGTGGATGCTGGGAGCACTGAATAACTGCAGCAACAACAGAAAGAGCACATCAGTGAGAGTAAATGCGAAGGAGTGAATACATAGTAGATAAATATGTATATGTATGTAAGGCACTTGTAATAAGAACAGCCAGGAATCTCTTTGTGAACTCCTGGCAGGGGTAAGTAAGATACTTTTTGTTGTAAACGTATGTTCACAATCAAATTTACCTTTGTGAATCTGGCCCATTCTCTCCTGCAAAGAGAGGGGGCTTTGCTTGCCTCCCGCTTAAGGTAGCCATAGACCACTTTTATAACCAGGGGATAGGGGTAACAAGAGTCTCGGAAGAGCTTGGGATCTAAATATTGCCCACCTCATTAGGCAAACAAAGTCCGAATTGAAGCACTGGTCTGCACTGTCACAGCATATAATATAACACATCACACTTTTCAAAAAAAGAATGGACGTGATTGGGCACAGGCTGGGATGTAGCTTAAGGGGGGTGTTTGGGGTGTGACACCCCTTTCCCCCCAAATAAATGGCTTTTTGGCTTGATAGTTGTGTCCACAAGCCCAGAATCGGATCTGCTGTGCCTATGTTGATTTTTCGCTCTTGTTTAGTTGGGAAATGTGAGATATACACGCCCTGCCTGGGACACACCAACAGAGCTACGCCCCTGGGCAGAGGGGCACCTTCCAGCAAAGTGAGTGCTCAAAGTGAGTGCTCCAGAGGTGAGGGAAGGGCAGAAAGATGGAGAGTAACCAGTCAGCAATGAAAATCAAAATAAAGTTTTATTCAAGTTCCTAATTACTATATTATTTTTTGGTACCTGCTACATAAATAGCCATTATCATTGCTGATACCATTTTAAATAAATTAAATATTACATGTTAAAAGTCAACAAGGGTCCATCCTGTTTTAAAGTACAAACAATTGCATTTAGCTTCTATTGTATTTCATGTTCTAGATGTTGAAGCAAATCTAGAATTGGAAGGTAGAAAAGAAACATCCACAATAAGAACCCCAGAACGTCAAATCGTGTTGGCTTAAAACCTGCACTGGCTAAAGGTGTCACACATAGGACGGGGCACTTGGCCACTGTTGAAGTATTGGTCACCAACGCTATGTAGGCTGTGGTTGGAGCCAGAAGAAACTCTTTTGCACATATTGTGCATATGCCCCTGTGGAGTCAGGAAACTCCAAAATGAGAAAAAGAAGCTAGACGAAGATTAAAGATTTCCTCAAGTTTATTCCAAAGAAATAACATACAACTGCTCTAAGCAACGCACCAACTGTAAATGTTGCATTCTGGGGCATTCACAGCCGATAGCATGCCCAAGATTCCAAGCAACCCATGGGCCATCCAATCAACCAATAACATTACATGCATCATACAACACCTCCCTTTCTTATAAAAAAAACGAAAATAAAAATTAATAAATATATATATATATATATATATATATATATATATATATATATATATATATATATATATATACCTGCTCCAACATATGCTAGAGAATAAATGGTTCTGTCGGGTACTTCAACTGATTTGCACAAGGTATTAAGTACACAAAAGAAATATATTTCTTTATTTTTGATTATATATATATATATATACAGATATATGGAATGGCTGTCTGTGACATTAAACACATATGGCGAAAGAACACAGATGGCTACGGTGTTCACTTAGTGACTGATAGCGATATGTGACAAAGTGCTGTATAAAAGTGACAAAAATTGACATATTTGCCCCACTGGAGATGTCACTCATGACGGGGTTTGCAGCGCACAAACCACTGGGAGCAACTTAGCTCCGAAACGCGTTTGGCAGTAAACGAGGAAGCAGGAGGGCAGGCTGTAATCGCTGCTGCCGGTGGTGTGTGTGTGAATTCTGCCGCTTCTGTCCAGAAGCTACTGATAATGATTGGAAAAACACGACCCACCTCATAACTTTCAACGTTACTGAAGGCGACGTTTGTTACAATTTAACTTGCAATCCAACTATCATTGGTAAATGTGTTCAAATTCGACTTGACAGAAATTCATCTGTTATGTCTTGGAAGGAAAAGGTTTTATGTCAACATAGACACGGCAATGTTTGTGCAAATGTGCAAAACAATATGGAGTGCAAAAATATAGTATCTGCTGCCAGTCATTTAAGGCATGTCAAGTTGCCTGTAGGGTGGTTATTTTCCTGTGGGAACGTGACTCATACATATATTCCAGCAAATATCACAGGTGGACCATGTGCATTTACTCGATTAGGTCTGATGATGTTCCCGTTAGATCCATCATCTCATGCTTGAACTATAAGAGAAGCTGTTCAGTTTAAAGAACATTGTAACTCTGAATTGAATTTATTATCGAAATCGGAATACATCAGTTTGGCTGCTTCATTAGTAGGTATTCCAGGCCTAGCAAAGCTGTTAGTGAATTAGCATGTCTTATGGTGAAAAATATTAATCATACATCGATTGCGTGACGGGGGACTGGCGTTCCAGGGGTGCCCCCCCTGCCGATTCACACTGCGCCTACGGCGGAGCACCTACTTGCTTTCGCCCTTCGCGCGCCGGGGGTCTCCGCCCGGCGCTCGGGGGACGGCCCTCCCCCCTCCTCTCCTGGCCTCAGCACACTATTGGAGACCAGTCACGCCACAGCGCCTCATTCCTACCTGTCCTCCTCGACTGGCCCTTGTGCCCCTGTGGGTCTGCCTGTGTGGCGTCGGGCGGGGATCCTCGGGCGCAGAGGTGACCTGGCCCTGTGGATCTGCCCTGGAGTTGCCTAGCTGGATCTGCGGAGGGTGGCCCCGTGGGCCCAGTGAAATCCACTCCTGACCTGCTCCGTCGCTGCGGTTACGTATTGGCCTCGCCTTGCCCAAACAGTTCTGAGGTTCTACCTGCTGGAGGCTATGGCATCGGGCAAAGCACAACGGCCTCCTACCCAAAGACAGCTCAATAAGACCTCCTGGGGCGTCAGAGGAGACAACAAAGACCCCACCCCCTCGGGGGACCCGAAGCTCGCCTCCCCCTCGTAGGGGGCAAAGACACCCACCCTGGAGGACGTAATGGAGGCTATCGCTGGAGTCCGTTCCTCGCTTGAGACGCGTATTGACTCCGTGAACATTGAGGTGACCCTCTTGCGTGCTGACTTGCGTAAAATGGACACTAAAGTCAAGGATGTGGAAGTCAAGACAGCGGCCTTAATTGACGATACTTCTACACTCCAGCAGCAGGTCGCCGAGCTTCAGAAACAGCAGAGGCAGATGAGTGAACAGCTGAACGACTATGAAGGGAGGGCGAGACGGAACAACATCCGCATCCTGGGGGTTCCGGAGAGACTGGAGTTGCCCTCTGCCGACCTCTTTGTGGAGTCCCTGGTTACGAACTACCTTAAACCGAAACAACTTTCGAATTACTTTTCCATTGAGAGAGCGCACAGAGTCCCGGGGGGCCAACCTAGGCCTGGGCCCCCCCCCCGCCCCATCATAGCGAGGGTTTTCAATTTCAGAGACCGCGATGCCATACTACAAGCTGCCAGGTCCGGCCCGCCTCTCCTTCTGGAAAACGTTCGCATCACCATGTTCCCGGACTTCACGGTCAAGGTGCAGGCGAGGCGACGCAGCTTCTTGGAAGTCAAGAGGGCGTTGCGAGACAAGGGCGTCAAGTATTCCATGCTCTTTCAGGTGAAACTGCGCGTCGAATTGGAGGGGAAGACCTGGTTCTTCTTCTCGCCGGAGGAGGTGTGGGACTGGTTGGAGAGCCGGGGTAGCGGTTGAGGCTCTCCACGGAATCGTTCTTCGGAAGCGCGAGCCCTCTTTGGAAGACCGCCCGCCCGAGAGCCAGGAACTCTTCACCGGTCCTCTTGACGGAGTGGAATGACACTTCTGTGCTGGGGGGGGCTCTGTCGAGTCCCACCGTGGTCTCTACCATGTGACTACTTTGAGTTCGGAGCGACCGCCCGACATAACGTACCTCTCCCTTTTGAACTGGCCTTGCTCCTGGGACCGGTCTCCATCGGCCACGGAGGAGCGTCACCAGCTGATCGATAAGTAACTTTCTGTTATGTGAATTATTACAAGAGTCTTACAGTATGATTATAAAGTGTGATACATTTACAAAGTTTTCAGTCGGGCAGGTGGCACTGGCGGCTTCTCCCGTATCCCTAATCTGAGTGGGAGGGCGACAGGCACTCTGCCGAGTTGGGGTGTGGATAGTTTTGGATCCGCGGGCAGGGAAGCAGGGTGGGGGGAAGGGGAGGGGGGTGGAAGGGGTTGGAAATGTTTTGTTGCTGTTATCTGGTTCATTTTTGTCCTCAGCAGAGTCTCCAGTGGTCATCTCGTTTTGTCCATCTATCCTTGTGTCTCCAGCAGAGATGTCTTTAGCTTAGCTTTGTTACCTGTTCGGGGTCCCGGGGGGCGTGGGTGGCTCCTCTGGTTGCTGTCGGGCCTCCGGAGACGGCACGTCTCCACCTGCCCTACATTCCGGATCGTCTTGGGGGGTAGCCGGTGTATGTGGCCCCCTCCTGGACGATTCGTTTATTTGACTCTCCCACCTCACAACTATGATACATCAAATCTCTAGATCCCTTACCGTCCTCACATGGAACGTCAATGGTCGAGGTCATAAGATAAAAAGAAGTGTGGTCCTTCAGTTCCTTAGACGCCACTCCCCCGATATAGTCCTGCTACAGGAGACCCACCTGGTTGATAACACCTGCCGGGCGCTGCAGAGAGGGGGATATAGGCTTTTGGTCCATGCTGGGTTCACCTCTGGTTCCCGGGGCACGGGGATTTTAGTTAGGAACTCCCTTGCACTCACCTATTCACGCTGCTGGGCTGCCCCCATGGGCCGTTTTGCAATAGTGGAGGCCACCTGGGAAGGGCGCCCCCTGAACATCATTTCAGCATATCTCCCAGCAAACTTGGTGCGGGAATCCCTTAAGGAACTGGGCACCCAGATACTAGTTCTTCCCCCGGGTACACTTATAATAGGAGGGGACTTCAATTCCACAATGTGTGACGACCTGGACTGTAGGCCCAAGAGAGGTTCACACCGCCACAGCTCGGAACTGGCTGACTTTGCTCATGCTTTGGGGCTGAAAGACATCTGGCGCCTACACTTTCCGGACACACCATTCTATACCCACTACTCTAACGCTCACAACAGCATGTCCAGAATCGACTATTTCTTTTGCCCCATCGCAGACCTGGGTTGTTTTGTCCGCCCGAGGGGCCTCCCCCGTGGTATTTCTGATCATTCGCCGATTATGGTAGACTTAACGTACAACCGCCAGATAGTGCGTGGGCCCATTGTCATCAGCCCCTGGCTCTTGCAGATCCCTGATATTAAAGAGGCGCTGCGGGAGCGAACGGACCTCTATTTTGCGGAAAACGTTGGCTCGGTGGACTCGGCAGTTACACTCTGGGAGGCCTATATAGCAGTCCTGAAGGGTGAAGCTTTAGCACTTAAGACGTGCCATCTGCGTAAGCACACCGAGCAAGTCTCAGAGGCGGAAACTGCCCTTATCAGCCTTGAGGCCTCCCATAACGCTGCACCCTCTGACTCTACTGCTGCTCGCCTCCGTGCCCAACAACTGGTATACAAGGCGCTGGTCCAAGAGAGAGCGCATGTGCGGCTGCTCCATACGCGTCACCGGGTTTATGAATTCGGGGACAATGCAGGCAAGATGGTCGCATGGTTGGAGCGCCGAGACCAGGGCTCCCGATGGGTTCTGTCCATAACTAGGTCAGACGGATCTGTGGTGACGGATCCCCAGGAAGTGGCGGAAGCGTTTGCCGACCACCTGGAACAGGTTTACACTGCAAGTAATGTCTATTCATCCACTGAATCTAGACAACTGTTGGAGGAGATGCGTCTCCCGACCATCTCGGACATTGATCGGACCGCCCTTGAAGCCGACTTCTCCACGGATGAACTCACCACTGCGCTCTTCGAGGTGAACTCCGGTAAGGCCGTGGGCCCCGATGGAGTCCCTGTCGAGTTCCTGAAAGGAATGGTCCCTGATATTATTCCCCATCTTCTGAATATGTTTACAGAGAGCCTAGAGCTCGGAGTGCTCCCCCTTGATCAAAGGTTGCCTCCATCGCGGTCATTTTGAAACCAACCAAGCCTCCCACGGCATGCAGCTCCTATCGTCCAATTTCCTTGATTAGTGCCGGGGCCAAGGTCCTAGCTAAATTATTGCGACTCGTCTTCTCCTGGTGCTTCCTTCTCTGATACACGACGACCAGTCCGGTTTCTTACCGGCCGGAACACAGCCCTTAACCTCCGTAGGGTGCAGAGTGTATTGAGTCGTCGACCCACCATGTCTCAGGATGCTGCTATCTTATCTCTCGACGCGGCAATGGCATTCAACTCGATCAAATGGTCCTACCTGTTTGATGTCCTCCATCGATTCGGCTTTGGACCCGTCTTTATCGGATGGGTGCATTTGTTGTACACGGACCTCTTTGGTCAGGTCCGGGTCAATAACCACACGTCCCGGAGATTCCCGCTTCATCGGGGCACCAGACAAGGCTGCCCCCTTTCCCCTTTGTTGTTTGCCCTCACCCTGGAGCCCTTGGCTCACTGGGTCCGCACTGATGCCTCAATCAGAGGCCTGCGATGGGGCGATGAGATTGTAGACAAAATCTCCCTCTACGCAGACGACATCCTGATTTATGTGTTGTCCCCACAGTCCTCCATTAACAGCCTGCTCCACGTCCTCACGAACTTTGGAAAGTACTCGGGCTATGCCATAAATTGGACCAAATCAGTGCTGTACGTGCTACATGGCCCGCCACCTCGCATGCCCCGGGGGTTCACAATTACGGTCCCCACGGAAGGCTTTACCTACCTTGGTATCTTCATCACCCCCGACAAGTTGTTTTACGATCGTAACCTGCTGGGTCCACTCCGTAGACTCCATAGCGACGTGACACACTGGCGATCACTCCCGCTCTCCCTCCCGGGCCGGGCGGCATTGTTTAAGATGTTGGCGCTCCCACGCTTTTTATACGTCCTTCAGAACTGCCCCTTTCCCATCCCGGACTCCTACTTCAGGGCGGTAGACAGCGAGCTTAGAACGCTACTCTGGGACGGCGGCGCTGCGCGAATTGCTCTTTGTAAGCTGTTCCAGGGCTGGTACGACGGGGGAATAGCCCTCCCCAACCATCGTCTTTACTATTGGGCCTCCCAGCTTGTGGTGATCAACCAATGGACTCATGGTTCACCTCTCAACCCGGCCTTCCTGTTAGATAGAGAACAAACGGGATGCGAAGGCTACCTGGGAGCCCTGTACTCCAAACCCACTAGATCTAGGTATGTGGGTCCCATGCTACACACGGTGGACATTTGGCACAGAGTCAATAGACGGCTGGGCTGGGCTGACAAACTCACCAAGGCATCACCATTGTGGTCCGCGCAGCGCTTGGGTTCCCTCTGCTTTTCCCAGGGTTTCGATAGATGGGACCTGATCGGGATTTCTGAGGTTGGGGACCTTATCCATAAGGGAAAATTGCTGTCCTTCACTGACCTGCAAACTAAATATGCCCTTGCACCTACCGAGCTCTTTCGGTACCTGCAAATTACACACGCTCTTCGGACCGCTTTTCCAGACATTGCCTCCATACCTGATACCTCCCCGTTGGAGGACCGGCTACTGTCGGAACCCCTCCACGCAAAGGCCATCTCCCTTACCTACCGTAAGCTCTGCAATAACCTCCCTGATCCCTTCTTATCGCTACGGGCCAAGTGGGATTCCGATCTGGGTCCCTTAGATGAAGAGGACTGGCGGTCTGCGCTAATGTCTCAGAGGGAATCGGTCATATGTCATAGGTATAGACTAATCCAACTGAAAGTGCTGCACAGAGCATATATGTCCGCCCCTACCCAGGCCAAGATTGGTCGACAGCCTGACGCTCTGTGCCTACGTGGATGTGGCCTCCCCGGGACCTTCTACCACATACTGTGGGATTGCCCAGTGATACAACAGTTCTGGACGACGGCACTGCGTAAAATGAGCAGCTCCTTGGGGAAACCTCTTCCCGCATCCCCTAGGGAATGTGTCCTCAACATGTGGGGGCCGAACGACCTGAACGCCGCAGAGTTACAATGGGCGGCGCTGGGGTTTCTGTTGATCAAACGATCCGTGGCGTTGGGTTGGGGCTCCCCGGACAGACCCTTGGTAATAAGATGGGTGGCAGCAATGGACCAATGCATGATAGCGGAGAAGATGGTGTATAAAATAAGGGGCTGCCCTAAGGTCTGGGACAGGAAGTGGGGCCACTGGAATACTTACCGTGGCGAACTATGTGATTCCGCGACGGCGGAACTGGCACTGTCCCGTAGAAATCCAGGGGGGGTTCTGTGAGCCTAACGGGACTGGACTTGCTTCTGTGGGGACCTGCATGTTTTTTTTTTTACGAAATGTGTGATGTTCCTATGAATATGCTTACACCGACAAAGGCCTTGGACACTGCGACACTGCTAGTCAGAACTGAACACTTGGGTTGGACTGGATGCTGTTTTGATTTTCTCTGCTGGACTTATCTATTTACTTGGTTGATTATTGCTGTTCATAATAAAACATGTGGTGCAACTACCTTATCTGTATCTTACGCGGGCACTAATTTGCTCTTATTATAGCCTTGTCATACAAAGATGCCGTCTGACCTCCGGGTTGTGGACTGAATGGCTGTGTGCTATACCTCGACCCGTTTATTACTTTATCTTTTGTATGCATGTATACAGATGTGTTGTGATATTTGTCTCTTGAGTATGCCACAATAAAAAAAATAAAAAATCATACATCGATTGCTTTAACAGAATTTTTATTAGACATGCGAGGGGTATGGAAAGCAATATTGCAGAATAGAGCTGCCGTTGACTATTTGCTTTTAAAACATGATAATGGATGTTCAGATTTGAGGGAATGTGGTCTTTTAACCTTTCAGATCAGTCTAAATCAATTCAGTCCCACATTGATGCTTTACACAAGTTGGCTAAAGATGTCAAGCAGGATGTTGAAAAGGGGTGGTGGGATTGGTTGTTTGGGTGGTTGCCAGATTTTGGTAAACTTTGCTCTATTATAGGTGGTATAGCATTAGCGATATGTATTCTAAGTATCATTATGTTGCTGTATTCAGTGTGTGTCTAATCTCTTATCTATGATCCATCCCCAGGTACTTGGTTTTAGACCAATATGTTATAGTAGCCATTGGTCAAGGGATGGACCGTTATAAATCCTTGCTATTAGATTTCTCGATAAATGCTGATGGTGATAGTTGATGGTCATGGGATGGGATGTAGTGAATGTGCCACTCTGTTGAGTACCCCATGATGACCATCAACTAAGACCATCCTAAACGTACTTTAGCGTGTTATTTTATTATCGTCTTAATTTAGAACAGCCCTATATATGCCTGCTTAGTGAGAGCATTTATGGCATAGAACAGTACATTTCGATATGAGCTCTTAATATTGGCTTTGACATGGCCTCATGTCAATATTGATCTCTGACTTTAGCTTGCTTCACGACAGTGGTTGCTATTGGCTTTGACATGGCCTCATGTCATCTTGCTTTCTAATTTTGCTCTTCTTTAAGCTTCTCTGTGTGCATGGCAGCATTTGCATAACTGACACCATTTTCATGACTGATGCCATGTTCTGTAATAGCACGTAGCTGCAAAGTGCGGAGGGCATGTATTTCGCACCTCTTGTGTTTTTTACTCTTCACTTGTTTTTCGCACCTCACTGACCATAGTGAACTGGATATTATCTGTGGAATGTGCAACTCTGCCTCAAAGATAAAATACAGAGGCTTTGTCAGCCACTGTCTTGGCCTTGACGCAGACTAGTACTAGCCAGCTTGTTTTTTTCTAATGAAGAGGGGGCGAGACTTTCTAGAAGCTTCACTTCAAGTCAGTAATGGTATTAAACCTGGGAGCCTCCGTGGGCCAGGTGGCAGTTCACCATAGAATAGTCGTATTGCTGTGAGTTGGGGCTGGGACTTGAGTCCTGACTGAAACTCCTGCCTGGGCTGCAGAAACGGACTTCCCTCAGATGAGTGGGCAAGTATGTTGCAGAAGAGTCAGTTATTATTATTATTATTATTATTATTATTATAATTGCATTTGTTGAGCGCGCAGCTACCCGAAGGTTTCCCGGCGCTGTAGCAGACGGAAGATGGGAAGAAAAACATGGGCAAGGCAGTTACATGTTAAAAAGCCAGGTCTTAATACCTTTGCGGAATGCCATATAACAGACTTCCGAGCGCAGGGATTGGGGCATAGAGTTCCATAAAGAGGGGGCCAGAAAGGCGAACGAACGTCCGCCCATCTTGGCTCGCTTCACACGTGGAATTTGAAACTTATTTTGGGTGGACGATCTTAAAGTGCGAGATGGAACATAGTGCTGGACCAAGGAAGATAGATATTTCGGGGCCAGATCCATTTTAATACGGTGCATGATACAAAGAGCTTTGAATTTTATACGGCTCTCTATTCGTAGCCAATGCAGTTTGTGCAGATGGGTAGTGGCCGATGATCTAGCAGGTAGGTTACATATCAAGCGCACAGCCATATTCTGAACAACCTGAAGTTTCTTTAGTACCTCCTTACAGGCGCCCAGAAGTAGTACATTCCCGTAGTCCAACCGAGAGATAACAAGGGCTTGGACCACGGTTCTCAGGGTATCCACTGGGAGCATCCATGTGATTTTTCTAAGCCACCTGATGATGGTAGTACAGGTGGCAGAGACCTTTACCACATGTTGCTTCAATGACAACTGGTTGTCAAGCAGAACCCCGAGATTACGGGCAGAGTCTGAGGGGGTAGGTAAAGGGCCCATCTGACGAGGCCAATGTTGCGGGCCCCACAAAGGTGCATTGGGACCGAATAGGAGCAGCTCCGTTTTGTCCCCATTGAGCTTTAATTTATGTCTCTGCATCCAATTGGCAATCTGTTCCAAACCGGTCTGCAGAGAGGAGGAAGGCGAATGATTCTTGGTGGAAAGAGAGTAGACGATTTGAGTATCGTCAGCGTAAGAATATATTGTGAGACCCGCTTGCTCTGCCAAGAAAGCAAGCGGTCTCACATAGAGATTAAAGAAGAGGGGACTAAGAATAGACCCTTGGGGAACACCGTGAGGGGAAGAGTAGATAGAAGAAACCGAGGTAGCAGAAAAGACCTGGAAAGTGCGATTAGAAAGGAAACTAGCAATCCAGGCCAGGGCAGGGCCAACAATCCCCACGGATTGCAAGGTGGACAATAAGATGGAGTGGGAGACGGTGTCAAATGCGGCACTCAAGTCAAGTAAAATGAGTGCCACAGTCTCCCCATTGTCCACCTGTCTCCTGATGGTCTCAGACACGCCGAGAAGCGTAGTCTCCGTGGAGAAACCAGCCCTGAACCCAGACTGAGAGCAGTGAAGAAGGTGAGAAGATTCAACATAAGAAGTGAGAGAAGAATTCACGTGTTTTTCAAGAATTTTAGAATAACAGGAAAGGAGAGAGATAGGACGAAAGTTAGAGAGGTTATTAGAATCCGCATTGGCCTTCTTTAGCAATGGAACCACCATTGCATGTTTCCATTCGCTGGGAACTGAAGCCTCCTCCAGTGAGGCATTCAACATATCTAGGATGATCTGAAGCAGATTTGGGTCCAGGGAGGCCATTATTTGAGGGGGCAGCGGGTCGGTGGGGGAACCCGATTTAATTTCCTGTAAATATTTCTGGAGAAGCGGAAGAGATATCGGTTCCCAAAAGTGAATAGGTGGAGTAGTATGAGTTCCATCATCAGCAGCAGCAAAACGGGGAGTGGAAAATACGGGCTCAAGAATAGTAGGAGCATTGGGAGTGGCATCAAGGATAGCATAGATCTTATCAATTTTGTCCAAGAAGAATTTAGCCAAAGCGTTGCATTGGGAAGAGTCCAAAGAAGGGTCTTTAGGTGCAGAGGACATGCCAGAAAGATCTTTTACTAGTTTGAACAGAGCCTTAGGTCTATTTTGGGCCTTGAGTATGATGCTATTAGCATGATTGGCTCTGGCAGTGTCACAAGCAGTGTGGTAAGTCCGGAGGGCAGCCTTGTAATTTGCTTTCTTAAGTGTGCAATAGTCCGAACGCCATAAGCGTTCCAGTTTCTTGCAACGGGACTTTTCCAAACGCAAAGAGTCATTAAACCAGGGGGCTGGTGGATGATGGAACTGTGACTTATTCCTCTGAGTGGGGAGACATAAATCTAAGGCTGTGTTTAGCCAGGAATTGACTGCAGAAACATCCTTGGTAGAGATGATGAGAGATGTTGGTTTTGAATTATCGAGGCAAGAGTTAAGTTTGTCTATATTCAAATGTTTCCAGTTCCTACTAGCTTTATGAGGGGGAAGGGTAGAGGAATTATTATGAGCTGGTATTCTAATTGAAAAGTTAACAATAAAATGATCGGACCAAATGACAGGGGAGGAAGAGTGGTGGGTAATATAGTTGAGATTTGAGATGATGGGATCCAATAAATTCCCGGCTTTATGGGTGGGGCCGGAATTGTGTAGGTGGAGGTCAAGGGCAGCTAAGTCCTGAAGTAGGCGCATACCAATGGGACAAGATGTGAGATTAAAATGAATATTTAAGTCACCCACAACTAAAAAATTAGTGGCTTGTAAAATAAGAGGGGCAATCAGCTCGGGGAAGGAAGAGGCCCATGAATTAGCCGAGCCCGGGGGCCGGTAAATCAGGGTTCCAGACAAAGTAAAATGCGGGGTAAGGGAAAGTTTAAAAAAGCCAGCCTCGCAATTAGGGAAATCTAAATCCTCCCATTTACAGGAAAACTCTCTTTTAAAAATTATCGCTATGCCTCCTCCCTCTTTGAGCACACGATTTCTCCCCACATAGGTGTAATTATTGGGGAGAGCCATAGCAATGTCAGGACCAGAGCAATTGTTAAGCCATGTTTCTGTTAGAAACATTGCGGCTGGACTTTCCGATTCGAGAAGATCAAAAATCTCTCTTTTATGTTTTGCCAAAGATCGGCAATTTATGCTAATAAAATTCATAGAAGTGTGGTGTGGTGTTCCTAACCAGTTTTATTCTATTTGTATTCTATTTGTTGCTATTCTCTGCTATATGTACATACTGCATTCTATTTTGACTGTTTATTTCAATTCTCCTTTTGATACTTGGGAGTCTGCCATGACTGATATTTTTGTCTTACCTTTTGAAGTATTGTATTAATAAACTTATATGTGTTATATTCCATACATTTGGCTTGATTTTCTTACCTCGCCTTATGGGAGTGCTGGGTCTTGCCTCGGCCTAAGGGGGTGTTGTGGTTAGGGTCTGTCCTTTTTGCACAAAGCAGATTCATTGCAGTGACCTACATGGCCGTCTTCAAAGTGTTTGATACAATATGCCTGAGGCGATAGAGGATTCATTTCCGGTGATGGTTCTCTAAGTCTCTAGCAGAGTCCCTGAGTTTCTTCTCATTGACTGGTGGGTAAATTATGGATTTCACAACGTCTTTAGGCATGCCAATTGTGAAGATCGTATTGAGGACTGGAACCATGATATTAGCAGAAAAATGCCCAATGTCTATGGCCTCTGGAGATCAACAGACCTTGTCAATCAACTTCCATCTCTTTACAAATGCCATTTGGAACTGGTGATATTCGGAACTGTTCCAGAGATGGGGGATTACTAATGTTTTGGCATGCACAACAGTTACCTAGCATACATTCAAGAAGTGTATAGCTCAATATTCATTTCTTAGCTAATGTCCCTCAGTGGCACTTGTGGGCCCACTCTATAAAACTGTTCTCTCCTGGATTTGGTGATGAACAGCCAATTCTATTTAAGTAGAATACTTTTCTGTTGAGTGCCTAGTTCTCCTTGGTCCTGGTGAACCTTCTGTGCGACTGCATCAGGAGTTAAACCTCTTGACCTGGTCCATATCTCATCATTGTAGGCTGAAGATGAACTCGTATACAGAATCTAGAATTGGATCCTCAGCAATGATTGGTAAGATATTCACCCTCTGAAGTGCTATGTGCTGCTCTTGTTTGATCATACATTGTATATATTCCACTCCAATAGAGGACATAGGGGTTATGTGCGCTGGTGGATACCTCGTAAAGAAGTCATCATTGTTGTGACTCTTTTCTGGCTTGTGAACTATGCAAAAACATTTGCCTTGTGTCTCAATCTTCACAGCTGGTAACAGAGTGGCATTTTTGTTTTGTGATTGTCAAAGATGATGACAAGGGCATGGTGATCAGGAAATGTTTTGCGTTCAGGTATAGGTGAAAATGCTCACAGGACTAAACTACTTCTAAGCTCGGCTTTGAGTTTGCAGGCATATTATTTCAGGGTTTCCGTACATGTGCTAGCATATGCTGAGAAGCATCTTTGTGATTCAGGGCTTGGCACATGTTGGATGAGTATAAAACTCAGCCCAACTGAACTTGCATCAATAATAAGGTTAGCCTGTTGTACCGGGTCAAAGTAAGTTGTATTGTTGCCTTCACTGATGCATGTTTTAATAGCATCAAATGCTGCTTGACATCGCTGGGACCATGAATTTGGTTTTCACTTCTGTGTGAGTGTTCTGAAAATAGCACTAGGTGTGGCTGCTGGGAATTGGGTTACTGATTGAGTGTAGGTGAAACCCTACTCAAACAGCAACCACAATCTTTGTCAGGGTGAAACATGAGCAAACCCATATTTAACCTGCCCTTATCCCCCTGGTAGCTTGGCACAATAGCACCCAGGCTCAACGTAAAGGCAATGTGTAAAGTACTCATGCAGCACTTCAAATAGTAACAAAGTGAATAAACAACACAATAAAAATTCCACACCAATTAAGAAAAGTAGAGTGAAATGTAATAAATTACTTGAGATCAAATCGATAAAAAAATCCAATTAGTAGAACAGGAGATATGCAAATTAAAAGTGTAAAGTCCTGGGTTCAAATTTTTGGTCCAGTCCTTTTTCTTTCCTTTTCAGAAACCTTTATTTCGGTCATTACGACCATAAAAGTATGCAATAGAAACAATAAATGCAATACAAGAATATAGACAAAAAAGGTAATCCACTAAAATGACATCCCGATCTGTAATTAGGAACTGGCACAGTTCTAAATCCGGCATCTCAATAAAGTGCCATGTGCAAGATAAATACTGTGCAAAGGACAATGAATATGAAAAACACAACTGTGCGAATAGTTTCAATACGGGCCGTACAGAGGAGTTAATTGAAGCAGCAATCAGAGTCATACCTTTAAAATACAAACTGTATACACACTTATAAAAAGTAAAACTAAATATATTTTGAGGTTAAAACAGTTAAAAAATGTAAATACAGGTTAAAACCCTAGAAAATTACAACGATGTGCTGCTGCAACTAAGGTAACAATTTTACAAGAGTCATGGGCCTACGCCACATTAAAGTCAGGAGTCTTGACACGGCAAAGACAATGGGCTTATGGGTGTCAGACTTCAAAACTCTAAATGCCTCAGCACAGTGAACAAACCCTAAATTCCTACACAGTTGTACAAGCCAGCGCTTCCTTATTAATGTATAACCCGGTTAAAAGAAAAAGACATGAAGCTCCGTCTCTTCCTCCCAATTGCAAGCTGGGCATTTCCTAGGAGAAGAGTGTGTCCATTTGTGGGTGAATACACGGAGCGGCAGAATGCCCATTCTAAACTGGGCATAGAGTTTTCTCGCCAGAGATGGCTGGATGTCATATAAAAAAGATTCCATTCTGCAATCAACTTTTAGCTGTCAGTTGACCTACAGAGGTACGTCCCTGTACAGCACCAAGCTTGCTCGAACGGTAAGCTTTTACCACTTCAGAGTGTGGGGTTGTAGCACATGCTTCATCAGGGTTTCTCCACAATGTTGGTTTTCCCATCTTAGTGCATTCATCCTTTATATGTGCAAACCAGGGGATTTTTGCTACTCCCAGAAGGTTCAATATCTCTTTTAGTTCTGTTCTGTACGCTGCCAATTCCAAAGTCACCCACATTCTACGCCAAAAAGTTAGGGGTCCGAGGTCCAACTCCTCCTCAATCGGTCTAATTCCTAGATAATAATAATAATAATAATCCACATTTGTAAAGCGCACAATCACCCGTAAGGGTCTCTAGGCGCTGGGGGCCGTCGGGAAGATTAAGCAAGCTATTGCCCAGAGTCACATGGTGCTGGGCTAACCTGCCGCCGGAGCCGGGGATCGAACCCTGATCCCCAGATTCCAGCGTCAGTCGCCCTGGCCGCGGCGCCACACCTCTCCCACCGCAGGGGAACAAGGGGGTTATTAGCTGGGAGACCCAGGATCTGCCTCATAAAAATATTTTCCACTTTTCTCACAGGCCCACAACAGCAATGGCCCCAGAGTTCAGCCCTATACATTGCCGGGCCCCTGACTCGGGCCTTGTAAATTTCAACTTTGGGCCCAGCAGGTTTAGAGCTGGAATTTCTCAATAATTTGGCAATCCCCCCAGAAGTCTGGGCTAGCCTAAGCTTTGCTTTAGCAAATTGTGGGCCCCACTCCATATTTTCTGTCAGTGTGACCCTAGATATTCAAACACTGGCACCCTGTCCAAGATGGTACCCTCCAGCCTAGGATTAGGGCCGCTTGGTTTGGGGGGGGGGGGGGTGGAGACCATAAACTTTGTCTTCAGGGTATTGATCTCCAACCCCTTTTGCCATAAAAAGTGGCAAAGCTGTCCAGGACCCTCTGAATGCCCATCGGAGACTTTGACAGTAGCAAAGTATCATCCGCAAACATCAGTCCTTTTCACTCAGGCAGCAGGGCAGCAGAGTAGCAGCCCTTCTTGCAGAGCACCGCAGCAGTCATTCTGATCTTTCCGCAGGTCCAGAGGTGTACTTAAGAGTTGGATCTGAGGGTTCAATATGTATACCTAGTGCACACTTTGAAATAGGAGAAGTTCCTGGAGGTTTCCATCCCCAGAGGTGTCAGGAATATCATGTCTCCCTGCCCTGACCCCAGCTTGACTGGGGTCACAAAAGGCTAATATAAAACCCTTTGTGAGTTTGCAAGTCTGTTAGGTGACAGCTCCTTCCTCTCATCAAATCAGACATGATCCAACCTGTCTTTGTCTCACTATAAGGGAGCAATACACAAAAAACTGCCGCCAGCTGCACCTAGTCATGCGACCCAGACACCCAATGGTTAGGACAAAATAATGCCAACCTTCTAAAAAGACGCATTTTCAGAATTGTAACTTAAAATACGACTTTAATATTACAGAGCATTTTAAATGACAATTCCTTAGACATGAAACTCGATTTTCTGGAGTGGGCCTCACAATAGTGAAAAATGAATTTAGGAGTGTTTCACTACCAGAATATGTAAAAACTTAAAAGTTTGTGTCCAATATTTTAAATATTCTGCACCGTGCCCTGTGGGCTGTTTAGAGCCTACCGTGGGGATGACATATATCTATATATATCTATTAAAAAGTGAGGTTTAGGCCTGGAGAAAAGTTTATTTTGCCAAGTCGACATGGCAGTTTTAAAACTGCACACCCAGGTTGTAGTGGCAGGCCATGGACAGGTTTTAAAAAGCTACTTAAGTCCTGCAGGCCCACTAGTAGTTCTTAATTTACAGGCCTTGGGTACATAGAGCACCTTGCTATTAGGTACTTATGAGCAAATTAAAAAGGCCTATTGTGTGTAAGCCGATTTTACCATGTTTAAAGGAGCGAGCATAAGCACTTTAGCACTGGTTAGCCATGGAACAATGCACAGAGTACTAAGGCCAGCACAAGCGAAGTCAGTAAAAACAGGAGAATGGAAGGCAAAAGGTTGGGGGAAACCACACCAAGTATGTCAGGTCCAACATGTGTTCGCCCAGCTGAAAGTAGAGAGAACTACAATCTACCATGGGAGTTCTCGCCACTAAGGTGGGAGAACATGGATAGACCATCAGCATTGGAGATGCTCTATCGTAAAGTCCATTCCTTGTATGACGATGGACCACCTCAAAAGGTTGGGATTCTCACTTCTCATCTGCATTAGCAATCTGAGGAGTCTTTGGTCTGTCTAAACCTGGAAGAGAGCCCCAAACAGGTATGGTCAACTTGCTCAGTGCCCAGACCACTGCAAAGGCTTTACTTACTGGTGCACTCCACCTTTGTTCCATGGGAAATGTTGGACTTGGCCCATTTTCCCTAATGTTTTCGCTTTTCACCGCCCTATTATAGGATGTCTCCCCGTGGTTGGAAGTTGTATAGGCCATGTGTGGAGTGAGACGCCATGTTAAATGTAATGCAATGGTATGCGCAATTGTTAACCCCCTTTGTGGAAATGTACCCTGGTAACATGCTGTATTTAAAATGGATGCCAAGCTTGTGTGTGGTGCCATCTGACTGTGGTGGGTTAGCAGTCTAGTTGTTCGGTACCCAGTCATCCCAGCTTTTGGAGGGAAAGCCACGCACCCAGGGTGCTCTGCTCCTTGCCCGGAGCCAGTTAGAACCAGTTCCCCAAAAGGCTTCTAGAAGCTTCTGGCACTGCCTGATAGGTGGGGTGAGGAGCGCATAAATAAGGGTGCTGTGCCACCATGTGCTCAGACAGAGCATGGACATGAACGTGAGGGGACCTGCTGCCAGGGTAAACCGCCACTTGGGCCTGTGTGCTGGACCCTGCACCCAACTAAAGCCCCTCTGCTGTCCACAGGGCTAGTGGAAGCCCCACTGCAGGAGTACAGGCTGCTGTACAAGAGGAGTGCCACACTACAGTGAAGGATTGTGAAAGCCTACCGCCCTGTCCTGATAAGTACCCACTGACTGCTGACCTTGCCCAGTAGTGCCTGCTGCTCTGCTGCCTGGCCCCTGAAGAGAGAAGGAGCGCTACCCCTGGGCCCTGACTGCTGGCAGGGGCCTAGAAGAGAAGAGCGCTATACTGGACTGGCCTGCGCTCCCTGCCTGCGTCCTAGCGCCTCGTGGGACCCTGACTGCGTGGATGCTTCACACATGTCCTCAGGAGTTTGGCCTGCCCGCTCTGTACCATGCTACCCCCCGTAGAATTGCCTACCCCATTTCTAACAGGAAATAACTTGCTGCTAACGAAGGCTACTTGTTTATTTAGGCCCTCTTTGTTTAGCTGTGGAAGCACAATGCCATGCTCTGAGGCACCTGCATTATGAACTCGAAGAGAAATCAGGGGCCTTGAGCAGAGTGTCAAAAGAAATCTGGCAAGCCTGCAGCCAGATCAATTGTCTAGGCTGCTTCTTTTAAGTTAGCTTTGTCAAGGTGATGATGGAGCGAGATTTTAAAATAAATTTGTTTTTGACTCGCAAAGTTAAACTTCTATAACTAAATAATTATATTAATGTGAATGGAGTGAATATTACTAAACCAACCTAGATTAAATAGCAAAACATTACATAATGGACTAATATGTGTGCTCATATATGTGCTTTATGTTGCAAATGCTTGTTTGTAAAAAATAATAAACTAATCTTGTCTATTGTCTTTGTCAAAATTAAATGCGGCTGTTTTATTAATGGCATGTGCTTATTTGTGTGTGCTCATGTTTTGTCTTTTTGTCTTCATGTTGCAAAATTCTGTTTGTTGCTGAAATGCTTTGGCTAGGTAATGGGTTAATAATTAGCAAAGGTGGGTGGGTAACAGAACGAACTCTATTTCTTTCATTAATCGATGCTTTGTGTTTGTTTATACATTAGTTTTACGAATGGGCCTAAAGAAAATGGCTGGCAGTGCTGCAGTTTATGAAACTTGACCAGAGTGAAGCCTTCACTCATGCGCAGACGAAAGAGTATTTTGCTGAGCTGACAACGTTTTGTGCAGAAATAATTATGGTTGAGTCGGATGTGTTCTTGGAGTCATAGCCAAGGACAGGATGCTGAATGGCCTGCCAAGATTAGGAAGTGAAAAGTTTCTCTCCGGGAAAAGTATCTTTTTGAGGAAGCAAAAAGGATGGTGAAACTAAGAACAATAAGGGCTATGATGAGGCCCCGGACTTGGTCAGGAGAGCATGACCTAATAGTGGACTGACATGGCTCAGCCAATTGGAAGTTTGGATTTTCAGAAAAAATGTGCGATAAAGATACTTTAGTTAGTTAGAAAAGGTAAAAAAACTGTCCCCATGGGAGGGAGGGGGCTCTTGCTGCTCATCTTCTCCTGATTCCTGTTAGGCGTGACGTGCTGACGGACTCTTTGGAGCATGTAAGGATCAATAGGGTTAAATGACTTTTAACTTTATTCCTTTAGGCGAAGTGAGTTTCAGACAGGGAAATTAGGGCTTAGGTGATGGAAAACTGTTTATTCTTCATTTAACATGTTATTTGATTTTGCTTGAAACTGTCAGACTAATTTACTATTCCTCTAATAAAATGCACTTTTCTTGAATAAATAGTTAATAAATAAGATTTTTGAAAAGAAAAGCTGGTCTTGTTATTTCATGGTCATTACCATCAGCAGATCCATTTGCCTAAGTGACCTAATTAAATGCAAAGCTTTACAAAAACCATGGTGAAATCATTATACTGCAGTTGTATATAAATGTGTATATAATTTGTGAATAGGTTTTATTAATTAGGTCACATGATTCAGTTGCTCAAAATATGTCACGTTAGTTTATGGGCCTTGTGAGTGTTTTATGATTAATGGTGAATATTGTGGAGTTGGGTAGCGTTGCTATGACATATTTTCTATAGGGGCGCTGGATCAATTCTCTGGTAGCAGATTTACGGTTGCTATGGTAACTGACATGCTACATGGTAGTTACATAGGATCGATGTTTAACATATGTTGAGTTTGTTCACTTGTTACATATAGTCGAAAGTTTTTTTCCTGCAGTGTGAAAAATTCTAGTTGTGCCGGCATATAAGTGGTGTGACAAATGAAGTTACACAGTGCATTTGTTCTGTTTCAAAATAATGGTATTGTCATATATCACTAGTGTTGTGGACGTACAACACGATTTTATGGATTTTAGGTGTGCTAGGTAAAATGTATAGTGAGGATTGTCTATGAAATTGTAGCTTTCGAGTATAGGGACTTAGAGCCTGTTTTAAAACTCACTGCGAAAAGAGTAGTAGAATTTTATCTGAGCTTGTGTGAAGGGTAAGGAAGCGTCGTCTATTCTTACTGGCAAATGTGGATTTCTATGGTTGGTTAAAGGTTAAAGTCCTACCAAGATTTCATGTATGTATGGTTAGGGAAACTTTCCGTTTGAAAGTGCGTAAATGATTTTGTAAATTCGTTCGAGTCAAACTTTGAATTGCTACTTAATGTGCATTCAGAGGGAAACGAGTTCGTTATTACTTGTTAGAAGGGTAGAGTAAAAGTTTACTTTATCAACGATTGTATATTCTGTGAGGGTAGCGTTGTCTATTTCACGCAAAAGAATACTTGAATGACTGTATAAGCTATTATTTTATTTTAGCGAAACAGACAAATGATTTGTTTTTCTGTTGTTAATAATTGAAATTAATTGAAAGAGTTTTCTTAAAATGGCGCTGTGAAAATATTTTGTGAAGAAGGGGTGAGCGCTAGGAATAAGAGACGAGAAGCTGCAGCGGCTGTGTACGTCACAGGGTCTGCGTTGTGATTGGCTAGTATAAGTCACAGCTAGCGTACTGATTGGTTCACGTGACTGAGTCAAGCTGTAAGCTGATTGGCTCTTCTAGAAAGCGGCAATTCTATTGGTTGAGCAAGGTGGTGACGTGGCTTAACCTGATTATCTTGTTGTGAGTTTCGCGCACGGATTGGTTGGTTTTGCGGAACAACCAGGAAACATTTACGATCATTTTAAATTAAACGGATTTGATTAAAAGCATGAGTTATTATTACAGAAAAGAGGAAAAGAAGCTTACGTGGCTTCAGAAATTGAAAAATATATTTTCACCTGATAAGAAAATTGAAACGCGCGGTGGAAAATTACTTCATAAATACAAAACACCTGCAGCCTATATGGAAGGTGAATATGGTTATCATACTTGCCTTTGGTTTGATAATTGGATGGATTATACCAAGAATGATGGTTTTTTAGCTTGGCCAGAGGATGGCTCATTTAATATGAGAATTTTGAAAAATTTGAGAGTAAAAATGATGGCTCTTGTACCAAAGCCTAGACTAACACAATTTGAGGCTTTAGTTGAATGGGAGGATGAGATGTTTGAACTTCAACGGGAAAGCAGTGGTATAATAAGAAGTCCAAAAACACATTTTAAAAGAGAAACTCATGAGGATAGAATGCGTCGATGGAGACAAGCAGACATGTGTGATGGTTTATACCCAGTAGGAGTAATGATTACTGAAATACCAGGTCAAAAGAATACCCAAAAGAAAAATAATATTGAAGAAAGTGAATTGGAAGATCCAGTTTTAGAAGAAATATATCTTACAAATAAGAAACAGACTCCTTTAAAACCAGCTTGTTCATGGTTTACCCCGATGGTTTCTACAGGAACCACTCCAAGTGCAGCTCCACTTAATGAGGAATCACCCAGATTTTACCCGAATAATACAGAAACTCCTGAAAGAATAGAAACGAGAACTAATTCTAGTGCATATGGTGAAAGTAGAAATTTTCCTGAAACTCCAGTTTCAAGAAATGAGACTCCTTCCATAGGTCTAATGGGTGCTGGAAGAGATGAGGAAACTCCAAGTACTTCAGAATATTTACGATCAAAAGAAGAATTAATTCGACAATTAACTAAAGGAATGGAAGCAGTAACAGTTCCAGTAACGATTGGTTCTGTTCAACCTGTATTCGATCAGGGAGAAATTAGACATCCAGGTTTGACTATTCCATTAAATGCAGAAATTCAGAAAGTGGCTGAAAAATTTGACTCGGAATTAACTGAAATTCATCGAGAGAAAACAATGATGCCTGATTTAACTTTTAATCCAGGTTCATTATGCAGAACACCAATAGGTGCAGAGTCAGATACTGAATCTCCAGAAAAGAGTGTTGAGAAAACAGATTCAACCTCAAAGCTTGATGTCGCAAGACTTAAAGCAGATTTGGAGGAATTAATCATTGCCACAATTGGTCCTGACAGTTTAAAGCATTATCAAGATGATGAACTGTTATTCATTTGCAAAAGCGTACAATGGAAAACAAAAAATAAATATGAACAGTTAGAAGAATTAGCTGCAGAATTAGAAATTGACTTGAGCAAACAGAAACATTTGGGAAAACATTACAGATTAGAATTTTCTGAAAAAGACATTGGGAATTTTAATGCGATGGGAAGAATTATGCATATACAAGATTTGATTGTGTACATCAACACATTGGGTGATTTAAGAAAATGGAGAGTGAAATGGACAAAGAAAAGAGAGGAAGAAAGGAGAGAAAGGGGCATGGTGGCTAATCAGTACCCAATGAGAGAAATAGCAGGAGGTGGTTATGTGCATATTTCCCTGGTCTAGACAGGACATCTTGTTGTTTACAAATGATTTTCCTCGGTTGAGAGAAAAGTCAGTGGAATGGTATTGACAGGTAGACAGATTCATAAAGGTTTCAAAAGTTCTGTGGATTGATCTGGATGGATTCTTTGACATTGTTGTTCCATCAGATCTTTGGACAGAATGTAAAGTCTCTGTAAGTTGGCCAAAAGTAGAACCTGCTCGAGATGCTTCAACAGGTGCTCCATCATCAGAAGTCATGGGATTGTATGATAAAGTGATTTATTGGTTGAAAAATAAGATTCCCCCGAAAGAAGTTGATTGGGTCAAAATTGACAGAACAAATCAGGAGCCAAAAGAATCAGTGCATTCATTCTATGAAAGACTACTGTTGGTTTTTAAACAGTACAGTGGCTATGAAAAATTAAGTGAAAAGGACATGAGCCACTTTATATACAGATTTGTTTATGGCCTGAGACCTGAAATTGGTGATATGATCAGAAATGGTATTGTCGGATGGCAATCACTCTGAGTTGATGGGATGTATGACGGTACCACGCGTATTTTTACAACGCGTACCGTTACAACGCTACTTTTACCACGCAAGTCGTTACAACGACTTGCGTGGAGGGGCGCTGGATAGTACATTTTTTAATTTACTATTCCAACTCCAGTCCCCGTGGACTCTAGGGAAAGGAGTTGGATAGTAAATTAAACTATTTACTATCCTGGAGCGCCCCCCAGCGCAAGTCGTGGTAACGACTTGCGTGGTAAAAGTAGCGTGGTAACGGTACCGCGTTGTAAAAAATGCGTGGTTACCGTTGTATACCGAGTTGATGATATACTGAGAAAAGCAAAATATTGTAGTGACGAGATAGACGAGAAGCAGAAAAAGCTTAAGGAAAAGGCAATGTGGGCACAGGTGAAAGTAGCTGAACAGCAGATTGCAAATTTGGAAAACAAAAATGTCAATGGTTATCAGAATCAGAGTCAAGGAAAATTTAAGGGCAATTTTAATAAACCGAAATTTAATGTTAATATTGAAGAGCTAAAACAAAAGTTACCCTGTTTTAATTGCGGCGAAATTGGACACTGGAAGCGTGAATGCAAAAATCCGCCCAGAAATTTTAAAAATGCATCATTAAATCCACAGATGCAGAATGATGTGAATCTGCAGCAACAGCTACAGCGACAGTTAAATTAGCTAAATCTTCAGCAACAGCTACAGCGACAGTTAGTGAATCAGCAGAGTCAGATTCCAAAACCTCCTCTTCCAAACTGTGTGAATGGTCAGAGGCATAATTCGGAAACAGGATTCAGCGGAGGTGATCAGGTAATTAGACCGCAAAGAGTGAATGGGCCAAATGTTTCTCGACAATTTTTGATGACAGAAAATGGTGGAAGTGATTCTGAGGATTACTTATGACGGTGCCTGAGAGAGGGGGAAGAGTGTGTGCTTGGAGCCACTCTTGAGGTTGACCAGTCTGGTCCATTTGTAAATGGCAAAGTGAATGATGTAGAAATCACTTTTCTTGTGGACACTGGTGCTACCCGTTCTACTGTTAGATCAGTGGAAATAGAAAACCTGCCTCTCTCTGGTGAAAGCCTCCAAGTAGTTGGTGTAGCTAATCAACAGATTAAAACAGATTTGACAGAACCTGTTAAGGTAGAAATTGGCAAATTTAAAGACAAACACAGATTTGTAGTTTGTAACAGCAGTCCTGTAAACTTGCTACGGAGAGATATTCTCTACAAGATGAACTGCAAAATATACTGCTCACCGGAGGGTATTGAGCTTCAGACACTAGAATAAGATGGGTTTTACAAATTGACAATGCTAATGGTTGAAGCAGAGGAAAGTAAATTATTTCCGGCATTTGATAAAGACAATTTACCTGAAGAACTGAAAAAGACAGTCAAAGCTGAAATTTGGGATTTGTCAGGAAATGAGATGGGCTTGATCAAAAATGTAGACCCAGTTAAAATCACAGTGAAACAGGGAATAGATTTTCCAAACATTCCACAGTACAAAATGAAAGCAGAAACAATTGAGGGTGTAATTCCTGTAATTGGCAAATTCATAAAACAAGGTGTGCTAAAAGAAATTGAAAGCAGTCCTTGTAATTCACCGATTATGGGGATCAAAAAGCCAAACGGAACGTACAGAATAAATCAGGACCTGAGAAAGGTTAACCAAATAGTTGTTCCATGTTGCCCAGTTGTTCCAAATTCAGCAGTGATTCTTTACCAAATTCCGCATGATGCAGAATGGTATACAGTCATTGACCTTTGCAATGCGTTCTTTACCGTTCCATTGCATCCAGACAGCCAGCAAATTTTTGCGTTCTGGTTCCAAGACCACATATTAGCATGGTGTCGTATCCCTCAAGGGTATACAGAGAGTCCATCTATCTTTAATCAGTTGTTAAAAAGATCCTTGGAGAATCTAAATTTACTTGGAAAATCGACATTAGTTCAGTACATTGATGATCTCCTCGTAGCAGCAAAAACCTGAGATAACTGTGTCACAGATACAATTACTCTTTTGAATTACCTGGCAGATGAGGGACATAAAGTGTCTCCTGCAAAATTACAGTTTTGCAAACAAGAAGTAAAATACCTTGGGCATAGAATTGCAAAGGGAATCAGACAAGTGACAATTGAAAGAATAAAAATTATTCAGGGAATGCAACCTCCAAAAACACAGAGACAGGTCAGGATGTTTCTAGGAATGGTTGGCTATTGTCGCCAATGGATTAGTGGATTTTCAGTAATTGCAAAACCACTGCAGAGATTAACAAAATCAGATATAAAAGATCCAATTGTTCTCACAGAAATTGAGATGCAAGCTTTTGAAAAGCTAAAAAGAAGTTTGTGTGAAGCTCCAGCTTTAGGCATGCCCGATTATGAAAAGGATTTTGAGTTGTATTGCAGTGAAAGAGAAGGATGTGCATTGTCTGTTCTAATTCAGAGACATGGGAAACTGAGAAAGCCAATAGCATATTTCTCAGCAGTATTTGATCCTGTTGCAAAAGCATTACCAGGATGCTTAAAAGCGGTAGCTGCAACTAGTGTGAGCCTTGAGCAAAGTGAAGGAATTATAATGGGATTTCCTGTAAAAGTCTATGTACCCCATTCAGTAGAAATTCTCCTTACCAGAAGCAAAACTCACCATTTAACAAGTAACAGACTTACAAAATATGAGAAAGTTATTCTGGGATCAGATAACGTCTCGATAGCAAGGTGTGTGAATTTAAATCCTTCCACATTATTGCCTGATGGTACTGTAACAGAAATCAGGAATGAAAACGACATTGACCATGAGTGCTTGGATGTTTTGGAATATTGCACCAAGCCTAGGCAGGACATTAAAGATGTTCCTTTGCCTGTGTCAGATTTTGTTTACTTTGTTGATGGTTCTTGCCTGAGAACAGAGGAGGGTTTTCTGAGAGCAGCATATTCTGTCTGCACAGTTGCTACTGTGATTGAAGCATCATGTCTCGAAGGAATTCGTTCAGCTCAAGTAGCAGAATTGATTGCTTTGATTCGTGCTTGTGAAAGAGCAAAAGAGTTAAAAATCACTATAGTGACTGACAGCCAATACGGATATGGAGTTGTGCATGATTATGGAGAGCTCTGGTCTCAAAGAGGTTACTTAACCTCTGCAGGTACTCCTATCAGAAATGCAAAACTGATCAAGAGATTGATCGGTGGCATTCAGCTACCAGAAAAGATTGCTGTCGTGAAATGTACAGCTCATAAAAAAGATGAAGATTTTATTACAAAAGGAAATGCCTATGCAGATGAGATAGCGAGGTACTGTGCGAAAAACAATTGTTCAATTATTCGGGAAAGGAATGATGAACATGTCTTGAACTCACTTATGCTAACATCTGTAGTTGAAACATGGCAGGAGTGAAAGATTTACAAGATGAGGCAAATGATGATGAAAAAGACACATGGTTAAAAGCAGGTTGCAGACAACGAGAGGAAGACGGGATTTGGGTATACAAAGATGACAGACCAGTTTTACCAAATTGCATGATTGCTGACATTGCTAGGATGTATCATGGTCAGGGACATATAGGAAGAGATTCCATGATTAGGCTTTTCAGACAGACTTGGTATAACCCGAAGTTCAGAATTATTGCAGAATCCCTTTGCCAAAGGTGCTTGATTTGCCAACAAATGAACCCCTACAGAAAAACAGTTGTGAGCATGGGAACCATAGGACGGGAGGAGGGTCCTTTCACCAGGTTACAAATGAATTTCATTGAAATGCCACCACACAACAAGTTACATTATGTCCTCGTGATAATCTGTTTGTTTTAAAGGTGGGTTGAAGCGTTTCCTACACGCAACAATGATTCTGTTACTGTTGCAAAATTACGTTTAAGGGAAATCATACCTAGGTACGGATTTCCGGTGACTTTGGAAAGTGATTGTGGAACACATTTTGAAAACAGATTGTTAAAATTGATTTGTGAAGCTTTAAATATAGAACAGAAGCTACATTGTGCATACAGACCAGAAGCATCAGGTGTTGTTGAGCAAGTGAACGGAACTATTAAAAATAGGATTGGCAAAATGTGTTTAGCTACAGGTATGAAGTGAACGGACGCACTTCCACTTGTTTTGATGTCTTTGAGAAGTACCCCTGATTAAAAGATAGGTTTAAGCCCACATGACATTCTCATGGGCAGGGTCATGAGACAGGCATTTATATCAGTAGGAAAATTGATGACTATTAATGATAGCGTCATTTTGGAATACTGCAGGAACCTGTCTGACATCGTGACTTCTGTGTTCCATCAGGTGGGAACTGAAGTGCTAACTAGAGAAAAAGAGCAAGCACATGATCTGTTACCAGGTGACTGGGTGAGGACAAAAGTTCACCGAAGAAGAAATTGTCTGGTACCCAGGTGGCAGAAAGCAAGACAAGTCATTCTTATCACAACAAATGCAGTGAAGTGTAAGGGTTTGAAGAGGTGGATCCACGCAAGCCATACCATTTGTGTACCTCCACCTGAAAATTCTGATGAAAGTGACAGTGACACCACAAATGATTCAGATTCGGAAGAAGAACCTGAGAAAAATCCAGATCCTGAAGCTCGACAGGAAAGTCGACATCTGGAAAGTTCAAATGTAAATCAAGCATCGAATGAAAAAGATTTGGAAATTGTGATACTAGACTTTGAAAATGATGAAGATGTGCTAGAAAAAGAAGTAGAAAAAGAGTATGATCAAATTGTGATTAAAGACCAGGAGAGTATTGAAAAGCAGAAGAGAAGCTCTGAAAGCAGGAACGGAAATCCTGAAACTGGGAAGTTGAAGGTAATTGAAGAAGAAGAAGACGAATTACCAAGTACCAGCTATAAAGATAGAATTCCTAACGGAGTGAAATTGCTGAGTAAAGAAGTACCTGAGTCCAGAATTCAAATTTCTGACAGTGAAACTGAAGAGAGTGATGAAGATATTGAAATAAGAAATTTCAGAAAAAGGGCTTGGAGAACAGAGTGTAATGTGACCGAGCCAAAGAAGAAATTACCGAGAAAAGGTGATAACTGGCCAAGTGAAAATGAAGGCCTAAAATTTAAATTGGTGAAAAGATCAAAAGAACAGGTGAATGAAGTGTCAAGTCAAAAAGGTGACACTGGAGAGAAAAGTGAAGCAGGGAAGAAAATAGAAGTCATTAGTGGTAGGGCAAAGAGAGTTGTGAAACCAAATCAAAAATACAAGTCCCCTGAGTGGACTTATAATATCATCCCACCCGTGGTGGAGGTGAACAGCAGTAGTCAGGAAGAGATAGATGACAATAGTGACAAGGATTGAAATATTTATGTAAATTTTGAGATTTTGTTATTGGCATAAGGCTGAAGAAATTGTGTTAGGTGACACAAGGTCGAAGAAATTGTGTTAGCTGGAAAAAACACATTAATGTAAGACGCAAGGTCGAAGAAAAGTTGTTAGAAGGTGGGGTTTTAATTAAAAAAATAAAATAAAATAGGGGGGTATTAGAAGAATTAGAAAATTAGACATTTTTAATTTTTGATTTTTGTAGAAGAGTGAACATGCCTTACATTTTTACTAATAACAATTCAAGGTGTTCCATTTTTAGGAGATGCTGTAAAATGTCTTTGATTTGTGTGGTCCTAATAATTTTGCTTTGGTTAGTTTTAGCTGTCATTTTCCCTTTTGGAATTGACAAGGAAATGTACAAGGCTAACATGACGAGTAAAGCTTCAATTAAACAAGACAAGAGTTATTGAGCACAAACCAGAGATCCACCAAGATAGATCTGTTGGTGATTTTTCTAGCAATACTTTTTCAAGGCTTTTGGCTGAGTATGTAAAGGTTATGGAAGTAAAAGATTGTTACATCTGTGTGAAATTGCCTGCTTCTGTTTCGGAGGGAGTTACCTATAACATGCTTCCTCTTACTTATGGCATAACCTGTAGTGTGATAGCTAGCTTATTTTATCAAACTGGTCGTTTAGAATATTACTATTCTAACCATGACGAGATTTTTGCAAACCTGAAAATTGAGGAAAGCCTAAATAAGCACAAACAAGCCAAACAGATGAGGGAATTTTTCATCGTGACAAATGAACTCACCTATGAGTATGCTTTTAAAAACAATTTGAAATTAGATGCTCAAACAGACCAAATCTAAATTTTGGCAGTTAGAGGACGAAAAACTTAATGGTAAATCTTTTGAAAATGTTGCTATTCACATTGACAAACCAATTAGTGGAACATTTTGTATTAGGAGAGACAATACATTGTTCGACAATTATTGTGTAGGTGCAAGTCATTGTGAGGACACTTATCAAATCATGGGGAGTTGGGGATTCAAAGGTGGCAAGGATCCAATTTTTCCTGGAATTTATTTTTTATGTGGAGACAAAGCTTATTATTTATTTATTTATTTATTTATTTTATTTATTTGAACTTATTAGGCGCAACAGCTACCCGCAGTGGGTTTCCCGGCGCAAGGGATAGACTGGAGCAGAAAGAGTAGACACAACAACAGTACTATTGACAGCTAGTGCGGCAGAGAACCTATTGAAAGAGTAGAGTTTTCAGTTTTTTTCGAAAACAGAATATGTTAGTCTCTGATTTCAGGGCAATAGGTAGCGCATTCCAGGACTTGGGGCCTAAGTGGGAGAAGGATCTACCCCCCATCGTCACAAGTTTGAATCTTGGAATTACAAAATCACAGTTAGCTGAAGATCTTAATGTACGGCTGGGCCTGTAAGCTTGAACAAGACTCTGAAGATACTGTGGGGCCGAGCCCTGCTTAATTTTAAAAAGATAGCACAGGGCTTTAAATTTAATATGGCTCGGGACCTTGAGCCAGTGTAAATCGCGAAGAGCCTGAGTGGCCGAAGATCTCCTCGGGATGTTACATAGAAGTCGGGCCGATGAATTTTGTACGACCTGCAATTTGTTTATGGTCGCTACATCGGCACCAAGGTAGAGGACATTACCATAGTCCAGGCGAGATGTTACTAACTAACGGTTCTCCTGGTGGCATATGGCAGCATCCAGAGAATTTTCTGGAGCCATCTCAAGGTAGTAAAACAGGTGGCAGCTACCTTGGTGGCTTGCTGCCTCATAGAGAGCTTGTCATCTATGAGAAATCCAAAATTGCGGACCACAGGGACCGGTTGAGGAAGGGGACCCATGGCAGAAGGCCAATGTTGTGGGCCCCAAAGATCTTTCTGTTTCCCCAGGATGACGATCTCGGTCTTGTCGCTGTTTAGCTTGAGGAGATGCATTTGCATCCATTCAGCTACTCGTGACAGTCCGATTTTCAGACTAGACACATTGTCGCCTTCAGAGCTGGAGAGGGAAAAAACAATTTGAGTGTCGTTGGCGTATGAAAATATCATCAGCCCGGTATCCTCTGCGATGGAAGCTAGGGGTTTGATGTAAATAATAAATAATAAGGGGCTGAGGATAGACCCCTGAGGGACGCCATACGCCGCCGGACAAATAGCAGATGTAGCTTTCGTAGAAAAAACCTGGAAAGTGCGCTCACTTAAAAAGGAGGCAATCCAGGCCAGCGCGGGACCATCTACTCCTAGGGACCGGAGAGAGTGCAGTAGGATGGAATGAGACACGGTATCGAACGCCGCACTCAAATCCAAAAGGATGAGGGCAGCTGTTTCCCCGCGGTCAATACCGTGCCGTAGCCGCTCCGTCACCTCCCAGATCACTGGTATGGGACGTGTTTTGTTGGACTTGTTTTTCCAAAAATATTCCATGTTGACAGAAATGCAGAAGGTTCATTTGAAATCAGCATTCATCTGAATAGATTTAAAATAGAAAGTTTTTCAGAAATTCTGGGAGACATTTTTGAAGCAGTAATACCTTTAGTGGGTATAACCCTGAATGCAGTTAGAATTAGAAAATTGTCTACAATTGTTGACAGGTTGTCAACTGACACAGCTAGTGGCTTTTAATTAGTGGATACTGAGCTCATTGCTATACGGTCCATGATAATGCAGAATCGTCTTGCTTTAGATATTCTGCTAGCAAAAGAGGGAGCAGTTTGTGGCATTTTGCATGTCCAACACTGCTGTACCTATATTCCTGATAAGAGTCAGAGTATTGAGATGTATATCAAAAATATCACTGAGTTGCAATCAGAAATTGTACCATTAGAAGAGGATGATTTTTCAGAACGTTTGAGCAAAAGATTTGCAGCAATCAAAACCTGGTTTCAAGAGATTGGTGGTTCAATTCTTGGCAAAATACTGACACCTTTATTAGTTACAGTCTTCGTGATACTGTTGTTAAAGATTAGGTGCATGTTACACAAGAGAAAGAAATACCTGAGGGAAAAGACGAGAATATACAAGATCAGAAAGGAACAGGAGAGAGAGATAGAATTGGAAGAGTTTCGTAGAACTCAATATGAGAGTTGCAGACAAACAGCTGAGACAAGACTTTAGAAATACTAACACAGTGAAAATCAAAACATGTTCTTCTTTGGGATAAAACATTTTTGCTAAATTTTTGGGTGTAGTTTGGTGATTTTGAAATCACCAGATGAGGGAGTTGATGGAGCGAGATTTTAAAATAAATTTGTTTTTGACTCGCAAAGTTAAACTTCTATAACAAAATAATTATATTAATGTGAATGGAGTGAATTTTACTAAACCAACCTAGATTAAATTGCAAAACATTACATAAGGGACTAATATGGGTGCTCATATATGTGCTTTATGTTGCAAATGCTTGTTTGTAAAAAATAATAAACTAATCTTGTTTATTGTCTTTGTCAAAATTAAATGCGCCTGTTTTATTAATGGCATGTGCTTATTTGTGTGTGCTCATGTTTTGTCTTTTTGTCTTCATGTTGCAAAATTCTGTTTGTTGCTGAAATGCTTTGGCTAGGTAACATTTATTAATGGGTTAATAATTAGCAAATGTGGGTGGGTAACAGAAAGAACTCTATTTCTTTCATTAATCGATGTTTTGTGTTTGTTTATACATTAGTTTTACAAATGGGCCTAAAGAAAATGGCTGGCAGTGCTGCAGTTTATGAAACTTGACCAGAGTGAAGCCTTCACTCATGCGCAGACGAAAGAGTATTTTGCTGAGCTGACAACGTTTTGTGCAGAAATAATTATGGTCGAGTCGGATGTGTTCTTGGAGTCATAGCCAAGGACAGGATGCTGAATGGCCTGTCAAGATTAGGAAGTGAAAAGTTTCTCCCCGGGAAAAGTATCTTTTTGAGGAAGCAAAAAGGATGGTGAAACTAAGAACAATAAGGGCTATGATGAGGCCCCAGACTTGGTCAGGAGAGCATGACCTAATAGTGGACTGACATGGCTCAGCCAATTGATAGTTTGTATTTTCAGAAAAAATGTGTGATAAAGATACTTTAGTTAGTTAGAAAAGGTATAAAAACTGTCCCCATGGGAGGGAGGGGGCTCTTGCTGCTCATCTTCTCCCGATACCTGTTAGGCGTGACGTGCTGACGGACTCTTTGGAGCACGTAAGGATCAATAGGGTTAAATGACTTTTACCTTTATTCCTTTAGGCGAAGTGAGTTTTAGACAGGGAAATTAGGGCTTAGGTGATGGAAAACTGTTTATTCTTCATTTAACATGTTATTTGATTTTGCTTGAAACTGTCAGACTAATTTACTATTCCTCTAATAAAATGCACTTTTCTTGAATAAATAGTTAATCAATAAGATTTTTGAAAAGACAAGCTGGTCTTGTTATTTCATGGTCATTACCATCAGCAGATCCATTTGCCTAAGTGACTTAATTAAATGCAAAGCTTTACAAAAACCATGGTGAAATCATTATACTGCAGTTGTATATAAATGTGTATATAATTTGTGAATAGGTTTTATTAATTAGGTCACATGATTCAGTTGCACGAAATATGTCACGTTAGTTTATGGGCCTTGTGAGTGTTTTATGATTAATGGTGAATATTGTGGAGTTGGGTAGCGTTGCTATGACATATTTTCTATGGGGCGCTGGATCAGTGACAACAATGGTGCCATTAATCTTGATGAATCACCTGTATTTACCTGGTGAGGCTCAGGAAGGCCCTAACCTTTGTCTTGACTTGGGGGGGGGGGGGGTCCCAAACCAGAATGATCTGAATTTTGTCCTGTGGGGCTGTACCTTGCCCACTTGAGCTTGGTGACCACAGTAGACCACTGAACCCTGCCCTGTCTGGAACTTACTGACCTTGATAGTCAAGCTTGCTCTATGCAGAGTCTGCAGCACTTCTCTGAGGTGGCACAGCTAGAATTAGAGATTGCAACTTTGTCTAGGCAGGAGGTACTGAAGTTCCCCAACCCAGCCAGTACCCGTTTGATAAACCTCTGGAAGAGGGCAGGGGCATTCTTCAACCCAAAGGGTTTCACCCAAAACTAGAAGTGACCTTCTGGGGTAGGGAAAGCAGACCTCACTTTGGCCCCCTGGCAGTACTCAGATGTTAAATCAAATGTGCCGAAGAACTTGGCATCCTCCAATCGATCAATGGTTGGGGCAAAACCAGAGCAAGGATTTAGGTCCAACAGATCCAAGTCCTAACTATTTCAGGCACCATAATTTGACATGCTCAAACATAATCTAAGTTAACAATTGTCCAGAGGAATGTGTGTAGATGTGAACGCCTCTATTTTGTTCAAGGCCTGGTCCCATGCCCTCGTGTGAGAACATATATGGTCATATATCTTTAGAACTTTTATGGAAAAATCACTTTTGCCCTTGATTAATGTCAGATATATTTGTGTTAGTGCAGTATAAACTTTTCCAGATTCTTACTGTGTTCTTCCTGGATCCTCCCAAAGACAAAGTGATCATTGCTCTAAATCAGACAGATTTGAGTGCACAAGATTATCACTGCTATAATTCAGACAGCTTGGAATGCACAAGATTATCACTGCTATAATTCAGACAGCTTGGAATGTCCTCTATCACGTTTTTTATTTCCAAACATGTCTGCCGTATGCAACTGGAACAATTGTCAAGATCTATGCCAATGGGGTGGATCACGTCACTTGCTCAATGGCATCTTGTCTTAGTAAGCAAAACATTTTTTACTCCATATTTTGCTGGGCATTCAATTGCAGTCTCTGTCAATGATGATATGTGAGAATATGTTATTATCCAACTGGATTAGGCACCCTTATTCATTCAGAGAGGGAGAACAATCTTGTTAGGTTTATAAAGAGTCATTTACCCACAATTTGTTTGTGGCATGGTTCATCATTGAGATACTCAATCAGAGTGGAGGCACATCTGAGCGGGCTTAGCCTTGTTCTGGGAGTTTGTAGATATTGTAGGGGTCAAAGTATTGAAATTTGCTAGGGTGTAACCCGCAGGACATGATTTATTTATGGTCTTCCTGATAAGGGTAAAATCAATTGCTCTAGTGTGTGCCAAAGTGGACACTTAGAGTTATTTATGACCCTAGGTCTGTCCTGTTCACATTTGTAAACTTACTATTAGCTCGTAGTTTGTGAAAACATTTTTTTTAAACTTACACGAAAGTGAAAGTTTTCCTTTGGCAATCAGGCCCAACGTATCCTACTCAATGCGTCATTGCGAGTTAATGGGTAACTGTTTTGGGAGATTGCAGGGCCTGAATTTTAGCACACATCATTGAATGTTTTAAGGGTGATCACAAGTTAAACTGGCTGCAATGGCTAAAATGTGTTGGAATAGGAATTATTGGGTCCTTTTATGCAGGGTTTTCAATTCCGAGAGTTTAATCATTCCATTTACCACTTGCTCAAATCAGTGGGCTACGGTGGGCTGCTTTGCAGGAGCTTTGGGGGTGGGGAGAGTGTTAAAGGGAAGGGCAGGCTCCCTTCAGTGCTCGCATTCAAGCTGTAGTTTGCATTTCTCAGTGGCACTGGGGCCTTGGTTTCTGGACACCATGCTAGTGTTTTGCAATTCCCTCTACCTTTCTTTCCACACTTTTTTTTAATGGTCTTTTTATTGAACGGTTGCTCAGTGTACATCAATGCTTACAAGATTAAAGGTTCTTACAGAGTCATGGGGAGAGAGTCAAACCACAGCAGTTTCTTACCAATGGGATATCACCAAACAGGAGACATATACTTCTTCATAGACACAGTATGACTTAAGAACAGTCCCGGTGGGGGACTCCCCCCATCCCGTCCTCCCGTGTAACCCCTGACCTTCCTCATGATTCTCTGTATTGGAGCCAATGGCCCCATATTTTCTCCCACTTCTGGGGACAACCCCGACTCTGATAGACTTTCTTTCCACACTAAATTTGAGGCAACTGCTGGGACACTTTGTATGGGACTGGCTTTGGCTTCCTTGACTCTTCTTTTGCCTTGTGAGAGTCAGGTGTTGTGGGTATCTGGTCTTTTGCCTCCCTATTCTTCTGGGCGAGCTGGTTGTGCCTCCTTTCTTTCGGGATTCTGATACTTTTCAGATTGCTTTAGTGCTTGTAATTGTGGCTTTCTTGGCTTTCTAGATTCAGACCTTCTGTTTTTGTGACTCAACCTTACCTCTTCTTGTTTGATGCCCTCTTGAGCTTTTGAACCTGCCTTCATAATTCTTCATAATATAAGGAGTGCAACAAGGAAGGAATGAGGAGATAATTATTTCTATATAAAGAAGGGGAACAAGGAGTGATAAAGGTCCAGCACACGTACTCCTTGAAATGATTAAATAAATGAGGTGTGCAGCTTCTCGTGAAAGAAGACTAAAGTAGATGGTTCCAGGGAATGGAATATGCTCCAACAGGCGCATGAGCCCTCACACACTTCAGTGGGTGTCATGCTTCAGCATTGGGCTAGCTAGGTCCTTGTCAGGCCTGCAATGCAGTGCCCGATGAGCACCCACAAGAGGGCTCTTTGCCTGAGATCTTTTAGTTAGCTGTACGGTGGCGGCGCGGCGACCACCCTCTCCCCGTGTCTCCCGGTGGTGGGGGCATGACCTCCGGCGTCCAGTGATGACGCGGGGGGTGCGCGCCGCACCACCGGCCGGCTAGCGCCCGACCCCTGACCCGGAAGGCGTTGTGCAGGCTTCCGGGTCGGGGGGGAGGGCGGCTGGGGGGCGGGGGGAGGGTGCGTGCCGCCCCCTCTTCACGGTCCTAGGTTAAAGAAGGGGGGGCGCGCAGGCGGCCCCTTGTCGCCTGGACGCTCCCCCACACTGGTCGGGCCCCGCGCTCTGGGCCTCCTAATTTTCCCCCCTTTTCGCCTAGACGCTCCCCCACACTGGTCGTGCCCCGCGCTCGGGGCCTCCTAATTTTCTCTTTTTGTTCCCCCTGCAGGTTTGCGGGATCGTACCTGCAAGCAACTGGTGCTTGCAGTTCGGGGAATGACGGAGAAGCTAGATCCTGGGGAAGAACGGGCAACAAGGAGCAGCGATCGTCGCGGCGGACAACTGTGGCAGATGGTTTTTGCCCTTTACGGAACAGGCGTCGCGCCTTTGAGCAGAAGCCGCGTCTTTGGGCCCGCTCCTCGCCCCTGGTATAGGGGCCGCTAAATTTTTTCTCTTTTATCCCTGCTCAGGCCGCGTGGACGTACCCTTCCTTGACCCTGATGAGTGGTGCTGCCCGGACCCTGTTTTGGTTGTGGAGCCTTGGCACAGCACCAGGCCACCAGCGGCCAGTAATTTGTTTTCTTTTATCCACTTCAGGCGCGATGTCGGAGGCTTGGACCAGGAGTCGGCGGGTAGAGTGGCGGCCATGTTTGGCTCTGCTCGGGTCAGGCCTGGTGTTCCATTTTCTACTCGGGAGAAGCACCGGGCCAAAGGATGGATTGTGGTGAAAGGGGGACACCACCACCCGATTGCAGCCGCTGTTTGGAGGGCATAAGTTGAGTATGAGCAAGCAGCTGTGTTGGTTTTGCTAATCGAGTGGATGTGGGAATTTTTTGGGTGTCAGAGGTTGTGCATGGTGGGAGTTGCTCGGGGAGCTTTGAGCTGGTGTCCCGAGTGTTTCAGAAGTTACGGAGCTTGCCCGAATATTTCCCTGTAAGGCTTTGCTTCTACATGTTGGTCACGCTGATGCCGCTCGGGTAACCTGGGGGCATTTACGAAGCGGTTGCTCATGATTGTGTGAGCCTGAGCTTGCGGTAGATTTCCATGTTATTTTTGTCCTGGGTCCAGTTTTGTTTGCGGCACGGACGCAATGTTAAAAGACCCCGCTTGTAAGCCGTTTTACATGTTTATTAATCGGATCTTGAGATGCGGATGGGTGAATTTTGTCGTCACTGTGCCATGTACCGCAGGCTTACAACTCCGTTTGAGCAGGGAATATGGATGGTAATAATTATGCAGGGCCGCACTCTGTATACTGGCAACTACTGTCCCCCCCCCCCGCCAATAAGATGGTCATGTTACTATAGTGACTTGCACCTAAGCTCACGATGCGTGCCAGTCCCAGACTAAGGATTGCCCGGGATACCGTGAAAGCACGGAGCTCCTAAGTCGTGCGTTCACTCGGGCATTATCAGCTCTTATTTCCCCTTGCTGGCAAATCTTGGTGTAGCATTTCTTAAGCGATAGGACCAGCGAAGATGGTTAGTGTGGGGACTTGGGAGGGGAGGAGGGGAGGGGTTACCCACCAAGGATAGCTAAGTGGTCTCCTTACATACGGGGAGGGGTAACACCTGATCATTCTTTCTGTTCACTGTTCAAGTTCGGAACTCTGGGCGGAGGTTAGTTCCCGTGATTTCCTTAAGTGTATAGGGAAAGGAAGTGGTCCGTCGGCTAAACTGCCATATAGGAACAGCTGCTGCTCTAGAGTTTACCTGGTTAGAGTGATAATTTGGCATGGATAGGTTGTGTTCCCATGTAGAAAGTCCGAGCAGTTCCCCCTCTGTCTAACGTTACGATACTGTCTTCTTTCATGCTGCATTTCGCCCTCACGTTTCACGAGATTAAAACGGGGACATCATGCCTATCGCTTGTTGCTTGGTGGGTTTCACCTTTTGCTAATTACAGTATTTCCGCGGTGCTGCTAGTTACTGGTTTCACGCTGCTGTATGACTGCTTTCAGGCCGCTTGTGGGCATTTAATCTCATTCGACGCAAATAGGTTCGTGGGGATGCACCTCCATCCCTTTCCCAGTTTTCTGCAGTATGTCGTGTTGGTATTAGGTATATATGTGTTTTAGCACGATCTTGTCTGTGCAATGAACAGTCATTATGATATGACGTGCTGTGAATGAGCATGACGTCTGGAGTAAGAGACTCATGCACTGCTCATTGACCGAGGTTTAGGGATTTTATGCAAGACCTGTCAGCAGGAATTTCAATCAGGGACATAGCATAGACACAGGTGGTCCCTGCAGTGCCGAGGGCCCAACACTATTCTGTTGGCCTTCGGTTTTCTGTATACTGTAACTTGGCGGCTCAGAGTTGGCTGCTAGGAGTCCCCCCTTTTGCACTTCTCATCTGATCCTTCCTGCTGTTGTGACTCTTTAGAATAACTGGCCAGCGGCCCCATTGCTGTCACTGTCAAGCAGCAACTGCTCTTTACCCAACACCAGGCAACCCTTCCCTGGTCCGCCGGGTAGCGCTTATTCTCCTGTGCTTTTTCGCTCCCATCACGAGAGTAGAGGAGCATAGAACAGCCCATGGATATCCAAAACATTTCTGGCCGCCCCATGTGGTCCATGTGGTCTTATCTTACTTTTCTGCCTTTTGAAGTGCAATTCGTAATTCAACATTTCTCCTTTCCCTGCTTGAAGCACTCCGTGAACTATTTTTTGGGATCTCAGTGAAAGAAAAGTTGTTCTGGGGAAACGCCCTGCACTTCCTTCCACTGTTCACAAACTGTCTTGTACGGGATAGCGGAGACCACAAATCTGTCAGTCCAGTAGCCTAGCTTGTTTTTAGGTCTGGCTGGACAGCGCAGCTGTCTTTAGACATTATTGGATTAATCTAAAGAAAGGGCTTTAAGAGACGTACGTGGAGAGGGGCAGTGACTTCGCCCGATGTTGGTAATCAGAAGTACAAGTTTTGATTGGGCAGGAGTTGTGTGCTTCTACAAAAGTGCTTGCCCTCCACGTAACTGTGAACATTTTATTTGCCCAGCTCTCTAAGCCATCAGTAGTATGTATTTGCTTGAACAGGATATTGTAATGCTATTAAAGTGTCAGCAGCACAGATGAGGGGAGGGCAGTCATTAAGGCTCAGGCAGCACCCACTAGTATAGGATTTGGTTGGGATGATTCTATGTACATGGATTACAAATACAGTCTGTACTGTACTTTTTGGCTTGTGGCAAGGTTTATATGTGATACAGCAGGACTGATTTGGTCTTTCAAAAGGGCTTTCAAAAACGGGTAATGTGTTACTGACGATCGGTGCTAAATGCATCAAAAGTACCTGAATACTTTATACTGAGCTCATGCACTAGATGGCTACTTGAGGTAACACAATGGCTATGGTTAAATGTCTTTCACCTGTGAAAAATGCATACACCAGGACACATGCACACTCGGTCACATTATTTCTCATCGATCACAACGGACCTGAGCAATCAGTGTAACAGGTTTTGAGATCTGTTAGAAATACAGACTAGATTTAGCTGCCTGTGCTGCCATCTAGAAGTGAATCGTCCAAAGGCAAGCCTTTTAGCTCAATGGAGAATGTTCGGCATGGGGGAGACACGGCCTGGAATTAGCCAGCTAGGGATTATAGGCGATAACACACATTACTATCCATGTCCGTGCTGGACCATGCGGTGCTGGAGCCATTTTAGGGATAATGTTTCCAATAACGTCACCGCATGCGAAGCATAAGGGATAGTGGGTAGGGCTCGTGTGAAAACCCTGAAAGGCAGCCCCTTTAGAACCATGTGAAGGCCCCGTGGACTGTTGGTGCTACGTGTGAACTGCACTGCCCCGCATCTCTAGCGTCACCTCCACTGGTTTCTGTCGCCTAGAGGAGTGGTTTATGCACCCCCCCCCAATACCAATTACAACAAGGGGGGAGGATCATTGAAAGGATAAGTTCCTCGCCTTCATCATGTGGTGATAGAAGGAGGTAGCGCAGATATATACTAGGATGTTGATCTATGAGTAGAGACTGTCATTTAGGCTCCCCCCCTTCTCATCAGTATGGAATAGCAATCTGCAATTGGGGAAATTATTTGGGGAAATTATGTGGGCATAGTGTAAGAAGGTTGCCCGGCATATGCTGTATTGACAGTAAGTAATAATGGAGGGGCCATGGCATTCACGGTAGCCTGCAGGCCTATTGAAATTTGCTGGGCGGCAGAAGACCTTGTAAGTAACTATGAAAGCGCTATTTCACGGCATTTCACACTATGTACTGTCCTTAAGTAATGATGGATGGGTTATTGCATTCACTGTTGACTACAGGTCTATTCTTTCATGTAGTGTAGTGTAGTTCCTATTATCCCAATAGGCTCTGCGCATTGGAATAATATCTTCAATAGTATAGACCTAGGGCAGAGGTTAACTAGGTCTTCTACCGACGATATTAGACTTAAAGTTTTGTGTTTGCCAGCTAGCTCAGAGTTCACTAGAAACTTTCTCGAATAGGCAAGGAGGATTTTAACCTCCCTGGATAGACAAGAAGGGATTTAGTTTCTGACAACCATAGAACATGACAACTTTGCTCTCCCCTAATCAAGAGTGTATCTCTAGAGTCGTGTGAAAACAATAGACAACTTATTTTACTCAGTCAGTACGTGCATTCTTAGTTTCACCAGTTTGTAGAGAAATAAGAGATGGGCGTGGTTCAATAAAAGATGTTATTTATTGATCAGTCTCTTTTCTCATACAAGAGAAATGAATCGCTATTATTGCAATACTTGTAGTTAAGTAAAGTGCATACAGTAGAGACAGAATTATAAAATAATACTGTAAAAGCATTGATATGGTTTCTGAGCCATATGATACTTTAAAATGGATAAAATAGATACATACATATATACATTTGACTAATCGTACTCAACTGGTGCTTCTAACCACGCCTACCCCAATGTACCTGACCTAAGCCTAATACGTGGGCGGGAGTAGATAAGTAGCAGTTTAAGTTAAGTTTGTTTTGCCAAGGGACTGACTCGAGAATTCTCTGCAAGGGGTTATTCAGTTCTGTACCTGAGATCTAGAATGATGGAGGGCTGGTATCTCTTATCCCAGGTCTTGATATTCCAGCTGCCTGCGAGGGCTGCTTGGAAGCGCCGGAGCTGGATTTCTCGGCAGGAGAAAGGCAGCGTCTCGTTCTCAGCGCGTCAGGAAGGCGGGGCAGCGCCTGTGGGCTTCGCTCTCTGCTGGGCTCCTCAGCACATCTCGCTGCTCCGATCTCGTCACCACCGCATGGGTTTGCTTAAGGCAATGTCGGTAATATTTATACCTGAAAGGTGCCGAGATTGACGTAAGGATGGACATATATACGTCAATAAGGATGTCATATGAACGGGCTCGTTCGCACATTCTTTTTCTGAAGTTCTCGGTGAAATCAAAACAATGGCTATGGGAATTTCCCAGGTCGCTGTAGGTTTGATTTGTTTTGAGAACTCCGTATGCCTTATCAGGGGCTGGAGGAATATCGCTTGTCTAATTAGATGGCATGCGTTATGACCTAATCAGATAACGCGCTTCTGTGCCGTGGTGTGGCTTAATCAGATAACGGTTTTCGCACCGTTAGATGGCTGCTAGTTAATTATTAACCAGACCAGGGTCAGGAATAGGGGAATCAATACAGTACCTATAGGAATACATCACAGTAGGTCATACTACCAGGCACCCTGAGGTACTGAAGTTCCCCAACCCAGCCAGTACCCATTTGATAAACCTCTGGAAGAGGGCAGGGGCATTCTTCAACCCAAAGGGTTTCACCCAAAACTAGAAGTGACCTTCTGGGGTAGGGAAAGCAGACCTCACTTTGGCCCCCTGGCAGTACTCAGATGTTAAATCAAATGTGCCGAAGAACTTGGCATCCTCCAATCGATCAATGATTGGGGGGAAACCAGAGCAAGGATTTAGGTCCAACAGATCCAAGTCCTAACTATTTCAGGCACCATAATTTGACATGCTCAAACATAATCTAAGTTTACAATTGTACAGAGGAATGTGTGTAGATGTGAACGCCTCTATTTTGTTCAAGGCCTGGTCCCATGCCCTTGTGTGAGAACATATATGGTCATATATCTTTAGAACTTTTATGGAAAAATCACTTTTGCCCTTGATTAATGTCAGATATATTTGTGTAAGTGCAGTATAAACTTTTGCAGATTCTTACTGTGTTCTTCCTGGATCCTCCCAAAGACAAAATTATCATTGCTCTAAATCAGACATATTTGAGTGCACAAGATTATCACTGCTATAATTCAGACAGCTTGGAATGCACAAGATTATCACTGCTATAATTCAGACAGCTTGGAATGGCCTCTATCAGGTTTTTTTATTTCCAAACATGTCTGCCGTATGCAACTGGAACAATTGTCAAGATATATGCCAATGGGGTGGATCACGTCACTTGCTCAATGACATCTTGTCTCAGTAAGCAGAAAAATGTTTACTCCATATTTTGCTGAGCATTCAATTGCAGTCTCTGTCAATGATGATATGTGAGGATATGTTATTATCCAACTGGATTAGGCACCCTTATTCATTCAGAGAGGGAGAACAATCTTGTTAGGTTCATAAAGAGTCATTTACCCACAATTTGTTTGTGGCATGGTTCATCATTGAGATCCTCAATCAGAGTGGTGGCACTTCTGAGTGGGATTAGCCTTGTTCTGGGAGTTTGTAGATATTGTAGGGGTCAAAGTATTGAAATTTGCTAGGGTGTAGCCCGCAGGACATGATTTATTTATGGTCTTCCTGATAAGGTTAAAATCAATTGCTCTAGTGTGTACCAAAGTGGACACTTAGAGTTATCTATGACCCTAGGTCTGTCCTGTTCACATTTGTAAACTTACTATTAGCTCGTAGTTTGTGAAAACATTTTTTTTAAACTTACACGAAAGTGAAAGTTTTCCTTTGCCAATCAGGCCCAACGTGTCCTACTCAATGCGTCATTGCGAGTTAATGGGTAACTGTTTTGGGAGATTGCAGGGCCTGAATTTGAGCACACATCATTGAATGTTTTAAGGGTGATCACAAGTTAAACTGGCTGCAATGGGGAAAATTTGTTGGAATAGGAATCATTGGGTCCTTTTATGCAGAGTTTTTCAATTCCGGGACTTTAATCATTCCATTTACCACTTGCTCAAATCAGTGGGCTACGGTGGGCTGCTTTGCAGGAGCTTTGGGGGTCGGGAGAGTGTTAGAGGGAAGGGCAGGCTCCCTTCAGTGCTCTCATTTAAGCTGTAGTTTGCATTTCTCAGTGGCAATGGGGCCTTGGTCCCTGGACACCATGCTACTGTTTTGCAGTTCCCTCTACCTTTCTTTCCACACTTTTTTTTAATGATCTTTTTATTGAACGGTTGCTCAGTGTACATCAATGCTTACAAGATTAAAGGTCCTTACAGAGTCAGTGTGGAGAGAGTCAAACCACAGCAGTTTCTTACCAATGGGATATCACCAAACAGGAGACATATACTTCTTCATAGACACTGTATGACTTAAGAACAGTCCCGGTGGGGGACTCCCCCCATCCCGTCCTCCCGCGTAACCCCTGACCTTCCTCATGATTCTCTGTATTGGATCCAATGGCCCCATATTTTCTCCCACTTCTGGGGACAACCCCGACTCTGATAGAATTTCTTTCCACACTTAACTGGAGGCAACTGCTGGGACACTTTGTATGGGACTGGCTATGGCTTCCTTGACTCTTCTATTGCCTTGTGAGAGTCAGGTGTTGTGGGTGTCTGGTCTTTTGCCTCCCTGTTCTTCTGGGCGAGCGGGTTGTGCCTCCTTTCTTTCGGTATTCTGATACTTTTCAGATTGCTTTTGTGCTTGTAATTGTGGCTTTCTTGGCTTTCTAGATTCAGACCATTCGAACATATGAGGACCCGTGCTCCTATTGGAGCATATTTTCCCCTCCACCATATACCTTAGTCTTCCTTTACGAGCTACTGCACACCTCATTTGGTAATTCTTTTATCCCTTGCCAGTAAAGTAATACATCCAATAATTATTCCTTCTCACCTTCCTTACCGCGAGCCGAGGTTTGATTATGGCCTGTTAGGTTGCCTTTCTAGTTTACTCAGGGTTATTCTAAGATGATCTTGTCCTTTACAAGCACACCTGGGTGGAGGAGGAGGTGTGCTAAGACTATTGGCAAGTAACTGGAACTTGCAAATGGCCGTCTGCAGTGCTCCCTGCACATGTTAAGGTGGTGGATCATGTCAACAAGCAGCCAGGTTATGTTAACACTCTCACTCCCTCAGCTCTATGTCTCATTCTATACAACCTACAGCTATCCTCTGCAATGTTTGTCAAATTCTGCTTCATCGCATATAGGCAATTTTGTTCTGCCGTGTATGCTATGCAAATACACCTAAGCATAAATTTAAGGTTGCCCAAATCACCTCCTTTAAGTGGATTCCAAATTCATGTTTCTATGGTAAGTGTAATTGCTTTATAAAACAATTTGTGTCCTGTGTGCACCTACGGACATATATATATATATATATATATATATATATATATATATATATATATATATATATTGCAGTACTCCATCCACCGATAATCCAATGCCACACAACGGATCAGGATAGACACGCGGACCCAAATTTTCTTTTGTGCCTATTTATTTAAAGCTTCTGCCCTGCATCCCATGCCGCCATGACGCGTTTCGGTCCGACCTGGACCTTGATCACATGACGCGTTACTCACGGATAGGCGCCAAATTTAAAGTGCACAATACCAAAATTACAACAGCTGTGCATTAACAACGATAAAGCTGGAAAACAGACTGTGGAGTACAATTGCTGCACAGAATGCTACATGTTTGACGAGAATGTGGTAACCCAAATCTGTATACATATAAAGTCCTAATGTTAATAGTCCATTAGTATATAAGAACCAAATGCATAATAATTTACATATGCTTTAAAAAATTTCTTTAAATAACTCATTGTTTATCTAAAAGGTTTTGGCTATAAAATACAAGATTCATATTGGCCACACAAACTACGTACTCCATATGTGGTCCGTACATTATTGGTAAAAAATCAAGCCCAAGTGGGCAAGCACTTCAAATAGGCGACCTGCACCCTAAGATTTAGTGGTCGATTGCATAAACTGCTTAAGTGCCAATGGCACAAATAGCGCGATGCAAAATTATAAAGATAAAGGATATAATCTAAACAGTGAACCCCATTTCGAATCTAAAAAGATCCAAAATCAAACAATACCAGTGTATTGAAGAAAAAGTTTTTTGATATGTGAAATGTGATGTTAAAAACAGATACACGATTTCATTCTAAAAAAAGGAGCTTCATCTCAATTCATTTCATGATATAACATGTAAATAGGAATTAATTGATGGGTCAAGTCAGTTGGTGAGTGCTGCAGGTATATATAAACACATATAAATAACTAGATGTCATGGATTACTTCAGGATCTCAATCGAAACACAATATAAACAGGGAATTGGTTCATATGCATGTGTATAAATCCTCCGTGGCGTTTAAACCCATTGGGGACTTAGTATTGAGTTCCAGGATGTATTTGGTCTCTAACAAACGTAAAGCACTTTCTCTGTCCCCACCCTTGCGTGTCGGCAGTACACAATCAATGGCATAATAACTAAGAATAGTGTTATCACTGCCATGTTTGGTTTCAAAGTGCCGGGCAACTGGATACGATTGGTCTTTGTTTGTAATTGCCCGGAGGTGTTGTAGAATCCTCATATGTACAGGTAATTTGGTACTGCCAATGTATCGGAGTGCACAAGGGCACTCCAAAACATAAACAACGTATTCTGTTTTGCATGTTATACGTCGTTTGATTTTGACTGGCTGGGGCAAAAACGGCGTGGTATAGTCCTTGACGTTTTTTGCATGTTTACATGCTTTACAAGTAAAGCATTTGAAGAAACCTTTTTGTTTCGAAAGCCAATTGGAGGGTGGCCTGATTTCTGGATTACTTTTGACCAAACAGTTACCCATGGATCTTGCTTTGCGAAAGGTCATTTGAGGAGTGCGGTTGTTCTTAATTAATTCACCACCAATGACCGGATCCTTTAACAGTAAATCCCAGTGTCTCCTTAGTATCTTCCTAATGGCCCCATGCTGTTTACTGTAAGTGACGATGACTCTCACTTTATTGGGAACGTCATTTGATACAACAGGGATTTTGGGGGTCAACATGGTGTCACGAGTCAAAGACTCAGTCTTGTGAATGGCTTTCTCTATGATGGAATTACTATAGCCCCTTAAGAGAAATTTTTCCTTGCAGCTTTTTTGTACCAATTTACATTCCTCATCATTACTGCATATGCGTTTGATCCTCAACATCTCCCCGTAGGGGATACTGTTGATCAAATGCTGAGGATGGTGGCTGGATGCATGCAATAGTGAGTTCCCAGCGGTCGGTTTGCGAAAAAGCCTAGTACAGATCTTATTCTCGCAAATGTAAATTTCCACATCTAGGAAAATTACCGATACCTTACTCATTTGAGCTGTGAACTCCAAATTCAGTTGATTGATATTCAATCTGTTGATAAACTCCCTGGCCAGATCCTCTGGCCCCCTCCACAGAAGGAAGAGGTCATCTATGTACCTAAGCCACAGGGGGACATGCGTTCTCAAAGTTTCCTCATGTTGTTGTTTATATATATATATATATATATATATATATATATATATATATATATATATATATATATATATATATATATATCGAAATTGGGCACCAAAATCTGGTTCTAGTTATGCCCACAGCTTTTGCCTACTGGCCGTGCCTCATTGTGCCTGTCTAAAACCTCCATTCGTTGCTACTCTGCTTTTAGCTAATATTTAGAATCCGCTCCCAGGGTATACGGCTTAAAAAGGATATGACATCGTAGTCATTATATGAATACCTTGTCCCACTATGCAGAAGATTTACAAAGTAACTCTATTTAAGTAGGGTTTCGCAATGTCAATGCTTGCGTAATGGCTTTGTGCTCACACAAGTGGGTGTTTTGGTGTGGTACAGTAAATAGTTTGTTGACTGGAGAGGCGGGGTAGTCAGATCTTCTTATTTTGCAAACTAATAAAGTTAGGATGTGTTCCACGCCATCTTGGCTGACTGTAAAAGGGAGGCGGCTGCAGCAACTCCCTTCACCCGTTCACGCCTCCGCATTACCTGGCTCGACACAAATCCTGAAAGACTGGATTCTTTGCAGCGCATCCTCAGAGGTGCTTGGACGGGATGTAGCAGCCGGGAAAATGATTCCCTTCAAGAGTGTTTACGTTGTCATGCTCCTCAATTTATATATACGGGAGACTACATTGGTGCACCTTATAGATCATGGATATGAAAACGTAGTGATTGCCATCAACCCCCGGATACCGGAAGACCAGACTATTATCAAAAACATTAAGGTAAGGAGGCAGGTGTGATAAACACGTCTTATTTAGATGCAAATTAAAAGATAGAACCACTTGCACACTACGCATTTTGTAATGCCATATATCAACTATCTGGCACACACATGCCACAAGCCTGGTGTTGTGGTCCTCCAAGATGTTGGGAGTAAGGTTATCTTCCTAGAAGATAGTAAAACATGTACAGGGAATTCTTACTTTCAAGAGGCGCAGGTTAGTTATTGTTGTGCTCTTAGAGACCTGCATTCACAGAGCATTTTCTATGAGTTATTTTGGCTTATTCTTTTGAAAGCGAATTGTTCCTGAATGTACCCTGCGATATAGAAAGATTATCCGAGCGTTCTCATCGGTTACTTCAGACGTGTTGTAACTTATTTGTGAATTTGCAGGTGTAAGGCAAGCTTTCTCATGGAAGCAGAAACTTTGCGAATTAAGTTTGGGAGTAAACAAGTATTAGTCCTAGTAAGTTCAACGAATTGAAATAGTACGTCTCTGAGTGATAGAGTCATGCACCTTGATAAAAGAAAATTAGAAAAGAGGTACAAATCATATAGATGTTTTGCAGGCTACTGTAGACATATGACAACAAAAATTTACTACTACTATCATAGTGTTGGAAATTAGGGTGGATGGTAGTCCACTACAGGTAATAATGGCACTATTCTTGTTAGGTCCAGTAAAGGTTTAAGTAATTTAAACTTGAGTTCAACCCCTGGTAGCTATGGTACAAAGCAGACAGGTTTAAATTAAGAAAATGGGTAAAAGATTTAGAAGTACTAAAACAATAGAAAAGTCAAAAACACAATACAGTAGAAATTGCACCCCAGTTAATGTAAACAGAGAATATTTTAATAAACCAATCCAATCCAATCCAATCCAAAATTCTTTATTTCGGCCATATAGACCATAAAAGATGCAGTACAAAACACAATACATACATTTAAAATACAATTTTTTTTTTAAAAAGTACAATATGTAAAAGTCTCTTCTCATCCAGCGAGGAATAGGGAGTGACATGACAGTACCATAGTTCAGAGGGCTGTTTTCTTTCTGATTAGCCATACTGCCATTAGAAATTTGGATAAGGCGAACACAATGTGACCCGAGGTGCTAGTTTTCATTATTCTGAATGCCTGTGTATACTTCCTAAACCCCAGGTTTCTACAGAGCGGCGCTATCCAATATTTTCTGGGTCTATAGTAGGCAGAGCATACAAACATGATGTGGAGGTCATCTTCCTCATAGATGTTACAATATGGACACATTTTGTCACCCCCCTTGGTCCATTTACAAGTAAAAGTTTTGGTAGGGAGTGTACCTAGCCTCCATTTCCTCGCCAGGATAGGAAAGATAAAATCCATAAAAGGTTCAAATACATAAGAATTTTTGGATTCCAGAAATCGCGCAGTAAGGGTGCCGCTATTTTGAGCATTCATCAAAAGTGAAAGGCTCCTGTCTTTGTAGATTTGGGTCAAAGCTTTGCGTGAGATCCTTTGGCAACCTCGCGCGGGATCTTCCCATAGCTCCGACAGGTTCATAGTGAGCAGTTCGTTTTTTACGAAAGCAAGCCAGGGGATTTTACTATTGCGGTTCAGGCTCATGACATGGATAAGGTCCTGCCTGTAGTGGTGTAGTTCGTTTGTGGACCAAAGCCTGTGCCAAAACTTCACTGGCTTTGACACAAGCTCCTCAGCAATAGAGGGGAGACCCATGTCTAATCTCAGTGGCAGGAGTGGCGTGCCTTGTGGAAGACCTAGTAGGTGCCTTAAAAAGCTGTTTTCCACTCTTGCCAAGTCTTTACCTGCTTTATACCCCCATAGCTCACTGCCATACATGGCCGCTGCCTTAGCTTGGGTCCTTTAAGTTTCAAGGGCCGGGCTTATGGGCTTGAAGGTGGAAGTATTTGCCACCTTCAGAATTGCACCCGAGAGCTGGGACAGTTTGACCCTTGATCTAGCTATGTGACGGTCCCATGATAGGTTTTCCTGCAATGTTACCCCCAGATATATGAAGGTAGAAACCCTCTCGAGGCTAACAGTACCCAGGGTGGGATTGGGTCTGGCTTTGTTTGGTGGATTAAAAATCATAAACTTAGTCTTCTCTGTGTTCACCTCCAACCCGTGCTGTCGACAGAAGAGACCAAATCCGTTCAGGATCCTCTGGATCCCCATAGGAGATTTGGAAAGCAGGAGGGTATCATCGGCAAACATAATTGCCGGAACCCTCCTGCCTGCCAAATATGGGGCGTCATTGTCCTTAACATTATCTAGATGTAATATAACGTTATTGATGAAGAGACAGAACAGGGTCGGTGCCAGGACACAGCCCTGCCTCACCCCTCGACGGACGGGGAACCTGGGCGAAAGGTTGCCATCCCTCCCACACCTGACCTGCGCATAGTTGTTCTCATGCAGCCTAGTTATAATGCTAAGTAGCTGGGGGGGTACTCCCAACTTTTCCAAGACCTCCCAAAGTTTCCTGCGCGGGACTAGGTCAAAGGCTGACCTCAAATCCACGAAGACCATGTACAGCCTTCCCCCCTCTAACCTCACCGTCTTCCAGTAAAGGAGGACGAGGCGGAAAATCTGGTCCATGGTCGACGTGTTTTTCCTAAAGCCAGCCTGCAGGGGGCTCATGATATCGTTGTCCTCCACCCAGTCTAACAGATGGTTTAGGATGAGGCGCGCAAAGAGCTTTTGGGGAACATCTATCAGGCTAATCGGCCTGTAATTGGCCGGGAGCAGAGGAGACCCTTTCTTATATATCGGCACAATCTCTGCTCCCAGCCAAGAACAGGGGACTGCCATGCCTTCTAAGATGGCATTAAAAAGGACCCCAAATGTCAGGGTGGTGTCTAAAGAGATCTCCCGGTAGCCTGTCCAGCCCCGGGGCCTTTCCCAACGCTAGGCGCTCCAATGCAGTCACCACCTCACCTAGGGAAAACTCCAGGGCCACATCCGAGGCACCACCTCAACCACCACTCCATCGGGCCATAGAATAGTATTCTGGTAAAGTGCCCCAAAATGGGCCTCCCAGACAGAGGGGGCGATGTTAGGTTCAACTGCTGGTTTAAGTTCCCCCGTCCCGTTATTTACCAGGGCCCAAAATGTCCTGGAATCTTTAGCTTTTAGGGCTTCAGACAAGTCATGCCAGTGATTCCATTCCCACTCTGCCCTTGCATTGGCCAATGCTGATTTGTACTCCCTCCTGAGGTCTACAACCTTACCCTTATCAGAGCCCTCCTTGATGGTAGCAATTAGCTCGGATTTAATTTTCCTACAAGAGGAGGTGTACCAAGTAGGGGTACGAGTCTTTTTCCTTCGTGATTGTACCACCGGATGGAAGACCTCTGCAAGGTCCCTCACTAGTTCCTGATGAATGCTGGCTAATCTCTCATTATAATCCGGGGGTCTTGATTGATTTATGAGAGCATCCACCTCCTTGAACCTGGGGAGTGCTAGGCCATATAACTTGTTTATGGCATCTTCTGTGTTGAGCAGCTTTCCCCATTTAACACGGCGCCTATTTGTAGAGAGAAGCATGTCTCCCTGATCATCACCGCAGGCGGCAGCGGGCGACCCTGCTGGGAGAACGGGATGCTGGATCTCCAATTGGAGAGCATTATGGTCACTATCTGACCTTTGTAACACCCTGAAGTCGAGAACTTTGGGCCACATAGTGATATCTATTAGAATGTAATCCAGCCTTGACTCATGGTCCCTTCTATTGAAAGTACACAACGAGGGGGTATCAGATGGGGTACGCCCATTGCATGCCCTCAATGCGAAGTTCAAGGTAAGGGACGTGAGTTGTACTGCCAGCGGGGACCAAGCTTTGGGGTGAGGTGAAGACGGGGGAGGGACTCCCCAATAATCATCCTCAGCGGTAAGAACACCCTCCTTTAGTCCTTCTAGGGGTTCGAAGTGGCAGTTAAAGTCCCCTCCCATCACTATCTTGTGGTCACCTGACAATTGACCTAGGAAGGAAGACAATTCATCTAAGGTGGGGGATTCATAGGGCGTGGCAACTGGTCGCGAGTAAACATTAACAATGGCCCATGATGTTCCACCAGGCCATGTAAGCAGCACACACTGGATGTCCTGCGAAAATGCATCCATCTTTACCGCCTGACACCCAATGTGACTCGCTACCCAGATCGCCAAGCCTCCCGAAGGCCTCCCCCTACCGTTCCACTTTGCTGGAATTTCGAAAATTTCAAACCCCCTTCTGGTCTGTGGTTCCCTCGCCCATGTCTCCTGGAAAAGGAAGATGTCGCTGCCACTTATCAGGAGATCCCAATCAGGTGTACCTGCCTTATTTGTGATCCCTGCCACGTTCCAGGAGAGAATTCTCAACCCTGGACCTTGTGGGGGTGGTCATGGCCCACCAGAAAGGAATGGTGCTGTAGCTGTGGCGAGGTCAGGGTCTCGCGGGCCATTTGTGGTAGCCAGAGTAATAGACGATACAGCCACCTCCGCTGGTTGCAAATTAGGACCAGTCGGGATGTTGGATGGTGACTCTTCTTGACCCGAGATAATTCCTAGGATGGCCCTTCCTTCTTTGGCCGGATCCTGCACCCTATTATCAGTAACGGGAACAGCTCTCACTTCCCCCCTACCTGGGACCCCGAAAGCCGATTTTTCTGGAGACTGCTGTATAACCCCCCTTTGTGGTCAATCCACCTGGTCAAGCCAGGAAAATCTATTCTGGTGGATAAAATTACCAGGAACGGGAAATACATTGTGCTTGGGCCTGTATCGTGAGCCATCTACAGCAAAGCCCACTCTAGTCCAACCCTGTTCCCTCCCCACCTCAGGGTTACAAACATTAGGATAGAAGTGTGAGAGAGACACTAATTCAATGGTGGACTTATCAGGCCTTTCAAGCCAATTACAAATATATGGGGCAACCTGTGGGCTTTTAAAGCTGACAATAATGCAGTCCCCTGCCCTGTTCTTAGGAGTAAAACCAATCCATGGAATCCTTCTGACCATCAAAACATCACCTTTTAGGTTCGGAGGGAGGGGCCTGTTGGTATTAAGCCAACTAATTACCTTATTACGCAGCGAGTCCTGCGGCTCCCTTGCGTCACCAGTGAGCTCAGGCACTCCCACCATAATCGCCGTGTATGCCACTGCCTCGGGGGGCAGATTGACCGCCCTGCGCCTAGCATTAGGGCTAATAGGGCGGCCAATGTGACCGTTGGCAGTGCTCTCCTCTCTCGTTTGTTGGGAGGGTGCAGGTTGCTTAGACCTTCTAGGAGCAGGAACAGGAGGCCTTGACGTTTGGGATGACGATGGGTGCGATTGGGGGGCAGAAACACTATTGTTGCTGTGCAAGTCCCCTTGCTGGACTGATGCCACGTTTGGGGCCTGGGTAGTCATTACTGGAATCGGAGGTCTATTCCCAGCAGTCTCCCGGGGGGCTCTTTGAACATTTGGACCCAGACCAGGACTGTTTCTTTTTTGAGTATTTTCTACAGCCATCAGTCTAGCCTCTATAGAGTCCAGTTTTACAGACAAAGGGTTCAATAAGTTCTTAAAAATGTCCGCAAGTGAACTGATGAGCAAGTCTGTGTTGTTGAGAGGGGCCCCACCGAATATGAATGGCCCTGAACACACTGGTATGGCTGTAGTTGGTGGAGGGCCAGGGTGTTCCGACCTGTTTCCTGGGGAAATGACCTGAGACGAGGCCGAGATGTCTGTACTAACATCCAGGTTTTGCTTGGTTGAGTCGACTTTGGCCCTCTTTGCCCCTTTTGACTTCCTTGACCTTTTCCTTTTCGATGGTTGATCCCCTCTGCTACTTGCGGGTTCTGTTAGAACTACAGCCTGGCCCACATCCTGCCACTCAGTTTCCATGCAATCCGCATTAGAGGAGGGATCTACAGCCCCGGAGAGGTGTAGTGAGTCTCTGTCCCTCTGGTGGTTTAACGGGGTCCTCAGTTGTTGTAGGACTGACTCAATAGTCTGGTCAATACTATCCAAGAGTGACTGGTGGGTAGCATCCAGAAGTAGTGGGGTACTGGCATCAATTGAAGAATCCGGGGAGTCCAGTAACAAGTTTTCTGAGCCCACCTCGGGGTGAATGTCTAGCACTGGTTGTCCTTTATTGGCCAGAGCACTGGCCTTGGGGAAAATTTTTTCCAATGTGCTAGAACACTGTTGAACAGCCTTGCTCCTGGAGACCCTGGTAGCCATATTGCAATGGGATGCACAGGGGCCGCAAGCTTGAGGAGTGAAAGGTATTTTATCGGAGCACGGCGTCAGAGGGGTAGCCCGGTCCGGTCTCTACCGGCCTCTAACGGCCTAGAACGGCCCGCCCTTTGCCCGGGCTTAGCCCGGCGATCGCCCGCGCGCGTCCCGCGGTGCGCGTGTGATGGAATGAAGATGTAGTTGATTGGGACTAAGAGGCGCGGCCAGCCGGGAAGAGTCCGAGGTGCGGCGTCTCAGCAGCCGCTGGGATACCTGGGACTCGCAGTCCCGCTGCGCCGTTAGCAAGCGTCCACGTCCCTCTTCTGGTCGGTTAATATCCCCACTGCAGCCTCCTGGGCAGACAAGCAATCCGCTGGTGATCCAAGCCTACGAGCGGCAAAGTCAAAAACACAATACAGTAGAAATTGCACCCCAGTTAATGTAAACAGAGAATATTTTAATAAACAAAATTAAACCAAAACAGCAAACATCTGATAGTTGGAACCAAAGAATTGAATTTTTAAAGTTTTAAATAAACATAGGGACAACTAGTTAAGCAAGACCGGGCCAAAGGTATGTTTTAAGGCTCACCACGATTGAGCAGGGGTCGGATACGAGGACCAAGTTGATCTCAGTCATAGAGTTACCTTTGAACTTAGACATTTTCTCAAAAATTGGAATCCTTTGCAAGACAAGAGATCTGAAGATGGGCTCGTCGACGACAGGTTGACAAAGGATGAAGCCTCGGTGAAGTCATCGATGAAGGTGGAAAAAGCTCAGGATGGGAAAAGTCTGGATTTCCCACCCAGGAAGCTGTCAACGTCGATTGGATGCTGCTTGGCATTGGGCTCAGTGAAGATTTCTACCTTCGGACTTAAACTATTTTCTGGAAGTCTGCTTTCTTCAGCATGGCAAGGCTGCAGTCTGTAGCTGTAGAGGGTTCAACATCGTAGGATAATGGTCAATATCGGGCCCACTGAATAGGATTTGCTGCTTTGGAGAAGTCCCAGCATTCAGGTTTGGGCAGGAAGAGTACACCCTGATATAATTCAAATGTTCTAAGACCTCAGGAATAGCGCTTGAGGTCAGGGTTCACTGCAAAGGAAGCCACCAGCAGTGTCTTGGGCAGATCGAGTGGAAACTGGTCTACTAGACTCTTTCAGGAAAGAGGCCTTGGAGCTTTTGTGTCCCTGTAGCTTAATAGGAGGACACTCAACCGACCCTTGGAGTCCAACACTTTGTCCTGGGCACAAGTAGGATTAGTTCCAGCCCTTAGGATTCTCCTCACACGTGTCAGCCGCAGGTGCAGTCCTTCTTCTATCTTCCACATGTCCAGTAGTGTTCTGAAGAGGGTGCCAAGGGGTGTCACATTTAAGCCTAGCACTACCCTGTGGGCGGGGGTGACTCTTGGCCCCTCCATTAGGAGGGGCCAAGAAAAAAGGAAAAAAGGTTCCATGGGTAACCCTACGAACTTTTCCCTCAGTTCCTGTGTTCCTTACTACAAACAATCTCAATCTTGTTTCTGGGCCACTCTCTGTTGTCTGCCTGTCTTGTGCCAACTTGTTTTGTTCTTTTGCCACTCTCATTGTCCACTTCTCTTGTGCTCTTTTGCTTTGTTTTGTGCTACAGTTGTCAGTTCCTGTGCTATCTCAGTTTTGTTTTTTGTGACGCTGTTTGTTGTGGGCCTCTCATTTGCCTGCTTGTTTTATTTGTGCCTGTTGGGTGCCTTTAGCCTGTTGTTGTGCAAGCTGTGCCCCGTGCCCACTTCTTTTCACGATCTCCCTCCTCCCCATCGCTTGGATGACACTTTTTCCTGCTCGCTGCGACCTCCCTTCAGGACCTAGTTAATGGCAGCTGCAGCATGCACCAGCCATTAAGTAGATGACAGCCCAGCTCCCCTGCACTTACCTGTGGCCAGTCTTCCGAACGGTTAAGGCCCTCTGGACTCACCACTTAGAAGACCCCCCTCACTACTCTTCCTCCATCTCAGGTTCTCTCTTTCACCCTTCTGTCACCATCTCATGCTCCTTGCACCTCAATCTATCCCCACTTGTGTTTTGTATGACATCCTCTGTTGTCTATCTCCTTTGTGGCACCTTGTTTTGCTTCTGAGCCTCTCTCTGTTGTCTGTTCATGTGCTGCCTGATTTTCGTGTTTGTCGCCTCTTGTCAGCATGGGCTTTCATCTTTTTTTCTTAACAAAGTCATTTATTTGGGCTGTGTTATCACCTCCTTCTCTTTTGTTGGTCCTTTGAGGTAACTTGGTTGTCATTGCTCTTTCAAACATCAAAGTTGAAGGTCGTTCGCCCGTGGTCGAGTGAGGTGTTGAACAATAGGCTCGTAAGGTGGAATTCAACACAGTTTGCAAATTGAACTTCCGAAGAGTTACACAGTATACTGTTTTTCTTTCCATAATCATAAAACGCTCACAAAGTGCTTCACAAAAGTGTGCTCTCCTGAACCTTTATGTTCCGATGTTCCAGAAAATCAGTGAACTCTCTCTTGAATGGTGGGCCATTATTCGACTTCAAAAAGCGGGAACGCCCCAAGTTGCAAAACTGCTGTCAAGTCTCTCAATGACTTGCTTATGAGTTATGGATGAGAGATCCTCTATTAACGGAATTTGAGAGTACTCATCCACCTTTATCATCAAATGATGTCCATTGTCAAGTGGATTAAAGAAATCAATGGATATTCTCTCTGATGCACGATTAGGAAGTTCTGACATGCTAAGAGTATGTTGAGTAATGTTCATAGAGAGGCAGTTACATAGATGACAGGCCTTGAGTTCCTGTCTAACCGTATAATCTCAATATGGAAACCAGACTCAATCTGGTAGAGCTCTATTGGTGTCAACAATATCACTATGTCCTTCATAGGCCACTTCAATTATCTTCTGTTTAAACTCTCCGGAATTAGGATCCTTGAGCCTTGCAGCATAATTCTTTCCTGAGTTATAGATAGTTCATCTTTAAGGTTTTTGTACTTTAGGTTTTCACTATGAATGTGAGAGTTCGAGCGTGTTGGTTCCATGACTGATGTGTAATTATATCTTTCAATTTCAGCATGTCACTATCATGGCTCATGGCAATGATGATCTGGGCTAACAGTATTGCAGCTGGCGTATTTGACTTTACAATGAAAGTAATATAGGCTTCAGCCGTCTTGGATAGAGTACCTAGACCTTGTATAGTCACTCTGCTAAAGTAGTCAGCAGGGTTTTGATCCTTCCCTGGATGATGTACAATGGTGTAATCATACTCTTGTAATCGGAGACTCCACCATTAAATGTGAGGAGGCATCTTGGCTTTTAAATTGCCAAAGATAAACACTAAAGCGTGATGGTCAGTTACCAGGATAAAAGGCTTTCCATACAGAAAGACATGGAAATGTTCACAAGTCCACACCATAGACATATTTTTTTTTGGGTTGAGAGTAAGGCAGGCACAGGCAAGTCGCTCCCCACGTCGCGCACCTCCACTTGCCTGTGCCCGTGCTCAGTGCTCAGCTTCTGCCCCCGCTGACTGCAGTTCGAGGCCCGCTGTAGGTTGCTTCTGGTCTTCTGACCTTCACTTTGTTTCACTGTTTTCTGCCATTTGATCTGTATTGCGCTGTATTATTGATCCCTGTACTTGTTCTTGTTTTTCCCTCTGTGCCCGCTTGCCTTCTGTTTCCCTTTTTTCTGCTGTTTACCACTCCTGTTTTCCCACCACTGCGCCCGCTGCGGCCCTGACCCCCCCGCTCTCCTATTCGCCCTCTCCACCTCCCCTTCTTATGGCACCCACGCCGCTGGTTTGCCAAAGGCAAGCCCGTCTGCGCCTGGAACGCGCCCAGCGGCAGAACCCCTGGCCCCCACGAATGCCACGACGTCCAACTCCGCTACAACTCCAGCACCCTCAACGCCGGACGATCACGCACCTGCTGCCTGGCCGCCCGAAGCGCACACAAGGACCCTTCTCCTGCCGGATCTGCAGCTACACCAGCATCCGACCTGCAAACGCACCGATCAGGAAAGAACCCAACTACCTCAGTTGCATCCTTCTCAACACCCGCTCCGCCCGCAAACACGCCATTGAACTCTGGGACCTACTTGACGCAACCTCCCCAGACGTCGCCTTCCTGACGGAAACCTCGATGAACCCCTCCTTGGCACCCGACATCGCATAGCCATCCCGGAAGGCTACAAGATCACCCGCAGGGACTGCACCAACGGAGTAGGAGGAGAAATTGCCATCGTTCACAGGAACACCCTCAGAGTCTCGAACAGCACCGGTGACACCGTCAACACCGCGGAACACCTGCACTTCCAGATCCACACCGACCCCAACACCACCCTTAATGGAACCCTCATCTACAGACCCCCCGGACCCCAACCACAGTTCAGCGACTCCATCGCCGACTTCATCAGCACACACGCCCTCGCCTCCACGGACTACATCCTCCTCGGGGACCTAAACTTCCACCTCGAGAACAACAACAACACCAACTCCACCACCCTGATCGACGACCTAGGCAATCTCGGACTCAGACAACTGGTCACAACACTCACCCACTCAGCAGGCCACACGCTCGACCCCATCTTCTCCGCATGCCCCCTCATCTCCTTCAACCACACCACCGAACTCTACTGGACCGACCATCGCTTCATCCACTTTACCTTCCAGGAACCCACCACGCACCACCGCTCCCAACAGATGCCTCACCCGCCACTGGAGCAAAGTCACTGAAGACCAGGTATTCACCACCCTCGCCCAGAGGCCACCGACGCTGACACCACCGCCCGTAACCTCAGACAGTGGACCGAGACTGCACCAACACCCTTGCCCCGTTCAAGAAAAGCCTTGAGGGGAATCAGCATTAGCCGGTGCTTGCAGTATGGGAGAACCCCATTGCGTTGGACCAGTTCAACCCTCAATATTGCCCTGCTTATGTAAGAATTCAAGTTCTTCTTCAACAGCTTCTTGTGAATGAAAAGAAACGTGTATATGTCTCTGAGCAACAAGGCGGACATCGTTATTAATGTGTAACTTTACTTTCATAGTCTTTAGCCTTCCCAAATTAGGAAACAATGAAGGAAATTGACTTTGTGGTGAGCATTCAGGTTGTAATTCACAGAAATCAGTCCCATTTCAGCAGCGCTACTGAAACTGAGCAGGCAGGCACTTGCTACTGTACCTTGGAGCAAATGGTTGGGTGCTTGCACCTTTGTTTTCCTGTGTTCCAATGTTGGTACAAATGAACCTTGACCTTTTATGGACGTTAATGCAGCCAAGGGTACACTTTGGTTTTCGATGGTGTAAGTCGATGTAAGGGAGTCAATTAATTATATTTCTCTTCAGGTATTATATTTATCAATGTGCTACTTTCGATGATGAAAGGTATAGAGCTGTCATTTATTTTTAATGCCATTTTCGGACAGTGTTTGTATGATGTTGGTGCTTTGTCATGTCGACTTTTCTTTGGCTGACATAATCCGCGCATACAGCCAGTCTGACATGCGCTCTTTTCTCTGAGGTCAACATTGACATGGAACAACCGTCTTCCTCACTTTCACTATTTACTGAGGCAGACAAGCTGTTTGATGATGATTTAGATAACAATCAACTTAGTTCAGTGTCAATTTGCATAAATTGATGTCACTACTTGGTCTTGTGGGGTCCAACGTTGCCTCTAGAATGTTCTGGCAGCCATTTTGTCATCGCGTCATGACGCACTTGTTTTTCCTTCACTTTACAAACTGTTGCATAAATATTCCCTTTCCCAAAGCCTTTACATATCTGTCCAATGGCAGGACATTTACCTTCATGTGGAAATGAAAATCCACATCTAAAACATAACTTCTTTTCACTAGTAGGCAGCACTTTGCCCATCAGTCTTTTGCTTTGGCTTACTTTTTAGGCTCATGACTCATTCACTCTGGGCACCTCTGGCTTCCACGTCAGTGGCTTGTCTTTCAACATGCTCCTCAGCTCTACCAGCCATCAACACTTGCTCTAGACTAAGTTTCTCTCAGCATTCATTGTCTGGATAAATCTGACAAGCATCCATCAATAACTCTGAGTTGCAGAGCTTCATCATCATTCAATTCATTTAACTTACAGTGTTTGAAGAATGTTCCCAAATTTGGCACAGCACCACTTGCACAGTAAGTCCAATAAAAAAATATCAATTAAAGTCCTTATTGAGACGCTGAATTTTGGTGTATATTTAAATGCTATTTAATTTTCTTTAGATTTATATACCACAGCCAGCAGACGCGTTTCCTTCTGTACAACATAACTTCTTCAGGGCTGTAATGTTAAAACACATACAAAAGACAATATGTAACACACATCAAGACAATAATGCACATCAATAAATATATATCTATATATGTACACACATAAAAAAAATAGATACAAAAAGATATACACACATATATATGTACAAAATATACATAAAACACCATGTTCCATGTTGACCCATTCTCGGGCCATTGCATATATATAGGCATCATGTACTCCTCATTTATGTTGTACATTTTCATTTTCATAAGCCTATATATCTTCAGTACTAATCCTAATTTTTTAACCATTCTTACCCAATATTCATGTCATAATAACATCAATGTAGAATTAACTCCTATGTTAAGGCATAGACCATACTGTCAACAAATCATGTCTAGACACAACAACAACCACCTAAGGGCCACAAGTCTCAAATATTCACTAATTCCAGGTCAACAATTGCACATCTCCTATGTATACGAGGTCATCATAATTAGCATTATTACGCATAGTCGCTAATAGGGTGTATTCACCAAGGCGCCCGTCCTAACTCCTATAACAACAGCACTAAAGATATAAAAAATTATAGAATATGTATGCAACATACCATTCTTGTTCCCTACTAGGTTGTGTCGGTATCCTCTTAACATTAGACCTAATTATTCCTTTCAGTTGTTCGGCGTGGGTCAAAATGATAAAAATCCTAGATCAAAGTAGCTAGGTATCCGTTTTATCCACTAGATTATTGCAAACTGGAAAGAAGAACGAAAACAGAAGGAATGAGGGTAGCGGAGAGCCTTTTAAATGCGAGATATACATGGAGAGCATATTAAAATGGCAATATTAGAAAACATCCATGGGCATCATATCTTAAAAAGACGAACATACCTTGAGTATTTAATAACATCCTCAAGAGTCAGTCTTCCATATTAATTTCTGCAAAATGAAGGATGTGCTATTCCATGTCCAAATATTTCTTCCCCGAGATCATTCACCTATTGCAAAAGTAAAAAAGTAAAGGAGTAGTGCAAGATAGTCATATCCGTAATCCATAGATCTCTCTAAATATTGTACCATGTGTGCCAAATTAATGACAAAATGCGCATGAAAGATCCAATTCCAAAAAATAGCGCGTGCATAAAACTTGCTATTTTTAAACATTTATACTCGGCAACTAAGAAACACCTAATGACCAGTAAATCCAAAGGAAGAGAAAATAGTCTACACTATGCATATATATCACAACTATATTAACAGAACCCCCTAAATGTATAGATACTGTCCTCGATTATAATAAATAATGCAATGCCATTGTGCCGTGAAAGGTCCCCATTAGTCCCCCTTGAGTGTTTTAACCAAAAGCAAGTCCCCCAATCACTGTTGGCATTTATTATCGATTTACAATCCAGCCATTCTGGAACTAATTCTCTTGACAAAGTCAAAAGCGGTTAGTAGTCCGCGTATCATTCCTATATGTTTGAATTAGAACTCAGTAACGGCGATATGCACCTAAGTTGTGCAAACATTAATCAACACATCGAGGCCAATCTTCCTACCTCATGTATGGGTCAGATCTGCCCAAACGCCAAACCTCCGGCTCTTCGAAAAACCCGCCAACGCTGTAACGCGGAAGTCAAGACAGAAGCTGAGTAATATGCCACGTCGCAGCCCCTCGTGACACTTACAAGTCACGTGAATCCCAACGCTGTTTTTAGATAAACACTTCTGCGTGTAGTAATTTGCGCTGCCATCTTGACCAACACCTACTCGGCATATTTTATCGATGCCGACCACTGTAAGAACAATAGTATTTGCACAAAAAATTAAACATGAATTATGTTGGTGGTTCAGAACATGTAAAAAAGTAAGTAAATCAAAATGTAAAAGCCAAGTAATGCCGTTCCTAGTATTTGAATGAGCGCATACGAAAAATCACACAGTAACAATTTTCCAAACACTAAAATTCCCAAAGATTGTATATATATGCAAGGAGATATAAAAGTGTTGAAAGGATGCTAGAAGTATATATTCATACAGCTTCCCCAAAAAAACGAACTGGATATTATACCGCATTTACAGGTCACGTGAATCTCGATGTGACCCTTTATTAAATCCTTAAGCGTGTAACCAATGGCGCGGCCATCTTGGCCAACGCCAACTCAACACATTATTAGGATATTAGTATTAGCAAAATGTATTATGCATAGATTATGTCGGTAGTTTGGAACGTGTAGGCAGACGAATAAATCAAAATATAAAGACCAACAAATGCTGTGCCTAGAACCTGAGCAGACACATAGGAAAAGCCACCCCATATCGATTTTCCATAAACAATTTTTTTAAAAGGTTGTATATATATATGCAAGAAAGTGGCAATGTTTAAACATGATGGTAGAAATCTGTACTCATACAGTTTCTCAAGATGTGTAATGATTAGGAACTGTATATTTCAAGCTGAAATGGGCAGTTCTACAAACACATGATTGTATCCAAAACGAGAAATGTCAAGAGGGAGACGAAAGGAAAATAAGTAAACAAAATGAAACAGACAGATAAAGAATACATACAATGCATGCATGGCTAGTCACAGGAAGATATATACCACATATATATACATCTATAAGTTACCGAGAAGTGTACAAATAAAATGACAGTTGTTCAAACTCCATGTGTAACCCTTTTATCAAATATGTAGTAAATTAACCAGTTACTTGGTCATGGAGAGAGACACCCGAATTGTTAACTCAATGCCCCAGGTAACTGTCGTATGTAAAAGACAACATACGGACCCCACAGTTCGAATACTTCTCATTCTCATCTCAGTGGTGTAGGTTATCTTATAAAGATGTTATCAATTAGAAACAGAAACATAGGTCCACACAGATTCATATGTACACCAGAGTCTTTACAGATGGTAATGCATTTCGTCATCGGTATTATGTCCCATCTCCAAGCACCTCAAGCGACATATCCATAAAGCCTCTCTTTTGCGCAGAGTTAGTTCTCGATTTCCTCCCCGAGGGTGTGGGGGAATGTGGTCAATACCATGAAACTATAGTTTATTATCATTTAAATGATTCTCCCTCAAATGGTATGTCATTGGATATTTCAAATCATATTTCCTAAGTGCCCGGACATGTTCCTGTATCCTTAGTTTTAATGGGCGTACCGTACTGCCCACATAAATCTTGTTACAATCACTACCTATTATATAAACCACGTAATTTGTATTGCAATTTATATAATGTCTTATTTCATATTCTTTGGACGTGTTGTACTGAAAGCTCTTTATTTTGTTCCTGCCCAAGGGACACATGTTGCAGCCTGTGCAAGTGTAAAAACCTTTGGGTGCTGCCGGCAACCATGTCTTAGCACGGTTGTTCCTGGGATAACTGGGACACAATAAATTGCGTAAAGTTTTCCCTCTTCTGAACGTAACCTTTGGGGTAACTGTAACTAGATTCCTCAGGTTAGGTATTTCATATAGTAAACCCCAGTGCTTTTTCAATATTTTAAAAAGGTTGGTGCTGTTATTCGTATATTGTGTGGTAAATGCTATACTTGGTTCTTCCTGTCTTTTTCCAAATGTCTTCTTTTGTTTGTCCAATGTGCTGCTTCTAGTAACCTTCTGAATTCTCCTGTCGGCCTTGCTCAAAACCTCCTTATCATACCCTCTTCTTCTGAATCTGTCATTTACATCATTGATATTTTCTCTAAACTTGTCCTCTGTACTACAGTTGCGGTGTACCCGCACCATCTCCCCAAACGGGATATTTTTAATTACCGAATTGGGATGTGCACTGGAGGCGTGCAATGTACTATTGCAAGATGTAGTCTTGCAATACAACGTACTTTGTATCTTGCCATCCTCAATGTAAAAGAGGATATCCAAAAATTCAATACTCGTCTTGCTGGATTTAATGGTTAATTACACATTATGGGGATTATCATTTAGATACATATGATATTCATTGAGTTGACTCGGGGTCCCTTTCCACAACATGATGATATCATCAATATACCTCTCCCAGAAGACAATCATGTCCATCCAGGGATAGGCATATTTACCCGAGGCGTGCTCTTTCTCCCACCATCCCATGAACAGCCCCGCGTACGAAGGAGCAAATTTGCTCCCCATCGTGGTCCCCTGGGTCTGGTGATACCAAGTACTGCAATGTAGAAAGAAGTTCTGTGTTAGTATAATGTCAATCATTTCCATCAACATTTCATTATGTTGTACATGGTTAGCAGTACGAGTGGCTAAGAACGAGGATACTGCCATAAGCCCAAAGTGTTCAAGAATACAGGTATAGAGTCCAGTCACATCCATTGTAACAAAAGTCAAATCTTCAGACCAAGGTAACCCTTCAAATTTCCCAAGATTATCCCTAGAGTTTGAAGAGTGTATAAAGTCTCTCCACAAATGTATCAATGGTTTCACCAACTCTTTGGGATTCTTGACTGAAAATATCTTTCATAATCAATGCTTGATACTGAATTGAACTCTAGGTTCATCGTTTCTTTAATCTGTCAATTTGTAATTTCTTCATCAGTTCACAGCATTTTCTTTATGACTGCTTTCACACCATAACCCGCAAGATTTTTGAGAACTTGATCATGTTTTTTTATCAGTCTCTTCAAGTTCATCAATGAAATCATCAAGGGTCTCTATCCACACAGACCATACTATCACCAATATTTTGCTCATGGACACTTTTGAAAGGTAGTGGTGGTTTCAGGAATGCAGCAGCATTGTCGATGAGCAGTGGCGGCTCCTCTATTAAGGTGGAGGAGATTTGCCCCACTATTATTTTATTTGTTTCTGCTGCGGTGTCTCGTGGGGCGGATCTGCCTTGCTCTCAGAGCAGGTGGAAGAGTGATGGGCACTAAGTGCGCATAAATGTTTGACCGGCCCTCTCTGGCCGGCCAAACATTGATGCGCACTTTGAATGTTCTCCACACAGGCTGCATTTCAGCCCAGGCACCCATTCCCTGGCTGTGCGCCAAACCACGGTGCTCAGACCAATCACAACGCTGCATTGCAGCGTTGTGAATCACTATGGGAAGCCAGGTGGCCCGGGTGCTTCCTGTTGCCACAGAAGAAGCCAGGCAGAGGAAGCAGGAGAATTGGGGGTGGTCAGCCAGCCAGCTGGCAAGCATGTGATAACCCTCCTCCCCCTCTTCATCCCTCTCCACCCCACGGCTGCTTCCTGGGAGCAGCCGCCACTCTAGAGCAGTGCAGAACTTACTGATATCGCCGGTGGTTACTTTTGAGTTGGTGTTTGCGACGTGCTGGTCCCCGACTCATCTTTAATGAGAGCTGGAAACATGACTTTCTTTTCAGCCATCTGAAAAATGTCACTATTGCGAAAGTCGTTCTTGGATCTTTATTTCACTAAGACCCGTTAAGTTGTTCTGAGCTCCACTGCAATTTTGAGAGTAAGCCGCTTCAGGAATGGATGGCTCCGTAAGTACAACCATGATCGCTTTTCCTTGAGCCACCTTTGCCGTAGGTTGTAGTATGAGGACTCTATTCAGGGCATTCATTAAGTGATTTTTCTTTTGTCCAAATGTGAAAGTGTTTTTTTATAACATCTTATTGATCTTTACCTGGCTGGGCTTCTGTTCACAGCATTGTTTTGTAGGTTATGATTATCAGCAACTGTACTTTGAAAACCAGGTTGAATCCACTTTCAGCGTTATCACTCCGTATAATGTACAACTTTACCTTGTGCGGCAGCACAGTACCTTTATGTAATGCTTGGCCATCAGGTTGTTAACCATCAATGTGTAAATTCTTTGCAACACTTCCATTGTCTTCATATATTAGGAAAATATCCAAGAGTTAGTGCCACCAAAATTCTTTAAGATAGGAGATTTGACAATACTGTCACTTTTAGGTACATACAAAAAATATATTAAAAATTAGGAAATAAGAGCATACAGAGTTAACATGGAAACAAGTTGATTGTATGTCAATCAATAGGGTGGCACAATCCCAATGTATTGGAACAGTATCCAATCCTGTATCAACAGAATATATATACCTCACAACTAGTCACGAGAGTCAGCACAGATGAGGGATCTGAAAACAGTATCCTTATTCAAAGGTCAAGTAATAAGATCCTCCTGTTAAAGGGGTCCTCCTATGTTAGAAACAACCGAAGAGTCAATGCTTATTAATAGATAATAGTAGACTGAATACAAATGTGAAAATGCAACAAGAGAGATTCATAGCAAATATATCCCACAAAAAGGCATTTAATTAAAGGACCAGCCATATTTGGGGTGCAAAAAATTATTCCACTTCGTAGCTCTATATCATCTCACCTATTTCTCCGATCCAAAGTTAAATCAGACACCCATAGAAAATATATAAGCAGAAAGGCACACTATTCTCCAAGTCACGGATAGTGGTCTGAGTTCACATTTAAACTGTCAAAAAAATTGTTTTAAAAGGAACACTGTATTAGTATTCCATCATACAGAAACAATCTCAGCTTCCAATTCACAAGGCAGTCAAACAACAAGCACCTCAATCTGGTAAGTTCTCGCCTCATTTTTTAGCACCGTATTCAAATAAGGGTAACAGGATTTATGGGTAAAATACCTCGAATACTAGTAAACAGTATCTACAAATCCAAGAGATGTATATTAGTAATCGGCAATGAGGCCTAGACCTCAAATACGAGCCTACCCATACTTTCCAGTCTGCTGCCTAGAGCGAAATAGCAATATCCAATCCCCATGTGGCCCATAGTTTATGATGACAATAAAAACCGAAAAGGTGGATAATAGCCCACCCTCCACACACACATTATAGCGGGACCATAGCTTTAAGTATCACCACATCCCACCCAATATTTAGCATAATCCAGTAGGTCGAGGCGCACCCAGTCATGCGGTCAATATCAATTGGACAGATTATTGACCGCAATTACTGTAGTGTAGTTCCTATATTCCCAATAGGCTCTGCACATTGGAATACTATATCCTATAGATGTGACGTAGGACTTAGGTCGACTAGGTCTCTATCGAATATATTAGACTTAATTGTGAGTGCCAGCTAGCTCAGAGGTCACTAGAAACTTTCTCGAATTCACAAGAAGGGATTAGTTTCTGACAACCGCATAAACATGACAACTTTGTTTCCCCAAGATAAAACTGATCATCAGAGTCGTGGAAACAATAGATAGATATTTCACTCACTCAATCGTGCATGCTTCGTTTCACCAGAGGTGCAGAGAAATAGATAGACGGGCGTTTTCAATAAAAACGTATTATTGAACAGTCTTCTTTCTCAAGCATAAGAAATGAACTGCTACAATCGTAAAACTGGTTGTAAAATATAATGCATACAGTATAAAGAGTAGAATAAAATAATACTGTAAGAGTATTGTATGGTTCCTAAACCACAGATAAATACATACATAAATAACAGAGGCTAAAAGTACTCAACTGGTGCTTCTAAAATACGCCTACCCCTATGTACCTAACCTAAGCTTAGTACTAGGGAAGAAGTAAGTAAGGTGTAGCATAAATGTAGTATTCTTTTGCCAAGAATTTGTCCAAGATTTCTCTTAGGGTCTAATCAGCTCCGTACCTTAGTTTGGAATGAAGAAGGTCAGGCTCAGGAATCGATTTCCCAGCAACCCGCAACGGTAGCTTGGAAACACTGGAGCTGGATTTCTCGGCAGGAGAAAAGACAGCGTCTCTCAGTGCGTCTGTTGGAGGGTCGGCTTCCTTCGGCACTTGCTGTAGCAGGTTGCTTTGGGCAAGTAGATAGTCAAACTGCTCCAAACCACCGTCTGTTTGCTAAGGCAAGTGTGGGCATATTTATACCTTGAAGTTGCCGAGTTTGACGTAAAGGTGGACATAATAACGTCATTAAAGACTCTCAGTTCTTTGAAAACTCCATGAGTTCCTGGACAAGTCAGTTCTTGAGCAAGGGAAAGTCCCTAGCTACTGACGCCGAGATTTCCAAGAAATCGTTGTAGATTTTCGGAACTAGTGGAAGTAGCCCTGCCTTATTTGGACTGCATGAGCTATGACTAAATATGGTTATGATTCTTAAGCCTATATAAGGACATAGTGATTTATACCTATATAAGGGAATACATCTGGAAATTTACAATAGTGTCCTAAAATGGTTCACAACACCCACTCCAAGTTATCATGTTCATCTAAGATTAAATACTAAACATAAAAGCTAGAGCATGTGATTTTACACTCCCACCCTAAAAATACATGAACTGTATTAAAAAAATGGTCATACACAAAATGAGCATTCGTACAATATGCATCTAAGGGCAATGATTTCATTGTAAGCATATGATATGATATTAGCAATGCTAACCAAATGAATCACAAAATTTACATTTATGTAATGGCTCTAGATACAGAAAAAAGGTTGAGACCATCCCATAGCAGAATATACAAGATAGTTCGATCTGTGCATTAGGTCAATATTGTTTCTAGGAAGTAGTCAAAGAATTCTTGTTCTCTAAGAATAGTTCTACTTTAAGCAGATTGCTTTGTGCCAAAGTTCAGTCTGTTTTGGAAAAAAGTCAAATTAAATTGTAGTGAAATAGAGTTCCAAACTTGGAAGCTTTTGTTTTGAAAAAAGTGAAGGTCGAATTTCAGAGTTCAAAAGAACGCTGTGCGCTAATTTCAAAAGTTATTCTCAGTTTCAGGAGAAAACATTAAGTCATCCAGGCTGGCAAAGAAATCGTCTACCACAGTAGTTCAAAGTTCAACTACTTCATTAGGAAGGTCAATTGTACACAGATGTGAAGCATCACAGTCAGCGTCAGCCTCATTAGCAATGTTCATAGCAGATGGTACCTGTGTGCCTGTCGGTCCGCGTATCTCACCTCCAGTTGTATTTGCCGGTGAGATCTCAATGAATGCTGTCATCAGGATTGGTAGCCGTTGGGGGCAACACAACACATGATCCGTTACTGGACCCAGTAATGCGTCAACATCCATTGTCATAGCCAATGGTAGTGTTAGACAGATATCTAACACGCACTCCTCTCCACAAAGCAGGCATCGTAGAACAAGTAAGATGCAATCTTGCCAGATTGGTCTGAATGACAGGAACCATGTAGTATTCAGATCTCTCAAACGAGCCAAGGCAAGTATCTGTGTTATTCTGTCACGATACCTCATGGCCTGGAGCGCATTCTCCATGCTGACTTGGGTATTGCTGGTGGCCCGATTTGCCATAACGGAGCAGGAGGAATAAAAATAGTATCCCTGCTACGAGTCCCAAAATGAGAGGCAGGCCCCTGAACACAGAGTCTACGAAGTTAGGAAAAATGCCCAGGACTGCTTCAAAGGGTGCTAACAGTCCTGAAAAAATCGTCTTAAATACATGTGCAATACCGCTGGTATCAGACATGTTAATGATACGACCTAACATTTCTGTGAAATGTATTGAACAGTTTGTTGATAATAATGCATGTATCTCTGCAGAGGACCTTGCAACTTGCAGATCATACGTCTCTCTGGACGAGGTCAGTGCCACAGTTGTTTGCAAAAGAATGGCTTTCATTCTGCTTAAAGTATCAATTTGTATAGAAGAGATGTTCAGTGAAGGCCATAGTGGCGACTCCCCGTTTGTCTTGGTTTTAGGAAACAATACTTGCATACAACAAGTGACCCTGGCTGACACACTAACGAGATAGCCTATTCCTGGCATCATTCCACAACAGCTGTGATCATTTAACATAATGTAGCTACCATTGGAAAGCTGCCTAAAAATTGGATCTATCACCACTGTGGGCGAACCTTGCAGGTGGCAAGAAAGGTTATTGGAAGAACCCTCGCAGGCTCCGTGTAAATTAATTCCTTGACATAACAGTGTACCGCTTAGTGAGTTTTTACAATTTTTACCACTAAGAAATACCTCCTTTCCCCACTCCAACATTTGTGTGTGTATGGTAAATCCCAGGTCGACCTAATGTATTATTTACCCAACCTTTCATACAGGCCTGCTGGTATGTGTTTTAAGCAATACTGAAACTGGAAAGTTGTCACTGGTATCGTGATGGTACCATGTATTATACATTCAACCGATGGTTTCTCAGAAACGGTCAATGGTAATTTCTCCAGTTTTTCTATGCTCAGCACTGTATAGCCTGCTCCTCTCTGTGCCGACGAGATTTGTTTATCTGTAAGGTTAAACACAGTAAACAATGACGTAGTGTTGATTAAACGCCAAGGCACATAGCCAGAATGAAGGTTTTGCAACGTCCATCCTAACAGCATTATAGAACGTAATTGAGACTGGCCATGTTGTAACATTAGCAAGTCCTGTTCCATTATGTCTATGGCAGAGGATACAATGCTGTCCAAAGAATATATTCTGGACGACAGAGTTGTTAACCCATTGTCAACTACAGAGAGTGATTTCTCTAAATTAATACTATCAATTTCTCGTATTCTTTCAACTATTTCCATTTGCGTGACTTTCCATGCTTCATTGTATGCAGCATATATACCGGCGTATATGTAACGTTTATGACGTGGATTACGAGGTCCCAGTAAGAATTCTCGCAAATCAACGCCATCTTTAAGCAAAGATAAGTGTTGTTTTATTTCTGGAAGTGTGGATTTCTGCAGCCACTCAAGGCATAGTTTTCCTACACTATAAGTTGTTATTATCCCTGGATAATGACAGGGCTATAAATGTCATAATCAGTTGTATCCCAAGCTATTCCACCAGGTAGAGGAACCGCTGGGATGTTCACGGATGACAGGTCTCGTTGTTCACGATGAGATGATTTGTGTGGCTTCAGAAGAAAGTTGATGTTCTTACTTGCTGTGTCCATTTTAATGTGTTTTCCATCTATCAGCTTTCCCAAACTTAAAACAAGAATGAGCCATAGCAGGAGATGAAATACACTCAATCCAATCCAAAATTCAACCCATGGTGAAACCATATATGTTTTTGCAAGCTCTTGACCAAGTTCAGTTAATGTTTCCTTGAAAGTTTTATTTGCTGGCGTAGTTTCAGTTTCACTGTGATCCTCAGAAAAGTTATCAAAGTTGATAAAATAGCCAGAGGCAGTTCTGTCAATAGTTGGTATTGCATCCGGATTCTTTGAAATCGCTGGAGTTGCTTGTTCCCTTGACATGTTTGTATAGTCAGATGCTACTTCATTGTAGATGGGAGTTTCTTGACAAACTGTTATTTGGGTTTCAAGAGGCACAAGTTCCATGCCTTTGTTGCATAGTCCTTCTTTTCTTACTTTAGAATCTTCAAAGGTGATGAGTCATTCAGTTTGAACCTCTTGGATAGTAGCAAGAGTTAGTCGTCTGCTATATCTTGGGGCCCACTTAGCCTACTACTTATTATCAGCCACATGGTGTGGTTTTACCAGGCCAATTGATACAGAACGGTTCTCCTTTCTTCCAGCAAGGGGCGGCAGTAGCACTGTTCTTGATACGTGGATTACTAGTACAGGTACTGGTTTTCTGTAAGAAGGCCCAAATTCCTTCTTGTCCGCTATTTTTTCCCTGACTAGATCCCCAATCTTTGGAATCCAGACAGGTCTTGGTGGGACAGGTGGTTTTTCTTCAGTGGTCGTTGGCTTTTCAATGGTGTTGCTTAGACTTCTTCTTGGTTCATTTAAGTCCTGTAAAACAGCCAAACGATATTTGATATCAAATGGTTTTTGTTCCACCACTGAAGTGTGACGATCATGGTCTTCAACCAACAGTCTAGTACCAAAAAGGATTTCATATGGAGTGATTCCACCCAGAGAATTTCTTGGCAGGTTATTAAGACTACGTTGGACATTTATTAGATATTTGACCCACCCATCACCCGAACCTAATACCCTAGCTGTTATAGATTGCTTTATATCACGGTTTTTTTCCTCCACAACCAAATTTCCCTCAGGATGGAATGGACTCGAACATCGCAATGCAACACCCAAGCTGGCCATGGCCTCCTTGTGAGCCCTAGAGCTAAAAGCAGGACCCTGGTTAGAATGTAGCGTGCCGATTGCGTATGTGCCTATAAAGACTCGCAAATCTTTTATAACAGTTCGGGCGCCAGCCGAGCGCAGAGGCCACATCCAAATGAATCTTGAGCATGAATCCACTGCGACCATGATATATTTATAGTTGCCATCCCTATGTAAGGGACCACAATGGTCCAGGTAAACACACGCTAGTGGTTTATCTGAAATCAGAAGGGGTGTCTGCGCCGGGCGTTTCACTGTTGAAACTTTCATTTTCTGGCAGATTTCACATTCTGGTTTGCTTCCTCATGCGTGGCCAACAGTATCGCTGTTTTAATAATGAAACTGTGTCGGAAACACCTGCGTGTGCAGAGGCAAGCCCTTCATGTGCTGCTAAGATTAGTCCTAACCTGTGTTCCATGTTTCGGATTGCTCTATCCCCCACTCCAGGGATTCGAGCAAACGGAACATTATTTGCATCAGTTATATATGAGTACTTGAGTGGATAGCTTTTTGGTAGTGTTTTACCACTGTCTTTTATTGAAGCAGTGACTGCTTGCATTGTTTTGCTGTCTATTTTCATTTTTTAACGAGTAATTGCAGCTACGGAAGACGTTTGCACAGCTGCCTTCGCGGCTTCATCAGCCAATATATTCCCTTCAACGTGAACGTCATCACGCTGATGACTCAGTGTATGGATCACATGAGTCTATTGTAGTTCTTTCTGCAAAAGAACTACTTGTTCCCAAAGCATTTTATGCTTGATTGTGCCACCTTTTGCGTCTTTAAAACCATTTTGAACCCAGTTCTGCAGATATTCATTGCAAGACTGGACGCAGTAATACGAATCACACACTATAAGTGTGGGGAATTCGCGATCGGTATTTTCAAGCGCCATCTTGAAAGCCTGTAGTTCAGCTCGCTGAGCTGTACAGTCTCCTAAAGATTGAGTTTTTGTGACCATAGGTCGGAATTTACCACCACGCCAGCGACCTTTAACAATCGCGCACGCTGCAGTATAAGCTTGTTTACCCCCAATTGCGGGCTGTGCTGATCCGTCTGTATATATTATACAGCCGTAATGTTCTAGAGGTAGAATTTCAGTAGGTAGAGGACATTCTTGTTTGTATTGGAGAAATTCTGGTGTTTTCAAGTAAGGGTCACAAACGTATTCAACGTCTGTTGCAGCAAGAGAATTAACCCATTGTATCCATCTTGGATGTAGAGCTTTTGCATTTGGAATGCTTGCCTTCGTCACTGCCTCTAAGGCAGGTACAGGTGCAACAAATTTAATGCATTTATCCCTTGCGAGGGCTCTTTCCTTTGCTACCGCAGTTTGAACGGCTGTCCGAATTTTTTCTGTTGAAGTGAATTTTATTTCAGCTTGTGTGTACAAGTGTGACTTGTAAGCTATTGGTACCTTTTCACTTTCATTAAAGGTTAGGTATGTGAATCCGCATCTCCCTGGGATGATTTGGATTACAAGGTTGCGTACATTGTCGCGTGTTTGTAAGTGTGTTGTTGCCAACATGTCTGTTTGTACTGAACGCGAAATTTCGGTGTGTTTTTGAGTCCCATTAGTAGGTTTGAAATTAGGTTTGATTAGTTCGTAGAGAGGTTTAACCCTTTCTGCGTAATTCAGAATATAAGTTCTTCCGAAGTTTAGGAATCCTAGAACTGACTGTAAGTTTTTCAGCGTTTTTGGAGGTTGGAGCAGCGCACATTTTTCTAAAAAGTTGGCTGCTAGGCTTTTGCCTTCACTTGAAAGTTGGTATCCCAAGAATAGGACGTTGAGGTGGGCAATTCTTGATTTTTTAAAGTTTAATTTATACCCTTCAGAGGCGAAGCCAAGTATTATGGTGTTCTCCCTGTTCAAGTGCCTGTCCAAATCATCATCTGTAAGATAGATGTCATCGGCATAAGATAATGCCTCATCATCATACGTTTGTAGTAACTCTGTTACTCTGGCTGAAAATAACCCTGGACTATTCTTGAATCCTTGGAGGAGACGGCAAACTTGATGCTGTGTCCCCATTATTGAGAAAGCGGTCAAATACCTGCTTTCTGGTGCCATATTTTGACAGAAATGTCTAATGTCGTTTTGTATTTTTTGCGAACGATGTTATTCATCAGTGCTGCACTGTGTGCATTTTGTACTGCAAAAGTTTTGCAACAACAGTTTAAATGTCTGTAATCCAAAACTAGACAATATGATTTGTCTGGTTTGGAGACAGGAAACAAATGATTGTTCATGGACGAGGTGCATGTTTCAATCACCCCCTGGTATTCAAGTTGATCTAAGATCTCCCTGACTTGTTTTTTAGCTTTACTGGGTACTGCCTCTGAGCAGTAGGTTGATTTTTTAACTGAATTTTATGGTGAGGAGAGTCCTCATCGTTCCCACATGATTTTATATATAATGCTGGAGCCTGGGCCCCAGCCCATTTTCTGGCATAGGTGTATTTTTTATGAAAAGGAATATGGTTTGAGAAGGCAGGCACAATGATTTCTTCGCCATGTGGGCACTCCCTGACAAATTCAGGTGGCTGGTTTTTTTCAGCCAGAAGGATGTCCTAACCCTTAGAACGATTTTCCCAAAAGAGTGCTTTTATTTTCATAGTTATGTCCCCCTCTATCTGGAGTGTTACTTCATGTAACTTATGGGGTACACTAACCCTGGTGTCGGTGGTTTCAACCTGAATGCATTCATTCATATCCACTGTCTCCAGATGATCTTTCAGGATGCTGCGAGCATTGTCGAGCATTGTCTGGGCCCACTCCCCGTTCTTGAGTTGGGTCCTCAAGATCCTCGGCATGTCTGATTATAATACTTCCTACCTTCTTTTTGGAGAATTGAGTTTTCTTATTTTTTGGAACGTGTTGATCGTCTTTGGACTTCACACGTTCTTTGTGTTCTGATCGTCCTCTTCTTTCGGATTTCTGCAAGGAAGTCTAAAAGGTACGAGAGGATAGTGTATCAGTATCTTGATATCTATCAGGTTTTCTTAAATTATCCCTATTTCTAAGGTTATACCTCTTTTCAGAGTGCTCTTTTTGGGGAGATCTACCTCTGGACTGAGAGCGCTTCTCTTTAGGAAGTGAATGTCTACTATTTTCCCATTTCTTTTTAGTTGTAGTTATATTGTTTTGATAAAAACTTTTTCAGGATTTTCTGTTAATCCGGGCTTTACAGGTTTCCCTCCCAAACAATCTTTTCCTAGTTCTTCATAGGATTTTTCAATAATTCTGGCAAGTTCATACGGTTGCTCAGTAATATCGAGTTCTTTTAATTTTTGGCGGATTGCCACAGATGCTGTTTCACCTTTAATGTTAGCTAATAAAATAGCTGAGACTTGTTTGAAATCTTTCAGTAATTTCATACCAAGATTCAAGGCTGGTTTTGGACCGTATTCATTTTGAATCTGTCTCAGAACGTCTGGTATCACCGCCATATACGGGACACCATGTGTTTTTGTGTAAATTGAAGCAAAGACTGTACCCCAAGTGTCACAGTCCTCCACGTGTGGTGCAATCCCCATTGGTAAACAGATTGTTAGAATCCTGTGTTTGTCATGAGGTGCACTATCGGGAAATATTGCCTCTATTTGAGGTATTTTCTGGGCTAACCAGAATGGAATTTGTTCCCTTTTTGCGGGCAACGTACCGATGACTGACTGTATAGTCTGTGGTGTGATTTTGTTTGCGTTCCCCTGATGAGGGGTGTGCTGTGGAATTCTTATAGCAGGTTGGACTGTTAAAGTCGGCATGACATTTTGTACCAATTGTCTATGTATTTTAATTAATTGTTTTAGCTGAGCTAACAGTTCTACATCTGACATTCTCTCAATGTCAGGATGTGGTGTATAGCTGGCTAGTACCGGCCATGTTGCTCCTGGTCTACCTAGTGGACCGAGCCTGGTAATGTGATTTTGATGTTGTAGGGTGCCTTTAAACCAGAGCTGATGCTCTTGGTAAGTTAGTGGAATTTCAACCTCCTCGGAAGGAGCGTATTCCGCTGGTTGTTCCTCTATCTTATAGCAGTGGAACACATGTGTTGTTGGATTTGCTTGTGGAAAGACAATCCATGAATAGAATACCTCTGTCTGCCGATATTCATGTGCCTCTATAACAAATATGACTCTACCACCTCTTGGTGATAGGCCATTTTCTATAAGCTTTATAGCTATGGTTTTCCGCACATTTTCTGGGATGTTTATAGCATCCGCATTGTCATGTCAGAAACCTGTAGTGTCAAAACCTGGTTGGTTTGCATTTACTGCAGTTCCACTGCCCCCAGGATTGTCTTCGTCTGACATTTTGTTAAGAAAGTTTGCAGAGCAGGTTTCAAGGAAATAAGGATAAGGTGCACAATATTTTGGAACACTGTATCCTTCAACGTTGAACAAAATCAAAACTAATACATAGGATTTTTCGTCCTACTCAGTTTATGGCGGATATTTTATCCTTTAACCCACTCCAGACGTCTATTGAAGTTTTTACGGGATAAAGGGGTCTCAATGAAAAGCAAGACTTAGTTACTCTAGTATCTAGCGTTAAATTAGTGCCTTACCAAACATTGGGTGCCATGTAGTGTAGTTCCTATTTTCCCAATAGGCTCTGCGCATTGGAATATTTTATCTTATGGAAGTGTCGTAGGACTTAGGTCGACTAGGTCTCTATCGAATATATTAGACTTAATTGTGAGTGCCAGCTAGCTCAGAGGTCACTAGAAACTTTCTCGAATTCACTAGAAGGGATTAGTTTCTGACAACCGCATATACATGACAACTTTGTTTCCCCAAGATAAAACTGATCATCAGAGTCGTGGAAACAATAGATAGATATTTCACTCAGTCAATCGTGCATGCTTCGTTTCACCGGAGGTGCCGGGAAATAGATAGACGGGCCTTTTCAATAAAAAGGTTTTATTGAACAGTCTTCTTTCTCAAGCATAAGAAATGAACTGCTACAATCGTAAAACTGGTTGTAAAATATAATGCATACAGTGTAAAGAGTAGAATAAAATAATACTGTAAGAGCATTGTATGGTTCCTAAACCATAGATAAATACATACATAAATAACAGAGGCTAAAAGTACTCAACTGGTGCTTCTAACATACACCTACCCCGATGTACATAACCTAAGCTTAGTACGAGGGAAGAAGTAAGTGAGGTGTAGCATAAATGTAGTATTCTTTTGCCAAGAATCTGCCCAAGATTTCTCTTAGAGTCTAATCAGCTCCGTACCTTAGTTTGGAATGAAGAAGGTCAGGCTCAGGAATCGATTTCCCAGCAACCCGCAAGGGTAGCTTGGAAACACTGGAGCTGGATTTCTTGGCAGGAGAAAAGACAGCGTCTCTCTCAGTGCGCCTGTTGGAAGGTCGGCTACCTTCGTCACTTGCTGTAGCAGGATGTGTCGGGCAAGTAGATAGTCGAACTGCTTCAAACCACCGTGTGTTTGCTAAGGCAAGTGTGGGCATATTTATACCTTGAAGTTGCTGAGTTTGACGTATAGGTGGACATAATAACGTCATTAAAGACTCTCAGTTCTTTGAAAACTTCATGAGTTCTTGGGCAAGTCAGTTCTCGAGCAAGGGAAAGTCCCTAGCTGCTGAAGCCGAGTTTTCCAAGAAATCGTTGTAGATTTTCGGAACTAGTGGAAGTAGCCCTGCCGTATTTGGACTGCATGAGCTATGACTAAATATGGTGATGATTCTTATGCCTATATAAGGACATAGTGATTTATACCTATATAAGGCCATGTAAATGTAAATGTATTTCGATTTATATAGCGCACTAATCAACCAGGGATCTCAAGGCGCTTGCTTAGGGAATCCATCCTGGTATTCCCCTGTGAGATACCCCGGCAGGGTATTCACAAGGTGAAAGCCAGGCATCCCGCCGCGAGGGGCCGTAGTGGAGATTAAGCAAGCTATTGCCCAGAGTCGCAGAGTGTGACCCCGTGAGTCGAGTAGGCACCGGAGCGAGAATTGTCGAGTCCGTGCAATTTTTGAGCCCGAGACCCGCCGAGGCGGGGAATCGAACCCTGGTCCACGGCTGATCTCAGCTTTCGGGTCTGCCGCCTCTAACCACTGAGCCACGCTTCTCCACCACCATGAATCAGGAAATGTACAATAGTGTTCTAAAATTGTTCACAACATTACCTCTATATCGGAAAAAGCTTGCCCAAATAGCTTAATAGTCAGTAGAAACGCCCCTCCCGATATTCAGCGTTATAAGTCCTGTCAGTAATACCGCATCACCGTTATCTAGTGATGCACATAAACAAAGGCAATTCTCAGTGAGTTGTAACGCATAGTAAAAATAAACCAAGCAGAGAGAGCCCACACATGGAACATACCTGAAATAGGACACAGTTCCAAAAGCGGGGACGGGGGGTAGGGGATGTACATCGCCCTCAGTGTAACCCGACATTCACCCTGTCAATATTTCACCCGTAGTGCGGACGGAACCACGTCCCCGGCACCTGTTATTACATATAAGGCAGAGCATCTATAAGAATACCAGACAGGCGAGTTAAGTGAAACCCCATATGGTAGCCTGTAGTCCCACCATACCTGTAATTAGGCGCAGTCATTCCTTACGCCCGATATCCAGCAAAGACGAGACCCAGGGTTTTGCGCCTTTTATAAGCTACGATGTATCACATACGTAAACACGGCGTCAAACACGTCAAATGCAATTAGGGTAGGTCCACATATCTCTGGTGTGCATCAATTGGCCAATGCGGTGGCCATCTTAAAATAGAGCCTGCTGCACATAGTATACTCACTGGCAGGGGCTGCTGGGGTATAACCGAAGAATATAACAAGTAAATGCCCGTGAATGTGTACGAGGAAAGAAGGGGGGATATATACGACAATATTAACACCGCAATATTGTCACTTCATGTGACCATGGACCACCTCAACTGCCAGATCCAGATCAAGCGCAAGCACATCCACCTGGTATCCTCATGTGCATGCGCCCTGGCCCTTGGCCCTCCTTTGTCAAATACCATTGTTGACCTCATTGAACCCCAGGGTCTCCCATCCACCGACAACATCCTACTCGGTTATCTCAAGCTCCAACTGGACAACCCAAGTGAGCAGAACGCCACCGCCTTTTGGGGATAGTCCTCAATATCAGACGCAAGCTGCAACTCACCTCAACAGGCTACATAGCAAGACATACGGTCAAAAATGTTGCCTCCACCAGCGGGAGCTTCGACTTCAGCCACAAAACCGGACTCTCTTGGACCGGCCATCATTGGTAACATCACGTCTTCACCCTGCCTATCGGACACCACCGCCATCATCGAACACCCTCGCAGCTTGATCAGGGCCACAGCAGAACATCTTGTCAACTCCCTACCTCACCAACACTCCACCCATGCTTCAAAACGTTGACAACGCAGCACGCAACCACCATGGATGGATCTCCAACAGGCAGATAGGTCAGGATTCCTGACGCATCCATTCTGTCGCAAGAAGGGAGCAATGAGAAGTGTTGCAATGCTGTCTTGTCGCAGCGCAGCAACACTTGTCATGACTGTGGAACAGGAATGCGCACTATCTTAATGATTGTGCGCATTCCTGCACTGTAGTTTTGTCGCAAGTCAGCACTGCAACATTGCTTGCAGTACTGTCCAGCACCAAAAACATGCGTAGATGTGGGCCCAAGACTTATACCCATTTTTAAGACCAGCTATTTTCTTGTCTTAAGTTCCTGCAGCTAACGGGCCTTAGCGCAATTGTTTTTTATCGCTTTGCAGGTCTGGGCTATCCTTGTTAATAGGGCAAAGTGCGGTTAGCAGCGGTTTTTGTGATATTCAGAGAAGGAATGCCTACCCTGCATGTCATTAGCGATAAATATTGCTGGCATGCACTGTGATAGAAAAACCAGCTGCTTTCACGGGAAAGCTGTCGCTAACGCCTGTTAGAGACATCTTGCTAATAGGGGGATAGAATAATCGCCACTTTAGCGGCAAAAAAGTGCCACTAAAGCGGCGATAGGCCCTTGATAATATGCCCCATTATTTTTAAATAAAAACAAAGGTAAGAAATGAGGGAGAAACAAAGTAGTAGGTTAAGAGGTGAGCAGGTGGAGCAATGGAGGCAGGGAAGCAACAAAGAAGTTGGGTTGTGTCAATATTACTAGAAAAAGCAATTTCTGTGGATGGGCGAGGTATGCAATGGATGAGGTGGGATGGAGGTGACAACAGCCCAGAGAGTCAAGGTGTGGGGACTCAGGGGGGAGGTACACAAGATAGTTACAGCAAGAAAGCACGTGTATTCCAATGGAGTGCAGAAATCAGGAGAAAAAGTTGATCACTAAATGTAAGCAGCACAAGAATACTAGTCAATCAATGGTAAAAAATTAGCTGACCCAACACCTTGTCAGTGTACATAAGATGACTTCAACAACAGACTACTAAAAGTTCCTTTCTAGTTAGACATTTCCAAATTAAGCAGCTCTGCAGGCTCCAAATGCTATGGCAGACCCTCTTCTTTGAGAGTGAATTCAACAGAAGATGAATAGATCACAATCTGTTGCTGTATCCTTTAAATACCCTTTAACTTCCAAATCCTAAAACTCCCAGAATCTTCCCTTCTCGTTGTTCTGTTGGTTCTAGCACTGATGAGCACAACATCCCTACAAACTATGTTTGCCAGTTTTGCACCTGGACAGGAAATTATATTTCATTGGATGGCAGCAAGACCGGTGGTAGTGGGGTATGGCATAATTACCAAATCTGACAATGCCCTTGAAGCTAGGAAGTGGTGGCCATGGGGTAGTAGTGTTTCTTTTAAGTTTGTTTTCATGTAAGCGTATATTTGACTGAAAGAGATAAGATTCATATAAAAAGGATACATTCAGCCACTGCAACCAACTCTCTTTCAATGCCCTCACTAAATATGCTCTAAATATGAAAGCCCTGCTATAGCTACGCTAAACAACCAAAAGCTACTTCTTAACTTCCTTTACTTCCCTTTTAGTTCTCTTACTGCTCATGTATGTTGCCAAATTGAGTGTGACATTTCTGTACCATCCATAGACAGCTTGAAGGGCTAATATAAAATACAATTGAAGTTCTGTGTATTAGAATAAATATTGCGAGTGGCGGCGGGTTTCATCTACAGGGAGCGGGTCAGGCTTATGCAAATAATAATAAAAGACTTACCAAAATGCTCCAGTCTGGATCTCTTTTTTTATCTCAGGAACTAGAAATGGATGCTGCAACTTCCTTGACCAATCCCGGCGCTGCTCACAGCATGAGAGCAGCACCCTATTTGGAGGGAGTGGCCGGTGCCAGGGTTCCACAGCGCACTCGAGGCCTGCACTTATTCTAAACCCGCCTGTGTTAAGACAGCTGGGTTGAGAGATTTAAAGTGCGCATGTGTGGCTGGCTGTCTCAAGATGGCCTCCCAAAGGGACATGCGCACTTTAAACACCAAGAGCCCATCCTTCTCTCTGCTGCTGGTGACACTCAGCAGGCCCTGCCACCCCCCGTCCTGATGCTCTGTTTGGAATGGGTGGATGAAAAATAAAACGGTATTAAATTACTATTTTATTTTTCATCTCTGGGGTTTGGGGATGGGGCATTTAAGTGGGGTGTTGCTCCTCTGCTCCAACAGAGGAGCCACCCCTGAATATTGCTATCAAAAGGCTCAACAGACCTGCAAACCTGGAGTCCAAGGTTTTCACACATTTTTCACCAAAGTAGCATGCTTCATCATAGTGTCTACTCCTCACCTTGATATTTGGATGTTTAATAGATTGAGGCCATGCATATGTTTTTGGAGCTTTAATCTAACTTGTAAAATTTTTAGCATTGAGGTGTGACTCCAGACTTTTCTCTAACCAAAGCGCTAAAAGTTCCCTGGGGCAACCATGCCTTGAATTATTACATTTCTGCATACAAAACGGAGACGGATGGCGCAGCACACTGCCCTTTCAGGAATGTTGGGTGTCCTGAATTTATGATTCCTATAGCTACGATTGTAGATCACATCTTCCTCAAATTACTATTAGAAGAATACATCAAATAGGTTTGACCGACACCACAGGATTGGGGTAGGTCATATTTTTGGTTTAATATCAGGCCTATGGATGAACCACATTTGACAAGCAGCAATTTAGCTATGATTGATGGCTACATTGCCTATTACTGATGTTGAAGAATAATATTATTTGCTACTTCCCAGTGGTAGATTTGTTCTTGCCCTGATGAAGCTTTTTTAGGTGAAACTCGTTGGCTGCGCTCCTTTGAAAACTCACAATAAAGCAACAGAACTATTTCTACAATGAAGATCTACGAGTATTGATCTAATGTCATATATCAATTGTGGAATGTATTTTACGTGAAGTATCTGTGTTGCCTCTCAAATATCTTTTGTATGAGAAATGTCTAATGTATGGTCAAGTGGCAGCTGACCATTAAGGTGGGCAACATTTTCTCTTAAATCCATTGTGGTGACTATATCGGGCAGTGCAGCACTAAACTCCCTGGCTGCTCTCTGTTTTGTTCTAGCAACCTTACTTCACTGCTAAGAATCCCATAATGCACCTTATTCCCAAAATACAAAAAGAGGAAACCTTTCTCTCCTTGCGCATAGCCTGCCAAGGTAATGAACAGCCCCCTCCTTTGTAGTCACTCAAAATTAGTTCTGGAGCTAGCCTTCCTCCCACTGGCTTTGGTGCCACCCTGACAAAGGGGATGAAGGCTGCTTTCTCCAGATCTCCCTTAACATTTACTTGTGAAAAGGAAATCCTCTTTCGAGTTAATGAAGTTCCTGGGTCTTCCCTAAATGGTCTTCCTGCATGAGGAAGAAAAACACGTCCCACACTCAGGCCGTTGTGTCTGCTCAGGGTGCAGTTTTTACACATTTTTCTCTCCAAATTCAGGGCAAGTACAGACTGGGTAGATGCTGGAGAGCGAATGCAAATTAGCTTCCTGCAGCATCAGGGAGGGTAAAGGTAAGTATCTAACAGTTACATTTCCAATATATTTTTTCTGATTTCACCATTAGATTGAAGTTTTATTAAATATATAAATGAGTGTTTGCTGGAGGCTGTAGCTCGAATAAGTCAAACGTTATTGATTTAAGTGTATAATCTAATGATGACTTTCCTTGTGTGCCAGGTACAGCATGACAATGCAGTTGTGGGCATAGTCACTGGTGTACTATGCCATTTTTAATCTCATACATGTTTCACTCTCCTGTATTAGGCACCATACCTTGTTGGCAGCAGGTAGTGCTTAACAGTGAACTATTTAATATTTAAAGTGAGGTTTTCCTTCCTTTCAAAAGGGGGGAGGGGGTTCAGAGGTCTATGCGGCAGCATTCAGGTAGCTGCTGTCAAAAAAGTCTAACCTGACAGCAGCAGTGGGTGATATAATAGATGCTGCACTCCACGGGTGGCATTTAGTTTTTCATACCATGGGTGAAGTGTCCACACCATGTATAATTGCCTTCTGCGAGAGTTAAATAAACCAACCTGGGATTCGTACATTTTTACATGTGTTATCGGGAGAGCACACATGCTAGGTACTGGAAAGCAGTGTCTAAAAACCAGTAATATAAAATCAGCAAATGGGGATGACCATGTAAAAGAGGCATTTTCGCACACCCAGATTATTTGAGTATAGAATACCCAAATAGATTATCTGAGAGGGGTAGCATGTATAAGTAAAACTTGCTAAATGATTTATAAGGCACAATTTAAAAAAGTGGAGTGTTTCAGTTTTGTCCTGATTGAGCTTGGGTCCAGAGGTAGAGGTTAAAAGTTGTGTTTATCTAGAAGGTTTAGGATTGAGTGTTCTGGATTATTTATGAATATAAGAATACCGTAAATTTAGGGACATAGTATATGTTCTTGTGTTTGTATTTGGATGAGCTCAGTATTTTGATTTAGTCTGATTCTTGTCCATGGTGGTTTAAGAGCTATGTTGAACAGAAGGAGAGAAAGGGGACACCCTTGTCTAGTTCCTTTTTTTATTTTTTTATTTATATTTTATTTCCACAGTTCAGCTACAAGAAGCACAAGCAAAATCAAGCCATACAGCCATAATAAAAATTCAAACATAATAAAAATCCCCAAATATTATAAAAATATAAGAATAAGCAGAAAACATTGCATCATGCATTCATGTGCTCAGAGAATACCCCCCATGTGCAGCTAAAGTACAAATTTCAAAACTGTATTTAAGTTTGTATTACACTCCTGCACGTATGCATAAGTGGGGTGATCGCTATGATGACAAATGCTTCCGCTGCAGGGGAGATAATGCAGATAGCCTTCATATATTTTTTAGTTGTGTTAAATTGAATAACTTTTTGCAGGATATTGAAAGGTTTTTATCTAATGGTCTTGGGTCACCTTTTAATATTACACCAGCTTTAATGCTCTTAGGGATCGGGCATGTTGTTAACAAAGGGAGTTTTTTCTACAAACATCGCTATTTTCTATTTGTGGCAATGACTATGGCTCGACTATGTATAGCTTCTGACTGGCTTCGCCCTGACTCTCCATTGTTTGAATGTTGGCATGCCAAAATGTATAATTTAGCCAATTTAGAATTTAGTTTGTATTCTATAAAGGGCACAAGGAAACGAAAGTTAGGATGTCTAGTTCCTTTTGGGATGCAGAATCATTGTGATATAATTATTCTGACTAAAATTGAATCCAAGTTGTCAACTATAGTTCTATTGTAATTTATTAATTCTTCAGTATATGCTATTCTAAAGTTCCAAAAGAAAGGCTCATTCAACATGATGAAAGCATTTCTTAGCTCCTAATGCAGTAGCACTTCAAGTATTACGTACATCAATGTGTTGCGTTATGTAATGTGTATTTGTAAAGCTTACTATCACCTGCAAGGGTGTCCTGGCATTGAGCAGGTGTGTGTGCCAAGCCCTGCCTTTTGGTTGATTGGTTAATTAAAAAGCTAGGTCTTCAGCTGTTTATGGAATTCAAGAAGAGAGGGGAAGGCTCTAATGTGGAGTGGGAGTTTGTTGCATACTTTAGGAGCGATGGAATTGAATGTCTGTGCTCCTTATCACATTCTGTGTATCTGTGGGATGGTTTGTAATCTTTTATTGAGTTGCTCAGTAATCCTGGTGTAGAGGGTGGTCCATTAGTCCAACATGCAGGTCACCAGGGTGTTAGTGACTGTTAGAGCTGGCACCATTAGTGTGGGTTTCCCCTGTATTTTTGCATTTGTCTGCTGTTATTTTGCTGTGTGTTGGACTTAATTCTTGCTGATCTAGATGCTTTTGGTACTTTGCCACTGCTGTTCAGTGCCAAAGTGCAAGTGCTCCCTGTAAATTGTTGTTACGGGTTAGTGATTCCATGATTGGCATATTTGATTTACTAATCAGTCCCTAGTACAGTGCTCTGTGTGTGCGCACGGTCTGTAAATCAAATGCTGCTAATTGGCCTGCAGCATTGATTGTGCCACCCACATAAGCAGCCTATAAATGTAACGCAGACCTGCCACTACGGGGTCTGTATGCTGTTTGGTATTGCCATGTAGACCAGGCAAGTGCACCCACTTGCCGGCCCTAACCTTCCCTTTTCCTAAATGTGAGTCACCGCTAAGGTAGGTCCAATGTACCTCTGTGGGCAGGGCGCAGTGTATGTGAAAAGTATGGCATGCCCTGGTGTGTGTGGCATGTCATGATAGTGAGTTACCGCCAATTTCGTTTATCACTATTGCAAGGCTACCTGTTCCCATAGAACAGAAAGGGGGGTTTGTTTATATCATCTTATAAACATAACTGGCCCTGAGAACAAGTTAGGAAAATAAAGTTTAGTATGCCTGAATGTTAAGATGCATCTTTTAGTGAGGGTCATTTTTACATTCTGTGTTTGAAAATACCACTTTTAGAAAGTCGTTTTTTGTGCCTAACCATTCAGTGTGCATCTGCTAGATGTGTGTACTGACTGTCTGGCTTTGGATTGACAGGGGCTGGGAATATGCATTCTGTTCAGACAGCCACTTGGGGTTTGAGGTGTGTCCTGCCTTTCCAGGGTGAGTCAGGGCTGGGCTGAATATACCTGGGCTGCATTTGGAGTAGGGGGGTGGAGATTTCCTTAACATCTGAATGGGCCTGGTCTTCTGTAGACAATGCTGTCTCCACCTCCTGCCAGGAAGCTACACCAGAGAGGACAGCACTGGTTTTGGCTGGGCAAAGAGCTTTTCTGCCTCAAAGAACAAAGAGTTTTACTGTATACAAAGAGTGGCCCAGTCCCCAGACTTTTAGATCACTTTTAGGACTTCAAGAGGAACCTCTACCAAAGAGAAAAGCTGGAGAAACCGGAGGAGGAGTACTGCCTCTTTCTATGTGCTGTCTGGGATTGGCCTGTAGTGGCTGTTTCTGCCAAGTAGAGGAACTGTGTGTGAATTCTGCTTGAGAAAGCATTTCCATGGCTTGAAGTGGAGCTTGACCCTGTTCAAGAGGTCTCTGGAGCAGCAATGACCTCACCATCCTTCTGGGCAGAGTCTCTGGTTCCGCTGGTTCCAGTCACCACAGAATAAAAGAGCAGCCGACTCCGTCACCAAGTCCATCGCAGACTCTGTGTACTGAAGGCACTGCAGAGAACACCGCCTTGCTTCACAATGCAACCCTTGTCTCATTGACTTCGTCAAAGAACCACTGCTTGCATCGTGTCCCATGAGCACCGCACTCCGCATCGCTTCTCTACACGCTGCACAGACATCATGAATCCGTCGCTGCTCGATTTGAACATCGACCGGCTCTGTTGCCACACCGTGACCTGCCAGCACTGCATCAAGCACCGTGTCACCCTGCAACACAAGCCTTGGTCTCCATCACCGAGCCGCTGCCTGCACTGAGCCGTGAGGACACAGCACGCTGCAACACTTCCATCTCACATCGCAACTGCGACAGTTGCCCCGACCGACTCACATTGGCGTGTTGGCTACAACAAGCACTGTAAACTGGTGTGGTGTCCATTTGTAGTGTTTTCACTGCGTTACTGTATGGATGCACACATGCTTTACACACTGATTCTGAGATAAATCTGTCTGCTCATGCCAAGCTACCAAGGAGGTGAGCAGGAGTTATTTTAAAAGTGTATCCCCCTTACCCTGACTTGGAAGAAGGGTCCGTACTTGGACAAAGGTACCTACCTCTGCTATCTAGAGACCCCCATTTCTAACAGTGACAGTCTCTCTAGTGCTGTTTGGGAGGTGTTTAAAGATCTTTCTCAGCATCTTCTGGGCATTGAAGCAGGATGAAACAATGGCGTTGACTGGTGCAGCAGTTTGCTGTAGATGATTATACTGAGGTTCTTGGTGTGGGTCCGAGGTCAGCTGACCACCAGCTTGATTCCCATGGTGTGTTGCTCTTCCCAAAGATCACTGCTTCTCTCTTGTCAGTGTTGAGATTGAGACAGTTGGCTTGCATACAGTTAGCGATTTCAGTCATGCGGACAGTGAACTTGTTTCTTTGTGTTTGAGGTGTTTTCTGAGAGGAAGAGTATGAGTTGTGTGTTGGTACAGGAGAGGATATTGATTTTGTGTTCACATGTGACGTTGGCCAGAGAGATAATGCATGTGTTAAAAAGGGTGGAGTCGTGCAATGAAACTTGAAGCACCCGGCAGATGATCTTGCAGCTTTCGAGGAATAAAGAGCCAGGCTGATTACTTGTGTTTTAACCCTTAAGAAGGAGCAGTTCCAGCACAGCATGGTTACTTGGAAGCCAGTCATGTGCAGGCACGTGATGAGGATGAGGTATGAGACTGTGTCAATTGCTGAAGAAAGGTCCAGGAGAATGAGAGCCGCCATGTCTCCTTCGTCAAGGATCATGCCGATGTTGTCTGTGGCAGTGATGAGTGCTGTTTCTGTACTGTGGCTAGGCCTGAATCCGGAATACCTGGAAATGAGGAGATGGCGGTTACTCTGGTGGTCAGTGTGGCATTGGTTGATTAAATTCTCTAAGACCTTTGCCATGTAAGGTAGGTGGGTAATAGATCTGTAGTTGGAAATTGTGGCTGGGTCCGCAGATGGTTTCAGAAGCAGGGGCATGAGCAGCATATTTCTAGGTGTTCAGAAATGTGGCTGAGTTGATGAAGGCATTGAGGTTGAGTGCTAGTACTTTACAGGTGAAGGCATAGAAGGGGCAAGGGTCATATGGGGTCCCCGACGGGCTGGACTTCATGGGAACAGTGATTTTGATGGTGTTGACAGTGGGCAAGAGCTGCAGTTATGACGGCTTGCAGCTGTGGGTCAAAGTAACTGTTGACGGAGGTTATTTTTTTACTGAGGAATTCTGAGAGATTGTTCCAAAGGGCTTGTGAGGGGGTGATGTTACTGGAGACAGCGGGAGGCTTGGTAAAATCTTTGATGATGGTGAAGTTTTCCTTGCTGTTGTTAGTGGCAGCGTTTTGATGTGTTCTCCATTTGCGTTCCAGTTGCTTGAAGTGGTGTTTCGTGGTCAGGTTATTGCCTCTAGCTTGTGCTTGAGGGGAGCTAGGGTGTTGGTGCATTCAGTGAGCCAGCTGTTGAGACTCTTGATGGTGTTCATCAAGTTGCGGGTGTGCTTATACCGGTGTACGTAGAGGATGAAAGCCCACTCCTTTTCTTTGCTGCATTTCCAGCTGCAGTACGCAGGTTCGGTGGAGGTAGGTCTGTGATTGTGTGGGGTGGGTATGCTGAAAACTGACGAGGGAATGGTCTGTCCAGGTCATAGTTGCTGGCTTGCTGGTAATTGACGAGTAAATTTGATCCAATAGGTGTCCAGTGGTGTGGGTGGGTTCAGTAACATGCTGCTTGGGGCCTAGGCGGCCAAGGTTTTCTAGAAGGGCTTTATAGTTAGTAAAGGGTCAGTGCAGTCCTCTAGGTGAAACTTAAGGTCTTTGAGGAGAATGAAGGTGCTGGAGCAGATGATGAGAGGTGAGACGAAGTCCGTGATGTAGCTGGTGAAATTGATGTGGGGTTCTGGTGGTCAGTATACATGAGTTCCACATAGGGAGATGTTGGCTGTAATTTGTATCTTGAAAATTAGGTGTTCCATGTAGCTGGAGGAGGTGTCCTTGTAGGTGGTGCAGCTGATGGTATCTTTGAATATGATGGCATTACCACCAACAGGCTCATGCAAATGATCTTGCTTGGCGACAATGTAGCTGGAAGCGATGGCTGTAGTGATGTCAATCCAGAGGTTTGGTTTAGCCATGTTTCTGTAAGGAAGAGCAGGTACAGATTGTGGTAGTCCAATAGGTCCCATATCACTGTGGCGTGTTAGGTGAGTCAGGGCCTGTTGAAGAACATGCATGTGAGTGTGGCTTATTGTGTGGGTCGTGTTTTGTTAGTGTGAGCGTGAGTGAGTGGGGTGCTGGATGCTGTTGGTGTGGGAGGGATGGGTATGGGGTGTGGAAGGGTGCCTGATAATTTGCCGGTAGCACTTGTGAACGCTCCTTCTGTGTTGTGTGGAGGCTGGGGTTGAGAGTACAAAGGAGTGTGGCATGGAAACGTTGAGTAGGGGGAGCACCAGGGATCCTGCCTGTTAGAACTGGGGGTCTCTAGTTGGCAGAGGTAGGTACCACTGTCCAAACAGGGACCCTTGCTTCTAGTCAGGGCAAGGAGATAGCCCTCTGAGATAACCCCTGCTCACCCTCTAGGTAGCTTGGCACGAGCAGTCTAGGCTAATCAGAGGCAATGCGTAAAGTATTTGTACCAACACTCACAGTAACACAGTGAAAACACCACAAACTGACTCCACAACAGTTTAGAAAAATAAAGGTATTTTTAATCTAAACTACACAAGACCAAAACGACAAAAATCCAACATACACAGTTCAAGATAAGGGTTTCAAAAGAGTTCTTAAGGTTGCGTTAAAATTCTTTAGGTTGCGATAGAATTCTCTACGTTGCGATAGAATTCTCTACTGATGCGTGAAAAGTTCACAGTTGCGTCACGTTTACTCACAGTACCTTTTAGTTGCAACAAAGTTCCAAAAGCAGAAGCTGGTGCAGTGGAAAACAAGCGATGCGTTGCTCCTGAGACCCTGGGGAGGCGAGGCGACAATCCCCCTGCAGCAGCGGGCGTGATGCGACGAATCCGGTCTGTATGGGGAGGAAGGCCACTTGTATGGATTCCGGTGCGTAGGTTCCGTAGGAAGTTTGTTCTCGCAAAGGCACGATGCAACGATCTCGTAGGGGCTGCGACGATCTCCGGGGCGACGATGCACGGTCCAGCGGTGATCCTCTCTCTCGCAGCTCCTCGATGCGATGGTTCTGCGACGATGCTCGCAGCGACGTGATGTGGTCCGCAAGCAAGCGGTGCGGCGATCTCACCCAGCGACGACAGGCTCTGCGATGATACTCGCAGCGATGTTCGATTCTCCCGCACCGGTCTGGTGCGTCCCGCAAACGAAGGATGCGATGTCTCTGGCAGCGGCGTCAGGCACTGCGACGATCTCGACCTCCGTAGTGGCGGGAAACTTCTTGCACTGTCGGGGATGCGCTTCGCAAGCGAGCGATGCAACACTTTTCAGTTTCAAAAGTCACTCAAGCTTAGTTTCAAGCTTCCCAGCACAGGTAAAACTTCCAGAGGCCCCACAACTGGATCAAGCACTCTAGGAAGGGCAGAACTCTCTCAGCAGAGTTCAGGGAAGCTGGGGGTGAAGTCCTTTTGTTCCTGGGACTTCAAAACAGGGAGCCAGCTCTTCTCAGGCCCTTGGAGATTCCTTCAAGACAGGGGACACAGCACAAAAGCAAAGTCCTTCCCCTCTCCTTGGCAGCAAAGCAACAGGTCAGTCCTGCAGAGCAACAGCAGGACAGTCTTCCTTCTTCAGTTTCAACTTTCTCCTTGGCAGAGGTTCCTTCTTGATTCCAGGATGATCTAATTTTCTGTTGTCAGGGGTCCTGTACTTATACCCCTAAAGTCTTTGTTCTCTTGGTGCATGTGGGCCCTGAGCCCGGTCTGAACCAGTTCTGGGTGGTTCCTGAGTACTTTGTTTTGCTGGCTGCATCTTTCCTTTCAGAGTGAGGGGCAGGGTCCTCAGCCGCCCAGCAGGAGGTGGAGCCAGCATTGTGGAAGGCAGGCACAGCCCTATTCAGGCCCAGGTGCTAACTCCTCCCACCACTCCAGTTGCAATTGCAGTCATTCAGCCTAGTGCTGACTCATCCAGCCTCCTGGGGAATCCCCCAGCCACTGTCACTCTCAAACCAGACAGTCAATACACAAACAGGCCCAGGCACACAGAAGGGTCAGACAAGAGAACAGCAACTTTCTAAAAGTGCTGTTCTCAAACACAGGATTTAAAAACAACCTTTCCTAAAAGATGTGTTATTAAATTCTGAATTCAGGGATACTAGATACTTATGTCCTATATTGTTCCTATGGGAAGAAATGCTGTAAACCACTGTAGCCAGCATCCCCCATGTTAACCTATGGAGCAAGATAGCCTTACAGTAGTGAAAAACGAAAATGGCTGCCATTCACTACCAGAGCATGTCACCTGCACTAGTACATGCTCTACCTTTTACATACACTGCACCCTGCCCAGGGGGGTACCTTGGGCCTTCCATAGGGGTGACCTATGTGCACAAAAAGGGAAGGGTTAGGCCTGGTCAGTGGGGACACTGACCAGGAGGACATGGCAGTTCTAAACTGCACACAGGCACTGCTGTGTCAGGCCTGAGACATCATTTTAGGGCTACTCCTGTGGGTGGCACAATCAGTGCTGCAGGCCCACTAGTAGCACTTGTCATCACCAGCCCTGGCACACCCAGTGCACTTTACTAGGGACTTCATGGTGATACAAATATGCTAAACATGTATATTCAATCAGAATAACAATTTACACAGGGAGCACTTAAACTCTGGCACTGATCAGCAGTGGCAGAGTGTACAAAGCATCTAAACCAGCAAAAACGAAATCCAGCACAGCATCAAAAATACAGGAGGTAGAGGCAAAAAGATAGGGGAAACCACGCCAAAGATGCCAGGTCTAACACTGCCGCTCTGTGCAATCCAGGCAGAGACAGGTGCAGATGGGTTTGCCTTTGGTGTGGTAGTGGCGTGTCAGCTGCATGCCTCCTCTGTATGGCTGTGCTGCAGCTGGCATTAAGTAGGTCCAGGGAGGAGTGAAGGGTGCCTTGGGCAGGAAGTCAGTGATATCACTTCCTGTGCAGATGTATGATGGGAAATACAGTGATGTCCCTTCCTGTGTAGCTCAATTAAGGCGGATTAGGTCCCTTTTATTGGCTTCTTTTAAAGATGGTTTAGGTGGGAAACAAGAGATGTCCCTTTTTGTGCAGACAGAAGATGGATGGGAAATCCAGTGAAAATATGTCCTCTTACTTGGCTTTTTCTTTTAAAAACAGTTTGACCGGAAACCAGGAATGTCACTTCCTGTGCAGCTGGATGATGGGAAATCCAGTCATTTCACTTCATGTACAGATGGGTGATGGGGACTTTCAATTTCAGCCTGTGATAGGATTTTTGCTAGTAATCTGGCCTGATATATGAATTGATGTAATTGTTGCGTCGGCAAATGTACCAGAGTGCAGAGGTGTGTTATTATAGTGTTCAAAGAGTAATTCAAGTTTTGCAGTAGTTTTTTCATGAGCACTTTGTAAAATTCAGATGGGAAGCCATGTGAGCCCTGGAATTCAAATTTGCTTATTCTTACTCTTTCTTAAGACAACAACTACTTTCCTTCAGTTGAGATTTTTCTTTTAGAGGTAAAACGTCTGGAGGTTTCCTGTGTGTATGTGAATGCTTTGGTATTACTAAACAGAATTGATTCAAATATTCTGTGATAGAAATATTTTCACTAGTACAAAGGGTTTGATAAAATTCTTTAAAGATTTTTACTTTCTCAATGTGTTCGGTTTTTGGAAGACTTTATTTTTCATGGTCATTTTTTTTGATTTTGCTTTTGTGGCTTTAATTAAGCTAGCAAGGGGTTTCCCTCCTCATCATCATCTATGTGATATTTCGATTTCGTAGCAAGTATGATGTGGTTATCCTCATAAATGCATATTGTTGATTTAAACATTTAACACTAGTGGCTCTGTATATGTGGCATTTATGTTGCTTTTCATTTTTCAATTTTTTGCTGCCTTCTATTTTTAATGGCAACTAGGGCGATAACCTGTAGCTTCATGTGCATCCCTGATTATTTCTGTAGATATTAGCGCTGAGGTGTTACTGCTGAAAAATGTGTCTGTAAAAGTTTTGAGATCACTTGTTTAGAAGTTTGGTGCTGAGCTATCATTTTGAAGTAGTGATATTGATAATCTTTTTCTTGAATGTAATTTAAATAGTGGCATGATCTGTTGAGGGATTGCCCAATGGCTGTTTCTGTGATGATATTAGAAGAAGTTATAATAGTCAATTCTCATTCTGGATAACAAAAAAGTAAATTTCTGTCTAGCAGGATTATCAAGGCTCCTGATGTGTGCATGATTCTTGTTTATTTTGAACTTTTGGAAAGCCTTTTTAGAACCACTATGAAAGTAGTAAGCAATTGTTGAACCTGGCCTTCTCTGCAGGGTCACCCACAAATGTTTTTCCTTCACCTTTTCTGTTTACTGAACCTGTTTTTGTGGACTTTATGACTCTGCACACTTCGCTTGTGCTCTATCCTTCAAATTCCTCACAATTGGCTTACATCCAATTGGCCTATCTAATGTATGCAATGGTGGGTGGCAATTTTTTTATGCAGCACTTCATTCAGCCCCTTTCCATGTCCCACTCAGCTTTCTTTTATCTTACTGTTAATTGGGCATACAACGGACTTGTCGGGAGTCATAGAAAGCCACAGTGAGCCACAGTTAGTCACTCTAGTGAAGTGGTACTACAGATACCCAGGGGCTGTACATCAAAAGCTACTAGTGAGCATTCAGCTTTTATTGTCCTACCCACTTAAATAGCACTTTAAAAAATATATCCAACCTGTCTTTGCTGCCTGGGTGTGCAGTTTTAAACTGTCATTTCGAAATGGCAAAATAAACCTTTTACCAGGCCTACATCATCCTTTTTAATACCTACAAGTCACCCCTAGGGTAGGCCCTAAACAGCCCATAGGGCAGGGTGCATTGCATTTAAAACGTTGGACATGCACTTTTAAGTTTTACATATCCTGGTAGCGGAAAACTCTCAAATTAATTTTTCATCATTGCAAAGCCTACCTCTCCCATCGGATAACTTCGGGTTACCTTATTACATTTACTAAGTGATAAATTTTGATTGGGAGAAAGTAGGGAAGTCATGTTTGGTGTCTCCAGAATTGTAATTGAAAATCCTCTTTAAAGGCAAATTCTGAATTTAAATCACAATTCTGAAAATGCCACTTTTAGAAAGATGACATTTTCTTGTCCTAAACAAAATACTCCTGTGGACAGTTTTTCCTGGCAGAGTCTTGCCTCCTGAGGAAACTGCGCTTTTTGGTCTGGGAATCATGGCTCTTAGGAGGGTTCGGAGTTCCCCGCACCACCTGAGCTCTACCTGAGGCAATGCTTCTGCACTAGTCCTGCAACTGCTGTCCATTTATGCAGGAGGAGCTTTGCACTGGACATCATCCTGGGGGCTCCTCTGCACCATTCCCCATTGCAGCAGCAACCATCAAGATCAAGGCCAAACCAGGAGCCACCATGTCCTGCACAGTCTACATCACCTTGGGTGATAATAAGGATTAGCCTAGAGCCCAGTGAACACAAACACGCAGTGCTCGTGTGACAGGACTTCCAGCAGACATCTTAGCAGGAAGCTCTCATATGTATTTTCTACACAATAAATTGACTTTTTATGTTGCCTTATTTTTCACTTTAATAACTCTGGCAGCCAATAAAAACTTCCCAAGAAATGGTTAGAAAATACAGTAGTACAGTGACAACCAATCACAGTCCGTGACACTGTATGCAATCATGTTTCTATAGGCCTAAACACTCTTTTTTCCCTCAACTCAGCCACCTCTTGAGTCTAACTTTATTCGAACATCCTTATCCAATCATGAATCTGGACTTCCTCTTTGTAGTTGCGGTGGCCCTCGATTTCCAGCGTAATTTTCGCCAGCACCTCAGGATTTTCTTCCACTGTCGAGCAGCAAAACCTCAGCAATCCACAACAAAGACTGACATTCCCAACATAGTTCCCCTCTGGATGCGACCTGTGTCCCATTGGCTTCCTCCAAGGATCTCTGGTGCAGTGGTGAAGTGGCCATCATGAATGAGGTTGGCTGTCCCTCGTTGCACCTACATTTCTTGATTTTCCAGATGAGTCTGTGCATATGCCTTTGCTATTCTAAAACCTTTACCTTGTATCCGCCTTTATCATACATGCCTATAGAATGAATGTCTTTGTAAAGGCATGCGTGGTAAAGGCATTTTCGTAGTAAAGGCGTGCATGCCAAAAACATGCTTGGTAAAGGCTTAAGCGTGGTAATGGCTTCTATATAACGGTCAAACGTGGTAATGATTGCGTTGTAATGGCTGTCCCCCCTCTATTAATTTGGATTGTTTGTCTTAGACCATGTCTCCGATTAGCAGTAGTTGCTGCAATGATTGTAAATTGTAGTAACCGAGCTATTGATTGTGTCTATACTTGCTTACTTGATTGTGCCCTTACTTGCTGTGGTGACAATGGTTTAGATCATAGGGAACTATTGATATTGTCCATTCTTGCATAATGTGCCCTATGTGGTGTTTTAAATGGAGCCTTAAGCGCAATCTTTAGTGTGGTATTTAATGTGATCATTAATGCAATCGTAATATGGTTTTCAATGCAGTTTTTCATGTATCCTTTTATCCGCCCTCAATTGTATTCAATGAAGTCTTACGGTTTTTAATGCTGTACAGTACATAATACAGCATGTCTTGATGCAGCATATCTTCAGTGCAGCAATCTTTAATGGAGCCTTGCATGCAGTCTAACGTTCCTCCTTTATTAGCCTTGAGTTTCGACTTCATTGAGCTTAAATGCGTGGTTAAATTCTTGTTATTGCAGGTTTAGTAATCATGGACGCTCACCGTGGGAGGCACCGTTGGGTGCAATGGTGGCTGGCAAGGTGTTCTGCTGCACGTTATTCAGCCCCTTTCCATGTCCCATTCAGCTTTCCTTTATCTAACTGTTAATAGGACATACAGAGGACTTGAGGGAGCCATGGAAATCCACAGTGAGTCTCTGTTAGTTGCAAAGTTTGGAGTAGAGCTGGCGAAGGCGCTGGCTCTAGCTCCCACCGGTTGGTGATCCCGCAGTAACTCCCTTATTGGATGTTTCTTTGTTTGTCTCCTTTGTTGTTTACGATGCTCAGCAGCGGAAGATGTCTTTCTTTGGAATAAGTTTGGCCACACAGTTGAACTTTTCATAAGAATGCTGCAGCACGGCAGCGCAGTAATGGCAAGTACGACATAGAAGAAGGCCCTTACTATCAAAGATTAGCAATTATGTAGCCTACTCTCGCACCTTCCCTGCAACAGTTAGTAATCAATGCCAACCGGCACCAGCACCATTGACTATCATTTGCACTTTGTGCTTCTTGGCGCTACTCCTACTTAAAATGTAAACAATCCATATCTCCGATTTGCCTTATTGAATTTTTCTCATTTTGGTGTCATTTTGTATATTATATCTTGAAGCTATTGCGGAAAGTGTCCCCTTTTATTCCACAGGAGCTACGAAAAACTGTGGTGGTTGCCTTGGTCCTATCCGGATTAGATTACTGCAATGCTCTTTTCGTGGGTAGTAATAAGGCACAAAAGACCAAACTGCAGTCCAATCAAAACACAGCCGGAAGAATACTTCTAAATATTCCAAAAGGTCACCCCTCTTCTGCGGCTATCAGATCATTACATTGGCTTCCCATACAGCAACGTGTGGAATTTAAGGTCCTATGCCTTGTACATAGGACGTTATATGGTGAAGGGGAGACGGATCTGCGAAGAATCTTTCAGTGGTATACTCCCACTAGAAGTCTTAGGTCGGCAAATTCTGGCCTCATTTGCACTACTAAAGTTCACGGAGCTAGATGGTGGATAGGGGGAGGGCAGGGGGTCGAGTTTGCCATTGTGTCAGCCAGGTTGTGGAACCAACTACCCATGATACTTAGACTTCAACCAAGCTTGACAGTTTTTAGGAAGCAAATAAAAACATGGGTATTTCCAGCTTCCTAATTGTGTAGCTTTAACACTCTTGATCTCTTCTCTCACTTTAGCGCCAAGACGCCTCGGCATTCGAGCGCTGTATAAACTTAAATCCTATCCTATCCTATCCTATTATGTTTTACTCTATTTTTCCTAGTCAGTTTGGGATTTTTTAATATGTTGCATTTCGACTTCATTACTGTTTTGCTACTACATAAATACTTCACAAACCTTCCTGAATTACTTCACAACCCTTCCTAACTTAAGCCTGTCTGATCTGTACCATGGCTACCAGGGGTTGAGCTCAAGTTGATTTAGTTTCTTTGGGAGTTCCTACTGACAAGCGTTGCGATTATTCCCTGAGGTAGGTAGTCCTCCTGTCTAAATAATAATAACATGTATTTCAGTGCTCCACCCTTAAAATACCAAGTATGATGCTTTGTGGCCTACAAGGCCTATATAGGGGTGACTTCATAATATTTGCTAGGGAGGTCTTTATCTGTTGCAAAGGGCTATTTTGACAGGTCCTGCTGCATTTTTGTACACTGCAGAAGTCTGACTACATAGGTTAGGCCTGTACCCATGTTTAAACTGTCACTGTAGTGGATGACAGATGAGGTGCTGCGGTCCACAAGGTGTATTTAACTTCCTGACTCTGGATGCACTTTCTACACAGTATTCTAGGGACTTAGAGGCAAGTTAATAATCTCAATTAGGAATACGCAAATTTAACCATGTTTAAAGGGGGACCACAGGTGTTTTACTCCTGATTAGCAGGGGTAACGTAAACAGATTTCTAAAACCAGCAAAGCAACTGGGGCACAAAAACCCAGAGGTACATCATGTAAAAGATGGTAATTTCCTACACGCTGTATGGATTTCAAATCATCAGGTCTATCATACCATGTGTAGATGCCATGAATGAGAGGCTGTGTGATTGTACTATCTCTCACTCCTCCTTTGTTTGTAAGAATGCCAACAAACAGCCAGAAGCTTTAGCCAGTTTTATACTTGAATACATATGTCCACATTTATTGCACACAGTTAGGAGCAGTTGGAGCACAACATATTCATGGTTACTGTTGCAATCCGATTCTGTACAGCACCATATTATTGTTTGTAAATACAAATGCAGATTTGTCCTAGCTTTGCTGAGAGTGAGATCAATTTCATTTTGTCATTACGTTCTAGGAAATGGTCACCGAAGCTTCATTTTACATGTTTAATGCCACAAAAAGAAGATTTTTTTTCAGGAATGTAAAGATATTATTACCAGCTGATTGGAAAACAGAGAACTACCAGAAACCGAAATATGAGACATATGACAAGGTGAGAGTTAAAATTAAAACAGAACTTGCATACAGCATTACCTGTCATCTTCAGATAAAAATGAAAGGTGTGATAACTAGACAATTTTTTGACAATAGTCATACTTCGAAAGTATGTGGTTCCTTCTAACAAATAGGTTGCTGGAGCCCCCTTTGCACATATGGCGCGCGGCCCCGGTCTGCACCATAGAACACCTTTAACTGGGTGTGTCGGGCTCACACTTGGGCAGCGCACCCTATTTAAACACATGCACTGTTCCCAGTGCAGGTACAAACAAATCCAACCAGCACTGGGAGCAGCCCGTTAGTGAAGAGTGGACCAGCGATTTGAAGTTACAAATTTCCCTTTCCTACAGGCAGTGAAGCCTTCTTCCCCTCGAAGAAGAAACTATAGTAAGGTTGGAGACCTGGACAATAAAAACAGAATATGTAGTGTGGAATTAACGACTCCAAAATCAGTTAACAATTTGTTGCAAAAATCTTTTAGAATCATTTTAATGTAAATCAGATTATAAGGGCTTTATTTCAGAATGAGTAGTAGCATGCAGAGAGATACTTTCTTTGCTTAATCAGTCCACAAAATAAGCATGTTGCCATAACTTTCTAGAATCTTTCATCCTGTATTCCTTCCTTATCCTATTAAGTCCAACGAACGGATTCACACGTCCAACGAACGGATTCACACGTCAACGGCTCGAATTAACAATTTATTTCCTCATACTAATCCACCACTAATCCATTTTTTGTTCCAGAGTAGTGTGCTAATCCCGAAAAAGTGCTACAACGCCTCATCAGGGGTAGTAAGCACTATGTAAATGCAATTACATTTACAATTACAATAAATATCTAGTTTGCTCTGACCACTCTTCATTTTTAGGAAAATAAATTATAAGAATAAAAATCCAGTTACACTTTTTTGTTTAAATTGAAGCTTTAATGATGCCCCTTGCCCTTTCTTTTATTTTACAACAAAAACGAAACATGAGACATCCCGGTATTCCTGGGAAGCTGGGCATTATAAACAATGTTGAAAACAATGGCTCATTTGTAATCACTTAGTAATAACTAATAGATTTTTAGGGGAGCACAATTCAACTGTATAACTGTAATAAGGTATTACATCTCAGCAGCTTTGTTGTTTTCTAAGTAATAGGTGAATGCAGACCTCATAACTCGACTCTAATCATAAAATTAGAAACATGTTTTTATACAGGCGTGTAAGGCTCCATGCATTTTATTATTATTATTAATATTATTACCATTATCTCTTTATTTTATTTTCATTTTTTAATAGTCAGTTATAAATGAGACATTTTAGCATCACAAATTAATATGTCAAATATTTCCACATAGATAACTAAAATATAGATTTCAGAAACGTTTCATTGCCTAGGACAAAGGGGACGCATCAAAAATAAATAAAATCAGGTGGCAACCTGCAAATAATAAATTGCATTTTTCCCATCCTTCTAGGCCAATCAACCCTCTGTTACAAACCAGAATCTAACCAATCCGTACCCCCTCTATGCCTTGTAAGCCATTTACTCATTGGTGCCCAGATCTTTCACCCTTTCTTTACACTACAGCCACCTTTACAATTATACAAGGTTCGTTCAAGATTATAAATAGCAAAAAAGCATCCTTTTTGTGTCGGTGGGGATCCACCTGTAGATCTTGCGGAGCATGCGGAGGGTGTTGAAACAGGAGGATGAGATGGTGTTGACTTGCTTGGTCATGGATAGTGTTGAGTCGAGGTTGAACACCAGGTTCCGTGCATGGTCGGTGGGTGTCAGTGCTGCCCCCAGGGCGGTCGGCCACCAGGAGTCGTCCCAGGCTGAGGGGGTGGAACCGAGGATGAGGAGTTCAGCTTCAGACGGCTGTTCTTCATCCATTCGGCAACGGCTTTCATTCCTTCCTGGAGGTTGGTGTTGGCGGTGAGTGGGTCCTTGGTGAGGGAGATGATCAGCTGTGTGTCGTCAGCGTAGGAGATAATGTTGAGGTTGTGTAGTTTAGTGATGTGGGCGAGCGGGGCCATGTAGATGTTGAACAATGTCGGGCTGAGGGATGATCCTTGGGGGACGCCGCAGATGATCTTGGAGGCTTCGGATCGGAAAGGGGGAGGCCGATGCAATGGGTTCTGCCAGAGAGGAAGGAGGTGGTCCTGTCCAGTGCTTTGTCTCGGATTCCTGCATTGTGGAGGCGTGTGCGTAGGGTGCTGTGGCAGACCGTGTCGAAGGTGGCTGATAGGTTCAGGAGGATGAGGGCCGCGGTCTCGCCTTTGTCCTGCAGGGCCCTGATGTCATCGGTGGAGGGGATGAGGGCCGTTTCGGTGCTGAAGTTGCTGCAGAACCCGGACTGGGACTGGTCCATGATGTAGTTCCTTTCGAGGTAGCCGGTCAGCTGTTTGTTGTCAGTTTTCTCGATGACCTTAACCGGGAAAGGGAGCAGGGAGATGGGCCGGAAGTTTTTGAGGTCATTCGGGTCTGCCTTGGGTTTCTTGAGCAAGGCGTTGATCTCGGCGTGCTTCCAGCTCTCCGGGAAGGTTGCAGTCTCGAAGGAGATGTTGATGGCCTTGCGGAGCTGGGGTGCGATGGCGGCACTGGCCTTGTTGTAGATGAGGTGTGGGCACGGGTCTGAAAGGGAGCCGGAGTGGATGGTGTACATAATTTTGATGGTGTCGTCGTAGTTGATATTAGTCCAGGTGAGCAGGGGGTCGCTGTGGGTGGTGGCCGTGGAGTCTGAGGTGGCGTTGGCTGTCATGGTGGTCTGGTAGTTGAAGCTGTCATGGATGTCTGCGATCTTGCAATGGAAGAAGGAGCAAGGGAGTTGCACAGGTCTTGCAATGGTGGGATGTCGTTGGTGTTGGAGCTGGGGTTGGAGAGTTCCTTCACGATGTTGAAAAGCTCTTTGCTGTTGTGTGCATTGTTGTCAAGGCGGTCCTTGAAGAAAGACTTTTTGGCAGATCCGATGAGGTGATGGTGTTGGCGCATGGCGTTCTTGTGGGCTGCGCGGTTCTCCGGTGTCTGTTCGTGGCGCCATTTCTTCTCCAATTCTTCACCAATGGTTTCCTACTTTTATATTTTGATCTAGGATCCCAGCACACATCAAGATTAATGTTCAGATCCCCACAGATAACTTATGGTCTGGCCAGTTTGCCAGCTCAACTTCCAGATCATTCAACATTTTTGGTTCATCCTGATTCGACCCATGGATAGTACAGAATGTCAGTGCCATCGGTAATAACACAATCACCCATCTGCCCCATTTATCCTCCTTTACCCAAATGACAAGCCCCACACCATTTTTCACATGAATAGCAACCCCTCTTATATTAGAAGTTTGGGTAGAGCATGCAGCCAGAGTGTAGCCACTAATCATCAAGATTTCCTTTTTCCCCAGGGGACATGTGTTTCCTGATGACAAATTATGTCAGACCCTTGCATTTTCAGAACCGCAGCAACCCTGGCTTGTTTACTCCTGTCAATTAGACCCCCCCAGAGTGATAGTACATACATTCACCTTACCCATTCCCAAAGCAGAGGTTTTCCCGCCAGATTCTCTCAGGACCATTTTCCATCTGTGCCTTTCCCTTTACCATGCTACCCCTTTCCTCAAATTTCCCCTTCCTCTCTCCGTACACACTAATTATGTGATGCTCCTCCTTCTTCCACAATATTTCTTTTTTTTCCATGTTCGCCCCTGCCTCCCTGGACCCCCCTCAACGCTACCCCACCCGACCTCCTCCCCCACCCCTCCCACTTGCTGAGGAATAAGGATATAGGGGCCTCAGTGATGAGAAACCGGCAACCCCCAGTCCTCTGGGACCCGCCTCCCCCTTAAAAGGGCAGAAAAAAAGGGGGGGAAGCTGCTTAGCTTCTGAAATAGACATCAGCTAATCAGATCATATGCAAAACCAAGATTATATTTGCATATCTCCCTTTATCGATTGCAAAAATTCCTTTGCTTGTACTTCGGAAGTAAAAAACTGTGCCTGGCCCCTACAAATAACTCTTAGTTTGGCTGGATTGAGACAAAAACCCTTCACTCACTTTGCCTGAAGCAATGGGATCAGTTGCAGCAGCTGCCATCTTTTATCTACTGTCGCATGACAGAAGTTGAGCCTTACAAAAAATGTGCATCCCTTTCCTGCCATTTTCCGGTCTGGTCTAGCCAAATCATATACTGCTTCCCGGGCCAAAAAGTTACACAAACAGACCAGAATAGCTCTGGGTTTGGTTGTGGATTGTCCTTCTCGTTTATGTTGATTGAAGGGGAATCGATGGGCCCTCTGCATCTCCACTTTCCAGTCCTACTCCGTGAGTTTGAGGGAATGCCTCTGTAAAAAGTTCTAACATGAAGTTCCGGATACAAGTTCCCTCCATGCCCTCTGGAACACCCAGAACCCGAAAATTGATCCTTCTAGCATGATTTTTCAGGTCAGTTAATTTCCAGATTGTGTCTTCCTTTTGTGCTTTTAGGGAATCAGTGAGGGTTCTCTGTATAGCAAGCTCATCCTTAATTGTTGAGATCCTGGCTTCTGCCTCCCCAATCCTTACTGCGAACTCTGAACAGGACTTCACAACTCTACGTATAGAATTTTGTAGTTTACAACATGTGCCTTGGGTCCTCAGCTCTCTGTCTGAGTCTCCTCCCTGTGGGCCATGGTGCTCTGATAAATAATTGAGAGCAAGACTTCTGTGTTTTCGATATAGCCCACCCCCCCCATTAGCCGCCTCACTACTGTCCAGATTGGGGGAGAAATAATAGTCTTATTCCAATGACCTGGCCGGGTCTTTAGACTTTTTTGCAGAGATCTTCCTGTGCCCTCTATGTTTATGAAACGTTGATAGAGCGCATGCACAATTACCACCTGTGTCCCCCTCTACCAATTGCAGGCTGTTTGCGTCACTCTCATTAGCATGGCTCAACTCTTCTTCTGCCCAACCTGGCTCTCATCCCAAAAGGAGTTAGAGGGATCTGACATTGAATAAAACTTGCCTCCAGAGTCCCCCTCCTATATAGGTCCTGAATTGTCCTGGCCTCCTTCTTGCTCCCCTCAACTGGGGATTCAAAATTCCTGTTTTATCTTTCCCCCTGGATCTTCCTCCATGGTTTCTGTCAATTGCCCCCTTTTCTACCCAGACATTTCGGAGGTTTCCAGCCTCCTTAGGATTGTTCTGATAATTTTGTTAGTTACTGGTGTTGCACCCCCTCCACCATGTGGCCCCACAGCCATGTCCAAGTTTTCTCCAGACTCTATGGTCTCTATGATCTCCCTACAATCATCCCCTGCCGCCCCGCTTCCAGCACTCACCTCATTACCATTAAGGAAAGAAGTTGAAGAGATAACCTAGGTGAGTGCTTCCTGGGGTAACAAAGGGTCCCCCATCACAGAGGCCTTGACTGTAGTACCACCATCGGAAGCCATCTCTGTAGCCGGTTTAGATCTCACTGCCTGTGCCTTGAAGAGCGCGGGCGCCATTTGCCTACCACAAGCGGGGGCTCCTCCTTTCCTTATCTGCTCGCTTGAGTCTGGAGACACACCACCAGCTGCGCTCTGTACTCCAGTATCCCCTCCAATCCCATCGCCAGTTGCCTTTGCGGGATTTGCTGAATTCGCGGGATGCGCTGCCATGGGCGGCCTGCAGCTCTTTACGCCACTCGATGTTGCCTTCGGAGGAATCGGGCATGCTGCAGAAGCTGCCACGTCCGAAGGAAGAAGGGACCATCGTGGTGCAGTCTTGAGGTTGCAGTTAGGTCACAACACCACAACCAAAGCCGCCAAATCATGCCCAGTAAAAGTCGGGTATCATAAAGTCCAGGTAGGGGTGCATAGGTGTGGACGTGGGGGACGGGCAGACCGGAATAACAGGCGGGGAGGCCGGATATAGTGTGCTACGATCAGTGGTTTTTATTGAATGTCCAGACAAAGTTTATTCGGAAGGAGGGTTGGTGGATGGGATCCGGCTGGATGTGTAGAGCGGGTTTGCTGGGCTGACGAGCTGGCTCGGTGGGGTCGTGTTGGATGAGGTCTTCTTCTCCTGGGCTGGTTTCGTCTTCTCCGGCGTAGGGTACTGGGACTCCCCGGAGGCATGTAAAAGGAGAGAAGAGTATAGGGCTTTAGTCCGGGCAAAAGGACTTCAGAGCACTTCCACCTGGACGGAAAAGGCAAGCAAGAGAGGGAAGGGAAAGAGGGGTGGCGTGTGCTGCGGACGGTGCTCGGGTCTCTTTACAGTGCAATTGAAAGGGTCAATATACAGTGCTTTCGTGCTTGTGCAGTTTTACCTACAATATTCACAACTACTTACAATAGGGGGGGAGGGGACACTGAGAAAGGATGGAGTGTACTCACGTGCCCCGCCGCAACTCTCCTGCGAGTTGCGGCCGCTCTCCAGCCACCTCCTGAGGACGCCACCAGTCTTCAGTCCAGACGCCCTCCTCCTCGTCCTCACTTCGGTTCTTCTGCTCTACTCCGCTCGCTGTCGGTGGTTCTTCGCTTCCCGCTGCCTCCTGCCACGAGTCCGCTGCTTGGGACCCCTCTCCTTCTCTCCCGACGGCTTTTCTGCGTTCCGGGCAGCTGTCCGGGCCACTACTCCGGGGTCATCTAAGGGTGTCCCACTTCCGGGGTCGCGGGAGATCGCTTCCGGTCCTCCGGGCTCTGGTGTTGGTGCCGGTTCCTGCAGGGGAAGAAAGAGAGGAGGTGTCCTGAATGAAAGGGATGTTACATGACCGGGCGCGGGGGACAGGGCCCCCGCGCTCGGACGTCGCCGCGGGAGGTAAAGGCCGCTCCATCATCACATCCCCTTTCCCTAGCAGTCTTTCTTGTAGGGTTTGTGGGAGGTGGATAACGGGAGAGATAATCTGCGTTGCCCTGTTGCAGCCCCTTCCTGTGCAATGTTTTGAACCGAAACGGCTGTAGGGAGAGAAACCACCGGAGTACTCGGTCGTTGTGGCCCCTGTTGCGGGCCATCCATTCTAGTGGGGCGTGGTCGGTGTAGAGGAGAAACTCACGTCCCTCCAGGTAGTATCGAAGGCTTTCTACTGCCCATTTGATTGCTAATGCCTCTTTCTCTACTACCGCATAGTTCACTTCTTGGGGAAAGAGTTTCCTGCTGAGGTATAGGATTGGTTTTTCGACCCCTTTTGGATCCTTCTGTGACAGGACAGCCCCCAAGCCCTGGTCGGAGGCATCAGTCTGCAGGATGAAGGGTTGTGTATAGTCAGGACTGATTAGCACTGGCTCGGAAATCAGGGACTGTTTAAGACGGTCAAATGCTTCCAGGGGAGAGGGATGCCGGAGTTGCTCTTCTGTCCTTGTGGCCTTCTTCAATAAATCGGTCAGCGGGGCCGCGGTTTGGGAGAAATTCGGGATAAATCTCCTATAATATCCCAACAAACCAAGAAAGGCACGGAGCTCTTTCCGGGTTTGAGGGAAGGGGATGGCTTGGATGGCTTTGATCTTGTTGTCCTGCGGACGGATGAGCCCTTCCCCCAACAGGTATCCCAGGTATTTCACGCTCTGTGCTGCTAATGTGGTCTTGGAGGGGTTGATGGTGAAGCCATGGTTCCCCAGGGAGGAAATGACGGACCTCAAATGGTGTAGATGTTTTTCCCAACTGTCACTGTATATGACGATGTCGTCCAGGTAGGCCCCGGCGTAACGTGCATGGGGCTGTAACACCAGGTTCATAGCCCTCTGGAACGTAGCAGGGGCTCCGTGAAGCCCAAAGGGCATTACCTTAAACTGAAACAAGCCCTCAGGGGTTGAGAAGGCGGTCTTGGGTTTGTCTTGTTCTTGAAGGGGGATCTGCCAGTATCCCTTGCACAGGTCAAGGGTGCTTATATACTTAGCTTTGCCTATGTGCTCCACCATCTCATCTACGCGGGGCAGGGGATAGGAGTTGAAGGCCGATATTTTATTCACTTCTCTGAAATCTATGCAAAACCGAGTAGAGCCATCGGGCTTGGGCACTAGGACGATGGGCGAATTCCAGCTGCTGTTGGAGGGCTCTATGATGCCCATTTTCAGCATCTGGTTCGTCTCTTCTTTAATGATGGCTCTACGGGCTTCGGGGATGCGGTACGGTCTTTGTCTCACTGTTTTTCCCGGTTCCGTGTGGATAGCATGTTCCACCACGGTGGAATGTCCCGGTAGGGACGAAAACACCGTTTGCACGGAGGACAAGGACCTTCTGAGGTGTTGTTTGTTTCGTTCAGGCAGGACAGGGTCAAGGCAACCTTCGAAAGGAAGGGTGCTCGCTGCGGACAGGACAGGACGGGGCCCCTCCCACTTCTTTAGGACATTCACGTGATAGATTTGGGTGATCCCTCGGCTGGAGTCTGTCTCCACTTCGTAGGTGACAGGAGTCACTTGCCTCAGGATAGTGAAGGGGCCCTGCCACTGCCCTAGCAACTTATGGTCAGAAGACGGCAAGAGTAACAACACAAGATCCCCAGGTTTAAAAGAACGGGCTTTGGTTCCCTTGTCGTACTGATGTTTTTGGGTGACTTGAGCGGCCACCAGGTTCTGCCTCACGATCTCCCTTATCTGTCCTAAGTGGGTCCTCAGGTTGTCTACGTATTCGGGTAGGGGCCGGGTTCTGTCTGGTTCGGCTTCCCAGGCCTCCCTAGCCATGTCTAACAGGGTACGCGGAGCTCGCCCGTACAACAACTCATACGGTGAGTATCCGGTGCTGCTTTGGACCTTACACCGGATGGCGAAAAGAGCAAGGGGAAGCATCTCCTCCCATCTCTTGCTCTCTAGTCCTAAGAGCTTCTTCAGGGTTGTTTTTAAGGTGGCGTTATATCGTTCCACCAACCTGTCAGTCTGGGGGTGGTAGGCCGCGGTCCTTACTTGTTTAATTCCCAGGTGGGAACAGACTTGGCGCATGAGGGAGGAAACAAAAGGCGTTCCATGATCGGTTAAGATCTCGCGGGGAAAACCCACCCTAGAGAAGATGGAGATGAGGGACTTGGCTATGTTTTGGGTGGTGGGTTGGCACAAGGGGACTGCTTCAGGGAAGCGGGTGGCATAGTCCACCAGCACAAGAGCATACCTACACCCACTCCTTGAGGGCAGCAGTGGACCGATAATGTCCATCCCTACTCTGGTAAAAGGGACATCAATGAGAGGGAGGGGTTGGAGAGGAACCCTTGGGGGACGATATCGGCTGTTTCTCTGGCAGACCGGACATTCCCTGCAATACCGTTTTATTTGCCCGTGCACACCAGGCCAATAACATTTTTACAGGATCGTTTGTCCGGTTTTCTCATCGCTGAAATGCCCTCCTAGCAAGTGGCTATGGGCCAGGAACAGTACTTTGTCTCGAAACAGTCCGGGGATAACCAGCTGGGGGGATTGCTGGGGCCCTCCCTTTCTGTAGAGGAGCCCGTTCTTGCGATAGAAGTAAGGACCTACTTGTAGTGGGTCCTCATTGTCCAGGGCACGGCCCCAGGCCTCCTGTAACACCGGGTCTTCTTGTTGGGTGGCGCGGAATTCCCTGTCTGTTTCCCACGGATGGATATCCACCTGAGCGGGGTAGGCCATGGCAAAGTCCCTTTTTTCCTTATTTTTCTGACTTCTGGTCTTGGTCGGTTTAAACGGAGTGTCCACAGAAGGAGGATCATGGGAAAAAGGGGCTTCGGCCCACCATTTCTTCAGGGAGTCCGTAGTGTCTTGAAGGAGATGGGGTAGACCGCTATAGTCGCTACCCAGAATCGCTTGTTCAGGGAGATTGGGTACCAGGCCAACCGTTAGCAGGCTTCCTTCATCGGTGGGGTGTTGCACACGGACTCTGGTGGTTGGATACGTCTTGGTATCGCCATGGACGCACTTTATGGCCACGGTGCCTGTCACTGGTCCGACAGGGTGTGGCAGCTCCTGTGGCCGTAGAACGCTGTGCCTACATCCGGTATCGGCCAGCGCCATCATTCGGTGTCCCTCAATCCGTACTGGACATCGGAAAGGGGGAGGGGTGTTTTCTGCGGTGAGACATACATAGTTTCTAGCCAGTCCGATGTCCATGGGTTCTTCCTTTTGTGGACATATGCGGGCTATGTGTCCGTACCCACCGCAATGAAAACATTGAGGTCCGGGTGGGGATGGGCGAGGCATGACAGGGTAGGGCATCAATGGAGCGGGCTCTGGTTTACTGACCACGGGAGGGGTCCTTTGGGCCCGGGGATGACCGCCATGTGGGATACGAGGAGGATGGTCCTCCTTGGGTCGCTGGCATTCCTGGGCTCTGTTGTAGGCGCTGGCAATTTCCACGGCGCTGTCGAGCGTCAGGCAAGCGTGTTGGCGTACCCATTTCTGGGTGACGGGATGCAAGGATGCTAGGTACTGCTCCAGATAAATTTTAGATAGGATGTCTTCCTTGGTGGCCGTGGCGGGCTTCAACCATCGATTGGCCAGGTCCTGTATACGGAAGAACAAAGCTCGAGGCGTTTCTTGGGGTCCTTCCCTTGCCTGACGCAGACGAACCCTGTACGTCTCGTCATCAATCCCCAGACGTTCCAAGATGCAGGCCTTAATGTCGGGGTATGGGGTTTGTCCCTGGATGTTGGCTTGCTGGTAGGCGGCCTGCAGCTCACCTGTCAATAGGGGACCAAGATAGTGGCCCCATCGGTCGGCAGGCCAGGCAGCAGCCTGGGCTAGGCGCTCGAAGTTCGTGAAGAAGTAATCGGGGTCTTCGACTGGCACGTATTTCTGTAAGACGGCGGAGGGAAGGGAGGTAACCGGTCTTTGTTGCCCCATAACGTTGGTGAGCTTCTCAAGGGCTTGGTCCTGCGCGGTGCCCTAGCCCCTCAGGACATCATGCAACTGTCCGCGATCGTCCACAGCCGTCTTGAGGAACCTCTCCATCATCTTCCCAAGCTGTTCCTGACATTCTGCCAGCTGTTTGACTGCGGCCTCCATGCTTCCGGGATATCCCACTTCTGACACCAACTGTGGACGTGGGGGACGGGCGGACCGGAATAACAGGCGGGGAGGCCGGATATAGTGTGCTATGATCAGTGGTTTTTATTGAATGTCCAGACAAAGTTTATTCGGAAGGAGGGTTGGTGGATGGGATCCGGCTGGATGTGTAGAGCGGGTTTGCTGGGCTGACGAGCTGGCTCGGTGGGGTCGTGTTGGATGAGGTCTTCTTCTCCTGGGCTGGTTTCGTCTTCTCCGGCGTAGGGTACTGGGACTCCCCGGAGGCATGTAAAAGGAGAGAAGAGTATAGGGCTTTAGTCCGGGCAAAAGGACTTCGGAGCACTTCCACCTACACCGGGGAGTGAGGGAATCGGTAACTGACTGTGAGGAAGGGACGGCAGGGGGGGGGGGACGGAAAAGGCAAGCAAGAGAGGGAAGGGAAAGAGGGGTGGCGTGTGCTGCGGACGGTGCTCTTGTCTCTTTACAGTGCAAGTGAAGGGGTCAATATACAGTGCTTTCGTGCTCGTGCAGTTTTACCTACAATATTCACAGCTACTTACAATAGGGGGGGAGGGGACACTGAGAAAGGATGGAGTGTACTCACGTGCCCCGCCGCAACCCTCCTGCGAGTTGCGGCCGCTCTCCAGCCACCTCCTGAGGACGCCACCAGTCTTCAGTCCAGACGTCCTCCTCCTCGTCCTCACTTCGGTTCTTCTGCTCTACTCCGCTCGCTGTCTGTGGTTCTTCGCTTCCCGCTGCCTCCTGCCACAAGTCCGCTGCTTGGAACCCCTCTCCTTCTCTCCCGACGGCTTTTCTGCGTTTCGGGCAGCTGTCCGGGCCACTACTTCAGGGGTTAGAGGCAGCCGTTTCCGGGTCATCTAAGGGTGTCCCACTTCCGGGGTCGCGGGAGATCGCTTCCGGTCCTCCGGGCTCTGGTGTTGGTGCCGGTTCCTGCAGGGGAAGAAAGAGAGGAGGTGTCCTGTATGACAGGGACGTTACATGACCGGGCGCGGGGGACAGGGCCCCCGCGCTCAGACGTCGCCGCGGGGAGGTAAGGGCCGCTCCATCATCACAATAGGTTAACCTGGAGAGTGTCACCCAGCCACCTTACTTGGCCGGCAGCGCGGCTGCCATCGTGCCTCTCATTGTGTCTATTATCATTATCTCAATGTAGTTAATCCTGTGAATATGCATGAAACCTTAAGTGTTATGTTTATATGCTCATGAGTTTGATGTCATAAGAAAAACAAAAGTAATGCCTAAAGAAAGAAATACGTGGAATGGCCAGTACTGCTGACTTACCTGTCTCAATTTAAAGTATACAGGTATCCTCACATTCACAGGGATATAACACTAACACTTTATGTGATTGGCATTTGTATAACGCATAATCTGCCTTTAGATTGGTCTTGCAGCACTGCCTGCGGTGTGCTATTAGTACAGCCCTGTAGCACTCATGGTTGTCTGGGATGTTGCACTTGCAATTTCATCACAGGCAAGAGTCTGAAACTGTCCTTATTAATACATTGAAGACGTTCATTATATGGTGTGAATTGTTTGTTCCCAGGTTTATTGTTGGGTTAATGTGCAAAAGTCATCTGTGACAGTGAATAGTTTGCAGGTAGGATTTTTTGAATCAAAGGTCTGTAGATGTGTGAAACTGGTGTCAGAAAGTGTGGCTGGAGGATTTTATCAATTGCTTGCATGGTTTGCAGGTCCTTTTTCTGTTAAGATAGTTTTAGCTTACTATTGCTTTTTGCATGACGTGGTAGAGCTAACAATCCTGATAGCCAGGGATATGGCTGTTTGAGCTGTGATATATCTGTCAGAGCTATTCTATTAGATTTTTCATACCACAAGCTACGTATTGCATTGGTTTCCTTAATGTGCCCAATTTATATGTCTTATAATTGCAGGCAAACATTATTGTAGCAGATCCTTTTCTGAAATATGGAGATGATCCTTACACTTTGCACTATGGACGATGTGGAGAACGCGGGCGATACATACATTTCACTCCGAATTTCCTACTGAAAGACAGCTTGCTCCCTGTTTATGGATCACGAGGTAAATTGTGGTATTTAGTTGCTTGTTTTTACACTCACAACACCTCACACCCTAAAGGCAAGTATTGCCACTGGATATCTATACTATCTATACTAATATTATAAAGAGAGAACAGAAACCTTTTGGCAAGGTAAACTCGGGAACCACAGCGCCAATCCACACACCCAATACATTGTTGTAATCCTCAGGGTGTGTAGATGGACATAGGCTGCTTAAAATAAAAAAAACATAAATTAAAAAATTAAACTTTAAAAACAAAGTAGTCCCCTACAAGTAGCGCCGGCCGCGACGTAGCGCTGGCCGCGAGCTAGCGATGTCCGCAACGTGCATGATGACGACAGGCGGGGAGGAGCGGTGAAGAGCAGCGAGGAGTGGTGGTGAAGTCCGGAGCGCGGGGAAGAGCGGCGGCTCAGGTAAGGCAAAGGCAAAGGCGAGGCGGGAGGCGGGAGGCGGAGGCAGAGGCGGGAGGGAGGCGGGAGGGAGGCGGGAGGCGGTCTGGGCAATGTCGGGGCGGGCGGGGGCCGGTGGGAGTGCACCCAAACCTGAAATGTTGCCCCCAGCCCCCTTCTGCCCCGGGCAATGCTGCCGCAATCCGGAAATGCTGCCCCCAGTCCTCTTCTGCCTCAGGCAACGGGCTGCTAGTTAATGTCATAAAGATAGGTCCTAGGATTGCCTTTTGACAGATATGGAAATTGCTGTGCACAGGCAAATAAATTGTGGAAAGAGGTGATGGACCTTCCATTTCATTGATTGTATTTTGGGGCAGGGTATGGACTTGTAGACTTCAATGAAATTTTTAGAGAAGGAATTTAGAAATGTGACACAGCGTCACTAATGTCCAAGTTTCATTAATAGTGGCAATCAAGAAAAGATCGCAGGTTGCAAACTGAGTAAAAAGCTGTATTGGCCAGAAAAAAACTACCTCACAGAGCAAGTGGTGATACATCAGGAACTGGAGACTATATTCATTGAAGGCAAATAAGGTGATCAGTATTGACAGGGGCTAGTTGCCTTGTTGTCTGCTTGCTCTTATTATCCAACATAAAAATAGCGCAGTCTAAATATCTTAGGTTCAGAACTACAGGAAAAGCTATTCTTGAAACTGTTTGATGTGTTCAGATATCTTCAGTTGAAAGGATTGATATCCTCAGTTGCTTAATCTGATGCTTGATGTTTAACCTGGTGGGCTACCTTGGATATACCAACAAAAATATTATTATTTACATTGCATCAGATGGCTTTCGTGCAGATTTATTTCCATAAAACCCTTAGTGGACTCCCTGACAATTTCTACCAACCCTCAGTCACATGGATTCCACCCTATTGGCATTTGGCTTGTGATAGCAACCGGTCCCTGTACTTTCCCGCCGTGTTATTTTTAGTGACAAAATAAAGGTCCAAAAAGTGCATAGGTCTTTTGGGTGTATCTTTGAGATAGAGTGAGCTATTCATTACCAACAGAACACAAGTAAGTAACATTTTTAAGCATATGCGACAATTAAGATAGTAATGACCTAAGGGAACTCCAAGGTTCACACAGTTTAAAATGACTTGGGCTATCTACTGACTCTTTGGTGATGGATCATACCACTGCACTCTTTGCTCAGGACTGGGAAACACCACAGGACATCATATAAGATGCGAACTACATAGTACTGAAAATCGTGTGCGTTTGTGGCTCTTCTGGTACCTTTGTCAAGCCTATGTGACACTAATAATGACCCCAGTCACTCCACAAGGCACGTTATATAGGCACATGATTATCAAAAGAAGTCAACAGACCTAGTTTGCTCTTTATTTGATTTATTTGTGTAATTGGGGGTCATTATATGGGTTTGTACGGATTGGTTCCCTACACTTGGAAGTTCAAATTGCCTCTGAATATTAAGCAGTGAACATTTAAGGCCCCCATTGAAAACCTTTAAGCACCCATCCTTTTCATGTGATAAGGACAATTTATACTTTACAAACTGTACAATATGCCCCGACTGTGAGTGTTGCAGGGGTAGCTGGCTCCTACAAAGCTTCTGACCCATCCAACAAAGAGTGAGATAAAAAGGATAAAAGAAACAAGAAAAAGAAAAAAGGCTTTCAAATCCACATCTGTGGTATCAGTGACACCTGTTTAGATAAATGCATCTGTTAAAAATGTTTTTTTGATTGAGGGGGGTGAAGACCCTTCTTAAGCAACACCACAGTCCTTGTCAATTAACTTGCTCTTAACCTTCTGGTAGCTGGGCACAAAAGCAGTCAGGTTTAACTTAGAGGCACTGTGTTACGCATTTATGCAGCACTCAAATAGTAATAAAGTGAAAACACAATACCAATTTAGAAAAATTTAGTAAAATTTAATAAATTATTTGACACCAATACCACAAAAATTCAAGCAGTGGAACCTGAGTTATGATTTCTTAAACATTTCAGTTGAAACTAGTGCATCAAATTGCCAACTACTGGTATCTCATCATGCAAGTCCAGCGCAAAGTCTTTAGTTATGGCTGACCGCGCTGGAGTGTGGCTCAGCAGGGCAAGGCTGCTGGTGGAATCCAAGGTGCAGGAGGTATCAATGTCAGGGCATCGCTGGACGAAGATGTGATGAATGTTTCCACATTTGGACTTTGTCAGTTATTTGGGAGTTGAAAATCTCCAGCAGAGCGAAGCTGCAGGCTGTAGCCAAAGAGGGCTCCATTAGGCTGGACACCTCTTCTGCGAAGAGCCACTGAACAAGATTGGCTGCTGCGGAGAAGAATGTGGTGGTAGTTACCGCGAAGTCAGAACAACTTGCAATACTCCTTGGGGGGATAGGCAAGCAAATAGGTCCTGGTTTCCTGTCAACGCTTAGAGCACTTGTTGGCTGAATTTCTTTTAAGTCTCAAGGCTTGGGTTTTGGCTGTTTTGGGGCACCACTTGGAGGGTAGGACTCACTCCAAGCAGGTGTTACAGCAAACAAATGATGGATGGAATGCTGACAATGCAATCATTCTCCCGCAGTCAAAAGATCTGGGTTAAATCCATTATTCTATTGCCCACCAATCCACCCCAGTTTGGACCCAGCCATATGCAAATCAGTTTTGACCCTGTGCCCCACTCCAAGCAGGGTCCAGATGCAGGGTTCAAGTTGTGGAGCTTAATGTGTATCTCAGAACATGAGGCCAGCCACATAGCCGTTGGAGATACTCTGGTTGTTCTAAATACCAGCAGCAGGGCAGTCCCCTGGCAGCAAGGCAGACCTCTGAGGGTTGAAGGCAGGCTTCAAGCAACAGAGCAGTCCTCTGGGAGCAGCTGGTGGTCCTCTGAAGTACAAAGTAGGCCTCAAGATCCAGGGCAGTTATCTGAAATAAAAGGAAGGTCTTTTGAGTGTCCTCCACAGGTTCAGGAGTGAACTGAAGAGTGGATCTGAGGGTCCAATTTGTAGACTTGGTGCCAGTTTTGAAGTGGAAGAAACTTATTAAGTTTTCCTCTCGCAGATGATTCTGGAATTTCCTTCCTCCCTGTTCAGGCTCCAAGAGGTCAAGGGTGACAAAAGACTGGTGTGGAGTTCTTTGTGAGTATGCTAAGGTGCCTCCTTTGAAAGGTAAGTGGGAGAGGAACAGCTCCGCCCCTCCCATCCTGGCAGGATGGCCCATACGGCTAACAACTAATCCCCGTTGTCTCACTGTCTGCGAGGAATACAGAAAGTCCAACTGCTAACTGTTCACAGTCATGTGACCTAGGATATAGGCTCCAAATGATTAGGATAAAAAAAGTCAACTTTCTAAAAGTGGAATTTTCAGAATTGTAACTTAAAATCTGACTTCACCATTAAAGAGGAGTGTACATTACAATTCTTCTGAGACCAAACATGACATTTCGACCTGTTTCCAAACAAAAGTTGTCACTTATTAAATGTAATAATGTAACCCAATGTGGTCCTATGCCAGAGGTAGGGTGTGCAGTAGTGTAAATCAAATGTAAGAGTTTTCTACTACCAGGACATGTAAATCTTAAAAAGTGCATGTCTAACTTATAAGTAAACTGCACCCTGACCTAAGGGCTCTGTTGGGCCTACTTTAGGGTTACATTATATGTATTAAAAAGGAAGGTTTAGGCAAGTCAAAATTGCAGGTTAAAAATGCCACAGGCTGCAATAACAGGTCTGAGACAAGTTTTGAAGGACTACTTAAGTGGGTGGCATAATAAGTGCTGCAGGCCCACTAGTAACATGTAATTTACAAAGCCTGGGTACATGCAGTACCACTATACTAGGATACAACTAAATTGAATGTGCCAATTGGGTAAAAGCCAATTTGACCATGTTTAAGGGCGAGAGCACAAGCGCTTTGTGAACTGTACCACTGCTATTAAGTGCTTGAGTCCTAAGGCCAAAAAGAACAAATTTAAGCAAACAGGAGGGGACTAGGCAAGCAATGTGGGGGAAACGCACCCTAAACCTGACAGGTCTAACAGCATCTAAGAGACATTGCTGCATCTAATTCAAAAGGATGAACAAGATCCATACAGCCTACCTTATATGCTCAATCAGCGAGAGGAGCAAGGCCTCTGGCAAAGCTCTGCCAGATCAACCACTCGTCAATGGCATTTGCTTTGTTTTTATGGCACTCCTGAACTTTGCTGGACCTATTTACTGCACACTTAGTTCAACTCAAACACACTGGACACTATTTGCCCACATGTTAGTTAGGCTGAGCCAGGAGATTCTTGCTGTTGATACTGTGGTAGTGCCTGACACCATGAGCCAGTCTTGGCAGGATAAATGAAGGTGTAGCCACTGAGAGTGAATGCATCTGGAAGCGAGAGTCCCACAACCCGTATTAGGCATTTCTTAATGTAGAACGCTCATCTAGCACACAGAAGAACTTAGTAGTAATCTTGAAGCAACACCTGTAAATACTGGGATGAAGAGGCTCCCACTAAAAACCAGGCTCGCTTCACAAGCTATTGCATGTTCTAGATTCATTTTTGCTGAGTCTGGTAGTCCTAGAAGATGCAGCTTGTGCATCCTGGATTCCATAATAACATCAAAGTTGTTCGGTTTTTGCTAAATTTGCATCCTCTCATGAGGATTACAAAACGGCACACAATATCTCTCACGATACTCCAACCGGTAGTGTGTGAACATTCCTCTATACTCACATAGGCAACATGTCACGTAATTCATCCAAAATACCTTTAGTTTATGATGTGACGCATGCATCATGATGCAGAGTTTGCACTAAGTGGGACCTGGAATCAGCTGTTAAGAATTGTATGAATATGTGCTTAGTTTACTTAATAGATCCAGATTCCTGCATGTAAGTAATGCATTATACCTCCCTTGATTTGATTGCACTCCAGCAGTGAACTCTCCCTTACTCCAACTCATGAAATAGACTTGTTAATGTCTTCATTGAAAACATATTGTTACGACATTGAAATTACACTTCATGGAATCCTGGGCAAGATGGCGGCGTCAGGCTAGACGCCGGTTGCTGCTCTGAACGGGACAGCCGAGCATGCCATAAATCAACCCAGAGTCTTATACCCGATTATGAGGAAATGAATGGAAAACACTGCGATGAGTGTGCCAATAGCCCCGAGAGATATGGACATCAATTTGCGATCTATGCAGCCAAATGAGCTTGAAGTCGTACCTGTCACGGCTTCACTTTCCACAAGAACGCTTTCACTGCTCTCCTCTGCGATTGGATTTGCCGTCCTCCGCCTGCTGATCGGTAATCACCGATCTGTGTGTACACTGCGCTCCTTGTGCTGGCTCTTCCGGTCAGACTTTGCAGACTCTGCAGATACCCTCAACCTGGCGAGTCCCGCGACCGATACGGAACGCCTGAAACCTGTTACCGGCAGCAGCTCACTAACCCCGTCAGCATCAATGGCCCCGAAGAATGCGGCCGCGGTGGCGGCCAAGACAAGGGCTGCACGTCAGGCGCTGATGCGAGATCAGGAGACAAGCAAGACAAGTAAGCAGCAGCAGCGTGGTGCTACAAGTGGGGGAGTGCAAGGAGTGCAAGGAGTGCAAGGAACAGGAATGCGCACTGAGACAGCTGACACTGCAGTGGTGGCAGAGAAGACAGTGGGAAAAACGCCAGCCCGGAGGGGAAGCCTTTCAATTAAAACACCACTAGCGTCCCTATCAGCAAAAAGTGCTACAATAAGTTCTCCAACAGTTGCTACATTGTTTCGCGCCGCCAGTCAAAGAACAGTGGCAAAAGAGGCACAGCAGATCACTGAGAAGCAACTAGTGACTGCCCCTATGGAGGATGGTGGTGTGTCTATATGCCTCGCAGCTTCAGGCCAGGCTGAGGGGGGTGCAGTACCAGGTCGGATGGGGGCAGAGAATGCCTCAGTAATGCTATCGGTGCAAGTTTTTGAGACAGAGACTGAGACTGCGACTGTGCCCAGCAGCGCGCCCGAAAAATCCGGTAGTATTAGCGGGCAGGTAAGCCATCTTACCCCTTCTACCCCTTCTATCTCTGCACCTCCTAAATTCGGCGCTAACGTTCAGCTGGGCACTGATAATGAGGACGCGCATAACACTGACTCAGTGGATAAAAGTATTCTAGCTAACCAAGAGGGGGGCAGTAATAACATCCGCAATGTCACTATCAAACCTGCACTAAAGACTATTAGCATACATGGTGATCAGCGGGGGGCTACAATTCTCCCCACTTTACACCCCGAGAGCAATCGGAACGACGGGGTTGAGCGGGCTAACCAAGGCCCTGCCGCAGACCCTCGAAGTACCACGGGGATGCAAGCAGGCCTCTTGCCTGAGAGTTTAACAGTCGATGCTCAACCAAACTCATTCGCCGACTTAAATCACAAGTCACAAGCTGGGATCAGCAACCCCCCCGAGAGTGGGGCAGGGAGCGAGAACTTACAAATCTCAGAGGCACTTCATCCTGACATGGTAGCACCACAATCTAGCTCCAGAATAGATGTACACCCCGCTGATGCTACCGAGGCTCTCGAGACCGATAAGGACATAACTGATTTTTACTCTTTATCCGAGGACATCAGCTGGTCAGGCGATACGGATGAACTAGAGGATGTGCAAGATCCAGAGAATGATTCAGGTTCTAACTCAAGCTCGGATGCTGAACTCAACCTACCAAAGGAGCAACGCGACAAAAAAAGAACTATATTAAAAAAGAAAAAAACTGGGCATCACGGCGCAAATGATTTATCATGGGACTATACTCCAACAGCCCTAGCATTAAACCAGAGCCATACTCTTGATTCAAGACCTCAAAGATCATCCTCGGAGCAAAATCTAAACAAGGAAACTCTCGAGGCTTCAGGAACCACATTAACTCAAGTAATGGAGACAGTCCTGCAGGCCATAGCATCACACCGAGAGGAAACTTCTAAAGACAGTCGCAAAGCCCGAGCAGGCCTACAAAAGGTTCAAGGAGTGGTCCGCAAACTTTCTAAAACCATGGGCGCATTTACAGAGAGGTTAAACGACATTGAGGATCGCATTGTGGTCAATGAGACAGAAGCCACAGCTACAAACGAACGACTTGAAACCACCGAAGCACAGGTTCATGACATCAGATGGAAGCTAGAAGATTACGAAAATAGATTGCGCAGGAACAATCTTCGAGTGCTGGGAATTCCAGAAAAAATGGAAGGTGAGGACTGCCGCACCTTTATAATACAACTATTTCGTGATACTCTTCCTGAACTAAACACCTGGGACTGGGGTTATGAGGTGCAGAGAGCTCATAGGGTACCTTTAACTTTAAAATCCACGGCACCTACGGGTAAATACCCACGTGCAGTCCTAGTCTACTTTGGAAACTTCCTGCTTCGTCAGGCCATTGCGGAGAAAGTCACTCCTGATAAACATCGTAAAAAGGATTTAATATCGTACTTCGTGCGTCCCGATTTCTGCCACTGGACTGTCGAAAGGAGGTGGCGACTCCGGCAACTCATCAAACCCTTCCAAGAGAAGAAAGCTGTAGTATATTTGAACAATCCAGCAAAACTAAAAGTAATATATATGGGGCAGACTACATTTTTTACATCGGAGGTCAGAGCTAAGGAATACTTAGACAGTCTATGAGAAAACAACTGTTCGCACCTGTGAGTAGGGTGGGGAGGTATTTTGATGTAGGCACGAGATAGAAACAGAATTAGGCTACTAGTTACCGGTCTCACAAGTAGCCTGATACATCAGAATACAAACTGCGTAGCTGATAGTAAGAAAAACAAGAATTAAGAATTAAGAATTAAGAAATCGAACAGATGTCATCCAGAATTTTCAATTATTGATCTTTTCACTCTTCTACACTTTTCTTCTATTTTCTGACCCTTATCTGACCCTTATCTTTTCTATTTTTATTATGTTGTGCAAAGTATGTTTTCTCCATTTATAACTTTCTTCCCGTTTTAGGTAATTGTCATTTCCTGTACACTGTAAATGCATGTCACGCTAGTCCTGAACAGAGCAGGCTAATCCATCACCGCAGACTCTGATGGAGTCTCACTGCCAGGTTCGGGAAGGTAAGGGGTGGGGAGGGTGGAGTGGAGAAGGGAGGGTGGAGGGTGGGAATCTGGGTGCACCGGGTGCACTTGGGCTAGGGGGGGGGGGACAACAAAAAAATATAAAATGAGCAAACTGATACGTATGACAGAACGTTGGCTAATGAACCTCGATGTAAAAATAATACAATTAAATGGGTAGACTAAACATAGGATGTTGGAATGTGGCAGGTTTAAACGACAGAGGAAAGAGGGCCCAATTTTCTCAAATAATGGCTTATAGCTCTTGTGACATCATTTGCATACAAGAAACCCATATACCAATAGGGGAGATTAACAAATTAAAAATACCTGGCTACCATATTTTAATTACAACAACTCAAACTTCAAGAACTAGGGGAGTCACTCTGCTTGCAAGAACAAGATTTGGTAGCCCGCTACGTAAAAAAGCTGACGACCATGGACGATGGGCCATTGTCCAACTAGATGTGGGCATTACAATATGCTCTGTTTATGGCCCTAATCTTGATGACCCCACATTATTTGTTGAATTGGAATCAGAACTGGCATCATGGCCAAGCACCTTGATCGTGTGTGGCGACTTTAATTTAACGGTTAACCAGACCCAGGCCCTCCAGAACCATTATACATACTCCGGACGGAAGCCCAGGGTGTTCAGAGCAGTTCTAAATCTAATTCAGACCCATAATCTTCAGGATTTATGGTTGTTAAAAAAGGGTAAAGACCCAGGTTACACCTTCTTCTCTTATCCACACCGGAAGTATGTTCGCATAGATTATTTCTTTGCAACACCTGATATTGCTCTGAATGCCCTGATCTTTAAAGATCCAAAGACAATTTCTGACCATAATTCGATTTTCATTACAGTGGAAATATCTGGGTACAATCGAGCCCACACACAGTGGTCATTTGATAGGAAACTACTAGCCAACCAAGAGTACATAACTTATATAACCCAATGGACGAAAGAATTTTTTGACGCAAACCGATATAGTGCCTCACGATTCATCGTTTGGGACAGCTATAAGGCCGCATTAAGGGGGGAAACTGCCACATTTGTTGCCACTCGCAAGAAAGAACGGATGAAAATTCATAACCAACTGATAAACGATTTGACACAACTAGAATACAAACATGCAATCCAAACACAACGTGGCGAACAGGCTGAGTATACCCTAAGAAAGATCCTAGTGCTTAAGGCAGAATTAAATAATGAGTTGGCTGTTAAAGCCGCCGAAACTGTCCAAGCTTATCGAAACAAATCATACGAGGTAGGCGAAAATGTCGGGAAACACCTAGCTTTAAAAACACGACAGACTCAATCCTATAATACAATACAAAGTATTGAACATTGTGGGCATAATTACACCACCCAGAAAGAAATCGCTAATTGCTTCAAGGAATATTACCAAAAGCTATATCAGAATGAAGATGAACACACGGCCTATGAGATTAATGAGTTTCTAGTCAACTGGCATAGCGAAACTAATATGTTACAACCCGCTGACGATAACGTAAGGAATGAATTAGAGAAAGAGATCACTAGAACAGAGGTGGAGTCGGCAATAGCAGAACTAGCCGCAGGGAAGGCTGCTGGGCCCGATAGGATACCCCTAGACCTATATAAGATACTAGGTAATATAATAATCCCATTCCTTCATGACTTATTCTTAGGTATCCAATGGCATGGAAAATCCCCAGAGTCATGGAAACAAACAAACATATCAGTCTTCAGGAAAAAGGATAAACCCCCTGAGTTAACAACGTCATACAGACCAATCTCTCTGATCAATTCAGATTCTAAAACCTACGCGAAGATTTTAGCCAACCGACTTGGTAAGCACATAGAACAACTAGTGTCTCCTTGGCAACATGGGTTCATACCAGGCAAAAGCACCACCGATCACATACGCCGAGTACTAACACTGTTTGACATAATGAAGATAGAGAATGGTCAAATGTCCCTGGTCCTATTAGACGCCGAAAAGGCATTTGACCGGGTCTCCTGGCAGTATTTATGGGAGCTTTTAGCCCTTAACAACATAGGCCCAGGGTTTATAAAATCAGTAAAAGCCCTATACTCAGAACCTAAAGCTAAAATCCTGACCGGAGGCTGCGAGTCCGAAAGTATAACTATCCAGAGAGGGACAAGACAAGGGTGTCCGTGTTCTCCACTCTTATTTTCATTATACATCAACCCATTAATTATCAAACTTCTAACATCACCAGCAATAATTCCAGTAAAAACAAGTATATATAATACCAAAATACTCGCCTATGCTGATGACATAGCGATTCTAACCACCAACCCTATCGAGGCTATAGATGAAATAGAAGCAGTCACTCGAACATTCGGTCTGTATTCAGGCTACTCATTAAATCGAGATAAAACGATGGTAGTCTGTACTGATAACACCCCATACACAGGCCAATATAAAGTAGCAAATGCGAAGTACTTAGGGGTCACCATCTCACCTAATACTAATGACATCATTACTCTAAATTATGACCCCCTAGTGGCTAAAATTAAAAAAGATCTCCTTAGAGTAAACAACCTTCATCTATCCATAATCGGTAGAACCAACTATATCAAAATGACAATCTTTCCAAAACTGTTATATCTATTTCGAGCAATCCCTTTTTTAATCGACAATATCTATATGAAGAAGATAGATCAAGCAATAACATCATTTATTTGGAACTATGGGAAGACAAGAAGGGCAATAACCAAATTGGTGTTGCCAACAGCCCGTGGCGGATTAGCAGTGCCAAATCTAACTTATTACATGTGGGCTGCCATCTTACAACAGATGGCCTTTTTAATCACATCTAAAAAATCAGTCCATAACAGATCTTTGCATAATATCCCTTCTATCTACGAACTCACATTAGGAAATACAGCACGAGGATTACTGTTAAGGCAAATCGAGCCGTCATATTATAAAAAGATTAAATTTAAGATAGTCACAGACGCATATAAAATCTGGACCAGAGCTACAAAAATACTCTCAATACCCAAACATACCAATTATACACCCTTATGGCATAGCTTCATAGTCCCTCAGTATCTCAATGATAACATCACTAAGCGATGGGAAAAATTAGGTATTGTCACTATTGGTGATTTTCTAAACTCAGATGGTAGTACAACATTTGACGAATTGCGTCTTAAATATCAGATTCGCCCCGCAGACTACCTTAAATTTATTCAAATTTATACATCATTAAGACAATATATTACAAATACCGAGCTACAGTCGCCATCGCTACTAAATTTGATGCAAAAATTTTCAGTTAGAATTAGCGATATATATGGGATCCTTATAAATAACCATCCGGACGATCTCGATAGAATAGAAGATAGCTGGGCTAACAAATTAAACAATCCTAACGTGGACATAGATATGGTGCTACAATTATCCTCTAAGGTCATTCTGGCCAGTAATCTAAAAGCCCAAATCTATAAAACGGTATGCAATTTATATTACACACCATTTAAATTATTCTCATGGGGTAAGGCTAGCCACGATAAATGCCCTAGATGCGCGCTTGGCCCCGCAAATTTAATACACATGTTCTACGACTGTCCGAAACTTAAACAACTAAAAGAAAGTATAGGTAAATACTGGACCGAGATTTTTGGTCGGGAGATTCAAACTTCACCAACCCTGTTTATACTAGGCTTTGATAGCTCCCTGGAATTTAACAACTCAGAAATCTATACGATCTTTCTATCTACCGCTATATATAGAATTATCTTAGCAGCCCGTTGGAAGGATACAGAGGCCCCCACATTTCAGGGATGGATAAATAGACTCCTGGCTATATACAAACAAGAAATGGCGATATACAAAACCAGAGGGAAAAAATCAAGAGCTAAAGGGGACTTGATCTGGGCCTCCGTAGCTAACTGGTATGAACAACAAAGGGTCTGACTACAAAGCTATTTAAACTATCCAGAAATATCTTTCACCTCTATTAAGAGGCGTAGGGTTGGAAAATGAGGTTATATATCAGATGTGTATTGCTATTCTGTTTTAGGTTTACCTTTTATGTATTTGTCACATATCTACAACATCCAAATTGTAATGTTCATTCACAATTGTTTTTGTATTTAACGTTTTACGTTCAGCCTTGTCTCTCCTTTTCATTGTTGTATATCTAAAGAATGCTCAATAAAAAATAAAAAAAAAATAAAAAAAAAAAAAGAAAACATATTGTTACCATGAACATTATATGCACACTCTGAGTCTGTTCTGGAGCAAGAGTGAGTGTAAACAGAAGCCCAGCAACAGTTTTGGCCTTTTGTGGACCTGTAAGGAGGAGGCCTGGAAAGGGGAATACTTAAGAGCAGAAGGAAGTCTAGAGGTTGTGATCTGGACCCAGGAAGGAGGAAAGGCTGGAAAAGGAAAACAGAGACTAGAATCAGAAGTGAATAAAGAGAAAAGAAAGAAAGAAAGAGAAAAGAGAAAGAAACGAAAGTTGGAGTTAGAGCATAGGCTAAAGGGAGAAACTTTTCATAAACAGGAAGAGGAGTCACGAGAGGGTGGGTGGAGGCATGATACAGAGAGAAGGGAGTGAAGCAGCCCGAACAGAGAAGAAAGGAGAATGAGGATTTATGTTAATAATGATAATGCAAAGCTAATTAAGAAAAAAGCTCCCTTTGGCTCACCCAGATTTGGATGGTTTCCATGAATATTTATTTTCACTGAGATGCTCGACATTAGTCTGGCAGATAGCTTGACATATTACATCTGTTACTGAGTGATGTAATCAATACACTTTTTATGTTATAATCTATTGCACAAACCTACTATGTTCCACATGTCTAAATGTATATGATAATATTTTTTACTATAAATAGAAGAGCCTTTGACAGTAACACAACCCAGATCTGGCTCAGTCTTTTTCTTAGAATCAACTTTAAAAGCTAAATTATGGGATAATGATCAATCAAAATCTAGCAATGACTCTAGTAGGGCAAATCTAGTGATTGGGGAAACAGGCATGTGCGATCTAGCAACTTAATGTTAGTGGCTGGTAATTCAGTGAACAAACTTGGTTTTTTTTAGTTGCTGATGAATTTAATAACAATGTTGGGGCAAGATTTCCATATCACTTCTTGTAGCCTGTGCAACACTTGTAATAGAAGCAGAACCACAGGATTATCAGCACTTCAGTGTTCATATAAGTTCTTGTACATGATTAACCTCCATGATGGAAGTTACTGGCTTAAGATGCAATGTGTCAGTTTGATAATGAGTCTTAACATGTCGTCTCACCTTGCAGATACTGGCAAAAAATGTTCTTTAGGAAATAATTGGTGCCCAATCATGTAGGCTAAAGGCCAGCCAAATTTTGCCTATAAAAAAATCTACATCAGTGTAAATATGACTTCCTTTACAAAGTAGCTTCTTATTAGAGTGAACATTGGCATGTGCCTTATTTTTGAGAGAGTCCCGACTAGTCCGTGGTAGAGAAGAGTGAGTTTGGGATTGTCTGAAAGTATTGCCCTTGGTATGATAATCTCTGATGACAGTGATAGATGTATTTATGAATTCACACAGGAGACCCTTTTACAGGGTCCTCTGAAAACGTACCAAGCACTGGTGTGGTTTCTGACCTGTTTTCGCAAGCCTGCCACTACCAGACATGTTTCTGACCTCATGGGGTGAGAGTCAGCACTCTCAGAGGACAGAGACAAAGCCTGCTCTGGGCGGAGGTTTTTCACACCTCCTCCAGGACAGGATGGCCTTCCTGGACAGGAAGCTTTAAAGGTGCGGCCATCTTTGAAATCCAACCCAGGAACCTCCAGATAGTGAGGAAGGCCAAGCTCCCTTTCCTGCTTCACTTTTGGTGGGAGGAAAGGCGGGAAAATGAGTGAGACCCATAGGTGTGCCCACCTTCAACCTGCCCCACCCCTAAGGCAAAGCAGGCGAGGTGGAACCCACATTTCACTTTCCACAATCTTGAAGGTGGAAAAAATAGCCTATCAGGGTCAGGGATATGCCCACCCCCCATGTAGGGTAAGCATATAGAGGGTATAGTCACCCTAAAGGTAAGAACTCCATTGGCTAATACCTGACTCCCCTTCAACGCCCCTCTAAATTTAGTATTTCAGTGGCTCCCAATACCTTGACTTAGGATTCCATGGACCTAAAGAACAAAAAGGATAAAGACGTGGTGCTGATTCAGGATTTGAGCCCTGCTGCAGAAGAAACCGGCACCAAATCCTGCCAGCTGCTGAAGGACTCGTTAACTCTGGTCTGCCATCCCTACCTTAAACCTGTGCAGCCTCCAAGAACCTCGGATCCCTGCCAGCCTTCACCTATTGCCTGGGACCTACCTTTGGACTAGTGGTACTAGTCCACTGCACACTGCTGGTAAAGACCACCACGAGGTGAAGACCGGCACAGACCTTGTCAACAAGATTCACCTCATCAACCCAAAAGTTGCAGCATCCAAGGCTTGTTGGGCACCAGTCTGGTAACTAACACCCTTCAACGCATCCACCAGCCAGAGGGATCCTTACAGTACCTGCGACCGATGCTGGTAAACAGTCCTGCTCCTGTAAGCCTGTACCTGCTTTCTGGTGGCAATGGCTGCTTAAAAGCAACAACTTAGGTACGAGCGCCCGACCGCGATAGACTGCCCTCACTACACCTGTAGATGAATGCTGCCAGTAAAGAACAAGCTCTGCATCCCAAGATGTCCAGGGCCCCCAGATCCAGGTAATCTAGAGCTGCCTGCTGAGCCCAGGCCATGGGACTTCCAAAACTCTGACTCTCCTGGAGTAGAACTACCCCTAAACTCTGGGTGACCATTGTCACCCAAAAACTCCACGGTAGAGTGTTGCCCCATTGCTATCAAACACAATGCTTTGCTTAAAGTGACCGCAATGGTAACTGTTTTGGCAGTGGCCTACCACCATTGCATCCCATTCTAACCAATGCTTTCTTCCCCTTGATCGCAACTGGCTCTGCCTGATGGTATTGACTGCTGTTGCTTAAAACCCATAAGCATTTGTTCTTGAACTGTATGTGGTTAAAAATCAACATACATAGGGGCTCATTAGGATGGCGGACGGAAGAGCCACCGCGGCCCTGGAGTAGGCGGAAAAAGCCCTTTCCGTGTCCGCCAGCCGCGGATACTCCGTCCGCCATATCAGGATAGGAAAACGTGTCAAGTTTCCGTCCGCGACGGAAAAGGACGCACCGCCGCCGAACTACACACGACCACGTGGCGGACGGAACACTCCCGGAGGCCCCGCCGTACGTACTGACGTCCAAGACCGTCCCCCAAATCAAGATGGCGGAAACTCCACATAAAACCGCAGCGGAAAAACAACCTGACTGAACACGGCGGAATCCACACAGCGAACATAGGTGACATAGCAGAGATACCCACCGCAAGCTGACCACCACCATGGACCCAGCGCTACACGCTTTCCCGATGCTCTTCGCGATCCACCACGTCCTAGTCATGGCCCACTATGGACGACGACGCAGGTAAGGCACAAACCATTGGCTGTCTGGAGGGGAATACCAGCAAGGGACGTGACGTAGGGAGGGTGAGTGTCATGTTACCGAAACCACTGATGAGAAGCATATACGAATACACATTTGTAGTACGCAAGCAGGAATGACAACGACAGACCACGAGACTTGATAGACTACCTTTATTGTACAAAATAGGGGAATAATCACAGTGTATGCGTGAGCATGGGCAAAGTGGGCACCAGAGCAGCGACATCATAGGCAGGTAACGAGAGGGTAGAATGCAGTATCAGAGCACCAACAGGGCATTGTAGAGTACAGAGCAGGTACATCATAGGCAGGTAACGAGAGGGCAGTATGCAGTATCAGAGCATCAACAGGGCAATGCGCAGTACAGAGCAGGTACATCATAGGCAGGTAACGAGAGGGCAGAATGCAGTATCAGAGCACCAACAGGGCATTGTAGAGTACAGAGCACTTGGGGGCTTACCTTGCCCAACACCCAGGTCCCGCGCAGCTCCAGCGCTCCCCTCCGCCGCCGCATACACAGACCAGCGGCCGCAGTGCGAGGGGGGCATTTCTTCCTGCAAAGCCTGCAAGAACTACACTACCCAGACGCCCTAGCGGCGGGACACGCCGCCGTACGGGAAGCCCGCGCCAGGAGGCGCTTGAAAAGGGACACCAGGAGCGGGGAGCGGGGGGTCCAGACGCACTTGGGGGCTTACCTTGCCCAACACCCAGGTCCCGCGCAGCTCCAGCGCTCCCCTCCGCCGCCGCATACACAGACCAGCGGCCGCAGTGCGAGGGGGGCATTTCTTCCTGCAAAGCCTGCAAGAACTACACTACCCAGACGCCCTAGCGGCGGGACACGCCGCCGTACGGGAAGCCCGCGCCAGGAGGCGCTTGAAAAGGGACACCAGCATCCGCGTCGCGGATCGGCGCCGGGCGAAGCCCGGGCAAAGGGCGGGCCCTCTGTGGCCCTCAGAGGACCTGAGGAGGACGGGACGGGCCCCCCCACTTGGCCCCATCACAGAAGCAGGTACAGAAAACAACTAACCCATTTGCTTCCAATTGTCCTTTGTCCCTGACCCGTTCAGTGTCTATTCTGGAGCTCTTGCAGTCCTAACAATATGTCTATCTGGGAGGACCTGAACGCCCTGTGTGGCACAAACTATGCCCCTAACATATCAATTCCGCCCACATCTGGCAGAAATACTGACCTTACAAACCGTACTCCCCAGGAACCACCTTTAGTGCCTGAAATGATTGCCACTCAAGCCAACACGCTGCCCCAGGCCCTAATCACCAAAAGGAACATTGAGGAGATCCCAGCTAATGTTGATCAAATGTCCTGTAGTCCCTCATCACCCCCCGCTATTTCAACTGTCTCAACGCCACAGAAGGTGGGGGCCACATCAAATGACTCTGTCTCCCCCTTTCAATCGACCCTACTGGCCCACATTGAACGATTGCTGAACGCGGCCCTATCACCCCTGGTCACAAAAATTCAGGATCTGGGAGAAAGGTTGTCCAGCGTGGAAAAAATAGTACAAAGGATTAATCCATCAATTGTAAACACTGCTTCTCCTTTATGTTATACGCCCTCCACCAACCATGAGAAACCTAAGTCTATAGAACACAGAAAAGCACAACCAATTAATTCCTCTACTAGCAAACCCATCCCAAAAAGTTGTAACATAACTTCTAAACCGACTTATGTCTCTTTAATAGCACCTAGGATTCCTCATGAAAGAAGGCATCGAATTAACCTACCCCCTGAAGCTGCCCCCTATGTGACTGTTCTCTCTGGGGTGCCAGAGCTTAGACAGGGCAAATTTGAAACAAACCAGGACCTGCTGAACAAAGCCATCTTCTGGCTCAATAACAATAGACCGCTGCCACCTGACCTAGATGGCGGAATTGTGAGCGTCAGGAGGGTGGGATGGTTGGGTACGTTGCCCAAAAACTGTCCGGGAGATCTGATTTTAATTAAATTCAAACACAGGAACATTGTCCCCTATCTAAGATCCTCTCAGCCCAAAACTGGAGATGGCCCTATTTGTATCTGTGACTTGTTTGACTTTTATCCTGGCCCCAGAGTATTGAACTATAAATTCCGTTGAAAGGGGGTTCCTGTGTACCATGCGCTTTTATTCTGCACAAGATTGATTTTAGTTTGTTTTAAATAGTCAAATCTATTTTCCCTTTTTTAAACTTGCAATTAATTATTGTGCCTTTATATATGCATGTATTTTTTTTTTCTCTGCTGCTTTTATGGTTTTAAACTTAAAAACCGAATAAAGCTTGATTTGATTTGAGAGTACAGAGCAGGTACATCATAGGCAGGTAACGAGAGGGCAGTATGCAGTATCAGAGCATCAACAGGGCAATGCGCAGTACAGAGCAGGTACATCATAGGCAGGTAACGAGAGGGCTGTATGCAGTATCAGAGCATCAACAGGGCATTGTAGAGTACAGAGCAGGTACATCATAGGCAGGTAACGAGAGGGCAGTATGCAGTATCAGAGCATCAACAGGGCAATGCGCAGTACAGAGCAGGTACATCATAGGCAGGTAACGAGAGGGCAGTATGCAGTATCAGAGCATCAACAGGGCATTGTAGAGTACAGAGCAGGTACATCATAGGCAGGTAACGAGAGGGCAGTATGCAGTATCAGAGCATCAACAGGGCAATGCGCAGTACAGAGCAGGTACATCATAGGCAGGTAACGAGAGGGCAGTATGCAGTATCAGAGCATCAACAGGGCATTGTAGAGTACAGAGCAGGTACATCATAGGCAGGTAACGAGAGGGCAGAATGCAGTATCAGAGCATTAACATGGCATTGCGCAGTACAGAGCAGGCACATCATAGGCAGGTAACGAGAGGGCAGAATGCAGTATCAGAGCATCAACAGGGCATTGTAGAGTACAGAGCAGGTACATCAGAGGCAGCACGTGAGAGGGGCTAAGTGCATCAACAGTCCATTGCACAGAACAGCTCCATCAGAGGCAGCACGTGAGAGGGGCCAAGTGAATCAACAGTCCATTGCACAGAACAGCTCCATCAGAGGCAGCACGTGAGAGGGGCCAAGTGCATCAACAGTCCATTGCACAGAACAGCTCCATCAGAGGCAGCACGTGAGAGGGGCCAAGTGCATCAACAGTCCATTGCACAGAACAGCTCCATCAGAGGCAGCACGTGAGAGGGGCCAAGTGCATCAACAGTCCATTGCACAGAACAGCTCCATCAGAGGCAGCACGTGAGAGGGGCCAAGTGCATCAACAGTCCATTGCACAGAACAGCTCCATCAGAGGCAGCACGTGAGAGGGGCCAAGTGCATCAACAGTCCATTGCACAGAACAGCTCCATCAGAGGCAGCACGTGAGAGGGGCCAAGTGCATCAACAGTCCATTGCACAGAACAGTCACATCACTGGCAGCACATGAGAGGGCAGAATGCAGTATCAGAACAGCAACAGGGCAGTGTGGCCAACAGAGCAGGTACATCAGAGGCAACATATGAGAGGGGCAAAGTGCATCAACAGTCCATTGCACAGAACAGCTCCATCAGAGGCAGCACGTGAGAGGGGCCAAGTGCATCAACAGTCCATTCCACAGAACAGCTCCATCAGAGGCAGCACGTGAGAGTGCAGAATGCAGTATCAGAGCATCAACAGGGCAATGCGCAGTACAGAGCAGGTACATCATAGGCAGGTAACGAGAGGGCAGTATGCAGTATCAGAGCATCAACAGGGCAATGCGCAGTACAGAGCAGGTACATCATAGGCAGGTAACGAGAGGGCAGTATGCAGTATCAGAGCATCAACAGGGCATTGTAGAGTACAGAGCAGGTACATCATAGGCTGCACAAGTACGTGTCCCTACCAACCCGTCACAGGAACCACAAGAGTGCCACGCAGTTCTCAATGGACACACCATGTGAAATAACATTTGAGTGAAGTGTTCAGCACCTCACATCACAGAATCAGGGGGACTGCATGAACTACCTGCCTCGGACACACTGGCAGCACCAGCAACAGGAGTGTGAGACACAGCCACAGCCCGAGTGACACACACATGGGCCACGGACTCAGACACACTGGCAGCACCAGCAACAGGAGTGTGAGACACAGCCACAGCCCGAGTGACACACACATGGGCCACGGACCCAGACACACTGGCAGCACCAGCAACAGGAGTGTGAGACACAGCCACAGCCCGAGTGACACACACATGGGCCACGGACCCAGACACACTGGCAGCACCAGCAACAGGAGTGTGAGACACAGCCACAGCCCGAGTGACACACACATGGGCCACGGACCCAGACACACTGGCAGCACCAGCAACAGGAGTGTGAGACACAGCCACAGATGTAGTCACTGACACGTGAGCCACTGACCCAGACAGACTGCCAGCACCAGAAACAGGAGTGTGCAACACAGCCACAGATCTTCTGACTGACACGTGAGCCATAGACCCAGATACACTGCCAGGACCTGCAACAGGAGAGGGCACAACTGACACTGTGCCACCATCTGATACATGAGAGTCAACTGCACCAGCGCCACTGTGACAACTGAAATGATGAGCCACAGGGCTGTATGGGCCTGGAGGCAGGGTGTGCCTGGGAGATGGGGATAGCTGACCTCGAGCCAAATCGGGGTTGGCAGGTGTCAATGGTGTGTGTCTGCGTTTCTTAGGGATGTGTGTGTGCACCCTGGACAGGACAGGACTGCCAAGTGGTGGGGACGCCAAACAATCACCACCCACCATAGGTGGAGCATCTGCTGCCGGGGATCTGGTTTCTGGGGACGTGCTGGAGCCTGCTTGTCGTTTGCTCTGTGCCTGCCGCCTGGACTCGGAATCATGTGTAATGGGGGATGCAACAACAGGGGACACCCTCCTCTGCTTCTGACTGGCCTGGATGGGAGTGGAGGTATGGGGGGACTCCGCGGCAGAGACATCAGTTTGGCGTTTAGTAGAAAACATCAGCCTCAGTGCAGCCAGGGGTGAAGTATGCCTGTCCTTGATTGCGCCATTGTCCATGCTAGATGCCTTGTCCGTAGGATGTGCCTTATCCTTAGGTGGAGTGTTGTCTCTGGATGTAGCCTGTGCCCTGTTTGCCGCCCTGTTCCTGCCAGCAGACTTGTCGTCTGTGGTGCACCTGTCTCCAGTAGACACCTGCTCTCTGTGTGTGTCCCTGCCCTTGGGAGATGGACCTTGCTTTGCTGTGGGCCTGCCCTTGGGAGTTAACCCTGCTCTTAGTAGGTGCCTTTGTCTTGTCACTGTCCCTGGGAGTGTCCCTTTCCTCTGCTGTGGGCCTGCCCTTGGGAGTCTCCCTGCTCTTAGTAGGTGCCTTTGTCTTGTCACTGTCCCTGGGAGTGTCCCTTTCCTCTGCTGTGGGCCTGCCCTTGGGAGTCTCCCTGCTCTTAGTAGGTGCCTTTGTCTTGTCACTGTCCCTGGGAGTGTCCCTTTCCTCTGCTGTGGGCCTGCCCTTGGGAGTCTCCCTGCTCTTAGTAGGTGCCTTTGTCTTGTCACTGTCCCTGGGAGTGTCCCTTTCCTCTGCTGTGGGCCTGCCCTTGGGAGTCTCCCTGCTCTTAGTAGGTGCCTTTGTCTTGTCACTGTCCCTGGGAGTGTCCCTTTCCTCTGCTGTGGGCCTGCCCTTGGGAGTCTCCCTGCTCTTAGTAGGTGCCTTTGTCTTGTCACTGTCCCTGGGAGTGTCCCTTTCCTCTGCTGTGGGCCTGCCCTTGGGAGTCTCCCTGCTCCTAGTAGGTGCCTTTGTCTTCTGACTGGCCTTGTCCAAGGTACAGTCCATGGACATGTGAAAATCCCTTGCCTTGGGAGTACCTTTTGTGTTGAATGCCTGTGTAGCTCCTGAAGGCATGTCCCCCAACAACACTTGCGGATCCTGTGTGTGTACTCCAGTGTATCTGACGTTGTCTAATTGAACAGATTTAGCTGATCTAGGGGATGGGGTCTGTGCCCTGCGTGCCCTGACGTGCTGTCTGACGCTGCTTCTAGTGCAATAACCTGTATTTGAGTCCTGCTCAGAATATTCACTACCCCCTGAGACATCCAGTGGTGTAGATGGGGAAACCGAAGTAGCACCCTGTTCATGCGACTGTACTATTGCAGACGACACACTGCTTGCCAATGACTGCACTGTCCTGTGTAGACCTGCAAGATCGCCATGCATCCCTTCCATGAAAGCCACCACCTGCCCCAACTTCCTATCATGGTCCTGGAAAGCATTTGTCATATTGGTCTGCCCCACACACAGCTGTCGCAGCAGATCAACGGCCTCAGCACACAGTGCATTTTGGCTCACCGTGGCAGGGGCAGCGGTGCCTGCACCGAACGCCACTCTGCTCCCCCTACTCCTCCGGCCACGAACAGTACATGGTGCAGTTTGTGGAAGTGTGGGCCCTGTGTGCTGTCTTCCGACAGAAGGTGAAGAGTGCCCACTCCCAGTCTGTGACAACAGTGCAGGCTCACCAAGAGTGTCCGACGAGGAGGACGATGGTGTCTCCACATGCGAGTCCTCAGGGACGGTCCTGTCCCCCTCTCCGGCGCTGGCCTCCTCTGTGTCAGTCTGCGTGTGTGCGAAGTCTGAGCCGGACTCATTTCCTCGACTACTCTCCGCCGTCTGTGGCTGAGTGTCCTCTGTCATACCTGAAATGCACATAAAAGATGTGTGAGTCATGGGCAGACTGACGTACAGAAGGAACAGGATTGCCAAATTACATAGCTGACAAAGATTTTGTAGCCCTCATCCTGCACATGGCCCACCTCTACCAGTCATCCTCACATTTCCTGCCATGGGGCCATGGACCACTAGGGGATGTGCCTCAACACTCAACTACTAAGCAAGTGGCGTGTCAACATGGCGGACCTGGATGTCAAATGAGAACCACCCAATGGGACCAAAATGGCATCACAGACATACATACGCAACACGGAACTCAATAGTGTGTCTGTGCACCAATACATGCATAGCACTCACAGGTTTCCTACACAGACAGTTTGCTCACCGCTAGTTTGCTGTTGATCGGCACTCAGACGTTCGGCCAGTTCAGGATGCGTCACTGCAATGATACGGTGCATGAGAGGGGTCATGGAGCGTCGGGCCAGACGGGGCGTCCTTGGAATCAGGCCCAGTGTTACTTCCGCTACATTCTTGCTTAGCCTGGAAATGTCGTCCCAGCGTTTGTGGCAGTGTGTATGTCGTCTGTTGCACACCCCCAATGCCCGTACTTCCCGTGCTATGCTCCTCCACAGGTCCTTGCGAAGGTGCAGCTTGACCTACCATGATGGGAGACAAAAGGGTTTAAGTCAGTGGACAGGTGGCCTGTCACACACATAGGGGCAAGACGTAACTGTCAGCAGCCATGCACAATCAGGAACATATGTCTAGCCCACACTACACAGCTAAGATAGGAATAGGCCACATCATTTGGCCCCCTCACGCACACCAACATGTCCCACACTGCACTTACCACCCGTCCTGGTGCGCCGTAGAGGCGTCCATAGTTGCGGAGTACACCGTCCACGAGGACATCAAGCTCCGCGGCGGTGAAGGGTCGAGACCGGATCTCTTTGCCTCCCGACATGGCAAGATCACGGAGTATGGCACTAGTGCAGCAGTCGGTGGTCAGCTCAGCAGCAGCAGCAGCAGGTCGAGGTGATGGTCACAGGCAGCAGTCGGTGGTCAGCTCAGCAGCAGCAGCAGGTCGAGGTGATGGTCACAGGCAGCAGTCGGTGGTCAGCTCAGCAGCAGCAGCAGGTCGAGGAAAACAGGCAGCACTGGTCCCCAGGGTAGGAAGTGTCATTTTGGCCAACACACATATATAGGGCCCTCAGCACGTGTCAGTGGCATACGTCGCCAGCAATTGGTCAGCCCTGGAAGCGTGATCGTGAGATGGGCCAATTACTGGCCCTGTTGTTGCGGTGCCCAGCTTCCGCTACTTGCGATTGGCCATATCCGGCCAGCGTCCCTCTTCCCATTGGCTGCATATGCGGGGACCGTCACGGGCACACATCGGCAACCGCACGTGCAAGCCTCAGGCACGGATGCTTCAGTTGCAACAATGTTCCATCACTGGCACCACCATGGCGGTGCACGTACTCAGCGGGGGAGGTGCAGGCCTATACACCCTGTAGATGTACGCAATGGACATGCCAGGTCATGACCCCCCTTACAGTCACCTTGCATCGTCCACCGTACACCGGCCGGAGCGGCCGGGCCTAGGATGGCCGTGGCCGGCCATGAACACAACCGCCGTGGCCGGCCATGAACACAACCGCCGTGCCCGGCCATGCGGTTGTGTTCATGGCCGGGCACGGCGGTTGTGTTCATGGCCGGGCACGGCGGTTGTGTTCATGGCCGGGCACGGCGGTTGTGTTCATGGCCGGGCCCGGCGGTTGTGTTCATGGCCGGGCACGGCGGTTGTGTTCATGGCCGGGCCCGGCGGTTGTCTTCATTGCCGGGCACGGCGGTTGTGTTCATGGCCGGGCACGGCGGTTGTGTACATGGCCGGCCACGGCCGTCCTAGGCCCGGCCGCTACGGCCGGTGTATGGTGGATGATGCAAGGTGACTGTAAGGGGGGTCATGACCTGGCATGTCCATTGCGTACATCTACAGGGTGTATAGGCCTGCACCTCCCCCGCTGAGTACGTGCACCGCCATGGTGGCGCCAGTGATGGAACATTGTTGCAACTGAAGCATCCGTGCCTGAGGCTTGCACGTGCGGTTGCCGATGTGTGCCTGTGACGGTCCCCGCACATGCAGCCAATGGGAAGAGGGACGCTGGCCGCGTATGGCCTTTGGGAAGTAGCGGAAGTTGAGCACCGCCATGGCGGCGCCAATTATGTTATCTTGTCAGACGCTGCACCGTGATGTGTTGTGTGCAGTTGCGTCATGAGGGATGTGAGCGTGATAGGGAAAGGTCATATGTCATACAATGTAGCATGTGTGTCCATGCAATGCCCATCGGTCGGCACACAATGGGCAACAGATGTGCATTTGTACGTGTTGACGTCGGGTGTGACCCTACATACGTTCTTACATCTTCACAACTACACAGTACATCACGGCTGTGTGCCCAAATTATGCATCTGTTGTCTGTGTCTTGTTCTGGCGAGGTGACTACAGTGGTGGTGGTACACATGCATTCCGTGTATGAGTTTTGTACGTTGTGTCACCATGCATGTAATTACCGTATGTACATCATTCTTGGTGTTGGCATGTGTGCTTGATGACATGGCGTGTGTATAATTATCGTTTGTGTGCATGCAGTTGCATGTGTGTCTGTGATGTGGCTACTAAACATTAGGGTGCAGACTGAAGTATTGTCAGTAAGGTTCACATGTGATGGAGTTGTACACGTATGCGTCGTTTGCAAGTTGACCTAAGTTACATCTCTCTCCCACACAGGAGGGCTACAAATGTGCATCGGCCATACACTGTGCTGGAGGGTATGGTTGACGAGGAGGTGATTCGGAAATTCCGGCTGGATCGACGTCGGTTGCTGGAGCTTGTGGCTCAATTGTCGCCTCATCTGCAGCCACGTAGGACGTATCCTGGGTCGATTACACCCACTGCAAAGGTCATGGCGGTACTCCATTTCTTTGCTACTGGCACATTTCAGTACACAGTTGGACATGCCGGGGGGATGTCACAGGCCATGTTCAGCACGGTTCTTCGGGATGTCTTAACAGCTATGATGCTGTACAAGGATGACTACATACATTTCCCACGTCCGGAAGAGTTGCCAGCTGTCAAAGCTGATTTCTATGCCCTGGGCCACATACCTCACGTTGTGGGCTCAATTGATGGCACACACATCGCAATCATTCCACCACGGGCACGGGAACAAGTGTTCAGGAATCGCAAACACTTCCATTCGCTGAACGTGCAGGTGGTGTGCCTGGCAAACAACATCATCTCACATGTGTGTGCAAGATTTCCTGGATCTGCACATGACGCCCACATCATGCGGAGCAGCAATGTCCCACGACTCATGGCTAATCTGCGACCCGGTCAAGCGTGGCTTGTTGGTGAGTGTGCAGTGGGGACTCTTGTGATCTCTGTGTTGCATGGGGTACCCACCATATCTTGTTGTGATGTTTGTCTCTGTCATCCCCCTACATAGGCGACTCGGCTTACCCAAACCGGCCCTGGCTCCTCAGTCCCCTACGTAATCCGAGAACAGCGGGTGAAATGCGGTACAATGATGCACATGGAAGGACACGGAGAGTCATCGAACGTACCTTTGGACTGCTAAAGTCTCGGTTTCGGTGCCTCGATAAGACCGGAGGGGCCCTGCCTTACTCACCAGGAAAAGTATGCAGGATCGTGATTGCCTGCTGCATGCTCCACAACCTGGCAGTACGCAATGACATTGAACTGCTGTTGGACCCTGAAGACGAAGGAGTTCCTCGGCCTCCCATCCCACCCATGTCGACTGATGAGGATAGTGGTGAGGAGGAAGGTGTGGACCAGAGGCGCCAGCTCATAGATCGCTACTTCCCTTGAATGTGAGTTACTACCTCTAGTGGCGGTTGACAATGCCTCATGTATGTTTCCTGGTGTTGTGTGGATGTGGGGTTAATCAGCTGGGTGTTCTTGTTTGTGATGGTTGCTAATGTGTGTCTTCATTTCTTTGGACATACAAGTCTCCATGATGTGTGTGCTCTCATCCCATGCTTTTGTGATGGTTGTCGTTTGTGTAATGTTGCTGTGCATTGTGTTGTGATGTGTGTGAATCTGTTTCCTGACGTGTGTTTGCTGTCTCTGATTTTCTCTAGGTCACTCCCGCAGCGCCATGATCATGTACGACTGTCATCCCTGAACCTGTTTACGTCTGTTTCTGAAGGCAATCATGTGAATAAACATGGAGGCAAAACATCATTGTGTGAGTAAGTGCTATTTATTTACAGGTTGTGCTTCTGTGCTGGTGAATATTTACAAGTAAGTGGGGTGGAGGGAGTTGGAGTTGAAGGTAATGGCAGATGAAATGTCCGTGCTGACACCACATTGGGGGGTGTCAGGGTAGTCCAGCAGACCAGTGGGAATGATTGTCTGTGGGACAGGATACTTAGCTGGGTGAATGTCTGGCACAGGCGGTGACATTGTCATGGTCGTCCCCTCTTGGAGCGTGTGGATGGCGCTCCAACACTGCTCTCAGCCACTTCCTGCCTCAGCCGGCCCCTCCGTCTCTGAGGTGGTACAGAGTCAGCTGGGAGGGCAGGTTGTTGAAGGGCCACATCCGTCGCCAGGGGCACAGGTGGTGGTGGCGGCGGTGGAGGCGGAGGTGACGGTGGCGGTGGAGGCGGAGGTGGCGGTGGAGGCGGAGGTGACGGTGGCGGTGGCGCTACGACACTTGGTGGAGGGGGGGGGGTTGTTCCGGGCAACCCATTCCCTCCACATCGTTGCCTGCTGGCCCATGATCTGCAACATCTGGCCAAGGATGCCACAGATTTCGCGCTGGATGTTGTTGTTGTCCACCGAGTCCTGGTGTGCACGATCTGCGTTTGCCTGGGACCGGTCGTATGACGCCTGGCACCTGGCAAGGGCTTGTAGGGACTGTGCCACTGGCTGGGGTAGCTGTCCTTCCTCTGCACGGCGGGGTGTGGCTTGCCTGATTGGCTAATGTCCCGTTGCCTGTGTCTGTGGCCCACTCACCCTGCTTGTGTGTGGGGCCGATGGACCAGCGTTGTGCGCTGGGTTATGCTGGGTGGCACCGGCAGGAGTCGTGGTGCTGGTGGTGCTGGTGGTACTGGTGGTACTGGTGGTACTGGTGGTACTGGTGGTACTGGTGGTGGTGGGGACTGTGCAGATCACAGAGACAGGTGTCGCTGGAGTGACACTTGCGACGTTGGTCGGTCCCGGGAGTCCCTGTGAGCCAGATGGCCCTGGCTGCGTGCTTGGTCCCGCTCCATCCTCCGCACCGGAGCTGCCTGTGTCCTCGTCACCAGAGAGTCCTGTAGGTGTGGGAGGCGAGGCTGGCGGCCGGGTACTGGTTTCCCCAGTCAGTTGACGATCACCTGAGGGACAAGATAGAGCTGGTCAGTGATGTGGACATTACATGGTTATGTAGATTTTTAGACATTTCTGTTTCCTGTCGCACACACCCCACCCTCCACCGACACCACCACCACCAGCACCCTCCCCGTGTGCATGGGGGCCTGTTGGGAGTAGTAGTTTGGGCCTCTCACACACCCCACCCTCCACCACCACCACCACCCTCCCCGTGAGCAAGGGGGCCTGTTGGGAGTTGTAGTTTGGGCCACTCACACACCCCGCCCTCCACCACCACCACCACCAGCACCCTCCCCGTGTGCATGGGGGCCTGTTGGGAGTTGTAGTTTGGGCCTCTCACACACCCCACCCTCCACCACCACCACCACCAGCACCCTCCCCGTGTGCATGGGGGCCTGTTGGGAGTTGTAGTTTGGGCCTCTCACACACCCCACCCTCCACCACCACCACCACCAGCACCCTCCCCGTGTGCATGGGGGCCTGTTGGGAGTTGTAGTTTGGGCCTCTCACACACCCCACCCTCCACCACCACCACCACCACCACCCTCCCCGTGAGCATGGGGGCCTGTTGGGAGTTGTAGTTTGGGCCTCTCACACACCCCGCCCTCCACCACCACCACCACCAGCACCCTCCCCGTGTGCATGGGGGCCTGTTGGGAGTTGTAGTTTGGGCCTCTCACACACCCCGCCCTCCACCACCACCACCACCAGCACCCTCCCCGTGTGCATGGGGGCCTGTTGGGAGTTGTAGTTTGGGCCTCTCACACACCCCACCCTCCACCACCACCACCACCAGCACCCTCCCCGTGTGCATGGGGGCCTGTTGGGAGTTGTAGTTTGGGCCTCTCACACACCCCGCCCTCCACCACCACCACCACCAGCACCCTCCCCGTGTGCATGGGGGCCTGTTGGGAGTTGTAGTTTGGGCCTCTCACACACCCCACCCTCCACCACCACCACCACCAGCACCCTCCCCGTGAGCATGGGGGCCTGTTGGGAGCCATGGACATGTTAGTGAGTTGGTGTCCAACGTGCATGGGTTGGGGCATAGGAGATGTTTCTTCTCAGTTGTGTGAGCCTGACCATGTCGTGCTGATCGTGGTGCTTGGTTTGTACTCACCAGTCTCTTCTCCTTCGTCAAGTCCGTCTAGGCTCTCTGGGTGTAGTATCACCAGCACCTTCTCCTCCCAATCGGTGTAGGGTATGGGCTCCGGGGGTGTGCCACCGCCAGTATGATTGGCTCGGGCAAAGTTTTTAGCTCGGATGCCCTTGACCCTGGTCTTCAGGTCATGCCACCGCCTCTGGATGTCATGCTTCGTCCTCGGCACAGTCCCCGAGGCATTCACCCGAGTGACGATCCTGTCCCACATGTGGTTCTTTTGCGCCACGGACGTCTGCTGGACTTGGGCCCCGAAGATGTGGGGCTCAACACGGAGTATTTCATCTACCATTACCCTCAACTCTGTCTCCGTGAATTTGGTTTTTTTTTGGGTGCCATGGTGTGTGGTGCTCAGTGTGTGAGTTGAGTGAGTTGGGGGGTGCAGGTGTGTGGTGTGTGATGTGTAGGATTTGTGTGGTGGGTGTTTGTGTGGTGGGTGTGGTAGGGTGGTGGTTGTGTGTCTTCTATGTGAGTTTGCAGTATCTCTATTTTGGCCTCTTGCTAGCAGCAATGCTGTGATGCAAAGGATTGTGGTAGCGTGTGTGTGTCATTTTATAGTCGTGTCTCAATGGTTGTTGGCAGTCAGGTGGTAGGTGGGCGTGTTGACTAGTGTGCATTATTGGATAATTGGGACGTGTCATGGCGGCTTGTGCTTGATGTTGGGAGGGGGGGGCGTTGTCAATGTTGGTATGTTTGCTTTGGACTAGCGGTAGGCTTCCTGACATTTGTTTGCCGCTAGGGATGTTGTGCGTGTTGGCCTTCCGCAGTGATGCTGTGGTTATCGTAGCATTCTTTCCGCCGCGGACGTGGATGGCTGTGAGTTCCGTGGTCCGGGCGGATTAATCCTAATTGCGGCCACGGAGTATTCACAGGTATGGCGGTACATGTGTTATTTTCCGCGGTCATTTCCGTCCGCGGCAGTGGTTGTTCATTGGACTCCGTCCGCCGCGGACGGAGTTGGATGTGTTCCGTCCACCGCGGAGGGTGTTGGTTATGATCCGTCCGCCGCGGTCGGAGTTTCGTGACATGATTATCCTAATCCCAAACGCGGAATCTCCGCGGCGCGGCCGGGAGTAAAATTTCCCCCACCATGGCGGACAGTAGCCATTTCCGTCCGCCATCCTAATCGACCCCATAGTATTTATTAACTGTTGGATGAAGTTCTTGGTTTCTAAAAATATACATAAATGTACGATTTTATTTTTACAAATTGGTCTCGGATTTATTCTTGAGTGTGCGTCTCATGTATTGCCTCTGTGTTGCAACAAATGCTTAGCACTACCTTCTGATAAGCCTAACTGCTTGCCCATACTACCACAAGAAGATCATTAGAATGATCTGCTTTTACCTCTGCACACCTATTGGGGATCCACTGGACTCTCTGCACAGTGTAATTTTTGCATGACCACTGTACTTTTTCTTGACGTATGTAGCTGCAATTCCTTTAAACTGCAACCCAACCATGGCACAGTGGTGCTCCTGGCAGCCAAATATTCCGGTCACATAGGTCGGTGGTGTAAATTAATACTACAGGCCACATATGACATTTAACTTCCATATAACTGAGGCAGTTTCTGCGCCATCCACCATGGCCATACTGGAAAGTTAGATAGGCCAATTGGGTGGAATACATTTTACCAATGCCATTTTATGATTAGAGCACACGTCCTGTGATACATACTAGCAGTGACCACACTGCACCAAGTCCTAATAGCGGCAAAACATAGGGACTTGAAAAAGGTGACCAGGCAGAAGGGGGAAATTTGGTACACTCATGAAATAAAAACATAAAATTGCCAATACATTTGTTTGCATCACATAAGCAGTGATGCAGACAGGTGAATTATTTACAAAACTAGTTTACCAACAGTAAGGTATGTCATAGTAAGTGAGGTGATGTATTATTATATCCTGAATGGCACCTAATATTTGGAAGTCTCTTCCTTCTGAGATCAGATGCAACCCATCCACATTCCTCTTCAGAAAAGATGTAAAACATTTACTATACAACAAAGTCCTCTCTTACTGAAGACTCGGCCATGCCCCCGTTCCTCACATATTTCTACCTCAACCACCTCAGAACTGTTGCATTCACATTTCCTACTGTCTTTTGGAATCTTCTGTTTTATAATGTTGCTAAGTATTTTTGTTTTGGCATTATGTGCTTTGGATACTTAGTGCTATTGTGTTTACATATCCCACTGTATAAAGATTACTTATTTTACTATGTAGGTTTTGTATCTACTCTCTAGGTACCTCTTGGTGTCGATCTTGTGCTTACTCTGTACAGCACTTTGATACCTTCTGGTCATGTACCCGCTATGAAAAACTCATAAATAAATCCACGTATCCCAGCTTGCCACGTCACACTTATCAGATACCCCTCATTGACTAATATCAACAGATATAAATGCTTTACATACTCTGTCTTTCATTATCTGTTACAAGTAATAGACATCCTATTATAGCAAGTAATCTTTGGGCCTACAGTAGGCTCTGGACTCAAAGACATTCACTGATAGATCTGTTAACCTTTCTAAATGGTTTCTGCATGTTATGCTATGAAATAATTTATTGATATCTACAGAGCCTAATTATTGCCATAAAATTTTCAGATTTAATAAAAAATACTTATTTATTTATTTATTTATTTATAACACTTTTAAAGCGCGCTAATACCAACTGGTGTCCTGGCGCTGAAGTGGTACTTCCCTAAAATCTAAACTGCGGAACTAGAGGGTGAAGAGCCATGTTTTCAGATTTTTTCTGAAAGCCAACAAGTTGTTGTGTTGTTTGAGGGCTAAAGGCAAGGCATTCCATGCCTTCACAGCTCCCCCTACAAAACTTCTGCCCCCCCAGCGCACCTTCCTGATCCGGGCAGTTTTGATCAGCCCCATACTGGCCGACCTTAGTTGTCTGCCAGGTCTGTACCATCGGAAGTGTTCCTGGAGGAACACCGGGCCCTGGCCATGAAGTGCCTTAAAGACAATGCACAGGGCTTTGAACAAAATGCGCTTCCGCATAGGGAGCCAGTGTAGCTTCTCCAATTCTCTGGTGACCGAGGAGAACTTGGATAGGCCCCCTATCAGGCGAGCGGCCACATTTTGTAGGACCTGGAGTTTATTGAGCAATCCCTGTTTGTTAGACCCGTCTGCTTCTGAGAGTCCCCTCACCACTATGATTTCTTTTGTTCCCCTGTACCTCCCAAAATGTGTCGCTTTTTATTTGTCTACCAGGACTTTTTATGTGTTGTTTCATGGGGTTAGATGTTCCTTGACGCCCAGTTGCTCACAAGGTTTGTGGCACCTATTTACAAGGCGCCTGGCCCAAACCTGTGGCATTACAAGCTGGGGTTGTCAACCTGTGTAAATGAACTTAAAATGGTGGACACCCTTTTTCCTCATGTGAAGTGACTCCCATTGGAGCCTTCATGAACCCTGGCCTTTTGAGGTTTTGGCGCCCTTTGTTTGGCGCACATTTCTGACAGGAATTCCTTTATTTTCCTCAGGTCCCCAAATTGGCTGCTCTAGAACCCCAGTACGGTGGCTGTGAGTGTCCTAAATACCTCTCAAGAGTGCCATGTCATTGTCACAGCCAGAGAAGGTTCTAGAACCTTCTGGCTCGTGCCAGTACCCCAGGGCACTGGCTATATAAGGCCCAGTCCCTGGCGGCCATTTTAGATGACGGAGATTAGTTCAGACTAGAGAAGAGATTCCAGACTTGACACCAGATTGACACCTGCCCTGTTGACCCCTAGGGTGGCTGGTAGCGCAGGCAGTAGAGCAGCAAAGGGTTGCTGGCGTTGTGTCTGACTGGCGTTCCAGTCAGCTACGTGAGAAGTGACCTAGCGCCTACAGCGCCTGCCCAGCGAGTACCTCATTGCCCCCAAAGACTGTGGCCAGATTCGTGTGCCTCTCCGCCCCCGGTGGTGAACTGTGATCGATTTATCGAGTCGCGAGGCGAGAGCAAGTTTGCCGCGACCGCGATCGTCAGCTGTGCCCCCTTCGCGACAGGTGCCTCTAGAGGGGAGCTCGGACGTCTCCGAGCCCCACCAGCGTAGAGCGCTTCCTGCGCAGATCGAAGGTGAGGTGGTGCGCCGGGGCGGGGAAAGGCCGGCCTTCGTTGGGCGGGACTAGCGTCTTTGCCACTCCCCAGTGACCCAGGAGCTGTAGCTGTGGGCGGGAACCACCCTGAATGCGGAAGTCGGAGGGAGGTCCGTGGAGCCCCTGAGAGCCCCGTCGCTAACGAGAGGAGTGCTGTGCCCGACTGAATCGTATCTTGATTGCAGCCGATGTGAGGTGGGCCCGTTTCCTCATAGTGAATGCAGCGTTGTGAAGGAACTGTGAACCGGCATTTACTTGACTGTGCGCGAAGGTTGTGTGACCTCTCCGGCAGCCCGTTCGTCAGTCTAATGACTTTGAACTGGTGCCGCCTGTGCTCAAGTGGTGCTAAAGCCCGTAGGCGCGCATAGACTTCACCGGCAAAGCAGAGATCCTATCCCGGTGACCGCCGAGTGCAAATGATGTATTTACTGTGTTTCCTTGCCTTCTAGATATACGCGCATACGCCTTGAGTGATTATTAAAGAGTCCCAAACCTTATTTTGTGCTCAGAGAAGCTGTATACCTGGTCATTGAAAACAGCATAAACTGTAAGAGTTATCTTTCCCATTTGAAACGTATTGCAGATGTAATGATTCTAAAGTATTTAATTGGTGGCAGCGATACCAGAAGAAACATGTGGTTGTTTATTTAAATGAACCAATATTTATTCTGAAATTTATTCTGATATTTATTCGGATATTTATTCGGATATTTATTCGGATATTTATTCTGATACTCATTCCTGAAGTTATTCTATTTATTAATACTATTTATTACCAGAACTGTATGACGAAAAGAAATGTATATGTGCTTTCCCAGTCAACCCTATTTACAACAAAGAACTTTTATATAAAGGAATCGTATTTTTCTACAGCAGTGGTGTGGTGTCCTTCTTTTTGGTTTGGATGTACAAGGAGTTATTGTTGGGTCAGAGCCGGCTTAACACTACAGCCTTCACTTGCCTTGTCACTTGAGCCAAGCTACCCCTTTTGTGCTGGGCTTGCCCATCGCAGGTCCAACATAAAATTGGTGCTCAGCGGGTGGGATTGCGAGCCGTGCTTGTTTTGAACCCCATAATAATTCAGTGTGCACCACAGGTACACACCCGGAGTTTTCTCCTAGCGGCCCTCAAATTCAACGTTTTGCTTTTTCCAAATTCTTTCCTGGAGGTGGGTGGAAGTGACCCTCAAAGTTCTTATCCTGGTCACCTACTTCGGGGTGGTGGTCCACACTTTTCACTGACAAGATGGAATTCGAAATGTCAGAGCTGGAGACCTATACTGTGGCACAGCTCAAGGATTTATGTCAGGAGAGGGGAGTGTTTGTCAGGTGAGGGGCCAAAAGAGAGGAGCTCCGTACTAGTCTGCGAGCATGGGTGGAAGCACACACGGAGGGAACGGTGGAGGAGGAGGAATCGGACAGAGGTACTGTCATTGATAGGACTGCGGAATGTCCCCCGGGGGTGGGTGAGATGTCAATCAGCCCCAAGGCAACCTCACGGGAGGGCAGCAGTGTGTCATCGAGAGGGTTGTCAGAAACCGAGTTAGCTGACAGGAGAGAGGAAAGACTGTTAAGGTGGGAAATAGCAAAAATGGAGTTGGAAGAAAGGAGGGAGGGGAGGAGGTTGGAACACGAGTTCAAGCTACGAGAACTCGAATTCCAGGCCCCTAACATCACTCCGAAGGGTGTCGAGTCAAAGGAATTTGCCAGGGAGCCCAGGCCCCATTTACCCAAGGACGTAGTCGCCAGTTATACCGCTGGAGATGACATAGCCAAGTGGCTGGCAGCCTATGAGGTCTCCTTAAGAGCCCATGGGATCCATGAGAAGCATTGGGGTGGTGGATTATACCGGTACATGCCTCCGACAGGTAGGGATGCCCTATTGGCCCTAGACCGGGAGGAACAGGTTAATTACCCCGCCATGAAGGTGGCGCTCATCAGGAAGTTTGGGTTGACCCCCGAGAAATACCGGCAAAGGTTTAGGGGCAGCCACAAGCTGAGCTCACAGAATTGGGTTGACTTCCTGGATTTTGCCAAGAAAGCCCTGGATGGGTGGGTCCAAGGTAATGAGGTGGAGGACTATCGAGGGTTGTACGACTTGATACTCGAGGAACATCTACTCGAGAAATGTCTTCCCGAGCTGAGGCAACACCTGGTAGACAGCAAACTTACTTGCCACCGTAAGCTTGCTGAGGAGGCGGACATTTGGGCAAGTACCCGAGTGTCCACGAAGGGGACGGGAGGAGATTCTCAGAAGTCCGGGCAGGGCGCTCCCCAGAAGAAAGAGGGGGAGATAACAAGAAGCAGGAGTTCTCCAAAGGCCCCCAAAATACCTTTAAGGGGAAAAGTTTCTTCTCCACTTCTAAGGCTAACCCGCAGAAGAACCCTAATCCTGGCCAGAGTCAGCAGCCAAGGGTTATCCATTGCTATGGGTGCGGTGGTATTGGACATTATAAGGGAGACGTGAAATGCCCAAAGAGACCACCCCCTCCGACTGGAGGAAAGGCCCCGGGAGTCGCTAGTGTAGCGCTCGGGGAGGAGATGCCCTTAGTTAAGGGGTGGGAGTGGGCGGGTGTCACCTTAGTGTCCCTGGGTGATCGGGAGATGGTTCCAAAGATCCAGGTGCCCTCAAATACTACCAAGTATGGGCAATGGATCACCATCAATGGCCATAGAGGGGAAGCTCTGAGAGATACAGGAGCCAGTATGACTATGGTAAGGAGTCATCTGGTGTCCGGAGAGCAGGTGATTCCAGGCGTACTTCATCCAGCCGCGATGGCTGACGGCAGAATGGGCCACTATCCTGTGGCCGAGGTTCCCTTTGAGTGGGGAGGGGTTGCAAGTTCACTTCGAGTTGCCGTAAGCCCCGCCGTGCCAGTCGATTGTCTGCTAGGCAATGATATGGAGCACAATGCTTGGAAGGAGGTGGAATACCGGACTCATACTGAGATGCTGGGTACACCTGATTGGGCCTGTGTGAGTACCAGGTCTGCGGCTGCTCGGGAGGAGAAGTCGCGTGGGTTGGAGCCTGGAACAATGGCCCACCCAGCTGCTGATGAGGGAACATTTCGAGGACAGGAGGAGCCTGCCTCGATGTCCATGCCCCGTGAGACGGATAGGCCACCTGTGGAGGTGGACCCGGAGTCCGCGGAGGAGGACATGGTTCCGTTGGAGGACTTGCTTATCCCCGCTGAGTGGCAAGTGGAAGGAGGACCATCCAGGGAGGAACTGAGCAAGGGACAAAGGGAATGTCCCACCCTCGAGGGTCTGAGGCAACAGGCTGAAGCCCAGGCAGTAGGTAACGAGTCTGGGAACTATCGTGTTTACTGGGAGGATGGTCTCCTCTACAGTGAACCCAGGGCGCCAGTGCACGGATTGTCACGGGCCCTGGTAGTCCCACAGTGTTACCGAGCCTTCCTATTAGAGTTGGCTCATGAGATTCCCTTGGCAGGACACTTGGGTCAGGACAAGACCTTTGCCCGGCTTGTCCCCCACTTTTATTGGCCTCGAATGAGGGTGGTGTCCGACACATACTGTCGGTCGTGCGTGTCATGCCAAGCCAGTGGGAAAACAGGGACGAAGCTGAAGGCTCCCCTGGAACCACTTCCCATCGTTGGCACCCCCTTTGAAAGGGTGGGCATCGACATTGCTGGGCCCCTAGATCCACCTACATCATCCGGTCACAGGTTTATCCTGGTCCTGGTGGATCACGCCACAAGGTATCCAGAGGCAATTCCTCTGAGAACCATTACTGCACCAGTAGTGGCCAAGGCCCTGATGGGGATCTTTACCCGAGTGGGATTCCCCAAGGAAGTTGTGTCTGACAGGGGGACCAACTTCCTGTCAGCATATATGCGGGCCATGTGGAAGGAGTGTGGAGTGACTTACAGGTTCACCACTCCTTATCACCCACAGACCAATGGTCTTGTGGAAAGGTTCAACCAAACCTTGAAGGGTATGATCAGAAGTCTACCCGAAAGCCTGCGGAGGAAATGGGACATCCTCCTACCCTGTTTGCTCTTTTCCTACAGGGAAGTGCCGCAAAAGGGAGTGGGCTTCAGCCCCTTCGAGCTTTTGTACAGGCACCCTGTACGTGGACCTCTCAGCCTGGTGAGGGACTCCTGGGAAAAGTCTCCCCGGAAAGTTCCCCAGGATGTGGTGAGCTACATGCTGGCCTTCCAAAGCCAAATGGCTAAGTTGTGGAAGCAAGCTTCTGACAATTTGGAAGCCAGTCAGGCAGTTATGAAAGCGTGGTATGACCACAACGCTCACCCAGTGGAGTTGGAGCCTGGCCAGAAGGTGTGGGTGATGGAGCCTGGAGAGCTGAGTGCCCTCCAGGATCGTTGGACAGGCCCCTACGAGGTATTGGAGAAGAAGGGCAAGTCTACCTATCTGGTGGACGTAAAGACCCCTCGGCATCCGCATCGGGTGTTACATGCCAATCGCCTCAAGCCCAACTACGAGAGGCCCGAAGTCATGTGGGTTATGGTGACTGACGGATCGGAGGAAGAGGACACGGAGCCTCTCCCCGACCTTTTTGCGTCTCAAGAAAAGGATGGGTCAGTGGACGGAGTGAAACTCTCGCCAACCCTGACTCCTGAGCAGCAGGAGGAATGTCGCCAGGTCTTGGGGTCATTCGCTCCTCTGTACTCCCTTGTCCCGGGTAAGACCCACTTGTGTACCCATGACGTGGACACAGGGGACAGCCCACCTGTGAAGTCAAAGTCTTACCGGCTGTCTGACAAGGTGAAGGCCAGTATCCAAAGCGAAGTAGCTAAGATGCTGGAGCTAGGAGGTGTTAGTTCCTAAAGCTGCCCCACCTGGCACCACACCAGAATTGAGATTCTGTGTGGACTACCGAGGACTAAATTCGGTAACCAAAACGGATGCTCATCCGATCCCTCGGGCGGATGAATTGATTGACCGGTTGGGAGCTGCCCAATATCTCAGTACCATTGACCTCACTGCAGGGTACTGGCAGATTCCCATGTCTAATGGAGCCAAGGAAAGGTCAGCCTTCTCCACACCTGATGGACACTACCAGTTTTGCGTCATGCCCTTTGGGCTCAAGAACGCTCCTACCACTTTTCAGCGGCTGGTGAACACGATCCTCACCGGGATGGAGTCATTCTCTGCTGCTTACTTGGATGACATAGCTGTCTTCAGTAGCAGCTGGGAGGATCACTTGCAGCACTTGCAAGCCGTTCTCCAGACCCTGGAACGGGCAGGCTTGACGATCAAGGCCAGCAAATGTCAGATTGGACAGGGGTCGGTAGTGTACTTAGGACACTTGGTGGGCTGGGGAACGGTTCAGCCCCTTCAGGCGAAGATTGAGGCAATCATGGCCTGGAAACCCCCCAAGACCCCGACTGAGGTCCGAGCCTTCCTGGGCCTCACAGGTTACTACAGACGATTCGTGAAGGGCTATGGCACTATCGTGGCACCCCTTACAGAACTCACGGCCAAAAAGCAACCCAGGACAGTCATTTGGACGGAGGCTTGCCAGCGAGCCTTCGACACTCTGAAACAAGCATTGTGTAAAGCTCCAGTCCGGAAGGCTCCAGATTTTTCAAAAGAGTTCATTGTCCAGACAGATGCATCCGACATTGGCATTGGGGCGGTGCTATCGCAACTCAATGAAGAGGGTCTGGATCTGGTCTGGGTCTGGAGTGGTCTTTCTGTCACGAAGACTGCTTCCCCGGGAACAGAGGTGGAGTACCATCGAGCGGGAAGCCTTTGCGGTGGTCTGGGCACTGAAGAAGCTGCGACCATATTTGTTTGGTTCACACTTCCTTGTTCAGACAGACCACCGACCCCTTCGTTGGCTCATGCAAATGAAGGGGGAAAATCCCAAACTGTTGAGGTGGTCTATCTCCCTACAGGGAATGGACTTTCGGGTGGAACACCGGCCCGAAGTTGACCACGCCAATGCAGACGGTCTCTCCAGGTATTTCCGCCTTAGTGTTGAGGACTCCCAAGGGGTTGGGTAGCTCTCCCCACTTTCAGCTGGGGGGGACGCGTGTTAGACCCGTCTGCTTCTGAGAGTCCCCTCACCACTATGATTTCTTTTGTTCCCCTGTACCTCCCAAAATTTGTCGCTTTTTATTTGTCTACCAGGACTTTTTATGTGTTGTTTCATGGGGTTAGATGTTCCTTGACACCCAGTTGCTCACAAGGTTTGTGGCACCTATTTACAAGGCGCCTGGCCCAAACCTAGGCCGCCAATTTTAGATCCTGTATGGAGGCAGTCGGACAGTGGATGATTCATAATTCACTAAAACTGAATGGGGAGAAGACGGAGGTGATGGTATTCGGAGGAAAAGAACAGATCTGGTCTGCTGAGTGGTGGCCGAACTCGCTGGGCCTATGTCCCGAGCCTACCTCCTCAGCAGAAAATCTGGGAGTCATGATTGACCCCACCCTTAGTATGTGCCAACAGGTCAACAGGACTGTATCGACCTGCTGGGGGATTCTCCACATCCTAAGGAAGATTAGGCACTATTTGTCACCCCAGGCAAGAGGGCAACTTGCTGTCGCACTTCTGGGCTCGCGAATGGATTATTGCAATGCGCTGTATGCAGGACTGAACAAGAGTCAGCTACAGCGCTTGCAGGTGGTCCAGAATGCGGCAGCGAGATTCGTTCTTGATCTACCTAAACGTGCCTCTGTCACCGAAGCCCGAAAGCAGCTTCACTGGCTCCCTGTTGAGGATCGGATCCTTTTTAAATCCATGTGTATGGTGTATAAAGCTTTAGCTAAATCTAGCCCTACAGGCATTGGATCGATCCTATCTCAGTATAACCCTGGCAGAAATCTCCGTTCCACTCAGAAGCTTCTTCTTTCTGTACCTCGTGTTAGAAAAGCAAGATGGGGAGGCAAGGCCTTTTCTAACTTGGCCCCCAAATGGTGGAATGCTCTCCCTTTGGAAGTAAGGTCCTGCCCCACTCTACAAGCTTTTAGATCTGCTCTAAAGACCCACCTTTTCACACGTGCATACCCTTAGTGGCGCTCTGCAATCTTTTTGATCTGTTTTGATAGGCGCCTTGACACCTTCGGGTTTTGTTTGCGCGATACAAGTCGCTTAATAAATAAATAAATAAATAACCTATGGCATTACAAGCTGGGGTTTTCAACCTGTGTAAATGAACTTAAAATGGTGGACACCCTTTTTCCTCATGTGAAGTGACTCCCATTGGAGCCTTCATGAACCCTGTCCTTTTGAGGTTTTGGCGCCCTTTGTTTGGCGCGCATTTCTGACAGGAATTCCTTTATTTTCCTCAGGTACACAAAATGGCTGCTCTAGAACCCCAGTACGGTGGCTGTGAGTGTCCTAAATACCCCTCAAGAGTGCCATGTCATTGTCACAGCCAGAGAAGGTTCTAGAACCTTCTGGCTCGTGCCAGTACCCCAGGGCACTGGCTATATAAGGCCCAGTCCCTGGCGGCCATTTTAGATGATGGAGATTAGTTCAGACTAGAGAAGAGATTCCAGACTTGACACCAGATTGACACCTGCCCTGTTGACCCCTGAGGTGGCTGGTAGCGCAGGCAGTAGAGCAGCAAAGGGTTGCTGGCGTTGTGTCTGACTGGCGTTCCAGTCAGCTACGTGAGAAGGGACCTAGCGCCTACAGCGCCTGCCCAGCGAGTACCTCATTGCCCCCAAAGACTGTGGCCAGATTTGTGTGCCTCTCCGCCCCCCGGTGGTGAACTGTGATCGATTTATCGAGTCGCGAGGCAAGAGCAAGTTCGCCGCAACCGCGATCTTCAGCTGTGCCCCCTTCGCGACAGGTGCCTCTAGAGGGGAGCTCGGACGTCTCCGAGCCCCACCAGCGTAGAGCGCTTCCTGCGCAGATCGAAGGTGAGGTGGTGCGCCGGGGCGGGGAAAGGCCGGCCTTCGTTGGGCGGGACTAGCGTCTTTGCCACTCCCCAGTGACCCGGGAGCTGTAGCTGTGGGCGGGAACCACCCTGAATGCGGAAGTCGGAGGGAGGTCCGTGGAGCCCCTGAGAGCCCCGTCGCTAACGAGAGGAGTGCTGTGCCCGACTGAATCGTATCTTGATTGCAGCCGATGTGAGGTGGGCCCGTTTCCTCATAGTGAATGCAGCGTTGTGAAGGAACTGTGAACCGGCATTTACTTGACTGTGCGCGAAGGTTGTGTGACCTCTCCGGCAGCCCGTTCGTCAGTCTAATGACTTTGAACTGGTGCCGCCTGTGCTCAAGTGGTGCTAAAGCCCGTAGGCTCGCATAGACTTCACCGGCAAAGCAGAGATCCTATCCCGGTGACCGCCGAGTGCAAATGATGTATTTACTGTGTTTCCTTGCCTTCTAGATATACGCGCATACGCCTTGAGTGATTATTAAAGAGTCCCAAACCTTATTTTGTGCTCAGAGAAGCCGTATACCTGGTCATTGAAAACAGCATAAACTGTAAGAGTTATCTTTCCCATTTGAAACGTATTGCAGATGTAATGATTCTAAAGTATTTAATTGGTGGCAGCGATACCAGAAGAAACATGTGGTTGTTTATTTAAATGAACCAATATTTATTCTGATATTTATTCTGATATTTATTCTGATATTTATTGTGATACTCATTCCTGAAGTTATTCTATTTATTAATACTATTTATTACCAGAACTGTATGACCAAAAGAAATGTATATGTGCTTTCCCAGTCAACCCTATTTACAACAAAGAACTTTTATATAAAGGAATCGTATTTTTCTACAGCAGTGGTGCGGTGTCCTTCTTTTTGGTGTGGATGTACAAGGAGTTATTGTTGGGTCAGAGCCGGCTTAACACTACAGCCTTCACTTGCCTTGTCACTTGAGCCAAGCTACCCCCTTTGTGCTGGGCTTGCCCATCGCAGGTCCAACACTGTTGAACCCCTAAAAGCAGGCCATTGCAGTAATCGAGGCGCGACAGCACTAGTGCCGTCACCACCGTCTTTCTGCTCCCCCCGGTAGGAAGGGGATAACCTTTCAGATGATTTTCAATATCCAGTGTATGAAAGAGGTTAACGCCTTAACATGAGGTTTAAAAGAGAGCTGGCTGTCAATAATGACTCCTAAGTTCTTTACCTTTGGAGCCGGAGATGGCGGGGCTCCCATCTCTGTCGGCCACCATTTAGAGTTCCAGAGGTTAGTATTTGACCCGAAGATAAGCACCTCGGTCTTGGAGGAATTCAATTTTAAGCAACTCTTTGCCATCCATGAACTAACTGCTGACATGCAGTCCTGAAACCGGGCAGCTACACCGAGCTAATTCCACGGAAGTACCGACACCACAATCTGGGTGTCATCTGCATAGGATGTTAACTCGAACCCAAAGGCTCGGATCACCGGGGCGAGAGAGGATATGTAGATGTTGAATAAAGTGGGGCTTAGGGAGGATCCCTGAGGGACCCCCCCTGGGAGTTCGAAAGGTCTCGATTCAAAATCTCCCATTGCCACCACTTGTACCCGGTTTTTAAGGAAGGATTTCAAAATGCTCAGTGCTTGACCCTGTACCCCGCAGTCCTCCAGTCGGTCCACCAAGATAGCGTGGTGGACCGTATCGAAGGCCGCGGACGGGTCCAGTAATATCAGCACTGCCTGGCCTCCATCATCCAGCACCTTCCGGACCTCCTCAGTGGACTTAATCAGAGCGGTCTCGGTGCTGTGTCCTTCCCTAAACCCATGTTGGGCTGGGTCCAGACCATTCGAGGTACGCAGGAATGAGCAGAGCTGGAAATTCATAGCTTTCTCGATAAGTTTTGCCGGCATCTGCAATCTAGCTATGGGCCTATAACTGTTGGGATCCGTGATATCCAGCGAGGGCTTCTTCAGTAGTGGGGAGATGGATGCCCGTTTCCAGACATTGGGGTAGTCACCCTTCTCAAACATCAGATTAAACAGGTTGGCTAGAGAGTTAGCTATAGGAGGTGCTGCCAGCTTTGCTATTGACGTGGGGCAGGGGTCATAGGGAGAACCCGACTTGGTTGCCATCAATAGTTTAAGAACGTCCTCGGAATGAACTGGCTCAAAAGCCGAGAGTTTGGCCCCCGAAGAAACAGCAGAGGGGGCCCTATGAGACCCCTCCGCAAGGCTCAGAGCCACCTGCGGTTCAAGTGTTGTAAAAATAGCTTGGACTTTGTTCCGAAAGAGATTGGCCAGGGATACGCAGAGTTCAATATTAGGAGGCACCATCATCGGTTTAGGGGTGGTGAGGCTAGCTACTGTGTCGAAAAGTTCCCTTGCTGAGTTCTTGGCCTTCTCTATACGGTCCGTGAAATAAGCACTCTTAGCCTTCCTGATGCTAGCTTTATAAGCCCTTTGGGCGGCTTTTAAACTCTCTTTGTCCGGCTCGTTGTAATTCACTTGCCAGGTCCGCTCTAACTTCTTACATACTGCTTTGGCTTCTCGGAGCTCGTCCGAAAACCAGGGAGCAGATGGGACCGACCTAGTGGGCCGGCATAGCTTAGGGGGAGCTAGCTTGTGACAGGCCCGATCGATCCAATCCGTGTACTCAGAGGTTGCTTTATTCACATCTGCTGGTAAGGCAATCCTGGAGGCAGTTAACAGATCCTCCAGAGCCCAACCATCAAGATTTTTCCAAGCCCTACACATCCTAGTTGATTTCCCATCACATAGAGTCTTTTGTACAAGGGGGCTCTGAATAGTAAACAACACCACCCTATGATCCGTCCAGGACATGGGTTCTGCTTTAGCAAATGCAAGATCAGGATTGTTTGAAAATATCCCGTCTAGCGTGTGCCCGGCCAGGTGCGTTGCCCCTGTGACCACCTGAGTCAGTCCTGTCGCAAGCATCTCCTCAAGAAGGGCCGAAGTGTCCACGTCGGTGACACTTTCTAAATGGAAGTTGAAGTCCCCCAAGACCGTGAACGAATTGACACAGAGGGCTTCCTCCAGAATACTGCCCACTGTTTCAAGAAAAAGAGACTTCGCCCCCGGAGGTCTATACAGGAGGCAGCCCTTAAAGGTTTGATGGTTGGAGAGCACCAGTTTGAACCCCAGGGCCTCACATGCCCCTGAGGTCACTGGCGAAAAGACTCCTTGGATGGAAGCATGATAGATGATGGCCAGACCTCCTCCCCTTTTCCCAGACCTATCCAGGACATAGTTAAGGTAATTAGGAGGAGTAGCCTTTACTAGATCAGGACCAGATGCCGCATCGGTCCAGGTCTCTGTGATGAACGCAATTTGAACATTTCTGTCCTGAATCAACTCTGCGCACTCGATACTATGCTTTACCAGTGATCTAGCATTGATCAGTAGGCAGTTCGTTATTTGGTCTCCCCGCCTATCCTTGATAGTGGGGGTGGGGGTAAAAGCCTTGATTTTGTCACAGAGAAACGGTGGAAGGTCCGTTTTACACGAAGGACACCTTTGTGGCCCTGTCTGCATCTTTTTATCTGGAATCACGGTAATACAGCCGGTTCCCTCACCTCCTCCTCTCAAGTTCCAGAGCTGCGCTCGGTTAAAAGTGCGCCTATGCGGAGAGTCTGATAGAAGCCGAACAGGGGTAGTGGCGCTGGGCGCGGGTCCGGCGCGGACGGGCGCAGACGGGCTTGCCTTTGGCGCACCTTCTGCGCGCTATCGCGCGCCGCTGCGCCAGCCCGCTGCGCGGACGAAGCCCTGTGGCCATTTATGGGGGTGGGAGGAGGGCGTGAGGCTGCGACAACTAGTCCACAGTCCTCCCCTACCTCTAAGATGGCGGTTCCCCAAGCCCCCTTCCGCGTCAGCGCCTAATCGGCTGCGCTGGGAGTCATGAGATGGAGTTAACACGGTGTGTAACACCGGAGCAACCAGCGAGCGTGTAGGAATTAAAGTGGCGAGTGCAATTTAAAAATCGGCAGTGCAAGCTGCAATTCGATAGTGCAAATCGGCAGTTCAAGACAGCAGTGCAACCAGATAATATTATTAAAAAACAATTCCAGTTAAAATCGCTCAATCAATATTTAAAATGTCCCAATGTAGAGTTGGCTCCAGCTCTGACCCTAATCCCCCGGCTTTTCGCCTCAGGGGAGTACCAGAAAGGGCGCGGTGCTTCCTGCTCGTTTTATGTCTCAGGGCGAGCGTGAGGCTGCGACAATTAGTCCGCAGACCTCCCCTACCTCTAAGATGGCGGTTCCCTGAGCCCCTTTCTGCGTCAGCGCCTAATCGGCTGCGCGGGGGGTCAGGAGATGGAGTTAACACGGTGTGTAACACCGGAGCAACCAGTGAGCATGTAGGAATTAAAGTGGCGAGTGCAATTTAAAAATCGGCAGTGCAAGCTGCAATTCGATAGTGCAAATCGACAGTTCAAGACAGCAGTGCAACCAGATAATATTATTAAAAAACAATTCCAATTAAAATCGCTCAATCAATATTTAAAATGTCCCCATGCAGAGTTGGCTCCAGCTCTGACCCTAATCCCCCGGCTTTTCGCCTCAGGGGAGTACCAGAAAGGGTGCGGTGCTTCCTGCTCGTTTTATGTCTCAGGGCGAGCGTGAGGCTGCGACAACTAGTCTGCAGACCTCCCCTACCTCTAAGATGGCGGTTCCCTGAGCCCCCTTCCGCGGCAGCGCCTAATCGGCTGCGCGGGGGGTCAGGAGATGGAGTTAACACGGTGTGTAACTCCGGAGCAACCAGCGAGCGTGTAGGAATTAAAGTGGCGAGTGCAATTTAAAAATCGGCAGTGCAAGCTGCAATTCGATAGTGCAAATCGGCAGTTCAAGACAGCAGTGCAACCAGATAATATTATTAAAAAACAATTCCAATTAAAATCGCTCAATCAATATTTAAAATGTCCCCATGCAGAGTTAGCTCCAGCTCTGACCCTAATCCCCCGGCTTTTCGGCTCAGGGGAGTACCAGAAAGGGCGCGGTGCTTCCTGCTCGTTTTATGTCTCAGGGCGAGCGTGAGGCTGCAACAACTAGTCCGCAGACCTCCCCTACCTCTAAAATGGCGGTTCCCTGAGCCCCCTTCCGCGTCAGCGCCTAATCGGCTGCGCGGGGGGTCAGGAGATGGAGTTAACACGGTGTGTAACACCGGAGCAACCAGCGAGCGTGTAGGAATTAAAGTAGCGAGTGCAATTCAAAAATCGGCAGTGCAAGCTGCAATTCGATAGTGCAAATCGGCAGTTCAAGACGGCAGTGCAACCAGATAATATTATTAAAAAACAATTCCAATTAAAATCGCTCAATCAATATTTAAAATGTCCCCATGCAGAGTTGGCTCCAGCTCTGACCCTAGTGCCCCGGCTTTTAGCCTCAGGGGAGTACCAGAAAGGGCGCGGTGCTTCCTGCTCGTTTTATGTCTCAGGGCGAGCGTGAGGCTGCGACAACTAGTCCGCAGACCTCCCCTTCCTCTAAGATGGCGGTTCCCTGAGCCCCCTTCCGCGTCAGCGCCTAATCGGCTGCACGGGGGGTCAGGAGATGGAGTTAACACGGTGTGTAACACCGGAGCAACCAGCGAGCGTGTAGGAATTAAAGTGGCGAGTGCAATTTAAAAATCGGCAGTGCAAGCTGCAATTCGATAGTGCAAATCGGCAGTTCAAGACAGCAGTGCAACCAGATAATATTATTAAAAAACAATTCCAATTAAAAGCGCTCAATCAATATTTAAAATGTACCCATGCAGAGTTGGCTCCAGCTCTGATACTAATCCCCCGGCTTTTCGCCTCAGGGGAGTACTTGTAAGCACTAGGCTAATGTGTAGTATTACTTGCTACACATTATAACATTTTCATCGAATAACCAGTCTACTGACTACAAAAGTATTTATCAAGAAGGTGAGCTGATTTCAACACCCCTACATGAAGGAGCAGTACATGTCTTGTTCAGTAATTTAGCACATTATGTGCAGAGATTCTCTTGGCTCTATGCCGTCTCTCAACCAAAAATCCATGTCCCTGCAGACCTGCAAAGGATGGCTGTCTGAAATGTCAGAGTTATATATTCGGATCTCATTGGGTGCAACTCTAATATAGATGTTTTCAGTCAGAATTGCAGGGAAAGAAACCAAGCACAATTACACTGGTTGCGAAAAACACATGGCTATGTCGAATGGAATTGCAAAGAGGGTAACTGGAAATCCATTGGCTGCAAAAAATACATAGATGTCTACAACACTTTTGGCTAGAGAACATGCAAGACCGTATTTATTCTAATGTACAGGACACTTGAGGCATTATTGCTATTTGCTGGAAAAAATAAGTTGATGTAACCAATGGTTTGGCAGAGAATGCGTAAAACACTGTTGACTATGATTGGAAAGCACACATTCATGCAACCAACATAGCTTCAGAAGGAACATGGACCAAAATAATTGTTTTTCATTAATAGCCAGAGCTGCTCGCAAAGGCCATACTGTTGTTCTGTACGCTGTACGGAGAAGAGGCAAAGAAACTCTTTGTCAAAACCGTACTTCTGCACAGTGTACTCAAGAAAGAATACTACTGCTGCAGAGCGTCAGTTGCACAATATATTATGGCAATATAAAACAAGCATACGTGTGTGCACTAAAAAGCACTAGAACGTGCAAAAAAACAGACCATTCTCAATACAGCGTGACTGCATTGCAAAGTTATGCATCATGAAATATAGATATATGTACCGAAAACTATGGGGTCGGTAAACTGGTTTTCAAATTAAAGAAGGTAGATAAAAAAGTACATTATTGGCCATAATGTGAGGGAAACTCGCTACGTCTAAAATCAGTAAAAACTGCACGAAGATTTCAGGATAATTCGAATGAAGGCTTAATTTCAGATTAATCAAAACACATTTTTCTCCTAATAACATTCAGTTTTATGTTTTAACTATGTGTTACTCTTTCCACAGGACGAGTTCTTGTTCATGAGTGGGCTCATCTACGATGGGGAGTGTTTGACGAATACAGCAAGGAGCAGCCTTTCTATGAATCTGGACAAAACCAGATTAAGGCCACCAGGTGAGACTTTAACTGTTTGTATGCAGACGTGCCCCCTTTCCTTAATCATCTGCAGACTCTGTCGATATATTAATGTCCCCTGAATGGTGTAGAAGTGAGTCCTCTTCCCTCCGTGCCCGATGAAGAGTAGCTGATATGCTGGGTTCTTGGATTTCATCCCCAGGCTCATGCTAATCTAGTATGTGAGTAAAGGCCTTGTCCTGTCTTTGAAAATAGTGTGGTCCTGGACCTGGTGGAGGGCACCAAGCATACCCTCGGGTGTGTCCGAGGACTACTGTCCCTATCAAAGGTTTATGCAAGTAGTGCAGTGGTTCCAGTCTACCGTGTTTTGCAGAGGCCTTAGAGTGGTATAAACAGCAAAGTGGTCCTAGACACAGTTTATATAGCACATTTCAATGAAATATTAATTTCTACTTATTTTAGAACTTAATCCTGAAAAGAAAAAGAACACACAAGCTAAAATGCGTGAGCAGTATTATCCTAAGTACCCAAACAGATTGTTCAACACTAAGTTTTGTAGCAAAATGAATTCGCAATTTATTTATAATCGTATATACATATTTACAAAAAATCCCAAGACAGTTTGGGGGAGTTCTGCCAGGCGCAGTAGAAAGTGCAAAAGTTGTTGTGCTCAAGTGAGAAGAAAGAAAGAATAAGTAAAAAGATATAATCCAAAAATTCTAAAAAAGGCTAAGGTTCTATTCCAGTAGCATTAAGCCTGTCCCACGTATATAAATCATACGTATCAATTATAGTCCTTTAAAGGGCAGGGAATGGGGTACAGGTATCAGAGAAGAGGGGGGTGTGACGTTTATAAACTGTGTCTAGGACCACTTTGCTGTTTATACCGTACGATACCCAGGTCCTTTGACTTTGTCTGGGTCATACCCCATTTTTAGGTCTCGGCCTAGAGACGTGCGAAGCGCGTTCTCGGCAGAGATCTATTGCAATTGTTTCAGCCGCTAAAGCCGACAAAAGGAGACAAGAGCTGGGCACGCGCCCAGCATCTTGAATGGGAGAGGGAGCGACAAGAGCTGACCACGCGCGGATTTGGTAACGCGCACGCTCACGGCGCCAGCGTCTCCGCCGCGCGCCGATGACTGCTCTCTTCCTGGCCGGCTTCACTGAACGTTGCATGCTTGTTTTCTTGGATAATGACTGTTGCATCGTGAGTATCAGGACACGTTAAAAAAGTGCAGCACTGCAGTCGAATATTAATAGGAGTGCGTGCCCCGCAAGGAGGAATGCACGAGCTCAGTCAGGCCTGCCTGTGTCCAGTGCACAGTCCCCGTGCGCCCTGCAGCCGCTGAGTGTGGCTCTGGGGCGGGCGGGCCTCCAGCGCCGTTTACAACTCTGCGGGGAAGACGAAAGTCCGCCCGAACAAACACTGAGCCTTTTGACGCGCCAAGGAACGATGCAGACTTCAATAGGGAAAGGATCTATACTTTGCTCCGTAGGCAACACTCCCCTACAGTCAAACCAGCAACGGAAAATAGCAGTGCCAACAAACAGCGCAGACCGGACTGGCGACTTCACCCAGCGCACTGCGAGCAGCGCCCAAGCCTTGGCAGCGGCCACTTCTTACCCCAGGCTTTGGGGCTCAGCAGTTTTGCTTCTCTTTCCTCCGTCGTTATTTTTTCTTCCTTCTGCTTTCCACCTCCTTTCGCTGCGTCATTATCGCTTTCCTTCTTTCTTCGTTTTCACGGTCAGTGCTGCCCCCTCTTGTAGATACTCTGAGAGGCCTCGCTAAGAATCCTAAAGCGCTGCTTGCATTGACGACGCTGACCCCTTAGTCTCCTGCGCCCTTTCATGAGCATGGAAGGGGGCACATGAACTTTGTTAGCCTGGGAATCTGCCCTAGCTCGGCCAGCTCAACCCCCTTTGTTCTTACTGAAAGTCCTTCGTTCTCTCTTGGCCATGCCGGTGCCCGTCGACCCCCTCTTTGTGCTTGGTTGCCATACACTGTCACAATATTATATTCCACAGTTGCGCAGTGTTTGTTGCAGCTTCTTAAGTTGGGTGCTGCTCCGAGCTCATGTTGCTGCATTTTAAGTGAGAACAGTTCACCCCGTCGTTTACCATACCTCTCTGCTGCTGGTGGTGGTGGTAGTTGTACACTAAGAGTACCAGCAGACCTTGAGGCAGGATGATAACTTGACATATCTTCGTATTGTATTTCTTACCGAGAGCACGTCGACCTCGCTGTGTGAGCCCGGGAGGCAGCGTTGTTTGAAGAACTCGAATGCATGTGCTTATTTCGTGTGTTCTGGTCTCTGTTTCCAGTGCTAGGGTGTATTTTTATATCTTTACTGTGTTAGTCCACTTGACGCAATTATGAACTGAAATTCCCAGAATGCACTTTCTTTTAAATGAAGGGTAGGACTGAAATCATGACTGCTGATCTTTCATTTGCTCAGCAGAAGATCGATCAGAGAAGGTGGGCAACTTTTGGAACATTTTCTGTAACTTTGGGCTATTTTCTGGCGAACCGATTTGCACCTTGTAAATGGGAAATGTCGGGGGAAACAGCTCTTCAGAACATAGCAATGCAGCCGACTGCGATGGTAAAGTAGTTCTGCATTTACTAGATGATCAAATACTGCATTTTCAAATAGCTTACAGGGTTAAAACACCAGTTGCGGAAATATCCGTTGGTAATCAACAAATCGAAGAGTAAAGCAATGGTAGGGTAAAGCAGGATGTTAATACACTTGCTGGCGATGTGTGTGCAAAAACCTTGCTCACGTGCTTAGTCTACAAATTAGCTGCAGAACTCTCAAATTTCCCAGTTCCATACATACCTCCTCTAACCATACGTTTTCAGCATCTGGGGATTGTTGCCCTGTTTTAACCCATTAGAAAAATCAGAACTACTAGTCCCAGAATGCAAAGGAAACACCATGGACTAAATGAAAATACTTGGCATGGTCCTGGAAAACTAGGGAGCATTGTTGTAGACAAGGTGAAGGTGTCTTTTGCGGAGCAAGGCGTGTGCAACACATCATTTTTGACGTTTTACATACCTGTCCTCATTAAAGGCAGTTTTGAAAATACACATTTCCTAAGCCACTGTAAAACCCAGGCGCCCTTTTACATTTACAGGCGGCATCTGTTATTACCTATTATGAGACCTTCGGCTTTCAATCTGTTGCAGTAGGTTTGTTCCTTGCTCATTATGAAGACCACGTGGGTTCGTCCCCCTGTGATACCAGCCTCAAGGCTCCCGCCACACATGGGAATATTTACCTCTCACTTCCTCGGAAGTGGCAATGCGTCTCCAAAGCGATGCCTAATAATCAGACCCTTAGCACGCTAATCATCACCCCCATTCCTCCTTTGGGTGTTGTCTGCCCGAGAACCCCGGAAGTGCACCCTCTGCTAATCTCACTACCCACTGCTGTCTTTCCTCTCCCACCTGACTCCCTTCGTCGTAGTATTGGCTTCTCTTTTTCTACCTCTCTCCATCACACTGCTCCTCCTCAATGCTACTCAGTTCAGTTACCTCAAGGGTTTTAAGTGGGCCAGGTCCTGCCGGTGAGCCAGCCACATTCCTGCCCTGGGGCGAGAAGGGAGCTCGGGCTGGGATGAGCTGTCAGAGGCGGGACAGGCCTGGACGAGCGAGTCCACGGAAGTACTGGCCGACGGGGCCATAGAGGGCACGCTCGAAGTACGCAGGCCATGGCATGTCCATGTCAACGTAATATGAGTCAGTGCATGCATGCCACTGGGGAGGCGTCCCATGTGTCTGCATCAGTAGTGTCTGGCTTTAAGTAGAGAAGTGAGACGTCCTTTTGCCTGAGGGGCTATCACAGCCACAAGGGGTACAGTGAGAACGGGGGCATCCATCTTTCACTCCAACCTTCCATGCTGCCTGGGTACACATAGAGTACCTTGCCAGGCTTCACCGCCACCAGCGACACAAAGCGAGGTGGGGGCAGTGCTTTAAATGGGCCAGTACTGAGTACCGGCACTTTTTCTGTAGACCAGGAGGGTACCGGTACCATGACGGCAAGCTCAGGTTATGCATCTCCTGCACCTCAGGGCAAGGCCATCTCCTCCAGGGCTTCCGAGCAGCTTGCAAGTAAATGAGGTGTGAAGTAGCCGGCCTTTTGCAGAGTTGCTGCTGAAGATTAGCAGCGCCCATTTCATTGTTCCCAAACTGAAGGGGTTTGAGTGGGCACTTGTCACACTGTGATTAACAGGGCAGGGTCTCTAGACAGACCCTGCCCTGTCAATCTGGCGTGCAGCGATGAAAGTGCTTTAGCGCCCCTATCCCCCACCCGGTCTGCGTTCAATGCCATGGCTCCTTGCTTGGGAGGTAGTCTCTCGCAGCTCACTTCTTCGGATGCCCTCTCAGCTCCTTACGTGCTTTAAAAGCAGATCAATGAAAACGCCAGGATTTGCATACATATTGAATCGGATAACTGATACGGATCTAAAAGTACCTAAAAGGAGCTTTCATTTCAGAAAGATAAACATTATATTTATATTAAGGTAATAGTGCGACCAACTAATTACAATGATTATTTACAAAGTTAAAAACCCTGTAAATTGTATTTCTTTGGCACAAACAATGGTGAAACGAAAATTAATATATGTTCCATATTTATTTAATCTCTTTCCGTATTCCTGTCCTGATCAGGGGAGAGGCTGCAAAGGAAAGAACCTGCTGCCCTAAGGAAACTTGCATGCCGCATTCGTTTACTTTCACAGGCGTAGGATTCTGGACCATGAATAATTGTAAATCAAAAGAGAAAGAGTTCATTTGGGAACCAGCTTGATTAGTATTCTGCCCAACAGAGTCCCGGCGCTCAGTGGCGTCACTAGGGGGTTGCAGACCGCACGGGTGACACCATGAGTTACAGCACTGGGTGACACCAACCCTAGTGACGCTGCTGCCCACCCCTCCAGCAAATACCTCAAAACAAGGAAATGTTAACATATCACAGTTTGGCTGTCATTTTGTGTAATGAGGTAATCTGTTTTGTGGACAAACACATTTCTTATGTGTTTTGATATATGCTGCAACTCGTACAGAAGTCATTATGTATGATCATATCTTCCCGTAGCCCCGCCCCTAACCCCGCCCACTTGCCACGCCTCTAGCTCATTTTAATGAGTACCTGCACTTTATTTTCTCCATTTAAAGCACTGGGTGGGGGTATTCTGCAACTTCCACTGTGGAGCCTCTGTCCAGCCGTCACAGCAGACATTAGCACATACACAAAGACGCTCAGCAGAGGGCCAGTGTCACTCGTGAGGTGGGTGGGACAGCCGTCTCCCTCTTTCGCACTGCCCATTCTTCTATCCCTAATTCTCTGCTTCTTTCCGGCGCCTTTTGTTCCTTGTCTTCACTACGTCTATTTCAGCACTGCCACAGTTCTGCTGCCTCTGCCCACCTTCATCTAATTTCTGTTGCCTCACTGGGACTCCTGGCATAGGCTTCCTTTTACCTGCGCCTCTCTAATGCTCTATACACCCTCTGCTAATGTCACTACCCACTGCTGTCTTTCCTCTCCCACCTGACTCCCTTCGTCGTGGTATTGGCTTCTCTTTTTCTACCTCTCTCCACCACATTGCTCCTCCTCAATACAACTCAGTTCAGTTACCTCAAGGGTTTTAAGTGGGCCGGGTCCTGCCGGTGAGCACCGGCAGTTCTCAAAAGCAGCTGCTGGGACAGGTCCCTATAGGGCTTGACATTTTTGCCCCCCTCAGGGTGAAAAAAAAATCTGAACTCTGCAGTAGGGACACCCTTCACTGCCTTTGAGGTAACTTCAGAGACTCCTTAAAGTTATTGCGGTCCCATCATCTCAGCACTGAAGCGTTTTCAATATTGTATACAACGAAGCCATAGTTGTTGCTTATTTATCTTACGCAACTAACAACCATTGGCAAAGCCAATCGTGCTGGCTTGTTGTAGGCGGAATGTTATTTGTTGTATTATATATGTGGATGCAATGACAGAAACAGCAAAATACCAGTCGGCTGCTCACTCTGAGAAACACAGATTTTTCGCTTAGGTGTTTTTAAGCACGACCTTAATTACATCGGCCACGCCCCTTTGAGAGACCCCCCCACCCAGTTGTCTCATCCAACTTAAAGCCCCGTTACCTCTTTCTGCCATCCTATGAGCCTTTCTACATTTCTACCACCACTTGCTGTCTGCTCACTCTGCCCTCCATTCTCTGCCCCAGCTCTGTGTCCCCTTTTCTCATCGGCCCTCATCTCTATCCCTCACCCACCGGCTCACCATGGTCTTCTCTGTGTCAAGCGCAGCTCTCTCTTTGAAGTTATCCTTTGCAGTGAATGCTCCCATTCATCACAAGAGACCACAGTGGCATGATGGGAGCCAGATGTGTGTCCGGAGGACCCAGCCCAAAAGCTGGAGAAGCTCATGTTCCCCATGTCTGTTTATCAACGCATCTTTTGGCAGGGACATATTTTATCCATGTTCCCATATACCCGCCTCCCTGACGCCTCCCACCTCCCTCCACTCCCGAAAGCTTTCCAATAGCCTGGCGTGGGAGGCAGGCAAAGGCTTTCACAGGTGAGTTTATTCATGTGTGAGGCAGTCTTTCCTGAATCTGACCACAATCCCTGTTAACTTTTGGCAAATTGACGGCCCCTCGTAACCAATGAGTTGAGATGTATATATCTTATGTTATGTTATGTTATGTTATGTTACAGTTATTTATTGAGCGCACAGCTGCTCCAGCAAAGGAGCGTCCTGGTGCCAGACAGGGCAAAACATAACACCACTAAAGCAAGAACAAGAAAAGGAACGACTATGGGGCAGAATTAAAACAGGAAGGTTTTAATGGCCTTACGAAACTGCAGAAGATCCTCCAACAAACGGATCTCAACCGGGAGAGAGTTCCGGATAGCCGCGGCTCTCACTCGAAAGGATCGGCCCCCGGCACGACAGAGCTTGAACCGGGGAACCACGGCGAGGGCCTGGCCCAAGGATCGGAGAGAGCGTGTCGGGACATACATAGATAAAAGATTGGTCAGGATCTGGGGGGCAGAGCCTTTCAAGATTTTAAAGGCCAAACATAGGACCTTAAAATGAATTCTCATCCTCACCGGCAACCAATGCAGGGAGCGAAGGGTGTTAGAAACGGGGCAAAATCTGGGCAAGCCAACTATCGCTCTAGCAGCAGCATTTTGGACACGCTGCAGGCGAGTGAATTCTGCCTGGTTAGCCCCCACCAGGAGAGAGCTGGCGTAATCAAGCCGGGATATTACCGTCGCCTGAATCACCAGCTGCCTGGTCGGGGCATCAAAGAATTTGAGGACAGGTCTTAAGCCCCGGAGAACACCAAAGCAACATGCCGCGGTTTTCTTAGTATGGCCAACGAAGCTAAGGCTAGAGTCCAGCCAGACTCCCAAGTTTCTTAATTCCGAGACCGGAGTCGGAGATGGTCCCAATTCCGAAGGCCACCACCTGTCCCCCCAAAGCTCCGCTCTCTTACCGACAATCATAACTTCTGTCTTACTTGCGTTAAGCTGGAGACAATTCACCGTCATCCAGCTGGCCACCGCCTTCAGTCCGTTCTGAAACCTAGGGGCATCCAGCTCCGCATCCCCACTGAGAGTAACCGCCAGCTGAGTGTCGTCAGCATATGAGACCATAGTGAAGCCCCACTGCTTAACGACCTCAGCCAGCGGTCTCACGTAAAGATTGAATAACGTGGGACTCAGCGAGGATCCCTGCGGAACCCCCATGGCCAGAGGCTGGAATTTGGACTGGTAAGGTGGGATGGCCACGCAAAAAGAACGATTGTCGAGGAAGGAGCGAAACCACTGCAGAGCCAGCCCCCCAATGCCAATCTCCTCCAAACGGTGCAGCAGAATGCTGTGAGAGACGGTGTCAAAGGCGGCGCTGAGATCTAATAATACAAGCGCCGCCGTCTGACCAGCATCCAACACCGCCCGCAAATGCTCCACCATGGCAAGAAGGGCCGTCTCCGTGCTGTGCCCAGCACGGAAGCCATTCTGCGTGGGGTCCAGGACATTGGCCCGAGCGAGGTGGTCTGACAGGGCCAGGTTAACATGGGCCTCCGCGACCTTCGCCGGCCAAGGGAGTAATGAAATAGGGCGGTAGCTCTCGGGTTTCGAAAGATCCAAAGAAGGCTACTTCAAAATTGGAGAAACCACTGCCTGCTTCCATTTGGTTGGAACCACACCCGAGGCCAGCGAGAGGTTAATTAGGGAACACACCGTTGAGCGTCCCAGAAAAGACTGGTCTCTAAAAAGAGCTGGTCTTAAAGGATCCGAAGGAGAGCCAGACTTAATTTGCAGGGCCAGTTTATTAAACCCCTCCGGGAGTAACGGGGGGAAGGAGTGCAGGGTGATGTGACCTTGAGCGCAATTTAGAGCTCCCGAAACTGGCCCGATACTAGGGAAGGCCTGGTAAATAACCTGGACCTTCTCCAGAAAAAAGGAAGCCAGAGCCTCACAATGGGAGATGGAACCGGCTGCCAAGGAAGAAGTCCTTTTTGCCAGAAGATCTTTAACGGCTTTAAAGATAGTCTTCGACGGGTTCGAACTGTTGCGGAATTCCAAGGCATAGAACGCCGCGGGAGCTTTGCAGATGGCTCGATGGTAGAGCCTGATGGAAGCGACATATGCGGCTTTCTTATCGGCCTCATATGACTTCCGCCATGCTCTTTCCGCCCGTCTACATGTACCCTTCAAAGCACGTAAGGCACTATCGTACCAGGGACTCGACTCTCTAGAGCTCAATTTGCTCGAAGTGATGGGGATCAGAGAGTCCAGCGCCCTGGAGATCCACCTACAAAACTGATCGTACCCCATTTCCACGTTGCCAAAAGGGCCTAACGGCTCTTCCTCTAGGATACGATGCAAGTCATCCAGCCTGAGTTTAGTCCAGTGCCGCCTAGGGACCCGTCTCACCGAAGGAGTGGAAGGGGTCTCTGGCAGTGGGTACCGAATGGACACAAGGAAGTGATCCGTCCACCCTAATGGTGAAATGATTTTCATTTTTGTCTGACCTCTGATGGGCAAGTAACAGACAAGTGACTTCCAGGTTACTAGCTCTTTGGCTGTAAGGGGCTTCCGGTCGGCTGATCACTTCCTGTCTTCTCATCGTCTCCTGTGCTGGGTGGGTAACTGAAGATACGTCACAGATGAGACTAACTTTTGCTGTTTGACTGGGACGTGATTCACAGGAATGAAGCTGGTGGCTCATATCTGCAGCTTTGAAAGGAAGGCTAGCTAAAATCAGCCATTTGGCTGAAGAGAACACCAAGAAGCTGGAGGAAAACTCTCTCCTCTGTAACCCACATGCACAGCACTCTCTCCCCCCCCCCCCTCGTTGCTTGTGCTTGCTGTCCTGCCCCCCTCGTTGCTTGTGCTTGCTGTCCTGCCCCCCTAATTGCTTGTGCTTGCTGTCCTGCCCCCCTCGTTGCTTGTGCTTGCTGTCCTTCCCCTCCCCCTCGTTGCTTGTGCTTGCTCTTCTGCCCCCCTCGTTGGTTGTGCTTGCTCTCCTGCCACCTCGTGCTTGCTGTCCTGCCCCCTCGTTGCTTGTGCTTGCTGTCCTGCCCCCTCATTGCTTGTGCTTGTTGTCCTGCCCCCTCGTTGCTTGTGCTTGCTGTCCTGCCCCCTCGTTGCTTGTGCTTGCTGTCCTGCCCCTTCGTTGCTTGTGCTTGCTCTCCTGCCCCCCTCCCTGCCCCCCCTCGTTGGTTGTGCTTGCTCTCCTGCCCTCCTCGTTGCTTGTGCTGGCTCTCCTGCCCCCTCGTTGCTTGTGCTTGCTCTCCTGCCCCCTAGTTGGTTGTGCTTGCTGTCCTGCCCCCTCGTTCGTTGTGCTTGCTCTCCTGCCCTGCTATTGGCATTGTAAATGACATTGCCATTTATTTATGTTTTAAAAACAAAAAAACAAATAATGTCATGAGCAATACCAATAGCTCTAACTTTAAGAATGCCGAGACCATTGCATTGTAAATGCTTGTTCTAATGAGGCCTTAGAATGAGCAGTCCTTTTCACCTGCATCAAGACAGTGTGAGGCTGCTAGCCCACTCACATACATTTGTGCTCATGTTGTTGGACATGTAATCCTAGTGCCAAGATACTGATACCATGGAAGAATATGTGTTTTTGCAAAAGGTGTGTTACACACTCCATGAGTGTCTGTGCGTGAAAGAGTGCCACAGGCCTGCAGTTTCACAAGATGGAGTTTAGATTGCTTTACTAGACAGCTGAAATGTATTTCAGACATTCCCAAGAGTCGAGGGAGGGAACCTAGACACTGAAGTGGGAAAAGAGGAACCTTGTCTTGCACTCAGAAATTCAATTAGGTCCCTTTCGCACAGAGGGCTTCTGAATAGGCTTTCAGACACCACCATTTGGTGGATAGTATGGGTTAATGGTGGAACTGCAGTTTCTGTTGCCACATTGTGAGCAAGATTTTAACAAAGAGTAAGCCTTTTGTCTCTCTTTCTGATCACTATTATATATGACTGTTGATAGTCAGGTTAAGAGTGCTATCACCTCTATGTGCCTCCTTTGCAGGTGCTCCAGCCTGAAGACAACTCTGTTATGATGAGCCTCACTCTAAACAAAGGTTTGAGAAGGAAACATAAAAAGGAGAACTTGCCCAAACTGGTACTGATAGTGAACTCACATCCCCAGTCTGCCACACTTGGTTAGAAGTGTGACCTGTTGACCAACTTGTTGCTCCAGATTCAAGTTCTCTCTGACCAAGAAGATCACGCTCCACTGAGTACTCAGAGTACTGAGCATTGTCTAATGGAAATTGCCTGCCAGATTGGTTCCCAGAGGTTAGGGGATATCACCTGGACTTTGATTTAGAGAAAGTATCTGTCTGGCCCAGGAAACACCTGAGGAGCCCCAGCTGAGCAAAAGGGAAGGAGCAAGCTGACTCTGCAGGAGCTGCAGAGTGCTGGCGCGGACACAAGAGGCTTACGCGGTGCTAGTGTCTATCTGCCAGAGATTTGTAACAAGCAAGGCAGCTTTGTGCTCAACTGGGATCCAGTCACTGAAACCAGTGGAGGAACTACTGCACTTCTGAAACGTGCTCAAGTGGTTCCCACCATCATCATCACAGCTGTGGCACTTGCCTAATTGTGACCAATTGCCCTGCCGATAGAAAAAAGATTGACATTGCTATGCGTCACCCGTTGAGAGCCCAGATGTTTTAGTCAGTATGGCCATGGCACTGACTCACCCAACAGTGTGCTGTCCCTGCTGCTTATGAAGAGGTATCCTGTGAAATTGTGGTGCCTTCTCTAGGGTACTCTGTTAACCAGGGTTCCAGGCAAACTACTCTGCTCTGACAAGCAAGTTGCTCTCCCCAAGCAAAGCCAAAGTACTGATTGCTTGCCGTGGTGCTAACCGCACATGTGCCCATCTGGACTTTGCCTTGTGTGACCACATAACTGTCAACCACTAGCTGAGGCTTGCACCTGGAAGGAGGACTGCAACATATGGACACAAACACGCACACGCACACTCTTACTTTTGTCAAAAGTTCATATCATTGTATTTCTTTTCAGAAGGTTGTTGTCCGCCTGTTTGGTTTGGGAAGGTGCTATACCACTGCCATTGAAAATAATGGCATTTCACACATATTTACTTATCGTAAACAGTGTGTGTGCTTGTTGTTTTATCTCATTTTCGAAAGCTTGAACATTCACAAATGATTTGCTGCCCGGTCTGCATTTGTGCTTGATCACAATCTCTTACAATGTTTCATGTTGCCCATAAAAAAGCACAAAGGAAACACTCAACATTGTGAAAGTTACCAAGTGGGGGGAGCGATGGGTCTGAGAACACAAGGAGATAAGGACAACAGTCAAAGAGCACTTTGACTGCTGAGTGTAAAGGAAGTATTTTCGTATATATTTTCTGTTGTGAATACCTTTTGTTTTTAATAAAATAGACATATCCTAATGTTTATGGTTCTAGATGTTCATCTGACCTCAGAGGAGCATTTGTGTGTGACGGAAGCTCTTGCACTGAAGGGAACTGCAGAAGAAGCAACCAGGAAGATCTTTTAAAAAAGGGATGTGCATTTCTGATAGATAAAACCCAACATGCTACAGCATCTATAATGTACATGCAAGCCTTAGCTTCCGTAAGTATAAAAGAAACGCGACTTGCACAAGATTCAAAGTGACGAAAATATGTTTTCTGCCAAGAAGGACATTGACAAAGCCAGCAGCTAGATGTTGGCATTTCAGACTTCCAGGGACTAGTTTTGATTTCTCCTACCACCTAATTTGGAATGACGATAATGATTTAATACTGATAAAATGTGGTGAATGAAACTGCGCTGTCATACCCTGAATACCTCGAAACATAATTTTTTTGTTCCCATTTACAATAGTCTGCAGAATCAATGCCTGTTTATGTGCCTTTGTTGTTGTCTTCGACAGTACTGGATGCTAATCTTATTTTTAGACTGGAGTGGAATAGAGTCAGGTTAATTTTTAAAGCCTCTTGATGATTATATTATTTCCATTGTATGTGTGTTAATGTTTTCCTTTCTGTAGAAAGTTAATTCAAGCTCGTTTATATCCTCTAGAAATTACTAATGTATGGTCATAGGTAATCTTCATGGTGCTGCCTTAATGTTTTTGTCTTTCAGTTTATGCTGTTTGACAGCTGGGAGACAAAGTTGTCTTGCAGCATCATCGAGTGTACATGCTGTTTCTCAGTTTCCCGCACCCAGAGCCGTTGTCTGATAACGGTTGCAACAACTTACTGAAAGTCCTCATAAAAGGGTCACTCTTTCTCCGATTTCGGCCGTTACCGACCGGTATTTGACTTTTGAGATGTAGGTGGGTCTGAATTCACAGAATCGGTATATTTACCGATTCGGTAAATTTACCACTTCGGTATTTTACCGAATCGGTAAATATATCGATTCTGTAAATCCATATGTAGCTGACACTCCTAAGAGTGCCACAGGCCCTTAAGAGTCGGTATTTTACCACCCAATACTATTGGGTGGTAAAATACCGAATTCAGGTGTGCATGCACATCTGTGCATGCACACCTGTGCAATGTGACACACAGACATGCCCTTAGGGCATGTATGTGTGCCACATGTCACACATGCCTGTACTTGGGGTGCTAGAGGGTGTCAAAGGGACACCCCCTGCACCCTTGCAGGATTCAGTATTTACCGATTCTGTATATACCGAATCGGTATTTCACATTGATTCCTATGGGCTTCAAGGCCCATAGGATTCAATGGGAAATACCGATTACAGAATCGGTAATTTTTTACCTACATCTGCCTTCTTCCAATTTACCGACTCTTAAATACCGATTCGGTATGAGTCGGTATTTAAGAGTCGGTAAATCGGAATTACCTACATCTGGCCCTTAGTACCTTATTTTCTGTGGCTGTTGTTTCATGCACTTCACTCCTGTGCTCTGTGGCCCACTCTGTATCTGCACTGAATCTTTACTGGGCTGTGTGGCTTACGATATTGGCACTTCTCTTCTGGACAATGTGGCTGTCAGTCCCTGCACTTCATTGCTGGGTGGTGTGGCTGTTGCTGCGTTTCTCTATTGGACTGTTTGGCTGTCAGTCATTACCTGCATTTCTCTGTTCAGCTGCGTGGATGGCAGTCAGTCCCTGCGCTCCAAGTCCACCCTCCAAGTCCACCCTCCAAATCCACCCTCCAACTCCACCCTCCAACTCCACCCTCCAACTCCAACTTCACCCTCCAACTCCAACTCCAACTCCACCCTCCAACTCCACCCTCCAACTCCAACCTACAGCTCCACCCTCCAACTTCAACTCCACCCTCCAACTCCACTCTCCAACTCCAACTCCACCCTCCAATTCCACCCTCCAACTCCACCCTCCAACTCCACTCCCAACTCCGACTCCAACCACCAACTCCACCCTCCAACTCCAACTACAACTCCACCCTCCAACTCCAACTCCACCCTCCAACTCTAACTCCACCCTCCAACTCCAACCTCCAGCTCCACCCTCTAACTCTAACTCCACCCTCCAACTCCAACCTCCAGCTCCACCCTCCAACTCCAACTCCACCCTCCAATTCCACCCTCCATATCCACCCTCCAACTCCAACTTCACCCTCCAACTCCACCCTCCAACTCCACACTCTAACTCCACCCTCCAACTCCACCCTCCAACTCCACCCTCCAACTCCACCCTCCAACTCCACACTCCAAGTCCACCCTCCAAGTCCACCCTCCAAATCCACCCTCCAACTCCACCCTCCAACTCCAACTCCACCCTGCAACTCCAACTTCACCCTCCAACTCCACCTCCAACTCTACCCTCCAACTCCACTCTCCAACTCCACTCTCCAACTCCACCCTCCAACTCCACCCTCCAATTCCACCCTCCAACTCCAGACTCCAACTCCACCCTCCAACTCCACCCTCAAACTCCACCCTCCAACTCCACCCTCCAACTCCAACTCCACCCTCAAACTTCACCCTCCAACTCCACCCTCCAACTCCACCCTCCAACTCCACCCTCCAACTCCACCCTCCATCTCCGACCTCCAACTCCGCCCTCCAACTCCACCCTCCAACTCCACCCTCCAACTCCACCCTCCAAATCCGCCCTCCAACTCTAACTCCACCCTCAAACTGCAACTCCACCCTCCAACTCCACCCTCTAACTCCACCGTCCAACTCCACCCTCCAACTCCAACTCCACCCTCCAACTCCACCCTCCAACTACACCCTCCAACTCCACCCCACCCTCCAACTCCACCCTCCACCTCCACCCTCCAACTCCACCCCACCCTCCAACTCCACCCTCCAAATCCACCCTCGAACTAAACCATCAACATCCAACTCCACCCTCCAACTGCACCCTCCAACTCCACCCTCCAACTCCACCCTCCAACTCCACCCTCCAACTCGCCCCTCCAACTCCAGCCTCCAACTCCACCCTCCAACACCACCCTCCATCACTCAGGAACACCACCACGTCACTCAGGGACACCACCACATCACTCAGGGGCACCACCACATCACTCAAGGGGCACCACCACATTACTCAAGGGGCAACACCACATTACTCAAGGGGCACCACCACATCACTCAGGGGCACCACCACATTACTCAAGGGGCACCACCATGTCACTCGGGGACACCACCACATCACTCGGGGACACCACCACATCACTCGGGGACAGCACCACATCACTCGGGAACACCACCACATCACTCACGGACACCACCACATCACTCAGGGGCACCAACACATTACTCAGGGACACCATCACATCACTCAGGGACACCACCACATCACTCAGGGACACCACTACATCACTCAGGAACACCACCACATCACTCAGTAACACCACCACATCACTCGGGGGCACCACAACATCACTCGGGGACACCACCACATCACAACACTTGGGGCACCACCACATCACTCGTAACACCACACACATAACACCACACACATAACACCACACACACACCACACACACACCACACACACACCACACACACAACACCACACACACACACCACACACACACACACCACCACACACACAACACCACACATTCACCCCCACACACTCACCACCACACACTCACCACCACACACTCACCACCCTCCAACTCACCCCTCCAACTCCAGCCTCCAACTCCACCCTCCAACTCCAACTCCACCTTCCTACTCCACCCTCCAACTCCACCCTCCAACTCCACCCTCTAACTCCACCCTCAACCTCCAACTCCACCCTCCAACTGCATCCTCCAACTCCACCCTCCAACTGCATCCTCCATCTCCACCCTCCAACTCCACCCTCCAACTCACCCCTCCAACTCCACCCTCCAACTCCACCCTCCAACTCCACCCTCCAACTCCACCCTCCAACTCACCCCTCCAACTCCCCCCTCCAACTCCACCCTCCAACTCCACTCTCCATCACTCAGGAACACCACCACGTCACTCAGGGACACCACCACATCACTCAGGGGCACCACCACATCACTCAAGGGGCACCACCACATTACTCAAGGGGCAACACCACATTACTCAAGGGGCACCACCACATCACTCAGGGGCACCACCACATTACTCAAGGGGCACCACCATGTCACTCGGGGACACCACCACATCACTCGGGGACACCACCACATCACTCGGGGACAGCACCACATCACTCTGGAACACCACCACATCACTCACGGACACCACCACATCACTCAGGGGCACCAACACATTACTCAGGGACACCATCACATCACTCAGGGACATCACCACATCACTCAGGGACACCACTACATCACTCAGGAACACCACCACATCACTCAGGAACACCACCACATCACTCGGGGGCACCACAACATCACTCGGGGACACCACCACATCACAACACTTGGGGCACCACCACATCACTCGTAACACCACACACATAACAGCACACACATAACACCACACACACACCACACACACACACCACACACACACACAACACCACACACACACACACCACACACACACACCACCACACACACAACACCACACATTCACCCCCACACACTCACCACCACACACTCACCACCACACACTCACTAACACACACGCAACCACACACAACCACACACACCACCACACACACACAACCACACCGTCAGTGCACGCTTTCACCGGGCACAAACACCACCAGCCGTCAGTGCACGCTTTCACCGGGCACAAACACCATCAGCCGTCAGTGCAGGCTTCCACCAGGCACACACCACAAGACGTCAGTGCACGCTTTCACCAAACACACACACACACCCAGCCATCAGTGCACACTTTCACCAGGCACACACAACACCAGCCGTGAGTGCACGCTTCCAACAGGCACACACCACCAGCCGGCAGTGCATGCTTCCACCAGGCACACACACCACCAGCCATCAGTGCACAATTTCTACAGACACACACACCACAAGCCATCAGTGCACACATCAATTGGTAACACATCCACAATTAACTATTGTAGCAATCGCAGTATGGTGCACTCCACCCTCAACCTCCAACTCCACCCTCCAACTGCATCCTCCAACTCCACCCTCCAACTGCATCCTCCATCTCCACCCTCCAACTCCACCCTCCAACTCACCCCTCCAACTCCACCCTCCAACTCCACCCTCCAACTCCACCCTCCAACTCCACCCTCCAACTCACCCCTCCAACTCACCCCTCCAACTCCACCCTCCAACTCCACCCTCCATCACTCAGGAACACCACCACGTCACTCAGGGACACCACCACATCACTCAGGGGCACCACCACATCACTCAAGGGGCACCACCACATTACTCAAGGGGCAACACCACATTACTCAAGGGGCACCACCACATCACTCAGGGGCACCACCACATTACTCAAGGGGCACCACCATGTCACTCGGGGACACCACCACATCACTCGGGGACACCACCACATCACTCGGGGACAGCACCACATCACTCGGGCACACCACCACATCACTCACGGACACTACCACATCACTCAGGGGCACCAACACATTACTCAGGGACACCATCACATCACTCAGGGACACCACCACATCACTCAGGGACACCACTACATCACTCAGGAACACCACCACATCACTCGGGGGCACCACAACATCACTCGGGGACACCACCACATCACAACACTTGGGGCACCACCACATCACTCGTAACACCACACACATAACACCACGCACATAACACCACACACACACCACACACACACCACACACACACCACACACACAACACCACACACACACACACCACACACACACACCACACACACACACCACCACACACACAACACCACACATTCACCCCCACACACTCACCACCACACACTCACCACCACACACTCACCACCACACACGCAACCACACACACAACCACACACACCACCACACACACACAACCACACCGTCAGTGCACGCTTTCACCGGGCACAAACACCACCAGCCGTCAGTGCAGGCTTCCACCAGGCACACACCACAAGACGTCAGTGCACGCTTTCACCAAACACACACACACACCTGGCCATCAGTGCACACTTTCACCAGGCACACACAACACCAGCCGTGAGTGCACGCTTCCAACAGGCACACACCACCAGCCGGCAGTGCATGCTTCCACCAGGCACACACACCACCAGCCATCAGTGCACAATTTCTACAGACACACACACCACAAGCCATCAGTGCACACATCAATTGTTAACACATCCACAAATAACTATTGTAGCAATCGCAGTATGGTGCACTTTACTTTTAAACATGTTCATGTAAAGTGCAGCCTGCCACCATTGCTACAATTCCAATCCAACCCACATAATTCCACTACACACCACATGCATACACTCCATAAAACATGGCTGAAAGACATTGCCATTCACAATGCCATTAGCTCTAACTCAAATAAATCCGAGACCTATTGCATTTCCAATGCTTGTTTTTATATTGCTACTCAAACCAGTGTAGGTGCCTTTTACATAACACTCACATTATACAGAAACAATAAATCGTACGTGTGCAGGTTCGGACTGGGACATTAAATAGGCCCAGTCAACAACTTAAAAGTGGAACCCATTAGCACAGAAGATAGCTAAAATAGTGGTAATATCAGAAAAATCACCCACCTGGCCATAAAACCGGCCCACAGCTGCTACAAAACTGGCCCATACACTGACCTCTCACCCCAGCCCATCAGACACTGCCTCATTTCCTAACAGGCCAGTCCAAACCTGTACGTGTGTAAATCAGTGTATGGGGAATGTTACATATGACAAACTGCATTAAAAGGTGTAGGAGTCACATGTCATCCGTACTAGTGGGCAGTATATTTGATTGGTCCGGAGAAGCACAAACATAAGATTCGAAACACAACACAGTGGATGAGATTGATTTAGTAATGAGAATTTATTTCTACTGAAAAAAAAAACCTTTTTTAGCACCATTAGGAGAATGAAAGTCTGGGGTAAACAAAACTTAACATTCACACATATACCTTTCGGTATGCATGGAGCTCTTTGATGTGCTTTATTAGGATTGTATCTTATTGTTAGACCTGTCAGCCTTAGGGTGATTTTCCCCAAAACATTTTGCCTTCCTCCTCCATTTTTGGTGAACTCATATTGCTGGCCTTACGTCTCTGCAGACTTTACCACTGCTAACCACAGTGATTCTGGGCAAATCACTTAATCTCCCGTGCCTAAAATGAAAGTGTGTCCTCATGTAACGTAACTGGTGCTATGTAAAGCGCTCTGATAACTGATTCGGTTCGGTTCTAGTTCGCGCTATATAAAACTCTGCCAAAAAAAAAAAAAGCTCTGGTGCTATGTAAAGCGCTCTGATAACTGATTCGGTTCGGTTCTAGTTCGCGCTATATAAAACTCTGCAAAAAAAAACACAAAAAAAAAAACCCAATGCTAAAGTGCATGTGCTCACTGCTTAAAACATGGTAACTTTGGCTTACACTCAATTGGCATATTTAATGTATGTATAACTCCCTAATAAAGTGGTAATACTTGTACTCAGGGCCTGTAAATTAAATGGTATCAGTGGGCTTGCAGCACTGATTGTGCCACCCACTTAAGTAGCCCTTTCAAACGTGTCTCAGGACTGGCACTGCACCCCGTGTGTGCAGTTTTAAACTGCCATTTTAACCTTGAAAAAAAAAAACTTTTGCCATGCTTTCCTTTTTAATAAATATGTCCTGGATAGCACAGAGGGCAGGGTGTAGTGTATTTAAGAAGCATGACATATACTTTTAAGTTATACATGTCCTGGTAGTGAAAAACTCTTAAGTACATGTTTCACCACAGTAAGGTCTACGTCTCCCATAGAATAACATTGGAATTATCTTGTTACATTTAATAGGTCGTAAATTCTAAATGTTACCACAAAACCACTTTATGTTTGGTGTCTTTGGAAATGCAATGAAAATCCTCTCTTAGTAAAGTTGGATTTTGAGTTATAAATTTGAAAATGCCACTTTTAGAAAGTTCAAAAAAATCTAGCTGACAATTTGTTAGGCTGCCAACAATTTAAGCAGACTCCGACCAAACTTACAAGTAAGATGGTCTATTTCATTTAATTACTCATTTTCTTTCATTTCGTTTTCATTTCATATTATGAATTCACAAGACAGGTAACAAATACACTTCTCAATTTACATAACATCCATACACAATTGAAACAATAAACACAAATAACAATCAATTGGAATTTTTCCTGTCAAAAAACAAGCAGCAGGTAACCCACGAAAACAATTTTCACAAAAAGCAAACTGAGGTTACCAACCAAGGGGGGTAAAGACATTTCAAGCAACAGTAGGTTTACACTTTAAGTAAATTATTACCCTCTGTTGCTACACAGATTTCTATTGAGACTCTTCCCCTGATGGTAAAATATGCCAACGCGTTTCGAATCCCAATTTATTTCGAGGGATTCTCTTCAGGGCTGTGACTGGATTCTGTAAAACCAATGGAAAAAAGTATTTGTTTAACGAACCATTGCCCCACACCTCACTTCTCTATATTCACTGTTAAGAAAAAACTGAATTATATGTACCTCGTTTAGAACTTGAAACAACCTTCAAAGTTATAGGAAAGATCGTGGGTATATTTTTCTGGAAGAACAAGGACACTCACTCACTACCGGCTACAGTCATATATTATGTCTATTTAGTGCTGAATAAGGTTGTGACAGGGTCCACTTACTTGCAGGAAAGCTCCATTAATTTAGCACAAGTTGTTCTAAAGGGACTTTAGTGGCGTCTTTATTGTTTCTCCTGCCAGCGAACACTTGAGTTTTATTCGGGTGTGAAAAGAAAAATTTTGTCTTTATGAAAATATGGCAACAAGCCCTTGAATCATTTCTTTTGTATACAATGTAAGACTTACTTTCGAGTTTGGGTTGCTATTGCCAACTGAAAGTTTTGAGAGAATTCGTAAAGTTGGTTATTTTCTGGAGCGGTTGTAGCTTCCGAGTTAGTTAGCCGCAAGATTAAACATGAGCACGAACAGAGGTGTTAGCTATTTGCGCATCTTTATTGTACGCTTACGGTGGAATTCGAAGTTTCAAATGTGGTAACTCACTCGTATTTCCATATGCGCTTAGCAATCATTCTTCCTGCTTTCTGTCTACTATATGGAACGCTGTCAATTCGACTGCACTCAATTACGCTTAAAAGACTTCCCTGTTGCAAAATTAAACATCAACACAAACAGAGGCATTAGTTACCTGCGCGTCTTTGCTTATGGTGGAATTCAACATTTCAAACGCGATGACTCACTCATATTTCCATAAGCACTCGGCAATCATTCTCCTGCTTGCCGTCTACTTCGTGGAATGCTGCCAATTAGGACTGGACCCTTGGAAAGGGAACTTTGGTGCTCTGCAAGCCTCTGTGGAGTATTATTATTATTTTAAAACGTGTAGGGCGGCCAGCTACCCCGAAGAGTTTCCCGGATCCAGTGGAACCAACAAATCTCATCTGCTGTCCAGCACAACCCGAGCAGAACTAATGCATCACCACTGCTGCAGCGTTTCTCCTCTGTCACAAAGACCTGCATGGCATCACAGTCCGTCGCCTCATCGGAACCACTGCTGTGTGAGACATCCTCAGTGCAGGCCCTCGCATTCCTCTTTGATGACATACTCGAGGATGGCATTGGACTCCGCAAGCAGCCTTGCAGATCCCCAGACCCAACTCATCGAACCCCAACTGCGTGATGCATCCTTGAAGCACTTGTTATTGGGTTTCTCTACGATGATGCAGGACCTCGCATCACAGCCTTGTTGCATCTCAGAACCGATGTATCACTTTAGCTGCACAACACATCTTTGACATGGAACCTCGCAACCCCCTCCAAACATATACCTTTCAGTATGCATGGAGCTCTTTGATGTGCTTTATTAGGATTGTATCTAATTGTTAGACCTGTCAGCCTTAGGGTGATTTTCCCCAAAACAATTTGCCTTCCTCCTCCATTTTTGCTGAACTCATTTTGCTGGCCTTAGGTCTCTGCAGACTTTACCACTGCTAACCAATGCTAAAGTGCATGTGCTCACTGCTTAAAATATGGTAACTTTGGCTTACACCCAATTGGCATATTTAATGTATGTATAACTCGCTAATAAAGTGGTAATACTTGTACTCAGGCCCTGTAAATTAAATGGTATCAGTGGGCCTGCAGCACTGATTGTGCCACCCACTTAAGTAGCCCTTTCAAACGTGTCTCAGGACAGGCACTGCACCCAGTGTGTGCAGTTTTTAACTGCCATTTTAACCTTGAAAAAAAAAATGTTTTGCCATGCTTTCCTTTTTAATAAATATGTCCTGGAAAGCACAGAGGGCAGGGTGTAGTGTATTTAAGAAGCGAGTGAATTGCTGGGATATTTTTTACCTTGGGGTTCTGAGTGACATCGTAGGCTACTCAAGCTTCGTTCTTGCTGTCTATTTGATGTCACTCATAACCCCTTGGTCAAAAACATCCCCACAATTCACTGCTCCCCAACTATAATTCTGGTAGCTCACTGCTTTGATGTAGCAACATTTGGTAACAAAATTCATTACCAACTGTTGCTACACCATTAAGGCCTTCCACGTCATGCTTATGGAGCGCTTTGAGAGCCTGTTAGTGCAGCGTTGCTGGTATGCTTTGACTGAAAGCAGAAGGCTCAGCTGCAGGAGAGGGAAGAAAAGTGGGAACATGGTAGGGGCTGGTTCAGAATGGCAGGTAAGGTATTTATTTTTTACTTTGGGGTCAGGGTGGAGATGTGATGTTATGTATGGGTACCCATTGCTCATCTGCCCTGAGTAGCAGTTGAAATAGGGAGCAGATGATATTGGGGACACGCATAACGTTAAAATGTAGATGGGCAAAAACCGAATTATTTGGATGTTTTTCTACTTGGGGTTCTGTGTGACATACAGAAATTGAGCTGTGCTCTCATTGTCTAGTTAATTTTGCTCAGGTCCTTGGTGACAAACATCCCCTTTATTCACTATTACCCATCTATGATTCTATATGTTATGAACGGCTGTTATAGAGAGCCTCTAACATTTATTTCAGTTTTTAAGTCTTGTATCTCGCTGCTATTATGCAATAACAGTTGATAACTAAACTCGATCCCCACTGTTGCTACTTTGCTCTCTGGGAGCCTGTCAGCTCAGCTCTGCTTGTCTGATTTGAATGAAAGCTGTAGGACGGGGAAGGAAAGTAGGTAAGGTGGTGGGGGTTGGTCAAGGATGGCAAACAAGGTTTTTTGACTTTTGGAACAGGGATATATGACAGAGGCAATATCATGTATAGTTCCCCCTCTACACCTCTGCCACTACATAGCAGTTGAAAAGTAAGGACAGATGGTTTTGGAGGCGATACATAACATAAAACTATAGATAGGCAAAAAGGAAATAAACAGGGATGTTTTTAACCTCGTTCTGAGTGACGCTGTTTGCTCTTGTTGTCTATTTAATGTCCCTCAGAACCCCCCCAATGAAGAACATCCCCGTAATTCACTGTCCCTAATCTAAAATGTCATATCTCATGCATGGGTTCCACTGGAAGCCTCTATCGTTTACACCAGATTATAAATCTGGTTACTCACTCCTATGACGTAGTAACAGTTGATAACGAAACACATTACACACTGTTGCTACTTCATAAAGGCCCTACAGACCCAGCTGCCTGGGCTTTTAAGATCTGTAAGTGCAGCACTGCTTGTCTGCTTTGATTGAAAGCAGAAAGTATAGCTGTAGGAGGGGGATGTAAGGCAGGGTAGGTGGTGGAAGTTGGGCAATGATGGCAGGTAGGGTTTTTTCACATTTGTGTCAGGGAAGAGAAGCCATGTTACCCATCTATAACTCTGTACATTATTCTCGAAAGGATGGTCGATTTTGTTCCAGGATGAAAGGTGTGCCAGCATTGTAGTTCATTTCACCAACATCATAGCAAAACACAGAAGTCATGCATACCAAAACTACACTTGCCCATGATCTGGAAAGACAGTCCGCCATGTCGAGGAAGGCATGCTCAAAATCAATGTATAGATTCCAACAGAAAGATACTCGAAACGCCTGATCGATCATTGTGTTCTGTAAATCTTTTCTTTGATTTTTCAGGTGGTTGACTTTTGTAACGAAAGCACTCATGACCAGGAAGCTCCACACATGCAGAACAAAAGGTGCAACTACCAAAGCACGTGGGAAGTCATCAAGGGATCAAAAGATTGCCAAATGACTGCTCCCATGAGCGGCACACATCTTCCTCCGCCTCCTTCCTTTGCAGTTCTGCAGACCAGAGAGCCAGTGATCTGCCTTGTGCTTGATGTCTCAGGACACATGAACCTGGTAAAGACATATCCTCTTAATTGTGTGTTATTCTTGTATTTTAGAGTGCTGGTGTTTTACTTAAAATGAAATACGAAGCGTTGGTTGCTTTTACTGCTAAGCAATCAGAGACTTAAAACACTCAAAGTGCAAATGTAAACAAAGAAAATGACGTTGTTCATCAACGTACATCGCTTAGTATTCTTCATATGTATAACGGTTCTCCAAAGTTTCACTTTTATTCACACATTCTACAGCTAAAAGTAGTTACATATTGCTCTTATTTTTTGGTGCAAAAATTAACATTACTGCTACAATATGATAAAACGAACATTACTAATAACAATCATCATCCTCATCGTTATCATCATCATAATAAATAAAAATAAAATAATAATAATAACAGACTGCTATAATTGTCTCCATGTCAGCCAGCAGTGATGAACTTTTAGGGAAACGCAAATCAGACGGAACAGCTGAATCTTTTATTTTTATCCATTACTTTATTTAAAATGTAGTTGCTCTTCTGTTCAATAAACTACTTCTTTCAACTGTCTGCTGACTATAACAAGAGGTATTGTGACCTTACAGCACAACCATAATAACATCCTAGAATATATTAACAATGTCATTTTCATATAACGGGTTATTCTAAATGTCACAAATAGTCTGGGATAAGAAAATTAGAGTTCGTTTTTTTGTAATAGCAAGTAAAAATGATCAAATAACCGTAAAACAAATTAAATAATAAGACTAATACTACGACTACTATTGTACATTTATTGTTATTATTAGTGTTAATATTATTATTATTACGATAAAAAATGATTATTATTATTGTTATTATTATTATTAATGCTTTATTTTTCTAGTCCACCCTTATATGTTACATTGCACTGTTTATGTTTATTTACTCAGGGAAACCGTATAATCAGAATGCGCCAGGCCGCGGGGATATTTCTGCTTCAGATTATTCCCCTGGGCGTTCGTGTTGGTATTGTCACATTTGGTGACGAGGCTGAGATCCGGGCGCCACTAACTCTTCTAAGCAATGAAAGAAGACGGAAGCAACTGGTTTCACATCTGCCAACCACGGCCAATGGAGGATCAAGGATCTGCAAAGGACTGTTGTCAGCACTGCAGGTGAGGTATGTCATTGTGTTCTTTCACCGGAACCTCCAGTGCTAGTCATTAATATTTATAAAATGCTCAATGGTAGAAGTCCAATGGTCTAATGAACTGAGTGAGAGATACAATGGGGTACCCTTTGACTTCGACAACAGTGACATTGTCATGGCTTCACATTGTAAAACCTTCACATTGACATCCCCAAACCTAGACTAGCAGGACCTCAACACTGCTCTAGCGCTCAATTGCTAATGCGAGATTTAGTATAGTAGATTAGCCACGTCAAGGGCATGACAGTCTTGGTTTTACCCTATCAATATAAAGATTTTGAAAATGTGAAGGTATTTCGATGACAGTGTTGGTGATGTGATGGTACCAATTTCATCAGGAATTTATGAGACTTAACAGAGAGTCTCTTTGCAGAGGAACACATGTCACATTTGAATTAATGACATTGAAGTGAAATAAGTTGAAAAGAGTTTTCATTTAAATGAGGTACATTGCCTTGACTAAAATCAAATAGTGAAAGAACTAGATACATCATAATTATACAGCCACTGGATGTACCCAAATGTATTGCGCCCAATGTGATGCCTTTTAGCACCATACAGTAATGTTGCAGAAGTCTTTCATCTGTGTGGGACAATTGTTTGTCAAGTTTGTTCATGACTCAAGCTAGTGCATTTTGGAATATCAAGTTTAAGTATACAAGATAATTGGGAAGCAAAATGAAAGCTGGAAGGTAGTGGGTGCTGAGACTCCTTGGACAGCCATCGTAATTTCGACAACATCTTTCTTTAAACATTGTGTCGCTTCTCTTATCATATCAGAAACCCTTTAATACATTGCCAGAAATGAAACTTGCACAAACATTTTCTGCCAACGTACAGGCATGTGCAGGAACCTGACCTGATGGGAAATACAGTGTTTTGTGCTAGTTCGTAGAATTACCAAAAAAGACTATCTTGCCTGAGGAATAACTGAGTAATTTCAATTTAGCCTCTTCCCAAATCACTGTTCACATTTTAATAATTTATAATGTCTACAATAAACCTAAGAAGTGAATGTTTTTTCTACTCAAGCTACTTAAATTAAATAATGATCTTAAAAAAGCTAATAATTCCCATTCCATTGCATTTGTAGAGCGCGTGGCTACCACCCACGATGATGTCCCGTCGCAAGTGCAGATACGACAGGTCAGGAAGGGAAGCGAAAAAAGTACCGCTACGGAAGATCAAATAGCCAGGTTTTCAGAGCCCTCCTGAACTTGATTTATGACTCAGCTTTATGAAGATGGGTTGGCAAGGAATTCAATATGGAGGCTGTTTTCACTGAAAAAGCTCACCCACCTAGCCTAACTTTGCGGAAACGGGGAATCTGGATCAGTTCCTGATGATTGGATTGTAAGGCCCTGGTCTGGTGATACTTCCGCAGTCTCTGCTTCAGATATCCAGAGCTCTTGTCTATGGACGCTTTAAAGGCCAAGGTCAGAGCCTTGAATTCTATTCTTCTTTTGACTGGGAGCCAATGTAGGCTGCGCAAATGGGGAGAGATAGGATGGCAGAGCGGCACATTCCTAATGAGCCTAGCAGCAGCGTTCTGAATAGTTTGCTGTTTTTTATTCAAGTAGACAGGAAGACCCAGATACATGCTAGTAGCGTAGTTGATCTGGGATGTAATCAGTGCACGAGCCACCGTCTCCCGGCAGTCCATAGGCAAAAGATAGCAGAAACAAGAAGCGGAGACTTGACCAATTTGAGCTTTGCCTGAGAGATTGGAATCAAACTTAAAGCCAATATTTCTAACCACGGTGACTGGGATGGGTGGAGGGTTTAACTCTGATGGCCACCAGATATAGGAGCGTGGAGGAGAAGGCTGATTAAAAAACAGTACTTCCGTTTTGTCCACATTTAATTTCAGGCAACTGTCCATCATCCAAGATGAGATATTGTTCAAACAGTGCTTGAAACTATCAAATTATGCCTCAGCATGATCTTTAAAGGAAAACACAAACTGGGTGTCAGCAGCGTATTAGACCACTCTTACCCCACCATGCTCAACTAGCGATACATTGGGGGAAAGATAGATGTTAAACAATGTAGGGCTCAACGCTGATCCCTGCGGGACTCCACACACTAGAGGACTCGTGGTGGACACATGAGGGCGGAGATATACTTGCTGAGACTGGGATTTGAGAAAAGAACGGAACCAAGCTATGGTGGTACCCGTAACTCCTAAAAACGCCAGTCTCTCCAGCAGTGTCTGGTGGGATACAGTGCCAAAAGTTGTGGACAAGTCCAACAGCACCAACATAGCACAGCCACTCAAGATTCACGTATAGTTTTTGCCACTTCTAGCAAGGCAGTATCGGTACTATAACCGGATCTAAATCCAGATTGTGAGCCATGGAGAAAGTTGTTTACTTCCAGATAGTTAGATAACTGTCTCTGAACTTCTTTTTCTAAGATTATTGCGGGGGCTGGCAGGAGCGAGATTGGCCCAAAATACTTAAGTACTGCCGGGTCCGCATCCTCTTTTTTAAGGATTGGCAGGAGATAAGCCTTTTTCGAGATGGAGGGATGGAGGGATAGCAACCTCTTTCCAGAGAGGCATTCCGAATCAGGTATAGGCAAGGGTTAAACAGAAGCCAGCATCTTAAAAAACTCGCTGGGCAGGGATCGAGAGGAGAACCAGACTTAACCCTATTTAAATCCAAAAGGAAAGCCTCTGGACTAAAAAGGCAATTTTGTCCCAAACTCTATCGTGAACTGAGGGCCATGAGGACATGGTCGAGGGCCCTGGAGCAGAAAAGGAGGAGTAAATAGTGTGAATCTTCTCCTGCAAAAAGTTAGATAGATCGTTACATAGTGTGGCCGAGGGATCAATGGTAATCTTCATCGCTTGCAGTTTCATAAAGCCCTGCACAATCTTAAAAACTTCCTTCGAAGAGTTATCAGCAAATTTATTTCGGTTGGCAAAGTAGTGCCTAATAGTATGACATTTTCAGCTCATGGACATTTTTTTAGAGCTGCCCTACAGCTATCTTTGGCCTCTGGACAGTAGGATTTCTGCCAGGCCCGTTCAAGCCTCTTACATGAGCTTTTCTCCACATGGAGTTCTGAAGAAAACCAAGGGACAGAAGGCTTATTGCTGGCCATCTTCATGGTTTTAATAGGTACAATAGTATCCAGGGCTGCATTGACCCAGCCATTAAACATAACAGCATCATTACTAGACTCACCCGAGAGCTGAAGAGGGGCATTATAAAGAACGGGGCACAAGGACTCAACAGTGACCTTCCTCCCGTTTCTTTTTTCTTGATACACTGGTCTGAAAATTTTATTCTGGAGGGTGCAGGATAAACTAAAAGGAACAAGCTGATGGCCGGACCAGGTTAGAGTGACGGGGAACTCTACTCTCAGTGTTGGATCATTCGTAAAAATAAGATCCTGCGTGTGACCAGCCGAATGAGTAGGGACCAATACCTTTTGGATTAAATTGTATCCCTTGAGAGTGTCAGCCACCTGTGATGCCAAAGAGCAGGTATCAATGTCCATATGGACGGTAAAGTCACCAAGGTCAGCAAAGTTTGTATGTCACAGAGATAAGTCACCAATGAAGTCACAGAGCTTTGGTAGGTGGGCAGACCCAGAGTTCGGGTCTCTATAAACCAGAATTCCCGTTATAGAGAACACGGGGAGATTTTAATGCTGAAAGACATTGCCTCAATCAGCCGCACATTATCTAATTTCTTATAGGAGATCTCCCAGTTATCTCGCAGGGTAATAGCCAGCCCACCCCCCAGCCTATTATCAGGCCAGTTGGCAGAGGAGATCTTATACCCTCTGGTAGCGCCAACAATAAATCAGGGTTAGTGCTCTCTCTTAACCAGGTTTGGGTAAAAAACATGAGATGAGGTTTTTTTACCTGCTAATGGCTTTGGTGCCGCTTGATGAATCTTCATGAGATGGTCCACAAAACAAAATCATCCATGCTACTTCCTGTAAAGTACCAGGGATCCGTCAAACAGGGCATGGTCACATAACATCTTTTTCCTGTGTTAATTCCCATAGGAATCTTAGGAAGTGATGCATAGAATGGCTGAACAGAATTTTACCCAATTTGGGAGAAAGCTAGATATTTTCTCAGAAATTGTGCTTTTTATCTCTCACCTACGCAGCGCACATGCGCTGCGAAGGCAAAAATACCTTTTGGGATTGGTAGGGCTTTTCAACCAAGCATGTTCCATTGCCTTCAATGGCAACGCGTGCATGTCAGGAGATTCACTTGCGGGAGAGCACGCAGCCAAATGGCAGCAATTATTACTCCCACAAGTGAATTGTGCAGGCCCCCCTCCTCCACCCTGCTGCCACATGAGGCACGTGCACGCCTCCCCCTTCTGCCGTGCGAGGCGTGCTTGTTTAGTCGTGCCTTTAATCCCTCCCCTCATGCGTGCTGACCCGACCCCAGTGGACCCAGGATCACAATTCCCATACGTTTTTTAATGCACTTCTACCACTGTATTTTTATAACTCTACATAATGCACTGATCCGGAAACACAGGTCATCAGTGTTGCACAGATATATAATTATTTGTGGTCTTTTAAGATAGGCAATGTGGGGTTGAAGAACTGGTGCTTTCTTTCCCAGTTCTTCAGACGGGAGGGATGCCTCAGCAGGTCACTAGCTGCCATCTTTGATGGACGCAATTTTTTGACTGTAGTCCCAACTAGGTGCGTGCCTCCCACTGCACATCACCCATTGCAAAGGCCGACTTTAAAACGTGGAGAGCGTTGACAGGCAGCGCGCGGCTCTCCCAGGCTGCTGCATTCCGGCAGTTGGCAGGGCTTTAGATTTAATTTGACATTGACAGATCGTGTCACAGCGAGCTCGAAACGTGGCATTCTGTGAAGCAGAGCAGCCATTAATGTCGTAAAAAGGCACAGATTCCTTCCGGGAAGATCCTAGCAGAATAGCGAGCAGCACTGAGAGTCATCTGGAGTAGGCTCGGGAAAAAATCAAAAGAACGGGGGCACGGGCATCTGATGCAACAAAGAATGCCAGAAGGGCAGAGGAATATACTTCTGCACCAGTGCCCTGAGCCGCCGATGGACCGGAAGGAAATATTCTGAAGAGGGGTATGTGTGTGTCTCTGAAATGGCAAAGATGGCATCACGGCTTACAAAAGGAGGAACAGTACTTAAGTGAAAGCTGGTGGTATTTTTGAAGAAGCTGTGCAGTTTACAAATAACTCTGATCTCATTTCATCTGATATTTTAAGCCCCTCCACGCCAGTACAAACAGGGGACAGCTACATTAAAATCAGACTTTTTTCAATTCCAGAAAGAAAAACCCCAGCCCTAACTTCTGGGTGATATTGTATTGTAAGTAAATTTATATAGAACTAACCACCCCTGAGGAGACAGTGAAGCGCTTTATGGCTAGTGCCACTCTAATCTGGAACATAAGGTTAGAGGTCAATCCAGTGGTTATTTGTTGAGTGTCAGTTCGGAAAGGTTTCTCAAGCTACCCCATATTCGTTTTCGCCTTGTGGGCCTTTGAGTGTGTTACAGCACCTATGGCTCATCGAGTACCCAATCCACATCTGGCCAAACCTATGACCAGAGAGTTACAAAGAAAAACTTAAAAAACCTCTGCATATGGAGAATACAGAGCTCAGCCATCTGAGTAGTCAAAATGAAAAAAATACAAAATGAATGGAAACTGATTAAAGACATAAATGGGGGAGAAGGAGGAACACCTGATATCGAGTCAGTGGGGCAGGGCCAGAGGAATGGCTAAAAAGAGTAAAGTGTCCTCTCTGTAGGTATTATGCGGGTCTTTTTCTAACTGGTAAAAGCTTTATAAACAAGCATTGGCATAGCCAATAGGTCTCGCTTTTGGGACCTTATAAGTATTTAGTTAACCCCTTCCATGCTTATGACGAGCCCAGTTCGTCATGAGGCACAGTGGAGCTGTGCTCATGATGAGCTGGGCTCTTCATAACGGCTGCGGCACTCCCACGCGTATATGATTCCCCGCCTGTGTGGGAGAATCAATCAGTGGGCGGAGTCGTGACGAGCCCAGCTTGTCATGAGCAAAGCTCCACTGTGCCTAATGACGAGCTGGGCTTGTCACAAGCACCGCGGCACCGCAGCCCTCCCCCCGCGCAGTGGGAGAATTACCCCAGCGGCGAAGGGGTTAAGCAGCACACTATCCTTGGCGCAACAACATCAATTTTTGTATGGCCAAACACTTATAAGGTCCCAAAGGCGAGACCTATTGGCTATGCCAATGCTTGTTGTTATTTGGTGTTAATCCATTCAGCCTTTTTCAAGAAATTAGCATTTAAATGTTAGCAATATATTGACATTTGGTCCCACAGGAATACCGCAGTACTTACATGGTACCACAGAATAAAAAAATTGAGCATTCTCTTTGACCATGAAGGCATTTTTCTCATCGCCCCCTTTGGTCCAGCGGGAGCAGTACTGGTACTGCTGGACTGAGAAATCTCATTGGCTGGCTGAAAGATAGAGAGAAATGTTGTTGCTGCCATTTCAGGACTCAGAGATGTGCCCTGAGTTTGATAACAATTGGGATAGAATGGGGCAGGGTAGGGGTACCCTGACCCACATGTCACTTCTGGGGGAGACCCAAATGGACCAAACTGGGCCCAAATTTTTTAAAACAATTGTGTCACTGGTCCCACGGGGTACCGCTGGATACCTCAGGAGATTTGAAGATTGGAACTATAAGACTTTACATGGTTCTCATACCTTTACACGCTTCTCATAAAGAAGCGTGTGCAGTCTTTCTGTACTGTACTTGCTTGAGCTGCAGTACCGCACGAATATTGGGGTACAGATTACATTTTATTTGTTAATTTAAAAATTGTGGTGGAGGTCTAATAGAGTTGTTACTAATGGGGCATTGTTTTCAGAGCATGCTGCAGGCTAGGCCTAGCAGCCAACCCTACGTCAAGCATTGCTGTGGCCATGTGCAGATGGGGGTTGGTCACCCTCAGGGGACTTGGCACAGTGATTGGCCACCACAGGCCAGGCCCTGTGCCAACCCCAGGCAGAGCATGGCCTCCAGCCATGAGCTGTGGAATGTTGAACACCTGCATGGGGTTGGGGAAAGGGCCTGGCTGGAATTGTACTGATAAAAACAAAGCTTAAAATGATGTTATATTTAGGTTTGGTATGAGCAGTGCAACTTAACAGACTCCGCCGCTGGTGGAACTTTGTGGAGTTTTTCTAGCACTACGTGGAGTTCTGCGGAGTAAAACTCTGCGAACTCCACCGAGGCCTAGTCATACATAGTCATGATTTAAGCAGTAAAGTGTCCAAGGACCACCAGTTCTCTCCTATTTCTATCATTATTAGCTTTTTTAAGATCATTAATTAGTAGCAGGATAGAAAAAAACATGTCACTTCTGTAATAGACATTATAAATGATTAAAATGTGAGTAGTGATTTGGGAAGAGGCTAAATTGAAATTACTCAGGTATTCCTCAGGCAAGACAGTCTTTTTTTTGTAATTCTAATGTGTAATAGTATTTGTTTCTTAATAACTTATTTTTCCAAGTGCAGGATAACTGTTGGGAATCTCTTACTTTTAATGTTAACATTGCTCTGTTACCTTTTTTGTTAACATTGCCCGCTACTTTCAGTTAGTAGTCTCTTTGTACCTCTTAGGCATTCTTTCTTTACTGAGAGCAATATCGTTTAGGGAACACTTTTGTGGAACACTTAGGCTCAGTTCTCATGCATGCCACATTTGGTTTATGACAGCGTTGACTCTTGTTGGGAAAATGTGAATGATTTCATTTTCAGGATTAATCCATTCTTTTGTTTATTTTAATGTGTCTGTAAATCAACATGGAGATCTGTGAATGTGTACCCAAGAGTGTTGGGCCCTTTTTAGCCTAGTTTTAGGTCTTTCTTGAGGTTTGTGTTGCTTATAGTTCTACTGCCCCAACAGAGGATTTTATAATAGAGTAACTTGATGTTTTATCAAACAATGGGACTGTGTATCAATTATGATTGCTATTTCTTATGTATATAATGTATTAATTTGCACTTGTATTTTAATGGTCACATGAACGAAATAAAGTACCATGATGATGATGGTGTACCCAAGAGTAGGCATTTCTTTGTATGAACAGCTAAAGGTTACTTACTGAAAAAAAGGTTTTACTTCAACAATTTCTTAGTAGGTACTAATGATGTTGATATGCAAAGTATTGTCATAAAAATGACTTAGTATCTGATATTTAGAGGCTCATAAATAGTCCTGTGGTGAAGTGAATCAACTACGATGGTGAAGACACCTCGAAGGATGTAATACAAGCCCTTGCAGTCCCTGTGGTGCAGGGGGGCTCCTAACCCTTCAAGTGGTTACCCATTCAGCCCAAGGTCAATGAATATCTGTAAGATATGGGAGTCTCTGGCCCCTCATCACATTCTGCAGGGAGGGCCCATCATTTTGCATTACTACACTGGACACTGCCTCTCCACTACAGCAGCACCCTGGCTGCCATATTTACACTTCCCTGCCAGGTTGGCCTGCTCCTCCTGATGCCCACCACGGTGATTCACAGACAGCTTCCACGTTGTGAATCAGTAATCTGACATGATTTAACGACACCCTTTTCTCTTGTGCCATTCGATATGGTCCAAACCAGAGGCTTTCCTCTATTGGGGTGTATTACATGATTGCCTATTACTCGATTATGCCATTCATTTCCTGTGGGTTGGACATATCAAACATTGTGTGGGATTCTTGGCAAACCAGTGTTCTTTATGGAGCCCGAGTTGAATACTGCTCTCTCTAAAAGGTCAAATGAAGACCTTATTTAACCAAGTCAGCGATAATTAATGGGCTTAGATGAAGATATAAAAAGGTGCATTTAGAACACACTCTTTGTTATTAATAAGAGATGCCATACAACCTTACCTCGAGGTGGTCATAAACCCACATCACAGACTTTTGCTTACACGTTTCCATTTAAACCCTGTTGATTTTTCAGTTGATTTTCTGAAAATTGGCTAGTGGTCTATTTTTTTTAATTTGCGCCTATGATCGTTCCTCTGCTCTGGCCAGCTTACATTTTATGTTTTTTTTTAAATATTATATGGCTCTAACAAAACAATACCTGAGACTGCTTTTGCTAAATTAGAATGATAGTGCAGACAGCAGTCACATGTCCATAGAGGCTGAGGGGCCGCACCCCCCACCCTATTCTCAGAAAGAAGAGTGTGTGTCAGGCTGAACAAAGGTCAGCCTGGCGAACAGTCTACCTTTTCAGGTCAAGCAGCCTGGAGCTGGACATGCGCAAAATGTGCATGCTCCTGGCTGCCTGAGCTGTACTTACCAGACTGAGGATTTAACAGCCCTTGGACGTGACCTCCTTGGCCGGGCTAATGTGCCTCGAGGCCCTCTCCCTCATGCAAAGTAGCTTTACCCATTGCCTCAGATGTGGGTGTTTCAGTTTTAGGCCCTGAAGTGCACAGAGCTCAGGGTCAATCAGTGACACCTCGTCATAGTGTGGGGTGGGATCAGCAGTCTCACTGAACCCATCCCACTCTGTAATGAGGTTGGGACCATTGGCTGATCTAAGGTCACCCAATGAGGGAAGGCAGCAGTCCCAACCCTCCTCGGACCTCTAAGGCTTGGGACTACTGGCTTCCCTCATTGGCTGATCTAAGGTCAGTCAATGAGGGAAGGCAGTAGTCCCAACCCTCCTGGGACCTCTGAGGCTTGGGACTGCTGACTTCCCTCATTGACGGAAGGCGGTAGTCCCATACCTCCTGGGACCTCCAAGGCTTTCCTATTGTAGATCTGCATGTAAGGTGAGTTTTATGTTTTTTTTAAATTGTTGGTGCGTGCATGTATGTATTAATGTATGTGTATTTGTTAGTAATTGTTGTGAATACGTTTGAGTGCATGTGTGAATGCAAGGGTGTGAGTGATGTGTATGCATGCCACCCCAAACTCCGCACCCTTCCCTGGTAAAATTACCGTCTGCCACTGAGTGCAGACCTGCACTTGTATTTTTACATGAATCACACTCTGTTACTATTTGCTCAGCAGTAGTCAGTTTTGTTCAACATGCTGGGAGAATTAGGAAAATACTTATTTGATCCTGACCACTGTCCTTTCTTCTGAGTGACTATGGCTTAAGATGAACTGTTTTAATGAATGTGATGTTACAGTATATTAACTTTTTTTGATTTGCTTTTTAAAAACCAAATATAGAATTGATTGATTGATGGTCAGTGATTGGTGACTACAGTTGTGGTCGCAAAGCATTGATACATTGCAAAGAGAATAAAAGGAGGACACTCCCCTTTCATGCCCCTCCACCTTCTGATTCACGATCAGTCACAAAATGTAATTTGTAAGTATGAAACATATTTTTGATGCACAGAATGCCTTTTGTGCATTGCAATTTGCTGGTTCGCTGTTGTAAAGTCTGTGATTTTGTGAAGTGTAGACTTTGAAAGCGTAAATCAGTTGGGCACCTCTCGTCCCAGGGTCCCTATTTTCTTTGCACTTGTTTTAACTTAGTTCCAAAAACCTTTTGTGTAATAGCAGTAATGTTTTTCAGGTATGCAAGGTTGACTATTGCTTCCTTTTTTGGTTCCTATTGCCTATATCCAGGTGTTTCAAAACCTGGGTGACAATAATGCACATGGTTCGGAAATTGTGCTGGTGACAGCTGGAGAAGACAAGACCATAAATAGCTGTTTTTCGGATGTGGTAGCAGGTGGATACATCATCCACACTATTACTCTGGGAATGCAAGCAGCCACAGAACTTGATCAATTTGCAGATATGACAGGTATGCTGTTCTCTGGATGATGTGTCATTTGTATGAACTTGTGTATATATGCAGCAGTATTTTAAGAGCATCTGCTTCAGCTTCTGAAATGAACAGATGCATGTTGTAAAATATACCTCTATGTTCATTTGTTATTTTTGGACAAAATGTCTGTGCTCTGTATGTTTGAAATATGTAAGATGACACTTTTGACATTTGGATACAAATTGACAACTCACTGAAAAGATGCATCAATGTATTGTGTCAAGATGGCCTATATTGAGGAATATGATCTTCTCCACCCCACCCAGTCTGGTTTTCGAGCAAGGTACTCGACAGAATCAGCTCTGCTTTTTTCCACGGAATCCATCAGGCAATTTGTGGACGCAGGTCAAACGGCGGCGTTGATCCTGTTGGATCTAAGTGCCGCCTTTGACACTGTAGCTCATCACACGCTGGTGCAATGTCTGAGGATGGAGAGGTGTCTGGTAGTGCCCTGAGTTGGCTAGAATCTTTCTTGTCGGGGCGCTGCTTCCAGGTGAGACAGGGTGAACATTATTCTAGAGTTATCAAGCTGAACCAGGGAGTGCCGCAGGGCTCGACCCTGAGCCCGACCCTGTTTAATCTCTATGTAGCTCCCGTCGCGGAGATTGCGGAGGGGTCGTATCCTATGCCGATGACACGCAGTTGGTGGTCTCCCTGACCCAGGCACCAGAGACGGCTGCCTCCAACTTCATGGCATGCATGCAAGAATTGGCTGCATGGATGGCAAAGAACTGCCTGAAGTTGAATGGTAACAAGACGGAGGTGCTAGTGGTGGGAAGGGCTCCGACTGTGTGGTCATCGGCATGGTGGTCCCAGAATTTGGGGACGACACCTACGCCCTGTGCGCTGGCGAAAATTTGGGAGTGTGGTTAGACCCCAGCCTTTCCTTCAAATATCAAACCAGGCGGGTGGCAGGCGCCAGTTTTGGGATCTTGAAGTTCCTGCGTGAAACCCGGGACCTACTGCCTGTGGCGGCTAGGAAGATCCTGGTCCATGCCTTGATGACGTCGCGCCTGGATTATGGCAACATCCTCTATCTAGGTGCGACGACCAAGAGTATGCTCCGTCTGCAGGGAGTGCAGAATGCAGCAGCCCGCTTAATCCTGATGCACCCGAGAAGGTCGTCTGCTAGGGCAGCTCGGGCTGCGCTACACTGGCTCCCGATAAAAGAAAGAGTCATTTTCAAGGCACTCTGTGTCTGTCACCGGATCTTGCAGGGAAGTGCCCCTTCGTATTTGTCGGATCTTTTGACCCCTTATGTCCCCACACGTCAGCTGAGGTCAGGTGGGATAGGTTTGGCGTGTGTACCTGCTATCAAGAGAGCCAGGATGGGAGGGCGGTCTTTCCGCCTACTGGCTGCCAAGCAATGGAATGCCCTCCCGATGGATCTCCGGATGGAGGTCCAGGAGAGCTGTTTGAGAAAAAAACTAAAAACGCACCTCTTTCCCCGAGAAAAGTAGGGTGGTGGTAATGGCTAACTGAATCCTGGCTAACTCTACTGCAGCACAGGGATACACTGATCTTAGTATAACCATTGTGCTTTATAAATGTGCCTATTATTTATTATTATTATTATTTAAGATATAATGGCGCTAATGCATATCCTTTTCAATAACATTTTCAAGCTACAACAAAGGTTAAGCGATTCAAAAGCACAAACTTTTGGAATAAGTCTTATGGCTAGTAGTTTGGGATGAAAATATTATTTTAAATAATGGGCCAGCCGAATGTTTATTTGTATGAATTGTTTACTTTTTTTTGTTGTGTCTATTCTCCATATGGTTCATTTCAGTGCTTTTTGCAACATTGTTACATCTGGCTTAACAGTGCAGCCGTCTGTAAGTTTTTGCCATTCCTCTTCTAAGAAATATACATACACACTGAAGGACACTCACTGAATCTATAGATGTACGCCTACCCAGGTGGCATCTCAGTACATTGAAGGGAACCGCCTTCTAGGAGACTCCTTTCAATGTACTAAAAGGTTGGTGGACAGATGGTTGTTTACAAAACCTTTAACTTTTTTTATTCTGCAAAAACAGCCTACCAAAGTGAGAGATTGCTTTTTAAAAGAAAAACACTAAGGATTTCCACACCCTGGGAGTTTACTTCCAGGGTGAGGGTTTTAGTTATATATTTGTTTCTGTACCTCACCACCATGTTTTTTTCTGACAGTGACAGACAGGAAAAAACATTGCACAATACACCTTAAATTGGTGAGAATTTTAATGTCCTTCCTTCGGTGGCCCCTACAACATCTTGTGTTTGGTATATCACTTCACTTCTTAGGGAGTATTTCCAATGTATTATATGAGTTGTATTGTTTTCAGCATGTGACAGAGGCTATTTGGTGAATACAAAAGCCATCTTGGAGAGACGGCTTGACACTCTTAAAGCAACATATGCTTTATTAATAACAAATATTTGCTCTCAAATGGATGGAAGGAGCAATATTGATCCCCAATTCAGAACATGCAAGCATAAAAAAAGAGGGATATGTCCTATGGCAACAAGACCTCAGAACTTCACAGAGGCAGAAACCTATTCTATAATAAGCCATTCAAGCCTTGAAGATGATGGTCCAAAAGTGGTGTGTCTATGTGTGTGTTGTAATAGCCACCATACTTGGTGAAGGAGAACACAAAAGCTTTGGCGCTGGAAGAGATTTAGGCTTGGAAGAGCTTTCCCACTCATTTCTGGCAACAGAGTGGCTGCCCCAGGACACTACATTAAAGTTCTAAATGGCCAGTGTTAGACCTGTCAACCTTATGGTGGTCCTCCCCCAGACTGTTTGCCTGCGCACTTCCTCTTTCTGCTGTTTCTTTTTGTTGGACGTAGGACTCTGATCACTTTACCACTACTTACAAGTGCTAAAGTGCATGTGCTTCCGCCTGAAACACAGTAACTATTGATATAGTTAATTTACTTGCAAGTCCCTTGTAGAGTGGTATACCATATCCCCAGGGTCTGAAAGTGAAATGCTCCTGATGGGCCAGCAGTACTGATTGTGCCACCCACACAAGTAGCCCTTCAATCATATCTCAGGCCTGCCACTGCAAGGCCTGTGTGTGAAGTTTACTACCATTTCGAATTGGCATTTAAAACCCTTTGCCAAGCCTTAAACTCTCCTTTTATTACACATCAAGTCACCCCCAATGTAGGACGACGGTAACCCAAGGGCAAAGTGCTGTGGAAGCAAAAGGTAGGACCTGTACTTTTACATTTCACATGTCCTGTTAGTGAAAAACACCTACATTTGTTTTTCACTACTTGTGAGACCTACCTCTCTCATAGGTTAACATTGGGAATTCCTTATAACACTTTAAAAATGCAATTCCCTTTTGAGAAAGAGTATGTATATCATGTTTTGTATTTTTGGAATGGTAATGATAACTCCTCTTTACTGGTGAAATTGGATTTAACAATACCACTTTAAAAATGGCATTTTTGGGGAGGAGCCAAGATGGCGATCGAGATGGCTGCATAAACGCTCGGCTCCGTGAGCCCCCTCACCCAGCACATATATCCTGGCACTTATCCGGTACAATTATTGCATATCTACGTAGGCGAAGGACACCGTTCACTTACCGTCTACTCCTGGTGCTTCTCCGTGTGGTAGACCTGAAGAAATGCCCCGATTGTTTGGCGGCCTTTACTGTGCCGAGACCGGGATCTCGAGTGGGAGGAGTATCCGGCCGCGACTGCAACAACAGCGGCCTCTGACTGCGGAGGGGAGTCGGTCGGAGGGAATCTGAGATCTGCCGGCCAACGACGACAGTGCCGACCTCCTCCGAATAGCAGATTGCTCTGCGGGAAGTGCGATACCTCAGGACCGGAGGGAAACCACGATATTCGACCCCCCCTCAGTGTGATGCCAGGGCATTAACAGCTTCTCCCGGGACTGGCGGGTGCCTCCCGGGGAGCGGCAGAGAATTTGTTTAGCCCTTTGGTGACCCTCCGTTGAGATGCCTGCTTTAATTTTTGGGGTCCGCCTGTGAATCCTGTTGCATCCTGGTGTGGGGCCCGGTCATGAGGTGAGATAGAGAAGGAGGAGGCCGTAACGGCTAAGATGGCGGATGGCACCCTTATCCGCCCCCTCCATCCGGACAGAGAAACCGCTGTACAAGAGAGTCCCGGGGGCTGGCATCATGAGAAAGGGCCCACGCCCAGAGATGTCCTGGCTGCATTAACAACCCTGCACATGACCCTGATCCGGGAGGCCCGGGAACTGGGAAGACGGATGGCCGCCATTGTTGTTCTGCCGTTCCACGTAGGCTTGGTTCCTTCCTGTGTAGGCGCCGATCTGCCTGCCTCTATGTCACTGACGGATGCCTCCGCTACGTTTGAATCTGTGGAGTCACGGATAGCCTTGGTTCATGTGACTGCTGTGGATACACCTGTTGCACAGGTGATTGACTCATTGGGGCTCTTGTCTGCTCGGCGAGTGACGGAACGGCGTCGATCCGTGTTTTGGGCGGCCCCGGCGGTGTTTCAGCGCTTGCCGCATCGAGTGATTCCTTTTCCATGGCTGGCGAAACTGTGTTCGGACTGGAGGTTGTTATCGGTGTTGGTATTGATACAGGCAGATTTCCGCCATGCGTCTTTGGCGGGGTACTGGTGGCTGACGCCCGATGGAGCGACGACACTTCCCGATCCCCCTGGAACATTTGAACCCCTCATGCTATTTTGTATGCCGCTTGATAGCGAAATGTACATTGGTACCATGGATAGAAGAGGCCAGGGGTGACATTATCTGGGACATGGTGGGACTTACTATTGTTTGACGGTGATTTAAGGGACACTCAGCGGGGATATCATTGATTGTGCTATACATGATTACTTTTTTTTCTTTTTTTTTCGTAGTCCTTCTACCATTGCTGTCTGACGATTATTGCATGCGATGTGGGGGAGGGCCGGGTGGCCGGGTCGATGGTCCTCCTCCACCATTTTTTCTTCTTTTTTCTCTCTTCTTCTCTATATTTCGGGTTTCTTAATTAGGGCGACAGGCACACTGCTGGGGGGGGGGGGGTAGGCCGTAACCTTCTGCAGGGGTGCAGGGTGGAGGGTAGGGGGATGGGATTGTTAATTTGTCCTTTCTTTGTCTTTATGGCCCTTTGTCTTTCTCTTTTCGATGTCGTCGTCTTTTATGTTTCCTACAATGTGTTGCGCTTTGGGGATGGGGCATAGTTCGCATCGCACTGTATGTGTTTTTATACCTATCCTGACCCAAAGGCCCTATCCCCCATTACTTCGAATATATTTACACTGCTGGCGGGTTTTCTGCTTTTTGTTTGCTATCGTAGGAGCATGTATGACTGTACGGCATTGATTTTATTTTATTTCTCTTTGTTGTAAAATGGACCTTCTTGGATCCTTGTTCTCATAGTCTAAGTTTACACATGTGTTCTATCCTGGACGCTCCTCAGACCTTGATTTCCGTGCCACTGTCTTTTTCTATAATGTATTGCTCTATTTATGACTTGTTTAGCGGCCGGCCTGACTGGTTGTAGGTCCATGTCTGTATTTCCTTGCTGAAACAATAAAGGTCCTATAAAAAAAAAAAAAAAAAATGGCATTTTTAGAAAGATGGCATTTCTCTGCTCTTAAAGCTGTCTGCAGCCTGTCTTCTAAATACGTCTGGGGTGGGTGACAGCTTGACGTTGTGCATTCAGTTGAGACAGCCATACATAAAGGAAGGTTAGGTGTGTCTGAGTGCTGTTCTGCATCCTGATGGCTCATCCTGGGCAAAATGCAAGGGAGGAGTTGACGCTTACACCTGAATAGGCAGTGTCCTGTCCCCACACAAAGAGTTGATTAGCCCTTACAGATAATCTGGAGCCAGGGCTTGGAAGAAAGGACTTCTTTGCACTTCAAAGACCCTTATTTGAAGGCACCCCAACTTCAAAGGCAAAACTGGGTATAAGTACTGGGTCTCTGACCCCACTAAATCAGACCCTTATTGACCGGTAAAGAACCTCTTTCAGAAGGACTGATGTGCTGCAACCAAGGACTGTCACTCTGTTGGACTGCTGCCCTGGAAGAATGACTTTTCTGCTGTTCTGCCCTGCTGCCTGCTGGTCTCTGACCCTGCTGAGGGGGAGCTGGACTATGTATCGAACCCAGAGTTCATTTGCTTCCTGTTTTCTGAGATTCAGAGTTATCAAAGTCTCACCATTTGCTCCTGGTCATTTGGATGTGGACCCAGGTGCTTGCTCCATTGGAACCAGCAAATCCTCTGCTTGTGTTAAGCAGAACCGATTCATCACCCCTGTTGCGGGAGTGGACCCAGCTCATCGCACTCGGAACCAGCGCATCTCCTCCAAACCAACACATTGGAACTGTGCATCGTCGCTGCAGCAGTACGGGAAGATCAAGACATCCCCTCAACTGCGCAGAGAAACCTGGCACATCGCACTCCACTTTGGGTCTAGGGAACCGATGCATCACCACCACTGGGTGAAGAAAATCAACGCATCATCTCAGCTGCGGGATCGACACCGATGCATCGCTCACTGCACCCCGCATGTCACTGTTGCGACCAGTATCAAGTCACTTTGTTCAGCAGGCCTGTGTGGCTCCTGTATCCTGCATGTTCTCCGCCACGGTCGCCTGGAACTTTTGACTTTGCTCCAGTCCAGCGCTACCAGATAACCCTCTTAGGCACTTATTGCTTCTAAGCACGAAGAACACTTTTATTTTTAAAAATTCATATCTCGACTTTTACTTAATGGATTTTTATCATTTCGGTCTTTATTTATTTATACAATTATTGTCTATTTTTTTTTACCTGATGTGTAGTTTTTTGTGCTGTTTTCATTGTGTTACTGTGTGTTGTGTTACACAAGTACTTTACACATTGCCTCTTAAGTTTATCCTGACTGCTGTGTGCCAAGCTACCAGAGGGTGAGAACAGGTTAAGGTTCAGTGTGTATCTTACTTACCCACCTAGGATTGTGATTTCTGCTTGAACAGTGTGCATATCTCTGCCAAACAGAAACCCAGTTCCTAACTACCAGTCAGAGAAACAGGCGTGAAAGAAAGGCAAAAGTGCTTCAAACAAAGTGAACAAGGAAGGAAAAGAAACCAGCAAAATTGAGTCTACAGTAGCAGAGCATGATGCTGTCCAGGTTGAACAGACCTGCTCTTGGTCCTCTTAAGAATCTGAACAACAAATTCTCCAGGAGATTAAGACTAAGATAACCTCTGTAAAATCATACTACAAATCATACCTAAATGCTCTGAAGAGGGACATCACTTCTCTAGTATGAGTGGACTCTGAAGATAAAATGATTGATTGAGATTGGAGGAGCATGCCCAAATGTTGGGTGAGATTCGGAAAAAAGAACAAGCCAAAGAACTATTTCTGAAATTGGAAGATCTAGAGGGCATAGCTTGTAGGAACAACATAAGTGTCAGGGGACTACTGAAAGGAATGGAAAGCTGAGACATACATGACTACCTCAGGCACCTGCTACACCAAATACAAAACAAACCAGATGCTGAACTCCTAAGAATGATTAGTACATTCAGAGTGAGAGGCAGCAACAAAAGAAGTAACTTCCTCCCAGATGTCACTACTCACAGAGCTAGAAGGGGCCCACAAAAGTACTACCTTCCTGAAGACATGAAGAGAAATCTCAATTCTCACGGCAGAAGTGATATCTTTAATTTTGCTATCTGAGGCTTCTCTCACATATATTATTGTCACCTATCACTCTGTGCTCTACCTCCTATTCTGTAACACCATCTTCTACATCTCCGTAGATGGACTTCACACCACTTTAATATGGCCACCGCTACGTCCCTCCACAGTGTGCATGCACACATGTCACGCAGCATGTCTGGCTTCCAACTTACGCCTTTACTTCTGGGACTCACATCAGTTTACATTTATTCCCAGCCCTCATTTTCCAGGCACACATTGGTTCACATGGTGCCTCCATTCCCCCTGTCTCCTTTTGTATCTTGATGCACTTAGTGGTGTCACTACTCCAATAGGGCCACTGCCAATGCATTACAGATGTCGCACTCTCCCCCTCTCAGTACACATGTGTGTCCTTCCCCTTCCTTCATTAGTTTACTTCTCATTCGTGTGAGTGTCTTGTTTCCTCCAGGCAGACCAATGTTGGACCACTCACAGGTAATTGCTCTTATTCTTCAGCATTTCCACCCAGTCAGCCTTTTTACCAGCCTTACTCTAACTGACTTTCGTTCTTTCTCCCCAGCCAGGTTACCTTGGTTATTGTACCTAAAACTAAAACAGATGCTAATCCCAATGCCCCAATTACATTCTGTTGATAACATTAATTCCAGCATCAGGTATGCTTATTTCTTAGCTTGCCCCTTTCACCCACCCAGCCCATCCTAAATGCATGTATATTTTTTACAGGTTCTTCGCCTCTTAGGGGGCCGCTGTCTATAACATGGCCCTCTCTCATTCATGTCCAGACTCCACATGTGCCCAGTTTTACATCTTTGTGCTGGTCTTCAGATGCCTACAGTTGATCATGGTTAGTTTCTTCCCTTATTGCTACATGCCCATCTAGATTTTAATCATATCTACTTTACAGCCATTCTCTCCAACACACTGGTTCTTTTGATAGTATAGCTCCACTGTGATTCTATATCATCCTTGTGATGCCTACTTCGACCGCACGGTTGGATTTAGACACTTTTCAGCAATAACTCCTTAGCTGAACGGATGTTCAAATTACTGATGGTTGAGGGCGGGGAGATGGGAGGAGAGACAGGAGGACTGGGGCCAGAAGGAGGGGAGGGCTGGGGTGTGTGTGGTGAGGGAGGGCGGTGACAGGAGGGCTGGGGCCGGAGGGTAGGAGGATGGGGGTGTGTGTGGTGAGAGAGGGAGGTGACAGGAGGGCTGGGGCTGGAGGGTAGGAAGGTGGGGGTGTGTGTTATGAGAGAAAGGACAGAAGACTGTTGGTAGACAGGGCGGAAGTAATATAGGAGCACAGAAGGTTTATATTTAGTTGCTTCTAAATTTAGGACTTGTGCAATTGTTGCCTGTTGTGCTCTGGGACAGCCAGATAACAGCCCTTTTACTTTTATCACTGTAGAAGTGTTTCCAAATAGTAACTCGCAAATAGTCTGCAAATATAGTTATATAAGTAATTGAAAACTGATCTCACACGTTTTTGCATTAGCAACCGGAATTAGAAAATTATATGGGATTAAGTGATTCGCCCAGAATCCAAGGATGATTGAGCCTCCCATCAGACTCGAACCCGCTTCTCTGTCGGCCGCCCTAGCCTTTAAGCCACACCCTACATGTAGAGATGGCCCGTATAATATGAGGAGTTAACCAATATTACAGTGCTCCTCTTTTGCACAGAATAGTCAGATAAACGATGTGCTTGATCACGGCATGGCACATCGTTTTTAAGAAATTGGCTAACCGCAGCTAGTTGCAGCTGTACTCAGCAGCACTGAGTGCAGCGCGAAGTTGCAGCTATGTCAACAGATGAATTATTTATGTGGAGAAAAGCATTAAAAAAATGATACGATGTAATGGTGGAGAAGAGCACAGCACGGAGTGCTGTGATTGGCGGCGGGTCCCCAAAAATGTTTTTCTCGACATACATGCAGCTTCGTGCTGTGCCCTACAGCACCATGTGTGCTGCAGAGGCAGGGATGGACTAAGTGATAATTTGGCCAACATGAAAAAAGAAAGGGCGGGGCTAAAACAGCACAGAAAAAGACACCCTCAAGCCTAAAATCACTGTGGCCCAATTAATACATGCAAATAAAAGGCACTCCATGAGGAGTGAAGGGCGGGGCTAAAGCAAGAGGGACACAGATACCATTGATCCCAAAATCACTGCGGTGCACTTAAGAAATGCAAATGAAAGGCACAGCATGGGGCGGAAAAGCAGTTTCAAAAAGAAGAAGGGGAGTTACTGTAAGAGAGAGTGCAAGGGCTGGTGCAGAGTCATGACGAGGGTCGCCATTGTCCCTGCTTTGAAAGTGAAAGTGGGCATGGCATTTTGAGCGCATGAATGGGAGAAGCTACTGATAAAGCAAAGCGGTTTCAGAAGGAAGAAGGGGACTTACCGTAGGAGGTATAATATGAGGAGTTAACCAATATTACAGTGCTCCTCTTTTGCACAGAATAGTCAGATAAACGATGTGCTTGATCACGGCATGGCACATCGTTTTTAAGAAATTGGCTAACGGCAGCTAGTTGCAGCTGCACTCAGCAGCACTGAGTGCAGCGCAAACTTGCAGCTATGTCAACAGAAGAATTATTTTCTTTTAAAATCGCACATGAGGTAATGGTGGGGAGGGCACTGCACGGAGTGGGGCACTGTCCTCAGTAACTGAACATAGCTTGTTATCTTTGTACTTTAAGGTGTTTCCTCCGTCAGTCCAGCTGCTGTGAATCGTGAGTTGTTGAGTGTGCAGCCAGGGTGGGGCCTTGGGTGCAGCCCCTCCCTGGACAGGTGAGCTGTGTGCGCTGCACTTCCGGCAACCAAGCAAATACTGAGAGAGGCATAGTGCCCATATCGGCCCGCATACCAGCCCCCAGCAACTTGTATATCCCATAAATAAACAGACCAGACAATTCTTGATGGGAAAAGTCTGCAGGTTTATTAGCATACACAATGCCAACAAGGTGGGTTATCTTACAGATGATCCAAAGGCAAGCCGCCCCTCACTGCTTGCCAGGTGATGGGCCAAATAGCACCGCGGCCTTGGCCAGACGGTGCTTAGCGGTTAAGGTGAGAGGATAGCCCCTCCCATATCCGGTGAACAATTGGTCCACCCTCTTGCTCACACCCCCCCTATGAGGGGCGGAGCGTTCAAGCAACCCCCGGTTGTACAGGTTTCCAACCGCCTGTAGGATAACAGGGCGCCGTCGCACCCCAGGGTCCGCCGCACAGATCTCCCGGGGATATTAGGCCTCAGCACCCTTTGTGCTCCTGAATAGGGTACTCCTGAGTACCTTTCCACCTCTGGATCATCCTGTAACTCCGCCACAGCCCTGGGAGTGGCGACGTCGCAACCAGGGCCCCCCACCTGAGCACACCTTCTTACTTACATCCTGCTACTCCTAATACTTCTTCAAGGTCTAATAGGAACAAATCTATGCCCACATTAGAAAGGTGAACTCCTTCATCATCAAAGCATCCGGTGGATTTGGCATGCAGTTCTCCATGTCTGATAAAGCCAAAACCCGACTGGTCGGTGAATTTACGCATGGCGCAGTTAACTCTCCTGCACGCCACCTCCAAAGCTTGCACTGATCGCGCACCATGCCACACCAGACGTGGCGTGATCTCAGACCACCACAGTTCACATGTCCCTAACATGCTGCTTATCTTGCACATATTCACTTTCATGTCCCTCAGCAGAAACCTTTTGCCCAATGCCGGTAGGTCGTCCCCGCCAAGGTGTAAAACTAGCAAGTCTGGCGGAGGGGAGCTCCTCTCCAGTTCTCGCTGCAACGTGCCCAACAACCCGTTCCAGCGCATGCCCGGGAATCCCAGCCAACTGATCTCAGTGTTGCAAAACACCTGTTTCCACTTCCTGCTTTCAGCCCACTGTGATCTGGCCCATCACCCAGACTTTTGTTCCTGGTAAATAAAGAGATGTGATGTATAAAACTTGTTTAATTCAACATGAATTACACCGCACTGCAAATGAATACATAACACACAACACTCTGCTGCCAGTCCGGGGGCCGTGTACTGGCAGCTCCATAACTTTGTGGCCACACGCCATACTTTATAAAAGTACATGGCACTAATACCCTTAAAATTGCCCCCCGGGGTGTCTGTTGCCGGACCTGACCCTATATATGCCTCAAGGTCTAATGTACCTTTTGAAACAGTTCGATTGCCAACGCCCCACTTGCTTGATGCCCTCCGCTAGTAAGCCTTCTGTGAAAGCAGTGGTGGCTGCGCCTATGCGAAAGGAATGTGTGCAAAAATGTTTGCCAGGGGCGTTCCCCCCAGACAGCGCCAGGCATGCGTGCATGACATGTTCTACCTGATATTTGGTGAGGGGGGTGTTGTCTGCATGGATAAAGAGGTAGCCGTCCACTGCCGGGCGTGCTGCCAAGAAAGCGGAGACCAAGCGGACTGGCCAATATTTGCTAACTCCTAAGCTGTTCAACCAAAAGGCTTTTCCTCTCCCCCTCTGATCAGTCTTAGATTGTCGCAGCGTGACTTTGAGTGCCTCACCAGAGAGCGATACATCCTGCAACTTCAGTGCCACCCCTGACGTGTCATTCTTAGATCTAGCTACTAACTCGCAAATCCTGAATGCTCCAAAGAAGGCCATGCTAAAAGTTGACGCAAACAGTGCAGCCTCATATTCTGAGCTAGTTGCCTGGGGCAGCCAATCAATCATCCCTTGTAAAGTCTGCAAATCTATGGGTGATCTTGTGTCTGGAGCCTTAGGTTCACTCCTAGCCCAACCTTTCAACGCTGCCCTAATCACAAAGGCCTTGGTAGCGTTAGCTTGCCCCCTGAGCTTGGCGTGGTGGCTGATGGCTTCTGGGTGGCCAGATATCCAGGAATGGCTCTTCCTGCTGTCCTTAGCCCACAGGATAAAAGACTGCACTCTTGCTTCTAAGGATGCCCCGCAGTCCTCCCAAGCCCCCACTGTAGCACAAAATATTTGAATGCATGTCCTGTATCTACTGACGGTCTTGGGTGCTAAAGACAGTTCCCCCAGCCCCCTCATTCGCTTTTCACTTCAGCAGGTACCAGAGATGTGCTGGGAAGGGGGTTGCTTCCTCTCTCGCTCTCTTCCATGCTTCCCGGAACCGGCGCCACTGAAAGCGAGAGAGAGCGTCAGCTGCAATGTTTTGGGTACCTTGGATGTGTCGAGCCCTGCATTCTACATTGTTGAAAAGACACACTCGCACCAACTCAGGCAGGAGGCACAAAACCAGTGGGCAACTAGCAGAATGGGAGTTTATGGCTTGTACTACAGCAAAGTTATCTGACCATAACAGGACCCTTTTGGCTGACAACACTGCAGGCCACAAGTGAAAAGACACAACAATGGGGAATAACTCGAGAACTGTAATCTTGGCTGTAACCTTTTTCTTGTGCCAAGCGTTGGGCCTCTTCTCAGCGCACCAGTCCCTGTCCAAAATAGCGCCAAAACCATGCCTACCCGAAGCATCAGTGTAAAGAGCGAGGTCGGGGCTACCCGCCCAAGGAGCCCTCAAGATCACCGCCCCGTTGAACTTAGCCAGAAATTCTGCCCACATGGCGAGGTCGTGCTGCATGCTGCATGCCCTTACTCAGGTTCACCATGTGGTGTTTCTTGTTGACTTTGGCGGTGGCCCTAGCGAGTCGTCTGGCAAACACCCTATCCGCTGGGATGATTCTTGCTGCAAAATTGAGCTTTCCTAAGATTCCTTGAATGCATTCCAGGGTGGCCCTGTCCAGTCCCGCTAAGGACTGAATTAGACCGGCAAGGTCCCTCACTTTTTCTGCCGGTAACCTAGACTCTCCTGCAATGGTATCAATCTCAATTCCCAGGAAAGTTAACACTTGTGCTGGCCCTACTGTCTTTCCAGGATTGAGAGGGACCCCCAGATGCCCAGATAGTTGAATAAAGTCTGCCAAGGCCTGTGCACAATGCTGTGTCCCATCGCTCCAGATGAACAGGAAGTCGTCTAGGTAATGAGTCACCCCTTCCACCCCGAAGGTGTCTTTAAGGGCCCATTGCAAGAAACAGCTGAACGCTTCGAAGTAGGCACAGGACACAGCGCAGCCTATTGGCATGTATTTGTCATACTAGTACATTCCGTCTAGCTTGAAGCCCAGTAGGTGAAAGCTGCTCGGGTGGACTGGTAATAGCCGGAAGGCAGATTCAATGTCTGCCTTTGCCAACCAGGCCCCTTTGCCCGCTCGCCTGACTAGGTTCAAGGCCACGTCCAGCGTACAGTATGACACAGAGCATGCCCCCTCCTTCAACCCAGGATTAACAGACGCCCCCTCTGGGTATGAAAGGTGATGAATTAATCTGAAGGCACCTGGTTCTTTCTTGGGTACCACCCCTGGGCGAGACAACAAAGTTTTCCAAAGGGGTGAGCAGGAAAGGACCCCCCACCCGGCCCAATGACCTCTCCTTCTCCACTTTAGCCCAAACTACCTCTGGTTGGACTTTGGACCATCTCAGGTTGTCTGCTTCTCTGCTACCCAGGGCACCTACGTAGGGGATCCTGAAACCTTCATGAAATCCAAACAACAGCAGTCGGCTGTCAGTCCCCAGGGCATAGCGCCTAAGCAGGGGGTAATGTTGTCCAGGTTAAAAGGAGAACAGCCTAAACTGGCGTGCCCTGTGGCAGGAGGAAGAGAAACAGGTTGCAAGGAGGCAGGGAGAATGAAGAAACTACCTCCGACCAGGAGTTGAGCAGGGGCAGGAGAAAGAAGCGGGGGAGGGGGAACCACAGCAGGGGGCGAGGTAACTGTCTCAACTATGCTGCCCCCCTCTTCCTGCTGGTTGCGAGCTCGGTTTGGGTTGGCAGGAGGCTGCAGGGTGGGGTCCCCCACAAGTGTGACATGCGTGCAGGAATTTGCATGTCTTACCCCAGGAGCGTGACCCGTTGTTAAACATGCGGCATGTCCGTGGGGGGGATCTCTTGAAACCCCCTCTGTGTCCGCCCCCTCTGCGTCCCCCACGAAAGGTTGATTTGCCCCTTGACCCTGACTGAAAGGACCCTCCTTGTGTGCCCCCGGGGCGAAAGGCCTGTGAGCCACTGGTCTGGTGAGCACGGGCACCCATGTGCTCCATCCAGAGCTGCGCCTCCTTCTGATCCCATCTAATTTCTGGGCACTGCGACATCTTTCTCCTAAACTCTCTGTCGTAGTTGACCCACCCAATACCTCCCCATTTCAAGGCTTCGTTGTGGATGATCCTGGAGTACTGCACCAACTCTGGGCCCTGCTCAGGAAATTTCTCCATCGTGACTGACGCTAGAATAGAAAAGGCTTCAAGCCAGTGTGCAATGTTCTTTTCCGGCCAGGGCTGGTACTTAACCTTTTTCTCATCCTCCTTGGCACCTATCTTCCTGACATCCATGCCCTCTTGGCCCAGCATGAGCAAAGTGAATATATCTACGAAATCACGCCTCCAGATACCTTCTTTGGCGGCCTGCGGGACTTGCCAGGCCAAAGAGCAACGTCCGGACAGGAGCGGGGTGGAGGTGACAAATGGAACCAGCGAGCTGGTGGGAAGGGGCGCTGGGATAACTGGAGGAGGGACCCCTGAGGTACTGGGTGCTGCGGGTGGGACCGTGCTGGACACGAGGGTAGGAGCGACCGGAAGAGGCGCCGCACTCAACCCCCATCACTGTTGGCCACCTTGATGCTCACTGCCAGAGCTGCCCCGCCCAGACCAGCCGGCTGCCCTGCGGACCAAACATTAGACGCTACAGGTGCAGCACTTGATTTGTCACCTACAATGGAGCCTACCTGCGCCGGGCTAGCAGATACAGACCCTGCCTGAAAACGTACCATGAAAGAGTTCAAAGTGTCCAACATTTTGGCCAAATCGTCCCTAGTAAAGTAATTACCTTGGGCAGCGAGGCTGTCCTGCCTGATGACCGGTACTGGGGGGAGGGGAGCAGCCCCTTGGGAAATGACCTCCCGGGGGGTCGACACAGTTCTGCTCCTAGATGGTGGCAAAGGGTCTTGTGGGAAATCCCTGATGGTGGGCTTGCGAACCAGCTTGGGCCTGGATGGGGCCACATCAGCGCTGGGCTGAAGATCCAATGGTGGTGAATCGCCTACAACTCCGGAGACTTCTGTCTCGGGGCATGCATGTTGCTGTTTGCCCACGCTAGGCCTTTAAGCTTGGCCATCTCGAAAAAGTCTGCCCACTGTGCATCTTGGGAGGTACCCGGCAACGAGTCCTCCGTCTGCGAGGCCTCCGGGAAAAGTGGGGGAGGATCCCTGGCTGTCCATGCTCACTTCTGCTGGCCCATGGAACGGTAATCTGGGGATAGAAAACTGGGTCAAATGTGTGCACAAGGAGAGACTTCTAGAACGGAAACCTTCCCCCGCTCCCGTAAGGATGCGTGCCCCCACTCCCCTCCATACTTACTTAAGGCAAAGCGTGTAAATTCCGAAAAGCGGGGAAAGTGAACGATATTGCGATCCTCTGCGAGCGAGTATGAGAGTGGGCGATCCTCTGCGAACGAGGATGAGTGTGGCTAAGAGGGAAAAAAGGACACATTTGTGGGCATCAAGGCTAGAGGCGCTCTTCCTGGCTAACCCTGCCAGTCCACAGACCTTGAGCGGGCCAACGCCCCCCCTTGTTCTCCCCCGTGTCACCGCCCCTTGCCTTATACCTGCTATCCACTACTTTCAGTCCTGATTGACGGGTACTTTCGGCCATTCGTTCCCTCAAGCGTCTTTGTGATATGCACTTGTAATATAAAGGAAAACCATTAAACAACGTTCCATTCCCTTCTGCTGTGCCCCGTGTCTCCAGGCCTTGCTCCTTTAGTTTTGATGTCGTGGGCCCCCTGTCTGCCCTTCGCCTTGCCCGTCTTCCGTACCATGAGGGGACACCTCCTGCAAGTACACACATGTTAGCACATTGTATTACGCAAACTCCTCCATTACACTAACAGACAATATTGCCATGGCCAAACTCTCTAAAATCTCAATCCCATCGTGCCTCCAAGCCCTGCTCGAAAGAGGCCTCTCCCGCCCCCTCAAGGGAAGAAAAAAGACACAAGGGAGAAAAACATGCCCAAAGCGTGGATTGACAAAGCAAGAATCATGTTGAAAAAAGTGGTGCCAGCTCATGCGCATTGCCCCTGAGGATACAAAATAATACAGTCGGAAGCATAATAAGGGAAAAAATCGATCGCCAGGAAGTTGACCTCACCTGGACTCCAGGCTGGGACAGCAGATTCGGAATCGGCCGCCGACGAGCAGAGCTATAAACGGGCTATCCACCAGGGAGGGCCACGACCGGTGCCTACTGCATGGCCAAGTCAGCGTGAAGCCCGCCTACCTGAAAGATGGCCGATAGCCCCTCCCACCTAGAGCTGCTGCGCCCGTGGGAAGCCAGGGAATACTCGCCCCGACCGTGGCGATACCTGGGCCGGGGAGGAGGGGGAAACAACGGCTGCACTTGTGCCTGGCGATGGATGCGGGGTAAGGAGGGGAAAAAACGTAGGGGCAAAACGCACCCCCGTGCATAGCCATCGGCAGAGCGGATGCGCTGCTGGCCTGACCGCACAACACGGGGATGCAGGGAGGGGGGCCCAAGGATCATCCGGCCCTTCCCGCAGCATGGGAAGTACTGGTTGTAGTTGGCTTCGCCCGAAGTAGGCCCCCGAAACGGCGGTCTCTTGCGTGTATCGTTGCCGGCGCGGAACGCACAAAGTGGCTACGGGGTCCTCGGAGGGGAACATCCGGGACCTCGAACGCCCCCACTGGCCGAGCAGAAAGGCTCTATCCTTCCCGCACGCAAAGGCCACCACAAAGCCCCACACATGAGACCCCGCTCCCGCGACCTAAAGATACCAGGAAGTGGTCACGCGCCCCTCACCCCCAGGGCTAGCAGACAACAGGGCCTCAGGGGAAGGGAGGTAATTCGCCCACTGCGGCCCCCAGAGGGGGAAAGCGGGCGCGAGGGGAGCACAACACACGGGTCCAACAACACAGCAAAAGACGAGCCGAAAACGTGCCTAAACAGGGACACCCAGGATCCTGCTGCTAGGCCCGACAGGCCCAAAACCTATCCCGTCCCCCAGCGACTGTGCCCGCATGCATACCCCACCTCAGCGGCCCACAAGCAGGCCGCCCGGCCGAGCTACGACCCCCAGAAGGGGGGGAGCGGGCACGAGGGGGGTAAACTAAAATTACTCGGAAATTCCGAGCATGCTTGCCACAATCTAACCCCCAGCCTCAGCGGCCCGCAAGCAGGACGCCCGGCCCAGCTATGACCCCCAGAAGGGGGGGAGCAGGCACGAGGTGGGTATTACAACGAACTCACCGAGAAACGCAGCTCGTCCAAACATCGAGGGAGAGCTGCCAAAGACACCGTCAGTAGGGGGGGGAGCCTTATATACTTATGCCCCGCCCCCCATCCGGCCGGACGTGACGCGCCTTCCGGAGGGGTGACCATGGATCTTGGGCTGTCCTGCCTGCCATCTTGGGGGCACTAAGGGGGCCGCCCTCTTATGAGGATCCCCTGCGGGGACAAGTCGGTCAGCCCGCAGAGGTTCAACCGCACCACACCAGATAGCACACTAACAGAGGGCAGAAACAAGCAGACAGTACCCACAGAGGAGGCCATGCAGAGACCGACACTGACATCTGACCGAAACTACCCCCAATCAGACACATAACCCCTTTGTCCGTCCCAAGGAGGGAGGGGGGGCTAGGACTGAAGGTAATAAAGACCAGTGCTTGAAATGCGAATATATAAAAAGAGCGGGTACTCTTTGCCCCAGTGTACCTGTTTGCTGCTCAGAAGTGCTGGTATTCACTCTCCCATTCAAAAGAACTGCATTCCTATTGAAATGTGCAGGTCATTTCCCTTTCAAATTGAAGAAGAGCGGGCACTAAGTTCCTGATGGACCTGCTTATTTAAAGCACTGAATTTCATGTCATCACGGACGTTGTTTTCAGCCCTGGGATTTAAATCCATAAATGAATGATATGAAGCGTGTCAGTGACTTAATGGATGCAAACGTGGACTACAATACCCCGAATGCACGTGGCTGCCATATTACAGCCCAGGACTAAAACAGTGCCATGAAGCGAGGTGGCCTTCTCCTGAGCCCCTGCACTCTGGTAAACAGTGAAGGAGTGCTGGCTCGAACTCTGGGGGCAGCTCCGTCCAACCCTTCCCAGGGTCCCTCATTGACTCCAAGCTGTGCTTCTGGAATGTTCTGTGAGCAGGCCTTCTCGACTATCAGCTGAAGCGGTTTCAATGGGTCCAGAGCCCGTGGATTGGTTTGTTATCGGGTGACGCCAGGACAATAGTGCTCCCCATTTGAGAAAAGCTTCCCATTGGCTGACAGCGTGAAGGCACGAGTGGGATTTAGGAATCTAACGTGAGTCCATAAATGTCGTATGGTGTTTGGCACGATTAACTGACCGTTAAGATAACTCCGCCTGTAAGGCCACCCCAAGATCTATCTCTGGAAGTCAACAGCGCAGATTATTAAATTATCATATAGGGATGATATGTTATGTTACTGAGTATATGTATTCAAAGTCCATCGTTTGCCAATTTCTTGGCTTCTTGGCGCTTAGTGGAGATTCTCCATGATTGGACGTAACGGTGGAACTAACTACCCACTCATTTAAAAGCGCCCCTTTGCATTTTGTTTAGGACAAAGGCAGAAAGGTTGGTATTTTGCTAACTTCTACCTGCAAGTAGCATGCTGCCCTACCGCGAAATTTTTCCCCCTGGAGTTACCCACGTGTTTTACACCTGGATACAGGTTGGTGTGTGGTGCACACATGTTATAATTATTCAGTTGTAAGAGAGATGGACAGCCATTCAGAGTGACAGGGCAGACTCCGCAGAGACAGACAGCCTTGAAGAGATAAGAGTGGGATAACTCCTCATAGTGCTAGCAACAAGACAGACGGACAGATGGCCTGACCGAGTTAGGGGGCAGCCCATGCAGATACACGGGGCCTGAAGAATGTCACTGTCCTATTACTGAAGGGCCAGAGATGCACACTGTGGAATAGGGCAGTGCCCGGGGGCAGGAGGGATGCTGCTGCTGTAAACAGAAACGCAAAAACTGCTTTTGCATGGAGTATACACACAAGTATTGTGAAAGCCTTTCCTTTACATTTATGCATTTAAAATATACATCTATATGTTCTTTTTAATGAAGGAACACATATTGTTCAGTTAAACATATTTGCGTTGTTTGGCCCACCGAAGTGTCATACTTTACTGTTTGTCCCTGGATTTTTGGGCGCCTTGGATAGTTTAAACAAGCATTTGCAATGCAGTAGGTCTCTCATTTATGCAAGTTTGCGCTATTGACATTGCAAACAACACGCTTTTATTTTTGTTTTCGTTTTTGAAACATAAATACAAGTCATTGTCATTTATAATGCCAATAGCTTAAACTTGCGTAAATGCGAGACCTATTGCGTTGCAAATGCTTGTTTTACTTTTCCAGTAGGCATCAGGTTATTATTATTATTATTATTCTGAGTTTTGTATAGCGCCTGGTTACCAAATAGGCATCCCAGCGCTCACCAGATAATAACACTACCAAAGAATAATGCAGGGTTTAAGCAGAAAACAAAAACGTCTTTAAAAGTTTGCGGAACCGGAGAAGACTAGCTTCCGAACGAAGTTGTAGGGGCAGAGAATTCCACAAAGTGGCCACATTTATCGAAAACCTTCTGCCACCAGTTCTAGCCCTCTTCACCCTCCCGACCTGAAGAAGATGTTGATGGTCGGAGCGAAGAGAGCGAGGAGCCTTGTAAGGCTGGACCATCTCCCCCAGAATAGGTGGGCCTACCCCATGCAGAACTTTATGGGCTATACAGAGTGATTTGAATTTCACCCTGTCCCTAACAGGGAGCCAATGCAGAGCCCTCAGCGCCGGACGAGCAGACTGACGCCTGGGGAGACCCGTCAGGAGCCTGGCGGCCGCATTCTGCACTTGCTGCAGTTTGTTCAGGGTAGATTCAGGTGCACCCAGGAATAACGCGTTGCTGAAATCCAGCCGCGAGATGATCAATCCCTGGATGAGAAGCCTCCTAGTGGACGCTGGGAGCAAAGGTAAGATCTTCCGGGCTGAGCGGAGCAGGCCAAAACACACGCCAGCGGTCTTTTTAGCATGCGTTTTAAACGAAAGGCCCTGCTCCAGCCACACCCCCAAGCTCTTGATCTCCTGCTTGGGGGTGGGTACCGGTCCCAGACAGTCAGGCCAGCTGCTGGGGGACAAAGATGGAGAGGAGTTCCCCAGCAGCATGAGTTCCGTCTTGGAGCCGTTCAACTTAAGCGCTGAGCTGCACATCCACGTGTAGATCTTCTCCAGACACGAGTGCAGCCGGTCGGGATGATGCGCCGACTGGGAAAGGCCAACCACCAGCTGAGTATCATCAGCATAGCTGATGATTTTAATACCCAGTGGCAGTACCACACTCTCCAGGGGGGCCATGTAAATGTTGAATAAGGTAGGGCTCAATGAAGAGCCCTGTGGCACCCCACACTGGAGAGGGATTGTAGATGACTTTTCATGGCCTTCCCACACCTCAAATGTCCGACCTTCCAAGAAGGAAGCAAACCATTTGAGAGCCACACCGGTGACCCCCACCCCCGACAGCCGTTGGAGAAGCACCTGATGGTCCACGGTGTCAAAAGCAGCACTGAGGTCCAGGAGGATCACTGCCACTGATCCCCCCGAATCCAAAATGCTCCTTGTATTCTCCACGACCGCCAACAGGGCGGTGTCAGTCCCCTGACCGGGACGAAAACCCGTTTGGGAATCGCCCAGGAGGGAGTTAGCTTCCAGGAAGTCCGACAGGCGACTGTTTACCAACTTCTCAGCCACCTTACTAATACCCGGCAGCAAAGAGATCGGCCTAAAGTTGGCGAGGTCGGCGGGATCCAGGTTAGGCTTTTTCAAAAGAGCCTTAACCACCGCCCCTTTCCAACTGGGGGGGACTATCCCTTGAGTGAGGGACAAGTTTATAAGGTCCGTCACTGGGCCGCCGTTATAATTGTCGTATCCCTATTACTGTCTCAGGCACAATTGTTTATGTCTTGATGATTATCCTTTATATTTCACTAAGGAACAAAACATCGTCAACTAATGTACCTTGACTCAATTGTGATATTTATGTATTTTATGTGTTAGCATTGGTACTAACAAGTTGTGACTTAACCATTGCATTCTATTTTGTCACATTAATATGCCTGAGTTTTGAAAGTTCCCTTGATTTTTCTCGTGTTTCTTTCCCTCTGCGATGTTTTTTAATTTGCTTTATAAATCACAATGATTTTTCCACTTGGACACCACAAGTAGACTTCACTATATTTTGAGGAATATTTAATCGTTTTCATTTGTCTCATAAGGGACCTTTGTTCCTTTAAAACGTATTGGAGCGTAACAGTGACTTATCAAGAAAATCAACACGCCTAATGGGCTCAGACAATGGTGTATCCCATTCCCGCTCCTTTTGTCTTTGTACATTGCAGATGTTCTGACAAAACATAGTCTAGTTTGTGTATATCCACTGAAACTTAGAGAACTAATCCTAGCTATATTCTATGCTGAACATGCCATCTTATTGGATCATACGCCCATGAGTCTCCCTGGGTTTCCGAAGACAAATACATTACTTTTTTGTATTGTGCAGCCACCTACTTGAAAATAAATACTACCAAAACAAAAGTAATGGTATTCTCAAAGTCATGTAAATGGACGTCTCAAAGCAGAGAAACTGTAAATTGAAAACTGTTATAGATACTTGAGTATCCTTTTTAAAGAAAATCTTATCTTAAAAGCCTTCATGCATATTCAGAAACAGAGAGCTAAAGTTGTAGCTGTCTCCTTAGAGAAGATGGATTCAGTTTTAGTATAAGTTCGTTGAAGTGCTCAAGGAGAATCACAACCTAAAAATTGTAAATCTGCGTAAAGGGATGTAGAGTGAATTGCAGACTACAAAGATGAAATGCTCTATAAATAATGCGTTATGATTGGAGCTGGAGCTGGGGCTGACGAATATTAAAGTATTGGGAAAGAATTTAAAATATTTGCTGTGTGTACGGATTGTATGGTTCATTTAGGCATCGGATCAAATGGCATTTACAGACTCAGAGGGCAAGCCCATGGACAATGAATCTAGGTTATATTGTGAAGGTTTTTGATTTACCTACAATAGTCACTCTTAAAGACACCTTTGTCTCAGCTAGCAAACAATTGATAAATCTCTTCATTAAAGACCTCACCCCAAAAAGTGACATGGGTGATTATAGAAACAGAGTTTAGTAGTCTAATTTGTTGTGTGCAGATTATGAAGGCACTGTACAATATTACTTAAAAGATAAACAGCAAACATCTAGAGAAGATGGATCCTGGAGCTATAATTGGGTCAAGTGCCTGCTTCAATCCAATGAAGATTTATTATCATTAAGCATGAAAAGAGTCCTTAACTGAGTATGCTTGTCCCTGCTGTACACAAAAGGGGCAGATATGTGAAACACTCACTCAGTCCTTTCTGTTTGTGATCACTGTATATGAATAGTCCAAGAATATTTAAAAGAATACATCTTCTTTCAAATAGATGTTCATGATTCCAGGCTGAATAATCATATCCTGGCTGCACATATAATTTGGATTAAATTTACATTTCTTCCATACAAGAAGAAGAGTGGGGAACCAGCAGACTTGTTCACTCATATTCGCATTTCTGTTGTTCTAGGTATTCTGGCAAAAACCACAAAGGCATCTAACAATATGTAAAAGTGTACTACAGGAGTTCTCTTATATATACTCTTACACACCTTTTCTAAATTATCCCGATCATGATGAGGTTGTTCTTGTATATAGCGAAAATGAACATTTAAGGGCACCAATTTCTATTAGTCGGATGGTTGTACATGAAGATGACTTATTGGCTTATTAGAAGCATTTAATGAGATTTGTGACAAGTTCCATTTTTTACCGTCAGGTTCCACATATAGCGTGCCACATATTTTTATCAAAAGAACTTAAATGACTTGTAAGTCCACCAAGCAGATGGCCTCTGTATCTTTGAATTAGGTGTTTGTTGACACTTTCTGAACATGTGTGTTCATAATCTACTATACGGCGTATGCCACCGGTGAAACCACTGACACGTGAATGCAGTTAATTATTCCCATAATGCAACTGCTACTTCATTGTACCAATATATGACGCCTTTACACTTGAACATTGAGCATAACTATTGTCTTTGCCATTAAATATTTTGTTATTGTAAGGTCTAAGATTTATTTAAAACACTAATGTATTTTGAAGATGACCTCCATTTGTCTTGAAAATATTGTTTTTTTCTCAAGAAACACAACTTTCCAAGCAAGGTCATAGGCACCATCCCCTTACCCCAAAGTGTCATAGTCTCCAAGCATTGTTAAGTGGCTGGAACATGTGACATTCTGGATTTCTTATTGTGTCCTACATGATTCTTCAGGACTGATGAACACCTGTGTGTTTAACTTGACAAGTAAAGTTTGACTTGTGCTCATTGTTCACTAGCTTTTGAGCAGTAGAAAGGGAAGGGTATTTTGACAGCGTGATCATTTGCAACTCAGATTTACATTCATACACAAGCTTTAGTCTAATCATTTTGTGTTCAATTACAGGTGGGTGTAAATTCTTCGCCACTGATAGACTGGACTCCAATGGATTAATTGATGCTTTCATTGGAATATCCTCACTAAGCGGAAATCTTTCACAGTGGTCTTTTCAGGTATGTTCAAATTAGGACAACAGCATATTTGTAAGTGTATTTGCATCTAAGCGTGTTATTTAGAAGATAAAAAACACAGGTGTCTGTGTCCTGTTTTTCAGTTTTCTCATACTTTCCTGTTCCTAATGTTATGAAAATATATTGAAATGCTGTCAGTTAACCTTTTCTGTTTGTGAGTGGAGTATTTTTTCCTATAGGCAAGTAAAACTCAAGACAGTCTAGTAAGAGCAAAGCCTGTGGAACATTCCTAAGGGCATAGCATCTTCTGAAAACGTGTTGGTCTCTAAACAGGGAAAAAGTAAACCAGATTACAATCTTTGGATTGGAGAATCTTAGGAACATTTTTAAAGAGCTGGATCAAATGTTTGAACTCCAGTGCAATATAAAACATGCTTTTATCTCCCACAACCCCAAGGGTATCATCTTAATCCCTGACCCATGATCAAATGTGAATGCTGTGCAATGTGCATCAACCGTGATGCACTTCTCTGAACTTCAATAGTGCTTGCATCTTCCAAAGCAGAGATGGTCAGCGGTACACCCAGAGTGTAAGTGCCACTTAGTGTGAGACTGTATAGCTGTATTGTCTCCACTATTCAAACATGCAAGTGGAAACTACCTTTACCAGAGAGCCACACAACTCCCTCAAGAGTTTCAAAGGTGCAGGCCATCTAAGATTTATGGAGTTTAAAATCATTGTGATTCGGTACATTCCTTGCTAGGTAATCATGATACATAGATGCAGCAGCCAGAATCGTGTTACCAAGAGACTGGAATCATTGTGTTTTCATCAAACCTTGTCAAGGAAATTGTTCTCAGAGAAGTATTCTGGATAAGCGTTTGAAATCAAGGATTCATATTATGATTTCTGCTTACTAATAGAGCCACCCTTCCAATTATGATGAAGTCAATGCAATAGAGTCATCCTTTCTAGGTCATGAACTCCATCGCACCTATTCCCGGGAGGAGCTGGTCAATGATCTTTATTGTAGACTTTATGTATTGAGAATCATTAAGATCACATACATTGTTTCTAACACCCTAAAAGTAGTTATATATGGACATAATAATGTGCATTACACTTAAGGTTATTCGAAGCTATATTTACAAAGGTAATTTATATCTTTCAACTCAAGCAAGTCATAGAGTTATCAGCAACCACAGAGAGTGGGTATTTTGGAGATTTCTTCAAGGTATATCAGATGTCATAATATAGATAGTGAGCAGTAATATCGTTCACCAAATACTAAAATACTTATTACTAGTTGTAGATCCTGCAACACAGTCAGGTGAGGAAAAATTATCTTGTAGTGTAGTTTCTATATTCCCAATAGGCTCTGCGCATTGGAATAATATAAACAGCAGTGTAGATGTAGGACTTAGGTCGACTAGGTCTGTACTGACTATATTAGACTTAATTAGTTTTGCCAGCTAGCTCAGAGGTCACTAGAAACTTTCGGGAATGTTCAGGAAAGAGTTAATTCTCCTGATTTAGACAAAAAGGGATTCGTTTCTGACAACCGCATAAACATGACAACTTTGCTCCCTCAGAATAAAGAGTATATCTCTAGAGTCGTGTGAAAACAATAGACAGTTATTTCACTCAGTCAATCGTGCATACTTAGTTTCACCAGAGTGCAGAGAAATAGAGAGACAGGCGTTTTCAATAAAAGGTGTTATTTATTGAGCAGTCTTCTTTCTCATGCAAGAGAAATGAATTGCCACAATTGCAATACTTATCAAGTCAAGTCAAAATATATGTTTATTATGACCTTAGTCTTTAAACAATACAGTGAGTAAAACGCCGAGTGGAGTATGCGTCATAAAATCGTACACTTATTATTTTTAAAAACATGTCCATTAAAATATCATACACACCATTATCAAAAATACAAAAAATATATACAAATGTTAAAACCTATACACATTCTTATCACTCCAAGAATCCCTTCCGCTAAGATAAAAATACAGTAATGCAAGTTATTCTTTGGCCCTCAGCGCACCCAGGGCCTCCTTTAAGAACTTCCCGAGGGCTATTACAATATCCAAGTATGGGATTTCAAATAGGAGGCTGGCCGCCTGAAACCTTGTTTTTACCTCATATTTTAGAAATACTGGGCGCAGCCACCTTTTCCTATATTCTAAGAGTACCGCATAGTCTAACAGGAAATGCATCAGGTCACCCTTGGTTCCCAAGTTACACCTACAGTGACCTTCCTCATCTAGCATTCTTATATTGAGGTCTCTGTTTATTACCCATGGGTTGATACCAATTCGAAGCCTCAGTATCTCTTGCCTGAGGCCACGATTGGGTAATCTATCGAGATATGGGAACCAGTTTTCCTGGGGCCACGCATTTAGCATATGTGCCACAGATTTTTCTTAGTTAGGTAACCTAAGTCAGTTAATTTCGAGACTTCTTTCCCCCTTTGCTTCAGATCGCCTTTAGAGATACGTATTTGATATGAACTCAAATCCAAATCGATCTCAAGTGCGTTGCAGATTCCCTTCAATTTTTCCCTACTGGACTTTGCCCATTTTAACTCACTTTTCTGAATTTCTTTGCGACACCAATATGCTACTTTTTTACTTTCGGGGTCATCTAGTCTCTTCCAGAATCTGATCACAGCCATCTGGGTTAGTGTCACCCAAGACTTTGTACCTAATTCAGTTCTGATGGCTTGTATCATTGAAGATTGAGGAAGAGATAGGAGCCTTTTTATGCAGTTTCCCTCTATCATGTCCCAAGATCCCTTACCGCTCAAATAAAGGATCTCTGCGCCATATAAAACTTGCGGGGGGATCATTGCGTCAAAGGCTCTGAGTAATGGTCGGTGTGACTTCTCGCCATAGTCCCCATTGAACCTTTTTAGGCCGCATATGGAGGAGAGTGCCTTTGCTTTTTGCGTCTCCAGGTGGGTAGACCAGTTTAAGGCCCTGTCGAACCAGATACCCAAATATCGGTACTCATCTACTGACTCTAGTTTGAGGTCCCCTATGAACCAACTAAATCTGCTTGGCTTTTTCCCAAAGCATAGGGTTTTAGTTTTGTCCAGATTGATGGTTAAGAATTTGTTGGCACAGTAGGTATTGAAAGCATTTAGCTTCCTTTGGAGGCCTTTCTCAGTCTGGTCTACTATCACCAGGTCATCCGCGTACAATAGGCAGGGTATCTTGTTTCCGTCCATTTTGGGGCTGGCACTACCCTCCACCTCAAGGTGTGCTGGAAGATCTGACAGAAAAATCGAAAATAACTGGGGGGCCAGCACACAACCCTGTCTTAGCCCGTTGGCGATGGGTATTTTGGGAGTTAGGGAGCCCCCAGTATCTTTAATTACTTGCCCCCAATTTTCCCTATGGAGTTCTGTTATTATAGTGAGAAGGTCTTTTGGGATGTTTAGCCTCTTTAATGTATCCCATAGGCTAACTCGATCCACAGAGTCAAAGGCTGCTTTGAAATCGACGAAACAACAGCATAGCTTGCCATTTTGTTCCGTCGACTTCCTCGCCATCGCCCATAGGGCAAACCCGTGGTCTATTGTCGAGTGGCCCGGTCTAAAGCCGCCCTGTTCTATGGGGATTATTTGGTGCGCCTCAACCCATGTATTCAGTTGTTTTAGGACAATCTTAGCGAATACTTTTTCTCCAATATCTAGGAGATTAATCAGCCGATAATTTTTTGGCGCCTCTTTGCTCCCCTTTTTATGGATCGGCCTGATTATGGCCCCTTTCCAGGTTGGGGGTATTACTCCTTCTTTTAGCACTACCTGGAACATCTTTGCAAGGAATCTTGCCCACCATTTGACCTCGGTCTTCAAAATTATTGCAGGTAAATTGTCTGGGCCTGCTGCCCGGGTTAACTTAAGATCTTTTATTGTGTGCTCAACTTGTTCTTCATTAAAGTTAACTAGAAGATCTTCTGAGATTCCTTGCCAAGTTTTGGCCACCATCTCCTCTCTGGGTCCCCTCACCCCGTACAATTCTCTTATATAGGAATCCCAAGCTGCCTCACTCACCACACAGCTTAATTCGCCCTCTGATGATCCAGCTGCTGCCTTTACTAGCTGCCAGAATTGCCTTAGATTTTTATTCTCTATGGCAATTAAGAGTTCTAGCCAGCATTTTTCTTTATGTGACCTTTTTGCTTCAAGTACCATTTGCTTGAATTCTTTTTTCAGCTTAGTTAGGTAATCATATCTCTCTTGTGTAAACTTCTTTTTTTGTTTCCTTTGTTCAGCTCTTATCTCCCTTTTTTTTATTTTGGCACTCCACCGAGAACCCTTTACCATGGTTTGATTGTTTTGCCCTTATCGGCTTATCTCCTTTTAATTTTATCTCCAGGCATTGAACTAGTTCTTCTAGTTTTACCATAAACCATTCCAGTTTTTTATTCTCATAGTTTTCGGGGGCCATTTTTATTTGCGTGGCCTTCAGTTTTTCTACGAATTCCTCTGTTAAACGTGTCGTCACTCGTTTAGGATACTCAACCTCCTGATTCGACACTGTTTCTCGCTGTAATTTCCTGCCCCCGCTATTACTATGTGTAGGGTTTTGTGGTCGCTCACCTCTTTCTGATCTACCTTGAAGTGCCTAATCTGGTGGAAGTTCCAAGCCTGTAAAAAAATATAGTCAATTGGGCACTTCTGTTGCCCTGGAATAAATGTTTTTCCCGCCGGTGAATCAGTCTCAGTTCTTCCGTTTACACAATGAAAGCCCCTGCCTCCTAGGATATTTGTTAAGTCATGGTCTTGTCTCGCTATTTCCCCAGCTGGGAACCTTGCTGGGTTTATACCGTATGCCTCTAATTGTTCCCTGTTCCAAATGTCAGCCTTTTTTGGGTTCAGTTTGTGGTTGAAGTCCCCCAGAATCATAACTGTATCTACGGGATAATTTTCTAGAATACTGTCTATATCCTTTTTAAAAAATCTCATTTCCCTTACATACTCCTCCCCATTTTCCCACTGCATGTATACATTTAATAAAATCAACATTTTGTAATTTTGATCCACCGTCAGGAGTTCGATCCTACTTGCTTGGACCCATTTGCATATTGTCTTCAACAGTTTTATTTCCCTCATTACTTTTGTTGATACCAATGTCAACAGGCCCCCAGACGGCCTCCCGCGATTTTTCTTTATGGCAGGATGATTAATCTGGGCATAACCGACCAGAGTTGGGGTATCGTCGCATAACCAGGTCTCTTGTAAGCAGGCAATGTCTACCTTAATTATGGTTTCCTTTATATATTCCCATTTTTGATCATTGCCTAGCCCGTTTACATTCCAAGATAAGAGACCTAGTTCTTGCGAACCCCCTCCATCCTATTCGACGTCGCTCATACCGCCTTCATCCTCTGTATCCATGGTATTTCTTTCAATGCTTTCCCCCTCGGGGGTGTTATATAACGACCAGTTACCCCATGAAGAGTCATTGCCTGAGTTATCGATTACAATATTCAGCGTGCAATACTTATCATAAAGTAAAGTGCGTACAGTAAAAGGAGTATTCTGAAATAATACTGTAAAAGCATTGATATGGTTTCTTAGCCATATGATACTTTAAAATGGATAAAATATATACATACATAAAAACATTGACTAACGTACTCAACTGGTGCTTCTAAGATACGCCTACCCCGGTGTACCTGACCTAAGCCTAATCCGTGGGAAGTAGTAAGTATGTAGCAGTTTAAGTTAAGTTGGTTTTTGCCAAGGAATCTGAATCAAGAATTCTCTTAAGGATTTAGTCAGCTCCGTACCTTGGTAATAGAATGTAGGAGGTCTTGTATCTCTCTCTCAGGACTCGATATCCCAGCAACCCGCAAGGGTGACTGGAAACACCGGAGCTGGAATTTTTTCGGCTGGAGAAAAAGACAGCGTCTTTCTCAGTGTGTCAAAAGGGGAGGGGCGGCGTCCTTCGGCTCCTCGCATCAGCTGGGCTTCAGGCAAGTAGATAGCAGCTCTGCTCCAAACCACCATGTGTTTGCTTAAGGCAACGTTGGTATATTTATACCTGAAAGGTGCCGGGTTTGACGTAAAGTTGGACATAAGACGTCACTGAGAACTGACAGTTCTTTCTGGACTGTAGGAGTTCTTGTGCAAATCAAAACAAGAGCAGGGGGATTTCCCGGGCTGCTGGAGGCATGGTTTGTTTAAAGAACGCGTTGTACTTTCTAGGAGTCTAGGGGAGTAGCCTTGCCGTATTTGGACTGCATGGGCTAATACTAAATATGGATATGATTCTTATGCCTTTATAAGGATATTATTTATTTTAACCATACAAGGGCATAAATCGGGAATATCGAATTAGGGTCCTATATAGAAACACAACACCCACTCCATGTATTAATGTCCATCATTACTAAAAACTAAGCAATATTAAACATATAACGATGCATGTGTGTTTTCCAACCCACCCCAAAATACATAATTTGCATTTGAAATGGTATATGGTAAATACACGAAAAATGAGTATTGGTACTGTACGCTTTTCAAGCAGTGTTATCATTGAGGTAAATGCATATATATATATCAGCTGAATGAATTGCGAAAATTACACATGAAATGGCTCTAAATACAGAAAAGAAGGTCGAGACCATTTCATCACATATTTATACAAATGCTGTACATGTGCTAGAGGCTGAGGTAAAATATTGTCTCTAGAGTTCCTAAATTAGAAGCTCTGTTCTCTAAGAATAGTTCTACTTTAAGCAGAGTACCATGTGCCAGAAAAAGGGTAAATATTTTGGAAATGAAAAGAAAATAATTTCGCTTTCAGGGAAAAAAATAGTTTCAAATGTTTTCAGTAGCTGTGTTTATCAAAAACTGAAGGCCGAATTCAGAGTTCAGGGAACGCTGTGTGCTCGTTGTTTTAAAAAAGTTATTCTCGTTGTTCAGGGGAGAACATCATATCAGACAGACTTGTAAAAAATTGGTCTACAACATCAGGTGAAAGTTCGACCAAGTTCGAAAATGCTGTAATTGTGCATATGTGAGAATGATTGCTATCATCGATGTCAGGATCAGCAATTCTCACAGAAGGTTGTACCTGTGTGGTGCTGCTTTCATCTCGTACTCCACTGTCACCTACTTGTAGTGGTAAAGTCTCAACGAATGCCGTCATCAGAATAGGTAGCCGCTGGGGACAACACGATGCATGAGTCGTTACAGGACCTAGCAAAGTATTGATATCCATTGGTACTGCTGATGGTAGTGTAAGACAGACGTCCAACACACATTCTTCTCTGCATATCATACATCGAAGCACAGGTAAGATGCAATCTTGCCAGATTAGTCTGAATGAAAGAAACCAAGTTGTATAGATCTCTTAGCCAGGCAAATCTGAGGACTTTAGTGATGCGGTCCCGGTAGCGCATAGCTAGGATCGTTTCTCCCATCGTTGCTGGAGTCTTGTCTGTGGCTTGGCTTGCCATATCGGAGCAGAAGGATCAAAAATAAAATTCCTGCTACGAGTCCCAAAAGAAGAGGCAGACCGCCAAATAACGAATGGACAAAATTCGGGAAAATGCCCAGAACTGTTTCAAAGGGTGCTAACAGTCCTGAAAAAACTGTCTTAAATACATGTGCGATGCCACTGGTATCAGACATGTTTAAGATTTGACTTAACATTTCTACGAAATGGACGGGGCAATTTGTTGATAATAGGGAATGTATCTCTGCCGCTGTCCTTGCAACTTGCAGTTCATACGTCTCTTTGGATGAGGTTAAAGGCACAGTTGTCTGTAAAAGAATGGATTTCATTCTGCTTAAAGTATCAATTCGAATAGAAGAGATATTCAAAGAAGGCCATAATGCAGCCTCCATGTCTGGATTGCTGTGTGGATACAATACTTGCATACAGCAAATGACCCTGGAAGTGACGGTTACGAGAAAGGGTTTTCCTGGCACCATGCCACAACAGCTGTGGTCACTTATTAGAACATAACTGCCGTTGGAAAGCTGTCTGAAAATTGGCTCTATCTGTTTTGCAGGGGTGCCATGCAGGTGACATGAAAGGTTATTTGAACACCCTTCGCAGGCTCCATGCAAGTTAATACCTTGACACAGGAGTGTTCCACTTAGTGATTTTTTACAATTGTTTACCACTAAGGAATACTTCCTTTTTTTCCTTCACTATAACATTTATGTGTGTAAGGTAAATCCCAGGTTGATTTGATGTATCCTTTACCCAACCTTTCATACTGGCCTGCTGGTATATACTCTTGGCAATATTTAAACTGGAAAGTTGTTATCGGAATTGTAATTGTTCCGTGTATTATCCATTCAATGACAGGTCTTTCTGACATTGTCAATGGTAATCTCTCAAGTTTTTCAATGCTCAGAATCGTATAGTCTTCTCCTTTTTGTGCCAAACTGATTTGTTTATCAGTAAGGTTAAAGATAGAGAATAATGACGTTGTGTTGATTAAACGCCATGGCACGTAGCCTGAACGCAGATTTTGCAACGTCCAGCCAAGCTGTACAATAGAACGCAATTGGGACTGTCCGTGTTGTAACATTAGTAAGTCCTGCTCTATTATATCAATAGCAGATGATACAATGCTGTCCAGTGAATATATTCTGGAGGACAGAGTCATTAACCCATTGTCCACTACAGAAAGGGATTTTTCCAAATTAATACGATCAATTTCTCGTATTTTTTCTGCCGTTTCAATTTGTGTAACTTTCCAAGCCTCATTGTATGCAGCGTATATACCGGCCGCTATGAAACATTTTTGACGCTGTTTGCGTGGTCCCAGTATGAAATCACGCAAGTCAGCACCGTCTTTAAGTAAAGTCAAGTGTTGCTTAATTTCAGCCAGTGTGGATTTCTGTAGCCATTCAAGGCATAGTTTCCCTACACTGTATGTTGTAACAATCCCTGGATGTTGTCTCTGGGAGTATCTTGGGTCTGGCCTGTTTAGTTTTAACCCCTGTGTTTTGTCCAGGAATTTATCTTGACAGTTATTAGTGTCTGTGGGCCAGATCAACCACTTTTTCCATTCAGGATGTGTTCTGTTTTGGTATAAAATATGGGATACGTCTATCTCCATATCTGTAGTGCTATTACTTTCAGGTATGGGCTTCGGAATAGACGGTTTGTTTAAGTCTTTTATCTTAGCTAGGCCAAGACAAGTAGTTTGTTGAATTGTGTCATTCAGAAATACTATTTGTTCTGGGATCATGCAGGCCCTAAATAATGCTTCTAGGCCTTCTACCTGCCATTCTTTTGAACCCCAGATGGTTTTTGTTTCAATATTGTTTTTCCAAAATTCAAAACCAAATGTAGACATTTTGTCATAAACATTTTCAGAATAAATCAATTTAGTATTTGTCAACATTGTTTTCATTCCTGTCTTATTTAACATTTTAAAATAAAACGTTTCTGGATCACTTGTGTTAAACCCTGAGAAGTATGGGAATTTCTCATAAAATCTTTTCAAGCTGCCTTTTGGCGGAGTTGGACAATGTTCCCATTGGTTATAATTAAAAACATTTCTAGGCTGAGCAGTTTTATGCAAATAGTGATCACCAAAATGATTATAAAAATATGACTCTTCATAATTTGATGAACCCTGTAAATAATTATGTTCTGTAAATTTTGCTGACATTACTAAATCTGACATCATATTACTAATGTTTTCAAAGTCCCAATCATCAGAGAAAGTACTTGGTGTCACAAAGTCACTTAAGGAAACCTTAAACTGGTGTGGATATTTCAAGAGCTCAATCGGGCCATAGATTTCACAATCCGTTTTGTCCCATGCTACCCCACCGGGTATTGCATTGGCTGTGATGTTTACTGATGACAGTTCTCTTTTCTCAATGTGAGAGGATGTGTGAGGCTTTAGGACCAAGTTGATGTTTTGACTTGCTGTGTCCATTGTACTATATTTTCCATCAATAAATCTTCCCAAACATAAAACCATGATGAGCCAAAGCAGGAGGAAAAGTACACCTAACACAATCCAAAATTCAATCCATGGTGAAATCAGATATGTTTCTTTTAGTTGGTGAAAAAGTTCAGTTACTTCATCGAAATTGATGAAGTAGCCAGATGCAGTTCTGTCAATTATTGGAGTTGCTTCCGGATTTTCATTTGCTTTTTGATTTTTCTTTGTTTCATTAGCATAGTCTGAGGCTACATCATTGTAGACAGGTGTTTCTTGACGAACTGTTGCAATTTGGGTTTCAAGAGGCACAAGTTCCATGGCTTTGTTGCATAGTGCTTTTTTATTCAATGCAGGTTTATCAAATGTGATTAGTCTCTCAGTTTGAACCTCTTGGACTGTAGCAAGATTTGGTCTTCTGCTATTTCTTGGGAGTCCACTGGGCCTACTACTTATTATTGGCCACATGACTGTGGTTTTACCAGGTCGATGGATACAACTCGGTTCTCCTTTTTACCAGCAAGGGGTGGTAGTACTACTGATCTTGTTCCGCTGACAGCTAAGACAGGTACTGCTTTTCTGTAAGAAGGCCCAAATTCCCTTTTCACCGCGATCTTTTCTCTGACTAGATCCCCAATCTTTGGAATCCAGACAGGTCTTGCTGGGACAGGTGGTTTTTCTTCAGTGGCTGTTGGCTTTAACTTTATATTACTCAGACTTCTTCTTGTTTCATTTAAGTCCTGTAAAACAGCCAAACGGTCTTTGATATCAAAGGCCTTTTCTTCTACCACTGAAATGTGACGATCTAAGTCCTGAATGTGCATTCTAGTACTGAACAATAGTTCGTAGGGAGTGAGACCTTTTAGAGAATTTCTTGGCAGATTGTTAAGACTACGTCTGACACTTGTTAAATGTTTGACCCACCCATCACCCGAACCTAATACCCTCGCCGTTATAGATTGCTTTATGTCCTGGTTTTTTCTTTCCACTACCGTATTTCCCTCAGGATGGAATGGAGAAGAGTACCGCAATGCAATGCCCATGCTGGCCATGGCCTCCTTGTAAGCCCGAGAGCTAAACGCAGGACCCTGGTCAGAATGTAGCATGCCAATTGCGTATGTGCCGATAAAGACTCGCAAATCTTTGTATAACAGTTCTGGCGTCAGCCGAGTGCTGGTGTCTACATTTTAAGTGAATTTAGTCTTTATTTTTAATGGAACGCATTTCTCCGGCTGGATTTTTGCGTATAGATAGCCTGAAGCTTTCTAATAACAGTGTCCTGGCAGTGGTCTGGTCCGGTTCACGACTGCGATCTCTGTTGCAGTTTGGACAATCCTTTGCAAATTTGTAATGTTGCAGGCTCATCCCCGGCCACCAGTATTCTGATTGTAATTCTTTTAGAGATTTCACGATCTCTTGGTGCCTAAGACCCTCTCCCATGTGTGCGTCTGCTATTAATAAGACTCTCCGGTTCGTGTTTGGAATTACTCTATCCCGCACTCCAGGGATTCGAGCAAAAGGAACGGAGTTTGCATCAATTATATATGTAATATTGAGTGGATAGCCGCGAGGTAATGCTGCATAGTTGCCTTTTAATGAGGCTTTTACCGCCAGCAGGTTTTTCCGTCCATGTGTTTTTTAGAACACTTTTTTGTGGCTACGGAAGCCGGTTGAGCTGCGTCCGCTGTGGCTCTGTTAGCCAATGAATTCCCTGCAACGTGAACGCCATCACGTTGATGACTCAGTGTATGTATCATGTGAGTCTTTCGTAGTTCTTTCTGCAAAAGAACTACTTGTTCCCAAAGCTTTTTATGTTTTATTGTGGCACCTGTGTCATCTTTGTAATCGTTTTGAACCCAGTTCTGCAAGTCATTATTGTAAGACCTGACGCGAAAATGCGAATCGCACACTATTAGTGTTGGGAATTCACAATCGGCATTTTCAAGCGCCATCTTTAAAGATCTGATTTCAGCTCGCTTTGCTGAACAGTTTCTGAGTGATTCAGTTTTCGTGACTATTGGTCTGAATTTACCAAAGCGCCAGCGACCTTTAACAATCGTGCACGCTGCGTTGTAGGATTTTTTCTCTCCATCGTAGTGTTGTGCAAATCTGTCCATGTAAATTACACATGTGTATTGTTCGAGAGGCAGAATTTCGATTGGCAGAGGATATTCTTCTTCATATTCTAGATCTTCTAGTTTTTTTCATTTTCGGGTCAAAATAGTATTTCACGTCTTCTGCAGCAAGAGAATTTTCCCATTGTATCCATTTTGGATCTAATGCCACAGCATTCAAATTGCGTGGGCTTGTTAATGCCTCAAGGGCTGATTCTGCTGTTAAAACAGTTATCCTTCTGCCTTGGGCTTGGACTCATTCTTTTGCTACAGCAGTTTGAACCGCTATAGGGATCTTTTCAGTTGAACTGAATTTCATTTCAGCTTGTGTATACAAGTGTGATTTGTGAGCTATTGGTACCGTTTCTCCCTCATTAGAGGTTAGGTACGTGAATCCGCATCTTCCTGGGATGACTCGGATTACAAGGTTGCGTACGTTTTTCGCGAGATTGTAATTTTGATTTAGCTAACATGTCTGTTTGCAATGATCTTAAAATTTCTGTGTGTTTCTGAGTCCAATTGATTGGTTTGAAATCAGGTTTTATTAATTCATAGAGAGGTTTGACCCTCTCTGCATAATTTAGAATCTATGTTCTTCCGAAATTCAGGAAACCTAAGATTGATTGTAAATTCTTCAGCGTTTTAGGTGCTTGGAGTACAGCACACTTCTCTAAGAAGTTGTCTGCTAGGCTTTTGCCTTCACTTGATAATTCATATCCTAAAAACAGGACAGTTAGATGAGCAATTCGTGACTTTTTAAAGTTGAATTTGTACCCTTCAGCTGCGAACCCAAGTATTATGGTGTTCACTCTTTTCAAGTGTGTCTCCAGGTCATCATCTGTGAGATAAATGTCATCGACATCAGATAATGCCTCATCATCATATATTTGTAGTAACTCTGTTACCCTTGCTGAGAATAATCCTGGGCTATTCTTGAATCCCTGATGGAGACGACAGAAGTGTTTTTGTGACCCCATTATTGAGAAAGCGGTCAAATACCTGCTTTCAGGTGCAATGTTTTGACAAAAGAATCCATTAGAGATGTCTAATGTCGTTTTATATTTTTTCTGCACGATGTTATTCATTAGTGCTGCACTGTGTGAGTTTTGTACTGCAAATGTTTTGCAACAGGAGTTTAAGTGTCTGTAGTCCAATTCAGAGTTCAGGGAACGCTGTGTGCTCGTTGTTTTAAAAATGTTATTCTCGTTGTTCAGGGGAGAACATCATATCAGACAGACTTGTAAAAAATTGGTCTACGACATCAGGTGAAAGTTCGACCAAGTTCGAAAATACTGTAATTGTGCATATGTGAGAATGATTGCTATCATCGATGTCAGGATCAGCAAGGCTCACAGAAGGTTGTACCTGTGTGGTGCTGCTTTCATCTCGTACTCCACTGCCACCTACTCGTAGTGGTGAAGTCTCAACGAATGCCGTCATCAGAATAGGTAGCCGCTGGGGACAACACAATGCATGAGTCGTTACAGGACCTAGCAAAGTATCGATATCCATTGGTACTGCTGATGGTAGTGTAAGACAGACGTCCAACGCGCATTCTTCTCCGCATAGCATACATCGAAGCACAGGTAAGATGCAATCTTGCCAGATTGGTCTGAATGAAAGAAACCAAGTTGTACTTAGATCTCTTAGCCAGGCAAATCCGAGGACTTTAGTGATGCGGTCCCGGTAGCGTATAGCTATGATCGTTTCTCCCATCGTTGCTGGAGTCTTGTCTGTGGCTTGGCTTGCCATATCGGAGCAGAAGGATCAAAAATAAAATTCCCTGCTACGAGTTCCAAAAGAAGAGTCAGACCGCCAAATAGCGAATGGACAAAATTCAGGAAAATGCCCAGAACTGTTTAAAGGGTGCTAACAGTCCCGAAAAAACTGTCTTAAATACATGTGCGATGCCACTGGTATCAGACTTGTTTAAGATTTGACTTAACATTTCTACGAAATGGATGGGGCAATTTGTTGATAATAGGGAATGTATCTCTGCCGCTGTCCATGCAACTTGCAGTTCATACGTCTCTTTGGACGTGGTTAAAGGCACAGTTGTCTGTAAAAGAATGGATTTCATTCTGCTTAAAGTATCAATTCGAATAGAAGAGATATTCAAAGAAGGCCATAACGCAGCCTCCATGTCTGGATTGCTGTGTGGATACAATACTTGCATACAGCAAATGACCCTGGAAGTGACGGTTACGAGATAAGGTTTTCCTGGCACCATGCCACAACAGCTGTGGTCACTTATTAGAACATAACTGCCGTTGGAAAGCTGTCTGAAAAATGGCTCTATCTGTTTTGCAGGGGTGCCATGCAGGTGACATGAAAGGTTATTTGAAGACCCTTCGCAGGCTCCATGCAAGTTAATACCTTGACACAGGAGTATATCACTTAGTGATATTTTACAATTGTTTACCACTAAGGAATACTTCCTTTTTTCCTTCACTATAACATTTATGTGTGTAAGGTAAATCCCAGGTTGATTTGATGTATCCTTTACCCAACCTTTCATACTGGCCTGCTGGTAAATACTCTTGGCAATATTTAAACTGGAAAGTTGTTATCGGAATTGTAATTGTTCCGTGTATTATCCATTCAATGACAGGTCTTTCTGACATTGTCAATGGTAATCTCTCAAGTTTTTCAATGCTCAGAATCATATAGTCTTCTCCTTTTTGTGCCAAACTGATTTGTTTATCAGTAAGGTTAAAGATAGAGAATAATGACGTTGTGTTGATTAAACGCCATGGCACGTAGCCTGAACGCAGATTTTGCAACGTCCAGCCAAGCTGTACAATAGAACGCAATTGGGACTGTCCATGTTGTAACATTAGTAAGTCCTGCTCTATTATATCAACAGCAGATGATACAATGCTGTCCAGTGAATATATTCTGGAGGACAGAGTCATTAACCCATTGTCCACTACAGAAAGGGATTTTTCCAAATTAATACGATCAATTTCTCGTATTTTTTCTGCCGTTTCAATTTGTGTAACTTTCCAAGCCTTGTTGTATGCAGTGTATATACCGGCCGCTATGAAACGTTTTTGATGCTGTTTGTGTGGTCCCAGTATGAAATCACGCAAGTCAGCACCGTCTTTAAGTAAAGTCAAGTGTTGCTTAATTTCAGCCAGTGTGGATTTCTGTAGCCATTCAAGGCATAGTTTCCCTACACTGTATGTTGTAACTATCCCTGGATGTTGTCTCTGGGAGTATCTTGGGTCTGGCTTGTTTAGTTTTAACCCCTGTGTTTTGTTCGGGAATCTATCTTGACAGTTATTAGTGTCTGTGGGCCAGATCAACCACTTTTTCCAATCAGGATGTGTTCTGTTTTGGTATAAAATATGGGATACGTCTATCTCCATATCTGTAGTGCTATTACTTTCAGGTATGGGCTTCGGAATAGACGGTTTGTTTAAGTCTTTTATCTTAGCTAGGCCAAGACAAGTAGTTTGTTGAATTGTGTCATTCAGAAATATTATTTGTTCTGGGATCATGCAGGCCCTAAATAATGCTTCTAGGCCTTGTACCTGCCATTCTTTTGAACCCCAGATTGTTTTTTTTTCAATATTATTTTTACAAAATTCAAAACCAAATGTAGACATTTTGTCATAAAAGTTTTCAGAATAAATCAATTTAGTATTTGTCAACATTGTTTTCATTCAACGTTTCTGGATCACTTGTGTTAAACCCTGAGAAGTATGGGAATTTCTCATAAAATCTTTTCGAGCTGCCTTTTGGCGGAGTTGGAGAATGTTCCCATTCGTTATAATTAAAAACATTTCTAGGCTGAGCAGTTTTATGCAAATAGTGATCACCAAAATGATTATAACAATATAGCTCTTCATAATTTGATGAACCCTGTAAATAATTATGTTCTGTAAATTTTGCTGACATTACTAAATCTGACATCATATTATTAATGTTTTCAAAGTCCCAATCATCAGAGAAAGTACTTGGTGTCACAAAGTCACTTAAGGAAACCTTAAACTGGTGTGGATATTTCAAGAGCTCAATCGGGCCATAGATTTCATAATCCGTTTTGTCCCATGCTACCCCACCGGGTATTGGATTGGCTGTGATGTTTACTGATGACAGTTCTCTTTTCTCGATGTGAGAGGATGTGTGAGGCTTTAGGACCAAGTTGATGTTTTGACTTGCTGTGTCCATTGTACTATATTTTCCATCAATAAATCTTCCCAAACATAAAACCATGATGAGCCAAAGCAGGAGGAAAAGTACACCTAACACAATCCAAAATTCAATCCATGGTAAAATCAGATATGTTTCTTTTAGCTGGTGAAAAAGTTCAGTTACTTTGTCTTTGAAAGTTTTTGTTGCTGGCGTTTCTTCATGCTCGCTTGGATCTTCAGAAAAGTCATCGAAATTGATGAAGTAGCCAGATGCAGTTCTGTCAATTATTGGAGTTGCTTACGGATTTTCGTTTGCTTTTTGATTTTTCTTTGTTTCATTAGCATAGTCTGAGGCTACATCGTTGTAGACAGGTGTTTCTTGACAAACTGTTGCAATTTGGGTTTCAAGAGGCACAAGTTCCATGGCTTTGTTGCATAGTCCTTTTTTATTCACTGCAGGTTTATCAAATGTGATTAGTCTCTCAGTTTGAACCTCTTGGACTGTAGCAAGATTTGGTCTTCTTCTAATTCTTGGGAGTCCACTGGGCCTACTACTTATTATTGGCCACATGATTGTGGTTTTACCAGGTCGATGGATACAAATTGGTTCTCCTTTTTACCAGCAAGGGGCGGTAGTACTACTGATCTTGTTCCGCTGACAGCTAAGACAGGTACTGCTTTTCTGTAAGAAGGCCCAAATTCCTTCTTCACCGCGATCTTTTCTCTGACTAGATCCCCAATCTTTGGAATCCAGACAGGTCTTGCTGGGACAGGTGGTTTTTCTTCAGTGGCTGTTGGCTTTAACTTTATATTACTCAGACTTCTTCTTGTTTCATTTAAGTCCTGTAAAACAGCCAAACGGTCTTTGATATCAAAGGCTTTTTCTTCTACCACTGAAATCTGACTATCTAAGTCCTGAATGTGCATTCTTGTACTGAACAATAGTTCGTAGGGAGTGAGACCTTTTAGAGAATTTCTTGGCAGATTGTTAAGACTACGTTGGACACTTGTTAAATGTTTGACCCACCCATCACCCGAACCTAATACCCTCGCCGTTATAGATTGCTTTATGTCCCGTTTTTTTCTTTCCACTACCGTATTTCCCTCAGGATGGAATGGAGAAGAGTACCGCAATGCAATACCCATGCTGGCCATGGCCTTCTTGTAAGCCCGAGAGCTAAACGCAGGATCCTGGTCAGAATGTAGCATGCCAATTGCGTATGTGCCGATAAAGACTCGCAAATCTTTGTATAACAGTTCTGGCGTCAGCCGAGCGCTGGTGTCTACATTTTAAGTGAATTTAGTCTTAATTTTTATGGGAACGCATTTCTCCGGCTGGATTTTTGCGTATAGACAGCCTGATGCTTTCTAATAACGGTGTCCTGGCAGTGGTCTGGTCCGGTTCTTGACTGCGATCTCTGTTGCAGTTTGGACAATCCTTTGCAAATTTGGAATGTTGCAGGCTCATCCCCGGCCACCAGTATTCTGATTGTAATTCTTTTAGAGATTTCACGATCTCTTGGTGCCTAAGACCCTCTCCCATGTGTGCGTCTGCTATTAATAAGACTCTCTGGTTCAGGAGGAGCCAAGTCGGCATCGAAGATGGCCGCCCAGTCCCCCGGCTCCGTGTGTCATCTCCTCCTCAAGACGCCTTCTGCCTGCTGTCCTGAATGACAATGGACGCGAGCGGGCGCAGGAACAGCTCCGGTTCTCGGTGGCGCGTCCCCGAGATCTGTACTACCTCCACAAAGGCAGAAACGGAAGGTGGCGTTTGCGGCCTGTGGCAGCGTGAAGACCGGGGACTCGCCTGAAGGCTGATCCGGCCGCCAGTCGAATAACAACGGCCGCCCGTTGCAGTGGGGGCCGGTCGGCTCCGGATTGAATCGGGTCGGCCGATTTTCGGGTCGCTCGCCCATCTGATGGGGGACATGCCTACGAGACCGACCCTTCCTGGTTTCCCTGGGTCGTTTGTCCCCCCCCCCCTTCCTATTTTTGGAACTTTGCTCGCCTGCCGCCGGGGACCGTGGCTGGACCTGTCCCGCTAATTGCGGGAGAATCCTGAACTTGAGCCAGTCGCATTTTATAGCGCGGTCTCCCCTGGCGGCGGTGTTTTTGGTCGAGTCTCCGCTGTTTTAGTGCCCTGATCGTTAACCCAGGACGCCTGATGCCCTGCTGCGCATGCCTTGGCCCCGATCTCAGATGGTGCTTCCTCGTAACGTAGTGGAGGGGGCAGAGTGCCACATCCGTGATACTGCTTCCCGGCCTGATTCCTGTCCTATGGAGAAAGGGCGCTTGACAACACAGAGGACATGGAGCAGACCTACATCTTGGCGATTTCCCTGCTGCCCCAGCTACTCTACGTTATATTTTGTGGCAGGATGCTCGTTCACTGGGTGGTATGCTGGAGGGTGTTGTCTTTGTTGTGGAACTACTGAGCCCGGATGGTGCGTGGCTTACCCAGGCGCGATAAGATGGCGCCGGTACTGATATCCTGTAACCTGTAACACGGGCTCTCGTGCTACCTCCAGTGGGTGACGTTTGTGATCTGTGACTATCCGTGGGCCCCTGCCTGGACCCGAACTAGGGACTTTGTTTCCACGCCATGCTGTTGATATCGTTGGTTCTGCTCCACCCTCGCTTTACACTGTGACGCTCCTTTCCCTGATCTGACTTTTTGATTGCGACGTGGCAGTCATGTTGCTGTGTCAGGTTTGGTCCACCACGCTGGCAGGGAGCGGGCGCGGATGCGGTCTGCTCGCATTGTGGCACTACAGACTTGCTGCTGTTTCGATTTCCTCCGCTATCTTTAATCCTTATGATTGCTGATTTGGGGTGTGACAATTTGGTGGGCCATTGTGGTATGCGCAGGACGGGTCAAAGACAAATGCTGTTTCTTCCGTTTCGATATTTCCTGCCTGCGGGTTTCAGGGGGATGTGTGACGTATTGCTTTATTTCTGTTGCTATGCTGGGCTGCTCCTGTGCCTCGTGCATTGTTCTATTCTGTTGCTTTACTGCGGGGGTGTTTTATTTCCTGTCTACATCCGTTCCTTGCTGAGGGAGAGGCCGGGGGACTGCTAGAGGGCTCCCCTCCATTTTCCATTTCCTTCTTTTCTTCCCTCGCTTGGGTTCCTTCTTTAGTCTAGGTGGGTGGTAGTTTCTTTTCTCTATCTTCTAAATTTCGGGTTTCATGACAGGGGCGACAGGCACTCTGCTGAGGGGGAGGCCGTAGCTGGAGGCAGGGGTGCAGGGTGGGGGGTATTCTCCGTTTTTCTTTCTCTTTTTCAGTTTCTAGGGCCTCTAATTCTTCTTGTTTTGCTTGCCTTCTTCTCTTCTTTCTTTCCCTTGTTCTCTATGGGATTCCGAATGGTGTGTGGTTTACCAGATACTCTTATGTCTTCAACCAGTATGGGGGATGTTATAATAACTTCTTTTTAGATCCAGCGGGCGGGTGCTGCGCGGGGGGGCGTGCTGTAATGTTTGTTGTTTATCCTGTTTTAATGCGCGTTTTTGCATGCGCCCCGCTTGAAGTGGTCCCGAATGTGCATATCCTGATTTGTGACGTCCCCTTCCCCTGGTGTTACTACATTGTATGTCATCGGATCCTGTTCTATTTTTGATTCTTTTCTAAGAAAAAATGAAACCTCTCTTATCCTAGTGCCGTTATGGTGCGACAGTATCCTGGTTGTTGATCCGGACTTTTCGAGGCGGGATGTATGTGGTTTGAATTATTGATTTGCTCTGCCCGTCTTTGTGATGATAGCCGGCTGTGTTCTTGCTGGCTGGTGATTGTATCTGCCTTATGTTACAATAAAGGTTTTAAAAAAAAAAAAAGACTCTCTGGTTCGTGTTTGGAATTACTCTATCCCCCACTTCAGGGATTCGAGCAAAAGGAACGGAGTTTGCATCAATTATGTATGTATTATTGAGTGGATAGCCGAGAGGTAATGCTGCATAGTCGCCTTTTAATGAGGCTTTTACCGCCAGCATGGTTTCTCCGTCTATGTGTTTTTTAGAACCCTTTTTTGTGGCTACGGAAGCCGGTTGAGCTGCTTCCGCTGTGGCTCTGTTAGCCAATGAATTCCCTGCAACGTGAACGCATCACGTTGATGACTCAGTGTATGTATCACGTGAGTCTTTCGTAGTTCTTTCTGCAAAAGAACTACTTGTTCCCAAAGCTTTTTATGCTTTATTGTGGCACCTGTGTCATCTTTGTAATCGTTTTGAACCCAGTTCTGCAAGTCATTATTGTAAGACCTGACGCAGAAATGCGAATCGCACACTATTAGTGTCGGGAATTCACGATCGGCATTTTCAAGCGCCATCTTTAAAGATCTGTTTTCAGCTCGCTGAGCTGAACAGTTTCTGAGTGATTCAGTTTTCATGACTATTGGTCTGAATTTACCAAAGCGCCAGCGACCTTTAACAATCGTGCACGCTGCGTTGTAGGATTTTTTCTCTACATCGTAGTGTTGTGCAAATCTGTGTATGTAGATTACACATGTGTATTGTTCGAGAGGCAGAATTTCGATTGGCAGAGGATATTCTTCTTCATATTCTAGATCTTCTAGTTTTTTCATTTTCGGGTCAAAATAGTATTTCACGTCTTCTGCAGCAAGAGAATTTTCCCATTGTATCCATTTTGGATCTAATGCCACAGCATTCAAATTGTGTGGGCTTGTTAATTCCTCAAGGGCTGATTCTGCTGTTAAAACAGTTATCCTTCTGCCTTGGGCTTGGGCTCTTTCTTTTTCTACAGCAGTTTGAACCGCTATCAGGATCTTTTCAGTTGAACTGAATTTCATTTCAGCTTGTGTATACAAGTGTGATTTGTAAGCTATTAGTACCGTTTCTCCCTCATTAGAGGTTAGGTATGTGAATCCGCATCTTCCTGGGATGACTCGGATTACGAGGTTGCGTACATTTTCGCGAGTTTGTAATTTTGTTTTAGCTAACATGTCTGTTTGCAATGATTTCTGTGTGTTTCTGAGTCCAATTGATTGGTTTGAAATCAGGTTTTATTAATTCATAGAGAGGTTTGACCCTCTCTGCATAATTTAGAATCTATGTTCTTCCGAAATTCAGGAAACCTAATATTGATTGTAAATTCTTCAGCGTTTTAGGTGCTTGGAGTGCAGCACACTTCGCTAAGAAGTTGTCTGCTAGGCTTTTGCCTTCACTTGATAATTCATATCCTAAAAACAGGACAGTTAGATGAGCAATTCGTGACTTTTTAAAGTTGAATTTGTACCCTTCAGCTGCGAACCCAAGTATTATGGTGTTCACTCTTTTCAAGTGTGTCTCCAGGTCATCATCTGTGAGATAAATCTCATCGACATAAGATAATGCCTCATCATCATATATTTGTAGTAGCTCTGTTACCCTTGCTGAGAATAATCCTGGGCTATTCTTGAATCCCTGTGGGAGTCGACAGAAGTGTTTTTGTGACCCCATTATTGAGAAAGCGGTCAAATACCTGCTTTCAGGTGCAATGTTTTGACAAAAGAATCCATTAGAGATGTCTAATGTCGTTTTATATTTTTTCCGCACGATGTTATTCATTAGTGCTGCACTGTGTGAGTTTTGTACTGCAAATGTTTTGCAACAGGAGTTTAAGTGTCTGTAGTCCAAAACTAGACGATATGAATCATCTGGCTTGGAGACAGGAAACAAAGGATTGTTTCTTTGTAAGGTGCATGTTTCAATCACCCCTTGATATTCAAGTTGATCTAAGATCTCCCTGACTTGCTTTTTAGCTTCTTGTTTAACTGGGTACTGCCTTTGTGCAGTAGGTTGACTTTTTAACTGGATTTTGTGGGGAGGAGAATCCTCATCCCATCCTACATGATTTTTATATAATGCAGGAGCTAGGGCCACTGCCCATTTTCTTGCAAATGTATATTTTTTATGAATTGGAATATGATTTGAAAAGGCAGGCATAATCATTTCTTCCCCATGAGGGCACTCCCTGACAAACTCCGGTGGCCAGTCTTTTTCTTCTAGAAGGATATCATAGCCCTTAGAAAGGTTATCCCAAAAGAGACCCCTTACTTTCCTAGTTTGTCCCCCTCTATACGCAACGTTATTTCGTTTAATTTATGGGGTTTGCTAACTCTGGTGTCTGCAGTTTCCACCTGAATGTATTCATTCGTGTCCACTGTCTCCAGAAGATTCATCAGGATCTTGCGAGCTATTGTCACTTCTGCTGCGCTGTCTAGCATTGTCTGGGCCCACGCTCCGTTTTTCAGTTGTGTCATCAGTATCCTCGGCATGTTTTATTTTAATACTGGCTACCTTCTTTCTTGGAAATTGTAATTTTTTACTTTGATGAGCAGGTTCCTTGTCTTTGGACTTGACGTGCTCTTCCTTGTGTTCTGACTGTCCTCTTCTTTCTGATTTCTGTGAGGAAGTCTGAAAAGATCGAGAGGGACGTTTATCAATATCTTGATATCTATCAGGTTTTCTCAATTTATCCCTATCTCTAAGGTTGTATCTTTTCTCAGAGGGCTCCCTCTGGGGAGACTTGCCTCCTCGGTCTGGAGATCTATCTCTCGGTTGAGGAGACCTTCCTCTGGACTGGAATCGTTTTTCTCTGGGAGTGGGTTGTTTATTACCATCCCAACTCTTTTTTGGAGTATTTAGATTATTTTTGATAAATGTTTTTTCAGGTTTTTCAGTTAGTTGGGGTTTTACTGGTTTCCCACCCAAACTATCTCTACCTAGTTCTTCATAGGATTTTTCTATGATTCTGGCAAGTTCAAATGGTTGTTCTGCTATATCTGTTTCTTTCAATTTCTGGAGATATGTTATATCGTCCATTGCCAATTGAACTAATTCTCTATATGCCTTTGTTAATTCTTTTATTTTAACTAAGAGTTCTTCGCTTGACATTTTTTCAATGTCGGATTCTGCTGTGTAGCTGGCTAGAACTGGCCACGTGGCTCCTGGTCTACCTAGTGGACCGAGCCTGGTGATGTGATTTTGATGTTTTAGGGCGCCTTTTAACCAGAGCAGGTGCTCTTGGTATGTTAGTGGGATTTCAACGTCCTCGAAAGGAGTGTATTCATCCGGAGGTTCCTCTATTTTGTAATAGTGGAATTCGTGTGTTACAGCGTTTGCTGCTGGAAAGTTTATCCATGAATAAAATACCTCTGTCTGCCGATATTCATGGGCCTCTACCACGAATATGACTGTACCACCTCTTGGTGATACTCCATTTTCTATACGTTTTTTAGTTATAGTTCTTCTTACATTTGCCGGGACGATTATAGCATCCGGGTCATTCTGTTGGACTGTTGTGTCATCCACTAAGAGCTGAGCCGCTATTCTAGCTCTCTCTGTTTCATCGTCACTTTCCACCATTTCTACTGACAGAAGTTATTTTTTGACAAGAAAAGAGAGAAGGTAACATGGAAAGAGGGCGCTCAGCTGTGAGTATGGCTCTATTATAGATTCAGAGTTATCCCAGGGACTGCTACAAGGCTGGAAAGGAAGGTTACCTAACTTCCTTAATTTATCCTGGATAAATCCAAGATGTAAAACTAAATTAGAAATCCTGCCGAGCAGTCTAACATCAGATAATTATCTTCCAAAACAACAGAAAAAGTTTTGTAATTATCAAAATTCAAATAACAGGTATAAGGACGAAAGTACAATTCCTCATTGAATAAACAATCAACACCAGAATCCTGATGTACGTTGATCCGTGTTTAAATATCAAATTTCAGAGTTCAGTCCAGATTCCTCAGGTTCTCAAGTCCTTTATTCACTCAAAGTATTCTCAAAGTTCATTCCAAATTTCTCAAAATCAGAGTCCAAGTTTCACAAATTTCAAAAACATCCACAGCAGCCAACACGTGTTTCGTTGGGCATTTATCTGTGCCAATCAACTTCCTCAGGGCTGCAAGCCAAAATAATACAAAATAAACTACTGTAAAGAATTATATAATATAAAAGTAGAGGTAATCCAATTATTTAAGAAAAGTTAAATTATACTCCAAAAGGAATCACCACCTAGGTGAAAAGATAAAACATAGTACCCTCATTACAGTGACAAGCCATAACTGTACACACATTATGTGGATCCCGGTGTAAAGTCATAATTAACAGAAAAACATTCTGCCATTGAGCCAAATTCGTGTCACATAAGTATATTACCTCAATTTAGAATAGATTATCCATAAGTATCAAGTTACTTCCAGCACACGTTTGTCACGACAATCATCAGTATCTGGAATGATACAGGGAGGCTCTAAGCTATGTCACCACAATTTACTCGTTTTATAGCAAATAATTATCATGGACTTATAGCTAACTATATTATATTACACAAGTCCAGCGGTATCGTTTTAAGCATAGCACACATAACATAAGTAATGAATAATAAATAGTACCTCTCCACTTTTCCACTCCCACCTATATCTCATCTAGTAACGATGTATTAATTTCTCAATGGATCTGTCAGAAAGGATTGCAAAGTCAAATTCCTGTTTGTCTCATTATATTACAGCAAGCGTAAATGAAACACCGAACTTCCCTTACCTAAGTCTCAATAGGTAAGCGTCCAGTGCTCTCTTTCCGTGATACAAATTTCCGTTTGCAGGGTCTATAAAAGAAGAACCTCGAGACTCCTGAGGCGGAAGCCGGGAGTGTGCTTGTCATTTTTAAAATTGATTGCTGTGTGATACTCTGATTTTTTAACTCACTTACCCCTTGCTCACGAACAGCGCTTCTAGCGCTGCAACGATACTTGCACTTCGCCATTGCTGAGGGCGAGGCGCGACGGCTGACACGCCCACCTCACCTGGCCACGCCCCCTTAATCGAGTATAACAGTGCGCGCAGCTGGAAAGCGCGACACTTTGAACCTCGAGACTCCTGAGGCGGAAGCCGGGAGTGTGCTTGTCATTTTTAAAATTGATTGCTGTGTGATACTCTGATTTTTTAACTCACTTACCCCTTGCTCACGAACAGCGCTTCTAGCGCTGCAACGATACTTGCACTTCGCCATTGCTGAGGGCGAGGCGCGACGGCTGACACGCCCACCTCACCTGGCCACACCCCCGTTATGCCCTTCCCCATAGACATAAATTATGTGTCTCGCTAGGAAGCGCAGCGGACGGGCGCAGCGGGCGCGCCGTCAGCGCGCCGAAGGCGCGCCAAAGGCAAGCCCGTCTGGGCCCGTTCGGGCCTGGACCGAGCCCAGGGCCAGACCCCCTGCCTGTTCCACTGATTCCACCCGTAAGTGTTGGACCAAGACCCAACTATATCTACTAAACTCCTCCCCTTGTTCGGCTACCACCCGCTGCAACCCAGACCACTTAGAATCTGTTCCTTTCCTTTGCCCTCAATGTCACTTCACTCTCCCGCCCTATCAATCTCGTCTGCCACCGCAGCTCCCCTCATCCAACAACCGAACTCTGAAAGCAGGCTTGATCAACTGCCGCTCTCTCCCCCGTCATGCCAACGACATCTGGATGTCCATCTCATCAGACGAGTGGGATATTTTATTTCTCACTGAGTCCTGGATCACTGACTCCTCCTCTCCGGATATCTACCTGGCCATCCCCCCAGGCTACGATATAAAATGCATTAACCGGGCTGGAGGAAAATCGGGAGGCGGACTAGCCGTCATCCTCAAATCCCATCTTCAGATGTCCATTACCAAGCTTACCAAGATTGGTATAATTGAAGCCATGTACTTCTCTATAACTGACTCCGCGGCAGTCATACTGGCTGGCACATTAGTCTATAACCCCCCTACCGCCACCTCCCCTTCTCTCACTGCACTCACCCACCAACTGGCTGATCTATCCCTCAAACACCAATATTTTCTAGTCCTAGGAGACTTTAACCTCCACGTTGACAACCCTCTCTGCGTGAAGGCGAACAATCTGTTGGAAATCATGGATAGTCTGAACATCAAACAATTAGTCACCGGTCCCACTCATGTGGCTGGTCACACCCTGGACCTCATTTTCGCCAATTTCTCGACTATCTCTGTCTTCCCCCCCTCCCCCTCACCTGGTCCGACCACTATCTTATCCCCTTTTCTCTTGCCCTCGGTCGGAAAACTGTTCCCTTGGCCCCTAGGAAGGAGTTGGGAAGAAAGTGGCACAAGGTTACATGTGCCACCTTGGACCCGGTATTTCACTTCCAGACGGATCACCTCTCCTCTGATATTGATGGAAATGTTTCTAGGCTAAATGCTGCCCTTGTCAAAGCTATCGACTCCATTGCTCCCCAGAAAGTCATTGCCTCCACTAGATCTCGCCCCTCCGCCTCCTGGTTCTCCACCTCCCTCCGCGAGGAAAAAAGCAGATGCAAAGCACTCGAACGTAAGTGGAGACTAAACTACGACTCCGAAGCTAAACTTACCTATAAATCTGCCTTGAAAAAATTCCTCAAACAAAAAAAAATCGCAATGAAAGATTATTTTTCTTTTCAAATTGCTAATGCCAAAAACTCGTCTAAAACCCTCTTCACCATTGTCAAAGACTTCATTAACCCTCCGGCTAGAGCCACCCAGAACTCGGCGAGTCAGGCCCTATGCGAGGGACTCTCAGATTACTTCCTTGAAAAAATTAACAAACTCTGTGTCTCCTTCCCTAAAGGGCTAGTCCCCCTGCCTCCCCCCACTAATCCCTTAGCCTCTCCGTCCTTCCTCTCCTTCAATAAACTCAACCAGGACGATGCTATTAGGTTACTTACCCATTGCAAATCCGGCGCTCCTTCTGACCCCGTCCCTGCGAAACTCATGGGGAAGCTGGCACCCTCGCTTGCCTGCTCCCTCCTTTCCATCTGGAACGCCTCCCTTCACCACGGCTTCTTCCCTACCACTTGGAAAGAGGCCTTGGTGATCCCTATTCTAAAAAAGGCTGATGCTGACCCCTCGGTCTTCGCCAACTACCGCCCTATCTCCCTTCTCCCTAAACCTGCAAAGGTCCTGGAAAAAGCCGTGCAGTTGCAACTCACGGAATACCTGGAAAACCACTCTCTTCTACACGACTCACAATCCGGATTTAGGGCGGGATTCAGCACTGAGACGGCATTGCTGGAAGTATCCGAAACTATTCGGGAATGCGTGGACAGGGGCGAGGAGGCCATGCTGGTCCTCCTCGACCTGTCCGCTGCATTCGATACGGTCTCCCACCCCATCCTCCTTGACCGACTCAAACAGTTAGGCATTGGCGGCACGGCCTTTAGCTGGATCGAGTCCTTCCTTTCAGGAAGAAGTCAGAGAGTTTTGCTGCGGCCTTTTAAATCGGAGGAAAAACCCCTGTCTTGCGGTGTACCACAGGGCTCCGCCCTCAGCCCCCTGTTTTTTAACGCCTATCTTGCCCCACTGGCCAACGTTGTGGAGTCCTACGGAGTCAGGGTGGTCTCCTATGCTGACGATACTCAGCTGGTATTCTCCTTCAGAGACCACTCGGACTCCGCATTCACCAACTTCCGCCAGTGCCTTAACAACATCAGTGTCTGGATGACTGACAACCACCTTAGACTCAATGCAAACAAGACAGAGGTGCTGTTTTTCAACCAGAAAGTCCCCATCCCCTCCTCCTGGTGGTGGCCCACGGCACTTGATCCCGCTCCCTCTCCCGTTCACTCTGCTCGTAACCTGGGTTTTCAGTTTGACGACTCCCTCTCATGCAAAACTCAGGTCAACAAAGTGACCTCTGCCTGCTTCCTGAAGTTGCGCATGATCAAAAAGATACTCCCCTATCTCCCTCTGGATTCCCGCCGTACTGTTACCCATGCCCTCATCACATCCCATTTGGACTATGCAAACAGCCTCTATGCTGGTGCCCCCCAATATCTGCTAGATCGACTTCAGATTGTCCAGAATGCGTCGGCCAGATTGATTGGTAACATTCCCTACCGTCAATCAGTATCCGCTTATCGCAAAGAACTTCACTGGCTACCAGTGGCCAGCCGTATTCAGTTCAAGATCCTTACCCTTACCTATCGAGCCATTAATGACCTCGGACCCAACTATCTGAAAAAACGTGTCTCAATATCCCGTTCCATCAGATCCTTGAGATCCAATGACCTCCGCCTCCTGGTCTCTCCCCGTTTTAGACTCTCTAGAATGGGTGGCAGAGGGTTCAGTGTCATTGCGGCAAAACTGTGGAACGCTCTGCCTATCGATCTTAGATTCTGCCCCTCCGAATCCATCTTTCGGGCCAAACTCAAAACTTGGCTCTTCTCTGGACTCTGATTTTATTTTACTGTTCCCTCTCCATGCTCCTTCTTCTCCCCTGGATGATCAGGTTCTAGCGCCGGGACACCCCTTCGGGGGTAGCTGTGCGCTCTACAAATTACATAAAATAAAAAAATAAATTTTAAGAGGTCTTCCACCATTAAATCTATCCATATTAGTGCTTTAATTTCGGAGAATACTCTTACCTATATCCCTATTCAAAGTTGCAGTATATATCTCCCTCGGATTTCGGCTGTCGGCGTGTTCAATGGCCGCCATCTTCCTTAAGTAACACCTCGTAAGGTGCTTCAACTCCTGTTAGGTGGCACGTTTTTTCGCCGCCATCTTAGAGCGTGTTAACCTAAAGTTGTCCGTTATCGATGTGCACAATGGCCGCCACCTTTCTTAATGCCTCTCTGCTCGTGTGTTATTTCACCGCCATCTTGAAGTGGCTAGTGAATCCATTAGAGAGGTACACGTTTAAGTTCTCATATCGGTTATTGTAACCAGAGCAATTAGCAATTTATCAACAAAGAATTTATAAAGTAGAAAATAAATTCTTTGTTGATAAATTGCTAAGGTGGCGGCCATTGTGAATAGGGATATAGGTAAGAGTATTCTCCGAAATTAAAGCACTAATATGGATAGATTTAATGGTGGAAGACCTCTTAAAATGTGGTTCTTCTTTTATAGACCCTGCAAACGGAAATTTGTATCACGGAAAGAGAGCACTGGACGCTTACCTATTGAGACTTAGGTAAGGGAAGTTCGGTGTTTCATTTACGCTTGCTGTAATATAATGAGACAAACAGGAATTTGACTTTGCAATCCTTTCTGACAGATCCATTGAGAAATTAATACATCGTTACGAGATGAGATATAGGTGGGAGTGGAAAAGTGGAGAGGTACTATTTATTATTCATTACTTATGTTATGTGTGCTATGCTTAAAACGATACCGCTGGACTTGTGTAATATAATATAGTTAGCTATAAGTCCATGATAATTATTTGCTATAAAACGAGTAAATTGTGGTGACATAGCTTAGAGCCTCCCTGTATCATTCCAGATACTGATGATTGTCGTGACAAACGTGTGCTGGAAGTAACTTGATACTTATGGATAATCTATTCTAAATTGAGGTAATATACTTATGTGACACGAATTTGGCTCAATGGCAGAATGTTTTTCTGTTAATTATGACTTTACACCGGGATCCACATAATGTGTGTACAGTTATGGCTTGTCACTGTAATGAGGGTACTATGTTTTATCTTTTCACCTAGGTGGTGATTCCTTTTGGAGTATAATTTAACTTTTCTTAAATAATTGGATTACCTCTACTTTTATATTATATAATTCTTTACAGTAGTTTATTTTGTATTATTTTGGCTTGCAGCCCTGAGGAAGTTGATTGGCACAGATAAATGCCCAACGAAACACGTGTTGGCTGCTGTGGATGTTTTTGAAATTTGTGAAACTTGGACTCTGATTTTGAGAAATTTGGAATGAACTTTGAGAATACTTTGAGTGAATAAAGGACTTGAGAACCTGAGGAATCTGGACTGAACTCTGAAATTTGATATTTAAACACGGATCAACGTAGATCAGGATTCTGGTGTTGATTGTTTATTCAATGAGGAATTGTACTTTCGTCCTTATACCTGTTATTTGAATTTTGATAATTACAAAACTTTTTCTGTTGTTTTGGAAGATAATTATCTGATGTTAGACTGCTCGGCAGGATTTCTAATTTAGAAGTTATTTTTTGTTGCAGATCAAGTTTCAAGGAAACAAAGATTAGGTGCACAATATTTTGGAACACTGTATCCTTCAACGTTGACTAAACCAAAAACTATATATAGGATTCTCTTCCTACTAAGTTCTGGCGGATTTTAACCTTTTACCCACTCCAGACGTCTATTGGAGTTTTTACGGGGAAAAGGGGTCTGCGTGAAAAAGCACGACTGAGTTACTCTAATGTCTTGCGTTAGATTATCGCCTTACCCAACGTTGGGCGCCATGTAGTGTAGTTCCTATATTCCCAATAGGCTCTGCGCATTGGAATAATATAAACAGCAGTGTAGATGTAGGACTTAGGTCGACTGGGTCTCTACTGACTATATTAGACTTAATTAGTTTTGCCAGCTAGCTCAGTGGTCACTAGAAACTTTCTCGAATGTTCAGGAAAGAGTTAACTCTCCTGATTTAAACAAGAAGGGATTCGTTCCTGACAACCGCATAAACATGACAACTTTGCTCCCTCAGAATAAAGAGTATATCTCTAGAGTCGTGTGAAAACAATAGACAGTTATTTCACTCAGTCAATCGTGCATACTTAGTTTCACCAGAGTGCAGAGAAATAGAGAGACGGGCGTTTTCAATAAAAGGTGTTATTTATTGAGCAGTCTTCTTTCTCATGCAAGAGAAATGAATTGCCACAATTGCAATACTTATCATAAAGTAAAGTGCGTACAGTAAAAGGAGTATTATGAAATAATACTGTAAAAGCATTGACTTGGTTTCTTAGCCATATGATACTTTAAAATGGATAAAATATAAACATACATAAAAACATTGACTAACGTACTCAACTGGTGCTTCTAAGATACGCCTACCCCGGTGTACCTGACCTAAGCCTAATACATGGGAAGGAGTAAGTAGGTAGCAGTTTAAGTTAAGTTGGTTTTTTGCCAAGGAATCTGAATCAAGAATTCTCTTAAGGATTTAGTCAGCTCCGTACCTTGGTAATAGAATGTAGGAGGTCTTGTATCTCTCTCTCAGGACTCGATATCCCAGCAACCCGCAAGGGTGACTGGAAACACCGGAGCTGGAATTTTCTCTGCTGGAGAAAAAGACAGCCTCTTTCTCAGTGCGTCAAAAGGGGAGGGGCGGCATCCTTCGGCTCCTCGCATCAGCTGGGCTTCGGGCAAGTAGATAGCCGCTCTGCTCCAAACCACCGTGTGTTTGCTTAAGGCAACGTTGGTATATTTATACCTGAAAGGTGCCGGGTTTGACGTAAGGTTGGACATAAGACGTCATTAACAACTGACAGTTCTTTCTGGACTCTAGGAGTTCTTGTGCAAATCAAAACAAGAGCAGGGGGATTTCCCGGGCTGCTGGAGGCTTGGTTTGTTTAAAGAACGCGTTGTACTTTCTAGGAGTCTAGGGGAGTAGCCTTGCCGTATTTGGACTGCATGGGCTATTACTAAATATGGATATGATTCTTATGCCTTTATAAGGATATTATTTATTATAACCATACAAGGGCATAAATCGGGAATATCGAATTAGGGTCCTAGATAGAAACACAACAATCTAGTGTCTCAATTTCTCTCTCATACTTCTGATAATCATCAATATTATTTGCATGGTCATCAGGGGCTTCAAGGAAGTGTAGATGCTAGCATTGCTTCTGTTGGGTCTGTTTTGCAAGGTTAGTGCAACTGTGACAGATATTCTCAGAATTATCAAAAAGTGGGACACCACAAGGGAACCAATGTTCCGGTCTTGCATGAATACATCCACTATCACGGCTTCATTGTTCAGTCTCCACCTTAAGAATGACAGTCCCTGGGACGTCAGCCTTCAGTGGTTAATTTGTAAAAAAATAGGTGCTGGGGCTCTTGTCAGGAGGCAGCTTGCACTAGCCCATTTCTCCTGTTCTCCTGTTAGCGCCACCTAAAACAGAACCAACTACTAACCATGCAAGTAGGGAGAGCATGGTGAGAAATGGCCAGAGTTGCAAACTTCAGAGTTGAGGATCCAGACTCGAGTCTCGGCGTTGGCACAACATCCTGTGATTCTGGGCAAATCACGTAATCTCCCTGTGCCTACCATAAATGAATATGTCCTTAACTGGTGCTCATGAAAAGTACCGGTGTTGATGATTATGTGCTGATGCTGAGCACCGGAAACCTTAAGCTCATATTAAGCCCTGCCAGCCTTGTTGCTAAAATGTTTTTCTGCAATGGCTCCACTTGTTCACAATCAGCAATGACACGGCTCAATCCATGTTCTATTTGCTGGAGCCCTTTCAATCCCACAGACTGCAGGTTGTCACTATTCAATTTCAATTTTATTTTAATATGATTTGGAACTCGATTGAGATCCACATATAAACAAAACATAATCAATAGCAAAATTTACACAGACATAAAATCCACAAAATACATTCCAATTATACAAAGACCATAAAAAGGGCAACACATCTGTTAATATAATTCTAAGAAGCATTTAAAAAAGTAAAAAATTCTGAAACAGAACATTTCATTGGGAGGTTCGAAAATGGCATCGAGGAGAGATTTAGCAGAGGAAATGTTTAACTGTAAGCATATTTGTCTCAACCACTTTCGACGATAGACCAGTTGAATTAACATTGTTACATAAAGTGCATTTATCAGAAAAGCCATACCATCTAGCTAGTAATTTATTTAAGGGAAGAAGATCGTGTCTCAAGAGGAACCAGAAACGGCGTAAGCTATGGGGGAGGGACCAGGATGCATAAGGTTGTATATGTTTAAATGAATAAGTGTTGACAACCATAATGACACCTTTCTTTTTAATAAGGACGTCTCTATCCCTCCTAAAACTTAACTCCCAAGTAGCCCGTTTGTCACTACATTCCTGGCTTCCAAAGGGTATTGTGCATGAAACAGAATCTTGTCTGAGTAGAGGTTGCAGGCAAATTTGCAAAAAGCTTGTAAAGATGAGATGTATTTACCTCATCATCGAATGAGGTTGCAACAGTGAGTCCACCTTGTCATCTGCTAAGCATTTAACTTTGAGTGAGATAGCCAGGAGGGCTTGATATTTCATATGTAATCACAACTCTTCTTAGAATGACTGTGATCTCTTACAGGTGAGCACACTGCCTTAACAGTTGGCCTCTGATTCAATAAAAGGCCTGCCAAAAAACACCTTTCATTTCAGGCCTGCATATGCTGCTGCCAATATTGGAGCTAAGCTGCAGCTTCCTTTGAGAGAGCTGCACCCTCTGAATATGTTTGTGCTTGTGTCAGATCCTCCAGGAAATCAGAGTTGCGTCAAAATGGCTTTTTCTGCATTCTCCCTACTTGTCACATAAATATCACGCATTCCAGGCATGCAATCGATTGCGCTCACTAAGATCTCACAGCTGTCACTTCCTGCATCAACAGGAAACACAATGGCACAGAAGGCAGCATAAAAGGAAGAAAGGCAAACTCCTAACATGTTCCTTTGCGTCACACATGAGCATTCCCTCCAAGGCTTGATGATTGGCACTATTAATCTTTGAGGGCAAGAGGTGCTATCTAATATCTAATATCATTGAATATTATATCCCCGAGAAGAACGTTCTCCTTTTCATCTAGAAATTAACATTCTGTACATTCCTTGGACTGGTAATCCCCTTTGCTTATTCCCTTTTGATATATGACCTGCAGGACTCTGCTGATTTATTTTGGGAGTGTTTGGGTGAACATTCTCTCACCACTGTTTTACTCATGGGTGAGGACTAAGCCAAGATGTACGAAGCCATTTAGCATATCTTAGGGTCGAATCGCTATTTCGGCCCATTAAGAAGTGCTAAATGACCGTTTTAGATGTACGAAGCAGCAGAATCTGTTGCAATTTGCGATTTCCACCCGTTAGAAATTGCAAATTGTGACAGCCATTTTAGAATCCAAATATGGATTACCTATTTGCGATTCCAAAAGCACATGTATGTAGCATTTCCTAAATGCAAATCGGGCATTTAGGCAATGCTATTACCATTGACTTGAAGTCAATGGTAACCATGTGCAAAATTTAGAAATACATTTAAAAATGCATTTTTTAACGTGACATGAAGCGCACATATGCCCCTATGGTGTATGTGCACCTCTATGTGCCATAGAAAATTCGGGGTGCCTTCAGGGGGGCCTTAAGCCCGGAGGCACCCTTGGTTTTGCATTTCTTAAACTGCGATTTACCATTAGTAAATCACACAATTTAGGTAATGCAAGCCATTTCCTATTTTGTCCATAGGCCAAAATGCAATGGCATTTCCTGTTTGCCATTCTGTATTAGCTATTCCTACTTTGTGGGAGTCACTACTGGGGAATTGAAAATTTAGTACATATCCTTTTTCATTTCTTAACTAGCGATTCCTATGGAATCTATTTTAGAACTGCAAACAGGAAGCTTTGTACATATGGACCTTAATATTTTGCCACTGGTCACTAACTCTTCTTGGTCGTTGGAATGTCAGAATTAATGACTAGGGGAACACAATTGACACTTTCCCTGGAGTAGAAGTGCAAGGATGTGGTGGAAAAAACTTTGGAGGAAAATACAGAATAGCAGGAAATGCATAAGCCAAGAACAACCACACTGCACAATGCATAACTATAAGACAGATCCTACCACACCTGGAAATTCTATCCCATTGCTTCTATATGGATATTGGGATGGTGGAGTCCACTGCTTTTACTTTAAGTGTACATCTTTCATGAAACAAATCATAATAGGTGTCTATCAATTAGCAATACAGTAAGACAGTGTTAGACCTATCATCACAAGGTTGGTCGCCTGCTTACCACCTACTTTGCTGATTCTTTTTGTTGGCAGTCGTACTCTGAGCACTCTACCACTGCTGACCAGCAGTAAAATGCATGTACTTCTCCCTTAAACTTGGTAGCATTTATGTATACACAATTGGCATATTTATTTTATTTGTAAATGCCTTATAAAGTGGTATATCATATACCCAGGGCCTGTAACCTAAATGCTACTAGTGGACCTGCAGCACTGATTGTGCCACCCAGACATGTAGCCATTCAAACCTGTCTTAGGCCTGTCATTGAAGGGCCTGTGTGTGCAGTTTACTGTCACTTTGACATGGCGTTTAAAACTACTGGCAAAGCATTAAACTCCCCTTTTATTATACCTAAGTTACCACTAAGGTAGGCCATTAGTAGCCCATATGGTAGGGTGGTGTGTATGAAAAGGTGGTATATGTACTGGTAAGTTTTGCATGTCCTAGTAGTGATGAACACTCACACTCGTTTTTCACTACTGTGAGACCTACTCCTCTCATAAGTTAGCATTGGGAATTCCTTAATACACTTTTAAGGTGTAATTCCTGATTAGAAAGGAGTAGCTGTATCATGTGTTATTTCTTTGGAATGGTAATGATACATTCTCTTTACTGGTAAAGTTGGATCTAACATTACTGTTTTAGAAATGCCACTTTTAGAAAGTGGACATTTCTCTGCTCTTACTGCTCTACTTGCCTGCAGCCTGTCTCAAGTACATATCTGTGGTGGGTGACAGCTACACTTTGTGCATTCCCTCTAGACAGCCACGAACACAGGATGGGAAGAAAGGGCATGTGTGTACTTCAATGACCCTTGTTTGAACTCACCCCCACTTCAAAGGCACAACTAAGTATAAGTACTGGGGCTCGGACCCTACCAAGACAGTACACTACTGGACCTGTGAAGAACTCTATCATGAGTAAAGATTGCTGTGCTACAAGGATTGCCACTCTGCTTGACTGCTGCTCTGGGAGAACTGCATCTTTGTTTGTTTTTTTTACAGAGTTTTATATAGCCCAAACTTGACCCGAAGCATCGGGTATCAGAGTGCTTTACATAGCACCGGTTGCGTTGCATGAGGACACATTAATTTTTGTTAGGCACGGGGGATTAAGTGATTTGCCCAGAATCACAGGATGTTCAGCGTCATTGCCTAGACTCGAACCTGGTTCCCCAGAATCGAGGTTGACGGCCCTAGCCATTAGGGCAACTCCTCTCCCCACAGCTTTGGTAAGAGGACATTGTCTATGTCTTGCGGCTCAAATGTGGTATTGAAGTCTCGTGAGAGAATAAGATGGAAGTGGCACTGGTTCCTATCCAAATATTCTTCTCAAAATTGTCTTTTGACACCAGACCTCCCTTGACCCCTTTAGCGTAGATTTAGTAAATTTCAATACTGGTTGACTTGTCAATCGCTATATGAATGGCTAAAATATCCGGACAATCCACGTCAAGTTTATAGATTCTGCAATTTAAGGAGGCTCCATACCAAACTGTTAGCCCTCCAGAAGGGCTCCCAATCAGACTGGGTTTATCTGGGATAAAAATGTTTAGATAACTTGGTTTAAAGATTAGATCTATACACCCTGTTTCTTGGAACAGACAGATGTCATGTTGTTTAATACAATTATTCCAGTCAGAGAGGGCAACTTTTAGCCTTAGTCCTAAGACCAGCCACATTCCAAGAAGCAAGTGTCACAAAAGAGTTTTTAAGTGCCGGTATAATGATATTAGCGTGGCTTGGATAGGCCAGGGATACTTGGTTAGATAGGCCTGCATTAGTGCCTGGTGAGCTTGGCAGCACTTTGTGAAGTTGGCCATTTATTGGAGTAAACAAACACAGGGTGGGAAGTCTCATTACAACACACTAGGGTAGGTTGGGGGCTTGGGAAGTCCCTTGGAGGACTGCTTTCCAGTGTGGGAAGAAGTGGAGAGGGGATTAAGGAGTGACTACTAGAAGGAGGAAGACCATCCAATTGCTGGGCATGAAGCTTTGCACTTTGAGTCAATGCCAGCGGACACATTCTTTTGTTCCTGCTGATGATGTTCTTGCTGTTTCCAGTTGCACCCTTCACACCAGTTCTGAATTTGAGATACAATGTCCCCTTAAAAGAACCTTTTGTATTACCTAGAGGATTAAAATAGTTGCTATTTGTCCATTTTCCTTCAGTTTTCTTATTTTGTACAGCTTTTACTAGAATTAACAACAGATTAAAAGTTGATCTGCTGCCCTATCAGCTCTAATGGTTGTAAACCTTCTTTACTGGCCACCCCCGTTTCTGTAATGACTCAGCAGGTTTCTTTCTCTCTGGTTATGTAGACCACCTGCGTACTAACTTTTCTTCATACTGTACCAGTGCACTATATTTGGTGGTCTTGTTTTTGACAATCTTACACTTTCTTATACCTTGTTTGAACTCACTTGTTTCAGTAATACTAGACAATGTATCAATAATAGGAGAGCAGTTAGAACTGGACCCACAATTCTAACTGCGGTTTCATCAGTTGACAGTTGTAGATCACCAGAGTCTAAAGAAGATTCATTCATTTCAAAATACTTTATTCGGTTTTACATATGTTAAAAACCATAAAAGCAACATTGCAACGTAAACAAAAAACTTTGAAAAAAGATAAATGACATGATCATAACCCCAATTTTTATACAATTCATTTCACTTACGGAGAGTATAAAATATATCAATAAAAACAGGTATAATGACAAGATAAAAAGACTGTCAGGACTCTCTTACGTTTCTGAATTTTAGTGCTGATTTAAGAAATCCAACCACATATAAAGTGCTTTTGGGTTTTACCATTTGCAGGTAACACAGGGAAGGGCGGGCCTGATTAAAATTTAATATTTTTAATAAGGGTTTCAAAAAGGACCTCCGGGGAGCATTATAGAGAGGACAAATAAATAAAAAGTGCACCAAGTCCTGCGGAGACATATTGTCGCAGCCGCAGGGAGGCAACACCTGGCCTCTATGTGATCCCCTTGGTACAGCTAGTAATAAGTGATAATAGTTCAGCCGGAACCTTGTTAGTAAAAACTGCTCATGACTTGTTATGGGCCATGATAGATACGGCTCCATTAGAGATGTGGGTTTAAGCATCGCAAATTTGCGTATGCTGGGTTTTACCAATTCCACATCATCTCTAGCTAGTTTTTTCATTAATATAATTTTTTTTTTTACAAACTCTACATCAGCGGTAACAATCAAGTCTGGATTTGAAGATTCAGTTTATGCAATGATATTATCCAAGGCTGCCAATGAGTTATTAAATGTTGCCATTAGACTCACTTGCTGAGAGACCTCACTTGCTCCTTCATAAGGCACTACATTGGGGGGTAACAAGCAACGTGACAGTCAATTTTGTGAATTGCCCACTGATCACAAAGAGTCTATCAGAATTATACTGCAGTCCTTCACCTTTTGTGCTCCTGGCAGGAACTGGCAGTAGTGTTGTGCTTCTGGCAAACTTGGTGAGCACAATCGAGTGTGGGTGTGGTGTTGCAGGTGAGAGTTATCAGTGACCTGAAATTTTGATGTAATACATAAGTCTAGACCCCGCTTTGATCCATTCACTACCAAAACCTTATATTAACGTGAAACTCAATTTTCCTTTGGAAAAAACGTATAATCATTTGCTCACCCTTACAACTGGCAACAGTTCCAGAGTTTCCTGCCCAATTAAGAAGACATTATTTTCAATGGTATGAAATTGACTTTCCTCTGCCCCAATTGCATACCTTCTTCTGAAGCAAGATAGATGTAAACTCATCTTTCAAGCCCAGGAGCTCGATCCCCGGGACAGAAGGATTTCCTTCACTGAGTCTTTGAGCATGCTGACCAGATTGCATGATAAACTTCTCACAGTCTGTGCACTATGCCCATGCCACAGTCACACCAGCTTCATGTAACACCTGCAAGCTTTAAGTTTCTAATTGTCACAGGATTATGACCTGTCACTGGCTGCTGGTGGTTCTGAGTTGGGTGATCATACCTCACCTCAGCTGCCTTCCTCAGTTGTCCACAGCACATCACTGTTTCAGCACGTGGTCAGCCTAAGGACCCTGTCTTCTATCTGGTATGAAGGAAGGAAGGGGTAAAAACAGTTATTAAAATGTTGAGGTGCATTGTTCAAGAGTTGAGTATTATCAGACAGCTATGTTCAGATCACCCAATATTTCTCAGATACTATGACCAACACAGCCAGGAGGAGTTTGCCGAAAAGTCTAGCATCCAAATACTGTATTTAGACATCCCTACCATAGTACGTATGGTTCTGTCTACGACTGGGTGCAAGTGCACACAGATGCAAAGAGAACAGTGCACCAGTTTAATAGGAAATTATACTGTGTGCAGCACATACTCTACTTGAGCAGGCAGTGAAACATGGAAAGACTAAGCAGAAGCACCATCTGTGTTTACATGTTGAGCTGACTCTACCTCGAGCTCTAATTTGCAATGTTAACGTGTTAGTGCGTGCACTATAGTCATACAACACAGGGCCACTAGTAAAGTTGCTGTGCGTGTTGCATGAATGAGAGACAGCAGAGCCCTGCTGTATCTACTAAGATGTAGCACTCTTCTGTTCTTACCCTGTGCTGGTACACTTTTGGAAGCCAAATGCCAATGCAGACACCCTTGCGCAATAGTGCAAGGGTGTCAGGGTGTCTGCATTGCCTGAAGCATAGTTTCAGTACTGCAAGGTGTCCCTTTCAGTACAAAAACGGTGCTTTAAGGCTTTGTATGCTGTACAATGCAGCACACATGCATAGTGGGAAAAACGAGGAGAAATGAAAACTTTTCACTCATAATGACCTCCTTGAGGAGGCGCAGGATTATGGTCGAAACCCCTGTCTATAATTCGTTGTAGATAGGTATTTCCGTCAAAACTGAAGGGTGGTTGAATGGGAACAACCATGCACCACCCAGAAGCACCCCCTGGATGCAAACTAATGCAAGGTAACACATTGCGCAGCATTGCATTACTTTGGGTTAAAATTTAATGCAAATTGCGATTTGCGTTGAATTGTAAATCCCACCACAACACTTTTTGTCAGGTTGGACTTAAAACAGTAATGCAAACCTGTGATGCAAAGTGTGAATCTCGGCCTGAGATTCTCACATGTTCTGGGGCTATACCATAATGGGCATTTTTGTTGCAGAGATGAGTGCCTGTTTTATGAGCCTGCAGAGGATAATGCCAATTAATTTAATCTGATATTTCTTTGAGTCAGTGCTTTATTTTCAGATAGTAGTCATGATACAGCCACATCACTATGCCACCTCTGTTGTCACGCTGCCGGATTTCACACTTAGTTGTTAGGGGCAACAGATGCTATGTTTACTTGGGCTCGCTTAGTAAGTAACATGGAGATATTATACCAAGCGTAATTTGACTGTCCTTGTATAGTAGCTGCATGTATGTGTGGCCTCTTGAAAAGGAACTGGATAAGAACGGATTAAAGAGGATAAGGGGCCGACTTCATTTACTTTCAAAACTCCAAAGTTTAGTAGAGAATGAATAGAAAGCTGAATTTCTATATTTACAGTCTGGTCGTGTTTTTTAAGCAAACCTTCACACATGCATTCAATCCTAAACTACTCTGATGAACACAATATTATGTAAATTACTGTATTTCCCCCTATATTTTATGCACACTGTATGACGTTTTTCGTTTTCACATTCGTTAACAGTTGGAAAGCTTTGCTGAAAGTATGAAGCCAGGCCAGCACCTCTCTGGGACAGTGACCTTTGATAGCACAGTTGGAAAAGAATCCCTCATTATCGTCACGTGGCAGCCATATAGTGAAGCACCAGACATTTTACTGCAGGACTCAAATGAAAAGACCTACACCACGAAAGACTTTGTGACAGATTTCTCTTTAGGCATTGCCTATCTGCAAATCCCAGGGACAACAGAGGTAAGAATGAAATATCACTGTTAATTGTTTTAGTGTTGTTTTCTGACGCATAGCAAACCGAATATGTGATGGAATCCCGCATGTGTTTGTCGCTCATGCCCAGTGCTTTTTTTTTTGTTTTGTTTTATATAACTGCTTTTACTTTTGTACATACCAATAGTCCCAGTTCAGGTGGGGCAAGTATGCAGTTTGCAAGAGATATATGTTTCTCTGTTGCTAGTGATCTTAGTAACTGTATACAGTCCATGTCCATGGTGCTCCGCTTGGCAGTCTGGTTGATATGTATTTCCAACCAATTTGTGTTCTTTCTTCTGAGATCGGTTACCAGTAGGCTAAAAGAGAACACGAAGGCCAGATCGCTGCTTATTCACATTGTCACTCTGTTAAACGTGTCACTGGCTTTCACATGCCATCCAGCAGTTTCACCGAGATTGAATGACAGCCTCAAGCTGAACGACGCACCGGATTGCCATCATTTGAAAGTTGACAATGGTTATTTTCTTAGGTGTCCTGGTTTTCCTACCCTCCAGCTAAATTAAATGCAAGCTTTTCTTACCCGTCAGTTGAGCTGGTACGTACATAGGCTGAATAAAGGAACATGTGTTCTTAATTTATTTTGTCCACATTGGTGTTCACTTTCTCTTGTATTCTCCTTAGTTCCACTTCGTTCTACTTTTAAAGGGACCTGTTCTATTCTTTACTCCAATATTGTTTAGAAAAACGAACTAAAAAGGCATGGGTGGAATGCGTGAATTAATCTCCGCCACTGGTAATTACTTGAACTCCCATTCCAATTTATCTTTCTCTGTCCTTCTATTTTTTTTTACGTGTGTGTGTGGACTCATGCCTTTCCAGACAGAGACAGGCCATATTATCCACTAGGAATGATCCTGCCCACACTTCTAGGTCAGGACCCCCCTTTAGCCAAGAATAAAAGCACGTTTAGATCAGTTTGGGCCTTTTGTGCCTCACCGGTGAGGTACCTTTGGAGTCCAGTGGCACAATGAACACGGTATCAATGTCTGTGCATGTCTGTCACACTTAAGGCGTCTTAGGAAAAGGGGTGGGGTGTGGGGGGGGAAGGACGGGTGGAATGCTTGGATGAATGCCAGTCACTGTTATTTACCTAAGCTGCATTCCGTTTCATCCTCTTTTTTTTGGGGGTGTGTGTTTTTTTTTGTTTTGAATTCTGTATTTTTTTTTTGTTGTATAAAAATATATATATTTACATGGAGCATGGACTATACATGAGTGGAGGAAGAAGGAAGAGAGAAAGGAAAAGGAAAGAAAAAAGGAAAAGAGAAGGCGCCGGGGGGGGGGGGCGTGTTTGGCCGCCGGTCTTCCGTGTCTTTGCGGTAGTTCGATGGTTCGAGTAGTTCGAATAGTTCGGATGTCAGATTTCCAAGTCCTGCTTGTCGTTGTTTCCTGCTGCCCCCCTTCTCGATGCTAGGTTGGTATCCTGTCCCACGCCCCGGACCCTAGAGGGGACAGAGAAGGATAGAAGTCGGAAATGAAAGAGGTGAAGAGCCTCGCAAACTGGTTCCCTTTTGTTAGCGCGTGGATCCGCAGAGTGCATCCTCGGTGGTTGTCTGGGTTCTGCGCCTATGGGGGTTTATGCGATGATAGGTAGAGGTCTAGGGGTCCCCACATGTTTGACTGCCTGTGAGTTTTCGGCGAGTGTTTCGCTGTGATGTTATCTGCCCCCCTTAGGAACGTGACCAAGTTGAGCCATGCCTGGGGCGCAGCTTTCGAACTGTCCTTCCAATTACTTAGGACTATTTTAACTGTGGCCGTCAACAATAGGTCAATGAGGTCACGATCCTCTGTCGTTGTGATGGAAGGGGATGCAAAGCCTAAGACTAGACTTGGGAAGTCTATTTGTATGGCTACTCCTGTGATCTCATTGATGAGTGTTCCAATTCTTTCCCAGAATTCCCTAATCTTAGGGCAGCTGAGCAGAAGGTGTTCTAAGTCTCCCCTCCCTTTGTTACAATTCCAGCATGCGTCACTCTCCCGGATTCCCAAGGAGGCCAGGCGGGCCGGTGTCCAGTATGCCTTGTGCACTAGCCAATATTTGGTCTGGTTTAGCGTTGCCGTTATCTTTTTCCTAGAGGACGATCTCCATAGCTCTGCTTTCTCGGCCTCACTTAGTTCCTTCCCTGCTAAAGCTCCCCAGAAATTTGTGACCTTATCGTTGAGTTTGGTGTTTTTGGGGCAGAGGGCTTTGTATAGGTGTGCTACTTGGTGTCCTAGTGTGTTGAGACTGGCTGCGAGTTGTATAAGCGATGGTGTCCGGCTGTTGAGGTTTGCCTTCCTTATTGCTACTTTGATTTTCAGGAAGTTGTAGAGTTCTATGCTTTGTAGGTTGTGTGCTTCCTTTAGGGTGTCAAAGGTTATGTCCGCGCCCTGTTTCTGAAGGTCGTGGGCAATGGAGATGCCATGTCTGTACCATTCGTGCATGTCTAGAACCTTATCCCTGTATCTTAAATTGGGGTTGTGCCAGATGGATTCAAATTGGCCTCCCTTGATACTTGTTGTCAGTAGTTTGTCTACCTTCAGAAGAGCTGTTTTCGTGTTCCTCAGGACGGGGTTGTCCTTGACTGCTGGGTGTCGGGTGGCGGTGAGGAGGGTGATGGGGTTCATGCCTTTTAGTAGTCCCCGCTCGAGTGTTAGCCAAGCTGGGGTGTATTCCTGTCTTGGGTCCAGCCAGTGTAGCCCCTGTCTGGCTATGCACGCTACCTGGAATCGTTTGAAATGTGTTATGTTCAGACCGCCCTGATCTTTTGAGAGTCTAAGCTTGTGTAGGCTTATTCTGGGCTTCTTCCCTCTCCACAAGAAGTTGTTCAGTATCTTGTCTACTCTCTTGTGGAAGTCTTCTGTGTTGGTCAGTGGGAGCATGGTTAACATATAGTTGACCATCGGTGTGAGCATCATTTTTATAGCTTCTACCCTTCCCCACCATGTTGTGAATTTTGGGGACCGCCCATCTACTTTATCCTTAATCTTCTGGATTGTTGCTTGTTCATTGTGTTCCAGTGTCGTTCTTAGATCTCTCTCAAAGAGGATGCCTAAATACTTTATGGGCTTCTTCTGCCATGATAGGCCTGACGTCCCTAGTACCGTTCTTGTTGTGTGGATGTTTAAGGGTTTACACTCTGATTTATCTTTGTTAAGTTTGTACCCCGAGACCTGGGCGTATTTTCCGATGGTGTCCGTCAGTGCTTTAATGGATCTCTCTGGGTCTTCTGTGATTATTAGTACATCGTCCGCGTATGCCGCTAGCTTGAAGGTTTCTCCCCCTATTGGTATGCCCACTATGTCTTCGTTCATTCTGATCATCGTCAGGAGCGGTTCTATGGCTAATAGGAATAGGGCTGGTGAGAGTGGGCAGCCTTGTCTCGTTCCCCTGCCCAGGTTGAGTATGTTCGATGTGCCTCCGTTGACCACCACCCGTGCTTTAGGGCCATTGTATAGAGCCATCACCATCCTCCTGTAGTTAGGTCCTAGCCCGAATTTCCCCATGCATTGATCTAAAAAAGGCCATGAGACCCTGTCGAAGGCTTTCTCAGCGTCCAGGGCTATCATGACTGCTGCATTGCTGCTTCGGGAGGAGTGGTTAATTATGTGGCATAGTAGTCTCGTGTTGTCGTGGGACATACGGTTTTTGAGGTAGCCTACCTGGGAGTTGTGTATAAGCTTGGGTAGGTATGCGTTGAGTCTATTAGCAAGTATTTTAGCGTATATCTTACAGTCTACATTTATGAGGGAGATCGGCCTAAAATTCTTCGCCTGGGTTGTATCCTTCCCTTCCTTTGGTATGACAATTATGTTTGCCTCAGCCATTGAGGGTGTCATGCGTCCCGTATGGACACATTCCTCGAATACCTGTTTCATTGTGGGTTTGAGAGTGTGAAGGTACTGCTTGTAGAAGCCAGCTGTAAAGCCATCTGGCCCCGGTGCCTTATTGTCTTTGAGGCTTGCTGTGGCTTTTTCTATCTCATCTTCCATTATGGTCAGCTCTAGGATGTGACGTTCTCGGTCTGATAGTGTGGGTGTGGTGATGCTTTCTAGCAGCTCTTCGCCCCCATCCTCCTTTAGCGTATCATCCTTGGTGTACAGGCCCTCATAGAAGTCTCTGAAGACCTCTAGGATATCCTTGTTGGCAGTCTGGGACTTGCTGTGTCTGTCTTTGATGGCCCCTATCGTGTGCTGTTTTTGTTTCCCCCTTAGGTAGGATGCTAGCTTTTTGCCCGCTTTGTTTGCAGTGCAGAGGTTAATCGATTTGTATTTAATAATCCAGGTCCCTGCCCTCTCACTCAGTATTCTATTAAGTTCATACTTCCGTTTAGTCAGAATCGTGAGTGTGTTATTATCGTCCATTCTGGCTGTGTGGCTGTTCTCCAGCTTTTTAATCTCTTTCTCTAGATCAGCAATTCTCTTGTTCCTTTCTTTGTTCATCCTGCTCTTAACTGTCATGACTGTTCCCCGGATGGTGGCTTTTAGGGCGTCCCATAGCACTTCCTTGCTTGTCTCTGGTGTATCATTCATTAACAAGTATTCTTTTATCGCCCCCTCTATCTCTGCTTTCGCCGAGATGTGTTGGAGTAGGCTGTCATCGAACCGCCATCTGCGGGTTGGCTTTTCGTTGTGCTTGCCTGATAGGGTTAGGCATATGTGCGAGTGATCTGATACTGTTCTGGGTCCTATCTCCGTGTGGTCTATGAGGTGGGTGTGTGTTCCTGACATTAGTATATAATCTATTCGGCTGTATGAGTTGTGTGGGTTGGAGTAGAATGTGTATTCCCGGGCATCTGGGTTGCTTAGGCGCCATGGGTCTCTCAGTCTCAGTTTGGAGCATAGATTCTTCAGGATGTTGGGGTTGTTTGTTGATTGGCGTGGTCTACTAGGGTGCTTGTCAATCGCTGGGTCAAGAACTTGGTTCATATCTCCTGCAACGATCAGCAGGTCGTCCAGCCGCAGGGTGTGTAGTTGTGCTCCTACCCCCTCCCAGAATGGTTTGTCCTCGCTATTGGGACCATATATGTTTGCCACGTGATATGTCTCTCCCGCTCTTCTAAGAGTGGTCACAAGTGTTCTTCCTTGGGTGTCAGCTTGAGAGTCTACCACTGCTAGGTTGGAGTTTTTGCTGATTATTGTTACTACCCCGTTTTTCTTATTCTGAGCTGGTGAACCCACCACCTCACCTACCCAGTTGGCACTTAAGCGTCTAATGTCTGCTTCTTCTAGTCTCGTTTCTTGGAGCACATATATGTCACTTTTAAGTTTCTTAAGGTGCTCGAGCACCTTCCGCCTTTTCACCGGGCTGTTGAGACCCTTGACGTTTAGGGACACTATCTTGATGTCAGACGCGATGCTGCTCTGGCTACTGTCTGTCATTTATGCTGCTTTGTATTTCGCGGCACATGTGGCCCTTCTCTGTGTGCTTCTGGTTTCAGGGTTGTGTGCGGATCCATGTCTCTACGCCTGCGCTTGCTGCTTCTAGATGTGAGTGTGTAGAGAGAGAAATAGTAGTGGAAGAGAAGATGATAGTAAGTAAGCCCATGAATATACTCCCCGCCCCCCCGCTCCCCCTGCCCCCCTCCCTCCTCCCCCCCTTCCCACCCCCCTCCCTCCCTTACTTGCTGAGTGGGTGTGCGACGACAAAGTTCCTCTGCCCACATCATCCCTGAGGTAGAGTTTGTTTCTTTCCTTTGGTGTAGCCTTGAGGTTGGGGAGAAAAAAGGCTCGATCTCCGTCTGGCTGCTGGTGAGCCTTGTTTGTCTCTGCGTGGGTCTCTGCTTGGGTCTGCTGCCAGGCCATTATATCTAGTTCTTGCTCTAGCTCCCTTTTATCTGGGCGTCGTGTAGTGAGGTAGATATGATGTCTTGTGTTTCGTTTGCTGGGGTTTGTAGTGCGTCTTACTCAGATTGTTCGCTCACGTCTGGTGAGGCACTTCTTTTCGCTGCTCCAGGGCTTTTATTTTCCTCCATCTCTTCCACCAGCGGTCCTTGCAGGTAGCGCCTTAGATCTCCTGGGCATTCAAAAAACATTGTTTTCCATTTGTCTGTTACTTTGAACCTGGTAGGACTAACGAAGCTGAAGGTGGCGCCTCCTTTATGCAGGGTTTCTCTGAGGGCCAAGAATCCTTTTCTTAACTCTACCGTTGGCTTCGAGTAGTCCTGGGTCAGCACTATCTTGCTTCCAGCCCACGTCAGATTCTGTTTTTTCCTGGCAAAGGCAAAGATGGCTTCTGTTTGGCTTAGTCTCAGTGGGTTGCATATTATTGCTCTCGGCCCCCTGCCTGTAGTTGGTTTACCTGATGGTACTCTGTAGCATGCCCAGTGCTTTTAAAGGGAAAAAAATAAGTGGAGGTAATCACGAAAAAGAGCAGTGGGCGGAGTTTAGGACGGGCACAAGGGCGGTGCTAAGAGGAAACAAGGGGCGTGGTTAGCTTTTTGACCGTGCAAGGTTGTATGCACAAAGTTCTGTACTTTCATACGGTGTGCTCCAATAGGCCCTAATCCTTTGTACGCCTCGTCTGCACGAGCACCCGCTCGCACTCTCGCTTGCTTGAGCCTGTGCTTTATAATGGGCTTGTAATCCCACCTGTTGCTTCCCATTAGTTTGAAGCCTTGTCACTCATCATCCTGCCTTCTAAATGGGGAGCGTTTGCCACACGCCACTTCCTTTTTTTCAGTAGTAGATGGAGCAAACGCAGATGAACTTTAAATAGTGTGCTATTTCTTTTTTTTTTTTTTTTTACCATATGACGCTGTGAACTCTGGCCACCTCACAGTGCTTTTATAACCTTCCCCCACCCTCCTCCATCCTGTGTCTTCTCCCCTCCACCTCTACCCCATCCTGTTTCTTCTACCTTCTCCCACTGCAATTCCTTCCATGTTTCTTCCAGCCCCTTCATAAAGCTTCTTTTTAACTTTCTCATTACAAGACCTACTGGCTTTGCCAATGCTTGTCTTACTTCTTTCTCCTAATTGAGTTTTTGTTTTCTTGCCTACTCAATAACCCCTTCATCTTCACTGTTAAACCGTTGCACACTCCAATTTCCTTCAGGGTGGTAGGCAGATTTACCACACTCCTGCTCATGTACCGTTAGAAGGTTCCAACTTTATATTGCCTCCACTGTAACTACTATGACTTTTAGGAAACCTTCCTTCCTGAATACAGCATCCCCAAAGTTCACCTCAGCAAATATTTCCCATTTACTTTGATTTTGTAATCTGTACATAAAAGTAGTACTTTTTAAACGGAACTGCTCGCTCTTGCAAACGGTTTGAAATAAAGTTTGTAATGTGAAGCTTTCCAAAGAAATGAGGACAGTTTATGTATCAAACCTCAAGTTCTGAATACTAATAAGGCCATTTCATAACGGATTTCTCGATAATCTAACTAAAACGCATTTAATTCATCAAGCTCCTAAGGATGACATGATGCTTCAACCTGCCTTAATTTGGACCGGTGGCCTACAGATCACTGAGCCATCTGCCTAGTACACAAGTGTCTCCTGGAACATTTACAAACCTGAGTTAGGGCCAGAGCTGACAACGTCTGTACTGGGGGACCAGGTGCCAATCTCCAAATTTTTGATTGGACTTACAGTCTGTCCAAGGTCAATAAAATAGGAATCAGCGACTTTGATAACAAGATCCTTTCCTATTTAAACATGCAAGAAGGCAATGTAGATGCGTGGCAACGGTAAAAGCATTAGCAGGTGTTCTTTTGTTATGTCCTGAACAGTGCCTCCCACCGCCACCCATTAGATTTTACAGCCCCCTCTTAGCCCCACTGTGAAAGATCATTGGATAAGTGAATGACTCTGCAGACACACCCCTGCCCTGATGACTTCCAAAGCAGCCCACGCTCTGTCCTGGTGATGAGCTCCTGTTATTGATTCAGTGTACTGCTTGATAAAGGTGCTGCCGTGGTATCATTTGAGGGATGAAGGGAGCACTGCCTCTGTTAAAGTCAGGTCCCCATGAGTACTGGTACTCTCTTCGTTCTAGAAAAAGTGCCTGTACTCAAGGGGAGGAAATGGGAAAGTGCTGGTACTCCGTACCGGTGAGTACCGGCCCATTAAAAGCACTGCTCATGCCTTCATCATTAGAACGTACACTTTGTTACGATGCGTTTCTTTAGCATGCAAGTCTACACAACAACTTTAAGGGTGCACTGGACTTTGGAATAGTACCATTTACTATTCTAACTCCAATCTGCACAACAGTAGGGAAGGTGTTGGACTTAAAATCTAACACCTCACCACCAATTCACCCCCTAAAGCAAATTGTTGGAATGACTTGCGTGCTAAATAAATGTAAAGGACCAGCAAGATTCCAGCTTCATTGTAGAGAACGTTTCCCTAACAAAACATATCACAAACACTTTCAACACAAAATAAATCTATCTATCTGTCTTCCTATCTGTTTATTTATGCCTTTCTAGTTTCCGGCCTGTCTGGGTGTTGAAAGGTCTTAATTTGTAAAAGAATAAGTGCTGGGCCAAAAGTTTTGCTCTGAAGCTCGAGGTCAGCATTACTGAGTGTCGGAGTGGTGAACTGCTTCACCTCATGCCGCTTTAAGCCACCACCAGATGCTCACTGTCCCTTTATCTCACTCTAATTTTTCTTTTCTACCCCTGCTTTCTCTCTTTCCCATAGTTTGCCAACTATTGTTTCTCTGTATTTCCCCTTGTGTTTTTTCTCTCTTTGCTCTGGGTCTCTGTCTTTGTCTTGCCTCACACAGCTCAAAGCTCACACAGCTCCGCCCCTCCCGTACTCAGTAGTGCATCCGTAGTCGCTGGTGATTACACTTTGGACAGGCAGGTAGACAACAACACCTCACACTAAAATACATAATTAGATGAGCTGAAGAGTAAATTACAAAATTGCCAGATAGGGTGAAATACCTGTTGGATGCATGGTTAAACGCAATGAAAGATTATAATATGGCACAATGATGCACAGATATGCAGTGCAATGGGCATCACAACACCCTTTTAACCCCTGGTGGTTTGGATAGGGATGAGAGCCCTTGTTTATAATGATTACACATGAAAAAACAGCATGGCATAAACCATGCGTGCATATCAGCTAAGTGCAATGTGCAATTTATTGCCACTATTGAAGGGAGAGAGCACACCTGAGGCTTTTCCTCTTGTGAATCGTAGCCTCTCCACCCCACACACAGGAATACTGGAGTGAGGAGGGGCGCTAGGAGCCACAGAGTCAGAGAAAACCCAGAAACTGACAAAGTCAATGGGAAGCTGACCTGCCACCAGGTGTGGCCCACCTATACAAGGGCCGATTATAGAGGGGTCCACCGCGGCCCTTGTATACGTGGATAACGTCAGACAAGGCAATGCATGGTGCAGGCGCGGAAGTGACAGATACAAAACACCACGTAACTGTTTTCTCGACTGATGGGTAATTTACAGTGTTCCCACTGGCCGTCCTTTATTATATCCACCCAGGGTGTGAGTGAACTAAACCGTTCATCATGTGCGTTTAGGAGTCTCTACAATGCCCCTCCTTGCAATTGGTACCTTGCCTCACAGCTCTGTCTGGGGACAGACCCTACATCTCTCCCTGCCTATAAGTAAAACATTGTATGTTCAAACAAACATGTAAACATTTGCTACAGCATGGTAACTAAAAGACCAGCTGCATAGAGCAAGACAGTTTCTTCACACCATGCAGTCCTTTATGCGAGAGGAGGGTGCCGGGTTGCCCCGGAGGTGGAAGTACGTTCAATCACTCCTCCGCTAGCAATGGGGCTGCATGGATATGTTAGGAAACTGGATGGGTCCCCTGGGCACTGATTTTGCACATGAGTCGTTTGAATGGGGGTTGCACATTGGGGTGAGGCTCGATCGCACCATCTGGTGAAGATACAGATGGGGATTCTCCGACTGCGTTTCCAGGGGTCGACACCTGTTGGAGGTTCTTGTCCCCCACATTTAATGCTGACCTGGCTGGTTTAAAGAACAAGACATTGTGGGTTCCTCCATTGCACTGGGATTTGATCATGGCGACCGAGCGTCGAGTGATGACCCATGGGTGGCATTCAGAAGGGAGACGAAACTTACTGCATGGGTGGCATTCAGAAGGGAGACAGAACTTGCTGCTAGGGTACCTGTCCTTCGTAAATACGTTGGCGTTGGGATGCAGATTGATGTCCTGGCTCCTCGTTGAACACTCACTCACTGGTTTGTGTCTCTTCCCCTTTGTAGTGTCAATGCATCATCAGTTAGGGGTGGCTTCCATTTTGGGTGGTATGGAATTGTGTCAGTTATCATTCACCCCATGCTGTCATGTCCGGGGGGGCCTGTCTGGTGGCTGAGAGTGGAGCATGGCAATATTCTCATAGGCATATATCAGCCACTCCAGTGGCTGCTGGGGAGCCTGAACTATACAAATGTCTTTGGTTAGGGTGCTTATAAAGCATTCTACCTCCCCTTTAGCCTGATGCCATTGCAGCATGATCCTTCTGTGTCTAATGTCTCATGATTGCAGATATGCCATGAACTTTTGACCTTGAAAAGGCAGGTCGTTATCTTTTCATTGCTCCTTCAATAGCCCATGGGTGTCCATCATTTTTTCAAGTTTGGGAATGATCTCCGTTCCACTTCGGGATATTTTATGTAATCATCTATCAAGACGAGTGTGCACCGCTCGTTAGGAAAGCATCCAAACTCCAAGCTAGCACCTAACAAAGGCTTTTGGGGGCCGCGTTCTATGATCACAGGGGGTGGAGCGTCGGGTAGACCAGTGACTGGAAACCACTTACAGTATCATACCGTATCCTCCACCAGCTCATCCATTGGTGGAAACCAGACTTTGTTTCGGAGGCAGTTCTTCGTTTTCACTACGCCTTGGTGTCTGTTGTGGGCTAGTTGTACCAATTACATACTAAGACTTGTGGAAATCCTTACTCGGGGTCATCAAAGGATACACATTTCGGCGCCTGTCACTAATTCATGGCACACATGGTAGAGTGAGCCTAACATCCTTCTGTCTTGTGGTGTTCGATATGCTCGGAACTACTTGAGGGCATCCCATTTCCCAGATTGTATCACTACTAAACCGAACAGTAAGCATTCATCTTGCGCTATTTCACTGTGGATCTTGTCCATAGAGAGGGATAGTTTCTTAGAACTTTCTACCACAAACATGAACTATACTTCTGTGTCCTCAGCATCTCTCACTTCTGCAGGTGTCACTTTTCGTGGGTGACAGGAGAGGTAGTCTGCCGTATTGCTGGTTCCAGGCTGGTATTCCACTCGACAGCCATAGCAGTGTAGATGTAACATCCATTTTTCAATGCATGGTGGCGGCTTGGAGTAAATGCCTTGTAATAGTGGAATGAGTGGCTTCTGCTTTATAGTTAATATGAAGGGATGGCCATAAATGTACAAGTGAAAATGCCTTCAGGCCCAGTGGATATTAATAGCCTCTCTCTCAATCTGCAAATATAGTTGCTCTGTGGGGTTCAGTGATCAACTGGCGTAAGCAACAGGGGGTCATCCCCATCACATTGTTGCTGTATGAGGACTGCTCCTAGTCATTTCAGGCTGGTGTCCACTGTTATGCTGGAGCATTTAGAAGGATCAAGTACACCAGTGTAGTGTCGGCTGAGAGGGATTCCTTGGTTGCTTGGAAAGCTTTAGTTTCTTTGTTTCCTCAGGTTCACAGGGTCCTAGATTTTGTGAGGTCTTAAAGCGGCTGGTTGAAGGTAGTCAGTTCCGGTTTGAACCGACCATAGAGCTTCACTATCCCTAGAAAACTATTCACCTCAGACACCCGAGTGTGCCCGCTCCCCTCCCGCTGCCGCTGCCGAGTCAAGACGGCCCCTGCCTTGGTTTGGCCGCTGTCCCTGACTGTCCCTGTGCCTGCTTGCTGTAGCTGTTCTACTGCTGCCGTTTTTCGTTGTTATCTGTACTGTACTTTTATTTTGCTGCCGTTCTCATTCTCGTGTGTGCCCTCAGTTTTTCCCTCTGTCCCTCGTTGTTCCCTGCCCCACCCCGCTCCCTGCCGCTGCTCCCCCGTGGCCCCACCCCCGCTCCCTCCGGCATCCCCGCACGCTCCCCCCCACTCGCCACCCCGCTCCCGCCTCCCAGCTGCTCCTCCCTCGCCCCGCCTCCCCACTCTCCGTTTATGGCAGAGTGCATGCGAACGCGCAGCGTTGACGCGCTGCAGGCATGCCAAAGGTAAGCCCGTCTGCGCCCGTCCGAGCCTGGACCGCGCCCAGCGCCAGACCCCCTAGCCCCCGAAGATGCCAGCCCACCCGCCGGACTTACGACCATGCCACCCTCAACGCTCTCAAAACCAGCGGGACCCCCGGCTGCCACCGAGCCACCCCAGGACGCACCTACGGACCCTTCACCTGCCAATCCTGCAAGTTCTCCTGCATCCGGACCTGCACCGCACCCGCACCCGCCAAGCCGAGCACCAGCGGCAACCACCTGAAATGTATCCTGCTCAACACCCACTCCGTCCACAGACACGCCATAGAACTCTGGAACCTCCTCGACACCACGGCTCCAGACGTCGCCTTCCTCACAGAAACCTGGATGAACCCCTCCTCAGCGCCAGACATCGCCATCGCTATCCCGGACGGATACAAGATCACCCGGAGAGACCGCGTCAATCAGACTGGAGGAGGCATCGCCATCGTCCACAAGAACACCATCCGCATCACAACCAACTCCGAGGACACCCTCACAGCCGCCGAACACCTGCACTTCCAGATCCACACCGACCCCAAGACCACCCTCAGAGGCACCCTCATCTACAGACCCCCGGGACCACGCACACAATTCAGCGAAGATATCGCCGACTTCATCAGCCCGCACGCCCTCCCCTCCGCTGACTACATCCTCCTCGGGGACCTCAACTTCCACCTGCAGAACAACAACGACCGCAACACCACCACCCTGCTGGGCAACCTCGCCAACCTCGGACTCAAGCAACTGGTGACCACCCCCACCCACTACGCCGGCCACACGCTTGACCCAGTCTTCTCCTCCAGCAAGGACATCTCCTTCAGCCACGCCACCGGACTCCACTGGACGGACCACAGCTGCGTCCACTTCAGCTTCAGAAGGACCACACTCCACCACCACCAGCAACAGGTTCCCCGCAGAAGCTGGAACAAGATCACAGCCGACCAGCTCGCCGCATCCCTAAGCCAGAACCCTCCCGCCAGCTCAGCGAACCCCAACCAAGCCGCCAACAACCTCATGAGGTGGATCAGCAACTGCGTAGATGACCTCGCTCCACTGAAGACCCCTCCCAGCAGACCCAGCAGCAAGAAAGCATCCTGATTCACCGACGAACTCAAGAGCTCCAAGAAGAACTGCCGAGCCCTCGAGAAAGCCTGGCGCAGAGACCCGACACCAGACAACATGACCACCCTCAAGCTCGCCACTCGAAAACACCACCAACTGATCCACGCCACCAAGAAAACCGCATTCAAGGAACGACTGGACAACAACGCCCACAACAGCAAGGAACTCTTCAACATCGTCAAAGAGCTCTCCAACCCCAGCGCCGGAAACAACGACATAACCCCACCGCAAGACCTCTGCAACTCGCTCGCCTCGTTCTTCCACAGCAAGATCGCAGACATACACAACAGCTTCAGCACACAGCCGACGCACCCTACGACCGCACCAGCGCTCCCCACCACCACCCTCCGCGCCTGGACCCCGATCAACACCGAAGACACCATCCGCACGATGAACTCCATCCACTCCGGATCTCCAACTTACCCCTGCCCTCACCACGTCTTCAACAAGGCCGACTCCGTCATCGCTCCCCATCTACGAGACATCATCAACGCCTCCTTCGACACCGCAACCTTCCCAGAGAGCTGGAAGCACGCCGAAATCAGCGCCCTACTGAAGAAACCATCAGCAGACCCCACCGACCTCAAAAACTACCGCCCCATCTCGCTCCTCCCGTTTCCTGCCAAAGTCATCGAGAAGACCGTCAACAGTCAGCTGGCCGCCTTCCTCAAGACAAATGGATCCCTCGACCACTCGCAGTCCGGCTTCCGGGCCAACCACAGTACCGAGACCGCCCTCATCGCAGCCACCGACGACATCCGAACCCTGCTCGACAACGGGGAAACAGCAGCCCTCATCCTCCTGGACCTCTCCGCAGCGTTCAACACGGTCTGCCACCGCACCCTAGTGCAGCGCCTCAACAACATCTAAATCCAGGAGAAGGCACTGGAATGGATCATCTCCTTCCTCGCCGGAAGAACACAGAGAGTCCGCCTCCCCCCGTTCAGATCGGAAGCCACCAAAGTCATCTGCGGCATACCACAAGGATCATCAATCAGCCACACGCTGTTCAACATCTACATGAGCCCCCTCGCAGCCATCGCACGCCAACACAACCTCAACATCATCTCCTACGCCGACGAGACCCAGCTGATCCTCTCCCTCACCAACGACCCCGCCACCGCCAGAACCAACCTACACGAAGGGATGAAAGACGTAGCCGAGTGGATGATGAACAGCCGCCTGAAACTGAACTCAGATAAGACGGAAGTCCTCATCCTGGGATCGTCGCCCTCCGTCTGGGACGACTCCTGGCGGCCCCCTGCCCTGGGCAGTGCACCCAAACCTACAGACCACGCACGCAACCCGGGCTTCATCCTGGACTCCTCCCTCTCCATGACCAGACAAGTCAACGCCGTCTCCTCGTCATGCTTCAACATCCTACGCATGCTACGTAAGATCTTCCGGTGGATCCCCACCGAAACCAGGAAGACGGTCACCCAGGCCCTCTTCACCAGCCCACTGGACTACGGCAACTCCCTCTACGCCGGAACCACCGCAAAACTCGAGAAAAGACTCCAGCGCATTCAGAACGCCTCAGCACGACTCATCCTGGACATCCCCCGACACAGCCACATCTCCGCACATCTGAGAAACCTGCACTGGCTCCCCGTCAGCAAGAGAATCACGTTCCGACTCCTCACCCACGCACACAAAGCTCTCCACAACCAAGGCCCAAAATACCTCAACGACCGCCTGAACTTCTACACTACCACCCGCCAGCTTCGATCGACCAGCCACGCCCTCGCCGCCGTCCCCCGCATCCGAAGAGCCACAACGGGAGGAAGATACTTCTCCTACCTGGCCGCCAAGACGTGGAACTCCCTCCCCACTCACCTCCGCCTGACCCAAGACCACCTCGCCTTCAGGAAGCAACTCAAGACCTGGCTGTTCGAGCAGTAGCGGACCCCCCTTCCCCAAGCGCCTTGTAACCCTCCGGGTGAGTAGCGCGCTATACAAATGCTTGATTGATTGATTGATTGATTGATTGATTGATTGATTGATTGACGGCGCTCCCCTCATGTCTCATACCATGTCATGATCTGGGGCTATGGCGACCTCTGATTGCTTGTATCCAAAGAAAATGATCTGCTACCTCATTAATTCACACTTCTCCTTGTGAAGTGAGAGTCCGGCCTCCTGGGTTCTGCATAGGCTCTTCCTAAGTTAGTCATGGGGCTCTGCTGCAGAGTTAGCAAAAATGAGAATGTCTTCGGGATTATCGATACCACAAGGAAACCCGGCAAGTAGCTCCCAGATTGTGTTTTGGAACACCTACGCCATACTTGATAATTCAACATTTAAGTTACGGTATTGTTGATTATTCAATGTGTGTTGAGAAAGTCATGATTTTTCCTAAGTCAGAATGTGATGGCAACTGGTGGTATCCTGATTGCAGGTCTACTTTGGAGGACCATTTGGCTCCATTGAGTTCTCCAATGAGGGCATCTATTTTAGGGGTGAGTTGGCGTTCTCGCTGCATTACGATATTTGAAAGCCTCATGTCCACACAGATGTGGACTTACTTGGGTTGCTCCTTCACAATGATTCCGTCCCTCTATAGTTTGTCCAGATCCATCTTGACCTATATCCTTATATGAAAGGCTATCCGACAATGCCTCAGTGCTACTGCCTGTACCGACTTGTCGATGTGTAGTTTTACAATTTTGTCCTTTATGCACCAAGTTCCTTCAAACAGGCTCTCAAATTCTGTGAGGATGCCAGAGAGATTCTTGGTGTGCACTCTGATTGCAAATTTTATTTATTTCAACTTTTCTGCTGTGCCACAGCTGACCAGCATCCCTTGGGCTTCTCTTGCTACACATATTGTCGTGTTGACACACGTGGTCCCATGTGAAGCTTGTTATTCAAGACTCCCTCGCATGGGCAGGGTTTGGGCTGGTCATATGCAAAAACCCTGACTTTTTCCTTGACCAATGTCGGAGGTGTCGGCATGTGATGATACATGTCTGCTGACATGATCTCAACAGACATTCCTGTTTCTATGGTTGGTTTGACATGGTAGTGGCCAAAGTGTAGCTGACATTGGGAAAGTGGTTTATGAGTGTAGTCGGTGTGGCAGATGGAAAAGACTGAGTGCCCAGTGTATTTGGTTATGGCATCGTTCATGTAATCAGTCTAGGTGAGGGCATTGACCAATTCTTTCACCCTCTTTTGCTTCGAGGATCAGCACCCCTTCGTGAAGTGGTCGTATTTGTTGGAGGCGGTGTACCTCTAACCTTTGGCAGGGCAGTCAGCTCGCCGATGAGATGACCCCCCCACAATAGCTACACCCCTTTCTTGATTCAGGCTGCCGTTTCACTTTGTCTTCATGCTTTGGACTGTTCCTTTGATCAGCATAGTATTAGGATGTCTCAGAGCCGTTTACCGGACTCTTGTAAAATGTGCTCACATAGTATTGACGAGGGATACCCTTGAATGATTTGGCCACTTATTTAGTCTTGCTCATCGGCAAACTCAATGATACTAGCGACCTCTTTGCGCCTGCCATAGAGACTGTCGATGGGGTCTTCGGGCTCTTTGTGAGCTTGTCGAAATATGATCCGTTCATAGTCTTGGTTTGCCATGGGCTCAAAGTGTGCGTTCAGGGCTTTGAATAGCATGGCGTAGGATTGGGAGTCGCTTCTTGTTTTGTATATTTTGTGTATTGCCATACCACACAAGTGAAGCAAAAGTGCTCTACATTTCTCCTCTGGGAACCTCTTTGCCTTCAAATTACAGCTCTTGACGTTCCACTGCCATCACGCAGCCGCTGGTGGGTAGCTGATGGAGGACTAGGGTGGGCTATCCACCTTCTGGGGTTAACCTTGAGGGGGCTGGCAAAAGAAAGTTTGGACCAATTTTGAGCAGCCTCGTTCACCTCGCAGCACGGACACTGCTATGCCTCCAAGCGAGTCTGGGCAGCCACTGACTGAGGGAGAAGAGGCAAGCCTACAAACAGTGGTATTAGCACTGCTAGCTGGGGTTTAAGCCAGGAAGGTGCCATGCAGGAGAGGCCATACCCACCGCTGCCGCAAGAGTAGTTGCTCACTTACTGTCCCCGCATTTTATTTTTCCTTCTCGTTTTTTTTTGGTTTGTAATTGCTTTTTTTACCCACCTCATGGCATGAGCATTGCATGCCAGAGAATACGCCTGGCGGCCACCACCGTGGGTGCCCAGGGATTGAGCATAGGCTGAGTTCCAGCATGCACCAGCTTGGGCCGTAGTGAGAGCCCCACCTTGTCGCTAAAGTAGAGGAGTCCCCTGGAGCAAGAAAACGCTGTGTTCGGTGTGGCATCAAGCAGTGCGGAACAGACAGAATATTAAACCAAGTAATTGTTTTCTGGACTGGCTGTCTGTCTTTTATTACCAGGGCCCATGCTGTGCTTAGACTAAACTATACAACTTGTCTGTGTTGGAGTCTCTACAATGCCCCTCCTTGCACTTGGTGCCTTCACCAAGTGCTGCTCGGCTCAGGAACGGATGCTACACAGACGAGAACTGCATCCTGAGACCAAAGCAATGAAATCAACCAAGATGAAGTGTTTCCGCTCTTACCGCTGAGTGGGGTGTTAGGCTCTTGCAGCTTGCCAGAGTGCTGGTGCTGGTGCTGCCTCCCTATGGTGGAGCAGTAAGTGGCCCCAAGAAATGAGCCCACATCTGCCTCCGGGGAGACTGCCTGAGTCCTCTTTCTGTGCAGGCCATTCTTGGACCGGCTGTTAAAGCAGAAAGTTGACATATGTTCACTTAGAGGCTGCCATGCTCATGCAATTGTTATGGATGATGCCACCTAGTGGGCACCAGGACAACGTACACCATTATACACAGTTCAACCTGACTCTCCCTCTCTAAATACAGAGAAGTTTTACTTTTGGCAACACTTGTCATTAACATCCACGATTAGTCCAGAGCCATTCTGTATAAAGACTGCAGTAAATGTCTGAATATAAAGCCTGAAGACACTAACTGTTCTCCAAAGCATTAGATGTAAATAAAGATAAGGCTTACCCAGAGACTCAGGAACACACTATGCAATCAGCAAATATAGGCACACTCTTGAAGGAACTGAAGTAGAATAAATCCTGCCTAAGCACTGTGCAATCGGCAAATATGGACACACTCTTGAAGGAACTGAAGAAGAATACATCCTGCCTAAGCGCTGTGGAGGCAGCATCTGCAGAAACAATATGAGAAATGAAATCGATGCATGCTGGAATGTTCCAATTTAAAGTACAGATTTATACCTATGGAGCAGTGCCTGTAAGACCTAGAACAAGAACCTACTGGGCACGCCATACTGAGAGGTGGAAATAAGGTTTCAGTACTTGAAGATAAAAGTAGGAGAGACAATAGGCTTATTTGGCTTTCCAAGAACGGAGAAAGAAGATAATCATCAGAGCTTTTCAGGCAACATCATCCCCAAACTGACAACTATTGAATTTCAACCACCTATTGAATTTCATAGGGCAGTCATACTAAAATAGTGAATGGCTACCAACCAGGATGCACCTAGACAGGTAATAATATGCTTTCTGAGACATCAGCATGTGTGTCTTCTCTTTCAGTCCATGAGGAAGCTCTGTCCATACTCCTAAAAAGGCTCAAAGATCACATTCAGTGCACTAATTCCTAACACAATGACCACTTTTCAAGCAAAGAGCCATCAGGTACGGTCTAAGAAATTCTGTGACTATGATGGTGACATTCGGCAGTAGAACACAGTATTCCTATGATCTGCAAAATCTGAAATGCATTCTTGAGTCTTTGTAGAAACTATTGTTGGAAATAACGACAGAGGAAAATGGAGGTAAAAGTCACCCTGCCACAGTCCTCTCCATAGCACCTGATAGTGACCCATCAAGAATCTCACATAAAGTTGCAGGAAACAGATATTTCTGCCAGGGAGGATGAGGGAAAACTCAAGAACATTCTTCGCTGAGGGGGAGGGACGAATCAAGATTTGACCTAAAGGCATTATAGATACTCTCAAGTTTGAATACCTCATGGAGGAACAGGACAACGAAGACTAAACTTCCTGACTTATCAAACTTCCTGTTCCTATAGTGCTCTATCAGCAAACAAACAAATTGACAAGTTCAATATGGAACTTTACTCATGAAACTCAGAGCTAAAGCTCACCTTTATATGTCGGAGGTGCTCAGTGCCTTCAAGTATCAATATATTTTTTATTTTGACCAACAGGGGACAGCGCCGAGTACATATACAGCTAGATATAAATTAATATCTTACTTAACGCCGTCTGATAATATTGCATATCCCAGGAACACTCAAAGGAATATGCAACATATTTAGCCCCTCTAGCTTAGGTTTCTTAACGTTAGTGGCCAAACAAACTATGTATGCTGAAAGAAAGTTTTGAGCTATTTCTGGTCTCCGAGTCCAGACATTGCTTTGTTTCAGGAGACTCACGTGTTACAAACAGTGTCAGAAAAACTTAAAAGACACTGGGTGGAATCATTAATAAATGCCTTAAAATATGTACCCCAACATTCTGTGACACTGTCCTACAAGAAATGTGGGATTGCAATTCTAATACAAAGAACATTATCAGTGCATCTACATAGAACATGTTGAGACTTGGCTACTGCTATGTTTTTGTGAAGCTAGCACGCCATAATCATATAATGATAACTGGATTGGTATATACCCCAAACACAACGAAAAAGGATTTTATTTATAAAACTTCACAGACTACTAAATGAAATGGGGAGAACACCAGTTGTGATTGGGTGTGATTGGAACTAGTCCATAGACTGAATCCTATGTCGCTCAAATGGCTTGATCGCAGAAGTAATACTGACATAGGAATTTTAAAGGCCTTGATGTCATATCACACACTTATCAATTAATGGAGAAGCTGAAATCCAACAGGAAGGGAATATACTTTTTTGTCATGCCCACATGGAAAATAGACCAGAATTGACAGTTTCTTGACTCAAACTAGATCACTTGAAATAGGCTCCAGGTCTATCTCAGACCACGCACCAGTTGTTTAACAGTTATATATGCAACTAGCAGAAGCGTGTGATAAAATCAAGAGAATGACGACAATGAGATATTGACTCCAGCATAGAAAAAAGAAACAACTTCACTATTTCCATGAATCGCTAGATCTAAGTGATAACGCTGTATCCCCCACACAAACTCTGTAGGCTGCAGGGATATCTTATGTACGAGTTCTCTTCCGAAGTGATGCTGCAATAGCCAAGAATGAGACCTGTGAACAATAAAACTAGAGGCAGAATTGCAGGAACTGCATAGGAAATATTGAGTGATCTCAGCAGAGACCAATCTTAAAGTTCTCACATGGAAGAAGTGCGAATTAAATAACTGGTTGATGTTCAAAGCCGTATCAAAAGATGTCATTATGAACATCGTGAAATAGCCGGAAGGCTTCTTGCTCTTCAGGTGAAACAAAAAGATTCAAGATCAGGCATAACAGTGATATTTGGTGAGCTAGGCACATTTGTGACCTGCATTAAAGCCACAGCTAAAGAATTTTCCAAATTCGGTTTCTGGCTCTATATGTCAGAAGCCTCATCAGATGAAGATACCGAGGTAGATTTCTTGCACACACTTCCCATCCCACGCTTAGCAGGGGAACTAAGAGAAGAGCTCAAAGGAGAGATTACACATGAGGAAATCATAAAAGTTGTCAATTTCTTTCTGACAGGGAAGCCCTCTGGGAAATATGGCTTCCTGATCCAATCTTATAAATATATTGCTAAGCTGTCAATTCACTTCCTTGGGAAAATGTCCAGGGGCATACTTCAACACAGCCCTTCTTACATTGATACCAAAGCTAGAAAATATCTGTTACAATATCAGAATCATAGGCCAATCTCTCTCATAAACATAGACGTCAAACTCCTTGCAAAGGTCCTGCCAACCATACTGAAAAAACCTAGGCCATTATTATTACTTACAAACCCAACCTGGGTTCATCCGCTGACATTCTTTTCAAAACCACATGTGCATCCTCCTACCTTACTGGGGCGCTGAAGCCGAAAAGCAGATGAGGGGCTGACCCTCTCTCTCGGTGCAGAATAAACATTCATTCTGGTGGAGTGGTGCTGCCTTTTCCAGATCATATAAGGAATGGAACTGGTTCAGAAACGTATAGGCCATGTAAAGTGGGTATATGCTTCTCACACAGATATAGTTACCTGTAATGGATTTCTGTCAGAAAGGATCTCCATTTGCAAAGACACCAGGTAAGGATGTCCCTTATAACCTTCACTAGTTTGTACTGATGCTAGAGCCCCTGGCAGTTACAATTCAACATTCACAATAGATTACAGATATAGACACTCTAGTCTGTAATCTCAAATGTATGCTACATGCCGATGATGTTCTGCTAACTTTATCCTCTCCAGAGAAGTCTATTCCAGCACTGAGCGAGACTAGCCAGACTTTTGGACCCTTTTCTGAATACAAAATAAAATGATTGGACTAAGAACCACAGATAATATGAATATCCTAATTGAACAGATGCTGCAAGACTTTGAGAAGTGGGGTAAACTACAGCTGTTTATGCGGGTGTAACAAATGGGGGTAGTGGTGTGCTTAGGTGTGAGCCCTGGTCGAGCAGCAACAACAATCCTTGTCAGGGTACGGCACACGCCAAGCCTAAATTAACCTGTACGCAACCCTCTGGTAGCTTGGCACAGAGTGGTCAGACTTAACTTAGAGGCAATATGTAAAGCATTTGTGTAGAACTTCAAACAGTAAATAAGCAACAACACCACACAAAAAAGGTAAGATTTTAGTATAAATAGTGCCAAAAGCACAAAGTGCCAACTGTTGGTATCTGGTTGCTCCGGACCTGGACACAGTCACAAGTTCAGGCAGCCTACAATGGAGCATGGGCCAGCAACAGGGACCCAGTTAGCCAAGCTGAACAGAGTACCTTAAATCCTGCTTTGCGGAGCATTGCAAGAATCCCCATCAAAGATGTGTCGAGCAGCTGAAGTGATGCGTTGGCTCAGAGAAGAAGTGAGGCTGCGATGTGAGGGCCTTTGTTGCCATCGAGGATCCTGTAATGTAAAGTTCAGCATCAAGGATGCGGAGCACAGTGGCTGATGCATTGCATCTGTTCTGAGGAGCTGCAAGGCTGAGATGCTGAGTTTTTCATCAAGGCTGGCGTTGATGAGGGATGTGAGGGCCTGTGTCGAGGATGTGTCATTCAGCGGCACTTCTAAAGCCGCTGTGGGTTGCAGTGGCGATTCCGGGTCTTTGCGATGAGTTCAGTCCACACTGGCAGAGATGTGTCGGTTCTGGTCAGGGTTGTGCCATGCGGCAGAGGAAATGCGCTGGTTCCACTGGATCCACGGAGGCTGGCGGAGCACTTTATGGGTCTAGGACTGGGGTGGCACCACTTGGCAGGGAAGACTCACAGATGGCAGAGCCCAGATGCAGATACAAAGTTGTTCGAAGCCTGTTGGGTCCGCAAGGCTTCAGATCAGGATGCCAGCTAACTAGCCCTCGGAGTCTCACTGGGGACCACTGGGTTCAAGAGATATAGGTTCAGTCCTTCTCACCCAGGCAAGAGGGAAGCAGGCAGCAGGTCAGCACAACAGTCCTTCTGAACAGAAGTTCAGCAGAGTGGCAGTCCTTTCACCAGCACAGCAGTCCTTCTTGCTGTCAAAGTATCCACAGGTCCAGAAGTGTACTGAAGTGTTGGTGTCTGAGGTCCAGTATATATGCCCAGTTATGCCGTTGGAGTCTGAAGAAGCTTCTAGAAGCAGGCCTTTGAAGTGCACAGATGCTCTGCCTGTCCTGCCCTGGCTCCAGACTAACTACACAGGTGTGCAGCAGAATATACAAAGTCCAACTGTCATCCGCACTCAGTCATGTTACCCAGAGACAGGTTGCAGGCACCAAATGGTTAAAGGCAGGAAAACTACAAGTTAGGGTTTTTCATTACAATTCTATAGTCCAGGGCCTACCTTAGGAATGACATATGTATGAAAAAAGAAGGTTTGACCTGGCAAAAGGCTTGTTTTGCTCCATGTCGACAATGCTGTTTAAAACTGCACACACATGCTGTAATTTCAAGCCTCAGACATGTTTATAGTACTACTTCAGTGGGTGGCACAATCAATGCTGCAGATCCACTAGAAGCATTTAATTTCCAAGCCCTTGGCACAGATAGTATCACTTAACTACGGACGTACAAATACATTAAATATGGCAATTGGGTACAGCTAATCTAACATGTTTTAAGGAGAGAGCACAAGCATTTTAGAACTGGTAAGCAGTGGTAAACTGAGCACAGCAAAAACGAACTTAGTAAAAACAGGAGGTCTGAAGGCAAAATGTAAGGGGGAAAACCTCACTGAGGATGCCAGGTCTAACAGTGGGGGTGGGTATAAACAATACAAATAGTCTCTCCCACTTGCTTTAATTATGTCCTAGACGTGCTACCGCTCGCTGTTCCCCATACTTTAATACAACAAGTTGATTGCCAAATGAAGGAATTTATCTGGCAAAACATTCCCCATAACCGACAGACTGAATGTGACAACCATTTCTGGAGTTCTCCAACTTCGCAGGGTTGAATTGTACAATAGAGCCCCGCATATATACCAGATGGCCTATCATTTCTATGATTAGAAAACAGCAGACTAGAACACTATGTTCAGAGAGAAATGGCAGGCCCACAAGTAATTAATGTGTGTCATACTACAGAACACAGCAGAAATAACCCGGTAATGGTGGGATAACTAAAAATGTGGGCATCCAGGCATAACATTCTGTAACAGCTAGGCTTTCTGAATTAGCAGGTGATCTGTAAATAGTTGACAAACTTTATACTGGCTGATTTGGGTTCCACTTGGATTCTTCACAATGTTTCTGTTAGCTACAATTCCAACACTGTTTGAAAGCCAAAGTGTAGCCGGGGTACCTCATTCAGAAGCTGTTATCATGAACAACGGAATATAAGAAACTGATTTCAGGTTTTTATGAAATACTGATTGAAGAGGCATACTTAAAACCTCAGTTGGCCAACCTTGGTGAATGTGCAAAATCTAGAATGTTAAGGGAACAACACTAAAGTTCAGCTACTTCAAAATATTAAAATGGGCACAGGTTGCATATAAGTTGCACAGGACAAAGCTAATCTTGGATTCAAGATGCTAGAGGTGTGAATGGGCAAGGAGAAATGGTACACATCTTATGGCATTGCCCAATCTTGCAGAACTTTCGAACCATTGTTTGGCAGCAACTGAAGGGAACAAGTAATTTAGAAATGTTACCATCACCAGAAGTAAGGAACATTCCCTAAGATTAACAACTGGAAGATGAGATTGCTGGATACCACATTAGGAGTATCCAAAGTGTGCTTTTTATGGCACTGCAATAAGAGAATACCCCCAGATTAAAAGAATGGCCCAAAGAAATAGCAATATAGGTCCATATGAGAAGCTGATATAAAAAATGCAAAATTAATGATCAGTTACACATTTTCTAAAATATTTCAGAAACGTACATTGGGCAGTAGTTTAGGGGAACGTTAGGACTTCATGTGATAACTTAGAGACGTATATCTCTTAGAATACTTGTATTGTGGTAAAAGGAGTTGGGGATGAAAAGGTAGCTTGCATCACGGAGCAAAACAATGTTAGTAGTGTGATATTATCAAAGACTGCAATGCAAGTTTTAAATATACCAAGAACATTACATGATATAACTTCTTGTTTAAGGAATTAAGTTCTGTTGTAGCATTTTGCAAAATAAGTCTTGTATATCAGTATACAATTTAAAAATAAATAATAATTAACAAGGAAATGTTGCGGTGGTGTTAAAAGTTGCTACTTAGCAGAGATTAGCTATCTGAAAGGGGCAGGTAATATCGGTGACCCAACAGGCAGTTTTCACAGCTTTTTTTATAAGTAGAGATCCCAAATTGAGGACAGAGGAACTGAAACCATTTACGCCCAAGGCCACCCTACATTTTCTGTCTGTGCTCACAGCACAAGGGTAAAACCACTTCAAGCTCTGAGAGAGGAGATAAAACTTAAACTTCGCATTTCATCTCCACGAGGAAGTGGCTAGCAGGAGTGACAGAGCTCCTGCCGCTGTGGGAACTTGGGCAAGGTGCCAAGGCTTACCCAGGGAGACCACACTCCCACCTGCATAGAAAAAGGCTTGAGAAGACAAACTCTTAGTCTGGTGATGAAAACTTCAACTGGGTCCAGATTGTAAATTTACCTCAACATCTAAGCATCCTCTATAGCTAAGAAATTCTGCTTTGTCCTGCTGTGAGATTTTGGTTATCAAACTTAAGGCTTAAGCAGGAGCTTAATGTAAATCTTTCCGATACCTCTATTTTAGCATCCTGCCGCTGTGGGGACTTTGGCAAGGTGCCAAGGCTTACCCAGGGAGACCACACTCCCACCTGCATAAAAAAAGGCTTGAGAAGACCTCTGCTAAAAACATCCTTCCTAGTGGAGTCATGCCAAGCTGCAGCTTCCAGCCTAGCCTTATTGAAGGACTTTGAGAACTCAAAAAGCAGCTATAGGTGTTATTGTAAGTGTGCCAGATGCTCAACAACCTCTAAACTTGGCCAGTGTCCCACTCACACTATTTAGAGTTTATAAACATGCATACATTACAAAAATAGTGTGGACAAGATATTCACTATTTTTTGGTGTATGTCACATATCTGACAAATTCGTAGTCTGGTGATGAAAACTTCAACTGGGTCCAGATTGTAAATTTACCTCAACATCTAAGCATCCTCTATAGCTAAGAAATCATGCTTTGTCCTGCTGTGAGATTTTGGTTATCAAACTTAAGGCTTAAGAAGGAGCTTAATGTAAATCTTTCCGCCACCTCTATTTCAGCATCCTGCCTTGAATTTGTGAAATGAAAAATGTTCTAAATTCCGAAGTAAAAACTTTGACTGGTGTGACCTCCCTGGCTTACCCAGTGTCTGTTACACCACAGTCTGCTTTATAACTAAGCTACCAGTTTTAGATATAAACCTATAATTACTCATAAAGTCCAGCTGAAAGGGAAACAGCCCTCATCAGTGTAAATGTATAAACACTGATAAACACCTGCAAAGTCAAAAATGCCATTCAGAAAAAGGAAAGTGAGAGAGAATGCGTCGTTTCTATTTATTTCAGAAGAGGCCAACACAATCTAACTTTGTTATACAAAGTAGCAGCAAGGAAGACTGGTTAAAGATTATTATGCTTGTGGTTTGTTGTTTGGGATTGGAACTAACATATTGTTTCTTCTTTCTTTTGTTGTGCTAAAGGTGCAGGGTTTAAAAGCAGGTTTTAGGTCTGATCTAATTATTCTATACTCTGCAGAGAATCTGGGAATATTAAAATCATATTTGATCTTTTGACAGTGTTTAATTCTTTCACTTATTGGTGAACTAGCTGGCTCATAAGACTCTTGGCCAATATTTACTTTCACATTTACTCACAGAATTGGTAAATCCCTTTGATACAGCAGCACTTAACAAGTCTGTATTGATAGCAGGTCACCTGCCAAACATCTGTCTTTAAATATTCAATGCAAGGAGTAGTGAAAGGTACATTTGAAAGGAGTGCTGACACCATCCAAGGGGGATAGTGGTGATAAGATGATATTATACATACCATCAGAATTCTTAGCTGCAATGTGTCCCATTGTTACGTGTGATGCCTTCAGCTAATCATATCTTTTTACCCAACTGCACTACACTGCTGAGGTAATTTTGTTTAGCCTATTGTTACAATGTTAACAGTACATTAGAATATAATGTGATGTCAGTTGAATGGTTGGGACTGACTTAAAGTGAAACATATGCTGTGGGGACATTTTGCAGGTATGAATGTATAAACAACAGCAGCACCACTTTAATGCAGTCAGGCAAAGAGTGCTTAAAGCATTACATTTCAGGTGACTTGGAATACAGAGCTACCAATTAACCTGGTGTAATTCAAAAAGTTAAAGGTTTCTCAAGGTACTATGCTATTGACATGGTTGACCACTCCTACAATGTTATAGTGTTCACTAAGGAGTAAGTAATAACCCCCAACTCTATCCAGGCTTTTCTTATAAAAACATTTGAATATCGCATTCTTACATTTTTGATCCATTAATAGTCAAACAAAATAAAAGACTCTATCATCCCTGCCTCACAGCCGTCATTATTTCTGGACGCTCTCCTGGATAATCCGCCATCTCTCACTCTGTTTCCCACCCTAGACCCCCCTACCTTAGCGAAATTAGCCACCCGTGTAAAATCTGGCTCCCCGGACGACCATTGTCCTCCTGCTGTACTACGTGATGTTTGCCTTAAGCTGCCTGAATGCATACTACCCCTTTTGAATGCCTCGCTCACCTCTGGCACAGTCCCCAGCTCCTTCAAGGAAGCCATTCTTGTGCCGCTCCTGAAAAAACCAGGGGCTGACGCTGCTGAACCCTCTAACTATCGTCCAATATCCTTGCTGCCTTATCTGTCAAAACTCCTCGAAGCCCATGTCACCTGGTGTCTCTCCAATTTCATCGAGAGCTCTTGCTTCCTTGAGTTCAATCAGGCCGGCTTCAGGCCGGCCCATTCTACGGAAGCTGTCTTTCTGGCAGTTATGGACACTTTGAGAGGGAATGCAGATGCCAAGAGACCACAGGCTTTGGTCCTTCTGGACCTATCTGCCGCGTTCGACACGGTGGATCATGACATCCTTCTCCACCGTGTCGGACAGGCTGGCATTCAGGGCTCAGCCCTTAGGTGGGTGGAATCTTTCCTGACGGGAAGATCACAAGCTGTACGTCTAGGCCCCTTCACTGCATCAAAATCCCCCATCACTTGCGGTGTCCCCCAAGGCTCTTCACTTTCCCCGTTATTATTTATTCTTTATCTTCGCCCTTTAATTCACTCCCTCCATAATTGGGACGTTACCGTCTTCAATTATGCTGACGATTTGCAGCTCGTCTTCCCACTTGATTCTCCCCAGGCAACTAACAACTTTCACGCCGTTATGACTCATATCCAACAATGGATGAATCTGAACCAGTTAAAACTTAACCCTGGAAAGACTGAGCTACTCCTCCCTGGCTCCAGTGCTGCACACTGGGGTCCGCAGTTCTGGCCCCCTGACTTGGGTCCTCCACCTACACCACTCAAGGCCGTTAGGAGTTTGGGGGTGACGATCGACGCTGAATTGTCACTCAAAGCTCAAGTGGGTGCCAGTATCTCTTCGTGTATGTTCCAACTCCGAACAATCCGGAAGATTAGGCACCTACTCCCACACACGGCTCTGTGTCAGGTCGTCATGTCCCTTGTCATATCGTGCCTCGACTTTTCTAATTCCCTCTACCACGCACTCCCACGATTCCTCTTGCACCACCTCCAGGTCGTACAGAATCAGGCAGCCCGCCTCATATTTAAGATCCCTAGGTGGCAATCTGCGAAGCTTTTGCTCCGCAAGCTTCATTGGCTGCCAGTGAAGGAGAGGGCAGCCTTTAAGATGGGCTGCATGGTATTCAAATCTCTTCATTGTCCCTGTCCTGTTTTCTTAAAATCCTTGGTCACTTTGTATCAACCAGCACGTTCCCTCCGCTCAGCCTACCTTCACTTGGTTGTCATCCCCAAATTCAAACTCAATAAATTTGGAGGTCGCCGATTTGCTTTTCTTGCCCCTAAACTTTGGAATTCCTTTCCCCTGGCCATTAAATCCAGCAATTCCCTTCTTCAGTTCAGGAAACTCCTTAAGACTTTTCTGTTCACTCTCTCTGGATAACTTTTTCTGTTCTCACCCTATATGTCCCTCCAGCAAGCGCCAAGAAACCCTCGGGTGTTAGTGCGCTTAAAAAGTATCATTTAACATAACATAACAATAGTCCTGTAAACCAGACAGAGGGCCTGAATTAGAGTTTGGCGGATGGGTTACTCCATCACAAACGTGATGTACATCCTGTCCTCTGTATTACAAACCCATGGCATATAATGGACTTGTAATATGGCAGACAGGATATCTGTCATCTTTGTGAAAGTAACCCGTCAGCCCAACTCTAAATCAGGTCCAGAGTCCTGGCAGAGTTAGTGTGAGAGGTAATGAGTATGTGTGAGTGCAATACACAGACTTTCTAGGTATAAAACTAACACAAGTCCATTGGACATGCTGTCAATGGAAAGATACTACGTACCCTACTTTACTTCTCCTTTACACTAAATATGTGCTTTACATTAACCACGGTAAAAAAACATGTTTTGCAAACACTGGAAAACACAGTGTTTTTAATTAGGGATTAGGCAGCCTAATAAACACTTATAAGAAGTTTGGTAAACAATGAGAGAACACCACTGAAATCAACAAAAATAAACACTGAAAACAGGACAGCCTACGTATTACACACCTAAGTCAAGTCCAGATTTTTAACAATAGTGTCTCCAGGCCTCCTTACCTGATTTTAGTTACTTTAGTATTTTTTGCTGATTAAATTTTTCTTGATATTTCTATATTGATTAGGGAATTATCTGGTGTTCTTGACTTTAATGCTATTTAGCAACACTCGAATTAACACACATTCCTCTGGGGAATTGCCTGCTGCTTATACTACAAAGCTACCAAGTAGAGATTATCTTAGAACTGCATAGTGACCTTCTTAGATTGTATTTATTATATTGGTTGGAGTACTCTCTCCTACAAGAATAACCAAATGTCTAACTCACAAAAACATAGATAAGCATGTGTGCACACACATTTGACATCAAGGCAGTCTTTTGCCAAACTTCCCTCCTGCCTTCCAGACTCTGAGTCATGCTTGGGGATGCCTCTCTTCTTCCCCACCTACCAATTAGCTGCTCCCCAATTGGCACTTCTGGGAGGAAAAAGTGGCAGACAGTAGTGTCTTGGCGATTGATGTGAGGCCATGGAGTGGTGGTGGTGGTGGGGGGGGGGGGGTTACAGTTGGAACCCATGGGATTGAGGAGGGGGAGGAGTAATACTTTGGAGCTGGAAAGAGAGCCTTGGTGGCTTGGCCAAATGAGAGCAGTGCAACATCAAAGAGAAGGAGAAGAAATACAAAGGTACTGCTGGGTGTAGTGGTGAATGGGCCACCAGGTGTGCTTGAGAGGTCAGGGGCGTGGCGACGAGATCAGCATGCAGAAGTGGTAGTGCGCAGGGAGGTGAGATGTAGTTACAGCTGGTGGGAAGTAGCACAGGCTTTGCTGGCAGAGTAATTCCTTTGTTGTTTTATTTACTTTTTTTCCCCTTGCTAGAAATGCTACTAGGAGACTCTTTTTAATCTTTTAACAAGCATGCAGAAGGTTTCCTACATCAACATAAGAACGAGGTATCTAGCGTATCTCGCTAAAAACATATTATCTCAGATTCGCCTTATATAGATGAGAAGCTATCGTGTTTAACAGTTCATACAAATATATTTCCCCATTTTTGGCCCTCACAGACTTAAAAACGGAGCCTTGTTTTGCAGAAAACTTCCCTTGATTATCATGTTTCTATTCCTATTGTTTATTAAAATATTGAAATGTAGTTACTGGGGAAATTCTCTATTTCATTTCAAAGCTTTCACAATCTGTCATCATGTTACCACCAGAAAGGTGCTGGGTCCTCCTTTCATGGATGCCCACCTGTGACTCCCCAATAAAAGATATCATGCAAAATATTAAAAAGTATATATATTCATGCAACTATCAACGGAAACAACTCATTGTATAAAGCAACTGTCTCACGTGATTTCATGCAACTCCTTTTATAAGCAGAGGCGCTTGAAGTTACTCACTGACTCCATGTCATATATGACACCATATGTAGTCTTTTGTTTTCCACTAACAACCTCATGCACACTTGGAGTTGCAGTGTTGTTTCATTTTAAGTCAACCAGTTACACTAACATGCTGAAAACAATGATTGGATTATGTGGAAGTCCAGTATTGAACACAGTGTCCCTGGTAACATGGTGTCACTTATTATTCTTAGTAATGTTCGTTTTAAATTCAAATAAAATGACATTTCATTCTGTTCTCTTAGACAGGGAATTGGACGTACACTGTTATAAATACACTGAACTGCAGTCAAGCTCTTACTGTGACAGTGACATCTCGTGCAGCCGACCATGATGTCCCTCCTGTGACTGTGAAGGTCCACACGAACGAGGACACGCTCAGATTCCCAGAGTCGCTGCTGGTGTATGCACAAGTCACTCAAGGGCATTCTCCTGTTCTGGAAGCACATGTAACAGCCATCATTGAGCACCAGTATGGGACGCCGTTCATCTTGGAGCTTACTGATGATGGAGCAGGTTTGTAGGTTCAAGCATGCATTGGATAGCAGAATCATCTGCAGCTGTTTTATCTTTTCTGAATGCGCACGTTTCTTAATTATAATTGATATTTACAATTTGCTCTGGTTTAGTCGTGCATTTAAGTAATAGTGGATTTTCTTCTTGATAAATTAAAAATATACTATGAGACCACATGTTCAACACAACGCTTAATTTGCTTGCCGGTGTTTGGGGGGCACCTGCATTTATTTTTAAGGACCACACTTATTTTCTGCATCAGACATTTACAGAGAGCAAGAGACAGAAAAGTAAAAAAGCAGAAAGACCAAGGAAGAGAAGTGTGATAAAAGCAGGGCCACTGGAATTATGCGATTGGATAGCTGTTGCGTTTGACAAATAATTGTAGATTTGACACTTTTGCCACATAATCCATCATCTGCTGCATCATCCGCAGATTTAAGATAATTTGTTTTGTTTCTAGCTCAAACGATTAAAAGATTCTAAAAATGCAGTGACGTGTTGCTTCACAGAGGAAGGCCCTTTGCAAAGGATGACTGGTTCCTTTCCTTTTCTGTTGCTTATTGCTATATGTGGGTGTTAAACTGGTACTAATGAGGTGCAATAATGAAGTAAAACTATCATAAAATGTGCTGCATTATGCCACATAATCTGCCTTTTCTTGCTGCATAATTTCCTTAACCCTGCTGTATAATTTAGTCCTTCCCTGCCGTATAATACCAGTGGCCCTTGATAAGGGGGACACAGGTGTCTAATAGTGGATTCAGAAGCCATGATGTGGATTTGGGACTACACAGCCTTGGTTTCCAGTGTGCACATATTTAATTGCATTGTCCACATGTTTCAGAGCAGAGCGTTGGGCACTGGCACTCTATGATTTACAAATGAAGCACTGGTAGAGCTGTGGCCCTTCTGAACAAAACGGCATTGCAAAGAAGAAAGCTGTTAAAAACAAACAATCTGAATGATGCAGTATCACTTCTGCCCGGACTGCATGTGACATTAAAGCAGTAAGAGTATGCACAATTTGAAAGAACTGCTCAAATTCATATTTTGTTTAAGATACTCTAAGACAAAAAAGTGGACAAATGATTGTAAAACTGAGGTAAACAGGCACAAGATGGCAAGTGATTTGATTTGAAGAAATAGACAGTTGTGAAAATAGCCAGAAGAAGCACGTAATGGGCAAGGAAGTAGGAAGAGGTAAGGTGGTGGCTGCAGGAGGAAGCAAGGCTTTTGTTTTGGGACGTGACACGCGGAGAATGATTGATGAGTTTCGCAATTTTGAAGAATGGCGAACTGTTGAATATTGTCCAACAGCGGCTTGGAATTTATTATAATTCGAACATGAGTGACTAGATGCTTACACGGATGTTGTTTTATAACTGATTAGGACGTCTCTGTGTTTAAACTGTAATTGTGTCACCGAACCTCCAACAATTTGATTTCACCTGATTTCAAGGACTAGCATTACCAGACGTTGAGTCCTTAACTCTGATCTATTCTTAAACTTTGTTTGGACTAGCATTACCAGACGTTGAGTCCTTAACTCTGATCCATTCTTAAACTTTGTTTGGACGCACCGCAAATTTTCAAAGTGTCGCCGATCCCATTATAATAATTGATACCATTTGGAATCCCCAGGAAACCGCACGGGGTCTTGTCCATAGAATATCCATAGCTATTGCTCTCAGAACAATTTCAATTGAGCCTTGAAGAAATCGTATTCAGACGACGAAACACGTGTCGGCTGTGTGTGTTATTAATACTACACTTCGAGTCAACTCTATCAAGACTCACAAGACCGTCAAAGACGGCTTGTCTTTTTGTTGTAATCACTATCGACATTTGTTCTTGACTGTCCATATGGATGCACTGTTATTGAATTTGGGTTTATTAAAATCATATTGACTACTAAGTCAAATCTAAGACATTTGAATGGTTGTGCTCAGTTAAAAGTTTGATGGCTATTGATTTTGTACTGGCCTCTTCCTTGACCTTCCATCTACTACTCACTGGGTAGAATTTGGAACAAATTTCTAGCTAGATTTAGCCTGTGTATTAGATTATTATAATCAATAAACAAGTATACGTAAAAGGAATGTCTGCTTAGGGCTATATTCACAAAGCATTTTGTGCATCTAAATTAAACTTGTGTTCATTGAAAATGTCATTTGCATGGGTAATTCGCAATCTGAATTCACGAATCAGAAATAGTCGAATTTTACAGTTACCAAAGTGCCTTTGTGAATGCCGAGATTCCATCACTATTGGTGATATTTCTGCAATTGTACATGCAGGGCTTTTTCAGGTTTGTTGAAGTTCATAGTGGCTCTCTATTTTTTTATATATATTTTTTTTTATTCAGATCCATCATAGCAAAAAATTACAAAAATCAACATATACTATATACCAGCAGATAAATACATGATCAGAACAAATTTCACACCAATCAAATCCATTATCAGACAAGTCAGCCTTAAATAATTTGCACAATTCATTACTAATAGAATATTGAAAGATAGATCTACACTTTTTCACCTTAACCAGGGGTTTCAGCAATAAATTGACATCAAATTTGATAACATTTTGAAACCCCTCCACACCGAAGAGTGTACAGCCACTCTTTACCTCTCACTTGCTTCATCTTCACCACCCATTCGCCTACGAAGGGGGATCAACCTGGTTCTCTACCTTTGAAGCAATAAGGATCTGGCCACAATCACTGCAACATACAGTAGTTTTTGGAATGTGGCGGCTAATCGTACAGCAGGATCATAGTACTAGGGACTAGCTGTCTCTGCCAAACTGATTCTAAATACTGGAATATCACACTAAAAAAATACATGAATGGCAGCTGTTGGACATTGCCCTTTTTGCAGGTTTATCCCAAAATGTTTTTCCTTTTGCCTGCTATTTTTCTGACACTCTTTTTGTTGACTTTAGGACACTAGGCTCTTCACCACTGCTGATCAGTGCTAAAGTTCATATGCTATCTGTGTAAATTATTATTCTGATTGGTTATCCATGAATAGCATATTTGAGCTACTGGTAAGTCCAGCACTGGTTGTGCCACCCACATGAGTAGCACTGTAAACTAGTCTCAGGCTTGACATTGCAGTGTCTGTGAGTGCAGTTTTTAACTGCCATGTTGACCTAGTAAGAGCAACCACTTGCCAGGCCCAACCTTCCATTTTTCTACATGTAAGGCACAACTAAGGTAGGGCCAAGGTAGCCCCATGGGCAGGGTGCAGTGTATGTGAAAGGTAGGACCTGTACTGGTGTGTTCTACATGTCCTGATTGTGAAATACTGCCAATTTCGTTTTTCACTGTTGCAAGGCCTACCTCTCCCATAGGTTGTCATTGGAGCTGCCTTGTAACATTTTAACAGTGTACCTTACAATTGGGAAGACATAGAGATTTGAAGTTTGGCCTCCCTGAGCTCAGAATTTAAAAATTAAGGGGCCTATTACGATTGCGGAATTTCCGCATCCTCCGGGCCGGCGGAAGCGACCGCCAGCCCGGAGGATGCGGAAAAACCGCAGCGGACCCACCAAAGACCCACCGCCACATTAGGATGGCTGGTGGGTCCTGGTTTCCGTCCGCCGCTTTTCCGCCGCGGTTGGCTTACAACCGCGGCGGAAAAGCTCTAATATGGTGGCGGTGTCTCTCAGACACCGTCCGCCATATTAGGATTGCTGCCAAGATATGCTTTTCCGCGGCAGGTTTACCGTCGTTGAAAAGCATACGGACCCTCGCCCTAGGTGAAGGGGGGGGTGGGAGGTGCACATGGGGGGTACCTATGGTACCCCCCTGATTTGTATGCAGAAAGCGGCAGGCACCGCGCGGTGCCTGCCACTTTCTACATACAAATGCAATGCGTGCATTTTTAACATTGCTGCGGGTGCAGCTTGAAGCTGCACCCGCCGCAATGTTAAAAATAGAGGATGTGACCGCCAGGGTGGCGGTCACATCCTACTAGCACAGGAGGGAACGCCGCAGCCCATGCGGACGTTCCCTCATCCTTGGTGATCGCGGACGGACTCAAGTCCGTCCGTGATCATAATCGGCCCCTAAATCTTTTAGTGAAGGTGGCTTTTAAATTGTGTGTTTGAAATGCCACTTTTAGAAAGTGGACATTTTCTTGCTATGCCATCCTGTGCCTCTTCCTGCTTTTAGAATCAATGTCTTGTTTCGACTGGCAGGGGCTGTTTGTGCATCCACTCTAGACAGTCACTCAAAGGGAGAGCTGAGGTGTGTCCTGCATATCGTGACAAGCCATCACCAGGCTGATGGGTCTTCTTGAGCTAGAGTGGTGGGAGGAGTTGTCACTGACACATGAATAGGACAGTGCCTATCCTCTGACAATGCTGTCTCCACCCCCTGGAGCGTGTCCGGAGCCAAGGCCAGGCAAAACAAGAACTTTTAAACAACAAAGACTTTCTTTTGAAGTAGGCCTACTTCAAAGACAAAAAGGGGTATAAATATTGGACCTAAAACCCCAGACTTTTACAACACTTCTGGACTGGACTCTGCCAAGACGAAGAGCTGAAGAGCTCTTAGGAGGAGTACTGCCCCTTTGCTGTGTGTTGCTTTGCTGGGTTGACCTGCAGTGGCTGCTTCTGTCTTTGGGCTGTGACAGAACTGGACTGATCTTTTGTATCCTGCTATCCAAGGCTCTATAAGGGCTTGTGTGTTCTTTCCTCCTGTTGGAAGTCTCAGGGCCATCAAAGACTTCACTTGAAGCACTTTTGAACACTCATCTGCTGGGGGATCTATCCTGCCAAGTGGTGCCAATTCCAGTTCTGGGCCACTGGAGGTGTTTGCTGTCTGCATCAACACCGTGGTCACTGCTTGCTGGATGAGCGCAGCACCGACCACGACAACACCACAGCCCCAATGCCAGCCTACATTGTCTCTGCATCAACTCTGACTTCTTCACCGATGCTGCTGCCTGCACCCAGGCCAAGGGCACTGCTCATGGATCAGACAAAGCAACCCACGATGCCGGCCAAAGCCAGCACCTCCCTCGTACCATTGCCGAGTCAAACGGACATCTCACCTCCCCTGCAAAAGTAAGAAATAAATGCGTAACCTCCCCAGTGGAAGTAAGAAACCACTGCTGTCCGACACAGGCACCGCAACACCTCACCCACTCTGTGCGACACCATTGTATGTATCATCATAAAAGGCACTGTTTCTCTTTGGTCCGTGGTCGGCGCCATACCTTGGATTTGTATCTGTCACAATGTCGGGATAGCCCCAGTTGCAGCTATTGTTTTCTGGGAACTGTATTATTGCAAAATGAACAGTTGATGGACAGAATGTTGAACAATATCAAACATTCACCCCAGTACAGAGATCTGGGCCTAAATCCATAGTTTTTTTGCTCCCCATGCCATTCCAGTTTAAACCCAGCCATATACAAATCAGTCTTGACCCGGGTCCCTATGGGAACAGTCCAATCGAAACTGCCAGGCCAGGTCCTCCCTGTACCAGAAACAAGCATTCTGGGACCAGTTTTTGGGTTTCACCCCCTCATCAGCCAGGCTAGCTTGACTCCAGTGGTATGAGCATGGAACCTCATCTGGGCATACCCGTCCCACTCGGGGTGACAAATGCAAAAAGAACAATTGATTGACAGAATGTTGAACAATGTCAAACATTTACTGGTGTGAAAAGGGAAGACCTGGCTTGGCAATTGGCAGTTTGGGCTGGACTGTTCCCATGAGAAACAGGGTCAAGACTGATTTGCATATGGCTGGGTCTGAACTGGTGTGGCGAAGGGAGCTAAAGAACGATGATGGATTCAACCCAGATCTAATAGTGACTGGTGGCATTGTTAGCCCTAAGTTGGCAGGGTATGCCCAGACTTGGGACCCTTGCTCACTTTGCCACTGGATTCAACCTAGCCTAGCTGTTGAGGGGTTTTACCATGAAACCCATCCTAGGATGCTTGTTTTCGTTCCAGGGAAGACCTGTCTTGGCAGTTCGGGCTGGGCAGTCTCCATGAGGAACAGTGTCAAGACTGATTTGCCTATGGCTGGGTCTGAACTGGGGTGGCGAAGTGAGCTAAAGAACAATGATGGATTCAACCCAGATCTAATAGTGACTGGGGGTGAGTGTCTGAAAAGTTTCAGTGCTCTGTCCACAATCTCCTTGTTTTTTCTTTGTTTGCCTTTAGTTGGCAGGGTGCGCCTAGATGTGGATCCCTTGCTCACTTTGCCACAGAATTCAAGCTAGCCTGGCTGATGAGAGGTGTTACCCTGAAATTGGTCCTAGGATGCCTATTTACGGTCCAGGAAAGACCTGACTGTGCAGTTCGGGCTAGACAGTTCGCATGAGGAATAGGTTGAAGACTGATTTACATATAGCAGGGTCTGAACTGGGGTGGTGAAGTGAGCTAATGAACGATGATGGATTCAACCCAGAAATAATAGTGACTGGAGGTGAGTGTCTGAAAAGTTTCAGTGCTCCGTCCACCAACTCCTTTTGTTAACTGTATTTTTGCAACAATTTTGCTAAAAGTGATATATTTTGATGTATGAAAGTTGAATTTTGACATTCTGGTCATGTTTTGATTAGATAAACATTGGCTCTTTTTCGAAACCTGGTGTGGTGTCATTTTGTGGTGTTTTCACTGTGTTACTGTATATTTGCACAAATACTTTACACATTGCCTCTGAAACCTAGCCTGACTGCTCTGTGCCAAGCTACTAGAGGGTGAGCATAGGTAGACTTAGGTGTGTACTTTACTCATCCTGACTAGAAGGAAGGGTCCATTCCTCGACAGGGTGCAAACCACTGCCAACTAGTGACCCCATTTCTAACAATGGCACACTGCTCAATTACATGGGACAAATTTGCGACTGCACATGAATTGCACCTAAACCAACTACTGGACCATGCAGATTAAATTTTACCGAAAAATGTGTAGTTTGGTAGAGCAACCATTTTGGGTAGAATGGCCTTCTATGCCAATTTGCCAATCACCGGACAATAAATTATAACTTATTAACTATGTTCTACATCTTCCTTTTTAAATTAAGTCCTTCATATTTCCCCCACTTACTGATTGCCTTATGGCATGTATCAGTGCCCTTGCCTGGTGCAAGCAATCTTTTCCATTTTCTGGGTCATTTTAAGACTTGGGCCTCAGCCAGGTTCCTAAACCAGTTTTTGATTGCCACAAATCTGTCTAATATTCGGAGCCCTAAACATACTGGCCAGAACTCTATAAGAGCTCCACAACCAAATATTGCCCTTGACAGATTCATTAGTCCACATTTGTCCCACAATTGGATACCTTGCAAAACCCCATTATCTTCCATTTCAGGACTGTGTTTGGGTCCATCCTATCCTTGAGTCCCAATTCAATTCTGTCAGGGTTGTAACGGCATTCATAAAGGGGATTGTGTGTTGCCTATAAAGATCCCTGCGCTTTTTAAAAAACCACAACAAGCTCTAATAGCAGACTTTTTGGGTGATTTTGTCAATTTTAAAAACATATTGTATTCCTTTAAAATCAAGCCCCTAAGATCGTTCTTAAAAATTCCAACTGATTAATGTTTCACATTGAACCTGGGCATGTATTGTGCAAAATAAGCAAAAAAATAATCCAGCATATTGAGGAGTGCTAGATCACCCTCTTCCATACATGTGTATGATGTGGTAAGTGCAATTTTAGCAGTTTTATTCCGCCAGATAAAAGATGTAAAAAATGATGCCACTGTTCCCAAAAAAGATGTCACACACAGAAAAAGAAAATTAAATGAGGGAAGAACTGCCATTTTAATTAGTGCCACCCTCCCTAGAATGGTAAGAGAGAGCAAGTTCAATTGTGCAAACAATACTTTTACTTTAAAAAGTAATAAGGCATAATTAAGGTTGTGTACGTCTTCAATCTTCTTTGAATAGCAAGTACCACCTCAGTTGCTCGCTTACGCAGATGGCCATATCTGGGAGCAATACATCAAGCTCACAATTACAGATACTTACTTTGGCCTTCTTATTAATAATCCTTTAGCCCCCTAATACTGGGTACAAAGAAAAGACTTTGAAAGATTTTTCTTGAGACCACCTGCTTACATCGAGAAGCAACATTATGTCATCTGCATAAAGTTTTATCTTATCAACCTGTGGGATAGAAGGGTGGATATCCCTATTCTTCCATAATGCGATCGCCAGTGGCTCCATGAAGAAAGCAAATAATATTGGTGACGGGACAGCCCTGCCAGGTGCCAAGGCACACTTGCACTTTACCAACCTCAGCTGAATTAACTATAATCTTTGCTTTGAAGCATTCAACATCTTATATATCAACCTCGTGATCAGGGAGGACACTTCAAACTTCTCTACAATACAAACAGGAGTCTCCCAGACCACGAGACCTCTCCGCGTCTAAACTACTCAACTACATATTAAATTATAAATACATGTAAAAAAATTACATATCTAAAATACATAAAATACAAACTATTAAAAACTAACGCCTAAAATGTTTAACTAATATAGATATAAAAAATTATTAAACTAACTAATATAGACGCAAGTATCTGTGCAACTGTTTCACAAAGCCATTTCTTTTTCAGGTGCTGATGCAGTAAAAAATGATGGCATCTATTCAAAGTACTTCTTTGCTCCTGCCGGAAATGGAAGACACAGCTTGAAAGTTCGTGTACAAGGTAAACACAGTTCTCCCATCCGAGATGACTCGCCAAGCTGGAGCCGCGCTATGTATATTCCGGGCTATATTGAAAATGGTAAGTACGATAGATAATTTGTGGTTGGGAAGTACAGGGACTGTGTGTGCTGTAGCCTATGTTAATATTGTTCACACGTTTTAATTAGGGTAGCCTGCCATGTTTAATATTGGAATGTTTCTCGTTGATTTGATCTACTTTCAAAATATTGCCTCCTGGGAGAGAATTGAATGGAACCATGTCAAAACTGAGAGAGAAATTTAAATTCAACATTTCAGCAAAGTGGCAGTACCGCCAAAAATATACATTAAAACAACGACCAACTTTATTTTTTGGTGTTCAAATGCATGGACGATAATATATTTATTTTAGAATAGTTGTTGTGTATAGTGATTTGGTACCAATTTCTGCTCCTTTCGTAAGCCACTTCATTATTGTACCCGCTCGTAAGCAATTGTGCCAAGCACAAACTCACTCAGCCTTCAGGGATTCACACATTCAGATGAAGTGATGCTTTGCATATCCACATTGTGGATTTCTACTATTGCAACACGGTACCTAACATAATAAAAACACATACAATGTACACTAATGCATTAAACAGTTGTATTATCACAAACAAAAATACAGAATAGCCAGAAATGCCAAGAACGTGGGCCAATTTCAGTCCTAGAAATTCTTCACTAGAATACACAAGAAACCCACATACTATCCATTTAGGAGCAGTTTACACACACAAATTCAGCGGACATGTGGACTGCCTGGTATGTAACGTTTACAACGAAATTTTTACAACGCACTATCATTACAACGCAGGCATTACCACGCATACCATTACAACGCATTGCGCTGGGGGGCGCTCTAGGATAGGTAATAAGTTTAATTTTCTATCCAACACCTTCCCTAGTGTTCACGGGGACTGGAGTTGGAATAGAAAATTATACTTACCACTATCCAGCACCCCAAAGCGCTATGCGTTGTAACGGTATTCGTTGTAAATACCGCGTTGTAAAGGTATGCGTGGTAAAAGTATGCGTTGTAACGTCATACATCCGGACTGCCTACTTGACTCTAATGTATTCCTCCATTTTTAAAAGGCGGACCAGATAATGCCCTTAAGGAGTGTTCATTTCCTGGTCTCTTGGCACTTGTATTGAAACATGGTTATAGTCAACCAATAATTTATTTCCTATATTGTTCACTATTTTGTGTTATTTTTTTATATACTACATACAGAAAATCTACAAAATGAATTTGGCAAAACCAGTGATTGTTGCCTATTTCGTAGTGCTTGGTCATTTGATGGGAAGTTTGTATTTCCATTTGTGAACAGGTGAGTGGATGAAAGAGAGAATGAACCATTGGTTGATAAGTCACTACATGGGAGTATATAATATAACACATACGAATAATGAATGATTCTGCAAGAAGAGTGGTAAAGGCAACAGGTGATGAGAGGGGACTGTGTGACTTATGATGCCTGTTTGTAGTTGCTTGTATGAGTTTGTGTCGGCAAGCGTATGTGATTGACAAGTTGCGTGTTTGTATTGGTGATACAAGAAACAATATACATTAAGCAAAATAGTTCAAAGGATAATGACAACTACACTTTGTAAGTTCAAGGTAATGATCTCCCCATCAATCAAGAAATTTCCTCAATAGAGCACTCACTAAGACATAATTCTTGGTCTGGAAATGTAATAGACTCACTGTGTTTCAGGCATTAATAAGCATTGGCAAAGCCAATAGGTCTGGTTTGAATGTGATAATGCATGAATACACAAGCATGCACGTTTGGCAATGTCTCTGTGTTTAGTATATTTAAACCAGCTAGTTGACATTAGTAATCCTTGTAGGCAACCAAGAACCTATAGAGAAGACTAAATTGAAGCACCATTTTCATTACTGCGCTACAAATCCATTCATAACACAGCTTAGTTAAAAATTTAAAAGTGCATCATTCTTGTATTTCAAATAAAAGATAAGAAATGTTTTTGCATCGAAAAAAAAAACATGGGCTTTAGAGATTCATGGTTTCATTAAGCGTTGCACTTTATTTGGCGTAGAGATAACAGGATCCGAAATCTCAAATTATGGCCAGTTTGCGTGCATCAAATAACTGGAAGTAGAAGTTAATCCATCCAATATGGGTAATAACATACAGACTGGAAACACCAGATCCTTCTATACTTGAAATACACCATTCCTGGCTGGATAACAGACCATTTCTGATGCAATTGACCACCTACTCATAGGGTTAAAGGTCAGCAAACGGTGGTGTTGGGATTGATGATTAAACAATTTCTACTGAGTTTTTTTCAAATTTAGACATTAGCAGTTGTAGCAGGATGAGATCAACAAATGTGTGGTGGGATTGATGAAAGTTGGGACCAGGAGACAGGTTGCTGGTGGAGGGTATGGCAGTGCAAGAAGTTATGGGGGAGTATTTTCTGCTGCTTCAATGGTGCATCAGAGGCCAGACAGTGGAGGTGGGGGTTTGAGGGAACAGGCTGTGTTTTGTACACAGTTTCTACCTGCAGTTTTAGCGGTTGAAGTTGCAACTGGTGAAACTCTGCCTGGTGTTTCTGGACCCAAGTTTATCAGGCCTGGGATTTGTGGGTCTGGTAAACCTGGATCTGTAAACACCCAGACCAGATAGAATAGTCCAGAGTGGTATTCCCCTCAGACACTGCTTCGGGTGACTTGTAATGTAAGCATCCAATACAGAGGCCAACATTGCTTGAAACCACAACTGTTGTTGAGTAGATGGGAGCAATTGCTGATACTTCCCAACATCAAAAATAAAGAAACAACTGTCATCCTCGGTAACACTGAGTGAGGCTTCAAAGCTAAAACTAATATTGATACCATTTGAAGCCACTCCCTATTTGTTAACAGCTAGTTAAGGCTGTATAACAAATAAATTTTTTCCTATTGCTTTTATACAGTGGAATACCCTTGACTGAAGTTAATTAAACATGCTGCTTTGACACTACCCAGCTAAGGATTGCCAATCCTTTCTTCTGTCTACTTCCTTTGACTCTCAAAATCGTGTTAGGAAGTATTAGTGTCTTGCAAATTAGAAATGATGGGATCCTTTTGGCTCCAAATGGATTACCTAGAACTGTGACATACGTGTTAGAGCAAAATGTTCTGAAGGCTGGCTTAGAATGTTGAAGCCAAAGAATGAAGGGCTCAGTTACACACAGCCAAAGATTTGTATTATTAAGCTCGCTGTGGGGTGTTCAGAGGCGTAGCTAGAGCCTGTGGCGCCCGGGGCTATCCCTCAGATTGCCGCCCCTGGGGGGGGGGGGGGGGGCTGCTGGGGAAAAAGAACCGAGAGACACGTAGTATTGCCGCCAATAGTTACCTCGATCATGCAAGTTACATGCACATACATGACACGGTCCAAGGCTACACAGTTGAATACACAAGGAGAACACACAGACTGCCACCCTGCAGGATTTCAAGAAGGGCCTAAAAACATGATTATTCGATTAACATACCTCATCAGCAGCATACATGAGAATAGCTAAAATTAAAAATGTGAATAAATCACTGGTGTTGCTGAATATATGACTAAAGAGTTTTAATTTTAACTGGTACACCAGCTGTTTGATGTTCTTGGGTAATATCGCATGTATGTGGGAAATGGAGCGAGGACGATGGGCGAGGAGGTAATGATCAGTTTAATTACTAGTAATCTTTATTACTTGTCACAGTCCTAGTTAGCGACCCTCCCTCTTCATACACACGCAAACCGACTGTACAGCTTCATTATTATATACCCTGGATAATACAAGAAGTTCGGAGGTGTGCTTTCTCCTTTTCTAGAGGAGGGAACAGTGAAGTCATAGGATGAAGGTATATTGGGTACGTTTTTTTAATGCTATTGCTGAGATTGGTAAACAAAGTCTGCATGCGCAAAACAATCACTCATATGGTAAGGATTGGGAGGAGTAAGACGGGTGAGGAGGTAATGCGTAATTTCGGTGGCCGTGGAAATAGCATTCAGATTTCAGCATAACCTTCGTGGCTGCTCTGCTACCGTAGGTGGGAGCTAAACACTTCACGCACCGAATACGAAAGGGTGAGCAAAATGAGACAGATAGCAAATATATGGCACTCAGAAATAGAGGTTAGAAAGTAATAGAAAGCTAGACAGAGACTGATAGATCAATTGGTGTGTTTACAGGGAGTGACAGGCAACAGACCACGATCAACAATGACATACGTCTGTTCATGAAATGACCTAATTGTGTCTGTCTATAGCAATATATTGTATATTGTGTTTTCAGAAATTCTGAAAACACAATATACAAAATATTGCTATAGACAGACACAATTAGGTAATTTCATGAACAGACATATGTCATTGTTGATCGTGGTCTGTCGCCTTTTCTGCCTTTTTTACTCTGCTTAACTCTCGCACTCCAGCCACAACTGAATCTCTCCCCTTCCTCTCCTCACAAGTAAACTACTAAACCGAACACATTTTGTCATGAAAGTAAGCATTATCTGCCGATCCGCAGCCAGTAGCCGGCTTGGTCCAAGAATACTCCCCTCTCACCACCCGCCTAGCTTGTTTGTGAATGGGGGGGAACTTACTTGACAGAAAAGTTGTTTGGCCTCCGATTCACCTGGATGACTTGCAGGACAGGGGCAGAGGAGAGAGAAACCAACACCCCCCTCTAAGCTGGCAGCATTCCCTCATTGCTTTCAAAATGCCGAGTCAAAGACGTCAGACCGGCCCCGCTCCTACCGCGCACGAGGGGCAGGGCGCCAGAAGAGGCAGCATGCTGCCCGGCAGTGCATGGGAGGTTGGCATTGCCTAGGAGACTGCATGTCCTGACCTCAGTGACCCGGTCGCGATTCGCGCACTCACCACACCAGTGTGTGCAGCTTGCGTGCAGCTTGCGTGCAGCTTGCGTGTGCGTGCAGCGTGCGTGCGCTGCAGGCAGCAGTTGCAAGCAGGTGAGCAGGCTTGCACTTCAAACGGGGCTGCTCGTAGTGCGCGCGGCACTGGTGGCCCGATGCGGCGGCCTTTATTATTTATTTGGGGACAGTGAGTGTCCCCAAATAAATAATGAAGGCCACCACAACGGGCCACCAGTGCCACGCGGCTGCCGCCCCCAAAACAGTGCCGCCTGGGGCAGTCCACCCCTCCCACCCCCCTAGCTACGCCACTGGGGGTGTTGTCCTTTGCGGGTAGTCAGGCTGGGGTGGGTGCTACAACTGGCGACGAGTTAGGGGATAAGTAACCCGAAGATCAACAGTGCTCTCCCAGAGAGTTTGCTGTGGTCAAAGCAAACAGCTTGTGCATGTCACATGTTGCAGTCGAAGTGAGGAACTGATGCTTAACGCATGTGGAGTCAAAGTGCAACTCCATCCGCAATAAAGAAGTTATAAACTGAAAAAGCATTGCAAAGAAATCTTTGTATTGGTGACAGAGAACCTGCTGGTCAGATCATACGTAAAGGTGCTGCGCTTCTGCTCAATATACAGTTATATGTAATCCGGAGCGTGAACTCTGAAGGTAGATACAACCAGGTTTTTGAAGAGCAGGTATTGATAATCACAAAGTGTAAGATAACGTTACAATTAGAAAGTGGGAAAGACAAAGAGTGTGCAGGAATGCCTAAAAATAAAATAGTTATTTACTCACCAGAACTTGAGTAAAGAGAGCCAATACGACCACAGTGCCAAGCGCCGCAACCCAGGCCAAGCCAAGGGGTTGTGCTTACGATGCTGGTGATTCTTGCCAAGCCAACTGAAGGTCTGTGAAGGTGGTCGGAACAGGAACACAGCAGTGGGTGACAATCGGACCGGTCGCGGATATCTTTGAAAAGTGAAGCGCTGTTTTTCCACCACCAAAAGTACAGCTAAAAAAACTGAATATTGGCAGTAGATGACTTACTTGGAAAAAAGCATTTCATAATTTCATCAATACACTTGAAGAGACTGATAACAAAAAGATTAGCAAGTATCCCACACATCTGGCTGTTGATGGTGTAAAATAAGTCATAAAAATAATAGCGCAAACTGATGAAGACGTTACATATCGTCTGATTAAAGCAGTGTTGAATCTTAAATTTAATCCCATGGCAAATGTTGATCACAAAAGATGCATCTTCAAAAAGGAACGAAAGAAAGTTGGTGCAACCATTAATGATTTTTCAGAGATTCAACACACTCATCAGACAATGCAAGTTCAAGCAATTTCATGAGGAAGAAGCTATGCGTCTGAGAGGCATTGATGGATGCTTGTCAGATTCATTCAGACTACGAATGCTGAGAAAAGCTCTTAGTCTGGAGCGAGCGATAATGTCTGTTAGAGATAAAGAGTGTGCCAATAGATAAGCTGCTTATATGTAGGCCGGAGTTGCTCGGAATGAATAAGTCATGATTGTGAAAGTAAGCTGAAGCCAAAGACTGAAGGGCACAAATTGATGTCTGCCTGTACAAATAAGTTGTTTCAGATGTGGATTTTAGTTTCCCCTTGAAGATAAATGTCCAGCACTTGGACAGATCTGTAAAGGCTGTCTGAAAGAGAACCATTTTGTGACAGTTTGCAAAGCCAAGAGAAATGCAAGTGTGTAATGCATGAAAAATAAAACGGCCACAGAAACCTTCCAGAGGCAACTTTCAACATGCATCCGCAAGGCCAAGCAACGGTATCAGAGTGCAAAGAATCAAAGAAACCTGTATACCTTATATTACTGTGGTCCTTCTAGAGGATCCTTTACTACAACAATGGGGTGATGATTAAACAGTATCAGAGCCAAACGCACCTAAATTTCATTAAATTATTTTAATAATATTTCATTTTTACAAAAATATATTTGTTTCACCATTGTACATGTATATAAAAAGGTGTGTCCTTGTTAAGTTTCGAATAGTGGATAAACAACACACCTAACAAGAGTTAAAAGGAAGAAAAACATTTTCAATATCTATACGAATCCCACACACCCAGTGTCCATCATTCTCACTAGACATTCATAAAGTCTCCACTATCTAACATACACATTCGTTCAAACATCCATACACTAATACATAAAAGGTACATCAGTTTTTTCTGGGTCATAAAGTGTGTGGTTTAAATGGTTGAAGCTCAGATGAGTGAAGAATGCATATGTAGTATAATTTGTGATGCATTAGTAGTTGCACTTGGGTTCCCCAGTAATCATGGCCTTTCTGTCTCTTGGAACTTCTCAGAATTGTTGCGAAGTTAATATCAAATGGAGTGACCTGAGTTATCAGAGCCAAAATACGCACTGTTGTCTTTATAAAAATGAAATGATGTGAAAAAGAAAAATGACTAAACGAATTGTGTTATTATTTTTTGAAAACATCAATATATTTAAATTTTGTATTTGCAGTGTTGTCGTCCCCCTCCCTGTGGTACCTCTCCGCCCTGATGAAGGTGTGGCCATAAATTGGCCCAACACTGAAACGCGCGTTGGCATAATTCAAGCTTGTGGCAGTATAATTTTCATCCCTGGTCTGCCCCGCTTTCCCCGTTCTGTGACGCAAATACTACCTATTTTGATTGCTCTCTCGGGAACTGATGTACCTTTTATGTATTAGTGTATGGATGTTTGAACGAATGTGTATGTTAGATAGTGGAGACTTTATGAATATCTAGTGAGAATGATGGACACTGGGTGTGTGGGGTCTTTGATTCTTTGCGCTCTGTTTTTCCCGCTTCCTGCCACCATTTCAAATCCCGATTGAGAACCCCCTTATATTGTGTTCAAGCAACGGTATCAGTTAAGACAAATCAACACAAACATGATTGATTGTCATCCAAATCATCGGCAAACAGTTCTTCTGTATCAATATCAAGTTATAGTGAAGAAAATGATTGTGCCATGTCAGTGTTTACCTCAGAAAAGCATGCACATGTTGGTTTGGCCACTTGTGAAGAAAAATGTCAGTCAAGGAGAGATCAACATGCCAAATCTTCAAAGTCATTCAAACATTGTCGGAAAATGACTCTGAAAGTTAATGGTTGTTAATAACCCTTCATTATCAACAATGGTGCATCAATAAACATTATACCTGAGGAGAAATACAATGAATAATCTCCATTACCGCAACTTAACGCCATTGAAATCCAAAGTGTATACATGGGCTGCATTGACGCCCTTAAAAAGTTAAGGTTAATTTCAGTGACAATGAAATACAAGAAAATAAATGTACTAGCACTCATCCATGTCCCTAAAGGCAGGGCGTCCAGTGCTTGTCCACTGTGAATTACAACATGAATGCTTACCATAAAATATTAAGTCAGTTCCCTTCAGTATTTCACAGGTTTGGGAAAGCTTAGACTATGAACGTAAAGTTGCATATTAATGAAGATCTGTCTTGTTGCTGTAAGACATAGACAAACTGCTTTTCATTTGCAAGAAACAGTTGAGAAAGAATTTGAATTGTTACTATGGCATGATATTATTAGGTGTTCTACTGGTCCAACGCCATGGGTTTCTCCCTTAGTTGTGGTGCCCAAAAAGGACAGTGAAGGAGCTGTACCCAATGCTTTGACTTGCATCAGGTTAACAAGGCAATTGAACTAGAATTACATCCAGGTCCACACATTGCTGATATAATAATGTAATTAAATAGTGCAAATATCTTCTCTCGCCTTGATTTAAATCAAGCTTAACATCAGTTAGAACTTAAAGAAGAGTGCAGGTACATTACAACCATTTCTACATAAGTTTCAATATCAAAGACTACGTTTTGGGTGTCATCAACTGCAGAACTGTTTCAAGACATCATTGGACGTATCATACAGACTGTCATGAATGTGTTCAATTGCAGTGAAGACACGATGGTTTTCAGAGCTACACAAAATGAACACGATAAAGCTCTTACACATGTATGTCATTTACTTCCAAAGCAGGTTTGACTTTGAATGCAGACAAGTGTGAGTTTCAGAAGACAAAGCTAAAATTCTTTGGCAATAGTTTTTCTGATGGGAGTATGACACCAGATTCTACTAAAGTTTAAGCACTGTCATATGTTGATCCACTGCAAGATGTTTTCATGATGCGTTCATTTCTTAGTATGGCCAATTAGTGTTCTAGATACATACAAGACTTTGCCACTGTAAGTGCTCCATAAGAGACTTAACGGAAAAATAATGTTTCATTTCATTTGTGTCATGAATGTGAGAAAATATGAAAGAAAATTAAACAAGCTATTGAGAATGCTCCTGGAAATCATACAGAGGTTGTTGTTGACTCTAGCCCAATCGGGTTAGGCACTATACTTGCACAGCACAATGGACAGCCGAATGCTCAAAGCCATATTGTGGCATGGGCAAGTGGAAGTTTGTCCCAAACAGAACCTGCTTAAAAACAGAAAGAGAAAACTTAGCTGTGGTATGGGCTTGTAAATATGTACATCTATTCCTGTAGGGAAAACCTTGTGTGATCATAATATTCAGCTGGTCGCTTGTTCAGAAAAGTCTCTATTGCCTGTAATCCCATGTGGTGGTGTATATTGGTATACAGCAATACCACATCTAAAGTTACCATAATTATTCCCGGTTCCCATGCTATGTCACTCATAATGTTTAAAACATGTTTCGTGTCCTGTATATAGGAGGGCAAATTTTGTACATAAGGTCTCAAAAATGTATCTATAAACTGGGAAAGCCTTTCTGTTGGTCCCCCTATACCCGAAATTATCGGTCTCCCAGGTCACTTCTCCTTATTTTTATGAATTTTTGGTAAAGTATACATACGGGGTGATCTGGGGCAGTCCACCAATAAAGAATTGTACTCATCATAGTCTATCAGTGTTTGGTCATACCACTCTTTAAGACTCTTGTTGATCTTGTCTTTCAATTCCCCAAGCGGATTACAAGTCAGACGCTCATAATAAGTTGTGTAAGAACCTCATCATTATAGTCCTTAGTATTCATCACAACAATGTCACATCCTGATTACCACTCAACTCCTTTAAAGCCATCCTCTCTCCCCTCGTTAGATTGTCACATTTCCCACTGAACCTCTCTTTCTTAGCCTTATCTATAGCTTTGTCCAAATCGTTGTTGACAGCTTTATAAAAGGCATCTATGGTGTTACCTACTGAAAGTTGTGGGGTCCACTTAGATCTAGTTTTTAGTCCACTGCTGGTACTCAAATATCGGCTAACCTCTAATTCTTCCATCTTGTATACATATATATTCTTCACTAAAGGGGTAATACATATAGTTAGAACAAGCAGCTTATGCTATGTATAAGATTTTCAGTACTACTTTGTTTTTGTTATAAATGAAGGTGTTATTACTTTTATCGTTATCTACAGATAACTGTGCAATTACGATTGAGTTTGAAGGCCATAATAGACTTTGAGTGACGGAAACAAATGTACACATCTGGACGTTTTTGAAGGGTAATGCCTATACTATATGAATAGTCTAACTTTTTAGAATGAAGTTGTGAAGGAAGTATTACGGCAATTTGTTTCATTACATTTATATCCTTTGTGTTAATTATAGAAATCGGGACTTGGTCAGCTACTAAATCCTCCATCCAGACTGTTATATATCCACTCAATTTTCAATACAGATTGGTATATATATATATATATATATAATAAATTTTTAAATTTCAAACTAAACCACATTCACTGGATGACGTCAGCAGTGATGTCATCAGTGATGTCATTTGAGATGTCATCAGTGATGTTATCAGTGATGTCACTGACCATGTCATGAATGATGTAATATGTGACATCATCAGCAGTGCATTGCAGGCGCGCAAGTTATAGTTAGCAGAACTAACTATCATGGAGGAATTTCTATGGTTTTGTACGAGTGAAATGTCGAGCTAACTATATAACTATAACCCCCTGAAACCTATAGTTTTTTCTGTGAATATATATATATATATATATATATATATATATATATATAGACGATTACCTCCAAATGGAAAGACCAGAGGACACAGCAGGGGATATTTCGGCAGCCATTTATTCACAAAGTGCAGGGCATGATGCATTTCGGAGAGTGTGCCTTCCTCAGATGCCTGTTGCACTGAGACTTGCTTTGTCCCTCCTTTAAGTATAACAGAGCACTCCCATTGGCGGGAGTTCAGCTCATTCCCCTACTGATCGTTAGCAGCTGCAGTCGTGATGTGTCAGACTCCAATTTCCAGCATGCATCACTCCAGTAAATGACAGTAGCGGAGCCGTATGTGCTGATGTCAGCGCTGTAGTGCCTTGATCAAAAGAGGGAACGGTTTAATGGCAACCAAGATAGTCCCCAAATGAAAGTGTTCCTAGTTGCCTTGAATCCCCAACCCCTCAGCCGCAAATCAGGATCCAAGTAGGGATGTGACGTGAAGGTACAGTTACCGCGCGTATCCATGCAGTGATGGACTGCTAATAGCAGCGGCCACTTTCCCAGATCCTTTCAAGTGGCGGGCCTGCAATATTCCACAGTGTTTTCTGTGAATATTTATATACATGGCGGAAGCTGAGCGCCACCTTTCAGATGCTGCTTGTTATACCAGAGTAACCCAACAATCAGACGTGGGACCAGGGTTCAATTCCTGACGCGGCAGGGTCTTGAGCCCAAAATTTCCACGGACTTGGTAATTCTCGCTTCGGTGCCTACTCGAATCACAGGTTCACACTCTGCAACTCTGGGCAATAGCTTGCTTAATCTCCACTACGGCCCCCCGCGGCGGGATGCCTGGCTTTCACCTTGGAGATACCCAGTAGGGGCTATCTCACAGGGAAAAACCAGGACGGGTTCTCAATGCAAAGCGCTTTGAGACCTGGCGGTGATATTGCGCTATATAAAAACCTATCCATCCTCTAAAGAATTAGTATACAGATTTCTATCTCAGTGGAAGCGTGAAGGATTGCTCAGCAAAAATTAGTACAAGTTTTTGAAAAATGACCATCCCATCACTCCAGTGTTCTACCTCATTCCCAAAATCCACATAGGAGACAAATCTTCTGGCCCTTTACGCAGCTGCAGTGTAGGTCCTACACTGCAGCTGCGTAAAGGGCCAGAAGATTTGTCTCCAGTGACCATGTGTGCCTGTAACTTTGCCACCGCGCCAAAAGGCGCTGAGGTCCCCTGAGTGAGCTGTCCATCATAGTTGGGAAAGGGCGGGAAGACGTTTGATACCGCTAGTGTGTGGTGTGCGGGGCCAAACGGGCGGGGCTGCTATTCGTGTTCACATGCCTCTTGTGTATAAAGGGTCAGAGAGTGAGCAGGCCAGCAGATGAGGAGAAAGCAGCCTCCTGGTCACAGGAAGTACTCGGGGGTTGCGTTCGAGAAACTCATGGATGCAAAGACCTCCCTCAATTATTACAGCTAATTTTTGACAGCAGATATGGGGATAAAGCACACTTGCCCAGCCTCGACCGTGCTCACTAATGTTTTGAGCTGATTAAAACATTACTGAATTTGAGCTTCAACTCGGTCACCTGCTTTATTTATATCTGTAAGTGCTTCCTGTTGAGGTTTAATTTTTGTGACAGGAGCCTCGTGCCAGAATGAATCCTGCCCTGCATAGTTAACCAGGAAGATGCCACTCTTTTGTTCAATACCTCTACTCAACTGGAGTACTTTCTACTGGCTAATCAGTAAGTGAAAGCACAATAAATTTACCCAACGAGCTAGCATTTACTGATTAGCCAGTAGAAACAGTAGTCTAGTATATTTTGCGAATTTTTTCGCGAACTCGTGGATTTTTTTGCGATTTCGCAGGATTTCGCGGACCGCAAATCCACAAAATTCGCCCATACTTATCCAGGTTTTCAACTGCAGTTTACAACATTTGCGCAATATAGTGAACACAGATCATAACTATCTGGTGGCCCATCATTTCAACTTAGTTCACAGTAATAACCTGAAAGATTTCTCATATTTTGTTATTGATGCGGTTCCTAAACGTCCAAGTGGGGGTAACAGAGAAAAACAGCTACGCCAGCTAGAGTCTGAATACATCTTGACACTAGACACAAAAATGCCAAATGGATTGAATACAGGAGAAGATCTCTATAACTTTTTGTAACTGTATTCTCTATCACATCATACTGCCCTGTAAGATATACAATGTATTCATGGTTAGCAGCCACTGGGATTTTTTTATCTGTTTTTATGGTGTAAAGTTTGGATATCTGTTGGGTGTTTTTGCTATGATTTATGTATTTATTCCAGGGAGTTTTTCCACTATCCCATATTTTTAACTGTGTTTACTATTCCCAATCTTTTATAGTTTTTAGCCACTGTGTTGGTTTTTAACTGCAGTGAAGGTTTTGTTTTAGAGAACTAGGTTTTTAATGGTGTTGTGGATACTCTGTACTGGGGATTACATAACAAGCAGATCTATTTTTACTTTGATAGATGAGATACTCACATTAGCATAGCAATCGCCTGATAGTTTATCCTATCCACTTAATACAGCATTATGTTTTTTTTATATGATCGACATTTTTTGCTGCTACACTTTGGCACTTTAAAACTGGCTATATTTTGCACGTTATGAATGGAATGGATTCATCCATTTATATTATGCTGCTCAAACTATATGTATATATGATCTTCTGAATCCTCAGACATATTAATTGATTTTTGAACACCTATTCATTAGGTTTTCTCCACTACGTAGCATCACTTGCATCGTTTGCACAGTCTGATTATATAGAGAGATTCACTGGTATTAGATGGTTTATTTTAATCAAAGATATACATCTGACTAGGCTTAGTCAGTTGTCAATAGTGGATCTCTTATCAGGATATATAATAATTTTTGCTGATTTGTACATGTCTGTGTCCTCATGATGGCTGATCCTATGGGGTGGTATGCATATTCAGATATCATTCCGGTCACAGTCAATACCTTCGCTTGGCTCCCTGTTAAAAAGATTTATTACATGTGTCACGAAGTTCACTTTTTTATGCACTTGCACTTTTCGCCATTCCTTACTTTTATAGTATTCTGAATACAAAGGAAAGTCAACATTTCGGTACAGGGATATTTGCTTACATGACTTATAGACATCTCACCCCAATATTGGGCCACTTGGCCACACTGTACTATCGTATTTTACATGACTAGTCCCTTTTCATATTGGGTTGTGATTTAGACCTTTTATTGTTTATGCTAGGGTTTGTCATTATTTGCCTGCATAATTATCTGTACTGAATTCTATTGAAAGTATGTTGTCTATATTTACTCAATTAGTAGGAGTGGCATTTTGTTAATCACTATTTAATGACACGCCTGTTGGAAGCACGTCATGTGATCAAGACGGGGTGACCCGGTCGAAACGTGTCATGCCGTGGTGGTCTAATTGGAAATAAACGCACCTCTTATCCTTCAAGCTGCTGTGGTCCGTACCTGTTCTTTTCCTTGCCCCCTGTGGGCTATTGGAGTCTGATGACAGGAGTTGTTAGCAATAAATATATATATATATATATATATATATATATATATATATATATATATATATATATATATATATATATATATATATATATCCAAGTGAGATGGCCCAGAGAAGGGGCTTCCGAGTGCTCTCGTTGCGGTGCGTTACGAGTGCAGCAGGGCCCTGCCGCTATTAATCAACTCCGTTTTTCTGCCGAAGGCAGAATGTCTCGCGCACTCCCAGCTTTGAGCAGATAAGACCATTAATCTAAATCGATATGGAAGTTGTTTTTATTCCATTACAGCTCGTTAACCAGCACACTGCTCGACGCGTTTCGCGGCACCACGCCGCTTTTTCACGAGACTTAAATGTTACATTGGTTTTTGTTACTGTTCATGTTTAAATAAAGTGTTGCAACACAAAAAAAACAGGGAGGGGCGAAACTAAACTTAGTGAAAGTAAAAGGGGACTGTTTTCAACCACAGGAATCCCCTAGGTCTCAGAGACTTCCTTTCCCCAAACCGCTAAGCATCCTGGTATATGTAGTTCCAAACTGTAGTTTCATCACTTTTTGAGCAAAAATCTATACATTTCAATTTGTGTCGTTCACTTATTTAGATAATTACAATCATTATCTGCAAATTAATTATTGTGTGTTGTATCACTTCCCTTTAACCCTCCAGTGGGTCTTGCTTCAATCATCATCCCTTTCTATTGTCCCCTCCAATGGGTCATTATTTTATAAAGCGATATCTATCAATTCATTTTTGTTATTCATCACCATATGGTTATTTACAGGACACTATTTTACGTTAGCGGTGTATCCATTCTAGCAAATTGTGCAACATCAAATTAGAACAAAATGTGCAAAAGTAAATTTCAAATATATGCTTTTAAGGGCAGGAATTTTTACAGTTCAAAAATGTCTCTATATACTTTTGTATATTTCAGGGGGTATATTTGATGGAAGAGCTGGACATTAAAGGTGGTAATGAAGTTCTTCATCCTGGTTAAGCCCGAAGGGGCTCAGCGTTCGAAAGTTCAAAATGTGCTTAGATTCCTTCTGTCGTAAAGTTCTTTCACGATCACCTCCACGCGGGTGATTCGCCACCGTTTCAATGGCATAGAACTTTAACTCTTTCCAGTTACTGTTGTGTTCTTTTTCCATATGTCTGGAAACGGCATTGCTTCGATCACAATTTATCGTGGCCCTCACATGCTCAAGGATTCTTTTCTTTAGTTCGCACTTTGTGCTGCCCACATATTTCAATGCACACGGGCATTCTATTATATAGACAGCATATTGGCTCTTGCAATTAATCAGTTGTTGAATTTTCCAAGTTCTTTTATTGGCCATCTGAACTTGTTTCTTGTTGATAGCAATTGTGCATACCTTACAGCCCGAGCATTTGAAAAAACCTTTTGATTCGAACCATGGATCTGGTTTTTTTGGTATCTGAAAATGGCTATGAACCAATTTGTCCCGCAAGTTTTTAGCTCTTTTGTACGTCACCTGAGGGTGATCCCCTACAATTTTGGCTATCGTATTGTCCATATGCAAGATATGCCAATTTTTTCTCAAGATTCGCATCACTTGTTTGTTGCTTGTGGAAAAAGTCGTTATTAGTCTTATTTTTCGGTCACTCTCTACTTTTGGGGCCTTTTCTTTGATTAACTCAGTTCTGTTTTTGGATTCAGTTCTCAACAGAGCTGTTTCGATTATGCCTTGGTTGTACATTCTTTTTTTGAATCTTTTTGCAGCATTTTGTCCATGTTTCATCCATTCATCTTCACTCGAACAAATCCGTTTAATTCGGAGAAATTCCCCATACGGGATGTTTTTAATCAAACTTGTCTGGTGGAAGCTCTGTGCAGGAAGTACACAATTAGTTGCTGTCAGTTTACGATGTAAGGTAGTGTGTACCTGATTGTTTTCTATATATATCTCTGTGTCGAGATAAACTACCCGTGTTTCACTGATCACATAAGTAAACTTGAGGTTGTAATCCGAGTTGTTCAATATATTGAAGTATTCCATAAATTCTTCATTAGTGCCATCCCAGACCAATAGCAAGTCATCTATATATCTTAGCCAGGTAATTGTTTTGTTTTGAAATCGTTCATTTTCATTCTTCCAAGCCCATTCCTGTTCCCAGAGGCCCATGGTTAGGCAGGCGTACGATGAACTAAAGGCAAAGCCCATCGCTGTGCCTTTTACTTGTAGGTAAATTTGGTCTCCAAACATAAAGGCATTCTGTCAAGCACATCTTATATATATATACACATATATATATATATATTGACGCTCGGTTTACTCTCACAGCAGTGAAAGAAATACCTCATGAATATGTATCTCATCCCGGACGACCAATCCTATTTTTTCAGTCTGTTCTGTTACAGGTCCTGATGTCAAAGGTTTACCATCGACGGCTAATACTGATGACTCAATTTAACGCCAAATTCTGAACCAGACCTTGGTCTATGAAATTACCCGTCGCTCCCGAATCTATCATAACAGTGATAGTATATGACAAATCCCTGACAGATAACTCCATTGGAACCAAAATGTGCAATTCTATTTGCCCTCCATCTGAGGGCGATAAAGAAGGCACCTTCCACTGAAAACTGTCTTCTAAAGGGTCCATATCCTTTTGTAACACATTCTCCCTGGTTCCCAACTCCTTCTGGCAAAACCATTATTGCTAACTTTTTACCTGACATAGAAGTATTAGATGACTTAGGTCTGGTAGGGCATTCACAGACGAAGTGCCCTTCCTTCCCACAATACAAGCACTGCCCGTTTACCCGGCGTGCCTCCCTTTCCTCTTTAGAAAGTGGGGATCTGACCGCCCCCAACTCCATGGGTTCAATGCCGGTTTCGTTTTCTAACTTCGGCTTCCTTACCCCCTTATCATAGTTAGGAGTCCATCTCTCACTTCTTTTTCTCTCACCCCCTCGGTGATGTAACCTAAGGGTGAGGTTCATTAAATCAGTGCAATTAGTGGGTTGAGGATCGATTTGAGCTAAAACATCTTTTATTTCATCCCTCAACCCCTGGTAGTACAATGACTTTCATTTATCTTCAGGCCAACCAGTTTAAGCTACTAGATGATTGAAAGACGTAAGGAAGGTAACTAAGTCCTGTCTTCCCTGTTTTAATTCTAACAGCTCTAGGTCAGCACTAAAAGTAGTGCCTCTTCTATCAAACACTCTCTCTAGTTCCCTCCGGAAGGCATCCCAATCATACAGTACTGGGTCATTATTCCTCACCAAGGGAACTGCCCAATTAGCCGCATCCCCCGCTAAGTAGGATATCGCAAATGCCACCCGAGAGTGATTGGTGGGGAATGACGAGGGTTTGTATGAGAAGTGAAGCATGATCTGTGTCAGAAACACCTGAATTTATTGGGATCTCCTTTATATCGTTCAGGAGTGGCAAGAGGTATGGGAGATGGTATGTGCACTTGTATCTGAGAAGGAGTAGTAGAAGCATCAAATGGATTGCGTACCTGCCTCTCTAGCCTGTCATTTATTTATTTGACTTATACATTTATTTTATTTATGTATTTGACTTATAAAGCGCACTATCACCTTGCAGGCATCCTGGCGCTGGTTCAAAAGGTCGGGAGAGTGTCAGGCGGGACAGGATGGAGTGCACAAGTTACAGTTGTTTGGGAAACAGCCAGGTTTTGATCTTTTTCCTAAAGGGAAGAAGCTCCCTAGTTTGCCTTATCTCGCACGGGAGCAGATTCCAAAGTTTGCCGCGGCCACCTGAAGGAGCTGCTGTTTCAGCCTTTGAAGTAGCTAATTCCTGTTGCACTAGGACTAATGCTTGCATGGCATCAACTAACGTGGCCATAGTGCACACCCCCCCCGGTCGGGAGGTGTTGAAATACGTGGGTGCGAAATTCTATCATTTCCAGCGAATGTGAACACCTCAGAACCACAAAAGCTGCTCATAATGGTCCACCTCCTGACATCTCCAACTCTATGGTTTTATATATATACATAGAGTAGTGAAATGGTCAAGTGAGGGTTAGGGATTAGGGAAGGGAACTGCAGGGAATAGGAAGCTGTGAAAGAAAACACATTAGTACTTCAATATCAAGCTTTCTACCTTCGTTAATCTCGCTAAACGCCAGGAATGAAGTATACCTTCAAATGTATAAACACCATCCATCTATATAGACATACTTCCATCTGGACTAAAGCCCATCCAAATGTTATCTTCCTTGTTGTTTACTTCTAAAACAAAACACAAAAGGTTACTTCAGGAGTCTGTTTCATGCATACGTGCCCCAAATACCTCAATCAAAAATCACCTCTTAACATACCACAATCATCAATGGAATCAACTGGAAAGAGCAAAATCCTAGGGAGGCTATTACTGATTCTCAAGCCACTGAACCTTAATCCCAGATGAACACAAGAACTCTTCGCATTCACCTGAATGCTTATCCAACTTTGGTAGTACAAAAGATATGTCAGAAGAGAAGAATCAAAACCACAAGTCCCAATTGGAAATAATAACACTTTCCCAATAAGGTTACATCACCCTATGGAAAATCAATAACAAGAATCCTTCCTTCGTGAGTTCCAAGTACAAAATGCACCAGAAAGTAAATTAATGAAACATCTGCAGTTAGCAGCCTGCAGAACAGTCACTGAGTACCAAAACACAATTACCTCGACTCCAAGTCTACCAGGTAATCGTAACGGAGCACAGACTTGAAGACTCCTGTTTTCTCATAGTGCGTGTGTGTAGAGCCCCACACACACGTGAAACAAAAGGTGGAATACCTGGAGGGGGAGGGGGGTAGCGTTGGATGGCACTCTCAGCATACCGCAAGGAAGACCCAACCTCTGTCGCTGCTGAGTCCGGTGCCGGAATCCTGAACCCGAAGGAATTACGCACACCGGTTGCGTGCTCACTCCGACAGAAATACCCATGCGCCCGCTTGGGCACCCCATGAATTGTAGTTTTTCCTTCTGAGGGAAAATGCGGTATGCGCCTAAGCCCGCCACGCCGGACATGAAGCCTGTTCCTGGGTGTAGCTGGTGTAGCTTGTTTATTCCTCCCAGACAGCTACACAGTAGAGTGATTAGGTGTGCCTGGCTGGGCCATTACTGGCAGGATGGGGCAGAGCTGGGTGTAGTCCCACTTGCAAATTAATAGGCTGTGCCCTGCCTTCACACAAAGGACTTCACACTGTCTCATAGTCAGACTGGAACCAGGGCAGAGAAGGGAAGAAATTCCAAGCATTTCAAAGGAAACTCTCAAGAAACCTCTCCTACTTCAGAGAAAGCACCAGGTATAAAAATAGGACCCTTACACCCACTCTTCAGTTCACTTTCTGGATCTGCAGAAGGACTCTCAGGACTGCCTGCTGCAGTATCCTGCTGTGTACTACAGAAAACTGCTTTGCTGTACATTGAGGAAATACTTCTTCGTAGTGGTGTTAAAGGTCCCCAAATAGCCAAAATGCAGAACTTGGGACTTAAAAAGTTTTGGGCTAAAATGTGCTTGGAGAATGGATAGGAGACATGGACCTACTTGTTTGTAGATCCTTCCAACTTGCATTGCCAGCTGGCCTGACTTCCTTGCTGCTCCTGCTGCATTCTTATCTAAATAAGTAAACCCTGTTCAATAGTCCATCGCAGAAGGAGGTTTGGCCTCATGGAGCCCTCGCCGCCACATATTGCAGCTTTGTCCATCTGGAGGTTTTCAACTTCCAAAAAAGAGATTAAGGCTTAATTACAAATATGGTAGTTCCAAGACCACCGTACCCGTAGTGGCAATCTGACTGCCGCCTCCTGAGTGCTCCGACCGCCCAAATACGTGGTGGACGCCGTGCCGCCATAAGCTCGATGCAAGACCGCCACCACTGACAGGATCTTGGATCACGACAGGCCTTTTAACTGACCTTTTCATGGCAAGGAACCCGCCATGAAAAGGTCGGTGGAAAGGAAGTGAAGTGGCCTCAAACAGGGCCCCAATGCGAATTTGCCCATGGGGGGTTTAGCATGGAGGTCATGTTGTGCCCCCCTCTGCTTGCACTGTCATGCATGCACTGTGTGCCATGCATGGCAGGGTGCATGGTAAACAGTGCACTGACTTCCAAGTGGCACTGACACAGTGGCAGCATATGCTTCGAGCTCTTTCTATGAGCTGAGGATACCACCGCTGTGGCACTGCAGACACAACACCACCAACCCAGCGGTGCATTCATAATACAGCATTTGGGATGCGTCCGGCTTGGCAGCATTCTCTTGACTGCCACAATGGTGGTCCAGCAGTCAGACCATCAATATCATAATCAGGCGCTTAGTCTGAGTGTAGAAATCTTCACCAGAACTTCGACCAGCAGCTCCACGACTACGATGCCTCCTCCACAGACACTTTGCAAAAACACACAGTGCCCACACCACAATTACTCATTAAATATTCTAGAAGTGTAAGAAACCAGTTTATTGTAACCACCCTTAGACAGCATTACTCTGTGTCCATCATTTTATGTTTTTTTTCAATTTCTCAAAAAATCATAACAGAACAAAGGACTACGTATTGAAATATTTACAAGACTAAATACACTTTGTACATACATCAAAAGACAAACATTATTTACACAATAAAAAACGTTTCTGCATCAAACATTACAAAAAATTATAATTACATCACAACCAACAAATATTACAATGAAAGACATGAAGGAAAATGATTTCCAGGGGGATATAAGCTACTTAATAGCTTGTACACGCTTAAATACTGGACCAGCCGGTCCTAGTGTCGTGAAGTTGACAATTTATTCCACCCAAGAAAGACTGCCGACGCGTTTCAAGAACCAGGCACAAAGTCACTGGTCTATCATCAGGGCTGCCGTAGCACGGCGAGTTTGGCTTGTGCGACATCACCATCAAAGTGTGATTCTTACTGGAGTATCTTGTTCCTAAAGGAAACCGCAGTCACCGTCCAGCTCCTCTGCCACAGCACGCCCGCACTCGGGTCTGCTTTCGTTCAATAATACTACGGCAGTTCACATAAAATAAGACATCTCTGTCTGGCCACCACAATAACTAGCGAGTTGGACCACAAGAAGATTAACCATCACGCCCCTCTTTAAAACAATTTTGATAAAAAGAATAAACAGCCCTGATGTAATTATGATTTTTTGTAATGTTTGATGCAGAAACGTTTTTTAGTGTGTAAATAATGTTTGTCTTTTGATGTATGTACAAAGTGTATTTAGTCTTGTAAACATTTCAATACGTAGTCCTTACTCAATTTTTTTATATTAGTGTGGAATTTTTCTTTTGTTGTGTTTTCACTTTATTACTGTTTGGGTGCTGTGTAAATATTACAAATTGCCTCTAAGTTAAGCCTTACTGCTTTTATGCCAAACTAACAGAGGGTTAAGCATAGGTTAATATAGTGACTTTTGTGGTTTGCCTCTTGTCAGAGATTGTGGCTGTTTCTTGAGCAGGATTAACACCCCACTCAACTAACAACCCAATTTCTCACAGCTAAAAAAGTAATATGTTTACCTTCCATAAAGGTACCATTTAAAGGCAGGATTCAACCAAATTCATTGACAATTAACAAGTTCCTTAATTAACTATCCCTATCTTAATTTTTCTATGTGGAATATGCCACTATGGGTATGTTCAAATGTACATTTAGTACCTAATTAGAAGCTTATTAGATCATATATCTCTAGAAACTAGTGTAATGTGGTGGGAAAACCAATACAGTAGTGTAATATGGGGTCTTTCTGCACAATACTGTGCTTTTGATTCATCAGCATGCGTTGAAACACCGCACATTTATTAAAAATGAAAACCCTTAAATCAATTTTTTGCTTGACTACTATTGGAACTCAGCTGTTAATGGTGTGTCTGCATGTGGATGTCGTGGTATTGCCTATTAAACAGAAACATATGGGGCTAGGCAGACTACAGGCTTTTCAGACTCAGTGGAAGTCAAATCTAGGCTCTGAGAAAGCATGGTCTATGAATACAATTGATGAATTTGTATTTCTTGCAGAATGCAAATATTTTTAACATAAATGTAGAGATAATGAGTCAATTCCATAAATATACTCAACTTTGTCCACAGGAGTGATTGACGCTGTTGGACTGTTTTGTGGTAGAATTCTGATTTGGTGTTCGTATGCTCATATCTGTCTCCGTTGTTTCTTCAACCTATTGTTTCCTTTTAAACGTGTTTATTAGTATTATGTGTAGTGTCTTCCCAAGCAATATATATCTAGCAAAAATAAAATAAAAGTTTTTCTACTAGATGTTTTGAATACTGGATTTGATTATTTGTTATAAATATTAAAGGCCGCTTTCTTTATGGATGTTGTTACCGGCTTGCACATTTGTGAGGCTCAGACTTCAATTTCTATAAATTACATTGGTTGAACATCAGTAGCTGAGAATGATACTGTGCCCACAGTGATAATAGGAATAGAAAAAAACAATAATGATATTTTGAAAATCACTTATCTAAAAACTGCTTCTAGGAACATTGTGACACCTTGTATTGAACTAATTATAGATAGTTCAGAAGACCAAGAATAGCCACAGGTGTGGTAAGGTTTGGAGACTGTCAACATTTTCGACAAAGTTATATTGTTCCACTTGCAGGTTTATTGTGATTGAATAGAAAATGATTGATTGGTTGATAGTTTCCAGGGAAAGGATCTTAGTAAGGATCTTAAAAAGCACAAGTAACTGAAACATCTTGACAGTAAATATATAGGCATTGTCCAAATGCTGTCACTGGTAATTGATGCAATAAAGTTAAAGTTTTGAAATTTTAAAGGATGCTTGCTTTAAGGATGTTTTTATCAGGAAGCACTGTGGGGCTTCGACTCCATTTTCTAAAAATTACATTTCTTGAACACCTATAGCTGAGAATGATGCTATGCCCAGACAGAGACTAAGGATAGAAAAACAAGAATGATAGTTCATAAATCAATCATCTAAAAGGTGCTTATAGCAACATTGTGACAACAAGCATTGTACTAATTATAGATAGTTCAGAACACGAACAATAGCCACTGGTGTGGTACGATTTGTAGACTGTCACAATTTTATTCAAAGTGATATTGTTCTACTTATATATTTAATATCTTTGAATAGAAAAGGATGAATTGATTTATAGTTTCCTCCAAAAGGATCCCAATAAGCACTAGTAACGGAAACAGCTTAACTGCTGAATTTATATGCATTGTCCAGATGCTGTTATTGTTAATTGATGCAGGAAGTTGTGATAAACAAAAATGCAGTGTCCACCAATTTAATTTTTCTTTTCCTTTCTTTTCACTTTTCATATCTCTTTTGTAATATTTCAAAACCTTTATGGTTGTACTAAATCATTTTAACTGCATGCAATTCGTCTTCCTTTTGCTTATAGTAGGTAGGCAATGCACACACTCAAGATAGAAACATAGAGAATCTTCTGCATTTGCAAGTTTTATACTGAAATGTAGAGTAGTATTGGCACATGCTAGGTGTATTTTTATACGTGCAGAACATTAAACCTAATTATGATGCTCCTACATTAGGAGAATGAAGCTTGGATTCTTTATTTATTTTATTTATTTATTTATTTTGTATAGCGCAAACAGCTACCCAACAAAGGGTTTCCCGGCGCTGTGATTCAGTAGTAGTAGATCGGACGATTGACTTAGATGTTGAATAGCCAGGTTTTTAAGGCCTTTCTGAATTTGATATATTTCACCTCTGTGCGCAGAGCTTGTGGCATAGTGTTCCACAATGAGGGTCCAAGATAGGCAAAGGATTTACCGCCCATACGTAACAGTTTTATTTTAGGAACAACAAACTTATTAGCTGTTGCAGATCTCAGAGTCCTGGATGGATGGTAGCAATGAACTAGATTTTGTAGATACTTAGGGGCTTTATTTGTAGAGATCTTATGCATGAAGCATAAGGACTTGAATTTAATTCTATTCTCAATTTTTAGCCAGTGCAGCTCACGTATAAATTTGGTGGTGGATGAGTGGATAGGAATTTTACCTAGCAGTCTTGCGGCTGCATTCTGCACAATCTGCAGTTTGCGGATTGTGGCTTTGTTTGCCCCCAAATATAGTGCATTTGCGTAATCTAACCTTGATGTTATTAAGGCATTAATGACAGGTTTTTTTGTATGGTCTGGTAGCATCCAACACATTTTCTTTAACCACTTCAAGATGACAAAACAAGTGGCCGATGTTTTAACAGCCTGCTGGTGCATACTCAGTGTGTCATTGATAATAAAGCCTAGATTACGAGCTTGGGTAGTCGGAATTGGAGGAGAGCCCATTATGGAAGACCAGTGCCACTTTAAAAGCTAAAGCTGAAAAGAATGATTTGTGTGGATTGCATGACCTTGCATGCTCTGGTGCAAAAAAGACTTACAGGTTCATTTACAGTGTGGCAGACTGCCTGCCATCTCACTAGATCGGTGGAGGACAATCTTAATATGCTATAATTTGGGCTCTCTGTTTAGTTGTTGGGATCTCTGGGCCTGATTCACAAAGGTAATATGAGACGAAAGTCTAACTTCATAACTTTCAGTTTTCACAAAGGGCATTTAAAGGTAGTAAAGTTATACTTTTTGTTTCAGTTAAACTTAAGACAAAAACTTACATTGAACTGAGACAAAATTCAAACCTTACTACTTGTAAATGCCCTTTGTGAATACCAAAAGTCATAAAATTAGACTCTCAGTTAGACTCTCATCTCAGTTTACCTTTGTGAATCGGTGCTTGGTGTGGCAGACATTGTGAAAGCTACAGCAACTAACTGCAAGATCTTCAATTACCTAAGCAATAGCCCACACTTGCCCCATTTACCCAGCCGTATAAACAAGTGATCCATTTTTTAGATATAGAAGAACATCAGTCATCAGCAGCATCTTGCAGACCTTGTGTTGCGTAAGCGCTTAATCTTGTCCACTTCTGACTTTGAGTCCACTTTTCATTACTTTCGTAACCTTAGTTTTAATTAAATACTAGCCCCCATTGCTAAGAAGTTACGCTTGCTATTTTTGTTGTTTATATCACCAACAGTTATTATTTGTTGTGTCATGTAGTAGACTGGTCTCATTTCTTTGTAAAGCTATGATATCATTTATAACCTACTAAGTCAGTGGGCCCGATTCACAAAAGTAATCTTAACTTTACGACTTTCTGTAGTCACAAAGGGCATTTAGGAGTAGTAAAGTTAGGAATCCTAACTTTCCTACTCCCAACTGCGCCTTTGTAAATGCCAAAAGTCATAAAGTGTAAACGTAAGACCAAAACTTAAGTTTAACTGAGACAAAATCCTAACTTTACGACTTTCGGCATTCACCAATGGCATTTAGGAGTAGTAAAGTTAGGATTCTGTTTATGCTGCCCAGGACTTTCCTGCTAAATATGGTGCACCGAGCAGTAAAATTCAGTGATTGTCATCCTGCCCCATCACTGTTACTGAACAGTACTGAGGTAAAAAGAAAGCAGAGTTTCATATGACAAGAGACAGCTAAGACAATTACGACTGAAACCCAGTGGTTCCCTCACCTCTAAAAAGGAGGGGACATCCTTAAATTCAGTAAGGTGGGAACTTCCAGTCTGTCAAAATCTAAGGGCCTGAGTACGGGTTCGGCGGTCCATCGGACTGCCAAACCTGTGGTGGTGGTCGCCTGCCGTATTATGAATATGGCACAAGCCCGCGGAACCACCAGGGATCATGGACGGTGGTGGCATGGCGGTTAGAGGCTCTAATATGCTGGTGGTGCTGCTGATGTATGTCAGTACAACGCGATCTTTTAGATCGCGGTACTTGACATCGCAGATTTTACAACGCAAGACGTTACAACGACTTGCGTTGGTGGGCGCGGATTTAAGAATTTTTAAATTTTATATTCCAACACCAGTCCCCGTAACAGTAGGGAAGGTGTTGGACTATAAAATTAAAACATTCCTTATCCCACAGCGCCATCCAGCGCAAGTCGTAGTAACGACTTGCTTTGTAATAGCTGCGGGGAAAAGGTCGTGCGGTGTAAACACCGCGTTGTAAATGACGTTTCCCGGTGCTGCTGCAGCACCGCCAAACATATTAGGAGTGTCCTCGCTGCAACAGTTTTCATGGTAGTGTGGCCCCCATGGAAACTGTGTTGGTGAGGAAACAAAGGGGACCCTAAAGGGCCCCCTGTTTCCTCAGGACCATGGTGTGCCTGCAGAGGGCACATGTTGTGCCCCGCCGTGTGCAATCACCCCCTTTCCTTCACAGCATGGAATGAACAGTTCTTGCCATGCAGGAACGGTCTTTGGAGTTCCCATTGTGGTGCCTTTTTATTAGGCATCGATGTGGGAATGCCAAAAGAATGCCTGCCTGACCACGAGATTAATCGTGATCTGGTAGGCTGCCGATGGGTGAGTTTGGCGGTCCTGGAGTGGGGCATTAGCATAGCGGCCTGCTCAAGGACCGCCAATCTCATAATCAGCTTTCTTCTTTTGGTGCAGGTGTAAAAATAAAAGGCTTTATATAAAAACCTACGTTGTGAAAAGCAGACCAGAAGTATGGGTAACTATCATGCGGTGAGCCAATCTGCAATTATCTTGTGCATCCCTTTGAAGTGAATCTCTGTTTTTTTCAGCAGAGGTCGAATAACCCATGTTCACTTAATTGTATATCGCCTGGGTGTCCCTTCCCCACCCACCCAGCTCTAAAACTATATGCAAATCCAACTTATATTCACATTTACTTTGTACGGCTACTTGAAAAATATAGGGATGTAAGAGAGTGCAAAAATATTTTTCACTTTTTTTTGTACAATAGGTCAAATCCAAATGAACCCACCACAGCCTTTATTCACTGAGGCTGGCATTCACACCATCACTGAAGGTTTCAGTAGAACAGCCACTGGAGGCTCTTTCCTGGTATCTCAACTTCCATCTGGACCTCAGTTAGATGCTTTTCCACCTTGCAGAATTGTTGACTTTCAAGTGGAAACAGACGATGAAAATATTTATTTTTCATGGACTTCACCAGGCGATAATTATGACCAAGGCCAAGGTAAGCTGTTCTTTTTTACAAAAATATATTTTTTAAGGATCTTTTTGTCAAATACAAGATCAAACACATAATTTGTAACAGAAGGTTTCAACTGTAAGTAGTCCGATTGTATTAAAAAGTAGCAAATGCTCATCCGCACAGTGATAAATCAACTGTGGATTTTTTGGCATCGCTTTAGCGCTGTCGTCTTCTGACATGTGAGAATTCCTGTGGACTACATTAAATATGCATCTGCAATGCAATAGGTCTGGCATTTACGTGAGTGTGAGATATTTGCATTGTAAATGACATTGCCTTTTATATATGTTTTGGTTTTTAAAACATAAATGAAAGGCATTTTCATTTACAATGCCAATAGCTTAAACTCTCGCAAATGTGAGATCTATTGCAATCCAAATGCGTGAAGGCATCGCTGAGTTGCCCCCTTCTGTCTCCCCTGACCCCTGAAGAGTTCCCCCTTTGCTACGAGTTAAACAAGCCGGTGGTCACAACTGCACATGAGAGACCCTCCTGCAGTAAGAGAAACTCATTAAAGAAAACAGTGCTTACAGACTAAAAGCAAAGACAAACAATTGATGGACTGAATGCACAACAAATCAAAACATTCACCCCCAGTCAAGAGATCTGGGCTAAATCCATCATTCTGTTGCTCACCATGCCACCCCAGTTTAGACCTGGCCATATGCAAATCAGTCTTGACCCTGTGCCTTTTGAGAACAGTCCAGCCCGAACTGCCAAGCCAGGTCCTCCCTGGACCGGAAACAAGCATTGCGGCTGAAGAGGGGTGAAACCCCGAAACCGGTCCTAGGATGCTTGTTTCCAGTCCAGTGAGGACCTGACTTGGCATTTTGGGCTGGACTGTTCCCATGAGGTACAGACCAAAGAAGACGTACCGTATAACAACCGAAGTAAAAGGGCCAGTCCTCATTGGAGGTTACAGATAAAGACAGGGCGGTACTATGGAGTAACTAACAAGCCTAATAGTGAATCAAAAGCCAGCATTTACGAAGGACAATGATACCAGCTAATGACAAATATGGACGTAGAGTGGGTGGGGCTTCAATAACATACTCCAATACAGCATGGCTCATACGGTGAACAGCCTTTACAACAAAAGTTTTACAACGCACTACCATTACGACGCAACTTTTACAACGCAAACTATTACAACGCATTGCTCTGGGGGGCGCTCTAGGATAGGGAATAGGTTAATTTACTATCCAATAACCTTCCCTAGTGTCCACGGGGACTGGAGTTGGAATAGTAAATTAAACTATTCACTATCCAGCGCCCAAAAGCACTATGCGTTGTAATGGACTGCGTTGTAATACTTACGTTGTAAAGGCATGCGATGTAAATGCATGCGTTGTAACGTCATACATCCGGCTCATACAGATTAAGTCGTGCATTGCCCAGGCTTGACCTAAAACGGGACGTATTGGCTAAAGAAGCTAAAAGCGATTTAAGGATCCTGTTTTCAATTTTTTCACCATTTTCCCAATACAAGTGATATAATTCTGCAGTATTGTTATGTCTGGTGTAGGAAGTACGTCATTGCTCAGAGGCTTTATAAACAATAAAGATTATGATTTTTCTTTTCTGCATCTGATTAAGAAGTCGGTTTAAAGTTTATGAAAAAAAGCATGCATGATCTGTCAACAGCACAGTAGGCATGGCCCTATTGTTCATCACGGATGGTTTATCATTTCATGTTATTGTGATAGTGATGAAAGTTAAGCTTAGCACATTTCTAAACTTGTTCTTAAACCTGAACTTAACCTAAAGCCTTTTAAACGTTCTTTTAAATAACCTTTACTCTAGACATCAGGTATTTTAACCTCTGGAGTAGCTGAGGCCTTCTGGCAATGACCCACATACATGTGCAACGTTCTCAAAAAACATATTTTCACCCTACCGTTATCATACTTCACACATTGAAAATTCAACTGCAGTTTGGAGTACAAGATTGACACAGTTGAGCAAAGTTTAATTATGGGGTACAAGACTAAATTTTCCTCCTTGAATCCAAAATGGACGTGTACCTGCTTTCAAATATGAGCATGGATACAAATACTACTTTGCTAATATGTATGAGGAAAACCATAGAAACCCCACATTTGCTGCATATTTCATCTGGTGCAAAACATTTAATGGTATGATTATATTTGTATTACCTCTGCAGCTTATCAATGATAGATTAATAAGTATAGCTTGATCTGATTGTCATCTGCAGTGTTTAGCAAGATGCCGTCCATATTCCTTACCAACTTCCTTTTGTTCATACCTAGTCCCCACTACTTAAATCTAATGTCCCGCTTTTTAAGCAGGCCAGAAAATACTACTTGAAACGAAGACAACCAAACAAACTAAGGAAAGAGGGAAGGCATGTTTCAGCACTTTCAGGGCACAATATTCCTGGGAATAGGTCCTGCAGCGCCTGTTCCTTTGAGATTGGGAGCTTCCTCAGGCAAGAGGTGCTGAACGTTAACATGTCAGGTAGCACGGAAGGGGTTTAGAGGTGAATATCTTTACTGATTCTTTGTGGGCGTATCTTGGATGGCCTAGAGATGGCTTTGCAGATTCAGCAAGATGAGTGGAAACAAAACATTGGACCACCATGATATTCTTCTATGACTTGGTGATACATTTGGCCTGGAACTGAGTCCCATTACTGGCAATCATGGGAAGAGGATGTGTGGTAACTTTAATTTGATTCACTAAGGGGTCATTGGCAATCACAAAGTAATTGTAAAGTGTTCTGTTTGGCCTGTTTCCAGCCGAGAGCTAGCAGGAGCCAGAGAAAACACAAGGCATTTACAGTTACCACAGTGAAAAATCCCTAAATTCATGACAGAGGCCTTTGTAGAGATTAACCTGAAACTAAAAGGCTGCTATAAGTGGTAGTTGTTAGAGCTAGCATTTTGTACGCCCCCATGAACAGAGGATTCCTGGCCTTGTTTGATTGACCCTGTGAAACTTCTCTCCTGTACCTGAAGAGTGCTCAAAGTAGAGACTTCATGGAAGAGAACCGGTGGACCAATTGCAAGTGGGCGTTGCTGCGGCCTCCCTTGTGACAATTCTCCCCTGTGCCTTGGCAGTAAAAAAGATCCTGTAGACTAAGACAACATGATGCTGCTGTAGAGAAATTCAGAGGCCCAGTTAGAAAGACACTTTTTGTTTTTAACTGAAGTGGGGTTGGGGATCCCCTAGCAAAGTGAAAGGAAAATGTAAACTAATTGGACACGTTCGAGGTACTTCTATCAAGAACATTGGCTGTTCACAAAGACCAAAAGCATCACTTTTTAAAACCATCTTTACAAAAAAAATTACTTTTCTATGTAGATGGTAGGAGATTGCTTTGTTACATTGTCCCATTTTTTTTTTTTTACAGCAGGCCCTTGGTGGCTGTTTTGAGAACCAGTACTTTCACTAGAATTTAGCAGGTCTGTTTTGACCTGAAGTACGCACACTCATTTGGACCTTCTAATATGTCTTACTTGAAGTTTAGTCTTTTCTTAGTTGCAAAATATATCAGATGAATTGTTTCGAGGAGCATTTTGCTACTTGACTCAAGCTACCAAGGATGAACCAGGGATTCCCCCGAAAAATCATTTTATCTTTTACGGCAACGGATTAGTTGGACTTTATTTGAACTCAGTCACAGTTAAGACTTTGGCCTCTCGCCCCCGTAGATAATTATTCTAGACCTATAAATAACATTGTTACCTATGGTATTTTTAGAGGTTTTTTTTACTCTTTTTTATTTGTGTTTTTTATCCGTTTTTATGTATATAGGGGCCGATTATGATGGTGGACGGACCTGAGTCTGTCCGCCACCATAGCGTAGGAGGGATCCTCCGCATTGCCTGCGGAGTTCCCTCCTGTGCAATTAGGATGTGATCGCCACCCTGGCGGTCACATCCTCAATCTTTAACATTGCGGTGGGTGCAGCTTCAAGCTGCACCCGCCGCAATGTTAAAAGTGCATGCACGGCATTTGCGTGCACAAAGCAGCAGGCTCCGCGCGGTGCCTGCCGCTTTGTCCACGCAAATGCAGGGGGGTACCATAGGTACCCCCCATGTGCACCCCCCACCCCCCCTCTTCACCCAGGGGGCCCGCAACGGGCCCCCAAAGTGAAGCTCCGTATGCTTTTCCACGGCGGAAAAGCCGCCGTGGAAAAGCATACTTTGTACTCCATCATAATATGGATGGCGGTGTCTGATAGACACCGCCAGCCCTGTTAATGCTTTTCCACCGCGGCGGAAAAGCGGAGGACAGATTGTAAGACCCACCAGCCATCCTAATATGGCGGTGGGTCTTTCAAGGCTCCGCGGCGGATTTCCCGCATCCTCCGGGCCGGCGGTGGCTTCCGCCGGCCCGGTGGATGCGGGAAATCCGCCATCGTAATAGGCCCCATAGTGTTTATATAGTGTTTATATAGTGTTGACCCCCACAATTTTACCCTTACATACCAATTAGAAAATCAAGACATATACTGTACCAAGTGGGCTGAGGAAGGACAGGTTAACTACCGTTTAAATCTAATAGCAAAAACGAGTTTTGTTCGTGGTGTACTGAGTGCTGCTGCAATTTAAAATACATCAATCTACACTGATGTGTCATTATCCCCTGTGCATCATTCCTTATTTTTAATGATACCTAAAAAAAATAGACCACACGGCACTTTTTGTAGATGGTTGGTTCAAAATATGCATTTACAGAGTTCCAGAAACCAAAGGCATTGGGTGGCTGACAAGTAAATTACATTCATCTGGATTTGAAACGTGACATTTTAGACAACTCACTTTTTGCTTTCCTTTGGGCTTAAAAATAGTCAAAATTAAAATACACGATGCTTCTTTTAATGGTTTATCTGTCTGGGGCTGTATTATACACACGCCACACTTTCCCCTTTTGCTCCATGGCGCACCTTTTAATATACCACTTCCTTCCTAGTGCTGTGCTTGTAAAATCAGCAACCACAAAAAGAGAAGTACAAAACATCATCTAGATGTATTATTACAATACGCCGATTATTCTAACCGCCTGTGCATTGTACTTCTGACTTCAGAGGAAGCCTATTATGCAAACATTGTTTCAAATACCGCTTGTACTTCTTTATTAGAAAGGTCCCAACACAGAGCCTGTTTTGTCTGTCACTGTTTATTCATTTGCTAATTTTTTGGAATAGAAGAGACTCAATGGGCATAGAAAAACTAGCAAGACAAAACGAAACTTGGAGAGAAAATGTGATAAAAAGAAATACGGAATAACAAAATATTATTATTTACAACTGTGGAACGTCATGTTGCTATGTGGAGGTCTGCAGTAAGAAGGGCTTCCTAATCTATGTATAAATAAGAAGTACGGAACCAGAGGAATTCTCTCCTTATGTATGCTCGCACACAGCAGCTAGAAGAGGCCTGCAAGACTGCTAGTTTAAGAAATAAGTAAAGCTTAAGCATCTGGGGCCTTTATTATACATTGTGCCCTTTGTAAAACTGATAGTGTTGGCACACATGTAGTGCAGGCGCTATCATGAGAAGGTGTTCCTTCACTTGCATGGGGACGTGGCCCTTTGCAAATGAGGGAATAACTTTCTCTCTGTGCCTGTGCCATAATTTGGATGCAGGTGCAAAGGTGAAAATTACCTGAGGTGGCTCGTTGAAGGTGTGCCACAAAAAGGTGGCCCACTTTAAGTGCACCGCCTAAAGGCAGCCCTCTGGGGAGGAGAAAGGGGGTCCCATGGACCCCCCAGAAATCCCTATGCGCCAGCCTGCAAGAGGATCTGTCTCCTATCTTGAAAGTGCTGAAATACGGGGTGACTTTAAAGCAGCGGCTCCATATTTCACTTGAATGCACTGCCCCCTGGGCAGCGTGAGTTCATTGCTGTCATGGGGGTAGGCATTCTGCATAGTGGTGGCCTGGCAGCTGCCCGAGCTGCCAGGCCAGGTGCTTCCGGAACACAAACAACCTAGGAGCAGTTTTGCCCTTATTACATGCTCATTAGCCAGGTAAAGGTTGATTCCCTTGGTACAGTGAGCTTAGGACCCACGTTGGGCATACCCGTCACACGCCAGTCCTATTGGCTGTGACTATGCTTGTTTTGTTTCATCATTGCTTTTGTAAACGTATTTGCTTTGGGAGTTGCTAAGCTCCCATTATATGTATTTTGGTGCCCATTGTGGCGTCTGTGCCTATTGTGAAATAGCAGAATGTCATCACTCACAGGGAAGTTAGCCAGTTCCTAAAATGGGATGACCAACTGCTCTATGCTGAATGCTGTAGTAGACAGCCGCAAGTGTGTATGATCAACAATGGATCAATGGATGACAAGGGCTGCCTAAAAGCCCCATATAAGTAAATCTGATAAGTGTATAATTTTAGTAAAATCAAAAGGTCTTGGCTAACGCCATAATATCTCTGAGTAACAAACCTAAAATGTCATATGTAAGAGTTTGCAAACAACAGTGCTGCCCATAAATTAATCGACAAAAAATGGAGTGACTGTTGCCCATTTGCTGTTCATAAAGGGGAAACACGCATTTCAAATGACCTGTTTGACTCACGCCATTAAACCAGATTAGACATTAACATACAATTCTGCCGAATGCACTAAAAGACTCTGCCCAAGAATGAACAAAAGTAAAAAAAAAATTTGACTGACTGGGGAATTGAAAATTGCCATGGCACTGTATAAGTAATCGGGTCTGTTCTGCCTCTTGATAAGGGGTGGACGTAAACATTTTCAACAGGTTGTGAGCAACTCATAAACGAGACTCAGAAGCTGCCCACCTACATCATATTGTCATTTGACTTTTTTTAAAAAAAATTATCATTATTTTAAAGACAAAAAAATCTCAATTTAGATCTCTTTAGTTTGAGTGATATGGTGAAAGGCATAAAAATAGCTATATCAGTAGCTGTTTTGTGACGTTTTCTTGGAAATATAATGATTATGATTTTATTTGAAATGCTTTTTTGATCCATCATAGATGTTTGCATAGACTGCTGTGTCCATTGTCGGAAATCATGGAATATAATTGAAAATATATGATGCAAAAGGAAGTGTCTCTAACTGTCAAGGATTCAAATATATTTAACCTCGCTTTAGTACGACAAAACATACTACAAAGTGTAGTTTGTGAATATGGCCCTGGATGGTCGATTCACAAAGTTTTACTGGCCATAAGTATATGAAAACCTAGGAAAAGCTGCTTTGCGTAGCGCTGCATGAAAATACGTTACACTGTGTTATGCCATTTTCCTGTGTCATGGATGCGCCATATTTACCATTTGGGGAACCATGAAGCAGGGTCAAGAGGTCCGTCATGCAGTATTACACAAAGTTGTAGATGCGGCACAACACAATTACTACCTGTGTGACTCAAAGCTGATTTGTGAGCCACAGGACACCTTAACATGCCACAAGTCTGCATTCAGAAGTGCAATCGATGGTGTGAAAGTATGAACAATAGCCACGCAGCGCAATGCAAATTTTTGTACCAACAGCCCACCATCTTGCACCATTTATGGAGTGTCAAAAAGGCAGGAGGGTACCAACCATGAAGATTTTCCTGAAACCCAAGGGAAAAGGAAGATGAAGATGAACTTCACAGAGGAGGAAAGTCATATATTGATAAGTGAGGTGAACAAAAACAAACATCTTTCATTGTTACCTCTAAATTACCATTAACCAAAAAGGATGCTTTACGCAAGCAATAGTGAACAAGATCAACTGTTGGCACCAACTGGAAGGACTATAGTTGAGCATAGAAAAACTGTGATATGACCACAAACAGAAGACAAAAGAAAAACTGGCAAGGAACTTTAAGGCTGCAATGAGTACCGGATGTTCAGGAGAATTTGAACCTATTGGAGGAGTAGGTGGCATCACATACCATCTGAGTTGATTGCCGAAGTTGAGGTCATGGTAGTGCTGGTGTAGAGAACCAGCAAGATGTACAGGGTAAGAGATACCATAATGCATGTACATTAAATGTGATACTTTGCTATATGTACACTTACAAACATAGGACCATACTTACCAAACTTACATGCAATGCAGGGCAGCAAGCAAAGTTGTAGCACTGCATTGCCTGAATGGGAAAAAAGCTGAAATGCTCCATATGCACAAAGATATGGGGCACATGTAATCTCTCCTTGTGGTGTTGCAGGAAGGTATCTCTTCCTGCACAGAAACAATTCTCCATGTAATGCAAGTACCCTCACACTGTGGTTCAAGGGTACCTTCATAAGCGCTAGGCTGTCTGAAGTGCGCCAGCATTATGCGAGAGCAAAAGCGTATCATTAGTAGATAGATTAGTAGATATGGCACGTTTCTGCTCTCTTCCTTTCATGCAACGCAGCTTAGCAGGTGGCCTTGTATTACGTTGGGTGAAGTTTATATACAAAAGTGTGTCACTAAGGCCCTAATTATGAGTCTGGTGATCCAGAAACTGCAGCCCCAGTGGTCCGACCACCCTATTACAAGTAGAGCGGTTGGACTGCCCTGGTACAGCCGCTACCACCAGGCAACCGCCATTGCCTGGAGTTGGCATACCGGTGTTCAGAAGGATGCAATATGCTTGGCAAGGCCACTGCAGTCCCGCCAAGCATATTGCGAGTTTTCTCTCTGCCAGGGTTTACATGGAGGTTCTTACTATTAACCTTTTTTTAATCTAGTCTTCAACCTAACTATTTAACATACAAAATATAATAACATATAGAACCAGGGAAGGGGACTGAGACAGGGAAAGTCAGCATTATACTTAAAATTGCTGAGCAATTGTATATCGTACCTCCTGGCACCGGTTAGCATTTTTGAGTTCTGCACTAGCAGTGTGTTCTGTTTGTTTAATTTACATCAAACTGCCAGCAGAACGTTTAGTTGTCTTAGCATTACTCTGTATAATGCAAGTGATTTTAGGGTGCCTTTTCTCCTTTTGCTTGCTTGGCCCTTTTACTTGGTCCTGTTCTTTTGGGGTGGATGCTGATTTTCTGCTCTAATGAGTGGTTATTCTGCCATTCGAAGCAGTAGGGGCTACATTAAGATGCACCCCATGTTCCTGTTGCCTTTTTTTGATTCATTGTATTTTCCCATTTCTCGATATTCCCAAGCTATCTTGTGGATACCAGAATATTCTGTCTTCCAGGCTCCATATGTTTTACGTTCATCTGCTGTCATATGAGCCAGCCAAAAATAAAGATATATTATATCCTCTGCAAACATAATTCAGACTTGTGGTCCCCGCTACTCACCAACGTACTGAACGCGGCTAAAGAGGTTGGCTTGATCGATTCCTGGTCGTCCTCGACATTGGTCCCAATCTTCAAAAAGGGAAACAGGAACAGTCCCGCCTGTTACCGACCCATTTCACTCCTGGATTCGCTCGGGAAGGTGGCTGGGCGCATTCTTCTCGACCATCTCCAGGAGTGGACGAATGATCAAGAAGTAATCTCTGATCTGCAATACGGGTTCAGGGCGGGGTTGAGTACGGTGGATCAGGCCCTAAACTTGACATTACTGGCCGGAAAGTATGTGGAGGCGAAGGGCACTTCTCTACATATGGTGTATGTGGATTTAACAGTAACGTTCGACTGCGTTGTCCACTCAAGGTTGTGGACAATTATGCTGCAAATGGGAATTGACCCCCAATAGTCAATTTTCTCCGTGAACTTTACTCAGGGGCCACGGGAAGAGTAAGATATGGGACTGGAGGTCAACTAACTGATAGCTTTGTGGTAGAGAAGGGGGTCGGACAAGGGTGTGTGCTGGCCCCTTTCCTATTTACCCTGTACACCAATGGGCTAGAGGTTGCTATGTTAGAGGGTGCAGAAGATCTCCCAGCAGCCGGTCGTCGGCAGATACCAGCCTTACTATACGCCGACGACGCGGTGAACCTTGCCAGAACCCCAGTCCAGCTTCAACAGGTTCTGAATAAGTACTGCTCGTTCATGGCCAGCTTGAATCTTAGAGTAAACATAAAAAAGACCTACGTGATGCATGCTGGCATAAAACGGAAAAAACCCAAGAACATTTATGTCGACAAATTCCCCCTTGAACGAACGGAAACATATCCCTATTTAGGGATTTTAATTGATGAGGATTTTAAATGAAGGGAAGCCGTCAACTCGCGTAAATTGGCTTTTTTAAGGGCTGTTGCTGCATTGAAGGCCTTTGCACTTCGTTTGGGCAAGAGACCCCCGACTGAAATGCTCAAAATATATAATGCAAAATGTCTTAGCATTGCGATCTATGGAGCAGGGGTCTGGGGTGGGGCGAACGTAGACCAGCTCCAGAAAATCGAAAATTCATTCCTAAGGTTTTTGTTGGCAGTCCCAAAAAGCACCACAACATACGGTTGTCATCTTGAACTGGGTTTGGACTATATATCGGATATCATTAAAATCCAACCAGTCATGTTGTGGCGGAGGATTTGGGCGACGGAACAATGTCACCTTACAAGATCAATTGTCCAAGACTGCATGAAGCTTGACAATATGGGGAAGATCAGGTGGCTGGTTTATGTTAAGTCATTCCTAACTGACATTGGACTTGCAAGATTTTTCTTTGATCCTCCATCAGTATTGGACCTCTCAAAAAAAGATTTAAAAACAGCCTGTTTGTCGCATTTGTCTCAAATGCGTTTGTTAAATGAGATAGGGAAACCTTCTGTACAGCAATGCCTGCTAATGCAACTTGTTCCTACCATTCAGCCATACCTACAGTACAATCTAAATCAGTATGGCAAATTTTTGTTGACCCCTTTTAGGTTTAATGTGTTCCATCGTATGATTTCTTTTCCTTCCCAAAACGACTGGTCTACAAATCTTTCCCCCTGTCCCTGTGACTCAATTTCTTTACAATCCACTATTCATGTACTCTTTTTTTGTAAATTTTATGCTCCACCACGCAGGCGGTGGATAGTACCACTCTTGAAGGTTTTGAGGATGCGTCAGTGTCGCTCAGCCTATTTGGCCTTACAGTTTTTGGAAACTGAACCCATGACAAAATCCATAGTTTACTTTCTTAAATTTTGTATTAGACATCGCTCTAATCTCTGATAAATGGTTTTTTCTTAAGATGATAATAAAGGCCCTAGACTAAGTTGGAGAAGTTACAATCTATTCAGGCACAACTGACACTTTGCTGTTTACACGTTTTTTTTAAAATTGTTTAATGTCAATATGAATACTGGCAAAATCAGCTTTTAATATTTGGAATTCAAATTGCGAATTTTTATGCTTTTATTGGGTTTTAAATATGACTATGAAATTGATGTATTTTTATGAACTTTTATGGTATTTCAAAAATAATGGAAAACCGAATAAAGACAATTTGATTTGATTTGATATCCTAATATGAAATATCACTGAAAAACAGTTTGTTGTAAATCATACAACCCAAAACATGTTCCTACATAAATGCAGCTGCTCTTACCAGATTTTATAAACAGTGCTACATCATACAAATGTAACATGTAGTCACATTAGATTTGAAGCACACTATCAAGTTACATGTAGGGTAGCAGTATTCATGCTACTTACATTGTTATACCTGGATGGTGACCTATCAACACTGATTTAATTTCATTTTGATGCTTATAGCCGTGTGTGAGGTAAAAACAACCATCACAGCTTTCTAACCCTCTCTGGCTCTGATCACAGGAGTGGACTCCACATACATACATCATTTGTAATATATATATATATATATTTACATAAATATATATATATATATATATATATATATTCACACAAAAAACCATAGATTTCAGGGACGTTATAGTTAGTTGAACATTTGACTCATAAAACCAGAGAAATTTGCCTGTTATAGTTAGTTGAGCTAACTATAACTCGTACGCCCGCAATGCATTGCTGATGATGTTACATATTACATCACTCATGACATGGTCAGTGACTTCACTGATGACATCACTGATGACATCTCAAATGACATCATCCACATGACAACCTGATGCACTTACTGATGCTCTAATATAAAATTTGATACACCCATTCTAAAATGCTGACTACTATTTTTGAAACCAGACAGAAGAATGCCATATACTACATAGCGCTCACTATTTCCTAGGTCTACACACACATCCAGTCACTTATATATGTAGTTACTCATCAATACAGGACTATAATATGCACTCATACATCTATGCATGCAGTCACATTCTGCTAAGGTTTTTAAATGCTAATTCCAAACGATAATGTCTGTAAAACCTATGGTTTTTTCGGTGAATTTCGAACTTTTTTAAATGTTAATTTCATATTTTAATGTTTATAAAACCTATATTTTTTCTATTATATTTTTAAATATTTTGGAACTCTATTATACTTCTTTTTTACTTTTAAAATCATGTTATGTGTTATATCATCCCCAAAAAATATGTATTTTTTTTGGGGGGGGGGAGAAAACTGCACTACTATATTGGTAGCGTACCAAGCTCTATCACCACACGAATCCTATCCGCCATATTGCTAAACTCGTAAATGATGCACATTTCGTATCCAACAAGTTTGTGGCACCGCGCCCCGCCTAACATCATATACGCATGAAGTCACCCCCGGTACTACTTGGTATCCGACGTGTTACGTCACAGACGTATAGTATCGCGCTGGGTACGCCGTTCTCTTTTTTTTGTCTCAAAAGTATATCTAAATAACTTTAAACAGTATATGAGAGGACGCAAAAATCTAAATTATTTTAAACATTTATATATTTCTAACTGTAATAAACTTATTTTATGATAAATATATTTTGTCAAAATCGCGGCCTCCTTACAGCCGCCTTGTGGGCTCGGTGTGTAATTGCCATGTGACCTTAAAAAAAGGCATTTGATTGGTTCATAACATTTCCCATTGTAAAAGTTGTACGACCCCACCCATTTTACTCATTCTCTCTACAGAGTTTGATGAGAGACACCTCTTCTGCGTAGAAAGTTTTTTTGAAAAGTGTTTTAATGTATACGCATATCTTATACTACACACAACATGCAACGATCATCTTGATCAATATTCATGCTCTGTACATTAGCCTTCCACGTGTGATTGCCATACATCTCAAACGTTCCATCAAAAAACAAATGTGTGTTACATGATGCCCCTGGTGTGTGTGTGTGTTCACATTATTGTGCTGCCTTTCTGCCTGGTTATTGCTTGCTCTAAGGAGTATCATCAGCCACGGGCAGACTGAACATCCTAAATCACATGCCATCTCATTAGTGATAGTTTTTGCCCTCCTGACACAGGCTACACTAATGTAAATTGCACACTCTGCGAGGTCAAAACTACAAAAGAAACACACATAAGTACACTTCCTGGACAGGCAGGAGCTGAACAATGCCCAAGTCCCTGAAATAATTATTCACACCCCTACTCTGGCCTGGCGTACGCAAGCCCAGCCCACTTTGCGTACGTATAAATAGGATAACCGCGACGCCACACGTCCATCTTCTTCCACACTACCTCAAATGCTAAGCCCCATCCACCTCGCATATCACAATGTGAAAAAAGAAATGGATCCATGATGTGTTCACCATCCTGGCAATCAACACAGGCTCTAAATTGTGAGCCCTATTGCCCGTCGTCTACGAAAGGGATCCATGAGGTGTACACTCTCCTGCAATCAACACTTCATCTGAATTGTGAGCACTGCTGCCCATAGTCTTTGCTCACACAACAATGACAGCAGGTAAGCAGAGCGGCCTGGGTGCAAAGGGCCTCCAATTGAGCGGGGTGCGGTGAGAGGGGTGTGGTGCTTCAGCCTGGCTGCGCAGGTGCGAACAAACGATATTGCTGTGCGTGATGATGTGATTTCTGGCCTCATTCAGTCTCATTTTAGGGACCTGCTGGACCGTACTGTAGGCCTTAGCATGGCATTGGTTTTTAGGATACTGTAGTGACCTCCTTACTAAGTGTACATGCACACAGGCTCCCACCACTGCATTACACGCGCACATTATGCTTCTAGCATGCCCTCTGTTCCTTTGTATGTGAACATTGGCTAAACATATTATTATTTAACATTGTGTATTCTGCATTCCAACTCCTCTTTGAACCATGATTAGCACTAACAGTTGGTAGATCGTACTTCAAAAACAAAGGATGCACTCAACTCCTATTTTCTATCAAGCTTTTACCTCCAGACGTTTCCACCATTAAATTATTTCTCCCTTTTCAGACATTCCATTGATTGCCACAAGAAGGGTGGCGCAGGAGCTGACTCTGCAATGATTCCCTGGCATTCTGACACCTTCCATCGTGGTATCAAGACACCGTCCCCGACCGGAGACCTGGTCTACCGTACAAACGTACCTCGGACCAGGAGCTTGCACCAACACCTTGTGGGGCACACCAGTGGTGGCAGGTGAGCAGTGAAGCCTCGGTGTGCCAGACCTACAAGTGAGCACAGTCGGACGAAGGGGTTCGGGTGCAGCACCCTCGGTGCACAGGTGTATGCAAGCGATTTTCCCGTAACTAATAATGTAGGACTATATTATCAAAGAACGGCGATAACATTACAACCACTTTAGCGACAGGAAACTGCAGCTAAAGCAATGATAAGGGGTTGATATTATGCCCTTGTGAATTGCCATAGAGCCCAGGTTCACACCAGAACCTGGGCTTCTATGGGAATTCACAAGGGCATATTATCAACCCCTTATCGTCGCTTTAGCGGCATTTTCCTGCCACTAAAGCGGTGATAATGTTATCGCCCTTCCTTCAAAATATGGCCCATAATCTCTGGCCTCATGTATTTAATTTTAAGGACTTGCTGAACCACATTCTTTCTCACAGTCCCCAGCATCCTAGACAAATGGATGACGGAGGGTAAACACTAAGGGCTGGGTACAATAGGCCAACGCTCTGTCTCCTCCTCCCTCTCTTCTTTTGACTCTCTCTCCCCTTCTGCCTTCCACCTACTCCCCCTCCCTTCCATTCGCACTATGGTCCTTTCATTCGGACTACCTTTCTTTACCTCTTCCACATAGCACACATCCTTATGTTTCTTTTTTGTCTTGCAGGTTTCCTACACTGCTTCCATTAGTGTCCAACCCACGTTTTTTTATTATACTGTTCTATTAAAGTTGTATTTCTATTTATTTCTGTTTTAATAAAGGTTACTTTTCTTTTCAAATAAATAACTGAGTGTATAGGTCTTCTTTTTCTGATATCACTTGTTTATTATTTATTGTGAAAATCATCTGTTTATAGGAGATTTTAAGGACAAAATTATTTAATATTAGAGTGCACCAAACAAACATAATCTAACTGACTATTAGACAAATGAAGCCTGGGTAATTATACAACTGCAAGAGTTCTATGAGTTTATCACTTTATAACACCATAAGGACTGCCGGTGTGATTACAGAAGAATGTATGTCATTACAACACATGCTATCACAACGCAAGCCATTACAAAAAATGTTTCTACAACGCATACCATTACAACGCGATGTAATTAGAAACGATTAAAAGTACCATTACAGCGAAAAACAATACTACGCATACCATTACAATGCAAAAAAAAAATATATTTTTTTAATTTTTGTAAAATAACTCCTGGGACGGGATGCAGGGAAAATAGGGGTTTTGGGTGGGGAAGTGTATTAAAAAATGTAACACAACTAAACACATAGGGGCACATTAGGATGTCTGACACCCGCCACCCTTTTCACCCCGCCATATTACTATGGCGGGGGGACCGCGGCGGACGGAAAGACCGTCCGCCGCTTTTCTGGCCAGGGCGGAAAAAGTTTAATATGGTGGTGGTGTCTATTAGACACCGCCAGCCATATTACCATGGGCGAAAACAGATGCCTTTCCGTTGCGGCGATGCTGCCATGGAAAGGCATGCGGTCTTCACTTCGGGGGCCCCCTGCGGGCCCCCGGAGTGAAGGAGAGGTGGGGGGTGCATAAGGGGGGTACCTGTGGTACCCCCCTGCATTTGCATAAACAAAGCGGCAGGCACTGCGCGGTGCCTGCCGCTTTGTTTATGCAAAAGCATGCGTGCATTTTTAGCATTGTGGGGGGCAGACTAAGTCCGCCCGCCATCCAAATGACCCCCAAAATTAAGATATCACAAACATTTTTACAAAATTAATACTTGTGTATTGAAATAAATGCTCGAGTATTAATCGAGTAACAAACAATATTTTTAAAAATCAAAACAAGAGGAAATGAGATTATTATTATTTTTGAAATAGTAAAAAATCAAATTAACGTAAGACAACAAGAAAAAATAGATTAAACCATAAAAAGAGCCACCATTTTAAAACCATTGAGAAGAACAAGTCCTACAACATGACGTCATGACGAGAACACTAAGCCACAGAAAACAAAATGGAGGATTAAACACTGTCGAACAGATTAAACAAAATTCTTTAAAGGAATACATTTAAAATATAAGTTCTCACATAAAATGAATCACAAAAAACACAAATAACAATGAAACTTTTCTCGTAAATTATGGTGACACACACAAAAAGCTATAAATATGGAGAAGACACCATTTTGAAGCCAGTGGTCAACAGACTACCAGCGAGAGCAGACATATTTTCCACATACTCTGACGATTACAGAAAAACGAGCACTCAGCAAATGCCGTACATCAATTCTCCAAAGAACAAATAAGTATAACACATATAAGAAAAAATAATTACTTTTAATAAATTAATATTCTAATTTTTTAAAAATAGATTCATTATATTTTACAGTTTTCTACACAAACATTTTAAAGAGTATTTCACTCAAATTGGATTTTTCTTTTATAAATAATTCAAAGAAAGCATTGATATGAGGCACAGTTCTATGTTTATCTTTAAATGTTGAACAAGCAGTGTTTTTAAAATTTGAAAAGAAGAAAGCCATAAATAAAATGTTTTCTGTAAAATGTAAAAACATTAACACAGCTAAACCATGTTACTTTTTGATAATTTCATCAAAATTAAACTATTGTTCAAGAAATCTTTCTAAAAAAAGATTGAAGAAAGGACACCTAGAATTTAAAAAGACATCTCTTTGAAAGGTAATAAAAGAGAATACCCGAATAAATAATTTAATGTAAAAATGAATGTTTTTTAAAAGGTTTTTATATTTTTTTCCGAAATAACGTGACAACTGTTTGAAAGCGATAACTTTACAAATGTGAGATGAAAAATGGAGACACAATTTAATGTCAAAATATCTTAAAGCAGTTTTTCCATGAACTAATGAAATAATTTTTCATCCTTAAACTAAAAATTTAATATTTAGAAAATAAACAGTTTATTATACCTATAGCCAACTACAGATATCTTCAAAGAAATAACAACTAGAAAAATCGAACCAAAAGACAAGCCGAAAACCATCTTCTTCTAAATACGAACCCATAAAAAATACATCAAAACTAAAAAAACTACAGGAAAATACTAAATAATAATGTCGAAAGAAATCAATAAACCACTTTAACTCCTCATAGAGTTATGTCGCAAATAAGCATAAAAAACATATATTTTCTTTTTTATTTTGAAACAGCTGAATGAATTCAAAGATCAACAAAGCAACCAGAAGGTCATCAAAGTATATCTACAAAAACAAGCAACCAACTTCTAAAGAGGTAAAACATTTGTTTACATTTTTAAAAATTAAACACGAAAAACGTTTCAAAGCAGATTAAAATTTAAAAAGTATATGAAATATTAGAAAATCAATGATCGTGTAAAATAATAAATACTATTCAAACTCAAGGGAGGTGAATGAGGAGGGCAAGTGCTGGTTAGAGTAGGAGTAATAATTACTATCTGAATGCAGGAGGGTGTAAAAGTAGGGTAAGTGCTGTATAGTGCAGGAGTATTAATTACTATTCTAACTCCAGGAGGGTGTAAAAGTAGGGTAAGTGCTGGATAGTGCAGGAGTATTAATTACTATTCTAACTCCAGTAAGGTGTAAACGTAGGGTAAGTTCAAGACAGTGCAAGAGCATTATTTTAAATTCCAAATCCAGTAAGATATAAAAATAGAGTAAGTGCAGGATAGTATAGGAGTAATAATTACTACTCCAGAGGGGTGTAAAAGTAGGGTAAGTGCTGGATAGTGTAGGAGTATTATTTACTATTCTAACTCCTGGGTGGTGTCAAAGTAGGGAAAGTGCTGCATAGTGCAGTAGTATTAATAACTATTCTAACTCCAGGGTGTGTAAAAGTAGGGTAAGTGCTGGATAGTGTAGAAGTACTAATTACTATTCTAACTCCTGGGGGGTGTAAAAGTAGGGTTAGTGATGGATAGTGCAGGAGTATTAATTACTATTCTAACTCCAGTGGGGTGTACAAGTAGGGTAAGTACAAGACAGTGCAAGAGTATTAATCAAAATGTATAATCCAGTAAGATATAAAAATAGAGTAAGTGCAAGATAGTGTAGGAGTAATAATTACTATTCTAACTTTGGGGGGGGTGTAAAAGTAGGGTAAGTGCTGGATAGTGTAGGAGTATAAATTACTATTCTAACTCCATGGGGAGTGTAAAAGTAGGGAAAGGGCTGGATAGTGCAGTAGTATTAATAACTGTTCTAAATCCAAGGGGGGTGTAAAAGTAGGATAAGTACTGGATAGTGTGAGAGTATTAATTACTATTCTAACTCCAGGGTGGTGGTAAAGTAGGGTAAGTACTTCATAGTGTAGTGTAGGAGTATTAATTACTATTCTAAGTCCAGGGGGGAGTTAAAGTAGGGTAAGTGCTGCATAGTGTAGGAGTTTTAATTACTATTCTAACTCCTGGGGGGTGTGAAAGTAGGGTAAGTGCTGGATAGTGTAGGAGCATTAATTACTAGGGTAAGGTATTAATTGCTAATCTAACTCCAGGGAGGTGTAAAAACTATTTGGGGATAAAAATAAGGGAATTAGAGAGGTGAATTTTTTTTAAATAATAAAAAACGTACCCATACTTTTGTTGTAATAGCATGCGCTGTAATAGCATCTGCATTGTAATAGCACGCGTTGTAATAGCATGCGTTGAGAAGGTACTTGCGTTGTAAAACATTTGTTGTAAAGGTATTGCATTGAAAAAGTTGCGTTGTAATGGTTGTTCCCCATTACACAACAAATGAGGCACTACCTTGGACCACCGAGGCTTCAGGGACTGCCGAGGCCCACCCTGCATATTTAAATAAGGAACTGGAGTGTGGCAATCCCCGGACTTCAGTTGGCCTCGAACCTCCCCGAACAATTGGTAAACAATACCCGGGAAGGTGGCGTTCCACTAGGCTGCAAAACGTCTCTGTGCCCTTCCGCGTCTAATTTACATGTGACATTAAGATCCCCAGTTCTAAAGAGACCCTGCAATATAACAATTGGATTTGCCACGGAACATTACCAGCCTCCAGGGGCCTCATTTAAAAGAACGCGTGAGACCGTTTTTTTTGTTTTGTTCTTTTCTCTCCATTTTTACCATCCGCATCCCTTCTATTACAGTGATACAAGGTTTTTATCCTCTGGCTTCAAGTAGTCGAACAAGTATTTGCTATCACATGGTGGAAGCCATGCACCACCTTCTAATAGCAAACACAATTGTCCAGCAAATGCACACCCTGAAACATTGTATGAGCTGCGCCTGAGAGGGCGCCCTCCCTAGGACCATGATGCATTTGTTAGTATAAACGCATACTAACACTACTTACACAAGTGTAGTACAGCGACCCGAATGTAGTGAAAAAGCAGAGGAAGTGCAAAATCGAAAAATATAAATCCTACCAGAAGTAGGATGACATAGTTCAATGAGCTGACGACGACCCTGGCATGAGTAGAAACAGCTACACAAACAAAACCGGTCTTCAGCACAACGCAAGCAATTTTGAAATATTGGTGAGTGGTGCCTTCTTTTTGCTTTCTCCCGGGCGTTGCCAAATTTATGTAGTGAAGAGGAAGACAGCAGTGCATCCAATAAGTAGATTTATTACAAGAAAACAAGACACCTGAAACAACCACCAACAGGAGCAGACAGCAAAGCAACCGTCTAATCCAGCACCGTGTACAAACTCCGCAAGGTCCCCCTCATGACAGGCCTACATTCTAACATACCAAAATACCAAATTGTGGGGGGGTCTGAGTGGGTTAGATTATTGACCATAGTGCCTCACAACCCTAGGCATACCAATAAATACAAAAGGAGGCACCTAGTCAGAAATAGTGTGTGCTGTCGTGGAATAAAGTTATGTGGAAATGAAATTACACTGGGCTGAAAAACTTCCCATCAGCCCACCATTGTGGCGGATCAATCGTCATCTGGGATACGGATGGTATATTCCGAGTCTCACCCAACACATCTATTGATGGTGTAGAGACAGGAAAATCGTGATCACCTTCTAGCCACAGTGTATTTCAGAGTGGTATTGATGAGTGTGCAGTGCTCAGTGAGAAAATGTGTGAAAGAAGTATTTAAAAATAACTACCAGAACAGAAAATATGTTTATTAGGCACTGTTCTAGTGTCATGATTAAAACAAGCGCTGTACAGTTCAAAAGTATAACTATAATATAGCGCTGTGCAGTGTGGTCGACATGTTTCAGCTGTCGAGGATATTACCCAGCTTTCGTCAGGACCATGATGTCAAAAAGAGGCAACTGCAAATATAGAAAAATAATAACATTTCAAATAGTAAACAGTACTCCTACCAGGAACTTGGAGTCCCAATGTTAACTGGAGGAAACTTTAAATGAATCGTCCTTCCCTAAGGAAACAAGTGCAGACAACAAGTGTAGTTTGAGAACTGTTATCCTTAGTAATCCACAATTAACAAAATAACAAGACAGACAACACACATGTAGTGGTGAATAGGTATTCTCACCACTATATCAAGAGACAAAGTGTTCTCCTGACTCAAAAAATAACACAATGCTTATTATTTGAATTTTTTTTTTTTTTAAAGTGTACTCACCCAGCATTGTGTGGGAAGTTACCTCACCTCACCCGGCACCCACTCTGGAAGTTGAGGCCCCGCTCTGTAAAAATAGGAGACAAAGCTATACTATAAGACTTTGCTGTGTGAACAAACTCCAAACCAAAGTCTTGCTATGTTAGATTATATTTCCTTTATTGAACATAGCTCAGTTGTCTCAAAGAGAAAGAATGGCTGACCCTTTATCAAAAGTTGGCTAGCTATGGGTTGGTCAGAAAGGAAGTAGTATAATAAGCTCTAAGCAAAGCCTTATGATGCTGAAACTCAAATAACATTAAGAACAAAGTATAGAGGCAGTTCAAAGAATGGCACAGCATAGGGGGAGCGAGCCAACCTACCTATCCGTCGGTACCTCTGGCCGGCGTCCAAGAGGGAGTGGAGGTGACGGACAGGCAGGAGGCACGCCCTTTTATACCTGTGCTAATTGGCCAAACGCGCCAAATTGCGTATTAAACGAGCAATCAGTTCATGAATTAGCCCGTGTTGTGTGAAAGGAGCGCATGCTCGGATCTTGTGATGTCACTGACCATGTCATGAGTGATGTAATATGTGACGTCATCAGCAGTGCATTGCACGCGCAAGTTAAAGTGAGTCCAACTAACTATAACGTGGAATTTCAATGGTTTTATGCGAGTAAAACTTCCAGCTAACTATAACTGGTGTAAAACCTATGGTTTTTTCAGTGAATTTAATAGTTTTTTTTAATGCTAATTCCTAACTATAACTGGTGTGGAACCTATGGTTTTTTCAGTGAATTTCAATGGTATTTTAATAGCAAATCTTTATAGGTATAAAAAATGATAAATTTTAAAACGAATTTTATATTGTATAATTATGTCCAATTTATTTTATTTTTTTTATTTTTAACCCCGGGGCGCTCCCGGGGCACGTACCGGTGAACGCACGGGTAAGCGCAATATTACAGCGCGCCCTGGGGCGCGTACCGGGGAGCGTCCTGTTAGCGCTTTTCTCGCGAACGAAAACAACATCGTGACGTATCGCGTAGACGCGTGATGCGTCATATGACGCACAGCGTAAGCGCACTCGGAAGCACGCGTGCGCATACGATCGCGGCGCGCCCTGGGGCACGTACCGGGGAGCGTCCCGTTAGCGCTATTCTCGCGAACGAAAACAACATCGTCACGTATCGCGTAGACGCATGATGCGTCATTTGACGCACAGCGTAAGCGCACCTGGAAGCACGCATGCGCATATGATCACGCAACGTCTCGACGCACTTACGCCGCGCGCCCCGGGGCGTGCCCCGGAGCGCGACTACGGGCGCGCCCCGGGGCCCGTAGCGTAAGCGCGTCAGGTCATGTGACCTGAAAATAAAACTTTCTATTGGTGCAGAACAGTTTTGGTTTCCAAATGAGTAAAGCCTGGGTCATATGACCTGAAAATAACACTTCTCATTGGTTCAGGACAGTTTTGTTTTTCCAAATGATGAAAGACCCCACCTTTTTTCCTTATTCTGACTTTGTCCTTTGACTGAGGAAGACCTGTTTCAGCAATAGAGAGAGAACTATTTTGTACTTTCAAATGGCTACTGTAGCTGAAACAGCTGGAGCATCTGCACCACCACCACCACCAAGAGGACCACCACAACAGTACATTGATTTTCAGGAAGACGAGGAGGAGGAAGAGGAAGAGGAGGAGGGGAGAACATGGCTGCCTGAACAAAATACCCCATACAAGCCCAAGTCACACATTGTATGGGAGTTTTTTTCACTCCCAGAGGGCAAGAAAAAAGTGAATGCGGCCAAGGTAACTTGCCTAATCTGTGGCGAACAACTCTCAAGGGGCAACCCAAACAAAAAATATTCCTTTGGTAATAATACCATGATTCGACATATGACCCGGAAGCATCCAAACAACTATTCTCGTGCAGAGCTCAGGGAACTGGCCAGTAACCTCCCCCAGTCTTCACGGACCACCTCCAAAAGAACACAACCCACTCCATTGGGACCAGAAGCAACAGAGATGATGCCTTGTATTCAGCCACGATTTGCTGATTTTAGAATCACATGCATTGAATGTGGCAAGCTCATCGCCTATGGTGAAAAGAGCGTAAAGCTCGTCGTCCTTGCTGGTGACAATCACAATTGCCCCAAAAAAAAGTAATTTTTTCCGTTTTTTGTTTTTTGCTCCAGTTGAGCCATTTTCAATTCCCTTTTGTTTGTTTCTCCCCATAAAAAATACAAAAAAAACATAAAACTGTTTTGAAAAGCCAAAAAAAGTACAAAATGTTCAAAAACACATTAAAAAAATATAAAACAACAAAAAGAAGAAAAAAACAGTTCTTTTTAGAACTACCTTTCATTTATAAAAATAAACCTATATTTTTAATGAATCTCTGTCAAATTTTTTTTCTTAGGGTACGCGTACCGGGGCCGCCCCCCCCAAAAAATAGAAAAAAAAATTAATGAAGGAGTTAGCATGAGGGAAGAACACAAAGAGAGTAATGGTAAGAGAAAGAGAGCTACAGGATGAACACAGAGGGATTGTTTATTACATAGTAAAAAACAGAGAAGGTGTAATAGGGTGAAAGTGAGAAAAGTAAAATGACTAAAGGAGCGAAAGAAGGGAAGAGAGAGGAAGAAGACTAAAGTAGAGATAGTGGGAGAATGTGAGTGGGTGTTGAAAGAAAAAGAAAGGACAGTAAAAATTGAGAATGAAGGGTAGTGGTGTAACCGGGATAAATGAAGAACGGTGAGTGAGGGTAAGAAAAGACCAGTTAGTGTAAGTAAAGAGGGGTGAAAGAGGGTGAAAAATTGAATTAGGATAAGACATGGGGAGTGACAAAGAGAAAGGACAAAGAGAGTAAAGAAAACAGTACCTGAATGGGTTTGAGTGAAACAGCAAAGAAAGATAAGTAATGCAGTGTGTGTGACTTATAGGGAGTCAGTGGGTGTAGGTCGGGGTGTGGGTGTGTAAGGTGTGTCTGTGGGTGTGGCTGTGTGGGGTGTTTTGGTGTGGGTGGAGGTGAGGGTGTGTGAAGTATGTGTGAGGAGTGTATGGGTGTGGGGTGTATATGTGTGCGATGTATGTGTGTGTATAGAATGTGTGTGTGTATGTGAAGAGTGTGTGTGGGGGAATTTATTGTGTGTATGAGGTGTGTGTGTGGTGTGTGTGTGGGATGTATGTTAGAGGTGTGTGCATGTGTTGAGAGGGGGATGAGGTGTGTGTGTAGAAGTGAAGTAAATAATTAAGAAAAACAGAATGAGTGAAGAAGCAAAGGAAGGGAACAGAGGGTAAGTGAAGTAAAGAATAGGGATTGAAAGAAGTTGAATATGATAGGGGAAATAGGGAAATTGGAGTAAACATGGAGAATAAGAATAAGTGAGGGAAGCAGAATAAAGACACAGAAGTGAGGTTGGTTGAGAAAATATTAGTAAGCTTAAAGCAAAGGGTGATGACAAACTACATTTTTTTAGTCATACTTACCATATAATAAATGTAACTTTAATTAATTGTTTTTACTACACTTTGTATCTGTGAAAGAGAGAAGAAAAAATAAGTTATAATTAGTAAAATGTGTATTTTAAATTAAAATATACAAATGAAGAGGTTAAAAATCATAACAGTGTATTTAGAAATAAAGTAAGAGTGAAGGACACAGAAAGGGAAATAAAGTAAGGTAGAAGGATAAAAAGAGAAAAAAAGAAATAGAATGAGAGCAAATTACTAAGAGTAAGGCATATAGATTCACTGACACAGAGGAAGAGAAGAACAGAGAAATGAACTGAAGGTAAGAAAAAAACTAAAACAATGTGAGTTAGCAAAACTAAATCAGGAAACAGTAGTAAGTAAAAAGATAATGACTGAGACAGAAAACATTTTAATTAAGGATGCATTTAGAAGAATGAGGAATAGAAGATAACTGAGAGTAAGTGAAGAACAGTCATAGAGTGAACGGATGAAGGGAGAGAGGATAATATACAACGATTGAGGAAAATGGAGTGAGGAAGTTAGTAGACAGACACACTAAGAGAAAAACTGAGTGAGGTGGAGTACAATGAGTGAGAAAAGGAAATGAGTAAGGGAGCAAAAAAAGGAAAGAGAGGAGAAGACGACTAAAACAGTGCTACTGAGAGAAAATAATTTGGTGATGAAAGTAAAGAGATGGACATTGAAAGAAAGGAAATGAGGGATAGTAATGGAACCAGAGTAAAAGAAATGGGATGAAGAACGATGAGAGAGGAGCAGTGAAGTTGTTGTGAAAGAAATGATAGAAGGTAGATAAACACAAGTGAACATAACACAAGGAGAGTGAGGCACTGAGGACATAGAAGTAGTGAACGAAAAATAGAGAGAAGAGTTCAAAAGTAAGGAGCAAACAAAGATAAGCGAGGGAGAGTGGGTGATTTATAGTGATAGAGTGCGATAATACTACTGAGTGAGTAAACAGGAATTACTAAAAGAGCAAAGGAGGAAAATACGGAAAAGGGAAGTAAAGCAGAGAGACTGAAAGCTGAAATGTTATGCAAGGGAGAGAGGGGATGCAGACAGTTGAAATGAGAATGAGGGGTTGTCAAAGTAGTGGAGTAAAGGAACGGAGGTTACAGAGAGTGAGAGAAAGACATTATAAGTGAGTAAAAAGAGCGGAAAGAGGATGGAAAAAGGAAAGTGAGTGTCAGAGAATGGGAATACAATTTAATTTACACAATCCAAAGTATAGAATAACTTGTACAACATGTTACATAGTTTATTTTTGCTGTTCTCAGAATATATTGAATTTCACTTAAAACAGTGAGTTCAAATTACTCCTCATATGACAGCGGGGAAAAAAAACACAATCTAAAAGATTGTGTTTTTAAAAAAACCCTTAGATACTGACAAATGACAAATGTACACTAATCTTTGATTGACATACTTTTCCTTGAGGCCAAATAGTATATCATGGAGGTCCTTTTCTCGTTGCAATGTTCACTAAAACATCAATTTCATCGACTTTCTAGATCAAAAGCTCCAAGAACATCTGAAATATTTTCATTATTTTCATATACTCCTTTTTTTCAGTCATGATTCTTTACTCATTCCTGTATCTTTCCTTTTGGCCAAATAGTGTCAGATGTATGAGTATATTTTCAAATTAATTCAAAGAAACTCTGAAATGACCTTTTTTCCGACGTTCTGAAAGAAAGGCTCTACAACATTTTCACAATATTTAAGTATTTGTAAAACCATCTCTGACTCACTCATGTTCATCATTTTGTATAATACTAATATCACTTACTATGAGATCCACTTACAGTACCTATATGACAAGTCCATTTTTTATATTACCTGGTTCACTTTTACTCAGAATATATTTTTAAACAGCAAAATAACCTTTATTAACTGCTCCCGTCTTCATAGGCCAATTACCTTTACCTAAATTTTGGTTGTAAAAACACTAGGTGTGAATTTTTTAAGCCAAAAGGCAAACGTTGTTTGAAAGTCAAATGAGTGTCGTTACATTGGGTCCAACCTTTACAACTTTTTAAATAGCATGTGTAATGCCCTGATGTTGTAGAAGGACCGTCATGAAAAATAATAGCTACAGTTGCAAAGGTTCTTCCTGATATCGATAACTGAGAAGCCACGAAATTTTTAATAGAAGTCGTTAATTTAGTTCCATCAGGTCTACATCGTTGGAACATTAAAATGACATACTGACCATAATTTTGAAGAAATAATGTGGACAGCATTGTAGACTTACATTGGGTACACACCATATTGTGATCCGCTGCTTTAACTAGATTATTAAAAGGCACTGATTTGCAGTCTGGTAAAGTCAAATATATAAATCTTTCAGTGTCTATTCTAGTAGTACTTGATAAAGTACAGTTGTCGCAGTCATGCTGCCATTGATAAGAAAGGCTAAAAAGATTTTTCATATCTACACCTTCATCTTCCAATACATCAAACATATACATTAAAAATTCATGACAATCCTTCTGAATATTCTGTGAAAATTGATTTTCACCAGAACATACGTCTAGAAGATTTCGAATTTCTGAAACACTTTCTATTTTTGCTCTATCACTGGTACATTTCTCAAACACGGAATTCAACAAACAACAGAATCTTTGATCCCGATTTTCAACAATCTGTTCTTGTATATTTTGAAGTAAAAAAACAACATTAACCACTACATTAGCATAGCAGTTGACACCAGAACTGTTTTCAAACTGAAATCCAACAACATCTTCAACAGAATCCTTTTTCCTTCTGCTTACAATTACAGTTTCATCTACTTTTTGTCTTTTTGCTACTACCTCACTGCAATTACTCTCATTTCTTCTTTTTCGGCCTACCACACGTTTTTCAATCAGAGGATATTGAGGCAAATGTGGAGCATACTCTCTTCTTAACCTATTGTATTCTTTAACACAATATAGATCTGCACAAATCTTTGTTTCATCACACTCAATCAAGTACAATCCTGATAAAGTTCAGACTCGTGATAATGCCACATATGCCATACCCTCTTTAAACACAGAACTTCCAATGTTCACCAAAGCGCAATCTACACTTAAACCTTGAGATTTATGAATTGTCTCTGCATATGCCAAACAAATAGGAAACTGTTTTCGGCGAACATATAAGTCTTTCACGAGCAAAAATCTAGCTGAACAACGACAAATGTGTTCTATTTCATCAATGCCATCAAATTTAATTTTTAAAATTTCAATTCCATCTCTATTTTTGTAATTCACAAAACCAACAACATGACCCATTGCTCCATTTACCAGACCTCTTTCAACATTTAAATTCCTTCTCAAAATGATACGACAATTCAAACACACATTCAGAGTCTTTTCAAAACCAGCAGTTTTAGATATAGTCTTCTCTAATGAATCCAATTTTGATTTCAAATTTTCAGACAAAATAATTGTTGCTCCCATATGCTCTATTATATCTGTAGCTTCCAGTTTCACTATCTCTTCATTTTCTAACTTTAACATTTTGTTGTTGAACATGGAACATTCTTTCAGAGTTGGCATCAAACATATGCCAGATTTCTTCTCGTTAATTTTCTTAAAAATATTCTCTGGAAGAATGTTTTCATTTGGGTACAAATTTGAAATTAACCATCCATGTAAAGCTTCTTTCCCTTGCTGACTTACTTTTCCGATTCTTACATCTTGTAAAATATTTTTATAATCTTCATCCTTTGCCTGCTGCATATTTTGAAGCAGTTCTGCATATTTGAAGTTTAACCATATATTAACGTTTCCAATGCTTCCTAGGCACTTCCTGGTATCTTCATGCGTGAGCATTTTGAACACAGGTTGTCCTTTCACTGGAGTCAACCGCAGAAGATCTCCAAAAACAATAATATGTTTTCCTCCAAATAAGACATCATAGTCTGTTCTAAGAATTTCTTGCATTCTCAAATGCACCAAAGCAAGCATTATATTTGACACCATGCTTACTTCATCAATGATAAGAAGTTTCATTTTCTTCAGGACTCTCGAAACTTTGGAACACGCATCTCCAGGTAGCTTGTGATATTGCAATTTATAATACAATAACATGCAATTTGTTATCATGCTCCACTGGCAGCATCACTAAACGATGTAAAGTAATCCCTTTAATGTTATGTGCAGCCAGCCCAGTTGGAGCAGTAACAACACAAGACAGCGGTGATTCAGTCCTTTTCTGCAGATAAATTGCAATTGCTTTAATCAGAAAACTTTTTCCAGTTCCCGCTTCTCCACTCACGTACAGTTGGACTGGTTTAAAAGATAAACATGAGCACTCTTTTTTCTCATGAGTGAATCCATGTTCAACCTGATCTGTGACTTCGTCATATATCTGTTTCTGCTCAAGGTTTAGTTGTTTCACCAAATCTTCTAAGTTAACTACATCATCTTGAGCTTGTTCCATAGCTCTTCCCACCTCATCCATGGCAGTGGCAGCTTCATTTTGAATAATTGGTCCTCCAAGTGGATCCTGGCTCAATGAAGCAGTACTCTGACTGTCTTGAGAACTGTCTCTAGCAATCTCTGCAGCAATTGTGGCTTCTTGCTCTATTTCTTAGTTCAACATTTGCAGATAATTTGGAAAAACAGGACATTCTATGGTATCCTTGGTTGCATTAAAAGAATCTTCGTAACAGAGAAAGTCTCCAAGTAGTTCCTCTTCTGTACGCCATGGCTTAAAGAGTTGCAAAAGAGCTAAATAGTAAAATTCCCTTTTCTCTGGATTTTTGCAACTCAATTTTTGATGATTAATCAAATGGCCTTTTTTCTGTCTCACTAGACATCCTTCACACCCAATGATAGCATATATTTCATTGTTAATATCTTCTCTGATGGTTCTCTTATAAATATAGTTTTGCAGAACTTCATACAAACAACTGTTCTCAAGATGACTACTTCTATTTGGATAGTATGTATCCAACATGCTTGTCTTCAAAATATCTGTACTTTCTGGTTCTTTCTCCGCCAAATACTCTATTTCTTGTACAGATTTCAAAACTTGATTTCGTGTTGCAGCAAGACCTAGACTCACCCAAATGATGGTTCTAGATTAGGCATAGAGACTTGCTGACGACAATCGATCAGAACATTCATATGCTCCAATTTCTCGATGTGACAACATCTTCAGACTGTAACTGTATAATTTCTTGCTTAGACTCTTTTCATGTGAAATGTCCTCCCACATTTCCTTCAGTTCTGTCTTTTCTTTTTTTGTGATGTAAGACGTCACATATCGAGCCACAGCAATAGAGTTGTCAGCAACGAATTGAATATCCATGTTAGCATTCCACATGGACAAAATCACTGGGTTGTAGTCGTTGATGTACTTGGACTCTTTGTTTCTTTTTAAATTGTATGTATTTTTTGGTGATTTCCTCGTCACAGTATGTCGCAGAGAAGACATCAAATTATTTACTCTTCCTTTAGAAATCACTGGTCATGGAAAGCCGAAACGACATTTTGTGTAGAACTTGTCCTTATTTCTGAATTTTCGATGACAGTACTTTCCACAACGATGGGATTGAAAGCGTAAAACTTGTTGCCTTAAACTGTTTTCTTCGGTAGTTTTCGGAACAGCACATGTTGAATACTCTTCAATGAAGCTCATCACTGTCTCATCCGAATCTGTTCCAAATTTGGGTGCATCTTTAATCCACAACAACATATGTATGTGAGGAGCACCTCTCGCTTGATACTTCTTTCTCCAAAAGAAATCCAAAACCTCTCCAAGGGGAGGATTTTTTTTGTTGGTAATAAAAGACATCATAGCTTCAAATCTATGATTGAAATATCTGCATACATTCACTGGATCCAAAGAACACAGTTCTCCAGGTGTTTTGAATTCTATATTTTGTATATTTGCATTTGCCTCTCGTAGAAATTGAAGTAAGTCGTCCCATGCATACTCGGCACAGCTAAGAGTGAGAAACCATGTAGGAGTTCGTAGGTTTCTTAGCATACATTTCAATTCCCCATGACGACGGTACCAATACTCGTTTGTACCACGCTGACATGCCATGAGATTGATTAGATGAGATTCTAAAATATTATCTTGCAGATTCACTTTCTCCATAAAGTCCCTCTAGAGGCAAATAAACAACTCTTCCCTTTAATCCTCTCTGCAAATCTGTAGGAGGCAATTTCCCTATCTTAGGCTCCATGCGAACAATTGCCTGAAAAGGATGGACACATTGAATCAAAATAGACTCATATGTATTTAAATCCATCAATTCACGGGGAATGTCTACCAACTCCAGATTATTATGAACAGCTCTAGCAGGCATTCTGTTTTGATTTAATTTATCATAACAATATTTACAAATACGCTGATATGAACTCAAATCAAAACAATTCTCCACCCACAAATAAGTTGCAAAATCCTTCCACTCATAATTATTCATCTTTTCACTTTTTACGTATAAATCAACTGATCTAGTTTGATGCTTATAATGACTTCGTCGACAACATACACAAGTAAAATTCGGCCTTTCACTTGATTTCACCTTAAACCTGGTAATTTCCTGCTCAAACTTTTCTGTACTTGAAATCTGTACATTGTCTTCCACATTACCTTGAATTGCTGTGTCAATTTCTACACTGTCCTCTTTTTCACCAAAATAACAAATCTCAATTTCTTCACAAATCTTCTTCACATCTTATTCAGTTCCATGCAAAAGAGCACTGTTTAATTGTTTAAGCTTAAGTGCTTGACTTTTTGCATAATACAACATTCTCACTAATTTCCTCATTTTGGTATGATGCACTGCTAACATCCTAAAATGATGAAAAACACTCTGACAGACTTTTCTAGAAAGACAAGCCAGTGAATGCCCTTGCAAACCTGTGTTTTCTCTCACTCTGCAAGGATCTAAGTCTTGCAACAACTTCACTTTCTGCTTTAGACTTTTCTTACTATATGTACGTAAGAAATTACAAAACAAATCAATTGATTCCTGTCGCACACTACAAATACGACTACACTTCCAAGTGTACACTGGACCCTTAGTACGTCTCCCTAAAACTTCATCAGTTAACACCTCTTCTGGGTCTCTAGGCACAAGTTTCTCTTTTTCAATCGGACAACCGTCTTTCACTTCATACGCTCGACCACTGGTGTCAACTGCATGCACTAAATCATTCTCCTGGAAGTAACTCTCCTCATTAAAAAATGGCTCACAACTTGAACTGTGCATCCATTCTCCTGAAAAAACTTTACAAGAATTAGTTCGATTAATTACTCTTTTCCATCTACTGTTTGATTTGAAAACATCAATTGTCTTGTTAAGTGTCCTAATACTATTGATTATTAAAATAAATAATTTTTTCTTAACTTCAAAAGCTTGATCAACAATCTTCTCTACATTTTTCTTTTTCTTGTAAAAAGCAGCTCTCTGTTTACCTTTCCTAATGTTTTTTTAACAAATTTAAAACCACCCTATTGCGAAACATTCGTTTACGAATGTCTATAAACTGATTCTGCCTTCTATTCCGATACACATTATTCTCTCCTGCTCCAGTAGTAACATTTTCTGAAGGTCTCTGCTTCCTTTTCAAAATTACTCTCTCCTTCTCTTTTTCTACATGCTGTCCAACATTTTTTTTGTTTTACATATATTCCGTAAGAAAGACTTAGTTATCTTACCAGGAGCTTCTTTCCTGTTTTTTGAAGTCTTTGTTGTAGAGGACTGCTGTAATTCCGATGCTGTTTTTGTTTTAAACCGTATTTCTAATTTTCTTGTTCTTTGCCTTGAGGGCATCTTTCCTTACTCTTGAAATCTTGTTTTCAATCTGTGTTAAAGAAAAATATAGCACATTATAGACCACTATTATCAAACATCAAAGCAATGACAAAAAGCAAACAATCTATTCAGGGTTATAGATCAAGGGAGGATTCTCCAGGGGTGCAGAAGAGGTATGGCCTCTATTGAAGAGTGTAGTGGAAGAGAGGTCTGTCCACGGGTGCAAAGAACTTGAGACCTGTGTCTAAGAGTGCAGTGGGGGATAGGCTTCATGAAGCCTAGTCCACTGCACTCTTAGACACAGGTCTCACCACCTACACTCTCCAAGAAAAGCCTCTCTCCCACTACAGTCTTGAACACATGCCTCACCTCCTCTGTCCCTCTAGACATTCCTCACCTCATCTGCACAATCTACTTCCTAATCTGAGGTATAACAGGTGACATGATTGTGAAAAGGTCAAAAAATGTTATCTAATCATTCACACACTATTTATTCTTTCTCAAAAATGTAAAAGACATTAATTTGCCCTAAAAATGTTTCAGTAGTGTAATGAAAGGCTTATACATATAACCCTTTCTCTGTTTTTCAAATGTTATTCTTAAAAAAGATTATGAGGCCTAAGCAGGAGTGCAGATGTAATGAAGCCTGTCCAGGGGATCACAAAAGGTGAGGCTTGTGTCAAGAGTGCAGTGGACAGGACTAAACTGGAGTAGTGTGCAAAAAAAGATGAACCTCATTTATAAAGCCCTGCATCAGTTTTCCACTGCTGATGCGTCACTTTTTGTGATGCATCGGCGGCATAAAACATGTGCCTTGTTGTGCCATATTTAAAAAGTCACGCATATAGGTAGATGCGTCACTTTTTAAACCTCTGCGCCACATTATACCTCTGTCAGGTGTAATGTACACAGAGGGGTCATTTCTCCGCAGAAAGCCTCATAATAGTGACGCAGTGAAATCAATGAGATTTCACTGCGTCACTTTTAGGACATTGTTACGTCAAAATCTTGCGCCTGCCTCACAGCAGACATAAGACTGAGGCAAACGCTTTCACATGGAGCTTTCCCCATGTGAAAGGATACATTGCTGGAGTACAAGCATTCCATTTCAGTACTGAAAACTCACTATTTTACAAAATACATTTCCTCTCTCTTGCAAACAATCCTACCGCATGTCGAAGGCTGTAAATAAGCTGAGGCTTGTCTAACCATGCCAATTAGTTGAAGTCTATTCAGGGTTGCAGATGAGATAAGGATTGTCTAGGGGTGCACAAGAGGTATGGCCTGTATTGAAGAGTGTAGTGGAAGAGAGGTCTGTCCACGGGTGCAAAGAACTTGAGACCTGTGTCTAAGAGTGCAGTGGGGGATAGGCTTCATGAAGCCTAGTCCACTGCACTCTTAGACACAGGTCTCACCTCCTACACTCTCCAAGAAAAGCCTCTCTCCCACTACAGTCTTGAACACAGGCCTCACCTCCTCTGTCCCTCTAGACATTCCTCACCTCATCTGCACAATCTACTTCCTAATCTGAGGTAACATGATTGTGAAAAGGTCAAATTTTTTTATCTAATCATTCACACACTATTTATTCTTTCTCAAAAATGTAAAAGACATTAATTTGCCCTAAAAATGTTTCAGTAGTGTAATGAAAGGCTTATACATATAACCTTTTCTCTGTTTTTCAAATGTTATTCTTAAAAAAGATTATGAGGCCTAAGCAGGAGTGCAGATGTAATGAAGCCTGTCCAGGGGAGCACAAAAGGTAAGGCTTGTGTCCAAGAGTGCAGTGGACAGGACTAAACTGGAGTAGTGTGCAAAAAAAAGATGAACCTCATTTATAAAACCCTGCATCAGTTTTCCACTGCTGATGCGTCACTTTTTGTGACGCATCGGCGGCATAAAACATGTACCTTGTTGCACCATATTTAAAAAGTCACGCATATAGGTAGATGCGTCACTTTTTAAACTTCTGCGCCACATTATACCTCTGTCAGGTGTAATGTACACAGAGGGGTCATTTCTCCGCAGAAAGCCTCATAATAGTGACGCAGTGAAATCAATGAGATTTCACTGCGTCACTTTTAGGACACTGTTACGTCAAAATTTTGCACCTGCCTAACAGCAGGCATAAGACTGAGGCAAACGCTTTCACATGGGGCTTTCCCCATGTGAAAGTATGCATTCCTGGAGTTGCGTCATTTTTGTGACACACTCCAGCAATTCGTCACTTTTGCGCTTACAGATACATCACAAATACAGACTTATCTGTAAGTCCTAGAAACATGGTGTGTCATACATTAAATATAATGCATCATTGGTGTCACAAGGAGTGCACAGTGAAAAGTGATGCATCGCTGTTTTCATAAATAAAGCTCTCAGTGTGCTTCCTAATGTGAGGTAACACAGGTGACATGATTATGAAAGCTTCAAATTATTTTACTTAATCATGCTCACATTTTTTATTTTTTCTCAAAAATGTAAAAGCTATTAATTTGCCCCAAAATCGATTTATCAATAAAATTTTAGAAACACAGTGCAAGTCCTATGTACAATCATTCCATTTCAGTACTGAAAAGTCACTATTTTACAAAATACATGTCCTATCTCTTGCAAACATTCCTACCAAGCATTACCCAAAATATTAAGCAAACCAACAGCAAAGAAACTCAATCTGCTTCCCAATCTGAGGTAAAACAGGTAACATGTTTGTAAAAGATTCAACTATTTTTATGTAATTAAGCACACACTATTTATTCCTTCTTAAAAATGTGAAAGCCATGGATTGGCACTAAAATCGTTTTTCAATTACCATTTTAGGAACAGAACACAGGTCCTATGTACAAGCAATCATTTTCACTACTGAAAGCCATTAATTTGCCCTAAAACCATTTTTTATTTAATATTTTATGAACAAAGCACAGATCCTATTTACAGGCATTCATTTTCACTACTAAAACCCATTGTTTTGCACTAAAATCGTTTTTCAATTAACATTTTAGAAACAGAGCACAGATTCTATATACAAGCATTCATTTTCACTACTGAAACCCATTGATTTACCCTAAAATTGATTTTTAAAATAATATTGTAGATACAGAGTGCAAGTCCTATGTACAACTATTCAACTTCACTATTGAAACATCACTATTTCACAAAATACAAATCTTTTTTTTTGCAAATATAGAAACCATGTATTTTTAAAAAGCATCACACAAACCAAAAGCAAAGAAAATCAATGTGTTTCTGAATCTAAACTCTCTATCTAAATGAATCATAACTCACCTTTACAAATGCTTTGGGAAATTCAGAACAGTGTCAGATACACACACCAATATTTCTTTAGCAGAGCAAAAGGTATGTTCTCCAGGCACTGCAACCATTAATGGCACAGTAAACCTCTAATTCTACACACATATTGCTCATGGTAACCAATCAAAACTCTTCCCTCTGTATTTTCAAACCAACACCCTCCCCCCCTCAGCCCTTTCTACCTGTTACCATAGCAACTCCTTCCTCGCTGAGCTCCCAGGGTTAAAAGTTTATTCTACAATGTTGCAAATCACCTCAGCAAGGATGTTTGACCTGAAAATACACCAGCTTATCTGGTGCAATGTTTCTTTAAATGACTGTTTTTTAACCATTCAAATGACTTCTTTCACACAACAGAACCATGCACCCTAACTTTCAGTTTTCAACTATCTGAATCCACCAATCATTACTTGTGATTCAAAAGCACTGAAACTCCACAGTTTTTTTTTGCAAACTCCTACTGTTCCAACTGCCATTTCATTTCTACACTTCATCTGACTGCACCAGAACCTCCTCTCACCATGTATTCTGTCTGGATTATTGGACATAGCTACATTCACTGGGCTCAAAGGTATGCAGCTAACAGAAATTTTCACAACCTTGATTTACCAAATGTGCACATAAAATGGATTGGCCAAAGAGGATTGAGATGTCATCAATTGATACCATTGGTGAAAACCTTTTACCATCTGCCACACCCTAACCTCATAATTTTGCACTGTGGTGGAAATGACCTAGGCACTGTGACTGGGGTAGGTCTGGAGATGCTTTTAAAGGACACCTTTGGGCAATTGATGACACTTTTTCCACAAACTGCCATGGTATACTCCAATATATGCCAAAGACAGAAATGGAACTGGTCCAACCAATTTTGTCCACAATTTGAGAAAGCACGGAAACATGTGAATAAATCTGTTTCTGCTTACATGAAAGACTATGGAATGGGTTCAATATACAACAACAACTTGCGTTACAAAATGCAAGATATGTACAGAGCAGATGGTGTGCACTTCTCAGATGAGGGGAATAGAATATTCCTCCTGAATTTAAGACTGTGCATTGGAACCTACTTATAGGTACCTAAATCAGCCACAGAACCCAAAAGCTCTTTTCAGGGCTACCCTACCTCTGATCACTCCAAATGATTATCTTTTTCTAACTTTTTTCACTATTTTTCACCAAAGTACGCTCCCCGGTACGCTTCCCGGTGCGCGTACCGGGCGCTCCCCCGCCTATATGGGCCTCCTAAGACCCCCTCAGAAAACCTAGGGGGTCAGGGGGTGCCTACCGTGCCCCCTTATACCCATTCCCAATGTTGTTTGTCCTCCATTTTCTGTCTCAAATCTACCGAAACACAAAATGGAGGACTCCCGTAGCGCTGCCGGTACGCGTACCGGGGCGCGCACCGGGAAGCGCTCCCAAAAAATGTTAAAAGTTAATTTACATAAAAATCACTGGAGACACTTTTACCAAATATAAAATAGCTCATACTATATACCAGTCCCTACCATTTTCCTAAATTTGGTGGAATTCCATTGAGCCATTTAGCCTGTAGACCTCTCTAAATATCCTGAGGTAAATTACTTCACAAAAACACATCTGAAGTGTTAGAATCTACAACCAATTAAAATGTTACTTTCATTTTCTACTATTATTACCTGACATTTGATTGGTTATGTACATGAATATATATAAAGAAAGAGAGGGAAACACAGCCATTTTGACTACTACTTCCTGAAGTACATTTCAACAGCATTTTCACTGAGAACTTAAACTTCTTTTTGAAAGGTAAGATGTTATTTTCAAAACTGAAGTATGTTGTGCACTTTAAGTTAATTTGGAAAACATTTTCTGATAGTTACATACTATCCCTCTGTAATAGTTATAGATTGAGATAGACGTCTCTGTTATAATTATGGATGGAGTTAGGCTTCTCTTGTATAATTATGAATTTACTTAGGCTTCATGATATACACTTTTTTATATTTCTACTTCCAGCCTGATACCACACACTGCCCAAAGATAACTTCACTGTTAAAAAATCCAAAAACCCCATGTACCCGAGCGCTCCGGTACTTCCTGAGGGTGCTAGTATGTGTATGTATGTCATCCACACAACCAAACGGAGGCACTCTGGGCACAGCACCCGATCCCAGGGTCACAACAGAAATAATAGTGCAAACAATGCAACTTACCGATTTCACCACCTCATCGGGATGAATCCACCTAGCATCATGAATGTTTAAATGTGAACCCTTGTGTGTTTGTGGTTTTTCCCCCAGTACGTAATCTCAACCCCTTCTTTTTCTTTCACAGGTTTTTTCCTGAATCTGGAAATTACACCCTTTTCACATCAGACCCCTAATTTGGGGGTCTGCCAATTGAACGAGGGTTGGACGCACCTTAGCGAGTGCGGACCACCCCGTCCAATCACCACGGTCCTGACGAAAACCAAATAATTTTTTATATGGTTGAAACATGTAGACCTAATTTCACTGGATTCACATAGCACACTATGCTATTTTTAAGTATATCACACTTCTTGAGACACCAAAGCCTTCCTAGTTAGGCACAGGTGCCACACTTGTTTTTACAAAGGTCCGAACACTCAAGAATAAAACTCTTGTAGTGAGTAGCTTTGGCCCTTTTTTAACACACTTATCACTGTATCTTATGCACATATAAAAAAAATAACCCGCTCCACTGTAACCAGGTGTCGCAGCACACCCTATGGGCACTCGGCCTATGGGGTGGGACCCCAATGATGAAGCATGTCACCAACCAGGTTGGTGAGTGAGGGGTCTTCTTCAAGGACACGCACTGTCCGATATAAGGTTGGGGCACACTGTGCTGACCTGAGCTTTATGCTCTACCAGTAGAGACTCTTTCTACTTCGATCCCGCAGGGGGCAGTCCTCCATTGTTGTTACATATAATTTCGGGGACCAGGAGTTCCCACCTCACATAGTTTTTGTGATTTCCCTTACTCTCCTTTCTGTTATTCATACATTAGGCAGCGCACAGCTGCGAGAGCTTCACATATTTATTATCACAATTTTTTTTGCTTTACCCTTCACAACCATGGCCGAGAACCAGGGCCTCTCCTATTCCTCACGAGAGGTTGAGGAGGTGATGAGTGATATGTCTATTTTTGCGGATGCCAATATAGCTCAAAGCATTTCTGCAACTAAGGACTGGGAGAATCTAACAGAACTGAAAAGGAACAGAATCAGGACGATCCTACACGGGACGATCCTCAAGCAGTATCTAAGTAACAACATGGCACCAAAGGGACTCTTAGTCTCCAACGCCCCACGCATCTTCCTTGAAGATGAACTGTTTCGAAAAGACTGGGCAGCCATAGCGTGGCACTGCACACACGACTGTATAGTCCTTATCTTGAAGACCGCCTTAAGACTGTCCGAAAAAATCCAAATAGAAATACAAGTGGCAGAAGGCAATATGAAAACCACCATCACGGGCTTCAAGAAGAAGCTAGATGAACTGAATAAAGAGATGACGGACTACAAGGACAATCTGACACAACAAAAAGTGCAGAAATTTCAAAAGGACTTGAAGAGGTTTTCAATGGTAAAAGTATACCCGTATTCAGACCCAGAATTTGTACCGCCGTCCAAGAGTGATGACAACTCCGACGCTTCTAGTAATGCATCTAGCAACGCATCAAGCAACACCTCTAACTCCAGCGGGGGTTCTAGCGGTGTAAACAATAAACAGAAAGGAAGAGGAAGAGGTAGGGGGAATGGCAACTGGCCGACCTACAACCCTATGCCCATGCCAGTTTTCCCGGATCCATACAATCATCCACAAAACTTCCCAATGTATGGGTGGCAACCACCGTTCCAACAACCGTTTTTCCCAGTAAACCCTTACAGACCCCCTTTTTTAAACCGGGGTGGGAGGGGACGGGGAAGGAGAAGAAACGCAAACCAGGGCAATCAAGTCCACTGGGCACCGGAAGATCCGAGCGCCAACCAGAACAGGAACAAACCCCAACAGGCGGGACCGAGCAATCGGAAAACCTAGTTACCAACCTATCAGCGAGACCCCTTAGCAAGGATGAGGAATCAGTCCTAAACAAGGGTCTAGGTTTTGTGCCAACTGCCAACCTGATAAATTCAGACTCCAGTGCGAACTATCCTCCTTTTTCAGAAAATTAAGACTAAAAGCCTTCTTTGAGAAGAAAACGAGCACCGAAGATAATGCTGATACAAATGAGACAGGGCTGCGGAATAAATCTACATTCATGCCACCACCGCACACAATCCCGGTGGAGGTCTCCACTTTTGAACAAGCTGTTTTCAATGATGTTGAAAATGCCACACCAAAAAAGCCTTTCATGAATTTCACAAGATTGGAGAGAACCGCTTTGGAGGACTTACAGAAAGCGGAGACCATCATAATCAAACCCGCAGACAAAGGCGGAGGGATAGTCATATTAGACAAATCAGCCTACCAAGCAGAATGCCTAAGACTACTAGCAGACCATAGGAACTACCGGAGACTACCATCTGACCCCACGGAAGATCTGAGAAACGAGATCACATCACTAGTGGAGTATGGAGAGGCCGAAGGCTATATCTCTAAACAGGAGGCAGATTTCCTATGTAAAAGTGAAGGAAAAATTCCCTACTTTTATACTCTCCCGAAAATGCATAAGAACAAAGTGCCACCGCCCGGAAGGCCCATCGTCTCCGGCCTGGGCTCTCTTCTGGAACCTTTATCTTGCTTTTGCGATGTGTTTTTTAAGACGCTAGTACAACAAACAAGCACATACCTACAAGACACGAAGAGTGTGTTGCGGCTCTTAGAGGAACTCACCGTGGATGATGACACCATCCTGGTGAGTTTCGATATTGAGAGCCTATATACCAGCATCCCCCAGGATGCCACCCTGGAGGTACTGAAGAAGGTACTGGACAAAACAGAATGGACATCAAGAACCCCTAGAGAATTCATTTCGGAATGTGCGAGACTAGCCCTAAAAAGAAACTACTTCCAGTATGAGGAGACACTGTTTCTCCAAACCGGGGGTACATCTATGGGCAGTACTTTTGCCCCGAGCGTGGCGGGCCTATATGTACACGACTTCGAGGAGAAACACATATTGAACAGTACTAACCCCTACAAATCAAATATCTTACTATGGAGAAGATATATTGATGACGTGCTCACCGTATGGAAGGGGACTGAAGATATGCTACTATCTTTCTTCAACTGGATCAACACTTTAGATGACCATCTGAAGTTCACCTACGTGAAGGACCGGAACACGCTGGTCTTTCTAGATCTGACTATAACGCGAAAGCACGGGAGGTTATCTACCGTTAATCATTACAAACCCACTGCCTAAAATAATCTGCTTCGCTTTGAAAGCTTTCACCCGAGACCACTGCGCGAGAATCTGCCATACGACCAATACCTACGGGTCCGTAGGAATTGCAGTGAGCTCGACGAGTATAAACAACAGTCTCGGGATCTAACACTCAAACTACAGAACCGGGGATACCCCGCAAAGATTCTACACAAAAGCCAAAAACGAGCGAGAAACCAACCCAGAGCTGCTCTTTTGGAGGATAAAACTAAAACCATGGATGAAACCCCTCTGACCTGTGTCACTACGTACAATACCATCTCCAACGAAGTGACCAAAATAATAGGAAAACATTGGGGTATACTTAACACTGGCAATCTGAGATGGGAGAAACCTCTGTTTTCTTACAGAAAGGCACGAAGCATAAAGGATGCAGTGGTGAATACAAGACCTAAGAAAGTGACGGTGGAGCAAGATACGGTAATCAATATCTGGGGTCTACCAAAAGTGACAGGCCACTACAAATGTGGTAGTTGCAGTGTATGCCCCTTCACCGAGAACACAAAAACCCTACAACTGGAATCCAACAAAATATGGACAATCAGAGGACACACAAACTGTAACAGCGAAAATGTTGTGTATAGACTGACATTTAATTTAATTTAATTGTGGGTTTATATAGCGCTAGGAATCGACTCCCGGAGGAGTATCTCCACGCTTCGACCGCTGGGGAACCCGTCCTGGCTCACCCTGAGAGATGGTCCCTGATGGGTATCTCTAAGGTGCGACCAAGCATCCCCGGCGGTCTGGGGGGGCCGTTGTGAAGATGAGGCAAGCTGATGCCCAGAGTTGCCGAGTGTGGTTTCTGACTAGAGTAGGCACCGAGGCGAGAATTATCGAGTCCGCTGACCCTGGTCCATGACCCTGCCGTGTCGGGAATCGAACCCTGGTCCCGGGTCGTTCTCTGCTTACGGGTCTGCCGCCTCTAACCAGAGAGCCACACTTCTCCATGTCCCTGCAACCTACACTACGTGGGGATGACCAGCAGGAAGGTTAAAATCCGCAGGAAGGCAGGAAGGTTAAAATCCGCATTGGTGAACACCGTAGCACCATTAGGTGCAAAAAAGCCAACACCAAGCTCACCGAACACTATCTGTCAATAGGGCACACACCAGATGAAATACAATGGACTATTATTGAGCAGGTAAAACCAGGGACCAATTTGAATCAACGCCTGTTCGAGAAGGAACAGAGGTGGGTGTATAGATTGTCAACCCACAAAACCGGTCTGAACGACAATATCCCGTGGAACACTGTGATGGGATAACTGTATCTGCAAACTGCTTAGAACGTAGCCCACTGCCAGCTACCCTTGTCCCAAAATGTGTGTTTTTTACCCCCTCATTTCCATAGAACCGGTCTTTGCCATAAAACCAATGTTTTTACCCCCACTTTTCCATAAAACCATTTTTTCCTAACCAAAGGAATGTTTTACCTAATTTGGAGACCAAAATCCAAAATCATGAAATTCTGTCCGTCTCTGACTAAAATATACAACACCTGCCTGTTCATGTTCGCTTTTGAAACTCCCCCTCAACCCTAATAAGAGGACGTCCTTCCCTTACTCTGCAGTACACAGGCTCTCATTTATGTGTCTTTAAACAAGAGCAAGCGATCAATTCCCATATCGTTACTCAATCCTTTACCAAGCACCGAAGTTGCCACGGTAACAATACCGACGCGCATCCCGGTGTATCTGCGCATGCCTGTCACCCGACCGGGCGCCACCCCCCAGTAATCCGCCGATTGGCTAGCGCGGGGTCACGTGCTAAGACACGCCCATCCAGGAAGTAAAGCATAGTTTACTTCACGGACCCGGCCTCACAACCGTAGCGCAACTCGTCGTGAGGCATCGAGAACCAAGTAGGTTCCCCACTAGATGAACAGAAGCCGAAAGTAAGTGGTTTGGGTCCGTTAACCGTACGAGGCGGCCCCACCGCCCATGATCACTGCCGCGTTCGGTGATTAACAAAATCACCAGGCGATATGCTAATTCATGTGTCCTGTTTCCCTAACAACCATTAGGTAACGGACTTCGCCGTCTTGGAGAATCCGATGCCCACAAAGCGGGAGTCCCCGCTCTAAGTGTAAGCACAGCAGAGTTTTGCGTCAATTACACGCCAATAGAGTTACTATAGAAGTAAAAAACAACCATCTGGTGGCCCATTCACCCAGCCGCCAACATGACAATCACTAACCTAATTCTGAGCACAATTGGCATAGCATTTTGACGGCGACCACCCGTCACTTTCCACATCCCTCACGCAACCCCATGTACCCGAGCGCTCCGGTACTTCCTGAGAGTGCTAGTATGTGTATGTATGTCATCCACACAACCAAACGGAGGCACTCTGGGCACAGCACCCAATCCCAGGGTCACAACAGAAATAATAGTGCAAACAATGCAACTTACCGATTTCACCACCTCATCGGGATGAATCCACCTAGCATCATGAATGTTTAAATGTGAACCCTTGTGTGTTTGTAGTTTTTCCCCCAGTACGTAATCCCAACCCCTTCTTTTTCTTTCACAGGTTTTTTCCTGAATCTGGAAATTACACCCTTTTCACATCAGACCCCTAATTTGGGGGTCTGCCAATTGAACGAGGGTTGGACGCACCTTAGCGAGTGCGGACCACCCCGTCCAATCACCACGGTCCTGACGAAAACCAAATAATTTTTTATATGGTTGAAACATGTAGACCTAATTTCACTGGATTCACATAGCACACTATGCTATTTTTAAGTATATCACACTTCTTGAGACACCAAAGCCTTCCTAGTTAGGCACAGGTGCCACACTTGTTTTTACAAAGGTCCGAACACTCAAGAATAAAACTCTTGTAGTGAGTAGCTTTGGCCCTTTTTTAACACACTTATCACTGTATCTTATGCACATATCAAAAAAATAACCTGCTCCACTGTAACCAGGTGTCGCAGCACACCCTATGGGCACTCGGCCTATGGGGTGGGACCCCAATGATGAAGCATGTCACCAACCAGGTTGGTGAGTGAGGGGTCTTCTTCAAGGACACGCACTGTCCGATATAAGGTTGGGGCACACTGTGCTGACCTGAGCTTTATGCTCTACCAGTAGAGACTCTTTCTACTTCGATCCCGCAGGGGGCAGTCCTCCATTGTTGTTACATATAATTTCGGGGACCAGGAGTTCCCACCTCACATAGTTTTTGTGATTTCCCTTACTCTCCTTTCTGTTATTCATAAAAAATCCAAACTACCTGTCTGAACTTAAACCCAACAGTGCCCTATCTCTACTGATATACTTATTTTTTATGCAAATTACCGCAAGAAAATGGAAGGAGAGCAGAATATTTCCTTCGAAATTGTTCTGGAGAGCAACAATGAACAAGTTATTGAACCCAATGATGACTTAGAATTCATGGATGAATCACGGGACTATGAATTAGTTCAATGTGTAGAAGCAGTAGATTCGCTGATTCAAAATGAGGACATTTCCGACAATCTGTTATTAGAAGTTCTGTTAAATTTGGAAAAAGAATCAGAAAAATAAATTTATATTTAACATTTCTAAAATTGTTTGAGACATTATTCATTTTTATATGTAATTCATAAACTAGTACCAAATTGATTATAATGTAAAGTCAGACTTATAGTATACTGTGCAACTTTTTTATGTTACATAGTAATTTTGCTCATAGATACTTCCTTTCTCCCACTATATTATCTCCAATGTGTATTTGACATCTCTTTTTCATCTCCTGCCTCCATGTTCTTTCTGCTTTCCTGACAGACTATGATATGGATTCCATATACCACAATATCTTCTGTAACAACATGCAAGATATCTACAGAGGAAACGGTGTACATTAAATTTAAGACTCAGCATTGGTACCTACATGTTGGTACTTAAAACACCCAAACAACACAACAACTCTATGCAGAGCTACCCTACCTCTAATCACTTTAAATTATTATTTTCCTGTTTCACTGGGTTTTCCCTGTGGTACGCTCCCCAGTACGCTACCCGGTGCGCGTACCGGGCGCTCCCCCCGCGAAAATCGAAAAAAATAATATTTTTTTTTTTGTCCCGCGGGACCCTTTTATGACCCCCACATCAAACCTAGGGGGTCAGGGGGGGTCTACCCTGCCCCCTTTTGGTCATTTCCCCTTTTGTTTTTTGCCACCTCTTGTGTCTCGATCCTACCGAGACACAAGATGGCGGCCGCTGCTGACTGTTTCGAATGTTTACAGACACCCGAGAGCCAATCAGCTTTCCGTGCGCAAGTCGCGTGGCGCGCCCGGAGCGCTCCCCGGTGCGCGTACCGGGGCGCGGCTATAGATATATAAATACTTTTGAACCTAAATTACTCAAAATCCTCTGGAGCACATATCTTGAGACATAGCAAAGGCACATCGGGCTACCAGTCCCTACAATTTTGCCAAGTTTGGTGAAAATCCATTCAGCCGTTTGAGCTAAAAGTGAGTTCGACCGCCCTATGGAAATTAACATGGGGAAAACACGTTTTGGGACCCCCCTTTTATCTCGGCCCCCAATTGAATAATCCCCCCTAAACTTTCAGGGAAGGAGCGGAGAGCCGCGAGGCAAAGTTGAGGAAAAATTCAGTCAGATTCCTCAACCAACGCCAAAGTTATTCCCAATAGAATGTTGCGATTTCCCTATGGAAATCAATCCTAACTATAACTACCTACTGACGACCGCCAGTAGGTAATATATATATATATATATATATATATATATATATATATATATATATATTTATATATTTATATATATATATATATATTCACTGAAAAAACCATAGGTTTCACACTCGTTATAGTTAGGAATTAGCATTTAAAAAACCTTTGAAATTCACTGAAAAAAACCATAGGTTTCATACCAGTTATAGTTAGATGGACATTTTACTCATACAAAACCATTGAAATTCCCACGTTATAATAAGTTGGACTCACTATAACTCGCGCGCCCGCAATCCACTGCTGCTGATGTCACATATTACATCATTCATGACATGGTCAGTGACATCACTGATGACAGCTTCCAAGAGCGCAGCAAGAGCGCTAATTCTGCATTCGTAAAAAAATATGTATAAAAACTAAATAATAATGCAAGACATTCAGTACCATACTTAAAACAGCATTATTTTAGATTTACGAAATAAAAATGATTTTGCATTTCCGTAAAGCTAGCACAACATCACTCAGGCGCACCGCGTAAGCGCCCCCGGAAGCGCCCACGTTCGTGCCGCGTAAGCGACCCCGGAAGCGCCTATGTTCGTGCCGCGTAAGCGCCCCCGGAAGCGCTCCGGTGCGCGCAGCGTAAGCGCGTCAAGTCATGTGACCTTAAAATAACTCTTTTCATTGGTTTCTAACAGGTTTTTTTTTACAAAGAATGAAATACCCACCCATTTCCTTCACTTCTTCTTTCACTTTTGTGACTGCAAGACCTGCCTTTTTGCTGTCGGATCTTTGTGGGAATAAAATCTTGGATTATCATGGCTGCCAGACCATCCAGCAGTGAAGATGACTCCAATGAATTTCTTGATGAAGAGCCTCCTCAGCCGAAAATAAAAGAACACTTTATTTGGAAAAAAAATTCTATTCCTCATGACCAGAAGAAGGTAAATGCTCCAAAAGTGGAGTGCAGGATTTGTCACACTGTCCTGTCACGGGTGACCGCACTAAGAAATATTCTTTTGGTAACTCCACAATGATTCACCATGTGGAGAGGAGGCACCCCCAGAATTTTGCCCGGGAAAGTGTCAGAGCTCTGGCACGAGAGGTTCCCAGTGATGGGGCCTCTACTTCAACCGGAGGACAAACTGCATCAGGAAGGGAGTAATCACAAGAGCTGATCCCTAACATTCAGCCTGCTTTTAATAAAGGCGTTATTAAATGCAGATATTGGCATCAGCTAATTTGCTATGGGGAACAAAGTGTTCTGCTCATGGCTCGAGCATTGGAGAACCATCGCTGCCGTTCCCAGCCCTAATTTTGTTTAGTTTTTTTGCTCCTGTTGAGCAGTTTCCCATTCCCTGTTTTTGTTTTTGTTCTTAAAAAAAGGAAAAAAGAAGAAAAAAAAAGTTCTTTTCAGAACTACCTCCAATTCTCATCAAAGAGCTGTGTTCTTAAAAAAATGAAAAAGAGTAAGTGAAGTGGAGTGCATTGATAAACGAGAAGAAAATGAGTGAGAAAGCACAGAAAGGGACGAGAGAAGAAGGGAAGTGAAGTAGGGGGACTGAAAGAAGGTGAGTGTGGGGAAGGAGAGTGAGGAGAAGGAGAGTGAACATGGGGAATGTGGATATGCGAAGAAAATGTAGTAAAGGAACGGGGGTGTGGAAGGGTAAGAAAAGAGCAGTGATGTTTTGGAAAGACTAGAGATACAGACTGGATAAAGACAAGTAAGTGTGAGACTAGGTAATTAAGGCAGTGAAGAAACAGAGAAAGTGAAAGAAAAAAATAAGAGTAGAAGACTGAAGGCCTCATTTTTGCACCTGCCTCACAGCAGGCGTAACACTGACGCAGGTCCTTTAACATTGGTCTGGCCCCATGTGAAAGGATGCATTGCTGGAGTTGTGTCACTTTTGTAACACACTCCAGCAATGCATCACTTTTGCTCTTACAGATACGTCAGAAATACTGACGTATCTGTAACTTCTTTCGACATAATGTGTCATACATTAAATATGACGCATGAGTAGAAGACTGAAGGTCTCATTTATGAGGCCATGCGTCACTTTTACACCACTGGTGCGTTACTTTTTGTGACGCAGCAGTGCTGTAAAAAATGCACCTTGTTGAGTCATATTTACAAAGTGACGCATCTAGGTAGATGTGTCACTTTGTAAACCCCTGCGCCACATTATACCTACATCAGGTGAAATGTATGCGAAAGGGGCTTATTGACGCAAGAAAGGGTCGTAGAGGTGACGCAGTGAAATCTAAAAGATTTCACTACGTCACTTTTAGGACGCCGTTGTGTCAAAATCTTGCACCTGTCTCACAGCAGGCGTAAGTCTGATACAAGCCCTTTCACATGGGACTTGCCCCATGTGAAAAGCTTCATTGCTGGAGTTGTGTCACTTTTGTGACACTCCAGCAATGCATCACTTTTGCGCTTACAGATACGTCAGAAATACTGATGTATCTGTAAGTACTTCTGACATAATGCGTCATAAATTAAATATGACACATGAGTAGAGGACTAAAGGCCTCATTTATGAGGCCATGCGTCACTTTTACGCCATTGGTGCGTGACTTTTTGTGACGCACCAGTGATGTAAAAAATGCACCTTGTTGAGTCATATTTACAAAGTGATGCATCTAGGTAGATGTGTCACTTTGTAAACCCCTGCGCCACATTATACCTACGTCAGGTGTAATGTATGCAAAAGGGGCGTATTGATGCAAGAAAGGGTCGTAGAGGTGATGGAGTGAAATCTATGACATTTCACTACGTCACTTTTAGGACGCCATTGTGTCAAAATCTTGCGCCTGCGTCACAGCAGGTGTAAGAATGATGCAAGCCCTTCCACATGGGGCTGACCCCATGTGAAAGGATGCATTGCTGGAGTTGTGTCACTTTTGTGATACACTCCAGCAATGCATCACTTTTGCGTTTACAGATATGTCAGAAATACTGACGTATCTGTAACTACTTGCAACATAACACGTCATAAATTAAATATCACGCATGAGTAGAAGACTGAAGGCCTCATTTATGAGGCTATGCGTCACTTTTACGCCACCGATGCGTCACTTTTTGTGATGCACCAGTAGTGTAAAAAATACACCTTGTTGAGTCATATTTACAAAGTTACGCATCTAGGTAGATGCGTCACTTTGTAAACCCCTGCGCCACATTATACCTGCGCCAGCTGTAATGTATGCAAAGGGTGTGTATTGACATAAGGAAGGGTCGTAGAAGTGATACAGGGACATCTAAGAGATATCACTGCGTCACTTTTATGACGCTCTTGCGTCCAAATCTTGCACCTGCTTAACAGCAGCCGTAAGACTGATGCAGGCCCTTTCACATAAGACTGGCCCTATGTGAAAGAATGCATTGCTGGAGTTGCATCATTTTTGTGACACATTCCAGCAATGCATCACTTTCCTCTAAACACTCTACATTATTTTTTTTACTCTATTTTTCACACTGTTTTTCCCTGTGGTGCGCTCAGGGTGCGCGTACCGGAGAGCGCACCGGGGAACGCACCCAGCGCTCACCCCGCGAAATTAAAAAAATATATATATGTTTTTTTGCCTGTCAGGGTCCTTCTAGGCCCCCCTCAGAAAACTTAGGGGGTCAGAGGGTGTCTATTCTGCCCCTTTTTAATTATTTCCTTATTAATTTTTCACCTCTTGTGTCTCTGTTCTTCAGAGTCCCAAGATGGCGGACTATGCAGACCATTTAGAATGTTTACAGACACCCAAGAGCCAATTAGCTTTTGAAATTTACAACCAATTAAAATGTTTCTTTGGTTTTGAATTTGTGTGTGATGAAGTTTCATTGGTTTTCTACTGATGAAATGGTTCTCTAATGAGAGGTAAACACAGCCATTTTGTGATAGTACTCTTTGAGGTAGATTTGTGAGGAATATTTGGTGTTCTATTTCTGGTGTGAAATTTACACAGTATTATCTCTTCTACTCCTTTCTAAAAGGTGAGCTATTAATTTGTAAGGGGAATTTAATACTTGATAAAGCTAGTTTAATATTATCTATTACTAAAAACGATAAATTAAAGTGATTTTTTTTCTGCTATTTACAGCAAGAAATTTGAAACAAATATGAATATCAATGAGGACACCGTTAATATTAATTTTGAAATTTCTGCAACCTTTGTTGAGGAGAGTTTGATTGAGGTCTCAAATGATCCTATTCATAACACTATCCATGTAGAAGACCTTCTTTTCAGAGAAGATGGAATGGAGGATTTTAATGATAAAACATTGGATGCTCAATTATTGGAATGTTTGGACGATGTTGAGTTCCAGGAGTCATTTATGAAGAGTTGTGATGAGGAGATTCCTGATCAAATAATGCTAGAAGTACTTCTAAATTATGAAAATTCTGAAAAATAAATTTATATTTATAAATTATAAATTCTTTGAGACATTTTTCTGTTATTGTACTTGAAATTTATGAGATAGTAGTGAAATAATTGTGGTATAAAGTGAGACTTATAGTATAGAGTGCAACATTTCTGTATTACATAGTAAGTTTACTCACAGTTACTTCCCTTCTCCCAATATATTTTCTTCAATGTGCATTTCACATCTCTTTTTCATCTCATGCCTTCTTTCTCTCACTATTTCTCTCTAGTGTACACTATCGCCGCCATTTTTTGTATTTTCAGAATACGGAGAATTGTAATACTCCAAACATGGAATTTAATATGTGCCATACTATATTTTGCAGAAAAGACCCCAGAATGAAGTACAATTTTGGTACTCAAACTATGATTCGGCACGTGCAGAGGAGGCACGCCCAGAACTATGCCCGAAAGAGGGTCAGGGCTCTGGCACGAGAGGCTCCAAGAAATAGTGCCTCTACTTCAACTAGAGGAATAACGTCATTGGTCAGGGGGCGACCAGAGCAGCTGATCCCAAATAATCAACCTGTTTTTAATGAGGCCTCCATCAAATGCAAAAAGTGTGATGCCGTACTTTGTTACGGGGAACAAAGTATTATGTTTATTGTTTGAGCATTAGAGAACCACCGCTGCCATCCCCAGTCCTAATTTTAGTGAGAGAGGAAAAGAAAATGAGTGAGGGAGGAAAAAAAGGGACGAGAGGGGAAGGGAAGTGAAGTAGGGGGATTGAAAGAAGGTGATTGTGTAAGTATAACTAAGTTATAGGGAGTGAGCTTGACAGAAGAGGAGCGAGAGACTAAAGAGACGGACAGAATGAGACTAAAAGAGAGAGAATGAGGTAAGGGGGAGTGTAGAGAGAGGAAGGAAAGTAAAAGAGAAGGTCTGAAAGAAGATGAGTGTGAGAGTATGGCTCACTAATAGGGAGTGAGCATGATAGAAGAGGAGTGAGAGACTAAGAGGACGGAGAGAATGGCGGTAACACAGAGAGAGTGAGAAAAGGGGAGTGAGTAAGTTAGAGGACAGAGGGATTGACAGAAGCAGTTACTGAACTGCAGAAAAGGAGTAAGGAAAGTGAAAAGAGTGAAGGAGTGAAGGATGGGAAAAGAGAGGTAAGATAGTAAAGTATAAGGTCTGAAAGAATGTGAGTATATGAGTATGGACGAGTTATAGGCAGTGAGCGTGACAGAAGAAAAGTGAGAGACTAAAAGGATGGAGAGAATTAGGCTAACAGAAAGACATTAAAGGAAGGGAAGCGTAGAACTAAGAAGACTGACAAAGAAAAAGAAGTAGTAATTGAAGTGGAATCAGGAGAATAAAATAAGGGAAATATATAAAACAATGAATTAAAACAAAAGAAAGGAAATAAAATAAAAGAGAAGACCTGTTTTTCCCAATGGTGCGCTTCAGTACCTCATTTATGAGGACATGTGTCACTTTTACGGCGCCAGTGCATCACTTTTTGTGACGCACCAGTGGTGTAAAAATAGCACCTTGTTGAGTCATATTTACAAAGTAATGCATTTAGGTAGATGTGTCACTTTGTAAACCCTTGCGCCACAATATACCTGCACCAGGTATAATATATGCAAAGGGGGTGTATTGACACAAAGATGGGTCGTACAAGTGACGCAGTAACATCTAAGAGATTTCACTGCGTCACTTTGAGGACGCTGTTGTGTTAAAATCTTGCACCTGCCTCACAGCAGGCCTAAGACTGACGCAAGCCCTTTCACATCGGGCTGGCCCCAATGTGAAAGGATGCATTTCTTCAAAGAATTTTTTTTCTACAATTTTTTACACTGTTTTTCCCTGTGGTGTGCTTGAGGGCCTCATTTATGAGGCCATATGTCACTTTTACACCGCCGGTGCGTCACTTTTTGTGATGCACCAGTGGTGTAAAAATTGTACCTAGTTGAGTTATATTTACAAAGTGACGCATCCAGGTAGATACATAACTTTGTAAACCCCTGCGCCACATTATACCTGCGTCAGATGTAATGTATGCAAAGGGGGCGTATTGACGCACTTAAATTCGTAGAAGTAACACAGTGAAATCTATAAGATTTCACTGCGTCACTTTTAGGACGCTATTGTGTCAAAATCTTGCATCTGCCTCACAGCAGCCGTAAGACTGATGCAGGTACTTTCACATGAGACGTGCCCCAATGTGAAAGGATGCATTGCTGGAAATTATTTGAGGGTAATAGAAAAAGACTGAGAAAAGTGGAGTGAATAAATTAGAAGACAGAGGATTTGAGAAAAGGAGTTATTGAAGTGGAGTAAGAAGAGTAAGAGAAAGGAAAAGAATGAAAAAGCAAAGGATGGGAAAAGAGAGGAAGGTAAGTAAAAGAAAAGGTATCAAAAAAGGAGAGTGTGTGACTATAACTAAGTTATAGGGAGTGATCTCGAGAGAAGACGAGTGAAAGACTAAAGAGACGGAGAAAATAAGGTAAGGGGAGTGTAGAAGTAAGAGGACAGAGGGAGTAAGAGAAGGAGTTAGTGAAGTGGAGTAAGGAGAGTAAGGGAAGGGAAAAGAGTAAAGGAATGAAGGAAAGGAAGAGAGAGGAAGGAAAGTAAAGGAAAAGGTCTGAAAGAAGGTGAGTGTGAGAGCGGAGTGAGGAAAAGGGGAGTAAACGTGGGGATTCAGAATAAGTGAGGCAAGCGCAATAAGGGAACAGAGGTGTGGGAGCATCAGAGAAGAGTAGTGAGGTTAAGGAAAATAGTATAGAGAAAATAAATATTCTACATCAAACTTACCTTATAAGTAACATCAATTTAGTTTGATATTTTCATTTAAATTTACATCTGTGAAAGACAAAACAAAATAAGTTACAAAATTTATAATATATATTTTACAATACAAGAGACAAAGTAGGAGATTACCAAGGGTAAGTGTAAGAGTGAGAATATACAATGAGTAAAGGAAAGAATGACACAAAGGAACTGAGTAAGAGAGCAAAGAAAGGTAAGGAAGGGAGTGTGGGTCATTTTTAGGGAGTAAGCATGACGGAAGAGGAGTGATAGATTGAGAGGATCCAGAGACTGAAGCTAAGAGACAGGCTGTGATGGAAAGGGAGTGTGGATGTGAGAGGATATAGGAAGTGAGAAAAGAAGTGAGTGAAGTGTAATAAGGTTAATGAGCGAAGGCGCATTATTGAGGGAATAAAGAAAAGAAACAAAGGGAAGGGGAGTGAGTAGAGTGACTGACAGCTAGAAATTGGTGGATGGGAGGGAGGTAATGAGCCGTGAAGGAATGGTTAATGAGAATAAGTGTGGAAAATGGAATAAAGGAAGGGAGGTGAGAGAGAGTCAAAAAAGGCAAGCGAGGGTAAGTTAAGAGAAGTGATAGAGGGTGGAAATAGGTAAGTGAGTATAAGAGAACGGGATATTATTATATATTTAATAATACAAAATACAAAATAATTTCAACAACATGTTAAATGGTTTATTTTTGCTGTTCTCAGAATATATTGAATTTCACTTAAAACAGTGACTTCAAAAGTACTCATCATATAACAGCGGGCAAAAAAAACACAATCAAAATGATTGTGTTTAAAAAACCCATTAGGGGGCGTGGCTTGACCGGCGATGTGAGCAGACGCGTGACTGCGGAGCTCCCGCCGCCGTTGGGCCAATCATAGGCTATTTGTGCGGATTTTGGGGGTCCGGACCCACCACACACCTCCCTGGTGCCCCTGACCAGCTGAGCAGAGTATCTGGGCGCGAGATCTCCGTGCTCCGCCTGATCGCTGGCAGGGCCGAGCAGCCGGCTTGCTGCGAGTAGATCCGATCGGACCGCCCGCCATCTTGTGCCCGCTGTGGAGGCGGTCAGCGGCGGAGCTTGGCGGACCCTGGGGCAGTCGGCGGCCGCTGGCTGGAGTGACCCCCGCCCCTCACACATTGCAGCCTAGCGACTCCCTTACCTGTGGCAGCGGCGGTGTGGCAGGGTGACTGGAGCGGGGCCCCGGAGCGGCTTCTGGGTCCGGAGCGCCCCGTTTCCCGCACTGCGGAGTAGAGCTGAGAGGCTGCAGGACCCGGTGTCTGGACCCAGCGAGTATCGGAGGCACTGGTAGCCTCCCCTCTACAGCGGGCTGCTAAGAGTGACCGGCCCTGCGGAGCCGCGGCAGGAAGCAGAGAGGACGGCCGGAGCGTCGAGCTGCGATAGACGGTGCCCCTGGGGCGCTTTGGAGAGCGGACGACGCCAACCTGCGGGGAAACGCCGTAACAGCGCGACTACACAGCGGCCCTTCCTTGGGGGTGAGTGCAGGCCTGGGGCAATTGTGTGTGACACTCTCTGGTGCTGACCCCCTCTAGGGGACTAGTGGCCCCCACTGGAGGCGAGCGGACCTGCTCCTATACCTGACTGGCCGCGCAGTGAGAGCGGAGGCGCTGTGGCCTAGAGATCCCTGGACTGCCTGCTCCGCTACGTGGGGTGTGTGCTGGGTGCTCGCTACTGCGGGGTGTGCCGTTGCGAGGCCAGGGCCCCGGAGTGCGCTGTGATTTTGCGCCGGGGCTTCCCACCACTCCCCTTTGTGTTTTGTGCGTTCACCCAGGCGGCCTACAACGAGCGAGGGCCCTGACGCGGCCTGGGAGACACCCTGTGGACCGCGCGGAGGATGACGCGCACGAACAGAAACAGCAAGGCGGAACCAGCGCCGACCCCCAAGGGAAACCCGGTGACGGCCATGTGGGGCAAAGTGGGAGCGCCGGCGGCCAGTGGTGGCCCATCTGCGGAGATGGCGGATTCCCCCCCGGTCACACAAGCGTTCATGGCCGCCTTCATGACCGGCCCTGGAACAACAGAACATTGAACTCCAAATCAAGCAGGAGGACTTGGAGAATCGGGGACGACGGAACAACCTCCGCATCCGCGGCGTGCCGCTCGGAGAAGAAGGGGAGGACGTGATGGACTTTGTGGCGCAACTCCTCCACGAGGTGAGGGGCGATGAAGATGTGTCACCTCCCACGCTGGACCGGGCTCATCGAGTGGCGGCGCCTGCGGGGAGATCGGGGCTTCTCCCGGACATCATCACGCGGGTGCATTTCTTTGTGGAGAAGGAGGAGATTTGGAAGCGTGCTAGGGACAAGCCAGACCTGCAATACAAGGGCCACAAGATTCAGCTCTTTCAGGATTTGGCGCCCAACACCCTGAAGCGGCGACGCGCTTTCCGCCCAGTGACGGAGAAACTGCGGTCCCTGAATATCTCGTACCAATGGGGCCATCCCTTTGCACTTATCTTTCAATGGGAGGGTAAGCGCAAATCCTTGCGATCCTACGATGAGGCGGCACGACTACTCAACATTGCAGGCTCTCCTCCGGGGAGCCCCTCCAGGCGTCCTCCGAGCAAGAGGACACAGCTTACCCCGGACTGGACCACGGTGCCGAGGAGACAACGTGCGGCGCCTGTTGACGTGCCACCGACGAGCCAAGCCAGGCAAGAGGTCATCGCCCACATTAGAGCGCTGGAGGAATTGGAGATTGACCGTGCGGACCGCTCCCCTACGGGACGGTCCTCCACATCGTGAGATAGACAGCATACCTATGTCTCCCTGCTTGAGGTACTGTTCTCTTATACCCCTCCGGAGGGCGGGGATGGCTGTGGGGTGGGTGGGGGGTTGATTGGACTCCTGATCTCCTTGTGCTGGGCCTAGGAAGGTGGGGGCTCCATACCTTCTAGTGTTCCCGGCCTGTCATGTCCCACTGAGACTGTCTCCTGGGGAGTGACATCCCGATGGACATTCAAACCCGTGGGTGTAGGATGCCCTACTCTGGAGACAGTGTACTTTGGCCCAGTTGGCCACGTCTTTACGGCCTAGGCCGTCAACCCTTCAGACTGCTGACAATTTGGCTTTCTCATTTGACTTTCTTTTTTCTCCTTTTTCTATCTTTCCTTCCTTTCTCTGTCTGCTATGGGGGGCTGGGGATGGGGGTTGTTGCGGGGAGCGGGGGTGGGCCCCCTGGGAGGGACTCTGAGCTGTTGGGTGCTCTGCTGCGCGAAGCTTTGCGTATTATCCTTAGAGACCCCCAAGATGGCGAGTGATATAGCCAGACCCCTTAAGATTTTATCGCTCAATGTTAAAGGCCTTAATTCCCCTAATAAGCGCCAACAGCTCTGGCATTACTTCCTGCAGCATGACCCGGACATCATTTTCATGCAGGAGACCCACCTTCTCCAGGCAGATACAAGGCGCATGGCGCACCCTAGGTACCCCCTCCAATTCTGGGCTGCAGCAGATACGAAAACGGCTGGGGTGGCGGTTCTGTGCAAAGCTGGCATCAGGCGGGGTTCTGACAAGCTCTTCCGGGGTGGTGACGGTCGCTTCCTCAAGGTTTCGGTCGAGGTGGGCTCCCGCCGTCTTACGTTATGCAATGTGTATGCACCCAACCTGGCACAGGATCGCTTCCTTCGAGATCTTTTGAGTGCTCATGTCCTTCGGGGTGGACCCTCGATTATTTTGGGGGGCGACCTTAACCTGGTATGGTGCCCTACGATGGACCGGAGTGCGGGCTCCTTTCATGGGGCGGGGGCGATGTCCTCGGCGCTGCGCAAACAGATAGGCGATTTAGGTCTCTTTGACGCATGGCGCTACTTCTCCCCCGACAAAAGGGACTACTCTTTTTATTCTAGTGCTCATCGCTCTTATTCCCGCATCGATCATTTGTTCGTCTCGCATGACCTGATTTGTGATGTGTTGGATGTGGAAATGTCGGACGTATCCATCTCGGACCATGCGCATGTGGAGTTGAGCCTCAGAGATCGGCGGAGTGGACCCCCTAGGGAAAGTAAGTGGCATCTGCCCCCATACCTCCTCAGAGATACAGCGTCGGTTGACGACATCCGCGCGGCCATCACCTCCTACTTTGAGTTCAACGATCTGCCGGAAACGCCGTTCCCGGTGGTGTGGGACGCCTTCAAGGCTACAATTCGGGGTCACATCACCTCCCTCGAGATTGCGAGAGCGCGTGAACGGAGGGCAGTGGAGGAGGGCCTGGTAGCGGACTTGCGGGGGGCAGAGGCGCAGAATCAGGAGGAATCCACTCTGAAGACGCGGAGACGACTAGCGAACCTGCGGGGGCAATTGCGCATGCTACGTGCGAACCGGGCGGAGAAATCCCTCTTGGCACTGAAGCGCATGCATTTCGACGGGGGGGACAAGGTGGGGAAGCTTCTGGCGAGGCGACTGAGGGTCAAGGCGGCCATATCCCACATAGCGAACGTGGTGCTCCCAGACGGGTCTCGAGCAACGGCGATGGAGGCTAAAATGAAGGCGTTCCGAGACTATTACGCCTCCTTGTACACGGCGGCACCGACTGGCGCTACCCCGCCAGAGGAGGTTCTGGAGCACTATGGCGGGACGCGCTTGCATTCCGAAGCGGCGGAAAGGTTAGAGGAGCCACTTTCGCTTGCCGAGGTGACTGGGGCCATCAAAGATTTGCACTTGGGGAAGACGCCGGGCCCTGACGGCTTACCGCTCTCCTTTTACCGCCTATTCCAGGAACAGCTAGGTCCTTATCTCCTCAGACTCTTTGCTTCCTTCGATGGTGGCCAGGGCCCCTCTCCGGACATGGGAATGGCGGAAATTGCTCTAGTCCCTAAGCCCGGGAAAGATCCGGCGCTTTGCTCGTCTTACCGCCCGATTGCGCTGCTTAATACTGATTTTAAAATTTACACGAAGGTGCTGGCTAAGAGACTTGATCCCCACATGCCGGACCTCGTTGACCCTGACCAGGTGGGCTTCATCCGGGGCCGTCAAGGGGCAGACAATGTGCGGAGACTGGCACATTTGGTAGGGAAGGTGCATCACTGGCACATCCCGGCGTGCCTCCTGTCATTAGACGCTGAGAAAGCATTTGACCGCGTGGATTGGGGGTTACTCCGAGCGGTCCTCTGTAGGGTGGGACTCGGCCCAAGGATGGTTGCCAGGATCATGGCACCTTATGCAGAGCCGAGGGCGAGGGTCAGGGTGAACGGGAGGTTGACGGGACCGTTTGCCATTGGCAGAGGGACGAGGCAAGGCTGCCCTCTATCGCCATTGCTGTTCGCCCTGGCGATTGAACCACTGGCGGACCTGATCAGGCGAAACCCGGACATCTGCGGTGTTCAGATGGGGGGGCAAACTCATAAAGTGGCGTTATACGCAGACGACCTCATCCTCACTCTGACGGAACCGCGACAGTCCTTGCCGGCGCTTCATGAGGTGCTCTGCTCCTTCGAAAGCGCCTCTGGCTTGAAAATTAATCACGATAAGTCGTGGGTGCTTAATCTCACGATCCCCCAGGCCGATGTTCCTCCCCTGGAATTGCTGTGCCCCTACCGGTGGACGGACCAACATATCCGATACCTCGGCCTCTCCCTGACTCCCTCTTTGGAGGGCTGGTCGGCGCTCAATTGGGCGGAATGTCGCAAATCCGTTCTCACTGATCTACAACGGTGGAAACCTCTTATCCCCTCTTGGCTGGGTAGATTGAACGCGATCAAAATGTCTATCTTGCCTAAAATACTCTATCTGTTCCAATGCCTTCCTACACCCATCCCTCTGCCGAAGATTAGAGCCTTGCAAAGGGACTGTACTAAATTCATCTGGGGGGGCAAGAGACCTCGCTTCTCTCAGTCACTCCTTATGGCCCCGCGGGATCGTGGAGGGCTGGGATGTCCGAATCTGGTGGACTATTATTGGGCCGCTCACTTGCGGTTTGTAATCGAGTGGGGTATTAGACGGAGTGAGAAGGGGTGGCTGCATCTAGACCGAGCGGTCACGGGTCGCACGATCTGGAACCTCGCTTGGACCCATAGGGCGGGACGGTCCCCTAGTGCTTATTTTGCGGTCCCCACAAGAACGGTCCTGGACGTGTGGGACAAGGTGGCGGTGCGGAAGGGCCTGACGACTTTCCCCTCACCGCACACCCCCATAGAGGATAATCCATGGTTCCCACCGGCTAACCACACTCCCGCCTTTCGCAGGTGGACACGAGAAGACTGCAAAGTCCTTACGGATCTTTTTGACGGAGGCTCCATTAAGTCCTTTGCCCACTGTCGAGAGGAGTTCCATCTTCCCCCGGAGGCTGAACTGCAGTTTCTGCAGTTGCGTCACTGGGCCCTATCGGATGCGATATACCCTGGGGCCACTGGGGCCTTCACCCCGTTCGAGAGGCTGGCCCGCTCTGGTGCGGGCACGAAGGGCCTTATTTCAAAAATTTATCAGATTCTGCAGCATCCTCTTACTCCCCCTGCTCACCCGTATCAGCGACACTGGCAGGAGACTCTAGGTGCTGATATTGATCATGCGCAGTGGACCCGCCTCTGGAGGGATGTTCCTAAGGTGTATCGCAGTGTGCCGCAACAAGAAAACGCGTACAAAGTAATGACGCAGTGGTACTATACGCCCCAACGCCTACACAGGATGTTTCCCTCTGTACCGCCCGGTTGTTGGAGATGCCATCATGTGCCGGGTGACTTCATGCACATTTGGTGGACCTGCCCTGTGATCGCTATCTTTTGGAAGGAGGTGTTGAGCCACATTCGGGGGGTGCTGGGATTTCCTCTGCCTGATGCTGCTAGCACAATACTGCTGGGACTCAAACCTGTTGACTTGCTGGCCCTGACCCGCAGTGACTGGACCTTAGCGATGCAAATGTTGGGTGCCGCCAGACAACTTATTGCTCTGTATTGGAAGAAGGTGGAGGCCCCCCCTCTAGCTGTGTGGTTCGGCAGGCTGTGGCAAGTCATCACTATGGAGTTGCTCTCGGCTAGGCTGCAGTCTCGCACGACCCGCTTTGAAAAGGTTTGGCGGCCACTAGTGGCCTATCTCTGCAAGAGCGAATTTGCTAGGAATTTGCCCCCAGCGCTGCGAGCATTGCAATTGGTGGAAGATGCGGTGCTCCCCCTTACCCCTCGCAACCTGTAACGCCCTCGCTGCTGTGACTATCCCCCCTAACTCCCTCTGCTCTTCCTCTGCTCTTCCTCTCTGCTCCCTCTAACCTCTGCTTTCCTCTCTTGACTGCCTTCTTCTAGGCCTCTGGTTGAATGTTGGGCCCCTTGGGCCGGTTATTTGTTTCTGTTTGGTATGTTTGTACTTGCCCGCCTCGCGGGAAGATATATAAGGCGGGGTATCACTGGAGGGTGCTGGACAGCGCTTTTTTAGCTCCCTTCCTGAGCGACTGGAGGGGATCTTGATGATCTTGACGTGCAGATCGGCATGGGTGATTGGAGATGTCGACCCACACAGAGTTCGCACCATGAGTTCCTTCACGCGGCCGGCCCCATGAGGGTTGTAGGCTTATCGCTGTGTCAATGTGACCCTTTTCTTATGTGTGTCTCAAACTGAGACTTAATAAAAAGATGTTGAAATAAAAAACCCATTAAATAATTACTTAAATAATATAATTTTTTTTAAACCATATCTAAACTCACTTTTGATCCATCCACTTTTCCACGAGGCCAAATAGTATATGGAAAGTCCTTTTTTATGGAAATTAGTCCACTGTTTTCGTAATGTCTCATTTACCCGACTTTCTGAAAGAAAAGCTCCAACATCTTTCACGTTATGAAACAAGAGTTTTACTTCCATCTCTAGTTTACATTTAATAAATAATTCCTATAATACTCACAGCACACTTTATATATTAAACATATACTATCTCTATGAGAACTACATGTTTTTTATTACCTTCATCACTCTCATTCAGAAAGCAATTTTGAAGAGTAAACTAAGTTATATTAACTGCTACAATCTTTATAGGTCAATTACCTTCCCTAAAATGTCGGTTGTAAGAACACCAGGTAAGAATTTAGTATGTCAGAAGGCAAACATTGTTTGAAAGTCAATTGAGTATCATTACAGAGCTGCCAACCTTATTGACATTTTAAAAAAACTGTGTAATGTCCTGATGTTGTTGAAGGACCATCATGGTAAATAATTGCTGCAGTTGTAAAGGTTCTTCCTGAAATTGATAATTGAGAAGCCACAAAATTTTTAATTAATGTAGTCAATTTAGTCCCATCAGGTCTACATCGTTGGAACATTAAAATAACATACTGTCCATATCTTATTAAAAATAAAATTGATAACATTTCAGATTTACATTGACTACACACCATGTTTTGATTTGCTGCTCTAACTAGATTATTAAAAGACACTGATTTGCAGTCTGGTAAAGTCAAATATATAAATCTTTCAGTGTCTACTGTAGTACTACTTGAAAAGGAGCAATTGTCACAATCATGTTGCCATTTATAAGAAAGGCCAAAAATCTTGTAAAACAACAAGCATGTACATTAGAAATTCCTGACAATCTTGCTGAATATTCTGTGAAAATTGATTTAGACCAGAACATATTTCTAAAACCTTTCGAATTTCAGAAATACTTTGTATTTTTGTTCTATCACTGCTACATTTCCCAAACACAGAATTTAATAAACAACAAAGTGTTTGATCACGATTTTCAGCAATCTGTTCGTTTACAGTTTGGAGAAAGAAAACAACATTAACCACTACATTAGCATAGCAGTTGACACCAGAACTATTTTCAAACTGAAATCCGACAACATCTTTAACTGAATCCATTTCCTTTCTGCTTACAATTACTGATTCATCTACTTTTTTTCTTTTTGCTACAACTTCACTACAATTTTTCTCATTTCTTCTTTTTCGGCCTACCACACGCTTTTGAAACAGAGGATATTGAGGTAAATTTGGAGCATACTCTCTTCTTAACCTATTATATTCTTTTACACAATTTAGATCTGCATTAATCTTTGTCTCATCAAAATCAATCAAGTACAATCCAGAGAAAGTTCTCACTCGAGATAAAGCAACATATGCCATGCCCTCCTTGAACACAGAATTTCCAATATTCACCAAAGCAGTATCAACACTTAAACCTTGAGATTTATGAATAGTTACTGCATATGCTAAAGAAACAGGAAACTGTTTTCTGCGGACATATAAATCTTTCACTAGCAAAAAGCGAACAGAACAACAAGTGATTTGTTGTACTTCTTCAATACCATCAAATAAAATTTTTATAATTTAAATTCCATCTCTATTTCGGTAATTCACAAAATCTACAACATGACCCATTGCTCCATTTACTAAACCTCTTTCCACATGTAAATTATGTCGTAAAATTATACGACAATTTAAAGATGCATACAGAGTCTTTTCCATACCAGCAGTTTTGGATATTGTCTTCTCTAAAGAATCCAATTTTGTTTTCAGTTTTTCTGACAAAATAATAGTGGCTCCTTCATGTTCTATTTTATCAATAGCTTCCAGTTTCAAAATCTCTTGATTTTCCAACTTTAACATTTTGGTGTTGAAGATTGAACATTCTTGCAGAGTTGGCATCAAGCATATGACAGACTTGTTTTCAGGGATTTTCTTAAAAATATTCTCTGGAAGAATATTTTCCTTTGGAAACAAATTTGAAATTAATCGTGCATGTAACGCTTCTTTGCCATGCTCACTTAGTTTTCCAATTCTTACATCTTGTAGAATATTTTTATAATCTTCATCCTTTGCCTGTCGCATATTTTGAAGCAGTTCTGCATATTTGAAATTTAGCCATATGTTAACATTTCCAATGCTTCCTAAACACGTCCTGGTATCTTCATGCGTAAGCATTTTAAACACTGGCTGTCCTTTCGCTGGAGTTAGTTGCAGTAAATCTCCAAAAACAATGATATGTTTTCCTCCAAATAACACATCATAGTCTGTTTTAAGAGTTTCTTGCCGTCTTAAATGCACAAAACCAAGCATTACATTTGATACCATGCTTACTTCATCAATGATAAGAAGTTTCATTTTCTTTAGTACTCTTGAAACTTCACAACAAGCTTCTCCAGATAGCCTGTGGTATTGTAATTTGTTATCATGCTCCACTGGCAGCATCAATAAGCGGTGTAAAGTAATTCCTTTAATGTTGTGTGCAGCCAACCCAGTTGGAGCAGTAACAACACAAGAGAGCGATGATTCAGTTGTTTTCTGCAAATATGTTGCAATCACTTTAATCAGGAAACTTTTCCCAGTTCCTGCTTCTCCACTGACATGTAGTCGGATAGGCACAAATGATGTACATGAGCACTCTTTTTTCTCATGTGATAAACCATGCTCAATTTGTTGTGTGACTTTGTCATATATTTGTCTCTGCTCAACGTTTAGTTCTTTTTCCAAATCTTCTAAATCAAGTACATCCTCCTGAGCTTGTTGCATGGCTCTTTCAACTTCATCCATGGCAGTGGCAGCTTCATTTTGTATAATTGGTCCTCCTAGTGGATCCTGACTCAATGAAGCAGAACTCTGACTGTCTTGAGAACTGTCTCTAGCAATCTCTGCTGCAATTGTAGCTTCTTGCTGTATTTCCTCGTTCAACATTTGTAGATAACTTGAAAAAAAGGACATTCTATGGTATCTTTGGTTGCATTGAACGAATCTTCATAAGTAAGAAAATCTCCAAGTAGTTCCTCTTCTCTACGCCAAGGTTTATAGAGTTGTAAAAGTGCTAAGTAATAAAATTCTCTTTTGTCTGGAGAATCACAACTCAATTTTCGATGATTAATTAAATGGCCTTTTCTTTGTTTTACTAAACAGCCTTCACATCCAATTACAGCATATACACCTTTATTGATGTCTTCTGTGACGTTCCTTTTAAAAGTGTAGGTTTGCAGAACTTCATAGAGACAAGCGTTCTCAAGGTGAGTACTTCTATTTGGATAGTATGTATCCAACATGTTTGTCTTCAAAATATCTATACTGTCTGGTTCTTTCTCCGCCAAATACTCAATTTCTTGTACAGATTTTAAAACTCGGTTTCGTGTTGCAGCAAGACCTAGACTCACCCAAATGATGGTTCTAGATTTGGCATATAGACTTGCTGATGACAACCGATCAGAACATTCATACGCTCCAATTTCTCGATGCGACAACATCTTTAGACTGTAACTGTATAATTTCTTGCTTAGACTCTTTTCATGTGAAATTTCTTCCTACATTTCCTTCAGTTCCGTCTTTTCTGATTTTTGATGTAAGACGTCACATATCGAGCCACAGCAATAGAGTTGTCAGCCACATATTGAATATCCATGTTAGCATTCCAAATGGATAAAATGACTGGGTTGTAGTCATTTATGAATTTGGATTCCTCATTTCTTCTTAGGTTGTATGTACTTTTGGGTGATTTTCTTGTCACAGTATGTCGGAGAGAAGACAAAAAATTGTTGACTCTTCCTTTCGATGTTACTGGACGTGGAAATACAAAACGACATTTCGTGTAGAACTTGTCCTTGGATTTGTATTTTCGACGACAGTGTTTCCCACAACGATGGGTTTGAAAGCGTAAAACTTGATGTCTTAAATTGTTTTCTTCTGTACTTTTCGGAACAGCACATGTAGAATACTGCTCAATGAAACTCATCACTTTCTCATCTGAATCTGTTCCAAATTTTGGTGCATCTTTAATCCATAGCAGCATATGTATATGAGGAGCACCTCTTGCTTGATACTCCTTTCTCCAAAAGAAATCCAACACCTCTCCAAGCGGAGGATTTGTTTTGTTTGTAATAAAAGACATCATAGCTTCAAACCTATGATTGAAATACCTGTATACATTAACTGGATCCAAAGAGCATAGTTCTTCAGGTGTCTTGTATTCAATATTTTCAATGTTTTTATTTGCCCCTCGTAGAAATTCAAGTAAGTCTTCCCAAGCATACTCAGCACAGCTAAGAGTGAGGAACCATGTAGGAGTTCCTACATTTCTTAGCATACATTTCAATTCCCCATGACGACGGTACCAATACTCGTTAGTACCACGCTGACATGCCATGAGATTAATTAGCTGAGATTCCAAAACACTGTCTTGCAGTTTCACTTTATCCATAAAGTCCCTTGCCGAAACATTTTGCAGATGTGCTCCACTTTTCAATATATGGTTTACTGCATAGGAAAGTCCAGACAAGTCACTCTCAAACAGTAGATGGAACAAATATGGAATGCATTGACAAAACCTTGGATCTTCTGCAAATAATCTTGAAGTCCGGTATTCAGATGCAGGAATTTGAACAGGTCGGTCATCATATCGTCCACCTTCACCTGTTGGAAATAACTGTGGAAAGCAACGAGCCTCTAAACTTTCTTCCCATACACTAATGGGACTTCCTTCGGCTTTTTTCATCTGAAACAAGTCAATAGCATTCCCCATTACTTCTTTGGAATGCAATGGATGAACACTATAATGTTCATAAATTTCTTCACTTCTAGATACATCAACTTTTTCTATTTGACCAGCAGAGACATCAGTGTCGTCTTGTACAGTTGTTTCCTCATCTCCCACATACACATTTTTATAGTACTGATTATTTTTTACCAGATACAACGTTGCCTTCTTGACTTTCCTAACATCCACTAATTCTTGCCAGATTTTCTTACTTTTTGTCGGAACACCATTAACTAGAATAACCAGAGGTTCCTCTTCTACTTTTTCAACACCAATGGTATCAGTATTTTTCTTAAAATCTAGAGGCAAATAAACAACTCTTCCCTTTGATCCTCTCTGTAAATCTGAATGAGGCAATTTCCCTGTCTTAGGCTCCATGCAAACAATAGCCTGAAAAGGATGCACACATTGAATCAGAATAGACTCATAGGTATTTAAATCCATCAATTCACAAGGAATGTCTACCAACTCGAGAATATTATGAACAGCTCTAGCAGGCATTTTATTTTTATTTAATTTATTATAGCAATATGTACAAATATGTTGATCAGAGCCCAAATCAAAACAATTTTCAACCAACAAATAAGTTGCAAAATCCTTCCACTCATTATTATTTATCTTTTCGCTTTTTACATCAACTAATCTAGTCTGATGCTTATAATGAGTCCGTCGACAACAAATACAAGAAAAATTAGGCCTTTCACTTGAATTGACCTTAAACTTTATAATTTCATTTTCAAATGTTTCTGTACTTAAAATCTCTACATTCTCTTCTATATTACCTTCCATTACTGTATCAATTTCTGCACTAACCTCTTTTTCACCAAAGTAACAAAACTCAATTTCATCACAAATGTTTTTGACATCTAATTCAGTTCCATGCAAAAGAGCACTGTTTAACTGTTTTAGTTTAAGTGCTGGACTTTTTGCAGAGTACAACCTTCTCACTAATTTCCTCACTTTATTATGATGCACTGCTAACATCCTAAAATGGTGAAAAACACTCTGACATACTTTTCTTGAAAGACAAGCCAGTGAATGCCCTTGCAAACCTGTTTTTTCTCTCACTCTACAAGGATCTAACTCTTGTAAAATTTTCATTTTTTGTTTCACAGTTTTCTTAGTATATGTCCGTAAGAAAGTGTGAAACAAATCAATTGATTCCTGTCGGACACTACAAATACTACTACAATTCCATGTATACACTGGAGTCTTAGGACATCTCCCTAAAACTTCATCAGCTAACACCTCTTCTGTATTTCTAGGCACAATCTCTTCTTTTTCAACCGGACAACCTTCCTTCACCTCATATGCTCGATCACTGTTGTCAACTGCATGCACAAAATCATTATCCTGAAAGTAACTTTCTTCATTAAAAAATGGCTCAGAACTTGAACTATGCTTCCATTCTCCAGAAAAAACATCACAAAAATTTGTTCGATTAATTACTCACCTCCACTTACATTTTGATTTAAACACATTAATTATCGTATCAAGTGTACGAATTCTATTCATTACTAAACAAAACAATTTATTTTTCACTTTAAATGCTTCATCCACGATCTTAACTATGTTTTTTTCTTGTAAAAAGCTGTCTTTTGTTTATAACTTTTTATATTTTTTAATACATTCGATATAATCCTGTTGTAAAACATTCGTCTACGAATGTCAGAAAATTGTTTGCTTCTTCATTTGCTTTTCAAAATATTGTCTCCTTGTACACGTCTAACAATTGTAGAAGGACATCCTGTCTTTTTCGAAATTAAACGTGTTTCAGTCTTTTTATTTAAAAAACTTTTTTTTGCTTGAAATTTCAATAATTTCCTAAGAAAATTTGTACTTTGCTTACCAGGAGCATTTTTCTTTTTCTCAGAAGATTTTATTTTGGTTGGTTCTTGATTTTCTTTTTCCTTAGACCTTAATTTTCTCTTATAATTTTTGTCTCTCCTTGTTTTAGAAGGCATCTTTCTCTTTGTTTGTATAGATGATTGTAATCTGTGGAAAACAAAAAATAACATATTATAGACCACTACAAACATATTACATAGCAATTTCAAAAAGTAAACAATATAAACCCTAGCATACAACAAAAAGCTCATTTACATGTTATGTTATGTTATGTTAATAACACTTCTATAGCGCACAGCTGCCCCAGCCAAGGGGCGTCTCGGCGCTTCAGACAGAGTACACATACACAACACGTGCTTTGCTTTCTGTCAAAAACGATTAATTAATTTTTATGTCTTATTTATATATAGGTGGTCTATTTTTGGCCTGTAGATACAGAGAAATAATTAGTGCAGAGACACACATAGTACTTGCACAGACATAGGTGGTAAATTACATGTAATATCGTGCAAATCTGCCTCAGATCACACAAAATCTATTGCATTTTCAATGCTTGTTTACCTTGCTTCCATCAAGAAAGCAGTCAGATGCGTCACACATTTGCCATAAATTTAGAATGTTAGCACTCTAGTTGCTCATTATTTCAAGCTTCACTCACAGTGTAATCTTAGACAGATTAATTGTTTTTTAGATATAATGTACCGTGTCTGTCACTGCCAACAGTATGTGTGACACCGAGGGCGAGATCTATTGCATTTTCAATGCGTGTTTAGTTTGATTCCATCAAGAAAGCATTCAAATGTGTCACACATTTGCCATAAATTCTGAATGTTTGACATTAATACTGGTCCAGAGATAGTGTAAATGTTTCATTGGGATATTTACAAACCGCTTGCACAATGTTAGATATAATTTACTAATTTATGTTGTATCTTCTTAATATATAGGTGGCCTGTTTTTGACCTGTAGATACAGAGAAATAATTTTTGCAGAGACACACTTACTGCTTCCATAGACAGAGATGGTACATTACATGTAATATCATGGACATGTGCCTAAAAACACACCAAATCTATTGCATTTTCAATGCTTGTTTACTTAGGTTCCATCAACAAGACATTCAGATGTGTCACACATTTGCCATCAATTTTCAATGTTTGATATTAATGCTGGTCCAGAAATAGTGTAAAGGTTTCATTTGCATACTTACAAACCGCTTCCACAATGTTAAATATTATTTATTATTTAATGTTATGTCTTGTTTATAGATAGGTTGTCTGTTTCTCGCCTGAAAATAATTTGAAATAATATCAGCAGAAACATATATACTGCTTGCAGACAAAGAGATGGTAGATTACATGTAATATGGTGAACATGTGCCTAATATCACACCAAATCTATTATATTTTAAATGCTTGTTTACTTTAGTTCCATCAAGAAGGCATTCAGATGTGTCACACATTTGCCATATATTCTAAATGTTAGCACTCTAATTGTTCATTATAGCAAGCGTCACTCACAGTGTGATTTTAGACAGATTAATAAAATTTAAGTTATAATGTACCATGTCTATCCCTGCCAACAATATATGTGACTCTGCCTAACATCACAATAATAGGTGAATCAAGCTTCAGTCACAGAGTGATCTTAGGCACATAATCAAAATGTTAGATATAATGTACCATGTCTGTCTCTGCCAACAGTATGTGTGACTCTGCTTAAGATCACAGTGATGGGTGAATGAAGCTTCACTCACAGTGTGATCTTAGGCACATGATCAGAATGTTAGATATAATGTACCATGTCTGTCTCAGCAAGCAGTATGTGTGTCTCTGCTCATATTATTTCACTTTCTCTACAGACGAAAAACAGACAACCTATATATAAGCAACACATAACATTAATTTCTCATTACATGTAACATCCTGCTAATCTGCCTAAGATCACACTGTGAGTGAAGCTTATTTCACCTAACAGTGTGATCTTACGCACATGTCCACAATATTAATATATATAAGGTAGACTATCACAATGTTAACATCTCTCACAGTATTGGTGGGAAAATGCATAAACACACAACTATGTCAAAGATTGCGCACGCATATTGTAAATATGTTTCTCTTTTTTTGTATATTCTATCTCAATTTATACCATTAAAAAAATAATTTCCAGCAATGCATCCTTTCACATGGGACAATCCCACGACCTTACCTTATGTAATGTGAGAGATGTTAACATTGTGAGAGTCTACCTTATAAACACACAGCTATGTCAAAGATTGTGCACACAGCTTGTAAATACACACCCAGACAAGAATATGAAATGCCGTGAGAGATCTTATAACTGTGAGAGTCTACCTTATAAACACACAGCTATGTCAAAGATTGCTTTGTCTGCCTGCATATTTACAAGCTGCGTGCACAATCTTAGACATAGCTGTGTGTTTATCCATCTCCCCACCATTTCATATGGTTTTCTATCTGCTATTCCTATCCCTCTCCAGACATTCACTCCTTCCACCCATGCTACAGGTTGCACAATGTGCTTAAAAAAAATTACCATGTTTACAACATCAATGAAACGATCACACAATTTCTAAACCAGCATTGAATCCAAGCATAAAAACAATTTATAAAGAAGTCTACCTTATAAATACACAGCTATGTCAAATATTGTGCACACAGCTTGTAAATATGTCTCTCTTTTTTTGTATATTCTAATTCAATATATGCCATTTAAAAAAATAATTTCCAAAAATGCATCCTTTGACATAGGGCAAGCCCTAAGTGAAAGGGCCTGCGTCAGTCTTACACCTGCTGTGAGGCAGGTGCAAAATCTTGACACAAAAGCGTCCTAAAAGTGACGCAGTGAAATCTCATAGATTTCACTGCGTCATTTGTGCAACCCTTCTTTGCGTCAATACGCCTCCTTTGCATACATCACACCTGACGCACATATAATATGGCACAAGGCTTTACAAAGTGACACATCTAACTAGATGCATCACTTTGTAAATATAACTCAACAAGGTACAAATTTACACCACTGCTGTGTCACAAAAAGTGACAGACCGGCGGCATAAAAGTGACGCATGGCCTCATAAATGAGGCCCTCAAGCGCACCATAGGGAAAAACAGTGTAAAAAATTGTAGAAAAAAATAATTTCCAGCAATGCATCCTTTCACATGGGACAATCCCATGACTTTACCTTATGTAATGTGAGAGATGTTAACATTGTGAGAGTCTACCTTATAAACACACAGCTATGTCAAAAATTGTGCACACAGCTTGTAAATATACACCCAGACAAAAATATGAAATGCCATGAGAGATCTTATAACTGTGAGAGTCTACCTTATAAACACACGGCTATGTCAAAGATTGCTTTGTCTGCCTGCATATTTACAAGCTGCGTGCACAATCTTTGACATAGCTGTGTGTTTATAAATCTCCCCACCATTTCATATGGGTTTCTATCTGCTATTCCTGTCCCTCTCCAGACATTCACTCCTTCCACCAATGCTACAGGTTGCACAATGTGCTTAAAAAAAAAATGACCATATTTACAAATCCAATGAAACCATCACACAATTTCTAAACCAGCATTGAATCCAAGCATAAAAAACTATTTATAAAGAAGTCTACCTTATAAATACACAGCTATGTCAAAGATTGCGCACGCAGCTTGTAAATATGTCTCTCTTTTTTTGTATATTCTATCTCAATTTATGCCATTTAAAAAAATAATTTCCAGCAATCCATCCTTTCACATTGGGCAAGCTCTATGTGAAAGGGCCTGCGTCAGTCTTACACCTGCTGTGAGGCAGGTGCAAAATTTTGACACAAAAGCGTCCTAAAAATGACGCAGTGAAATCTCATAGATTTCACTGCGTCATTTGTACAACCCTTCTTTGCGTCAATACGCCCCCTTTGCATACACTACACCTGACGCACATATAATAAGGCACAGGGCTTTACAAAGTGACGCATCTACCTAAATGCGCCACTTTGTAAATATAGCTCAACAAGGTGCAATTTTTACATCACTGCTGTGTCACAAAAAGTGACGCACCGGCGGCATAAAAGTGACACATGGCCTCATAAATGAGGCCCTCAAGCACACCACAGGGAAAAACAGTGTAAAGAATTGTAGAAAAAAAATAATTTCCAGCAATGCATCCTTTCACATGGAACAATCCCATGACCTTACCTTAAGTAATGTGAGAGATGTTAACATTGTGAGAGTCTACCTTATAAACACACAGCTACGTCAAAGATTGTGCACACAGCTTGTAAATATACACCCTGACAAGAATATGAAATGCCGTGAGAGATCTTATAACTGTGAGAGTCTACCTTATAAACACACAGCTATGTCAAAGATTGCTTTGTCTGCCTTCATATTTACAAGCTGCGTGCACAATCTTTGACATAGCTGTGTATTTATGCATCTCCCCACCATTTCTTATGGGTTTCTATCTGCTATTCCTATCCCTCTCCAGAGATTCACTCCTTCCACCCATGCTACAGGTTGCACAATGTGCTTCAAAAAAATGACCATATTTACAACTCCAATGAAACCATCACACAATTTCTAAACCAGCATTGAATCCAAGCATAAAAAACAATTTATAAAAAAGACTACCTTATAAACATACAGCTAACATTATAGAAAAAGGTAAAAATATCATTCCTTAAATCACAGAGACACACACTATGATACTTGTAAAAAATCTTTAAACTCTCTATCTTTTTTAAAAGATGCATTACTCACCTTTAAAAATGGTTTGGAAGATGTCAAAAAGTGTCAGTCACAGTCAACAGATATTCTTAAGCAGAATCTCTGAACAATGCTTCCTTCACTGAGAGCCTTTCAATAATGGCACAGATTCTTTTTGATTTCAGAGCCATATTCTTGCACATAGCCAATTAAAATTATTCCCCCCCAAATTCAAAACCAAACTACACATTTTAATTGGTTGAAGATTTCAAGACTTTAAAACTCACATAACGTTCACCCATCCCCCCAGTGCTCATTCACCAAGTAACCGTGGTAACTCCCTCTAAAACCAACACAGAGTTCACAATTTCATTTTACTATGTTGCAAAAAAATCCATCAAGCCTGCTTGACCTCTCAATCTACTAGCTAATAAAATGCAATGTTTCTTTAAATGACTTTTTCTCAAACATTGAAATGACTTCTTACAAAAAAAAACATGCAGCCTAATTTTCAGTGGAGATTTTTAAGAAAGCTCCAATCACATCTACTTATTCATCTTCACTAATTCTCAAACACTTTTTTTCATAATCAAACTGCCATTTTATTTCCGCAACTCATCTGACTAGAAGCACACCTACCTTCACACACCTATCTTCAAAATGACAAAAGTCTGGTTTGTGGGGCATAGCTATGTCCACTGGGCTGAAAAATATGCAACTAACAGAGGTATTTACAACCTTGATTTACCAAATGTAGACATTGTATGGATTGGACAAAGAGGATTGAGAAGTCACCAATTGATACTATTGGTAAAATCCTTTATGCATTTACCACACCCTGACCTTATAATTGTGCTCTGTGGTGGAAACGATTTAGGCACATTGAGTGGGGTAGGTCTGGAAATGCTTTTAAAGGACATCTTTGGGCAATTGATGTCACTTTTTCCAAAAACTGCCTTGGTATTCTCTAATATATGCCAAAGGCAAAAATGGAACTGGTCCAACCATCGTTGTCCACAGATTGAGAAAGCAAGGAAACATGTAAATAAATCTGTTTCTGCTTATATGAGAGACTATGGTATGGGTTCCATTTACCACAACAACTTGCGTTACAACATGCAAGACATCTATAGGAGAGATGGTGTTCATTTTACAGATGAGGGGAATAGAGTTTTCCTCTTGAATATAAGACTCTGCATTGGTACCTACTTGTAGGTACAAAAAACACCCCCTCAACACAACAGCTCTTTTCAGAGCTCACTTACCTCTAAACACTGTACATTATTTTTTTACTCTACTTTTTTACACTGTTTTTCCCCGTGGTGCGCTCCCGGGCGCGCGTACCGGAGAGCGCACCGACAAGCACAGCCAGCACTTACCCCTCGAAAAACCCCCCAAAAAACCACGTTTTTTTGCCCTTCAGGGTCCTTCTAGGCCCGCGTCAGAAAAACTAGAGAGTCAGGGGGTGTCTACTCTGCCCCCTTTTAATTATATCCCCCTTTCTTTTTTCACCTCTTGTGTCTCGATTCTACCGAGACACAAGATGGCGGACTCTCTGGACTGTTTAGAATGTTGACAGACACCCGACAGCCAATCAGCTTTCCGCTCGCTCACTCCGTAGCGCGCCGGGTGCGCTCCCCAGTACGCGTACCTGGGAGCGCTCGGAGCGCGCCTATAGATATATATGTGTTTTTTAACTTAATTTTCAAAAAAAACACTGGAGCAATTTTCAGCAAACATAGCAAAGGCACATCTGTGTACCAGTCCCTACAATTTTGCCAAGTTTGGCGTAATTCCGTTCAGCGGTTCGGGCTGTAGACTTGTCAGACCGTCCTATGGAAATTAACATGGGGAAAACATGTTTTGGGACCCCCCTTTTTTCTCAGCCCTCACTTCACGAATCCCCCCGAAACTTTCAGGGAAGGAGCGGAGCGCAGCGAGACCATTTTAAGGTAAATTACAGGCAGATCCCTCAACCGGCGCCAAAGTTATTCCTAATAGAATGTTGCGGATTTCCTATGAAAAACAATCCTAACTATAACTACCTACTGGCGACCGCCAGTAGGTAATATCTATATATGTCCAAAGATAGTATACACATAAATGTTGAGCACAGAACACGTCAGCTGTAGATCAACATATAACATGTCTTCTTTACATAGCTTTGAAGATACAGGGAATTTCACATAGTATATATGATATCTACTGTTACACTACTAATAACTTCCGACACTATTTCTCCATGAGGAGCATATAATATGTAAAAAGTAAGTAACAAAAATAAATATAGATATTTCTCATTGTAGCACCTCCCCAGGGAATGCATAGCATATGGATGCATCCCCGTGTTTAACTGTGTTGGTAAATCAAGAAATGCAACAAAATCTATGTGTGTATGCATGGGAAAACTCACATTCCACCCTTGGACTCCTTCCCAGGGCAGAGTAACGCAAGGCAGCAACTTGCACACCCATGTGTTACTCCAGATTTGCCAAACCACACAAGCCCATGCAAGGTGGCCTTGCGTGGCTTGGTAAATTTGATTTATGGAATTTGTTACCCTTTTGTCACTTTGCAAAACGCAAGGACAACGCACAGTTATCATAAATCTAGCCCTCTGTGTTGATACTTATTAGTCTTGTGTAATCATTATTGTGAAACATTGACATTTTGTTTCCTTATGGAACAGGTATTTTCCCAATTTATCACTTACACATCCAAAATGTCACAAAACTGTGTGTCATAATGATATGATGTGTGCGATTATGTTAGGTCTAAAAAGCACCCATCCGCTAACAGCAGCACACCTATGGACTGAGGGCCAGATTTATCAAGAAATTGCATTGCTCTTGCGTCACGCAGGGTGTTGCAAGTGTAACGCAAGCGTTCTAGGTGACTTGCCAAGTAATACAAGAAGTTCATGGGATAAGGAGGAAGGGAAATGTTTAAAAACCCTTCTCTCTTTATCCAACTCATCAATGATACAGGCCATTAGGGTAGAACTAGATTGGCCAGCATGAAACATACAAGTCCAGGTAAATCTATGTAGATTTAGGAAATGCTTAAGATCAGGAGAGGAGGAGAAAGTGTCTTGCTGGGGCAGGAGGGAGATCCAACAGAGTGAATTAACCCCTTCGGTGCTCATGACGGAACGGTTCCGTCATGAGCTACGGTTGAGCTGTGCTCATGACTGAACCGTTCCGTCATGACCACGCCCGTTTTCATTAGGGCTCAGCACCGGGGGGAAAAGCGGCCGCACGCAAGGGGTTAAATTGGGCAAAAGCTTCCAGAAAGAATCTCCTCTCCATTTGGGAATCCTTAAAAGTAAAAATTGACCCAGAGTCACTATGTATTGAAGAATGGAAGAGTGTTCTAAAAATCTTGGGAAATGAAAAATCGAAACAAAATCAACATGAATTACCTGAAACAAAAAGGGTCTGTGCATTTTATGTTAAATAGCTGGAGTAATGATAATTGGTATCCGTATTTAGATACAGCACCGAATCACTGGTTGAGATTGGAATTACTAAATGTGAGAATAGGCATTAATCCTGCACGGTCAAATGAGAAAATAAAAAATATATTAACGGATAATACTGGTAAATGTACATGCAGGATTGGTTCAAAATGTTCTTGTGTTCATATTTTAATAGATTGCCAAAAATTGTTATCTGTGCGACGCTTGATTTTAAGGCCAATTTAAAAAAAATATGGAATAAGGTCAAGGATTCAAGCAATTGAGCTTCTTACGGACATGCAGTTTTTGCACATTGCAATTGCCTTGGCGAAGTTTGTCCAAGAAGCCAAAAGATTTCTCATGAATTAAGGAAATGGTAAGAAGGGCCCATGGAGGGACAATCAGAGTTAAATTGAATGATTGGAAATATAATATGTATTTTTTTTTCTTTTAAATATTGAATTTTTAGGGATCTTGGTTGGAGTTCAGCATGGTATTACAAAAACAAGTACATTTATATTATACATATTGATAGTTAAATAACAAAAGAATTATGTTTTAAATATGTATAGACTGCTTATATATGTGAATTACTCAGCTACATATTATTTATTCACGGTCTATGTACTTTGCTGACATAGAGTCATTAAGTAGTACAATTTTTAGTGGCAGCAACCAATGAATCTAAAAGTATATGTAGGAATCAACATACAGAGGCATCAATTCTAGCATGATTTGATTATCCTTGCATAATAAAAGGTGAGGCAAGACAATGCAATCTTTAAGAAAGATTTACATTTCCACCCAAGTCCACATTGCATTGCACTTCATGACTTGGTTATTCCAGGATAATGAAGGCTAGGCCAAGTATCTGCCTTTACTTCCTTTGATGGGGAACGGGAGCCACGACTAGATTTTGTGTGTTCCTACACAACCAGCAATGTTTTTGTGATTTATTAGGTTAAATATCAATACCAGCGACAGGTTCACAATGGCACAGATTGTCCAGTAAAAACAGATTTTTTGTTATATCAGTATTAGTCCTATTTTTATAATTTCCAAGTTTGATGCATTCAGCATCACACTTAGTAAGAATGAAAAGCCTATAAGGATTATCTATTTTAGAGACAGTTGGACACTCAGGCATAACAGCTATCCTTGCTGCAAAGCTGGTAGTGTTGGATCATGGTACATGTGCACCTGCATTATCGGGGTAGGCAGCACTGTGTGTACCAGTGCAGGAAGACATCTGGACTACAGCAGGTCTGGATAAAAAGGCCCTTTTATGCCCTCACAATTTGAAGCAGCCCTTGACAGCCAAATATCTTGCTGCATTGTGTTCGTGGCAAAGACAAATCAATCTGCCCCTAAGTGTACAACTCAGTTAATATGTCAATATTTTAAATCACACTTCATTCTATGCTGGACTATGCCAGTTCACTTTACCTGGGGGTTAATAAGGCTGAAATGCTACCTTTGCAGAGGGCTCAAAATGCAGCTGCCAGAACACCACTTGGCCTTCCAAGAACTTGCAATGTGACCAACGCCATTCGCAAACTACCCTGGCTGCCGGTGATGAAATGCATTGAGTTCAAGGCCCTCTGCACTGCTAATAAAATCATGAATCTTTCTTCCACAGATATCCTAACGAGCCTTCTCTCACCCTACATACCTACTCGCCAGCTACGTCGCATGGGTCAGCGTCTGACAGTTGTCCCTCTGGTGAGGAGGGAGCGTGCAGGAGGACGCTCTTTCCGCGTCCTAGTGGCAAAACTCTGGAACTTCCTCCCATTGCACTTCTGCAGCATTACCAACTACATGGTATTTCACAAAGCCATTAAAACTCATCTTTTTTCCTGTACTACAGGCTCTGTTCTTCTCAGTATCTTCCCCACTACTGCTCTATCAAACCTGTAACGTAACATAACAAAACATTTGATACATGCGTTGATTGTTTTCATCAGCACCATTCAAATTTACCTCTTTCAGTTCCTGAAAAACTTTATTGATCCATGCATGTTTATTGAAAATGCATACAAACATTCAAAATTCAATTTAACAATTGGATGTAATTAAATTAAATGAAATGAACATTTATAAATCACTCTACTACCCAATGGTGTCTATGCCCTGCATCTCAAACGCAAAAAAGGAGACCTGAAACAGAAAACAGACAGAAACATTAGCAGTAAGAAACTACTGAATGAAAAGGCAGGTTTTAAGGGCTTTTTGGAAGGAAAGCAGACTGTCTTGTTCTTGACATCCCGCGGAATGATGCGTCACAGTCCAGCTATGCAAACTATAAAGCTCCTGCCTCCCCAGTTGGATCTTCTGATTTTAGCTATCACAAGATTAAACGTACCATTGAAAACGTTGCTTGAGGTAGTCAGGTCCCAAGTTATGCAATGCTTTAAAACTCATACAAAGGCCATAAATGTGATTCTTTTTTTAATGAGAAGCCAATCTAGTTGGGGGAAAATGTGCAACACCGATGGATGTTTGTGAATGGCCAGGAGAACCTAGGCATCTGTAGAGTCTGTAATTTGTTTGACTCTTTTCTGAATGTTGGAGACAAGCGCGCTACAGTAGCCCATTTTGGACATGAAGTGGGTTAAAAGGAAAGACTTTCCTAGGAGTTTTAAGCATGAAAAAACAGGCTAAGGTACATGAAGTTGTAATATCAGTAAAAGGATACATACTTTCAGGCTCCTCAATCTCCAGCCCCATAAGTTCAGTACATCAGCAGCCAGAGACACTTTCTGGTACAACATTATTTACATCACCTTACTTTCAACTTTCTATGTGTGTAGTCTTATGCATCACACTTTGAAAGCATACATTGAGGAGAAAACTCACATTTTATATATACATTTCAAATTCCATTATTAGGTCTGCAAAAAATCAGAAAGAGACTGGAGAAAAAACGTTGATCACATTAAAAAAAAGCAAATATAAACAGACCATTCTGAACTACAAAAAGGCACTTAAAATCGCCCAAGCTAAATATTTCGAGGAAATACTCAACTCATCTACCAACACATCAAGGGAAACGTTTCAAGTTGCTAGAAAACTTCTCAAAACACCGGATCCCCCCTTTAGTAGAACCATCAGCCAATAGATGCAATGAATTGGCAGAATTCTTTGATTCAAAGATTAAAAATATCCTCAATTCTCTTCCACCTCAAACGGCGGACGCCCCCCCTACCCCTAATTCGTTCAATTTTACACCTCAGGCTTCAGCATATGAACTGTCTCACTTCACCCCCTTGACAACTGACACTTTATCCTCAATATTGTCCTCAATTAAAAGTGGATCACCTACTGACCCCGTACCTTTTAATATCCTAAAGTTGGCTGAGCCCACCATCCTTCCTTACATGCAAAAACTAATTAATATCTCACTTACCAGTGGCGTTGTTCCACCTAGTTGGAAAAAAGCAATTGTCAAAGCCCTCATTAAAAAATCGCATTTGGACCCACGAGAACTAGCCAACTTTCGGCCGATCTCCCTGCTCCCAGGTATCAGCAAAGTTGCCGAGAAATACGTCAATCGACAACTTTCCGACTACCTTGAAACCAACGGTGTCCTGGAGCCGTCCCAGACGGGATACAGGCCTGGCCAGAGCACAGAAACGGCGATATTGGCAGTTGTCGAAGAGGCAAGAAAAATCATGGACTCAGGAGGATCAGTGGCAGTGATCCTCCTGGATCTGAGTGCGGCCTTCGACACCGTCAACCACTCGACTCTGGTCCATAGGCTCAGAGATCTTGGTATCATAGGAACGGCCCTGTCCTGGTTGGAATCCTTCCTTAATGAGAGGACTTTCCAGGTAGCAGATGGTAACTTCGCTTCCAGGCCCACGGCTATCAGTTGTGGGGTCCCTCAGGGTTCGTCCCTGAGCCCGACCCTTTTTAATGTATACATGTCCCCCCTTGAAAAGATCGTCACCCCTTTTGGCATCAAGCTCTTAACATACGCTGACGATACTCAACTGGTAGTCTCTTTAAGTCAGCAAGACCAATCCCTTACCAATCTTTCCAACTGCCTTAGCGACATAACGAAATGGATGAACATCTCACATCTCAAACTAAATAATGACAAAACAGAGATAATGGTTCTAGGCAACCAATCACTTTACCAACCTAAATCCCTGTCGCCACCTTGCATGGGCACACCTCCTAATCCAAAGAAGGAAATCAAGAGTCTAGGAATATGGCTAGATGAAGGCCTTAACTTTTTCACTCAAGCAAGGAAAACTGCTGGTGTGTGCCATGGTCTTCTACGAACCGCGAGGAAAATTTTACCTCTACTTCCAACTCAATCCCAAAAACTCTTGATTCACGGACTAGTGTTATCCCGCCTGGACTATGGCAATGCCCTCTATCTGGGGGCCCCGAAAAAAGCAATATCAAAGCTTCAGATAGTACAAAATACTGCAGCCCGACTTCTTACAGGAACCCATCGTCGCTGCTCGGCCAAACCAGCTCTGAATGCCTTGCATTGGTTGCCCATCCAGGAAATAATACAATTTAAGGCACTCTGCACGACACATAAAATACTGCATGGGAAGGCTCCACCCATCCTAAAAAACTTTATTATCCCCCACACTACTAAGAGGACACTGCGTTCGACCAACTGCAACCTGGCTTCCATACCCAGAATTAAGAAAGCCCGCTCTGGAGGTCGACTCTTTTCATATAACGCCTCCAAGCTATGGAACGGACTACCACCAGACATTAGAGCCCAGCCCAACCTACTCGCATTCCGCAGAGCACTCAAGACTTGGCTGTTCCCGTAATGCCTCCCTCGCACTTGGTTTCTGTGTCATCAGCGCTGGGACGCATACGGGCAGCCATGCGCTTTATAAATCTGTAAAATAAATAAATAAATAAATAAATAAGTTGTTGGATTTGTGCACAGCCCCAGTACTACAAGTATTTGTTAATCTGGAAATACCTAATAATTACATTTCTTCATGCATATTCACATAAATGCTTCAGTCATAACACAACTAATACGTATGTAATGTAAATTGAGCCACTACAAGCAGGTGTCATGAGTCACTATATTTTACATTGACACACAGGCTCTTATCTCTGATTACATATACCCCAGAAAGCACGCGCTCACATGAGGAATGTGCTCAAGGTAAAATAACATTTGTACTGTTCCTGTACACTTTTACAAATGGAGTTTAACCATTTTGCAGTAATTGCTGATATTATTATTGTTATCTGGACATGTGTTGGCTTAGTCCCTTTGTTGACACTCAGACTATACTTACTACCAGTGCCTCATGCACAACATTCTTCCTTTCCGTTGTTGAAAGCTCTGAATCTGATGGTATGCAAAATTTCAATTCTGCACACATTCATGGGTACTCTGTACATTGATGTTGACGCTGTTTTTTGTTCAAATCTTTTTATTGACATGTTGCACATTTTAAGCATACAAACAAAGCAGTGCTCGTGCTGCGTCAAGAGGTGGTTGCCAACAGTACAGTGTCTAGTAGCCAAGAGTAAAGGAAGAGACAGATGAGTGTATCACAGTGACCACAAGAGGTCTTAGGGCAGTGTCTATAGACAAGGCGTATCGATGTCAATGAGTCTTCCCACCGGAAGGCATGCATGTGAACAGTTCAGATATAGTGCAGTTTGAACCAAAGTGGGGACACAGGGTACAACAAAAGGAGGACAACGTAATTAATGGAAGGGTAAGGGATTCGCTTGAGACTTGCTGCTGTGTCTAGTGTAGCCGGGGGAGGGGGGGCAGATCCATCAGGACCCAATGACAATGAAGTTCTGAAACAGAAAGATCATATCAGTCTGGGTTGATTTTGATGTTGTTTACAAGGGTGGCATAAATATGGGCCAGTGCCCAAATTAAGACCAGGAAAAATCTGGTCTTACCCTGGCACAACAAGGAAACATGTTTAATTTCTCCTTCTTTTTGCTGCACTATGGTGCAAGGGTGCCTGCATTGGCGCTAGGCAGCTAAATTTAGCGCCAGCACAGGGGAAACTGCAGCGCTGCACCATATTCTTGTAAATATAGTGCAGCCCTGCGTTTCTTAAGTGACGGAGCGTGTCGTTAGCCTTCTTGGTTTAACGACACGCTTCACCACTTTCCTTGTACAAATGCCCCTTGGGTGTCCTAAATTAGCTCTATATATATATACCATGTGTATCTACATGGATTATTCATACTCTTAAGTGCCTCAACTAGTGTGTGTATAAGTTGTTCATTACAAGTCATGAGTCAATGGCTGATACAATACCCCTTATATGAAAATGTTACTGCATTATGAGTAAGTAGACTATTTTTGACCATCACATTATGTGTAATACATGATCTGTGCAGTGTTTTAGTATGGAAACTCCATGTGTAGACTCACAAACTTCATCTGCCATCATGTGTAACTGTTATGGCCATTGTGCATTACTCAGAATTGTAGACTAGTATCATGGACCAGCTATTTTGATAATGGCAGTGTGACACGATATCATCTATATTACTGTGATGATATTAGGTTTGGAGTAATTATTAGCTGTACACAAGTTGTTGTGTCTTAAGTTCCTCTACTCACGTATAATCATACATCCACAGATTACACTTCTTTGCCATGTTCATGATTCGGATGTCTGACATCGCAAAGTTAACACTCCACACGCTTTTAATATCATATATTTATAACATCAATTAAATATATTTATCTCTGTCAGTGTTTTTTTTAAATACTTAGAAAAAAACTATAGTTTGCCATTCACACAAATAAAACCCATTGCTTTGTATATCTTGTTTTTAACCCCTTTGCTGCTAGGCCTTCCCCTGTGCGAAGTCCTTTTTTTGCTATTTGGGGTAGTTCACGCTTAGGCCCCCGTAACTTTTTGTCCACATTAGGTATACACAACAAACTTGTGTCCTTTTCTTCCAATATCCTTAGGTTTACAAATGTACTCCGACTTTTTGGATTCCTCAGGAGGGAACCGAGAAATTGGCCAAAATACAACAAATGTTTTAGGAAAAATGGGAGGGCTGCAGAAGAAAGCATCTGTTTTTCCCCCCTTCTAAAGGTATCAACAAAGGGTTTGTGGTGTTACAATCACCATCTTCCCAGCTTTCAGGAAAAGACAGACTTTGTCAGAAAACCAACAATTTCTACACAGTTTTTGCATTTTACTGGGACATAGCCTATTCTTCCTGCTTTCAAGCTCCTTCCAATTAGTGGTAGAAATGGGTGTAAAAGCAATAATGGATCCCATAAAACTCTACATTTCTGAAACGTAGACAAAATACTGAATTCAGTAAGAGGTAATTTGTGTAGATCCTTTACTGTTTTTCTATAGAACACTACAATTAACATAAATAAATATTGAAATTGAGTTGGAAAAAACTGCCATTTGTGCTAACGTTTTCACCTGTAACTGAACTACCACACAGCATTTGCCTTGGTCTCCCAATAAAAATGATACCTCACTTGTTTGGCCGTCCAATGCAGAATCACCTAACAACGTATTTTGTTTTTAATATAGCACTTAGAGTTCACTGTGCTATCCCCTCAATCCCTATGTTTTGGCCCTATCCAGTCGCAGGCCCTTGAACCACCCACACAAGTGAGGTATCATTTTACTCAGGAGACTGAGGGAAATGCTGAGTGGTAGGACATTTGTGCCAGTGCGGTGATCACAGACTGAAATATGGGGAAAATGTGTTTTTTAGCTATTTTTGAGGTTTGCTGGGGATTTTGGGTAGAAAGACATTGGGGAATCCATGTAAGTCACACCTCCTTGGACTCCCCTGGGTGTTTAGTTTTCCGAAATGTGTGGGTTTGGTAGGTTTCCTTATATGTCCGCCGAGCCCTGGACCAAAAACGCATGTGCCCCCTTTGCAAAACCAGGTCATTTTGTGAAAGATAATTTTGGGCCCTTCCCTGCTGCGGGTACTTGGCCCACCCACACAACTGAGGTAAAATTTTTATCGGGAACACTGGGTGGTAGGAAATTTGTGTCAGCCGAGTGATCCCACAACTTTCCCACACAGAAATGTGAGAAGAATTTGATTTTCTTCAGCTAAATCTGAGGTTTGCAGGGGATTCTGGGTTGGAAAACGTTGGAGGTTCCACCCAAGCCAAACCTCCGTGGACCTGCCTGGGTGTGTACTTTTCAGATTTCTGGGCTTGGTAGGTTTCCCTAGATGGCAGCTGAGCCCAGGACCAAAAATGCAGGTTCTTCTTACCCGTCACAAGACGTCCTGGTTTTGCAAGGGGCAAACAGTACCTCTCCCAGGTGTTTCAGTGCTGGAGGGGGGCTGAGATATCCCCATGAGCACCGAAGCAATGAAACGAGCCAATCAGCTAATTTTAGCTTCAGTTTCTTATGTCATGATGTCAGCGTGCCATGTGTGTGATCATCATTGCATATGAAAAAAAATTACTCGGGAGGATGGGAAAGCTCTTCTCCCCCTCCTGAGGCAAAAATAAAAAAAAGAAATCCCTCTGCTGTTTGCAGGAGAGGGAGTTCGGTCATGAACACATGAGCTCTGGTGCTCATGACCGAACCATTCCTTCCTGACATCCGAAAGGGTTCAACATCCATGTTGATTAACATTCCACAATTAGCTAAAAGGTTTTTGTTTAAATTGTATTTTTTTATGCAAACATATGTGCCACTACATTGTCTCATATGATACAGCATGTCATTGAGTGCACAATTTCTGATTAAGGTTCATCATCCTCACTGTCACGGTCTCATTGGACATTATAATTTACACATATGTTTTGCAATATATCACATATAAGAATAATTTTGCACACCAGTGGTGGTGTGTTGAGCCATCTTCCACCTGATTGATCAAGGCAACAAAAGCCAGATTTAAGTACCCCAAACATCCTTCCAACAACATAGCAGGCATTGTACTGCTTCAGACCATCATTCTGTGCAGTTGTGAAGGACGGTCATCATGCATGGCTGTTGCTCACAGCCTTTATCACCTGATTTGAAATATTAACAAACATATTAGAAGTATTTGTGAACTTACATGTGCATGATGGAATTATGATATATGTTGATATATGTTGAACAAGAATGAAGCAAGTGTACATTTGAAGGTTAACACTTAATAATTTAATGTCGACGTCGTTGGAAATAATGCCTGTTTTACACAAATGGTTTATTTTCAGTGTAAAATGAAATACTATTCAACATCCATAGTTAAATGTGACAAAGGAAATGGAGATAATGGCGATCACAATGCTGGTATGGTGGTGTTGTCCTCCCACACCGTGAAATCACACAGAAAAATTACTTTGTTAGTTGTGCTGCATTGCACGTGACAGTAGTAAACTTGACACCTGATAGTGGAGTTTTGGCTATCTGATTTGTTTCAATGCATGCACTATGTGTACATTCAACTACTTATTTATTCTACATTTGGGAATGATACCTTGTATTTAAGCAAAGAGACAGGATTAATTATATTTTTATAACTTACCAATCAGAAGCCTATTTCCATATCTTCCATCCTCACAATGCTCATTGATGGTACTGTGCATATTCATCATAGGCTCTTCCTGGGTAATTTGCTAGGACATTAGTCAACTGTCCATTATGATCCAAAATTGCCAGCACATTGAAGGAGTAATTGAGCTTGCGATTTCTGAAAATATGTGCAGTAGCTGTAGTTGGCACCAATTGCACATGGGCGCAATCTATAGCACCAAGCACATGAGGGAATCCCCCAATGTCATACAAACCTTGCCTGGGGGGTAGTTCTTGTTGGCTATTTTAAAAAATGCTAGGTAAGGCTGTGTACGTTTGATGACGGCATCCAACACAGATGATAGGAATGGATGAAAGGCTCCCTGTGAAAATGCCAGCCAACATTGCAGATGTCGATTGGAATGATTCACAGCCCAACATGTGTAGGACTGCCATCAATTTGGCATGCAGTGAGATTGCATTGGTCCTTCTAGCAGCTGGTTGAAGACTTGGAGAGATCTTTTGCAACAACCCAAGGATGCCCTCCTTCCTTAATCTGCATAATTGGATCACCTCCTCCTCCCTAAGATCAATGAGGGTGAGCCTTTGTTGGAATATGCTCCCCTTCCTCCTTCGCTGTCGCTTTTGTCTTCTCAGACCAACTCCCAATTGCAAAATAATTGCCTCCATGGCATAGATGAACTTGCCAGAGAGTTTTGTGATGGAGATCTTTTTGTACTGCTGCCCTTGCATCATTGGTTGCACCTGCATTGGCGATATGCAGCATTCTGATGCATTTCCATTGTTGTGTTACACTGCATGAAGATGCGTCATGCAGCGGTATATTGATAAATCCCACTGTGTTATGGTTGCATTGGATTTTGCATGGGAATGCCTACCTTGCACATATTTATTCCTGTGTGATGCAGGGCAACAAAGCGCAGCACTTGCACCAGGTAAGTAACTAAAAATGACACAGGAAGCCTCCTGCATCACTTGATAAATCAAACTTAAGGATTGAGTTGCCCTTGAGCCACCCTGCGTGACTCAAGACCAACCCAATCCTTTGATAAATCTGCCCCTTAGGAATGCATGCCCTACATATACCTGGTCACAATAGTTTTGGTGAACGCTGTGCAGGTAATTGTACATTGCTATTTTGTACATTGTAACATCAAAAGTTATTACAAGTCATATATTCTAGAATTCAAGATTATTGATAAATTGCTCGGGTAGAGATAGGAAAATTATCTTAAGTCACCAACAAAGTGCATGGATATCATACCTGATATTGATGCATGCATACTTTGCAGTTGAATATATGTCAATAGCCAACAAATTCCAAGGTAAGTATGTGTTTAAGTAAAATGCATGTTATGTTCCTTTTCTCGTCCATTTCTCAACATTTGTCGTATTCCAGTCCTTAGTATTCAACTGCATACTGTACATGGCACATGGCCAAGTACCATGGGATATCATTTTATCACATTTGCCTGATGGGTACAAATATGAAAAGTGACCACTCTTTCTTCAGAATAATTTCTCTTAGTAAAAAGGAAATGGTACACATTCAATACAATAGTAAAGAAAGAAAAGCAAATTATATATTCAAAAGTATAATCTTGCTGAACTACTGTTTTGATAAAAAAAATCAAATACAGCTATTTAATTGAATGCGGTTTCTTTGTTTGCCGGTGCACTTTGATGTTAATTTTTTCATCACCTTATGTTTAGGTCAAAAAAAATATAGCTGCACTTCTTCATATTGTAATAACCTGTTTAATCATTTAAGAACAAATGAATAATGACAGATTTCCTTTTTTGTCTCCAGCATCTACCTATGAAATCCGAATGAATGAAAGTCCACGGAAGCTTGAAAACAATTTTGTAAATGCTACGTCTTTCAACATTTCGACTCTAACACCTCAACTTGCAGGCTCCAGAGAAACATTTATGTTTCCACTCAAGGATATCCCTGTAGGAAATACCTCATCTCTCTATTTTGCAATATGTACCATTGACAAATCCTCCCTTCGATCAGAAGTCTCAAATCTAGTGAGAGCCAACATGTGGGTTCCAGCATTTGCGATTATGGAAAGTGTCTCAAATGACAAGGGTTCAAATGAGATGTTTGTCGTAATTGGTTCCATCACAGCAAGTTGTTTTGTTATTAGTGCACTTATATATATTTTGAATAAAGCTTCTTCTCTTCAAACTCAGAGGCATATATGTAGTCGTGAAAGGATGCAACTGTCACGCAAAATTGATGTGATAGAGGAAACTGATGAAGTCGTAATTCAGTAGCCAGTAAATTTCAATTGGTGGACAATACGCTATGACATGTGGAAATTAAACCATGAAGAAAAAAAGACTAGTTAACATATTATTAAATTCATATTTGATGTATAAAGTAAGAGATTAAAAGGCACCATCAACGCAACTCATACTGTCTAATTGCAGTGAATTAAATTGCATAATTTTCCATTAGGGTTTTCATTAAGAATATGTTTGTTTGATCAAGTGGTTTAGTAGCTTACCCATTTAATTGATGATTTGTTAAAAGGAGAGTAATAAAACACTATTAATACATCATCTGTTTCTTGTTAGTCAGGTCCCTTTTTCTGTCCGTCATTATCGTTGATAGCACCTTAAAATAAAGCAGATGGCACAATATTTTGGCTCAATAAACATTATGAATTTAAATAAATAAGCAATATTTGCTTTATTATATCTCCATTGTTTTGGAGTGTAGGAAGAATTGGAGCACACATCATAATCAACTAGATAACTTGTCTCCTGTAGACTAGAATTCTGACAATTTTACTAACTAGTATTTCACTAATCCCTGATTGTGAATAAAAGTTGATTGATCTGTTTTGTCCCTTTTGTACAATTGAAGAGCTGTCTCCAGGTTAGGGAAATGTACAATTAAATGACAATAGGAGAGACTGTTAAATATGTGTGGCAGAATAGTACCATAGGGTGTAAATTACCAGCAACACATAAAAAGAGAAAGAAAATGCATTCTGACTACATGCATATTCTACAGTGTTAGGATGTAATTGATGCTTAAAAATGCCTGTGGTAGTTTAGAGTTTGGCAGACAGGGTACTCTGTTGCAAATGTGAGGGATTACCCTGCTCACCGAACTTCAGTCCACACTCATCACGTGTACAGACGGGGCGTCCTTAGGTTTTCTGTCAATGGAGCCCTCATTTACTCTGTGGATTGAAAACTTACTCCATTAGCCGGACAAAATCGTTTCTTTGGAGTAAGGACATTACACCCTAATTAGGTTGGACAATGCAATATCTTTTTTCCAGTCCAACATCACCAGGATAAACTTGGGAATGAAGCACAGAAAAAAGAAATTTTCCCCCCTATCCTGGGAGAAAACTCCCAGTGTGTGGGGAGTCGTTTATGTGTTGTTTTTCTGAAACAAACTCCCACTTCGGGAACTAGTTTCTGAAAAACAAAAACTTTTGAAACGTTTGGTGAATGGACCTCAGAATCGATGACAGTCATCCACCAAACATTTAGACATTGAAAGGAACAACTTTAATAGCTGTTACTTTCAATGTGCAGAGTTAACCACTGGGCTTGCAATCATCTCTAAATATGACGGATGGAAGTCCATCAGGACGGCTGAGGTAATATTCTCTGGACTGTCCTGAAGGACAGAATGCCATCCGTCAAATGCTAAAACAACCCTGTCCTTATGAGATATGATGTAAAGTTACAGTGTACAACACCAAAAAACAGTAGCATTACACACTTCAAAGACCATTGGAATAAAAAGAAATTTTTGAACATCAGAACCAATAACCATATTAATGAATTGTGTGAATTCCCTTAGTAAAAGAAGCAAGTCAATGGAAACATTTCCAAATTACATTTAAAATTGTCTTCATGGCAGGCATGTAGTTTGTGTGGTTTTAAGCTGTTATTTTCATTTTTTTATTGAGCACTGTGATTTAAACCTGCAATGATACATTCTATAGAATGTGGTACACAGCATTCAAGAATTGCAAGAGGGGCATACTTTTCTCAAAGAGGCAATGGAGGGGCAAGGGTAGGTAGTGGGGAAAAAATTAAAAACAAAGATGGTAACCACAAGTTCATGTATAGTCATAGAAAGTTCTCTTTTACTTTAGGAGAATAAGATGTAAGACTCTGTGAGATATGTTTACATAAATTCAGATGTTCTACCCAATTGTTTTGAGGCAAATGTATTTATTTTACAAGATAGCTATCACGGGTCTTATATTTCAATAAGATTGTATTTGTGAATTTTCAGGATCAAGACTGAATCCAAGACACGATTCAGCAGGTCACTTATGTAAACTCTCGCCCATATTCTTAGAAATATATCCTTGCTAATAAGCTTGGTAGGTGTCTTTGTGTTATCGGAAAATGTAATGGCCATCTACTCAATCTTACAGTTTCTGCATGACCTGAGGTGCATTACAGGACATCCAGCCTGGACTGCTAGAGGAACATCAAGCTCATTCGTAAGAGAGACATCCAGTTCAGGATGTGAGAGGCACATCCAGTCTGGGATGGAAGAGGTTTCTTAGCCCACACTGGTTTAATCAGTATCCTCTATGATGTGCTTTCCATATTCTGTACCTTTTCTATTGGGTATTTAGGACCTATGTTCTTTCTTACCTTTAGGGATAAGGCAAGCTGGCATGTTATGCTATGATTTTTCTCGTTTCAAGAGAGTTTGGTTTAGATAGGTGACTATGCTGTCTACTTGCTGAGATATAGAACTTTGTATATGCCAATAAAATACATTAAATAAAAGATTACTTATGTTATGCAATTAATTTGCAAAATACCAACATGCTACAATTAGTTCCAACCTAACTTTTAATCATGGCTAGTAATTAAATCCAAACTAACCTTCATTATAATTTCCGGTGGTCTGGAAGTTGCTGTTCCTATGGACGCTGTCTGTGTCATTGAGCAGCAATAGAGGTGCTGTCACTGAGTCTTTGACGACTGACGGCCCTTGGGTAACTGACAGTGGTGGAGATTAGTTTTCTGTTCGGGTATGTTAAGTACACTGCCATATAACCAATGGAAACAAGAGGTACATTGCAATTGTTGCATCATGTATATAGGCATTCACTGTGAATTGGAAAAAATGCATCTGGTACATGATAATAAAAATGCCTTGCCCAACTCTTTTTTATGATTTAATTTCCCTACACCAAGGAGAAAAAAATTGAAGGACTCAGTATTTCGCCAGATAGACTACCTCAGACTTCCCGACATGCAAACCACTACAGACCTGTTCCCACAGGGGAGTTGTCACAACTTTCATATTCTTCTTATCCTTACCAGACTCGTCACTACTTCCCACACTAACTGAACTCAAGACCCCAACTCATCCTTACAGCCTCACCTTCATTTTGTTCTGCACCTTCCACTGCGCATGCTCTTCCACATGCAAATGTCTACACCTGTCAGAAGAGAGCATCAATTGTATGGTTACTCCATGTCAACATGGAAACCAGTTTCCAGTCCTGGGCTTTTCGTTTATAGCTAATTTGTTCTGGAAACAATAGTTCTGAATAATTTCCGAAGGACCAGTAGACCTCAAATAATGACTTTCAAAAGGACAGCACAGGAATGGAACTTTATCACTCTCATTCAATGGCCTCATCTGTTTACCTGAATCCATATACATTCAAATTTGACAAAGTAATGGCCATACCTTTTAATGGTTAATAAAAGCCAAGGCAACTGCAAAGAAAATATAACATTTTGAATATTTTGAATTTGGGTAAATTATTGAGGCATCTCTGTCCCTATAAAATCCTGTCAAGTTAATGAGTGAACTACCCATCATGACAAGGAAGACCTGTGACGATGCTCTTCGTATATATGGCGCTCAGTAATTACTGATTATCTGAAAGCATGTTGATTACATTTACTGCAGGTAAGCAATGCTGAAATGAATAAGTGCTTTACATGCGATAAAAAATTAAAGCAGATGCCTATTTTCCTGCATTCAGTTTTCTTTGTGCAATTGCTGTGTGTTGGTTAACATATTGAAGTTGGTCTAAAAAATTGCATTAGAAATTATTCACAATTCAGAGAATAAAAAGTGGTTTACTATTAATAAAGAGAACAAGATATTATGTTGATTCAGAGCAGATGGTAGCACGGATTAATCCCACATTATCAATACTTGAACATGCATTCACTTCCCCTGTTGGTTAACTTTTAACTAGTCAGCTGTGCAGAGGTCTATCTGTTATGTGCACCAGGAAATTGTCACAATGTCATACCAGGAGCCGCTTCAAAGTCCTGAGGGCAGCTTTCCTTTTGGTTGAGTTTAGGTGGAAGAAGACGTGGTGATATCAGATACGCGCTCATCCTAATTGAGGCCAGGCTGCAAAGGCCGGCCTTGCAGTGGTGGGAAAGTCTAGCCCTGCTCTGGGCATCGCTGTCCTCGATGCAGACCTCTGAGCAGCGGTGGCTCCTCCGTTAATGCTGAGGAGCGTTGCCCTGCCTGCTGCAAGATCATCCGGAACACAAATTAATTAAATGGTAATAAATACAATTTTATCAATGTGTTCCAGGCTCCCGCTGTTACAGTGTGTGGGCAGCGGGTAGGGCTAATTAGTGCAATTGCACTATTACTTCAGCCCCTGTCAGTGCCCATGTCAGATTGGCCGACTGCCCACAGCCAGCCATGGCCTACACTCCCAGGGTTGGGAAACAGCTGAGGGATTGCAGCCGCAGGCCCCCAGCCTCAAACTGAGTGCTGGGTTAGCCTGGTCAAACCAATCCTGGAGCGAATAGTTGCTTTTGTGTTGTACAAGGGTAGAAGTCCCTCCCTTCCTGCCGAAGGAGAGCTGCAGGACGAAAGGAAGAGGAAGACCTTATTCAGAGCCTGTGTGCCATATATGGTGAGCGTTTTGGGCTTTGCACCCCACAATAAAGTAATGTTGCTGGTCCCCGCTGCCTCTAGTGTGTGGCTCAATGGCTCTGGCTAGGAACACCTGCTTATTGGAATTCGTCAAACAGTACCCGAGGATTGTACTATCATTGAAAATATTAAGTTAACTACCAAAATGCAACAATTGCTACGTGGGATAGTCTTTTCACATTTTCCACAGTATCAAGGGGCATATTATCAAGGGGGTTTATCTCCGCTTTTTTGGCTTTAAAAGCCAAGAAAGCGGAGATAAAATTATCTCCCTATTACCTAGCTGTCGCTAACACCAGTTAGTGACCGCTAGTAGGAGATAGCGACCATCTTGGGCCCCACTTTGCATGTCAGTGATATTTATCACTAATGACATGCAAAGTGGGCGTGCCAAGATGTTAGCGACTGGAAACAGTCGCTAATATCGCTATCTCCTATTACCAACTTTTGGAGATATTCGCGCTAAGCACGAATATCTCCAAAAACTAACACCTGCCCTGAGCAGTTCTTAGCCATGTTATCCAATGGAAGGTGGATAACATGGCTAAGAGCATTAGCTCGGTAATGCATGAATATCGCTGACTTTTCAGCGATATTCATGCATTGCGGCCGTTTTTTATCGCATTTGCGATAAACCTTGATAATAGCAAGGTTTATCTGCGATAATTTCTGACGATGCTTAGCGGTAAAAAATTCGTTGCTAAGCATCGTTAGCGATAAATATCGCTTAACGTTGGTAATATGCCCCCTAGTGTATTATCTTAATCAGGCCTTAAAGTGGGATGGAAAAGTTATGGGGTATTTTAAGGGAGCGTGGCTGTTGTAATTAAGGGTGTGGCTTAAACATGTAAACAACATTTCTCTGATTTCCATAGTGTGGCTCCTGGCTGGGATTTTGGTTTCTCTCTGAGCTTTCTGTTAGCACACCAGCTATATAATACAACTGGCATACATATAAAATGAGCTAGATCTATTAGCTCTGTCTTTGGAGTTTGACTATTTAAGATAAATGAAAGACAATGATTTTTCGCTCCACACCTTGACCACTTGTATATCTTGCACCTCATCTCTTTCCTCTTCAGAACCCTCTTTTCGCTTTCAGCTTAATTCACTTACTTGCATTTCCTTTAATTCACCACCATCAAATACACAATGCACCCATTTGCCTGTAAGCCCTGCATGTTCTTTTTTCTTTCTTCTTGTCAATATTTTGAAAACTGTATACCTTCTTCACACACATTTGCATAAAATCACAATTGCAACTGGAAGAGATGGCCATTGGGTTGTAATTAAAAGATTCCACCGTGGTAGGCAGGAGTCAGTTAGCCAGTTTATGTAGATTTACAAGTTGTAGATTTATTGAACCAGTTATAGCTTAGTTTACAGGTTACAAGTTGCATAGTAAATACCCCACCAGAAGCAGACACTGGCTGAGCAGCAGAGAACGAAGAATCTATGAAGAGAAATGTTAGAAATGAGGGTCTCTAGTTGGCAGAGGTAGGTACCTTTGTCCAAATAGGGACCCTTGCTTCTAGTCAGGGTAAGGGGGATACAAACTTCAGATAACTTCTGCTCACTCCCTGGGTAGCTTGGCACGAACAGACAGGCATATCCCAAAGGCAATGTGTGTGTACTCAAAAACACAGTAATACAGTGATATAACCACAAATGGACACCACACCAGTTTAGAAAAATAAAGGATCTTTATCTAAACTCAACAAGACCATAACGACAAAAATCCAACATACATGTAATAAGAATATGACTTTAAAAAGGTTTCAAACAACTTGGCTCATAGAAAACACTGGATGCGGGATTTCTCTCAAAGTCCTGTAGTTGCGATAAAATTCACAAGGCCAAACAGCCGCAGAGATGGGAAGCGTCGAAAAACAAAGAAAGGCGTCAGTTCCTGAGACCATTGGGAGGCAATGCGACAGTTATGCTGCACACAGGAGAAGTGATGCGTAGAATCCGGTCTGTAGGGGGAAGTGATGCATCGATTCTAAGATGGTTCTGGTCCATCGGTAATGCGTCGGGAAAGCTTGCTGCACAGGTACGATGCGGGGAAATCCGGGATGTCTCGCCGATCAATGCGGCGGCTTTGAGTGACGCTGTGTCAGTTTCTTCTGCCACGATCCCTTAATAAGTCGGTTCTTGCAGCGGCGACAGGCGCTGCCTCGGTTTTGGCAGTGGAGCGGCGATGTGTGGAGATTCTTCCAGCACAGCGGTGCAGCATCAGAAAAACTGCTTTGCTTTTCCAGCTCCCAACAGCAGGAACAACTTCCAGAGGCCAAACAGTCACAGGCACCTCTTGGCAGGTCAGAACTCCCAGCAAGGAAGTTCAGGGGAGCTTGAGGAAGCCCTTGGAGATCTTCCCCAAGCAGAGGGGACACAGCATGTCGTGTATTTCTATAGGTTCTGAATCAGTCCCCCTATTCCTGACCCTATTCTGGTTAAACTAACTATCAAGTTAACTAACAGTCAGCCCATGAGGCAAGAAATCCCCCATGATGCAGATACCGTTATCTGACGCAGTCACACTACGGCACAGGAACGTGTTATCTGATTAGGTCATAACGCTTGAGATCTAATTAGACAAGCGACATTCCTCCAGCCCCTGATAAGGCATACGACGTTCTCATAACAAATCAAACCTATGACAACCTGGATAATCCGTGCGGCCATTGTTTTGATTTCACAGAGAACTTTTGCAAAAGAATGTGCTAACGAGCAAGTCGTATGACATCTTTATTGACGTACCTATGTCCATCCTTACGTCAATCTCGGCACCTTTAAGGTATAAATATTGCCGACCTTGCCCTATGCAAACACACGCGTGGTGACAAGACGGAGCAGCCATACTTGCCGAAGCCGAGAGCAGAAGCAGGCCCCGCTGGCACAGCCCCGCCTTCCTGACGCGCTGAGAGACGCGCTGCTATCTCAAGCCGAGAGACCCAGCACCGGCGTTTCTGGGCAGCCCTCGCAGGCAGCCTGGAATATCGAGAGCAGAGAAAGAGATACCATTCCTCATCCATCCTAAATTCCAGGTACAGAAGTGAATAACCCCTCACAGAGAATTCTTTAGTTATTCACTTGGCAAAAACAAACTTAACTTAAACTGTAACTTTCTATTCCCGCCCACGCATTAGACTTAGGTCAGGTACACGGGGTAGGCGTATTTAGAAACACCAGTTGAGTACGTTTAGTCAAATGTATATGTGTATGTAAATATATTTTAATCATTTTAAACATCATATGGCTCAGAAACCATATCAATGTTTTTACAGTATTATTTTATACTATTGCTTTTAATGTATGCACTTTACTTAACTATAAGTATTGCAATAATATCGATCCATTTCTCATTTATGAGAAAAGAGACTGATCAATAAATAACATCTTTTATTGAACACGCCCGTCTCTTCCTTTTCTCTACATTCTGATGAGACTAAGAATGCACGTACTGACTGAGTAAAATAATTGCCTTGTGCTCACACGACTCTTGAGATTGACTCTTGATTAGGGGAGAGCAAAGTTGTCATGTTCTATGGTTGTCAGAAACTAAATCCCTTCTTGTCTAATCAGGGAAGTTAATCCTTCCTTGAACATTCGAGAAAGTTTCTAGCGAACTCTGAGCTTAGCTGGCAAACCCAAAAATTAAGTCTAGCATCGACAGTAGTAGACCTAGTTAACGTCTGGCCTAGGCCTTTACTGCTGTAGGTACTATTCCAATGCGCAGAGCCTATTGGGAAAATAGGAGCTACACTACAAGCACACAGCAAAGTCCTTCTCCTTTGCTTGGCAGAAACAGCTACTGCAGGCCAACCCCAGACAGCACACAGCAAATGGGCATTACTTCTCCTCAATTTCTCCAGCTCCTCTTCTTGGCAAAGGTTCCTCTTCATTCTAGAAGTAGTCTAAAGTTCTGGGGTTTTAGGTCTAATACTTATACCCTAAAATGTCTTTGTTCTCTTTGTGCCAGGGTCTCTGAGCCCAGTCCAAACCAGTTCTGTGCTCACTGGTGCAGTATGACCACAGGGTGCAGAGACAGCATTGTGCAAGGGAGACTGGCCCTATTCAGGTGCAAGGGAATCTCCTCCCACTACTCTAAATCCAGCCAGGGTCTATTCAGCCCAGCTCTGAGTCATCCAGGAAGGGTCAGGCACACCTCAACCCCCCGCCCCCATGGGCTGTCTACAGTGAATGCACATCACCAGTCCCTCTACAATCAGACAGTCAATAAACAAACAGGCAGGGGCACACAGAATGGTTAAACAAGAAAATGCCTACTTTCTAAACGTTTCTAAACGTGGCATTTCCAAACACACAATTTAAAAACCATTGTTACTAAAAGATGTGTTATTAAATTCTGACTTCAGAGAGCCTAAACTTTATTTCTCCATCTTGTTCCAATGCAAATTTATATTTATAAGATGTTATAAATAAACTCCTATTCCATCCAATGGGGAGAAATAGCCTTTCAATAGTGAAAAACTAAATTGGCAGTGTTTCACTATCAAGACATGTCACTGTCGCGGATCCAGCAATTCCACGGGAGCGAAGATGAATGCTCCACACACTTCCAGAAAACAACACTTGGAGAACTATGATACGTGCTCGCAAGGAATTATTCACTAAAAGTGTGGGGAATAAATCATAGAGTGACTACCACTCTTCCCCAGATGATGTCTTTGAGGTGTTCTGCAATGAGCTGATCAAGGATGGTGTGCACTGAAAAAAAAAGGAAGTACCTCAACATCTATCATACACCCTTTAAAGAGACCATCATAAACATTGATATATACCAAGAATGGTGTTTCACTCACCCCAACGTCCTTGCTGTATGCCCAAAAGAACAGCCTCCTCTTGAAGATTGCCGTGGAAAAGGTGCACCAAACGTACTCGGCAACCAGGAGGGAAGACAGGAGGTGCAAGTAAAGACTAAGCAGGACAACACTCACTCAGAATAGGAAATGGTGGGAATTCAAGGAGTAATGGGATACACTCCAAATTATGAAAAAATGAGCTGTTTTACTTTGTTCATAAAAATTGGTGAACCAACAGAGCTAAGAATAACAGAAAGTAAGTCTGCCGAACAAACTGATAGTGGAGTGCAGACCAAGTTGTGCCCAGAAGGGAAATTGGGAAGAAGTAGGACCGTCCAGCTTCAGAGAGAGGGAGCGGAACAGTGCACTACTTCAAGGAGGTGAAATCCGAGGTGAGACGCGATGTCCGGCTAATTGGGGAAGAGCGGAACAACAGCGTTCTCACAGGGGAAAAACACACAAAAAGAAACACTAGCGAGGCACGTTGTGCGGCTCCAGGGGAAAGAGCGGAACAACTGCGCCCTCGCAAAAAGAGCCAACAATCTCTGGGAAAGGCTCAAAACAAAAATAGGGATGTGCACTTTAAGACCCCCGAGAGCAGTCTGATTCGAAACAAGAAGCCTACAACTCAGCTTGCCGCCCGGCTCCGAGCAGAAGCGACAACCGATGCAGGCGGACGTGCCGGGAAAGAAGGGTCACGCAATGGCAAACAGGACTTCACCCGTTACAGGAACGCTAACCAAGCTGGAAATAGAGACGCCAGGAAAGGAACAGGAAGTTAAGGGAAAGGGGCGTGGTCACACCAAGAAACAGTAAACCAAGCAAAGCGTCACTGTGGAGACGGGCTCTTAGGAGTATCAGGGAGCGTCTCCAATTTACTGTGTATGAAAAGGGCTCTGAGGAGTATCAGAGACCGTCTATAATTTACGGTTTAGGGAAGGGAGTGGAAATACGATCTCGTATATATCAAAACAGGTCTCTACAAAAAACTAAGTCCTTTTCCTAACAGTCACATACACCAGTACATGTCCTACCTTTCGCATACACTGCACCCTGCCCAAGGGGGTACCTTGGGCCTACCATAGGGGTGCCTTACATGTAAAAAAAGGGAAGGTTAGGGCCTGGCAAGTGTGTGCACTTGCAAAGTCAACATGGCACTTAACGAACTGCATACAGACACTGCAGTGGCAGGTCTGAGATACATTTTCAGGGCTTCGCATGTGAGTGGCACAATCAGTGCTGCAGGCCCACTAGTAGTATTTGATTTGCAAGCCTTGGCACACACAGTGCACCTTACTAGGGGATTATCAGTAAATCAAATATGCCAATCATGGATAACCAATCATGTTCACAATTTACACAGAGAGCATATGCACTTTAGCACTGATTAGCAGTGGTAAAGTGCCCAGAGTCCAAAAACCCACAACAACAGGTCAGGAACAAATAGGAGGAAGAAGCAAAGAGCTTACGGATAACTCTGCAAAAAGGGCCATGTCCAACAAGAATGCATTACAAATAATCAATCATTCAATCAATCAATCAACCAGGGATTTGTATAGCATGGTTACTCACCCGTGAGGGTCTCAAGGCGCTGTGGAAGGTGGCTGCTGGTCGGACTGGGTGGAGGATCATTCGAGGAGCCAGATCTTGATGTCCTTCTTGAATTGGGTCAGTGACGCAGATAGCTTAAGTTGGAGGGGCATGGTGTTCAAGGTCTTGGTGGCGAGGTAGGAGAACAACCTTACTCCGGTTCTGGTCTTGTGGATCCTGGGGATGGAGGCAAGGGCGAGTTGTGTTGATTGGAGTTATCTGGCAGGTACGTGGAAAGTGAGGCAGTGGTTCAGGTATGCTGGTCTTTCGTTGAGGGAACTTTGTAGGTGTGAGCAGGGAGCAGGAAAGTGATTTGCTTGTTGACTGGGAGCCAGTGGAGCTGTTGGAGGTATTGAATGATGTGGTTGCGGCGGGGGATGTGGAGTACCAGCCCAGCTGCAGCCTTTTTGACGTTCCGTAGTTTCTTGAGCTGGTTCAGGGTGACGCCGTCATAGAGTGCATTGCTGTAGTCGAGTCTGCTGGTGATAAGGGCGTGGTTGCCCGTCTTTCTGGATTCCAAGGGAATCCATCTGAATGTCTTTCAAAGCAGGTAGAGTGTGTAGAAGCAGGCTGAGGAAACTGTGTTTATTTGGTGGTACATGGTGAGCGATGAGTAAAATGTAAATGTAAATGTAAATGTAGAGGTACTTGTATAGCGCACGACTACCCGGAGGCCTCTCGGCGCTTATACGAATACCGCTGAGGAACCCTTCCTGGCCTTTTCCTGTGAAGTGCTCACTGCTGGGCACCACCAAGGTGGGGCCGTTGTGGAGATTAAGCAAGCTATTGCCCAGAGTTGGACTCATGATTAGAATGGGCACTGAGGTGAGAATTATCAGGCCTGAGGAAATTGAGCCCAAGACCCACCGAGGCGGGAATTGAACCCTGGTCCCGGGCCAGACTTCTGCATCAGGGTCTGCCGCTCTAACCATTGAGCCACACTTCTCCACAGACGTCCAGCATGATGCTGAGGTTGCATGCGTGGTCCATCGGTGGGGGAAATCCCAGAGCTGCTGGCCACCAGGAATCATCCCAAGCAGAAGGGGTGGGTCCCAGGATGAGGATGAGCACTGGTACTTCGGTCTTGTGCGACTTGAGCTTGAGGCAGCTGTCTTTCATCCAGGTAGAAATGGGCTACATTCCACTGTGGATGTTGGTTCTGGCGGATGTGTATTCATTGGTGAGGGAGTCCGTGACTTCTAACGATGGCTGCGAGGGGGGCCGTGTAGATGTTGAAGAGGGTGGGACTCAGGGATGAATAATAGGATGCTCCACTGCTGATCTATGTGGGTTCCGAGAGGAACGGTGGGACTCTGACTCGCTGGGTCTAGTCGGTGAGGAAGGAGTGGATCCAGTCCAGAACCTTGTTGCAGATGCCATCGTCATGGAGTCTCGTGATTATGGTGCAGTGTCAAAGGCGGCCGAGAGGTCTAGTAGGATGAGGACTGCGGTCTTGCGCTGGTCAAGGAGAGAGCGGATGTCGTCGGTGTCAGCAAGGAATGCAGTCTCTGTGCTGTGGTTGCTTCGGAAGCCAGATTGGGAGGTGTCAAGGACGTGGTTCACTTCGATGAACTCGGACAGTTGGGCGTTGATGGCCTTCTCGATGACCTCGGCTGGGAAGAGGAGGAGGGAGATGTGTCTGAAGTTCTTGAGGTCTGTCGGGTCCGAGAACGGCTTCTTCAGTAGGGGGTTGATCTTGGCATGTTTCCAGTCATTGGGTAAGGTGTCAGGATATAACACGTTGCTTTGTGTTGCCTGCAGAGAGGACGAGGATTGGATGACCATGGATTCTCAACATCTTTTTGACACACATCGTGGCACCTTATAAACACCTGGAAGGATTTCATTACGCACTATACAAGAGAAATATGCTACACAAAAACAATACAGGCACAGAACATCTAGAAATAGCATACCCTCTTAGGGAATGCAAGATTAGGTAAAGCATGTGAAATATAAAAATGAATTAAATCGTGGACATGTATTATCCTAATGTTTTTTACTTGGAGTTTTCGGAATTCGATCCGTGTTTTTTGCCTTTAAAGTTAAGGAAATTAATATAAGGCCCGGATACAGACCTGTTTCAAAATTTCTAATAACTACCGGGCCTGAGACATGGACTCATCCGGCTCAGTTAAATCCCTCATTGTAAGCACTATTCTGGCAGTGCTTGATGAATGCAAGATCGCTTTCCAACAATACTGATGAATGAATAGGGCCCTATCACATAAAATAAGCACTGCAAGGGCTAACTTAAGACATGATTTCAGCCACAGTTTAGGACTGACTGGTGTCTTAAATAGTTGAAGACCCTGAGTAGCCTTATTTTACTACCTCAAATAGTGGTAAACAGTTGCTTGTAAGTGGAACTTTAAAAGCATGTGCTGCTTTTGGCTGCAAATGTAGAAGCATTTGTTCACATATCTAAAGGGAACAACAGAGAATAACATACACAAAGTAACATGCCAATACAGTTAAAGCATAATATCACATAGTACAAAAGAGTCAAAACAGTACCAGGACAACAATCACTGTATAACACAACACCATTACATTGAAATAATGCAACACAAGAACACCACAACAAAATGTCACACAATAATTATGAACAAACAATGTTGTCACACATTAACACCTTTAGAAACCTTCTTTCATAATACTACTGCAAAAGGTGTTAGCACTAAGCTCTGCCTTCACTTCGCACCAAAGACATGAAATGGCCCCAGTGAAATATGATTTCTCATTTGATTTACTATAAGTAAATCACTTGAAGTCTACACTACTGTAGATATTACAGCCATATCTGTAGTGCTGATAACCATGATTTGTACTTCTGTAGGTTTGTTTATACAATTGTTAGTGCAGAATCACTCAGGAGCAAGTGCATTGTGATTCGTAGTTTAAAAAGTGATAGTGATGTCAGGACAGTTCATCATCTTAAGAGAAACATGACACACCGAGAAAAATATAAAACAATAATTCCCCTCTAATCCCTTGTTTTCCAACCCTCCCTAACTTTTGCTCCTTCCCTTCATATGTCTCTCTTATCATCTGTTTTTACGTCTTTCCTCTCTCCACTTACTCTCTCTATTATTACTTTCTCTTTCTCTTGCTCTCTTTTCAGCCTTCCTTCACCTTTTCCTGTCTCTTTCTCCCTTTGTCCTTTCTATGCCACTTCCTCTCCCTCCAATACTCTCTCACCCCATTTCTATCTTGTTTGCTCCTTCACCTTTACTCTTGGTCAGTTCTCTCTCCCTGTCACCCTCTACTTATTTGTGTTTGATTGCTCGCTCTCCCTTTATTTTTATTCACAGATGTCTCTATTTCTCTCTCTTTCTTAATGTTTCTCCCTTGCCCTCTTCCTCAGGTCAATTATATCATATTCTATGAGCACCTGGAGATTTCTTAGATAGCTGTGCACAATACAGGTGTCATCTGTCTATATGTCTATCTCTATTCATTTATCTATACTGCTTCATTGGGATGTGAAATAGTTTTTTGGCTGAGGGGGTGAAATACAACTCAGGCAACTACCACAATCCTTGTCAGAGTGTACCACCAAAGTCACTACATTAACCTATGCATAATCCTCTGGTAGCTTGGCACAAAAGCAGTCAGATTTAACATAGAATGTGTAAAGTATTTACATAGCCCACAAACAGTAACAAAGTGAAAACACAACACAAGAAAAATCACACACCAATTTAGAAAGAAAGATAAAAAAGTAATAAATAAAAGAACATCAAAAGAAAAATCCCATCAGTAGAACCAGAGATATGCAATTTCAAAGATTTAGATAAGCATAAGACCTAAAAGCACAAAGTGCCACCTGTGGTCATCTGGTTATGCTAGACCATGGGAAACTCACAAATTCAAGCCAAGCACTAAAAGTCAAATTTGCGGAGCAGGAGGCATGTCGCTGCTGCAACGCGAAGATCCAGTCGGTTATTGCAGATGGTCGTGGCTAGAGCTTCATTTTGGTGGTCACCATGGTCTGTTGATGCTGTAGTGCGATGGCCAGATCTTGTGTTGCTGTTCCTTGCTGGCTGTTGCTGCAGCGCAATGAGTCGGGTCCCTGCAGTTTCGCAATGTTGGTAATACCGAGCTGCAAGATCTTGTCACAATCTTGCCCATTTCCCATTGCGAAGGGACAAATAACTTCAGGATGTCTCATTTGTTTCACAGGAATAGCTCTACTGATGCCAGCCAGCTGTCCAAGACCTGGATTTATACCACTTTGGGACCAGAAACTCATTTCAGGAGAGGCCAGCATGGCTCAGACAGGTCCACTTTCAGATCCAGACCAGTTCACTTCATCAGGTGAGCTGGGCGGTTGCAAGGAGGCCTCTGGAGCTTGTTGTGTGCCGCTAGCTCAAACTGGGACATGAGCCAACAGACTTTGGAGTCACTCAGGGTAGCCTCCGATGAAGGGTGAAGGTCCAATCTTCCTCCTCAATGAGTAGGGCAAGCACCAGGGCAGTCCTCTGACAGCAAAGGCAGTCCTTCTCTGTAATATCCAGGGGCTCAGGAATGTACTGAAGTGTTGATGTGACGATCCATTATTTATACCTGGTGCAAGCTTTTAAGTGGGAAACACCTCTAGACTTCACCCCGCATCTAGTTCTGGAATTTCCTTACTTTTCCTGTCCAGAATTCAAGGGGTCTGAGGTGGCATTGCCTGATCAAGTTCTTTGTGAGTGTGTTGAAGCAGCTACTTAAAAATGTAAGTGGGGCATTAAACAGCTTCACCCCTCTCATCCTGGTCGGATGGCCTCATACTACCAACATCTAGTCTCCCTTTGTTTTACTGTCTCGGAGGACTACACAAAGGCCAGCTGCCAACTACACCCAGTAATGTGACCCAGGATATGGGCTGCAGGCACCAAATGGCTAGGACAAGAACCTGGCAACTTATAAAAGTGGCATTTTCAAAATTCTGGCTCAAAGTACAACTTTACTATTAAAGAGGATTTTAAATTACAATTCATTTGAGTGTAAACATGACATTCCTACCTGCTCCCAATCAAAAGTTATTACGTAATAAATGTAACAAGGTACCCTAATGCTATCCAATGAGATAGATAGGTCTTTCAGTATTTAGACATGTTTTAAAGGGCTACTTAAGTGGGTGGCACAAAAAGTGCTGCAATCCCCATAGTAGCATTTAATTTACAGGCCCGGGGTACATTCAGTACCCCTTTACTATGCACTAATAAGCAAATTAAACGTGCCAGTTGGTTGTGAGTCAACGCTACCATGTTTAGGGGAGAGAGCACAAGCACTTTAGCACTGGTTAGCAGACCTAAAATCCAACAAAAAAGGTAAAAGCAAAGATCATATTTTTCAGCCTGACCACATATAAAGGGATGATGACATTGAATACTGACATTAATGGGGTATGTGGCTGAGCAAACCAAGATATAAGACACATCTTAGGTGCGATCTGGGACCTCCTCCAGGTGCTGGAGGCCTCATTGCTATTGGAGTACGCTAATCCACCTGGGCGCTCTGACTGTAAAATGAAGCCTGCGTCAGCCCGAAGAAGCCTGTCTGGAGGAAAATGACAGCCCAATAGTCATGGAGACTGCTGAGACCTGCCTCGCATTGGCACAGCTTCCAAGTTTGGTAGCCCAGCGGAACAGGTGCGATTAAGCTGATGTGTCTTGGAGGTGGTGAAGAGTGGGACCCCTACCTCTCTTCCTGGATGGTTCTGGGGTAGGCCTGGAGCCGCGCTGTGAGGCAGCAGATTTGGATCACCCAGCCTCTGGGTGGATCCATGCTTTGTTACTTGCCTGATTGATCTCCGCAGAGGCCCAACACGGTGTGACTTGTCGGGATCCAGCCCTGCTGCTCATGCTGTCCTAGCTCCTCTGAGTGTGGCAGTAAGTAGACTGAGTGGTGGGTCCCTCTGCATTTGAATTGGGGCCCACCTGTGATTACTGTCTGGTTTTCTGGGGCAGTGGGCTCTGGCCTGGTAGAGCTCCTGGACACCGTGTGCGGGCTTGTGTCTCTCACCCTCACTATACCTGTGAACTTCCTCTGCTTACCCTTAGCCTGGGGGGCCCTGGATACCTAGACTGTCTGGATTCACTGTGCTTTTGGCAGACTCCTGTGCCCTGGTGCTTCCCTGCTTTATTCTTTGCTGGGCTCAGGCAGCCATACTGAACACTGACTCTCAATTTACCTTGAAGAGCGGGCCACACGGGCTTAGGAGGGGCATGTGAGGCTTTGATAGGACTGCTCATAAGAACATCTCGTGGACCAGTAGGCCCCGTCTATTGAGCCCTCTGCATCCTTCCTGAACTACTGACCCCTGCCGGAGGACCCTCTGCCGGAGGACCCTCTGGGAGCCTCACATCATGGGCAGAGACAAGGGCCTTTGTGCCCAAGCTCAGGTGAAGATGGACAAGTTAATGTTCAGGCCGCTCCTGGTCTCGATCCTCCCAGGGATCTCCCCTCAGCGTCAACACTGCCCATGCCAGATGACTTTACCACTATCCTACAAGCCCTACAATCATTTAGGGAGGCAATGGAAGACAAGATCGGAGAGATCGGGATCGATGTGGTGCTGTTGTGCCAAGAGTTATGTAATGTGGTTGGCTGGGTCTCTGAAGCGGAGGATAGGTTCTCCACTCTGAAGGATGAAGTGGCCACACTCAAATGTTCTGTCGCTAAACTTACTACCACAGCTACCACCCAGGAGCATGTGCTGAAGATGCTGAAAATAGATTACAGCGGAATAACTCACAGTTTGTTGGCTTTCCTGAAAGGCTCAAGGTTCCATACTCTGAGGCCTGGCTCAAACCCCGAGTGCTGGAATGGACACTGATGCCCCGGTTTGTTGTTGAGAGGAAGTGTGAGAAGCTGGCCTGGTATATGATTCCCACTAATGTAAGTGGGCACCTTGCACCAGTCCAGACAACCCTTATGGTGATTTAGGAGGTCTCAGACAACCTGAGAAAGCTATCCAAGTGGTAGCTGTGGAGAGCAACCTTCAGGCTTAGTCTTGAAGGAGTGTAAAGCAGCTTGTTTTACCAGAATGCAATCTTATAGTATAGATTAAATGAAAAAGAACCACACAAAGTATTTATAAAAATATGTATTTACTATATAACACTATCCAGTACGTTACAGTATTTCCCACATGGAGATAGACACAAAGCACACAATACCTTAGCAAAGAAATCAAAGTAAATAGCACTAATACACAGTGGCCCTGGGGGGGTGGGCAAACCATTTACTAAGAAAGACGTAGAAAAACCACGACTCGAGTCAGGACAATGTCGAGAGGAAGTAGAATTGCTGGGGACTCACAGAACCACCCAATCTGAATAGATAGGGACACTCAATGTGTGATAGTGGAACACTCCTATCTGTACCTTTTTCCAAACACACTAACCCATGTAAACTTAGTGTCAAGCATGCCTATGAACATCACAATCATATATCAAGTACTAGTACTCTTTCCAATGTGCACTGTTGCAAATACAAATGTTAACACACTCAGTTGTCTGCTTTCAAGATTGATGAATATTTACTTCAAATGGTTTTCATTTCAAATCATCATACAATTATACACATATAAATACAAGTTCTCAGAAATTTACATTAACACTTCCTCATCCTGTTCACATCACAGAATTGAAATCTTTTGATTATTCATGTACAAATGTTCTGTTCATCCATGCCCAATGCATTTCGGGACATGTGTCCTTTCATCAGGGCCCAAATCTGTAACCAACAAGGATGAATCTCAAATGACAAAGTGCAAGGTGTGGCATTATTCTTCCTTAAGAACAAAGTACCACTGTTTAAAGTTGTAAAGCAACTCAATTTCATGTGTAATGGTTCTGTCATATTGTTAGTATCATGGTGCAAATCCCAACATGTCGGTGTGCCAGTCTTAGGTTTATTTGCAATGCACCTTGTGCATGTCAAAATCAGTGGTTAGAATTGGTGTAAAGTTATAACCTGGCCATGTAGCGTGCCTGCGAACCAATTTGTTCCACACAACTTAAGATGTAGAGAAAACTTATTAAGAATAGCGTACCATTTATCTATAAATATGCTATTTTTACGAAATCTAAAAAGCCTGGGTTTTATTGAGAGTCTTAGTTCCCTCAGAATACGTTTTGCTTTGTGATATTGCACCAGTGTGGATGCATGTAATCGTTGGTTTAACTCTGTTCTCGTAAGATATTCAAATTGCTTGAGTTGGTGAGAAATGGAACTTCCCTGCACATTGAAAGATTTAACTTCCTGTACTGAAGTATACATTTCGGTTGCTTGTTCTGTAGTGTAAACGCGGATGCTTGCCCTGTTCTCTTTAAGGTTAGAAATTGTGTCGAATGACATAGTGGGTGCGGCTACACTGAAAGAAAGTTAGCTAAATTCAATGTGTGATAGTGGAGCACTCCTATCTGTACCTTTTCTCAAACAAACTAATCCTCGTAACCTTAGCGTGCTACATTGGTATGCATGATGTCAAGCATGCCTGTTAACATCAAAATCATATATCAAGTACTAGTACTTGTTCCAATGTGCACTGTTTTAAAAAATATATATTTTTATTGATTTTTCCAAGAACAAAAACATCTGGCATTTAATATCTCGTAAGCGAGGCTCAGTATATAACATAACATTAGCCCCTTGGGGCAATGTTCCCATCGCCCCAACATTACACTTATATGACTCTTATGTTTACAATCTTTAGCCCATCTCTCGCATCCACCCTACGCTGTAACATTCAAGGATCATAGAGTGAGCTATTCGCTACTAACAGTCATAGTGGGCCTCTGTTATTTTAACTGATAGCCATATCAATACTTAAGTAACTCAGCCCCTCCTCCTCCCTCCCCACCCATCCCTAGCCACCAGTGGGTCCCATCTACATACAGTGAAAAATAAATAATATTATATATTACTCAACTTTACTTAGCCCATTAACATCCAGACCAAAGCATCGCTACCTGGGCATGTCATGAGTTTACTTATTGGTCCAGTGTTTCGTGGCATCCCCATAGGTGCATCTAGGACTAAGCCCTCATCTTAGTCTGCCTCGGGAACATGTAACGATATGACTAAGGCCTCCCACACCTTTACAGTCTCCAAGCCTCTATCATTATTAGACCGTTTAGCATGTTGAAGCCGAACTGTGCTTTCACTTGTTGCCCACTTAAGGAATTCCGCCTCCCACCATGCAATGTTGGGCCCTAGCTTGGATTTCCAATGCACTGTGAGATCCCTCTTAGCCAGCAGCAATCGTAAGTCCAAGAACTTACTTGTGACTTTCGTTTTAGATGTATGTGGAAACCAGTGTAGTAAGCACGTACCCATGTCTGGCTCTATCCGTCTTTCTGTAACTTCGCAGTAATGGGATACACTCCAAATTATAAAAAAATGAGCTGTTTTACTTTGTTCATAAAAATTGGTGAACCAACAGAGCTAAGAATAACAGAAAGTAAGTCTGCCGAACAAACTGATAGTGGAGTGCAGACCAAGTTGTGCCCAGAAGGGAAATTGGGAAGAAGTAGGACCGTCCAGCTTCAGAGAGAGGGAGTGGAACAGTGCACTACTTCACGGAGGTGAAATCAGAGGTGAGACGCGATGTCCGGCTAATTGGGGAAGAGCGGAACAACAGCGTTCTCACAGGGGAAAAACACACAAAAAGAAACACTAGCGAGGCACGTTGTGCGGCTCCGGGGGAAAGAGCGGAACAACTGCGCCCTCGCAAAAAGAGCCAACAATCTCTGGGAAAGGCTCAAAACAAAAATAGGGATGTGCACTTTAAGACCCCCGAGAGCAGTCTGATTCGAAACAAGAAGCCTACAACTCAGCTTGCCGCCCGGCTCCGAGCAGAAGCGACAACCGATGCAGGCGGACGTACCGGGAAAGAAGGGTCACGCAATGGCAAACAGGACTTCGCCCGTTACAGGAACGCTAACCAAGCTGGAAATAGAGACGCCAGGAAAGGAACAGGAAGTTAAGGGAAAGGGGTGTGGTCACACCAAGAAACAGTAAACCAAGCAAAGCGTCACTGTGGAGACGGGCAATTAGGAGTATCAGGGAGCGTCTCCAATTTACTGTGTATGAAAAGGGCTCTGAGGAGTATCAGGGACCGTCTATAATTTACGGTTTAGGGAAGGGAGTGGAAATACGATCTCGTATATATCAAAACTGGTCTCTACAAAAAACTAAATCCTTTTCCTAACAGTCACATACACCAGTACATGTCCTACCTTTCGCATACACTGCACCCTGCCCAAGGGGGTACCTTGGGCCTACCATAGGGGTGCCTTACATGTAAAAAAAGGGAAGGTTAGGGCCTGGCAAGTGTGTGCACTTGCAAAGTCAATATGGCACTTAACGAACTGCATACAGACACTGCAGTGGCAGGTCTGAGATACATTTTCAGGGCTTCGCATGTGAGTGGCACAATCAGTGCTGCAGGCCCACTAGTAGTATTTGATTTGCAAGCCTTGGCACACACAGTGCACCTTACTAGGGGATTATCAGTAAATCAAATATGCCAATCATGGATAACCAATCATGTTCTCAATTTACACAGAGAGCATATGCACTTTAGCACTGATTAGCAGTGGTAAAGTGCCCAGAGTCCAAAAACCCACAACAACAGGTCAGGAACAAATAGGAGGAAGAAGCAAAGAGCTTACTGATAACTCTGCAAAAAGGGCCATGTCCAACAAGAATGCATTACAAATAATCAATCATTCAATCAATCAATCAACCAGGGATTTGTATAGCATGGTTACTCACCCGTGAGGGTCTCAAGGCGCTGTGGAAGGGGGCTGCTGGTCGGACTGGGTGGAGGATCATTCGAGGAGCCAGATCTTGATGTCCTTCTTGAATTGGGTCAGTGACGCAGATAGGTTAAGGTGGAGGGGCATGGTGTTCAAGGTCTTGGTGGCGAGGTAGGAGAACAACCTTACTCCGGTTCTGGTCTTGTGGATCCTGGGGATGGAGGCAAGGGCGAGTTGTGTTGATTGGAGTTATCTGGCAGGTACGTGGAAAGTGAGGCAGTGGTTCAGGTATGCTGGTCTTTCATTGGGGGAACTTTGTAGGTGTGAGCAGGGAGCAGGAAAGTGATTTGCTTGTTGACTGGGAGCCAGTGGAGCCGTTGGAGGTATTGAATGATGTGGTTGCGGCGGGGGATGTGGAGTACCAGCCCAGCTGCAGCCTTTTTGACGTTCAGTAGTTTCTTGAGCTGGTTCAGGGTGACGCCGTCATAGAGTGCATTGCTGTAGTCGAGTCTGCTGGTGATAAGGGCGTGGTTGCCCGTCTTTCTGGATTCCAAGGGAATCCATCTGAATGTCTTTCAAAGCAGGTAGAGTGTGTAGAAGCAGGCTGGAGAAACTGTTTATTTGGTGGTACATGGTGAGCGATGAGTAAAATGTAAATGTAAATGTAAATGTAGAGGTACTTGTATAGCGCACGACTACCCGGAGGCCTCTCGGCGCTTGTAGGAATACCGCTGAGGAACCCTTCCTGGCCTTTTCCTGTGAAGTGCTCACTGCTGGGCACCACCAAGGTAAAGCCAGGCATCCTAGCGTTGTTGGGGCCGTTGTGGAGATTAAGCAAGCTATTGCCCAGAGTTGGACTCATGATTAGAATGGGCACTGAGGTGAGAATTAGCAGGTCTGAGGAAATTGAGCCCAAGACCCGCCGAGGCGGGAATTGAACCCTGGTCCCGGGCCAGACTTCTGCATCAGGGTCTGCCGCTCTAACCATTGAGCCACACTTCTCCACAGACGTCCAGCATGATGCTGAGGTTGCATGCGTGGTCCATCGGTGGGGGAAATCCCAGAGCGGCTGGCCACCAGGAATCATCCCAAGCAGAAGGGGTGGGTCCCAGGATGAGGATGAGCAGTGGTACTTCGGTCTTGTGCGACTTGAGCTTGAGGCAGCTGTCTTTCATCCAGGTAGAAATGGGCTTCATTCCACTGTGGATGTTGGTTCTGGCGGATGTGTATTCATTGGTGAGGGAGTCCGTGACTTCTAACGATGGCTGCGAGGGGGGCCGTGTAGATGTTGAAGAGGGTGGGACTCAGGGATGAACAATAGGATGCTCCACTGCTGATCTATGTGGGTTCCGAGAGGAACGGTGGGACTCTGACTCGCTGGGTCTAGTCGGTGAGGAAGGAGTGGATCCAGTCCAGAACCTTGTTGCAGATGCCATCGTCATGGAGTCTCGTGATTATGGTGCAGTGTCAAAGGCGGCCGAGAGGTCTAGTAGGATGAGGACTGCGGTCTTGCGCTGGTCAAGGAGAGAGCGGATGTCGTCGGTGTCAGCAAGGAATGCAGTCTCTGTGCTGTGGTTGCTTCGGAAGCCAGATTGGGAGGTGTCAAGGACGTGGTTCACTTCGATGAACTCGGACAGTTGGGCGTTGATGGCCTTCTCGATGACCTCGGCTGGGAAGAGGAGGAGGGAGATGTGTCTGAAGTTCTTGAGGTCTGTCGGGTCCGAGAACGGCTTCTCCAGTAGGGGGTTGATCTTGGCATGTTTCCAGTCATTGGGTAAGGTATCAGGATATAACACGTTGCTTTGTGTTGCCTGCAGAGAGGACGAGGATTGGATGACCATGGATTCTCAACATCTTTTTGACACACATCGTGGCACCTTATAAACACCTGGAAGGATTTCATTACGCACTATACAAGAGAAATATGCGACACAAAAACAATACAGGCACAGAACATCTAGAAATAGCATACCCTCTTAGGGAATGCAAGATTAGGTAAAGCATGTGAAATATAAAAATGAATTAAAGCGTGGACATGTATTATCCTAATGTTTTTTACTTGGAGTTTTCGGAATTCGATCCGTGTTTTTTGCCTTTAAAGTTAAGGAAATTAATATAAGGCCCGGATACAGACCTGTTTCAAAATTTCTAATAACTACCGGGCCTGAGACATGGACTCATACGGCTCAGTTAAATCCCTCATTGTAAGCACTATTCTGGCAGTGCTTGATGAATGCAAGATCGCTTTCCAACAATACTGATGAATGAATAGGGCCCTATCACATAAAATAAGCTCTGCAAGGGCTAACTTAAGACATGATTTCAGCCACAGTTTAGGACTGACTGGTGTCTTAAATAGTTGAAGACCCTGAGTAGCCTTATTTTACTACCTCAAATAGTGGTAAACAGTTGCTTGTAAGTGGAACTTTAAAAGCATGTGCTGCTTTTGGCTGCAAATGTAGAAGCATTTGTTCACATATCTAAAGTGAACAACAGAGAATAACATTCACAAAGTAACATGCCAATACAGTTAAAGCATAATATCACATAGTACAAAAGAGTCAAAATAGTACCAGGACAACAATCACTGTACAACACAACACCATTACATTGAAATAATGCAACACAAGAACACCACAACAAAATGTCACACAATAATTATGAACAAACAATGTTGTCACACATTAACACCTTTAGAAACCTTCTTTCATAATACTACTGCAAAAGGTGTTAGCACTAAGCTCTGTCTTCACTTCGCACCAAAGACATGAAATGGCCCCAGTGAAATATGATTTCTCATTTGATTTACTATAAGTAAATCACTTGAAGTCTACACTACTGTAGATATTACAGCCATATCTGTAGTGCTGATAACCATAATTTGTACTTCTGTAGGTTTGTTTATACAATTGTTAGTGCAGAATCACTCAGGAGCAAGTGCATTGTGATTCGTAGTGTAAAAAGTGATAGTGATGTCAGGACAGTTCATCATCTTAAGAGAAACATGACACACCGAGAAAAATATAAAACAATAATTCCCCTCTAATCCCTTGTTTTCCAACCCTCCCTAACTTTTGCTCCCTCCCTTCATATGTCTCTCTTATCATCTATTTTTACGTCTTTCCTCTCTCCACTTACTCTCTCTATTATTACTTTCTCTTTCTCTTGCTCTCTTTTCAGCCTTCCTTCACCTTTTCCTGTCTCTTTCTCCCTTTGTCCTTCCTATGCCACTTCCTCTCCCTCCAATACTCTCTCACTCCATTTCAATCTTGTTTGCTCCTTCACTTTTACTCTTGGTCAGTTCTCTCTCGCTGTCACCCTCTACTTATTTGTGTTTGATTGCTCGCTCTCCCTTCATTTTTATTCACAGATGTCTCTATTTCTCTCTCTTTCTTAATGTTTCTCCCTTGCCCTCTTCCTCAGGTCAATTATATCATATTCTATGAGCACCTGGAGATTTCTTAGATAGCTGTGCACAATACAGGTATCATCTGTCTATATGTCTATCTCTATTCATTTATCTATACTGCTTCATTGGGATGTGAAATAGTTTTTTGGCTGAGGGGGTGAAATACAACTCAGGCAACTACCACAATCCTTGTCAGAGTGTACCACCAAAGTCACTACATTAAACTATGCATAATCCTCTGGTAGCTTGGGACAAAAGCAGTCAGATTTAACATAGAATGTGTAAAGTACTTACATAGCCCACAAACAGTAACAAAGTGAAAACACAACACAAGAAAAATCACACACCAATTTAGAAAGAAAGATAAAAAAGTAATAAATAAAAGAACATCAAAAGAAAAATCCCATCAGTAGAACCAGAGATATGCAATTTCAAAGATTTAGATAAGCATAAGACCTAAAAGCACAAAGTGCCACCTGTGGTCATCTGGTTATGCTAGACCATGGGAAACTCACAAATTCAAGCCGAGCACTAAAAGTCAAATTTGCGGAGCAGGAGACATGTCGCTGCTGCAACGCGAAGATCGGGTCTGTTATTGCAGATGGTCGTGGCTGGAGCTTCATTTTGGTGGTCACCATGGTCTGTTGATGCTGTAGTGCGATGGCCAGATCTTTTGTTGCTGTACCTTGCTGGCTGTTGCTGCAGCGCAATGAGTCGGGTCCCTGCAGCTTCGCAATGTTGGTAATACCGAGCTGCAAGATCTTGTCACAATCTGGCCCATTTCCCATTGCGAAGGGACAAATAACTTCAGGATGTCTCATTTGTTTCACAGGAATAGCTCTACTGATGCCAGCCAGCTGTCCAAGACCTGGATTTATACCACTTTGGGACCAGAAACTCATTTCAGGAGAGGCCAGCATGGCTCAGACAGGTCCACTTTCAGATCCAGACCAGTTCACTTCATCAGGTGAGCTGGGCGGTTGCAGGGAGGCCTCTGGAGCTTGTTGTGTGCCGCTAGCTCAAACCGGGACATCAGCCAACAGACTTTGGAGTCACTCAGAGTAGCCTCCGATGAAGGGTGAAGGTCCAATCTTCCTCCTCAATGAGTAGGGCAAGCACCAGGGCAGTCCTCTGACAGCAAAGGCAGTCCTTCTCTGTAATATCCAGGGGCTTAGGAATGTACTGAAGTGTTGATGTGACGATCCATTATTTATACCTGGTGCAAGCTTTTAAGTGGGAAACACCTCTAGACTTCACCCCGCATCTAGTTCTGGAATTTCCTTACTTTTCCTTTCCAGAATTCAAGGGGTCTGAGGTGGCATAGCCTGATCAAGTTCTTTGTGAGTGTGTTGAAGCAGCTACTTAAAAATGTAAGTGGGGCATTAAACAGCTTCACCCCTCTCATCCTGGTCGGATGGCCTCATACTACCAACATCTAGTCTCCCTTTGTTTTACTGTCTCGGAGGACTACACAAAGGCCAGCTGCCAACTACACCCAGTAATGTGACCCAGGATATGGGCTGCAGGCACCAAATGGCTAGGACAAGAACATGGCAACTTATAAAAGTGGCATTTTCAAAATTCTGGCTCAAAGTACAACTTTACTATTAAAGAGGATTTTAAATTACAATTCATTTGAGTGTAAACATGACATTCCTACCTGCTCCCAATCAAAAGTTATTACGTAATAAATGTAACAAGGTACCCTAATGCTATCCAATGAGATAGATAGGTCTTTCAGTATTTAGACATGTTTTAAAGGGCTACTTAAGTGGGTGGCACAAAAAGTGCTGCAAGCCCCATAGTAGCATTTAATTTACAGGCCCGGGGTACATTCAGTACCCCTTTACTATGCACTAATAAGCAAATTAAACGTGCCAGTTGGTTGTGAGTCAACGCTACCATGTTTAGGGGAGAGAGCACAAGCACTTTAGCACTGGTTAGCAGACCTAAAATCCAACAAAAAAGGTAAAAGCAAAGATCATATTTTTCAGCCTGACCACATATAAAGGGATGATGACATTGAATACTGACATTAATGGGGTATGTGGCTGAGCAAACCAAGATATAAGACACATCTTAGGTGCGATCTGGGACCTCCTCCAGGTGCTGGAGGCCTCATTGCTATTGGAGTACGCTAATCCACCTGGGCGCTCTGACTGTAAAATGAAGCCTGCGTCAGCCCGAAGAAGCCTGTCTGGAGGAAAATGACAGCCCAATAGTCATGGAGACTGCTGAGACCTGCCTCGCATTGGCACAGCTTCCAAGTTTGGTAGCCCAGCGGAACAGGTGCGATTAAGCTGATGTGTCTTGGAGGTGGTGAAGAGTGGGACCCCTACCTCTCTTCCTGGATGGTTCTGGGGTAGGCCTGGAGCCGCGCTGTGAGGCATCAGATTTGGATCACCCAGCCTCTGGGTGGATCCATGCTTTGTTACTTGCCTGATTGATCTCCGCAGAGGCCCAACACGGTGTGACTTGTCGGGATGCAGCCCTGCTGCTCATGCTGTCCTAGCTCCTCTGAGTGTGGCAGTAAGTAGACTGAGTGGTGGGTCCCTCTGCATTTGAATTGGGGTCCACCTGTGATTACTGTCTGGTTTTCTGGGGCAGTGGGCTCTGGCCTGGTAGAGCTCCTGGACACCGTGTGCGGGCTTGTGTCTCTCACCCTCACTATACCTGTGAACTTCCTCTGCTTACCCTTAGCCTGGGGGGCCCTGGATACCTGGACTGTCTGGATTCACTGTGCTTTTGGTAGCCTCCTGTGCCCTGGTGCTTCCCTGCTTTATTCTCTGCTGGGCTCAGGCAGCCATACTGAACACTGACTCTCAATTTACCTTGAAGAGCGGGCCACACAGGCTTTGGAGGGGCATTTGAGGCTTTGATAGGACTGCTCATAAGAACATCTCGTGGACCAGTAGGCCCCCTCTATTGAGCCCTCTGCATCCTTCCTGAACTACTGACCCCTGCCGGAGGACCCTCTGCCGGAGGACCCTCTGGGAGCCTCACATCATGGGCAGAGACAAGGGCCTTTGTGCCCAAGCTCAGGTGAAGATAGACAAGTTAATGTTCAGGCCGCTCCTGGTCTCGATCCTCCCAGGGATCTCCCCTCAGCGTCAACACTGCCCATGCCAGATGACTTTACCACTATCCTACAAGCCCTACAATCATTTAGGGAGGCAATGGAAGGCAAGATCGGAGAGATGGGGATCGATGTGGTGCTGTTGTGCCAAGAGTTATGTAATGTGGTTGGCTGGGTCTCTGAAGCGGAGGGTAGGTTCTCCACTCTGAAGGATGAAGTGGCCACACTCAAATGTTCTGTCGCTAAACTTACTACCACAGCTACCACCCAGGAGCATGTGCTGAAGATGCTGAAAATAGATTACAGCGGAATAACTCACAGTTTGTTGGCTTTCCTGAAAGGCTCAAGGGTCCATACTCTGAGGCCTGGCTCAAACCCCGAGTGCTGCAATGGACACTGATGCCCCGGTTTGTTGTTGAGAGGAAGTGTGAGAAGCTGGCCTGGTATATGATTCCCACTAATGTAAGTGGGCACCTTGCACCAGTCCAGACAACCCTTATGGTGATTTAGGAGGTCTCAGACAACCTGAGAAAGCTATCCAAGTGGTAGCTGTGGAGAGCAACCTTCAGGCTTAGTCTTGCAGGAGTGTAAATCAGCTTGTTTTACCAGAATGCAATCTTATAGTATAGATTAAATGAAAAAGAACCACACAAAGTATTTATAAAAATATGTATTTACTATATAACACTATCCAGTACGTTACAGTATTTCCCACATGGAGATAGACACAAAGCACACAATACCTTAGCAAAGAAATCAAAGTAAATAGCACTAATGCACAGTGGCCCTGGGGGGGGGTGGGCAAACCATTTACCAAGAAAGACGTAGAAAAACCACGACTCGAGTCAGGACAATGTCGAGAGGAAATAGAATTGCTGGGGACTCACAGAACCACCCAATCTAAATAGATAGGGACACTCAATGTGTGATAGTGGAACACTCCTATCTGTACCTTTTTCCAAACACACTAACCCATGTAAACTTAGTGTGCTACATTGTAGGCATGATGTCAAGCATGCCTATGAACATCACAATCATATATCAAGTACTAGTACTCTTTCCAATGTGCACTGTTGCAAATACAAATGTTAACACACTCAGTTGTCTGCTTTCAAGATTGATGAATATTTACTTCAAATGGTTTTCATTTCAAATCATCATACAATTATACACATATAAATACAAGTTCTCAGAAATTTACATTAACACTTCCTCATCCTGTTCACATCACAGAATTGAAATCTTTTGATTATTCATGTACAAATGTTCTGTTCATCCATGCCCAATGCATTTCGGGACATGTGTCCTTTCATCAGGGCCCAAATCTGTAACCAACAAGGATGAATCTCAAATGACAAAGTGCAAGGTGTGGCATTATTCTTCCTTAAGAACAAAGTACCACTGTTTAAAGTTGTAAAGCAACTCAATTTCATGTGTAATGGTTCTGTCATATTGTTAGTATCATGGTGCAAATCCCAACATGTCGGTGTGCCAGTCTTAGGTTTATTTGCAATGCACCTTGTGCATGTCAAAATCAGTGGTTAGAATTGGTGTAAAGTTATAACCTGGCCATGTAGCGTGCCTGCGAACCAATTTGTTCCACACAACTTAAGATGTAGAGAAAACTTATTAAGAATAGCGTACCATTTATCTATAAATATGCTATTTTTATGAAATCTAAAAAGCCTGGGTTTTATTGAGAGTCTTAGTTCCCTCGGAATACGTTTTGCTTTGTGATATTGCACCAGTGTGGATGCATGTAATCGTTGGTTTAACTCTGTTCTCGTAAGATATTCAAATTGCTTGAGTTGGTGAGAAATGGAACTTGAATACAAAGCGATACAGGTGAATGAGTTTAGATAGCGCTGGGGAGATACACGAGTGTAGGTCAATATTTGTCCGAACTCTAAGGATAAGGTCCCAGTCACCTAACAGAGACCAAACAATGTGATAAGAGGAGCCAATCACTATTGTAAAACAGACACACAATAATATATCCTGAGCTCGATAGGCTGAAAAAAGACAACAATTATTTAGTCCATCAAAATCAATCCAAGAAAATAGTAGTCTTTTATATCTTCTTCATTTATTTCCAATTTGATCAGGAAAGAGACTTCAATCTTCACCCAGATAACAAAACAAAAAAGCCGTTGCCAACACGTGTTTCGTCTTGGTATGGTAACCAATGACTTCTTCAGGGCTATGGCTAAGGTAAAATCGGGTCATAAACGGAAGTTTAAGTTTGTACTGATCCACCGCTTTCACCGGTGTAATTAGAGATGGTTGTTATCCACGCTTTCGCTGGGCGTTGAACAATTTGCTAGTCAAAGGCGGAGATCCGCCGATTTCCATAGAAAATGTGTATCAAACTCACAATGAGTATAATTTTCGTGTTATTAAACACGTGGTACCCTCCGAGTGCAGAGAGTAGAAAACGATAGGCTCTCCGTGTATTCGGCGTTCGGAACGCCGAATACACGGAGAGCCTATCGTTTTCTACTCTCTGCACTCGGAGGGTACCACGTGTTTAATAACACGAAAATTATACTCATTGTGAGTTTGATACACATTTTCTATGGAAATCGGCGGATCTCCGCCTTTGACTAGCAAATTGTTCAACGCCCAGCGAAAGCGTGGATAACAACCATCTCTAATTACACCGGTGAAAGCGGTGGATCAGTACAAACTTAAACTTCCGTTTATGACCCGATTTTACCTTAGCCATAGCCCTGAAGAAGTCATTGGTTACCATACCAAGACGAAACACGTGTTGGCAACGGCTTTTTTGTTTTGTTATCTGGGTGAAGATTGAAGTCTCTTTCCTGATCAAATTGGAAATAAATGAAGAAGATATAAAAGACTACTATTTTCTTGGATTGATTTTGATGGACTAAATAATTGTTGTCTTTTTTCAGCCTATCGAGCTCAGGATATATTATTGTGTGTCCGAGAAATGGAACTTCCCTGCACATTGAAAGATTTAACTTCCTGTACTGAAGTATACATTTCGGTTGCTTGTTCTGTAGTGTAAACGCGGATGCTTGCCTTGTTCTCTTTAAGGTTAGAAATTGTGTCGAATGACATAGTGGGTGCGGCTACACTGAAAGAAAGTTAGCTAAATTCAATGTGTGATAGTGGAGCACTCCTATCTGTACCTTTTCCCAAACAAACTAATCCTCGTAACCTTAGCGTGCTACATTGGTATGCATGATGCCAAGCATGCCTGTGAACATCAAAATCATATATCAAGTACTAGTACTTGTTCCAATGTGCACTGTTTTAAAAAATATATATTTTTATTGATTTTTCCAAGAACAAAAACATCTGGCATTTAATATCTCGTACGCGAGGCTCAGTATATAACATAACATTAGCCCCTTGGGGCAATGTTCCCATCGCCCCAACATTACACTTATATGACTCTTATGTTTACAATCTTTAGCCCATCTCTCGCATCCACCCTAGGCTGTAACATTCAAGGATCATAGAGTGAGCTATTCGCTACTAACAGTCATAGTGGGCCTCTGTTATTTTAACTGATAGCCATATCAATACTTAAGTAACTCAGCCCCTCCTCCTCCCTCCCCACCCATCCCTAGCCACCAGTGGGTCCCATCTACATACAGTGAAAAATAAATAATATTATATATATTACTCAACTTTACTTAGCCCATTAACATCCAGACCAAAGCATCGCTACCTGGGCATGTCATGAGTTTACTTATTGGTCCAGTGTTTCGTGGCATCCCCATAGGTGCATCTAGGACTAAGCCCTCATCTTAGTCTGCCTCGGGAACATGTAACGATATGACTAAGGCCTCCCACACCTTTGCAGTCTCCAGCGCTCTATCATTATTAGACCGTTTAGCATGTTGAAGCCGAACTGTGCTTTCACTTGTTGCCCACTTAAGGAATTCCGCCTCCCACCATGCAATGTTGGGCCCTAGCTTGGATTTCCAATGCACTGTGAGATCCTTCTTAGCCAGCAGCAATCGTAAGTCCAAGAACTTACTCGTGACTTTCGTTTTAGATGTATGTGGAAACCAGTGTAGTAAGCACGTACCCATGTCTGGCTCTATCCGTCTTTCTGTAACTTCGCAGTAATGGGATACACTCCAAATTATAAAAAAATGAGCTGTTTTACTCTGTTCATAAAAATTGGTGAACCAACAGAGCTAAGAATAACAGAAAGTAAGTCTGCCGAACAAACTGATAGTGGAGTGCAGACCAAGTTGTGCCCAGAAGGGAAATTATGAAGAAGTAGGACCGTCCAGCTTCAGAGAGAGGGAGTGGAACAGTGCACTACTTCACGGAGGTGAAATCAGAGGTGAGACGCGATGTCCGGCTAATTGGGGAAGAGCGGAACAACAGCGTTCTCACAGGGGAAAAACACACAAAAAGAAACACTAGCGAGGCACATTGTGCGGCTCCGGGGGAAAGAGCGGAACAACTGCGCCCTCGCAAAAAGAGCCAACAATCTCTGGGAAAGGCTCAAAACAAAAATAGGGATGTGCACTTTAAGACCCCCGAGAGCAGTCTGATTCGAAACAAGAAGCCTACAACTCAGCTTGCCGCCCGGCTCCGAGCAGAAGCGACAACCGATGCAGGCGGACGTACCGGGAAAGAAGGGTCACGCAATGGCAAACAGGACTTCGCCCGTTACAGGAACGCTAACCAAGCTGGAAATAGAGACGCCAGGAAAGGAACAGGAAGTTAAGAGAAAGGGGCGTGGTCACACCAAGAAACAGTAAACCAAGCAAAGTGTCACTGTGGAGACGGGCTCTTAGGAGTATCAGGGAGCGTCTCCAATTTACTGTGTATGAAAAGGGCTCTGAGGAGTATCAGGGACCGTCTATAATTTACGGTTTAGGGAAGGGAGTGGAAATACGATCTCGTATATATCAAAACTGGTCTCTACAAAAAACTAAGTCCTTTTCCTAACAGTCACATGCACCAGTACATGTCCTACCTTTCGCATACACTGCACCCTGCCCAAGGGGGTACCTTGGGCCTACCATAGGGGTGCCTTACATGTAAAAAAAAGGGAAGGTTAGGGCCTGGCAAGTGTGTGCACTTGCAAAGTCAACATGGCACTTAACGAACTGCATACAGACACTGCAGTGGCAGGTCTGAGATACATTTTCAGGGCTTCGCATGTGAGTGGCACAATCAGTGCTGCAGGCCCACTAGTAGTATTTGATTTGCAAGCCTTGGCACACACAGTGCACCTTACTAGGGGATTATCAGTAAATCAAATATGCCAATCATGGATAACCAATCATGTTCTCAATTTACACAGAGAGCATATGCACTTTAGCACTGATTAGCAGTGGTAAAGTGCCCAGATTCCAAAAACCCACAACAACAGGTCAGGAACAAATAGGAGGAAGAAGCAAAGAGCTTACGGATAACTCTGCAAAAAGGGCCATGTCCAACAAGAATGCATTACAAATAATCAATCATTCAATCAATCAATCAACCAGGGATTTGTATAGCATGGTTACTCACCCGTGAGGGTCTCAAGGCGCTGTGGAAGGGGGCTGCTGGTCGGACTGGGTGGAGGATCATTGGAGGAGCCAGATCTTGATGTCCTTCTTGAATTGGGTCAGTGACGCAGATAGCTTAAGGTGGAGGGGCATGGTGTTCAAGGTCTTGGTGGCGAGGTAGGAGAACAACCTTACTCCGGTTCTGGTCTTGTGGATCCTGGGGATGGAGGCAAGGGCGAGTTGTGTTGATTGGAGTTATCTGGCAGGTACGTGGAAAGTGAGGCAGTCGGTTCAGGTATGCTGGTCTATCGTTGGGGGAACTTTGTAGGTGTGAGCAGGGAGCAGGAAAGTGATTTGCTTGTTGACTGGGAGCCAGTGGAGCTGTTGGAGGTATTGAATGATGTGGTTGCGGCGGGGGATGTGGAGTACCAGCCCAGCTGCAGCCTTTTTGACGTTCCGTAGTTTCTTGAGCTGGTTCAGGGTGACGCCGTCATAGAGTGCATTGCTGTAGTTGAGTCTGCTGGTGATAAGGGCGTGGTTGCCCGTCTTTCTGGATTCCAAGGGAATCCATCTGAATGTCTTTCAAAGCAGGTAGAGTGTGTAGAAGCAGGCTGAGGAAACTGTGTTTATTTGGTGGTGCATGGTGAGCGATGAGTAAAAGGTAAATGTAGAGGTACTTGTATAGCGCACGACTACCCGGAGGCCTCTCGGCGCTTGTACGAATACCGCTGAGGAACCCTTCCTGGCCTTTTCCTGTGAAGTGCTCACTGCTGGGCACCACCAAGGTGAAGCCAGGCATCCTAGCGTTGTTGGGGCCGTTGTGGAGATTAAGCAAGCTATTGCCCAGAGTTGGATTCATGATTAGAATGGGCACTGAGGTGAGAATTATCAGGTCTGAGGAAATTGAGCCCAAGACCCGCCGAGGCGGGAATTGAACCCTGGTCCCGGGCCAGACTTCTGCATCAGGGTCTGCCGCTCTAACCATTGAGCCACACTTCTCCACAGACGTCCAGCATGATGCTGAGGTTGCATGCGTGGTCCATCGGTGGGGGAAATCCCAGAGCGGCTGGCCACCAGGAATCATCCCAAGCAGAAGGGGTGGGTCCCAGGATGAGGATGAGCAGTGGTACTTCGGTCTTGTGCGACTTGAGCTTGAGGCAGCTGTCTTTCATCCAGGTAGAAATGGGCTTCATTCCACTGTGGATGTTGGTTCTGGCGGATGTGTATTCATTGGTGAGGGAGTCCATGACTTCTAACAATGGCTGCGAGGGGGGCCGTGTAGATGTTGAAGAGGGTGGGACTCAGGGATGAACAATAGGATGCTCCACTGCTGATCTATGTGGGTTCCGAGAGGAACGGTGGGACTCTGACTCGCTGGGTCTAGTCGGTGAGGAAGGAGTGGATCCAGTCCAGAACCTTTTTGCAGATGCCATCGTCATGGAGTCTCGTGATTATGGTGCAGTGTCAAAGGCGGCCGAGAGGTCTAGTAGGATGAGGACTGCGGTCTTGCGCTGGTCAAGGAGAGAGCGGATGTCGTCGGTGTCAGCAAGGAATGCAGTCTCTGTGCTGTGGTTGCTTCGGAAGCCAGATTGGGAGGTGTCAAGGACGTGGTTCACTTCGATGAACTCGGACAGTTGGGCGTTGATGGCCTTCTCGATGACCTCGGCTGGGAAGAGGAGGAGGGAGATGTGTCTGAAGTTCTTGAGGTCTGTCGGGTCCGAGAACGGCTTCTTCAGTAGAGGGTTGATCTTGGCATGTTTCCAGTCATTGGGTAAGGTGTCAGGATATAACACGTTGCTTTGTGTTGCCTGCAGAGAGGACGAGGATTGGATGACCATGGATTCTCAACATCTTTTTGACACACATCTTGGCACCTTATAAACACCTGGAAGGATTTCATTACGCACTATACAAGAGAAATATGCTACACAAAAACAATACAGGCACAGAACATCTAGAAATAGCATACCCTCTTAGGGAATGCAAGATTAGGTAAAGCATGTGAAATATAAAAATGAATTAAATCGTGGACATGTATTATCCTAATGTTTTTTACTTGGAGTTTTCGGAATTCGATCCGTGTTTTTTGCCTTTAAAGTTAAGGAAATTAATATAAGGCCCGGATACAGACCTGTTTCAAAATTTCTAATAACTACCGGGCCTGAGACATGGACTCATCCGGCTCAGTTAAATCCCTCATTGTAAGCACTATTCTGGCAGTGCTTGATGAATGCAAGATCGCTTTCCAACAATACTGATGAATGAATAGGGCCCTATCACATAAAATAAGCACTGCAAGGGCTAACTTAAGACATGATTTCAGCCACAGTTTAGGACTGACTGGTGTCTTAAATAGTTGAAGACCCTGAGTAGCCTTATTTTACTACCTCAAATAGTGGTAAACAGTTGCTTGTAAGTGGAACTTTAAAAGCATGTGCTGCTTTTGGCTGCAAATGTAGAAGCATTTGTTCACATATCTAAAGTGAACAACAGAGAATAACATACACAAAGTAACATGCCAATACAGTTAAAGCATAATATCACATAGTACAAAAGAGTCAAAACAGTACCAGGACAACAATCACTGTATAACACAACACCATTACATTGAAATAATGCAACACAAGAACACCACAACAAAATGTCACACAATAATTATGAACAAACAATGTTGTCACACATTAACACCTTTAGAAACCTTCTTTCATAATACTACTGCAAAAGGTGTTAGCACTAAGCTCTGCCTTCACTTCGCACCAAAGACATGAAATGGCCCCAGTGAAATATGATTTCTCATTTGATTTACTATAAGTAAATCACTTGAAGTCTACACTACTGTAGATATTACAGCCATATCTGTAGTGCTGATAACCATGATTTGTACTTCTGTAGGTTTGTTTATACAATTGTTAGTGCAGAATCACTCAGGAGCAAATGCATTGTGATTCGTAGTGTAAAAAGTGATAGTGATGTCAGGACAGTTCATCATCTTAAGAGAAACATGACACACCGAGAAAAATATAAAACAATAATTCCCCTCTAATCCCTTGTTTTCCAACCCTCCCTAACTTTTGCTCCCTCCCTTCATATGTCTCTCTTATCATCTGTTTTTACGTCTTTCCTCTCTCCACTTACTCTCTCTATTATTACTTTCTCTTTCTCTTGCTCTCTTTTCAGCCTTCCTTCACCTTTTCCTGTCTCTTTCTCCCTTTGTCCTTTCTATGCCACTTCCTCTCCCTCCAATACTCTCTCACTCCATTTCTATCTTGTTTGCTCCTTCACTTTTACTCTTGGTCAGTTCTCTCTCCCTGTCACCCTCTACTTATTTGTGTTTGATTGCTCGCTCTCCCTTCATTTTTATTCACAGATGTCTCTATTTCTCTCTCTTTCTTAATGTTTCTCCCTTGCCCTCTTTCTCAGGTCAATTATATCATATTCTATGAGCACCTGGATATTTCTTAGATAGCTGTGCACAATACAGGTGTCATCTGTGTATATGTCTATCTCTATTCATTTATCTATACTGCTTCATTGGGATGTGAAATAGTTTTTTGGCTGAGGGGGTGAAATACAACTCAGGCAACTACCACAATCCTTGTCAGAGTGTACCACCAAAGTCACTACATTAACCTATGCATAATCCTCTGGTAGCTTGGGACAAAAGCAGTCAGATTTAACATAGAATGTGTAAAGTACTTACATAGCCCACAAACAGTAACAAAGTGAAAACACAACACAAGAAAAATCACACACCAATTTAGAAAGAAAGATAAAAAAGTAATAAATAAAAGAACATCAAAAGAAAAATCCCATCAGTAGAACCAGAGATATGCAATTTCAAAGATTTAGATAAGCATAAGACCTAAAAGCACAAAGTGCCACCTTTGGTCATCTGGTTATGCTAGACCATGGGAAACTCACAAATTCAAGCCGAGCACTAAAAGTCAAATTTGCGGAGCAGGAGGCATGTCGCTGCTGCAACGCGAAGATCCGGTCGGTTATTGCAGATGGTCGTGGCTGGAGCTTCATTTTGGTGGTCACCATGGTCTGTTGATGCTGTAGTGCGATGGCCAGATCTTGTGTTGCTGTTCCTTGCTGGCTGTTGCTGCAGCGCAATGAGTCGGGTCCCTGCAGTTTCGCAATGTTGGTAATAACGAGCTGCAAGATCTTGTCACAATCTGGCCCATTTCCCATTGCGAAGGGACAAATAACTTCAGGATGTCTCATTTGTTTCACAGGAATACCTCTACTGATGCCAGCCAGCTGTCCAAGACCTGGATTTATACCACTTTGGGACCAGAAACTCATTTCAGGAGAGGCCAGCATGGCTCAGACAGGTCCACTTTCAGATCCAGACCAGTTCACTTCATCAGGTGAGCTGGGCGGTTGCAGGGAGGCCTCTGGAGCTTGTTGTGTGCCGCTAGCTCAAACCGGGACATCAGCCAACAGACTTTGGAGTCACTCGGGGTAGCCTTCGATGAAGGGTGAAGGTCCAATCTTCCTCCTCAATGAGTAGGGCAAGCACCAGGGCAGTCCTCTGACAGCAAAGGCAGTCCTTCTCTGTAATATCCAGGGGCTCAGGAATGTACTGAAGTGTTGATGTGACGATCCATTATTTATACCTGGTGCAAGCTTTTAAGTGGGAAACACCTCTAGACTTCAACCCGCATCTAGTTCTGGAATTTCCTTCCTTTTCCTGCCCAGAATTCAAGGGGTCTGAGGTGGCATAGCCTGATCAAGTTCTTTGTGAGTGTGTTGAAGCAGCTACTTAAAAATGTAAGTGGGGCATTAAACAGCTTCACCCCTCTCATCCTGGTCGGATGGCCTCATACTACCAACATCTAGTCTCCCTTTGTTTTACTGTCTCGGAGGACTACACAAAGGCCAGCTGCCAACTACACCCAGTAATGTGACCCAGGATGTGGGCTGCAGGCACCAAATGGCTAGGACAAGAACATGGCAACTTATAAAAGTGGCATTTTCAAAATTCTGGCTCAAAGTACAACTTTACTATTAAAGAGGATTTTAAATTACAATTCATTTGAGTGTAAACATGACATTCCTACCTGCTCCCAATCAAAAGTTATTACGTAATAAATGTAACAAGGTACCCTAATGCTATCCAATGAGATGGATAGGTCTTTCAGTCTTTAGACATGTTTTAAAGGGCTACTTAAGTGGGTGGCACAAAAAGTGCTGCAAGCCCAATAGTAGCATTTAATGTACAGGCCCGGGGTACATTCAGTACCCCTTTACTATGCACTAATAAGCAAATTAAACGTGCCAGTTGGTTGTGAGTCAATGCTACCATGTTTAGCGGAGAGAGCACAAGCACTTTAGCACTGGTTAGCAGACCTAAAATCCAACAAAAAAGGTAAAAGCAAAGATCATATTTTTCAGCCTGACCACATATAAAGGGATGATGACATTGAATACTGACATTAATGGGGTATGTGGCTGAGCAAACCAAGATATAAGACACATCTTAGGTGCGATCTGGGACCTCCTCCAGGTGCTGGAGGCCTCATTGCTATTGGAGTACGCTAATCCACCTGGGCACTCTGACTGTAAAATGAAGCCTGCGTCAGCCCGAAGAAGCCTGTCTGGAGGAAAATGACAGCCCAATAGTCATGGAGACTGCTGAGACCTGCCTCGCATTGGCACAGCTTCCAAGTTTGGTAGCCCAGCGGAACAGGTGCGATTAAGCTGATGTGTCTTGGAGGTGGTGAAGAGTGGGACCCCTACCTCTCTTCCTGGATGGTTCTGGGGTAGGCCTGGAGCCGCGCTGTGAGGCAGCAGATTTGGATCACCCAGCCTCTGGGTGGATCCATGCTTTGTTACTTGCCTGATTGATCTCCGCAGAGGCCCAACACGGTGTGACTTGTCGGGATGCAGCCCTGCTGCTCATGCTGTCCTAGCTCCTCTGAGTGTGGCAGTAAGTAGACTGAGTGGTGGGTCCCTCTGCATTTGAATTGGGGCCCACCTGTGATTACTGTCTGGTTTTCTGGGGCAGTGGGCTCTGGCCTGGTAGAGCTCCTGGACACCGTGTGCGGGCTTGTGTCTCTCACCCTCACTATACCTGTGAACTTCCTCTGCTTACCCTTAGCCTGGGGGGCCCTGGATACCTGGACTGTCTGGATTCACTGTGCTTTTGGTAGCCTCCTGTGCCCTGGTGCTTCCCTGCTTTATTCTTTGCTGGGCTCAGGCAGGCATACTGAACACTGACTCTCAATTTACCTTGAAGAGCGGGCCACACGGGCTTTGGAGGGGCATGTGAGGCTTTGATAGGACTGCTCATAAGAACATCTCGTGGACCAGTAGGCCCCCTCTATTGAGCCCTCTGCATCCTTCCTGAACTACTGACCCCTGCCGGAGGACCCTCTGCCAAAGGACCCTCTGGGAGCCTCACATCATGGGCAGAGACAAGGGCCTTTGTGCCCAAGCTCAGGTGAAGATGGACAAGTTAATGTTCAGGCCGCTCCTGGTCTCGATCCTCCCAGGGATCTCCCCTCAGCGTCAACACTGCCCATGCCAGATGACTTTACCACTATCCTACAAGCCCTACAATCATTTAGGGAGGCAATGGAAGACAAGATCGGAGAGATGGGGATCGATGTGGTGCTGTTGTGCCAAGAGTTATGTAATGTGGTTGGCTGGGTCTCTGAAGCGGAGGGTAGGTTCTCCACTCTGAAGGATGAAGTGGCCACACTCAAATGTTCTGTCGCTAAACTTACTACCACAGCTACCACCCAGGAGCATGTGCTGAAGATGCTGAAAATAGATTACAGCGGAATAACTCACAGTTTGTTGGCTTTCCTGAAAGGCTCAAGGGTCCATACTCTGAGGCCTGGCTCAAACCCCGAGTACTGGAATGGACACTGATGCCCCGGTTTGTTGTTGAGAGGAAGTGCGAGAAGCTGGCCTGGTATATGATTCCCACTAATGTAAGTGGGCACCTTGCACCAGTCCAGACAACCCTTATGGTGATTTAGGAGGTCTCAGACAACCTGAGAAAGGTATCCAAGTGGTAGCTGTGGAGAGCAACCTTCAGGCTTAGTCTTGAAGGAGTGTAAAGCAGCTTGTTTTACCAGAATGCAATCTTATAGTATAGATTAAATGAAAAAGAACCACACAAAGTATTTATAAAAATATGTATTTACTATATAACACTATCCAGTACGTTACAGTATTTCCCACATGGAGATAGACACAAAGCACACAATACCTTAGCAAAGAAATCAAAGTAAATAGCACTAATACACAGTGGCCCTGGGGGGGTGGGAAAACCATTTACTAAGAAAGACATAGAAAAACCACGACTCGAGTCAGGACAATGTCGAGAGGAAGTAGAATTGCTGGGGACTCACAGAACCACCCAATCTAAATAGATAGGGACACTCAATGTGTGATAGTGGAACACTCCTATCTGTACCTTTTTCCAAACACACTAACCCATGTAAACTTAGTGTGCTACATTGGTAGGCATGATGTCAAGCATGCCTATGAACATCACAATCATATATCAAGTACTAGTACTCTTTCCAATGTGCACTGTTGCAAATACAAATGTTAACACACTCAGTTGTCTGCTTTCAAGATTGATGAATATTTACTTCAAATGGTTTTCATTTCAAATCATCATACAATTATACAAATATAAATACAAGTTCTCAGAAATTTACATTAACACTTCCTCATCCTGTTCACATCACAGAATTGAAATCTTTTGATTATTCATGTACAAATGTTCTGTTCATCCATGCCCAATGCATTTCGGGACATGTGTCCTTTCATCAGGGCCCAAATCTGTAACCAACAAGGGTGAATCTCAAATGACAAAGTGCAAGGTGTGGCATTATTCTTCCTTAAGAACAAAGTACCACTGTTTAAAGTTGTAAAGCAACTAAATTTCATGTGTAATGGTTCTGTCATATTGTTAGTATCATGGTGCAAATCCCAACATGTCAGTGTGCCAGTCTTAGGTTTATTTGCAATGCACCTTGTGCATGTCAAAATCAGTGGTTAGAATTGGTGTAAAATTATAACCTGGCCATGTAGCGTGCCTGCGAACCAATTTGTTCCACACAACTCAAGATGTAGAGTAAACTTATTAAGAATAGCGTACCATTTATCTATAAATATGCTATTTTTATGAAATCTAAAAAGCCTGGGTTTTATTGAGAGTCTTAGTTCCCTCGGAATACGTTTTGCTTTGTGATATTGCACCAGTGTGGATGCATGTAATCGTTGGTTTAACTCTGTTCTCGTAAGATATTCAAATTGCTTGAGTTGGTGAGAAATGGAACTGCCCTGCACATTGAAAGATTTAACTTCCTGTACTGAAGTATACATTTCGGTTGCTTGTTCTGTAGTGTAAACGCGGATGCTTGCCCTGTTCTCTTTAAGGTTAGAAATTGTGTCGAATGACATAGTGGGTGCGGCTACACTGAAAGAAAGTTAGCTAAATTCAATGTGTGATAGTGGAGCACTCCTATCTGTACCTTTTCCCAAACAAACTAATCCTGGTAACCTTAGCGTGCTACATTGGTATGCATGATGTCAAGCATGCCTGTTAACATCAAAATCATATATCAAGTACAAGTACTTGTTCCAATGTGCACTGTTTTAAAAAATATATATTTTTATTGATTTTTCCAAGAACAAAAACATCTGGCATTTAATATCTCGTAAGCGAGGCTCAGTATATAACATAACATTAGCCCCTTGGGGCAATGTTCCCATCGCCCCAACATTACACTTATATGACTCTTATGTTTACAATCTTTAGCCCATCTCTCGCATCCACCCTACGCTGTAACATTCAAGGATCATAGAGTGAGCTATTCGCTACTAACAGTCATAGTGGGCCTCTGTTATTTTAACTGATAGCCATATCAATACTTAAGTAACTCAGCCCCTCCTCCTCCCTCCCCACCCATCCCTAGCCACCAGTGGGTCCCATCTACATACAGTGAAAAATAAATAATATTATATATTACTCAACTTTACTTAGCCCATTAACATCCAGACCAAAGCAGCGCTACCTGGGCATGTCATGAGTTTACTTATTGGTCCAGTGTTTCGTGGCATCCCCATAGGTGCATCTAGGACTAAGCCCTCATCTTAGTCTGCCTCGGGAACATGTAACGATATGACTAAGGTCTACCACACCTTTGCAGTCTCCAGCGCTCTATCATTATTAGACCGTTTAGCATGTTGAAGCCGAACTGTGCTTTCACTTGTTGCCCACCTAAGGAATTCCGCCTCCCACCATGCAATGTTGGGCCCTAGCTTGGATTTCCAATGCACTGTGAGATCCCTCTTAGCCAGCAGCAATCGTAAGTCCAAGAACTTACTTGTGACTTTCGTTTTAGATGTATGTGGAAACCAGTGTAGTAAGCACGTACCCATGTCTGGCTCTATCCGTCTTTCTGTAACTTCGCAGAGCAGGCCGACTACCTCTTCCCAGTACGTTCCCAATTGCAGACAGCTCCACATCATATTGTGAAACTACGCCCTTTCCAAATTACAACGCGGACATTGAGTTATGTGCACTTTAAAATACCTATTGATCTTAGCAGGGGTTAAGTACGCCCTATGTAAAGAAGTGAACCAGTTGGAACCTGGCATTGCTCGTACTCTTCCATGCTCTCTCGATTAGCTGGGCCCATTTTGTCTCAGGAATTTCCTTACCGAGGTCTACCTCCCATTTCTGTTGCCATTGGCTCAAGGACTTCGTCCCCTTGCTCACCATACACCTATATTGGCACGTTATAGCTTTGCAGGTCCCCGCTGCCATCACAACATACTGGCACGCCGTAGATGTCTGCGGTTCCATTAGCCCTTCTCTCCAGTGACGTTGTGTTGCCGACACCAGGGCTGAATGCAGCCCCAAGGAATGCCGTACCTATCCTGCAGGGCCTGGTAGGGTAAGAGAGCGCGCGACTTCATATAAATCTCCCAATACTTGTACCCCCAGCTCCTCCCACTCAGCCAATGTGGTCTAATCTCCCCCATCCGGAAGAGCGGTACACATACCCAAAGGAATCTATGGAGCATATGGGCGGGCAATCCCAACTCTACACTGGCTTCAGTTCCAACTCAGCCTCAGCATCTGCTCCTCTTGAGAAAGCGCCCCAAGGTGCAGTTGCTGTTGAAGAATGGTAGAGGACAATATATGACGCAGGATCCACCGACCCTCTGGGCCATCCGGGCCCCTGAACTCACTAGCCACTGCCTGGGTAAGCAATTGCAGTTGAGCTGCCAGATATTACAGCTCAAAGTCTGGAACCGCCCATTCCCGTTGGCCCGCGGGCGCATCATTGTGGCCAGTGCCACCCGTCGCCTACCGTTCCCCCACAAAAATCCTCCTATCATGGAGTGGGGCGTTTTGAATAGTGAGCTCGGTATCCAGATCGGCAGTGTCCTAAAATAGTACAACAACCGGGAGAGCGCCACCATCTTCAGAGTGCCACCCGACCTGCTACAGAGAGTGGCAGAGTGCCCCAAAATGTTAGACTACCCTTAATACCTCGCATAGCTCTACCTATATTACCTTCTAAAAGGTGCTGCGGCGTGTGATCGATATTAGTTCCTAAGTAAAGCAAGCAATGAGGCTCCCATCAAATACCCTCCGTCCGGGTGGGACCTGTCACTGACGGGACCACAGAGAACAGGCAGGTCTTCGCCCAGTTCACCCGCAACCCCGAAGCCGCGCCGAATGTGCGCAGTAGAGTCGTTGCCCCATTCAAAGTCTCCTCCATATTTGCCAGGAACATAAGTAAATCATTTGCATAAAGCGATATATACTGCATATCTCCGTGTAAATCCAGGCCAAGGTAATGCTGCCCGATCTGGCTTGTGCAGCCAACGGCTCGATGGCCAATGCAAATAGCGTAGGAGAGAGTGGGCATCCCTGCCGCGTGCCTCGCCCCACTGGGCAGGAAGAGGAAATCGTCATTCCCGTCCGCACTCGAGCTGTCGCTGATCTATAAAGTATCTCTGTCCATCCCACGAAAGCCTCCCCCAGACCCAGCACTCGCATAACTTGAAACAAATACGGCCACTCCAGGCTATCAAAAGCCTTTTCAATGTCTACCGAAAGGACGGTCGCAGAAGGTACCTGACTGTGATCTTCCCCCAAAATGCGGAGTAAGCGTCTCACATTAGTAGATGTATTCTGGGTGGGGATAAATCCTGCTTGATCACAGCGGATCAACTGCACCATATATGGGAGGAGTCGAGTCACAAGGATCATGCTCAGAATTTTATAGTCAGTGGTTAACTTTGATAGTGGGCGGTAGGCTGTTCTATCAGAGGGGTCCCTCCCGGGCTTCAGTAATGGGATATCAGCCTCCCAAGTAGATGTCGGCAACATTCCTACATTCAGCGCCTCTTGAAATACCGCCAGTAACCTTGGAGCTAGACAATCAACGTATACTGAGTAGAACTCTATGGGGAGCCCATCCACCCCCGGTGTTTTATTGCATGCCATATGCTTGATTGCGCCCCGTATTTCCCTTAACGTGATCTCATGTCCTAGTAGATCTGTTTGCTCCTCTTACAGCTGCTGCAGCACCAATTCTGTCAAGAAATCCCTTACAGCATCCCCGGTATCCCACAATTTGCTTCGGTAGGGCTCAGTATAATAATAATGTACAATAATGTACTCGCCTTGTCCCCTTCTGCATGTTCCCTTCGCCAAATATGACCTGTGGTCAAAACAACACAACCGCTCCACCTGTGCAGCTACTGCCTCCCTTGCATCTAAAACTTCTCCTTGTGCATCCGGGTTCTCTAGGCTGGCCCTCTCAGCTGTTCGCAAATGTGACTCTGCTGTATCTATGTCATTCAAGATTGTCTTCCACACCCCCACCAATTTAGTGATACATAGGCCTCTTACCACTACCTTAAAGGCATCCCACTCTAGCGCCAATGTTGATGCTGTGCCCTCGTTCTTGCTAAAATACTGAGTGATACCCATCCTAATTTCCTCACAGAGGACAGGGTCCTCCAATGCCTCTGGTCATAACCACCAGGTCGGCACCACAGGCCTCTCCCGGACCTAGTGTATCTTCACCAGTAACGGATTATGATCTGACAATTTCCTCATGAGGTATTCACTGTGGCCCACTTTAGCATGGATGTCAGGAGTGCATAATATCGCATCTAGCCGCACATGCAATTCGTGTAGGGTGGAAAAAAAGGAATAATCACGCTCCCCTAAGTGGTGCGCACCCCATGTATCTACTAACCCCCACCTATTCTGCCATTCACGCCTGGCCTTGGAGAGTCTATCTATAGGAGCTTCGGGCAACGGTGGGTGGGACCTATCTATCTCGGTATCCACTATAGAATAGAAGTCCCCTCCCATCATCACTGGGCCAGTCAGATAAGGCGCTAATCACCCCGACAGGTGATTAAAGAAGGATATCTGATCTACATTAGTATGTATGTATGTATAGACATTCTTGTATAGCGCATTCGCTGTCACCCGACGGGCATCCTGGCGCTTAGAATGTTATGACACAAACATGATATTACCAGCATCCGATCCGTTTACAGTATCCTAGGGAAGAGGTAAGTTTTCAAGGCTTTCTTAAAAGAAGGGAGGTCTTCCAGACCCCTCAGGCCCAGCGGAAGAGAATTCCACAGTCTCGCTGCGGTGAACCTGAAGGACCGCCCACCCATCCGGGACCTCAAAATCTTGGGTACTACTGCCAAATAGGCTGAGCGATACAAAAGGGGATGATGGACGGAGCGTTTGAGCAAATCAAACACTCACCCCCAGTCAACTGATCTGGGTTTAATCCATCACCATTCTTTATAGGCTCAAATAGGCTGAGGCTGACCGGAGTGATCTAGACGGAGTGTACCAAGAGAAAAGGTCCTGCAGAGGGGACGGACCTTGTCCGTGAAGAGCCCTAAATACCAGGCACAGAGCTTTGAAATCAATCCGTTGGGAGATTGGCAACCAGTGAAGGTCCCTAAGTGCCTTGGCAGAAGAGTCCAGGCGTCGGCGCGACAGTGCCAATTTGGCGGCGAAATTCTGTACTCGTTGCAATTTCCCCAGCAAAGTGGCAGGTGCCCCCAGAAGCAGTGCGTTGCAATAATCAAGTCGACTTAAAATTATGCTCCGCACTACCTCTGGTCTAGCCTGTACAGGGAGCCCGGGTAAGATCTTTCGCAGCGAGCAGGGCAGTGCCATGCAAGTGGCTACCGTTCTGTTCACTGATACGTCTAGCTGCAAACTGGAGCTGAACATCACCCCCAAATTTCGAACAGATTCAGCAGGCAAGCTAGTCCCTTGGAAATCAGGAGGCCAAAAATCCTGTGGGAGAGGCCTAGGGGTACGATCCATGGAGCAATGTAGCACCTCGGTTTTTGAGCTGTTAAATTGCAGGGAGTTATTGCCCAGCCATTCTGCCGTGGTGCTCATGCAACGATGGAAGACCTCCTGTGACACCGCCTCCTTACCCTCAAACGAGAAGATAAGTTGGGTGTCGTCGGCGTAGTTGGTGACTGCTATTCCAAAAGATTTTATCAACATGATCAGGGGGCGGAGGTAAAGATTGAATAGAATAGGGCTGATGGCCGACCCCTGGGGTACGCCCTGTCCAACCCTCCTGATGTCGGATTTAAAGGGTGGTAGGGCTACCACCTGGTGCCTATGATCGAGATACGACACTAGCCACTCAAGGGCCAAGCCAGACACCCCAACCTCCGCCAGTCTCCTGATCAGGATTGCATGGCTGACCGTATCGAATGCAGCCGACATATCGAGCAGCACTAAAAAGGCTGCTTGACCCTGGTCGGCACGCGTCCGAAGGTCGTCCAGAACAGTCACCAATGCCGACTCAGTCCCATGTGCTGGCCTAAACCCAAACTGGGCCACATCCAAGAAATCGGTGGTCTCAAGAAAGTTGGAAAGATGTTTTGTGGCCAGTTTCTCAAGGATTTTGATTGGGAATGGCAGCAGGGAAATCGGCCTGTAGTTAGCTGGACAGGCAGGATCCAGATTTTCCTTCTTCAGCAATGGAGAGACCACAGCCAGTTTCCAGCAGTCTGGGACCCGTGCTGATCTAAGGGACTGACAACAAATCGAAAAAAGTGGGGGGTAAAGCTCTTCCCGAAACAGTTTCCAAAATTTTGGCGGAAGAGGGTCAGATGGAGAGCCAGAGGCATATATACTACACAGAGTCACATCTGCCCCATTGAGGCGACCCGCCACTACCACAAACCTCCCTTCCGGATCCACCAAATGTTGCGTCGGCTGGAATAGGACTCCAGCTCTAACCCATATGAGTGCCCCGCCTAGAAAAAGCTGAATATGTCGTGTAAAAAAGTTGCCCTCTCCACCTGCGCTTCAACGCTAACCCTTCGGCTTGATTAGTATGAGTTGCCTGGAGGAAGGTTATATGAACCCCCCCCTGCGCACCAAATAAACATGCACTTCATGGTGTCTCGTCATTGTATGCATCTCCGTACATTCCAGGTAATTCATTTTAATTTAGGTAACACCCCCATGACGCAGTCTAAGTCTCACAAACAACTGCTCACCCCGTATGAACGCAGCAGTGGCCTTAACTACCCTGAAACCCCCCCCACATATTTCCCCATCACCCCCACCCCGGAACAGGCCCTAAGAATCTAGTACCTATCCAAACTAACACACTAACTGCTCCTCTGGTAGCTACTGAGGAACCACAAACAGACAAAAATAGGTGAGGTGGCCTAGAGCTGGAAAAGTCAGATCTACAATGCCGCCATTATCCTGCGCCGTACCCCAACAATGTCTAAGCCCCAACATCTTGTGAGGCAATGTGGTATAAGGGAACCACTTGTTTCAAACACCCTTCCATCCCTGTCCACCCGCCACCCTTTATCTCATAGGCACCTACAGGCGAGTGGGAAATCAGCAAAAAATAAACAAACCCCCCCTCCCAAAGCTCTCATAGAATGGTTCTACAGTGCTAAGCATTAGCGATCTCATCCGCTGTCCCAGGTGTCACGTGTGGCAGTCGAACACTTCCCTTTTCCGACTCATCAGAATCCGACCCCATAGAGCCCTTTTCCGATTCTGTCGCCACCAGCGATGTAGCTCCTTTTTCTTGAGATATTGCCATGACAGCCAGCAATGCAGCTGATTGTTCTTTCTCTGTTTGAGTCTCCGTGGGTCTTTGAGCGTTAGGACGGCGCCTTCTGATGCGCCACGACCGGCGTGGATGTGGCCCCTCCGCTGGGGCACGCATGTTGCACCCCGCCTCATCCATGCCCACTCTGTAAGATTCCAACCAAGTCCATGCCTCCTTGGCACTTTCTTAACCTCCAAGAACGAAGCCAGGCGGCGCTGTACCTCAAACGTATAATCTGGAAACAGTGTCATGTTGCAGTTGTCCACTTTGTAGGGGCCCGAATATTGAACCTTATTCAGCAGACGGTCCCTATCCTTATAATGGAGTAGCCTCGCCACTACCGGTCTGGGCTCCCTGCCAGGCACCAGCGGCCAAACTGGCACCCTATGCGCTCTTTCCAGAGTATAGAAGGAGGTCAGGCCTTCAGGGGCAACCTCAGTTCTCCGCCAATTTTCCAAAAAGTCCACCATATTGGCCCCCTCCACTCCTTCCGGCAGCCCCACCACCCGTACATTATTCCTTTGGTTCCGCCCTTCAGCCTCTTCAGCTCTTGACTCTAGGGCTTGTAATTGGTGCGTAACATCCGCCATCTGAACTTCTAGTGCCTTCTTGTTGGGCTCTAGGGTCTCCAGGGTTACTTCGGTCTTCTTTATACGGTCCGCAAGCTTAGCATGATCTGCACGAAGGAGGCCCAGCCCCAGCGCCACATGCGCGATGTCCTGCTGAAGGGTGTTCCTAGTGTCAGTGATAACCTTAGGAATTTGATCTACTTGCTGCTGCATTATTCCCTCCGGGTGTGGTGCTATCACTTCCTACTTCTCTTGCGCTCCTGTTTCTTCCTCCAATTCTGGGGGCGCTCCCCGTTGCTTCATTGTGGTTTCCGGAGTTAATGGTTGCGTTGTAAGTCCCAGCACCAGCGCAGTCTCTCAAATGGCGTCTTACGCCACACTGGCCTATCTCAGGTGCCAATTTAGTTCCACCGCCAGGAAGGACTCTCTCCGCGGCCTCTGCAGCAAGCCGCTCACCACATAGCCCTCTGCCGTCCGGGGCCGCCCCTCATCAATACTTGGTTGTGCTCTGTTCAACCCAACAGTCCCGTCCACATTCTCCCTTCACCGCTGGGGCCCGAGTTCAAAGCGTTCTCCCCTGCCCGCTCACTCCACTCTCTGAGTTGTTTTCCAAGTGGTTGAGAGCGACTGCTGCTTTAAGGGAGAAGTATGAGGTGGGGGTTGTTTTCACTGTGTTGATTTTTCTTCTAGGTTTTCTTCTTCCTGACCTTCCTGAAGGGTCTCTAGGCGCTGGGGGGCCGTCGGGAAGATTAAGCGAGCTATTGCCCAGAGTCACATGGTGCTGGGCTAACCTGCCGCCGGAGCCGGGGATCCTACCGTGGTCCCCAGATTCCAGCGTCAGTCGCCCTGGCCACTGTTTTCGATACCCAGAGCTGTTATGTGGGGGTGGAGGTTCTCTTGGAGGGGAGGCCCTACGAGCTCCTCAGTATTTACATACTACCCCAAGCCCCAACGCAGGCATTCAATGCACTTAAGGAAGTGCTTCTCGTCTTCGCTTTGGGGTTCACCATCATCGGTGCAGATTTCATTGTCTCACTTGATCCACTCCTTGACTATTCTGGCCCAGCTATGACTCATAGACTGTCTACTGACTAGCAGCTCTCCTTATGGATGGAATCCTTGGGGAAGTGCGATGCCGGGAGCATGTGGCACCCAAGGGACCGACACTACACACACACCTCAGCTGCCCACCAAACATTCTCTCGTATAGACTTGCTTCTTCTTTTGGTCAGTGATATCCTCCATATCCCTCTGAGTATTTCCGTCCACTCTCCTGTTTCCGTTCTGGGCACCCAGATCATCTGCATGGTGACTTAGAATGTGGTGCCTGGTGGATGCCCAATACTCCGTGTTCCTGCAGTCTGAAATCCAGGCCTATTTAAACATGTCCTCTGGGGCCCTCTGGGCAGCAGGTAAAGCTACAATCAGGTGTCACGCTCAAAGTTTCCTCTGGGCCCAGAACTGGGGGAGACTGGCCCAGATCACTAAGCTTGAGGCACACATAATGGATGTGAGGCTGCAACTCCTGCTGAACCACTCCATGACTTTGGAATACCAGCTGCAATTGGCTCATGCCCCTTTGTGCCAAAACTCACTCTAGGGGATGCAACAGTGCTTGAGTGCTTCGGCGCAACAAGTTTATGAGTGGCAAACTGCTCTACTGGCTGTCCACCCTCAATCTGACCTCTAGAATTTTTCCTGAAATTGTGGATTTGGCTGGTCTTCATCAGCATACCACACTGGAGATTACAGCAGTATTTGCGGCATATTACTGGCAACTCTATGCCCAACCTCTGCCACCAATGCCCGAGCTTGATTCTCAGTGATATCCCTTTGCCCCAACTTCCCCCTACACTCCACTCAGACCTCGATGAGCCCTTATTGTTGGACGAAATTGCAATGATGGCTTCCTGCTGGAGTAGTACTGGAAATACTATTAAGTGCTTAACCCATTTCTACTAGGCATGTTTGCAGAGGCACTAACCAATTGGCATTTCCCACCAGGGATGGATACTGCCACGATAATGGTCATTCCTAAAGCTGGCAAGCAGTCGGTACACTGCTCCCCTTACTGGCCGATATCCCTGATTAACGCAAAACCTAAAATGTATGCCAAAATCTTGGCTACTCAATTGTTACAGGCTTTACCAACTCTGATCCATTCTGACCACTGGCAGTTTTATGCCAAACTGTAGCACTCAACACAGCTTTCTGCAGGTTCAGACAGCCTTCAATTGTGCAGCGGCCCAGCCAGATTCATGTACTCGTCCCTGGTCAATTTAGAAAAGCCCTTTGATTCATTAGATTGTTCCTTCCTCTTGGATGTCTTCAAACAAATGGGGTTTGGCCCCAGGTTCAGGTCCTATTTGCGTTTACTTTACACTGTCCCAATGGTGTAGGTGCGCATTAACAAAGTGCTCTCTGATGCGTTCCTGATGGGTAGAGGCATCCAATAGAGTTTTCACCTTTCCTCACTTCTCTTTGCCCTCGCCTTCGATCCCCTGGTGCCTCTAATTCACATTTATGCACAGATTTGGAGGTGGCAGGGTGCTGATTAAGTTGAAGACAAAATTGGGCTACATGTGGATGATATCCTTCTTTTTCTTGAGTGCTCGCTTCTGTCAGGACTCTGAGTGTTGGAGATCCTGTCCCTCTACGAAATGGCCTCCGGGCTTCAGGTAAACCGGAGTAAGTCTGCCTCACAGTGGACTGTCAAAAGTCCATACCCATTCTGAGACTCAGATTCTAGTATCTTGACTTTCATGTCTCCACCTAGCCTGGTGCCTCAAACTTAATCCACTTGTCTGTAACATGAAGCACAACTTTCAGAAGTGGGACCAGCTTCTGGCCAGCATGCTGGGGAGAGTAGCCTTATTTAAGATAATGATCCTCCCTTGGTTCCTGTACACCGTTCCACACTTCCCAAATGATATCCCACATCGCCAGTGAGTGTTTGATTGGGTCAGATGCTCCCTCCATCACCACCCCCTTTTGTACCGCTTTGGCCGCCATAAGTGTGGCAGGGTATGCTCAGACGTGAGTCCCTTGCTCACTTTGCCACTGGATTCAAGCAAGCCGGGCTGAAGACGGCTGGAATGCCAGAAACCGGTCCTCGGAAGCTTGTCTCCGGTCCAGGGAAGGCATGGCTTGGCAGTTCGGGCTGGACTGTTCCCATGAGGCACAGGGTCAGACTGATTTGCATATAGCCATGTCTGAACTGGGGTGGCAGAGTGGGCTAAAGAACGGTGATGGATCAAACCCAGATCTTTTGACTGGGTGTGAGTGTTTGATTGGTTCAGATGCTCCGTCCATCACCACCCCCTTTTGTACAGCTCTATTATCGGGCATCTCAACTGATAGTCATTAATGAATGACTAATTGGGTTGAAATGATCTGGCCTATCAGTTGGAACTCATTCGCTTGGGTCTAGATGCTTGGTGGTTATCAGGGGGTGATGGGTGGCCTTGCTATTTATGGGGTGGGACAAAACACTCATGCAGCTTACCCTACCTCTGAGCTGGACACTGGGTGCAGCACAAGGCCCAGCTTGAGGGCTTTTGAGGAATGGGACAGGATTGGGCTCACTACCCTCGGGGACATCTGGCACAGCAGACATTTCTCTGTTCCTTTCAATGCCTGCAACAACACTTCTCCTCAGCACATTTCCAATTTCACAAATACCTGCAGCTATGCAATGTCCTGTCCTACCACATGCAGTATTTCACCACCCTCCCTGAATTCCACCCTCAAGGTGCTTATGGGTCATCTTGGTAATGGGGTAATCTCCTGTATTTACCGTACGCTAATCATTAATGCCCCGGAGGAGTTCCTTATGCATAAGCAGAAGTAGATGGGGTGGGTATGCGCGACGCACGTGTGACACCTCAGACGATAGCCATCTCCTCCAGGCTGCGGCTAACCCAGCTGTACTACTTGCATGCCTCCCATCTCATGCAACTGCGCATGTGGAATGCAGGGGTACTCTCACAAACTGTATGCTTTCACTGCTCTTACCTGAATATGGACTTTTCCACATGGTCTGGTCCTCCCCCCGTCTGCAGGGCTTTTGGCATGAGATTGAGGTGACCCTTTTCTGAAAGGTGGACCTGTCACAGAGAGTTTGACTTCAGGGCAGAGAGTTGGCCTTCAGGGCATTTTGGAGGACTTGGGAGGTCCCCAAGGTGAACGGATTTTGGTGGGGGTAGCCTCCCTGGTTGCAAAGAGGGAAACTGCCCTTAGGTGGAAATCCCCTCTTGGCCCCACTATAGCTGAATGGAGGATGGATGTGGACTGGTGTGCCATGATGGAAAAACTGGTTTACCAGGGGCAGGGAAGTCTAATAATATCTGGGGGGAGTGGTGGGTGCACTTTGGACTTGAAGCTAATATGGGGTGAGGCTGCTCCCACATGCTGTCCTGTTGTTGATTTATGCGATAACCGTTCATTTATGTACTACTCCTGAAACAGTCTGTTTCTGCTTTCTGTTTGCAAAATAGGAGATAATAAAATTGTGTTATCAAAAAAAACATTCTAACATCTGGCGCCAATGTACAAATAGGGACCCTTCTTCCTAAGTCAGGGCAAGTGGGCTGCCCCCTTTCATAACCCCTGCTCAACCCTGTGGTAACGTAGCACGAGCAGTTAGGCCTATCTCAGAGGCCGTGGATGAAGCATTTAAGACCATGCAAAATATGGCAGTAACGACACCACAAAAGGACATAGCTCAAGTAGGTATAGAAAATTAGTATTTTTATCTAAGGTTTAACACAAGACTCTGAAAGCATTTTAACAAGCCACAATGCACGTAAATCAGTATGGACTTAAAAATGCAATAACGTATTCACCAGAACGTGGCACTGACTGAGTTCAAGGCCTGGGTCTATGCGATCCGTTGCGCACCATTTACCTGCCGGTGGAAGGGGTCACAGCACGCAGCTTCTCGAAGAAGTGGAGACGGTGACAGACGGACTCCCAACGACCAAAACTCTTGTCTGCAGTGGTCCGCAGCATGCACTCACAATGATTCGGGCACTCGGGGACAGGCGGGCTCTCAGCGGCAGCAGCACCGGCTGTGGCAGCCTGGGCAGGTGGTGGCAATTACTCTTATTATGCAGCTCCGTGGTGGGCTCACAGCAGTAGCATCTCTCTCTTAGCTGCGGCGGCCCACCGGGCGACTCATGATGATGCAAAGTTGGCAAAGGTGCGGGCACTCAGCCACAGCAGCACTCTCTTAGCTGCAGCAGCACACAGGACAAATCAAGATGATGCAAAGTTGGCAAAGGTGCGGCACTCAGCGGCAGCAGCTCTCTCTTAGCTGCGGCGGCCCACAGGACAAATCACGATGAAGCAAAGCTGGCAAAGGTGCGGGCACTCAGCGGAGGCACCTCTCTCTTAACTGCAGTGGCCCACAGGATAAAGGATAATCTCGACCAGGCTGGTACAACAGGGGGCACTCAGCAGCTACTGCTCTCTCTTAACTGTGGCGGCCCACACAGATTCAGCGAAGGTTCCGAAGGTTCAAATTAAGGCAGGCTCTCAGCGGCGGCAGCTCTTTCTTAGCTGCAGCGGCCCACACAGAGTTAACAAAGGTTACCAGTCCGCGTTCCTCGCAGTAAAACTAGAGGCTCTGGATTACTTGACGGAGGCCTCACCTGCAAGTAGAGTCCTTTGCACAGGAATTCAGATGGCTGAAGGGGTTAAGTCTAATGTCCTTGAGACTTTAGCAGGAGGCAATCTCAATTTAGGCTCTCCATTAGAAAAGTTTTTACTATTTTCTAACCTAAAGTAGATTTTTCATATTAATCTTTGTGATATTTTATCATGCAGAATTACTGAGTGGGGTTTTATCAAGTCTGGTAATATTGTATCCCAAATGCCAGGTGCAAAATTTCCACACCCTATGAGACCAATACACCAGAATGTGATTCCAACATGTCATCCCGTGTCGTAGGCGTGGAATTCCCCCGGCAACATTTATATTATTGGGTGCAGACATTTTAAAGATAGCAGTGTGAAGTATGAGCTGTAGCAGGGGTATCCATCCCTTTCTCAATGCACCTTTATATGACCAGGTCCATACCTGAGTGGAAATCACATTTCATGGATGTACCCTAAACAAAAAAGGGAGCAGAAGAGAAAGAATACAGTATACGTTGTCTTCAGGTTACTGGGAGCCCAAGCATGGAACCTGCTCCAGGTAACGCTCAGAACTGTAACTGACCTGGCTGTCTTTAAGAAACTACTCAAAACCTGATCATTCTGCAGCTAGGGGTGCTTTTGGTTAGTTAGATCGAGACTATTAGCGCCTGGACGCTCTTGTTGAGTAGCTGTGTGCTCCATAAATGTGCTAAGTCATTCATTCATCTGTCAGACTTGGTAAAATTCTCTAATAAGTGGGTCAGCAGTATCACAGGTTGTAGAGGTCACCTGTAACATATACTAGTACATAGCCATATGGCATTTCCATACATAGAATTTGTAATTTGGTGGGCTACTGGTATTATATGATTGTGCAACTCTTTCAGAAAAATTATGGATGAGACACGTTTGCCTCAAAATCCATAATCTTCTGCATAAATTGCAGATTTTACAAGCAAAATTTGGTTTCTAGATTACAGCATGTAGAATTTTTTTTTAGCTAACATAATAATAAATTCAAACTTGATGTATAGAGAAAGAGTTTAAAGGACACCATCAACACAAGTTATACTGTCAAATTACAGTGATTTAAATTGCATAATTTTCTATTTGGGGTTTTATTAAGAATATGTTGATGTTTGATCAAGTGCTTTAGTAGCTTTCCCCAATTAATTGAAGATGTGTTAAAAGAAGAATAATGATACATTATCAGTTTCTTGTTAGTCTGGTCCCTTTTTCTGTCCGTCAGTTATAGTTGATAGCATCTTAAAATAAAGCTGATGACACAATAGTTTAGCTCAATAAACATTGTGAATTAAAATAAATAAGCAATACTAGCACTCTGACAATTTTACTAATTATTATGTTAGTAATCCAGGGTACTCTGTTGCAAATATGATGGAGTACCCTGCTCACCAAACCTCAGTCCACACGCATCACGTGTAGAGACGGGGCATCCTTAGGTTTTATGTCAACGGAGCCCCCATTCACTCTGTCGATTGTAAATTTCCTCCGATAGCCAGACAGAGTAGTCCCATTGGAGGAAGGACATTACACCCTAATTAGGTTGGACGATGTATTATCTTTTTACCTGTCCGACATCGCCAGGAAAAACTTGGCAATGAGGTATATAAAAAAATATGACCCCTATCCCTCGGTGAAAACTCCCAAGGTATGGAGAGGCATTTTCTTTTTTTCTGAAACAAGCTTCCACTTCAAGGAGCTTGTTTCTCAAAAGCAAAACCTTTTGAAAAGTTTAGTGAATGGACATCGAAATCAATGACAATCGTCCACCAAACATTTGGACTTTGAAAGGATCATCTTTAATGGCAGTTCTGTTCAATGTACAGAGTTGACCACTGGGCTGACGATCATCTCTAAATATGACAGATGGTAGTCCATCAGTAGTTTCGCTCGACTATCCTGAAAGACAGAGTGCCATCCGTCAATTGCTAAATCAACCCCATCCTTTTGCGATTGATTTAAAGTTATCGTGACCAAAACCAAAAACTGCAGTATTACACACTTCAAAGAACATTGGAATAAAAATTAATTCTTGAATTGATCATATCAATGAATAGTGTGAATTCCCTTGGGAAAAGAAGCAGGTCTATGGAAATATAGTGAAATTACATTTAGAATTATGTGTGTTCATGGCAGAGACATTGGGCATAGGAGAAACTTCTGAACTAGCTACTGTGGACAAACAGAGAGTTCTGGGGAAAGCATCTGTAGATCAGAAACTTCAATTGCAATTTGTGGGCTCATTTCTCTATGCACTTGTTTTATCTCACCAGCTTCTGTGGTTTGGTACTTTTAAACAGTTATTTTCATTTTTATTGAACTCTGTGATTTAATCCTGCAATTAATATCTTCTATAGAAAGCAGTGAACAGTGTTCAAGAATTGCAAGAGGGGCATGCTTTACTCAAAGAGGCAATAGAAGGGCCGGGGTAGCTAGTGGGGAAAACCATACAAACAAACATGGTAACCACAAGTTCATGCATAGTCATAGAAGGTTCTATTTTACTTCAGGGGAATAAGATGTAAGATATTTGTACATAAATTCAAATGGGCTAACTGAATGTTTTGAAGCAGGTGTATTTATTTTACAAGATAGCTGTCACAGGTCTTATACATTTCAAGAAAATTGCATTTGAGAATTTGAAGATACTGAATTCAAGACATGATGCAGCAGGTCACTTTTGAAAACTCTGGTCCATATTCTTGGAAAGATATCCTACCTAATATGTTTGGTAGGTGTCTTTGTTTTATCCAAGAATGTAATGGCGGTCTACTCAATCTTATGGTGGCTGTATGACCTGCATTGAGGGACATCCAGCCTGGACTGCTTGAGGAATATTAAGCTTATCTGCAAGAGAGACATCCAGCTCAGGATGTGAGAGGCATATCTAGTCCAGGATGGAAGAGGTTTCTTAGGCCACACTGGTTTCATCTGTAACCTGTGTGATGTGTTTTCCATCCCTTTTCTCATGTTATGTACCTTTGCTATGGGCTATTTAGGACCTATGTCCATTCTTACCTTTAGAGATAAGGCAATCTCACATGTTATGCTATGATTTTTCTGGTTTAAAGAGAGTGTGGTTTAGATAGGTGACTTTGTTTTCTATTTGTCTGCGATATAAAACTTTGTATATGCAAATAAAATACGTTAAATAAAAGATATTACTGTTATTAGGTAATTTCTTTTCAAAATACCAACGTGCTACAATTCGTTGTAACAGAACTTTAAATCATGGCAAGTAATTAAATCCCAAATTACCTTCATTATAATTTCCGGTGGTCCGGAAATCGTTGGTCCTATGGATGCTGTCTGTGGCATTGAGTAGCAATGAAGGTGCAGTCACTGAGACCTTTACGGCTGACGGTCATTGGTAACTGACAGTGATGGAGATTCGTTTTCTGTTCGGGTATGTTAAGTGCACTGCCATAGAACCAATGGAAACAGGAGGTACATTGCAATACTGCCATCATGTATATAGGCATTCACTGTGAATTGTCAAAATGGCATAGATGGTACATAATATTAAAAATGCTTTACCCAACTCCTTTCCATGCACCAAGGAGAAACAAAATCGAAGGACTCAGTACTTCTTCATTTGGACAACCTCGGAGTTTAACCCTCTCCCTCCCAGCATGCAAACCACTACAGACCTGTACCTACGGGGGAGTTAAGTCACAACTTTCATACTCTTCATACTCTTACCAGACTCCTGCCCACTTCCCCACACTATCTGAACTCAAGATGCTACCTCATCCCTACAGCCTCACCTTCGTTTTGTTCTGTACATTCCACTGCGCATGCTCTCCTACATGCCAATGTCTACACCTGTCAGAAGAGAGCATCAATTGTACGGTTACTCCTTGTCAACATGGAAACCATTTTCCAGTCCTGCGCTTTTCTTTTACAGCTAATTTGTTCTGGGAACAATAGTTTTTAGTAATTTCTGGTGGACCAATAAACCTGAAATAATGGCTTTCAAAAGGAAAGCACAGCAATGGAACATTATGTCTCTCATTCAATGGCCTTATCTTTCTACCTGAATCCATATACATTCAAATTTGACAAAGTAATGGGCCATAGCAGTTACTAAAAACCAAGGCAACAGCAAAGAAAATATAATATTTCGAATATATTGAATTAGGTAAATTATTGAGGCGTCTCTATCCCTATAATCCTGTCAAGTTAATGAGTGAACTACCCATCATGATAAGGGAGACTTGTGACGATGCTCTTCCTATATGGCGCTCAGTGACTACTGATTACCTGAAAGCATGTCGATTGAATTTACCACATGTAAGTGATGCTGAATGGAACAAGTGCTTTAAACGCCATAAAAAATACAAAGCAGATGCGTGTTTCCCTGCATTCAGTTTTCATCGTGCAGTTGCTGTTTGCTGGTTCACCTATTATAGTTTATCTGAAAAGTGCAATTAGCAATTATTCAATATTCACAGAATAAAAAACTGTTTGTTATAAATAAATACAACTAGATATGATATTGAATCAGAGCAGATGAGAGCATAGATTAATCCCATATTATCAATACATATATACATTCACTACCGCTGCAGGTTAATTTTTAACTAGTCAGCTTGGCAAGAGTTTATCAGTTCTGTGCACCAGAAAATTGTTGCCATGCCATAAGGAGCCGATTCAAAGTCCTGCGTCAAGCTGCCCTTTTGTTCGAGTTTAGGCGGAAGAAGAGGCATGTGTAGGATGTCAGATCAGCGCCCATCCTAACTGTAGCCAAGCTGCAAAGCCCCGCCATGCAGTGCTGGAAGAGCCTAGCTCTGCTCTGGGCATGGCTGTCCTCGGTGCAGACCTCTGGGGTGTGGCTGAACGGCTCTGGCTACGAAGACCTGCTTATCGGAATTCACCCGGCAGTGCCCGAGAATTATTCTATCATAGAAAACATCAAGGTAACGGCAAAAATGCAACAACTGTTACGCACAGGTGTAGCTTCAGGGAGGGGGTTCGGGGTGTTAGCCCCCTCTAATAAATGTATCTTCTGATAAATAGTTGGGTATGGGTGCTTTCAGTCGGGTTTTGTGAGATGCCGTCGGATTTCAGCAGGAATGTTTGTATACAAGCAGGCAAAAAACACATACTCTCACTCTCTGTTTTGAAAGTCCTCAAAAATGTTGATTATTTTACAAAATATTGTGTTTTCTCTCTTAGTGCTCCTACCAAACTGCATTCTTCATCCTTTCCAATGCTCCCTAGGCCCCTCTCATGCACCATACATGTCATATAATGGATTTAAACATTATATGCTGGCCTGATTGTAGGAAAAGTTTTGGCTCACACCCCCTTATCTTACAGACCAAGCAACGCTACGGGGGATAGTCTTTTCACAGTTTCCACAGTATCTAGTGTATTCTTGAAAGCAGGCCTTAAAGTAGGGTATTTAAAGGGGGTGTGGCCTTTACATTTAGAAGTGTGGCTTAAACATGTAAACTACATTTCTCTGATTTCCATAGTGTGCCTCCCAGCTGGTATTTTGGTTCCTCTCTGAGCTTTCTATTATTGAGCCAGATATATAATGCAACTGACATACATCTAAAAGCAGCCTGGGCTATTGGCCCTGTCAATGGTCCTTAGCTCTTTAAGATAAATGAGTTTCAACGATTTCGTTATAAAAATATTGAAAATGTTTAAATTCTGAAATTATGAGACTGTGAATTAACGTGAGTGTTTCTCGGTCACTTAGGCTATGTTCACTGTATGTTAGGCATGTATACCATTTTTCTCTCCACATCTTATCCACCTGCATATTTTACACTTCATCTCTTTCCTCTTGAGTACCTTCTTTTTGCTCTCACCTGAATGCACTTCCTTGCATGTCCTTCACTTCCCCACCATCAAATAAACAACACACGCAGTCACTTGTAAGCATTGCATGGTCTTTGTATTTTCAATTATTTTGCCAACTGTTTACCTCCTTCATACACATTTGCATAAAATCAAAATTGCAACATGAAGAGGTGACCATTGCTTTGTGTGGTCTGCAGAGAGGACAAGGATTAGATGACCACGTATTCTTACATTTTTTTTGACACACTGACAGCCTAAGACTTCAGGCCTCTTAGTCGTGGCCCCTAACAAACACCTGGAGGGTGCTCACGGCGTGCTATACAAGAGCAATATGCTGCACAAAAAAATACAGGAATACAACATTTAGAAACAGCTTACACTTTTACGGAATGCAGGATTAAGTAAAACATGTGAAATATAAAAAGAAACTAAATTGTGGGCATATATAAATATAAATATATAAATCACCTGCACTCCTGAGGCGGAAAGCCGGGAGGGTTATTTTAAAAATTGAATGTCACTTACTTTGTGTATTTTTAACCTCACTGCACTTCGCTACTGAATCAGGACATAGCTTGGTCCTAATTCTCCCGCGCAGCTGACTGCAAGCTGACGCGGACTCGAGGGAAAGATTATCATTTCCTGACGCCATTACCGGCGACCCTGCGAAGCCATGCCCCCTCTGAGGCCACGCCCCCCGCTCGCGCTATAAACAGACGCTGACTGCCAGCGCCCACCAGAAATCACCTGCACTCCTGAGGCGGAAAGCCGGGAGGGTTATTTTAAAAATTTTATGTCACTTACTTTGTGTATTTTTAACCTCACTGCACTTCGCTACTGAATCAGGACATAGCTTGGTCCTAATTCTCCCACGCAGCTGACTGCAAGCTGACGCGGACTCGAGGGAAAGATTATCATTTCCTGACGCCATTACCGGTGACCCTGCGAAGCCACGCCCCCTCTGAGGCCACGCCCCCCGCTCGCGCTATAAACAGACGCTGACTGCCAGTGCCCACCAGAAATCACCTCCACTCCTGAGGCGGAAAGCCGGGAGGGTTATTTTAAAAATTGAATGTCACTTACTTTGTGTATTTTTAACCTCACTGCACTTCGCTACTGAATCAGGACATAGCTTGGTCCTAATTCTCCCGCGCAGCTGACTGCAAGCTGACACGGACTCGAGGGAAAGATTATCATTTCCTGACGCCATTACTGGTGACCCTGTGAAGCCACGCCCCCTCTGAGGCCACGCCCCCCGCTCGCGCTATAAACAGACGCTGACTGCCAGCGCCCACCAGAAATCACCTGCACTCCTGAGGCGGAAAGCCGGGAGGGTTATTTTAAAAATTGAATGTCACTTACTTTGTGTATTTTTAACCTCACTGCACTTCGCTACTGAATCAGGACATAGCTTGGTCCTAATTCTCCCGCGCAGCTGACTGCAAGCTGACGCGGACTCGAGGGAAAGATTATCATTTCCTGACGCCATTATCGGCGACCCTGCGATGCCACGCCCCCTCTGAGGCCACGGCCATCTCTCCCCCACCCTCCTATTAAAACATGTGCGTACCACGGACGCGCAGCGGACGGGCGCAGCGGGCGCGCCGTCAGCGCGCCGAAGGCGCGCCTAAGGCAAGCCCGTCTGGGCCCGTCCGGGCCCGGCCGGACCCAAGCCCAGGGACGCTGCTGGATTCACCTTACAACCGATTGGTGTACACGAGTGATATGCTCGAGGCTCTTCACCCGGAAAAAAATCCGGAGTGTCGCTATATCCACGGTGAAGGTAAACCCTTTCTCAACTGTACACGCTGTAACCCAGTTATTCAGCCCCCGGGTAAGCCTGGACTACAGATAGGCCTTCTCAACTGCCGATCCCTCCCAAAGCATGCGCATGAAACCAACTTGCTGATACAGGATCATGGTCTGGATGTACTGTTCCTCTCAGAAACCTGGCTCTCTGCTAGCTCAGATTCTGACATTGTCATTGCCCTTCCCCCAGGCTATCTTATTCAAACTCTGCACAGACCCAGAGGGAGAGGAGGGGGTTTGGCAATAATCTACAAAGAACACCTTGTCTGTAGAATCAGCAACGCCAACATTGAAGATTGCGAAAGCTGCCATTTTGCCATTCAAACCTCCCCGGTACATTCCCTTTCGGGATTGTTGATCTACCGCCCTCCGGGTACTCCAGGGAAATTCCTTAATGCTTTCACTGACATGGTGTCACAATTAGCCTCCTCCGCCCCTAACTTCCTCATCGTGGGCGATCTCAATCTGCACTTCACAGACCCCACAGATATGACAGTATCCGACCTCCTCCTGGACCTTATGTCATTTAACATCCGGCTGGTCAATAACGAACCCACCCACGACAAGGGACACCTCTTGGACCCCGTCCTTACTAACATCGCCGGTATTACCACCTGTCCCCCCTTCCTCTTCCATGGACAGATCACTTTCTAGTCCCTATCTCCTGGGATTTACCCACAGTACCCCTTCAAACCGCCAAAATTAAGGTTACCGACAGACGTTGGCACAAGCTTGTACCAGCTGAATGGGCCACCATTCTTTCAGATTCTATCCCTGCCCTCTCCACCGATCCTGTCACTGCCGATGAACAGTTCAACTCCTGGGTCACATCTTCTTTAGACAAACTCCTCCCTAAAACCACCACTCTCAAACATACCAAACGAGTGACCCCTGCGCCTTGGTACACCCCAGAGCTGAAGTCTCTGTGACAAGAATGCAAGAGAACAGAACGCTCATGGAGGAGGGATACGACTAAGTCTAATGTAAAGAAGGACGCCTACCTCACCTCTTTACAAACTTATAAGACTGCCCTACGCAACACAAAAAGCATATTCTTTCAAGAAAGAATAGAAAATTCTGCAAGCTCCAGCAAAGAATCTTTTGTTATCTTAAAAGAACTCCTTAAGGTTCCAGACCCCGGACCGAGAAATCCACCAGACCCCAAGGCAGATGAGGAAAAATGCCATCAATTAGCTAGTTTTTTTCAAAGAGAAGATCCAGAAAATCCTCGACTCAATTCCAATCACAAATTCGAGTGAGAATAAAGAGATCCTCAACACTCCTACCTCCCCCTGTTTATCTTCTTGGGGACAAGTGACCGCCGAAGAGGTCGAAAGCATGCTAAATATCATCAAAAGCGGATCTCCCAGGGACCCTGCCCCGCTACGTATCCTTAAGAAAGTAGCACCAATTATCGTTCCTCCCCTTACCCATCTTATCAACGCCTCATTGCAACAGGGAGTCGTCCCCTCTAGTTGGAAGGCGGTAGTCGCCAAGGCGCTATTAAAGAAACCATCCTTGGATCCTGTGGATCTGGTCAACTACAGGCCAATCTCTCTTCTCCCTGGGACTAGCAAGATTGCGGAAAAACTGGTGAATAGGAAACTATCACAATTTCTGGAAACTAATAATCGACTAAATAGCTCACAGACAGGTTTCCGCCCAGGGCAGGGCACCGACATCGCCCTCCTTGCGGCGGTGGAGGAGGCCAGAGCACTTTTAGACGCGGGAGGATCAGTGGCAGTGATCCTCCTCGACCTGAGTGCGGCCTTCGACACCGTCAATCACCAGCTCCTTATCCATCGGCTGAGGAGGGCCGGTGTGGAAGGTACCGCACTGTCTTGGCTTTCGTCTTTTCTGGGCCAACGCTCCTTTCAGATCTGGGAGAATAACACCTGCTCCTCCGAAACACCCCTCCAATGTGGCGTACCTCAGGGCTCCTCTCTGAGCCCTACACTATTCAATATCTATATGTCCCCATTGGAGGAGGTTGTCAACCCGTTCGGAGTGAGGATCGTCAGCTACGCTGATGACACCCAATTAGTGGTGGCCTTATCTCACCCAAGTCAACAACCTGCAGACTTATACAACTGTCTGACGCAGATACAAGGCTGGATGAATAGCTCAGCTTTAAAACTGAACGGCTCAAAGACTGACATTCTCCTCCTTGGTCGGAAAGGGCTCTCCCTCCCACAGAACATCTGGCCAACCTGCCTGGGCCCCCCCCCCAGACCCGAAACCCGAGGTAAAAAGCCTGGGTGTGTGGCTCGAAACCGATCTGTCATTTACCACACAAGCAAAAAAAGTAGCCGGGACCTGCTTTGGGCTTCTCAAATCAATGAGAAAGATTTTGCCCCTACTTCCTCCCACCTCTCAAAAACTGTTAATCCAAGGCCTGATACTATCTAGGCTAGATTACAGCAACTCCATCTACCTAGGCGCTCCTGAGGCAACTTTGAACAAGTTACAAAGGATCCAAAACGCCGCTGCCCGAACCCTCACTAATACTCCTGCCAGAGCTTCGGCCAAACCAGCCTTGAAGCTTCTCCATTGGCTCCCTGTGAGAGAGCGAGTGAAGTTTAAAGCCCTTTGTCTCGCCCATAAACTGCTTCAAAACAAAGGCCCCCCTATTTTAAGAAAATTCATCAGACCATACAAAGCCCCAAGATCCCTCCGATCTGATCAGGAGTGTCTTATCATCATCCCCAGAGTCAAGAAGGCACGTTCGGGTGGGAGGCGCTTCTCGGTCCACACCGCACGCCTTTGGAACGCTCTTCCCCGCGACCTTAGAACAGAATCAAATTATTTACGTTTCAGGAAGAGGTTAAAAACCCATCTTTTCCCCTAATTATCCTGACTTCCCTAATCTGTCCTCCCCCCTCCTCCCCTCGCTGCCCCCTCTGACTCACAGGTGCATGGATCTTAGCGCTGGGATACCTACGGGTGACTACGCGCTCTATACATTTTTTTAATAATAATAATAATATTACCTTAAAGTATTTAACTTTCATTTTTCAGAAATCGATCAGTATTTCGGTCCGTAATGTTAAGGAAATACATATAGGGCCTGAATAGGGACCTGTTTCAATGTGTATTTTTAACTACTACCAGGCCTGAGACGCGGACAGGCCCGGCTCACTTAAAGCTCTCATTGTAAGCACTACTGTCTCAGTGCTTAATGAATGCAAAATCTCTTTCCAAAGATACTGATTACTGTATAGGGTCCTATCATATGAAATGAGCACTGCAAGGGCTTAAATAGTTGACGACCCTGAGTACCACTATTTTACTGCTGCATATAGTGATAAACAGTGGCTTCTGTAAGGAACTTTAACAGCACGTGCTCCTTTTGACTGGAAATGTAGCAGCATCTATTGTCATATCTAAAGTGGATAGCAGAGCATAGCACAATAACATATGCAAAGTAACATGTCAATACAGTTAAGAGTCAACACAGAACCAGGACAACAACCATTGTATATTTAGATATCATTACATTGCTATAATGCAGCACAAAACACAATACATCAAAACAAAAAGTCGCACAACAATAATGCACAAACAGTGCTGTCACCCATTGTTAGACCTGGTACCATTGGCGTGAGTCTCCCTTCCATTGTTTGCTGTTTTTAATCTGTTTGCTGGTTTTAGATTTGGGCACTGTGTCACTGATATTCAGTGCAACAGTGCAAGTGCTCCTTATGTTAAATTGAAGTATTGATTAATGACTCCATGATTGGCTTATTTGATTTACTTGTCAGACATTAGTATAGTGCACCATGTGTGCCCATGACCTGTAAATCAAATGCTGCAGGTGGGCTTGCAGCACTGATTGTGCCACCTACGGAAGCAGCCTGTAACTTGTAAATCAGACCTGCCATTGTAGAGCCTGTGTGTAGTCTGGTACTGCCATGTCGACTTGGTAAGTGCACTCACTTACCAGTCCCTAAACCTTCCCTTTTCTACATATCAGACACCCCTAAGGTAGGCCCAAGGGCAGGGTGCATTATATGTAAGAGGTAGGACATGCCCTGATGTGTGTGGCATGACCTGATAGTGAATTACGGCCTACTTCGTTTTTCACTATTGCACGGCTACCTGTCCCCATAGGCCATAACGGGTAGTTTGATTATAACATCTTATAATCCTAACTGACACAGGGAACATGGTAGCACATTGAGTTTAGTATGCCTGAACTCAGAATGATAACGTACATCTTTTAGTGAAGTTAGTTTTAACATTCAGTGTTTGAAAATACCACTTTTAGAAAGTAGGTATTTTCTTGCCTAACCATCCAGCCTGCCACTGCTAGGTTGTATATTGCATGTCTGGTTTGTGAATTACAGGGGCTGGGGAGACTCCAGGAGACAGGGTGAGTCAGAACAGGGTTGAATAGATATATCTGCCTGTAGAGTGGAGGGGTGGGCGGAGTAGCACCTGGGCCAGAATAGGGCTGTGCCTGCCTTCCACAATGCTGGCTCCACGTCCTGTGGTGTGTCTGAGGAACCTGGCCCACACTGACAAAGGAAGAAGTTGTAACCTGGCAGAATGCACCCAGAACTGGTTTGAACTAGGTACAGGGCCCTCTACCCTCAGAGGACAAAGGATTTACTGGTATAAATAGTGGGGCCCAGACCCCAGAATTTTAGATCACTTCTGGGAAAACAAGACAAACCTTTGCCAAGGAGAAGAACCAAGGAAGCTGCAGGACTTTGGACAGCCCCTCTGCCAGTGTGCTGTTTGCTGGGTTGGCCTGCAGTGGTTTCTTCATTGCCAAGGAAAGGCGAAGGAACTTTTAAGGAACTTTCATCATCTAGCAGAATATTTCTCCAAGGGCTTGAATTTGAGCTTGCCTCCTGCCTGAAGTCTCAGGGATACAAGACTTCACCCCTTCTGCTTGCCTGCATCTGGAACTTAATGTTCTAGTTGCTACAGAAGGAAATTGCAACATCGATGTCAGCGAGCGACATCGTAACCTGCCATAAGCCGTGAGCCCTGCTCTGACTTGCGACGTAGGCCTGATGCCTGCTGCTGTGATGCATCGACTCCGAAGCCGACATAATCGCGCAGCCAATCCTCGACGTGGGTTGTCAAGAATCCATCAACATTGTGACAAAGTACGGAACCGTGTTTTTTTCGCCATTGTGACGTCACCTCCTTTCCGGTAAGGCACAGACACCTCACCTACTTTGCGCAAGCATCAAGGACCTGACACATCACCTCCCCCGAAGCAAGGAATCGACGCCGCATAGCGACAACAACACTGCATCTCCCCGACGCCGTAAGCTGTCTTTGTTTTCACTTTTCCAAGGTACTGTTCTTTGTGGGTCTGTTTTGACTTAGAGCCTGATGCCGCGCACCTCGCGGTCAGCACCATACTTTGGGATTTCTTTGGCCTCGACGTCGAGATAACTCCAGTTGGGGTTATCTGTCGCTAAAGACTGCTTTTATGTGAATAACCTATTTTTGAGCTGTTTCCACCATCTTGAAGTATTATTTGCGATTACAGTAGTGTGGAATACTTATTTTTATAAAACCTGTGTGGTGTCCATCTGCAGTATTGTCACTGTATTACTGTATGTGTTCACAAATGCTTTACACACTGCCTCTGAGATAAGCCTGTATGCTCGTGCCAAGCTACCAAGGGGGTGAGCAGGGGTTATCCAGGAGTGTAATCCCCTTTCTCTGACTAGAAGCAAGAGTCCCTATTTGGACAAAGGTACCTACCTCTGCCAACTAGAGAACCCCAGTTCTAACACCCATTATCACCTTTAGAAACTTACTGTCGTAATACTTTACAAAAGGTACCAAAAGGCACCAAGCTCTGCCTAAACTCATCACCAAAAGCATGAAATAGCGCAAATGAAAAATGATACCACATGTGTTTTACTATAAGTAAATCGCTTTGAATCTGCACTACTGTAGATATTCTAATACTTATGCTAGGGCTTATCACCATCAATTGCACTTCTGTAGGTGTGTTTTTATAATTATTATGCAGAATCAAGTACATTGTGATTAGTAATGTTAAACGTGATAGTGATGTAAGGACAGTTAATAATCTCAAGAAAGATATGTAGGTGATACACATTGGACATTTTAAAATCATAATTCCCCTCTAATTCCCTTGTTCCCGCTTTTTCACCCCTCCCTAAGTATTGCTCCCTTCCTTCATCTGTGTATCTCATTTTCTCTTTTTAACTCTTTATTCTCTCTACTTTCTCATTTTTTCTCTAGTATTACTTTCTTTTTCTCTTGCCCTTTTCTCAGCCCCCTTCACCGTTTCCTCTCTCTTTCTCCTTTTCTTTCCTTCTCTGTCAATTTCTCTCCCTCCAACACCTGCTCTCCCCCTTTCTTTCTTGCATACTCCTTCCCTTTTACTCTTACTCAGTGCTCTCACCCTGCCACTCTATGAACATTTGTGTTTGACTGCTCCTTCTCACTTTTTTCTCCCTTCATTTTTATTCACAGGTCTCTCTATACCTCTTTCTTTCCCAATGCTTCTCACTTGCTCACTTCCTCAGTTGATTTATATTTAATTTGATGAGCACCTGGATATTTCCTAGATAGCTGTGCACAATATAGGTGTTATTTCTCTGTCTATCTCTGGCTATTCATCCATTTATACTGCTTTGTCGGGGTGGGAAATTGTTTATTGCTTGATGGGGGTGAAATGCCACTCAAGCAACAACCATAATCCTTGTCAGCGTGAACCACCAACGTTACTAAATCAACCTGTGCTTAATCCTCTGGTAACTTGGCACAAAAGCAGTCAGGCTTAACATAGAGAAAATGAGTAAAGTATTTATGCAGCCCACAAATAGTGATAAAATGTGAAAACACTACATATGAAAAATTCACACACCAATTTAGAAAAATAAGGTAAAAATTAATAAAATCTTGATTCCAGTGGCACAGTGAGCAAGGGATCCATTTGAAGTAACTCCATAAATATTTGCTGGTATTTAAAAATAAGTGCCACTGCCGAGCTCCGGAAAACACCAGAACAAATTAAGCGCTGCTTTTAGCCATCCTTCCGAGCAAAATACTGGGTGCATATATTTAAGGCTCTCTTCACCAAACATTTTGCAATGTGTAACTTTTTCAAATTCAGGTGACAATTTGACAATTTGACCAAACAAATTTCTATCAATTCAAATTTAGGTGGCAATTTGATAATTGGACCAACCAAATTTATATCACTTACATTTGGCAGACCTTAACCTGTGATAGTCTCCGAACCACTTACGTCAGAGCATTCTGGTTGATTTGTCCTACATTTGTAGATAGTCCTGAACCCACAGCTCTCTTAAGGCAATGGGTTATTATCCTTAAATTTCCCTTTGATGAGCACTCGACTCAACTGATGCCTATTTCAACTTCTAAAATAGGCATCAGAAGGAAGCATTTCTCTGGCCATGCTCTGGTACAGAGGGTAATTAAAAGTCCAGTGGGTGGGCCCTCAAGCCCCGCCCCATCTCCTTCCCCTCTACAGACCTTATCTATTGGAAACTACTCATCTCCTCAGCAGGCAATTTCTTGGGGAAATGCTCTCACTGAAACGGCAGGAGCTCTTTTGCTGCATGACCTGCCATGTCATGCACTAACCACTCAGCAAGGATTTTATTTTAGGACAAGAATCCTAATGTGGTGGGTTATTTCTCAAAAATACAAAGGAAATAACCATAATATGCAGGCATTTTTATCCTAGTTGGTGGGGAAATGTTAACTGTTTCCTGCCTGTGACAGCCATGCCTAGCATGGTGGTCCTGGGTAGTGAAAATGAATATCAGAAGGCCAGGCCCGAATGGGCAGTCATTGTGGTGTTCATTGTCCCTGTGTAATAAGGGCCACCTATTACAAGTTTCCAATAGCAAAGCAAGCAGAGGATACGCCGACAGAAATAAGGTGATTCCCCAACTCTAAATGAGATGGGGAAATTTGAGTTTGTAGAAATGGGACATCTGATATTTGTTAATGGATAACCCATTCCGCCAACTTTAAAATTACCTCATTCCTAAAGACTTTTTAAATTTCACGCATTTGTAGGTGTGACCCTTGAAATCATAAAGCCAATTGAAGCTATTTCTCAATTAGCGTATTATTGTCCCAGACAAAATATATCCTATAAGCCACATTCTACAGCATGTCAGTAGAACTCAGACTTGCTAAAAAAAATCCATTAAAAGTCTGTGTGTTTGCCATTGCAAAACATTCTTCACTGTGACATTCAAAAGAAATCAATTGGGCGTTTACGTTTATATCCATGCATTCCAAATGATCCTGGTTTATGTCATGATTCATAAAAATTGTAATACATATTAACGCATCATCTTGATCAATTGTTGTGTGAGGAGTATTCTGATATTTAGAAAAGGATATGAAATCTGAGGACCAGAACCATTGATTCTCAAGCCATTTAATCGCCTTTCCCTAATTAGCTAAAAAGAGCTCTAATTACTTAATCGGAATCGGTCACCAGTGGAAGTCAAGATCAGCAACATTTTCTGTGACAGACTTTGGTAATGAAAACACTTGCGACTTTGTCCAGGTTATAAGCAGTCTAGGCTATTTGCCAAATTCAGCAGTAACATTAAGGGGCAGATTTATGTCAGACTTGCGCCACGTTTACGCCGCCGTTGCGTCACGCAATGGCGCAGGAACGTGGCGCATCCCTGCGACCTATTTACAACATGACGCATCTAGGCAGATGCGTCACGTTGTAAAGCCCTGCGCCACATGAAACCTGCATCAGGTTTCATGTGGGCGTTCTGTCGCAGGGTGGGCGTTCCCTCATAGGAAAGCCCCGTAAAACTGACGCAGTGAAATCTACAAGATTTCACTGAGTCAGTTTTACGACGCTGTTGGGTCAAATCCGTACGCCTGCTTGAAGCAGGCGTAAGGAGTGACGCACCACGTTATGTATGGGTGGCCTCTGTGCATTGCAGGAGTTGCGTCGCACTTGCGACGCTACTCCAGCAATGCGCCGCCCGTACACCACAAGATGCGTCACGCATCTGCCCTTCCTTGCACCATGGTGCGCCGCATTGTAAATGCGGCGCATCTGTGGTGCCGCAAGGAAGGAATTGCGTGACGCATCAGTTCTGGCGCATCCCTGCTGATTTGCAGAGATGCGCCAGAACTCATATATGTGCCCCTAAGTATTTGTTTCAAATTGCAATCAGTGTGGAATATGTCTAGAGCACCGTAGCTCACATATACATTTACTATGTGTTTATATGAAATGAAAAATTCCCCTCTTTCAATAAACTTTCCCAGTTGAAGTCTGAGCAGAGTTTCAGTCCTGAGTAGCAATACTATAGAGGAAAGTTGAGAAACCAGTTCTGTGCCCCCCATGGAGACACAAACCTCAGAGGTGACACCAATAGTACGTATGAGAGCTGGTAGTATACAGTATAAAGGGATATGTAGACTGCACACTTTAAGATTTAAACAAATGGCCAATCAACCTAATAATAACCTAATTGAAGGACTTGTCAGTGTCCAGCAGGACAGCTGTTGGCAGTATGTCTGGATTAACTATATGTAATAATGCTGTCAGCCTGCAAAGATATTATGATGTGGACCTGCCTAGTTCTATCTGCACACACATTCATCCTTCTTTTGCTTACCCAATGGACCCCAACTACTTGGTCTGGAGCGGTGTAGTCCCTTTACGGTCCTTGGTGCTCTCCGACTGAACACATTCATTGAATTGAATATAGCACATTAAAATAAAGCTAAAGTTTGAAACGTTTACTTAAAGAAGATAAGAGCAAAAATACATAAGCTGGACCATCAACCACTATAGCTTATAGTCACATAAATCATAAGAACAAAGAACTCATTAAGGTTCTATAGAAAATCTGCCACATATTTGCCTTCCAAAAGTGGGAAAAGTTAGGGCCATATTCTCAAGAACGTGTGATAACCATCGCAAAAGTAAATTAACGCAACATCCAACATCGCAGTCCATCGCAGGAAAATTACGCCGTGTTACCAAAGCATTCTCAATCAATCAATCAATCAATTCGTCCTTATTCGATCATGTTAAAAGATCATAAAAGCACATACAAATAAGTCAATACAATTATTTCAAATTTCTATCTTCAAAAAATACAAATATTTCATCACAATTCTAGGATAAAGACGAAAATACATAAGAAATGTTAAAAGGAAAGAATTCCATTTCATGTACATACTCAGTGTGCTTGAATAATAATTTTTACAGACTCGGTATCCTACAGACTATCCCTTTCCTCTTGCTAATGCAAGCCCACAGGAATGACGCAACCGAATAACAAACCAGAGGGTCAGGGAGTGTTTTTAAAAAATATAATGCTACTCGGCACTGCTTAAAATTAATTTTCTTTAGTATTGCTTTAAGGTGGACATTACTTTCCTTCTCGTATAGGCTGCAAAATAAAAATATATGCAATTCTGTTTGAGGTGATAGGTTGTCACAAAGGCACGCACTTAGGTCGGCGTGATTATATATTTTTTCCAGGTAACCTAACATCAGAGGAATTAAGTTGGTGCGAAACCTTATTAGTATAAATCTATGTTGCATCCCATGTACATTTACTAGATAAGGGAAACCTCCTCCGGTTAATGGTCGGTTGAGACCATATACCCGGGCTGCATATTTCTCTTTATGGTATTCATTACGTTTATACTTGGCCATCAACATAATCACTAACCCTGTGTTTGGGAACCTTCTTGCAAACTAGGGGATCTTTAAAAAGTTTGTGGAGACCGATGTCCCTTAGGGCTGACTCTACATAACTGAGCCACCTAGATCTCTTCCATTTGTCCATTGCTAGGCAGCACCTTAATATTGATTGATTCAGTGGAACTGTATCTCTCCTCTAGATTGAATGCATTCTCAACACAGCAATAGCATGTGATAGTCACCAGATAACGTATCAAATGTCCACATTAAAACTAACGCCACACCGCAAAAATACGAAACATGAACACAAAAAATACTGCGATGAGGCCAATCGCGGTACAAAAATCAGCAAAAACCATCGACAGGCCTGCAAATCCCACTGCTCTGGCGGGAAAATAATAATAATAATAATAACCTTGAATTTGTAAAGCGCACAGGTACCTTCGAAGTGGTTTCCCAGCACTGGGGGCCCTCAGGAAGATTAAATGAGCTATTGTCCAAAGTCACATGGTGCTGGGCTGACCTGCGGCCGGCGCCAGGGATCAAACCATGTACTCCGTGGTCTGGAGTCAGGCACCCTGGCCGCTGTGCCACACCTCTTCTGCACTAGGATGGAAGCAATGGTGGCATAAGGGGGGAGTCCTGCGCCACAGGAGGAGCTGGAGGAAACAGAGGCCACAGTCAACAGTGTGGAGACAGTGCAAGGAGTTGGGAGTCCGGACACAGGTCGATAGGACCTGACACAACAACAACAGGGTGAGTAACGACCAGGGACTGGGGGGACATGGGCACAATGGCACACATGCACAATGATGTGTAGCACACTGCACACCCACAATCACCTTGGATCATGTCCCTCATCCACGTGGCACACTGCAGCACACACACATAGCAAGAACAGCACATCCACATTGACGACAATGTGGTACAATGTGCAACCCCGAGACTGCAGAACAGAGGACACAACTGACTCTGCACACGTTCAGAAACAGGCCTCCTACATCTGACAGAGATGGAAACTGTGAAATGGAAATGTACGAGTAAAACCTCACATCCGTCATGTAGTCCAAATGTACACTGTCCCGCATCTAAGGCCTGCACCTCCAAAACAGTCACAATGTACATTGACATACAGTCTGCATGTAAACAAAAACAATGCTCCAACATACATGTCAACACAATGTCAACATGCATCTCCCATTCACATTGCAGAGGGACACACCACCTGCAGCAGAGCAGACCAGACAGCTCATCAGTGATGCCGGAGAGGACCACCACACCTTCAATCAATCAATCAATCAAGAACATTTATATAGTTCACAACTCACCCGGGAGGGTCTCAAGGCGCTGGGGGTGAGGAGTCCGTTACTGCTCGAAAAGACAGGTCTTGAGTTGCTTCCTGAAGGAGAGATGGTCCTGGGTCAGCCGTAGGCGGATCGTCACAAACTCCCTACAACAGCCCATGGACATCCCACGCAACTCACCACCAGGAACAGGGCAGCCAAGCTACTTAGGGGAGAACCCAGCCCCTGAAACGGACCACACAGCATGAAGCACCCGCAAGCACGGCAGGCCCACAACACTTCACCGACCCAAACATGGCACCCCAATGCCAGGTGTCAGAATGCCAAAAGGAGGTGGGCCAACAGGTGCCGGGTGTGGTCCAAACCCATGGAAGGCGAAATAGATCACATACAGGGACCACCTACACCCAGTAAAGGAGACCCACACTGCCATGGAGACACATGCAATTGCACATTTCCAATACAGAACCATGCTCAGGGGCACGCACATATCATTTACACACCCACAGTGGCTCTGCATACGACAGCCCAGTCCACTGCCCCTATGAATTGAGTGGGTGACGACAAAGCTACATTTCCAAGCACTAACCCGCTGCCTACGGTGACATGCCTGCATCTGCTGTACACGGCACAATGTAATGTCGTAGAGCCCAGGGCACTCATGCATACAACAAGACCACAGGGGCACACGCAAATATTATGTTGAACTGGCTACGGGCATGTGTGCCCGGCCCCTTTATTGGCAGTGCCACACGTACAGTGACGCCTGTGCTGGATCTGTGTGGGGTGAGTATGAGTCAGCCCGGATGGAGTGCTTGGTACAGGCAACAACTTGAATAGTGGACCCCAATGCAATAGAAAAAGACAACATCTGCATAACAGAGTCAACTGCTGAGCAACATGAAGGGAGCGGGAGCAAGTACAGAGGACACCCAACATATAAACAGAATTGTCCATAAGTTTCAGTGCGCTGAGGTTGGGGCACTAGAGCTGAGCGTGCTCATGTAAAGAAAATGTCTAGGATAGTGTCCCTCCTAGACATTCCTGATGCAGCTGCAGCTGCTGGGGGTCACACCTGCATCAGCTTCAAAATCGTCGTCCCAGATCTCCCACACTGCCTGAGGTGACATTGCTGCATGAGCTCTCCACAGCACATAACCAAAACATTAATGGAAGATGATTTGTGGTGCACTGAGTTAGTGGCACCTGGAGTGCTGAGCAGGGGATCAGGCATATGATGGCAACCACGACAGGTGTGTGCAACTCCATCAGTCTGCCAGTACCACAGTTTCGACTCTGGCAGATGGCAGTTGGAGGTGGTTCTGGCGATGGTGCTGTGTGCCTCCAGCGGTGATGCCACGTCTGGGCCGGTCGCGACTCAATTTGATGTGTGAGACCTGGTGTGCCGCATTTTAGGCCAGAGGCAGCAAACCGCGCAGGGCCACAGACACATAGATTGATGACCCCAAGACCATTGCTTCGGAGGCCATACAATATCTCAGAAGAAGGGGTCCAGGATCTGACCACCACAGAGTTAGTAGCCTCGGATGCACAGCGGCCGGCACAGGCACCCCGCCACCGGACGGTGACTTGCGGTCCACTGAGGTAGGGCCACACGGACTGAGCGGGTCCTTGTTGAGGTCGAAGGTGATTGTGGTGGAGGGTTGCAGGGGACATTGGAAGGGCATAATGCAGAGGTCTGATCTTAGCCAGACACAGCAAATGGGGGAGTGAAAAGCGACAGCCTCGTTGCCACCACCAATTCGGTATTAGCTACATGAGGATGAAAACTACCCCCTAGTCCATAGGCTCAGACGCCACCAATGTACGATCAGAGAGTGTCCATGAATGTCGGGGAACAGAGTTAATGGTACCAGGGCTGAGGGCGATGCAGTCTGCGATGATGCCGGTACACTGATATGAACTCCGTCATTTCTAAATCAAGACCCTGTGACCTACTGGACCGCAGTGTAAGCCGGAGGCAACGGTCAGCAGTGGCCCACAGCCACGTGTCGTGGGCTTGCGATGCACAGAGTTAGTGACACCAGGGCAGTTGTCGGTAGTGTTTGATCACCTCCATAATGATGATCCTTTTTTCCTCCCACATGCAACGCTTCATCCTCTTACGCCTCTCCTTACATGCAATGATATTTACTGTGCCTTTGAATAATCAATGTCCAGTTCTAACTCTGTGACCTACTCGAGCGTAGCGTAGGCCATGAGCAGTAGTCCACGTGGCCCCACATGCACATGTGGTTGTGATGCTATGCACAGACTTGGTGCCACCACTAATTGAAGGGAGTATAGTGACATAGACTGTGCCACAATTAATGTTCCCTGCATTCTGAAATCAAGGCTCAGTTCCAAATGTATGACCTTCTTGTCCGCTGTGTCTGCCGGTGAAGTACGTAAATGAGAAAGGAGTACTGCGGGGCTGAGTTTGGGAGGTTGTGATGGTCTGAGGAGGCTGTCAGGGTCGCGGCCCTCAGACTTGGAGCTTGCACTGGCATGTGGTAGGCCCTCTTTGATACACGCCAGTGTCAGCAGGTGGGCATTGTGGCCTGGGTGCGCAGAGGCGGGTAAGACAGGTTCGGGAACCAGCGGCCCAGGGTGCAGCAGGCGCACAGAATCACAGGCAACCCCACTCCCGGCGACAGCCTCATGACGGGGTGAGGGGTGCCACCCTGGCAGCGATGTTGGGCATTTCGGAAGAGGTCCACGCCCAGAATTCCGTACCTTTTATTCACACCCCTATGCTGGCCTGGCGTACTCCTGGCCAGCCCGCTCCGCTCACACTTACAGGGGGACGTAACAAACTACATTCCAGCGATCTTCCCCACTGGCTGGGGTGACATGGTTGCGTCCACTGTCCACAACACTCCAAATGTCATTGGTGTGTGTCGACATGGATATGTGTGTGTGGTCTACATACCGCAGTCTGGCCCTCACATCCATGCCACACTTGGCATTGTGTACATTTTCATTCAATGGTCAGTTGCCTCCTTCGCACATGCCTAGTCCCCTCCTCTTCCGACATTCTGCTATTGTGTGGCTGAGGTGCCAAGCTGTTGATGGCTAATATACATGGCTGGGCCACGTTTCACAGTGAGTTGTACTGTCGTGTCTGGTGGGTGGTATGTGAGCTTGTGACTTGTGCATTTACTGTGTCGTGAGTTGCATGATTGTGGGGTTGAGGTGTGTGGTGTGTGCATTTGGAATTGGCAACGAGCAGTGCATTTTCGTGGGTACCAACCTGGTAGTGCAGGTTGATGTTGGACTGTCTGAGGTGTATGCATCATGCACACTGCCTGGGTGGTTGGCGGTGACGCTGCGGAGATTCCCCGGTGGTCCACTAGTGCATGCACATTGGTGGGATATGTGCCTTTTCTGTTGCGTTTATTGTGTGCAGTTTTGCCAGGGGGCACAAGTGGGACATGTGTGCAGTCAATTGCCCCCTGACACATGTGGGAAGCCAGCTGTGGTGTAGACGCCTTGTTTGGTCTCCGGCTGTTCCTGCACAGTGTGGGTAAAGTATTGGTATGGGATACAAAGCTGATGGTGTCATCCGTGACAGTTGTGAGGGACTTGGATTAGCCTGGCTGTCTGACTCCGCCGACTCAGGCGGTTGTTGGTTTCAGGGAACCAGAGGCCAACAGTTGCATCATGGGCAGCAGCTTTTTCTGATGTGGGATGTTGGTTGTCCGATGTGTTGGTAACGAGAGCCGGTAGCCAATGGTCGTCAGGAGGTGGAGGTGGGTTGTCCCTTTGGGCCTGTAGTGGGAAATGACATTCTCTGGTGTTGCGGCTGTGAGGTTGGTGCATTTTCTGGGGTCGCTGTGTTTGTCTGCGCTGCCTCAGTTATGGTCCGGGGGTGGCAGAGGGTGTTGTGGTCCTGTTGGGGCTACAAGCTGCATGATAAGTGGCTCCATGGCATCCGTTGCCCTTCAGGTGTGGCTGTGGTCTGGGCTCCCTTATGAGGTGCAGGCTGTGGTCTGACTTTACACCAGGTCAGAGCAGGTGTTAATTTCCTGCTGCTAACCCGCCTTATCGCATGTTTTGTTGTCGTATCGCTGACCTGGCTGGTCATTGAGAATGATGTGGAATGGTGTTGTCCGTTTTTTTGCACGGGAACACCTACTCTGCATCTCATTAGTGATAGTTGCTGGGGTCGTCTGTGACGATGTTTTTTGCGGCTACTATCGCGGGTAAACTGATGCTATGGGCTGTTTGCACCAGCTTGTGAATGGGGTGATAACTTTAGCGCAGCTTTGGCAGCAATAAAGTGTGTAAACTCAGAGATAGCTCCTTGAGAATATGCCCCTTAGTGTCCCCGGACAGAGGAAATTCGCTTTTTTTTATAAGACTCTAGAGTCTAGACAAATGATTTTATACATTCATTGTACAAAATCAAGATTTGCAAGATATGCTCCAAGGGGAAACGAGCGGTCCAGACGTCTTACGCTGCCTATAAAAGAGGCATGCTGACGCGGACGCTTTGGGAAGCTTAACCAGTGTCGGAGCTGCATTCAACGCCCGACCGGTTACTTTGAAGTTAGCACTTTGAATTTTAATCCCTGCTGTATTTTTTAAAACAACTTACTTTTAATTCTCTAACTGCTGCCACCATATTGTATTTCTTGTCCAGGTCAAAGTCCAGGTCGCGTGGAGCTATTATCGCACATTGCACTTTTCTCTTCTTCTTTGGGGGCCATATTGGGGAGGCGGTTGTTCGTGGTCCAGACATCTTACGCTGCCTATAAAAGAGGCATGTTGACGTGGACGCGCAGCGGACGCGGGCGGCGGGCGCGCCTAAGGCAAGCCTGTCTGTGCCCGTCCGTGCTCGGACCGGGCTCATGGCGAGCCCCCCTGTTTGTAGGTCCCCAGATACAAGGAGGTATACTAAACAAGAGTTATTGGGGCTTATGCCAGGAGGTAGTACACGGGTATGTCCCAGGCTTATGGTAGAACAAGGAGGTATTTGTCCAGTTGGGGTATGTGACTTATTTGGCTTAGAGCTGCCTAGTTTTCTCGATCTACCAGCTTGTGGTCCTCACAGTGTGCACACTTCTAATTCTTTGAATGATTTTAGATCTATTAAATGTGTTCTTTTCAATTGCAGGTCCTTAGTTATGCATAGCTTAGAATGTCCACTCTTTCTAGAAGAACACAATATTAAAGTTGCCTTTATTACGGAAGCCTGGACGGATCAAGCCTCGGGGCCTGACCTGGTGAAAGCCACGCCTCCAGGTTTTTCCTGTTACTCCTTAGATAGACCCCTAAGGAAAGGTGGGGGTTTAGTGGTCATTTATCAGGACACTTTGAATGCAGTTTTCCATCCTGCATCCAATACTTTCTGTGAAGCACTTTTCTTCAATATCAAGGCTAAGGGTTTCGGTACCTTTAAAGGGGTGCTTCTTTATCACCCGCCAGGCCCCAGACTGGGGTTTTTGGAATCGATTGGCACCCTGCTTGAAGATGGTTTGAGTTTAAATGTTTTCACGCTACTGGCGACTTCAATTTCTATCTTGAGAATCTTAATGACTCTGACACCATCTGCCTGAATAGATGGGATATTTTCTAACAATCCTTACATATCCTGTTCTGAGGTATTCCCTTTGGCCTGGTCTGACAACAGTGCCATAATCTTTGAGATGAGGGAGCCCTCAGATCCTATTTCAAATAGGGTCAAGCCGAAGACGCAGGAAAAAAGGGCGTGGTAAAACTTAGAGGGTTCACAACTAGAGGAGGCTTGGATGAGTACCTTACCTCTTCCCATCTTAGAGATTGATAAAGCCGCCAAGGTCTATACTGATTGGATAGATTCAGCTTGTAATAAGTTGGCTCTGATCACTAAATGGACTCCCAAGTGAGTTCATCCTTCGGCTCCGTAGTACTCTGATAAGCTCAAGCTGCAGAAGCTGGCTGTAAAAAACTTGAGCGAATCTGGAGAAGCGGATGCAACATCACAAATAAAATAAACTATAAGCATAGCCTTAAAATCTATAAAGAGATGTTGTTAGATACAAAGAAGAGCTTCTTTTCTAGTAAAATTCTTCTTGCTAGATCAAACCCCAAAGAGCTTTTTAAAACAGTGAAAAATGTAACCTTGCCTAATGTCATTAAAAAGGAAAGCAGTCTAGAACTGTGTGAAACATTGGCTACCTTTTTTCTTCGAAACGTGGAAGGTATTTTTTCTACCTTTTCTCCGGAATCATACGAAGTAGGTTGACTTCCTGAGAATTCTATCCAAAAATAACCTGATCCCGGATTAGTCTTTGACCAGTGTTGGACCTGCGATGGGCAAGCCCAGCACAAAGGGGGTAGCTTGGCTCAAGTGACAAGGCAAGTGAAGGCTGTAGTGTTAAGCCGGCTTTGACCCAATAATAACTCCCTGCACAGCCACACCAAAAAGAAGGACACCACACCACTGCTGTAGAAAAATACGATTCCTTTATATAAAAGTTCTCTGTTGTAAATAGGGTTGATTGGGAAAGCACATACACATTTCTTTTGGTCATACAGTTCTGGGTTTCAATTCTGTAATAAATAGTACTATAAATAAAGTCAGGAATAAATAGCATCAATAAATAGAATAAACTTCAGGAATGAGTACCACAAATATTATCACAATAAATATCAGAATAAATACTGGTTCATTTAAATAAATAACCGCATGTTTCTTCTGGTATCGCTGCCACCAATTAAATACTTTAGGAATATCACATTTGCAATACGTTTCAAATGGGAAAGATAACTCTTACAGTTTGTGTTGATTTCAATGACATTGTATACGGGCTTCTCTGGGCACAGAATAAGTTTTGGGACTCTTTAAGGTTCATTCAGGGCGTATGCGCGTGTATCTAAAAGGCAAGGAAACACAGTGAATACTTCATTTGCACTCGGCTGTCACCAGGATAAGATCTCTGCTTGCCGGTGAAGTCTATGCACGCCTACGGCTCTACCACCTCTGGAACACAGGCGGCACCAGTTCAAAGTCTTTAGACTGACGAACGGGCTGCCAGAGAGGTCACACAACCTTCACGCTCAGTCAAATGAATGCCGGTTCACAGTTCCTTCACAACGCTGCACCCAATATGAAGAAACGGGCCCACCTCACATCGGCTGCAATCGGGAAGCGATTCAGTCAGGGCACAGCACTTCTCACGCCAGCGACGGGGTTTTCAGGGGCTCCACGGACCTCCCTCCGACTTCCGCATACAGGGTGGTTCCCGCCCACAGCTACAGCTCCCGGGTCACTGGGGAGTGGCAGAGACGCTAGTCCCGCCCAACGAAGGCCGGCCTTTCCCCGCCCCGGCGCACCACCTCACCTTCAGTCCGCGCAGGAAGCGCTCTACGCTGGTGGGGCTCGGAGACGTCCGAGCTCCCCTCTAGAGGCGCCTGTCGCGAAGGGGGCACTGTCGACGTTCGCGGTCGCGGCGATCTTGCTCTCGCCTCGCGACTCGTGAAATCTGTCACAATTCACCACCGGGGGGGCACACGAATTTGGCCACAGTCTTTGGGGGTAATGAGGCACTTGCTGGGCAGGCGCTGTAGGCGCTAGGTCACTTCTCACGTAGCTGACTGGAACGCCAGTCAGGAACAACGCCAGCAACCTTTTGCCACTCTACTGCCTGCGCTACCAGCCACCTCAGGGGTCAACAGGGCAGGTGTCAATCTGGTGTCAAGTCTGGAATCTCTTCATCAATCTTCTAATCAAATCTAAAATGGCCACCAGGGACTGGGCCTTTTATAGCCAGTGCCCTGGGGTACTGGCACTAGCCAGAAGGTTCTAGAACCTTCTCTGGCTGTGATACTGACATGGCACTTTTGAGGTGTATTTAGGACACTAACAGCCACCTGGAGTTCTAGAGCAGCCATTTTGTGTACCTGAGGGAAATAAAGGAATTCCTGTCAGGAATGCGCGCCAAACAAAGGGCGCCAAAACCTCAAAAGGCCAGAGTTCATGAAGGCTCCAATGGGAGTCACTCACATGAGGGAAAAGGGTGTCCACCATTTTAGGACCATTTATACAGGTTGACAACCCCAGTTCGTAATGCCACAGGTTTCGCCAGGTGCCTTGTAAATAGGTGCCACAAACCTTGTGAGCAACTGGGCGTCAAGGAACATCTAACCCCATGAAACAACACATAAAAAGTCCTGGTAGACAAAGAAAAGCGACAAGTTTTGGGAGGTACAGCGGAACAAAAGAAATCATAGTGGTGAGGGGACTCTCAGAAGCAGACAGGTCTAACAACCAGTTTTTACCTCTTAGGCTGAAAGAAACTGTTAAACTCCTTAGCTCTACTCGATCAGGTTCCCCCAATGATCCCAGCTCAGTTTCAATATGTAAATTACTCCCGGAAACTATCAGTTCCGTTTTATGTCCACTGATTAACAAAAAACTTTCTACTGGAGTTTTTCCGATTGATTGGAAAAAGGCATCCATTCTACCTCTTTTAAAAAAAAACACCTTAGACCCTCTTGATCCTGGCAGCTATCGGCCTATTTCTCGGCTTCCGTTGCCTGCAAAAATCATAGAGAAAGCCATGAATATTCAACTGAGTTCTTACTGCAATAACAACAATGTTTTTGACAAGACTCAGTGTGGTTTTAGAGCCAATCACAGTACAGAACTTGCTCAATGTAAATCCTGTGAAGAGATAAGGGAGGCTCTTGACTGTGGTGGGAAGGCTGTTTTTATAATGTTGGACTTGTCAGCAGCTTTCGACACGGTCCATCACAGGGTGTTGATGGATCGATTGTCTGGGGCTGGAGTTTGTGGCATGGCTTGGAAACTTCTTCAATCCTTCCTTGCCAATCGAACCCAAACTGTCGACCTGGATACTCACAAATCTAGGCCATTTAGTCTCCTGTGTGGGGTCCCTTGAGGGTCTTCACTGAGTCCCAACCTCTTTATTATTTATGTGATACCGTTAACTGCACTGATTAGATCTTTTGGTTTTCAGTTATCCTCATATGCTGATGATACTCAGATCGTTTTATTGATGAAAAACGGTCATGAAAAGGAGTCCGGAGCTCACTTCCAAGACTGTATGCAAGCCATAGTAGGTTCGATGGCTTTGAATTGTTTAAAGCTGAACTCTACTGAGACTGAGGTGATGGTGTTCGGTAATAACCCACATATATGGACCCTGGATTGGTGGCCCTCGGAGCTGGGAGATCAGCCTACTCCATCCCTGAAAGTAAAAGATTTAGCGGTCATTGTGGAAAATAAATTGACTTTTAATGACCACATAAGCTCAGTAATTTCTTCTTGCTACCTCATCTTGCGAATTTTGAAGAAAATTAAACCCTTTTCTCTCTCAAACAGACCTCAGGACAGTAGTCACAGTCCTGGTTATGTCACGTTTAGACTACTGTAATGGCATTTATCTGAATGCCCAAAATCAACATCTTAATAGGCTTCAGCTAGCTCAGAATGCAGCCGCAAGGCTCCTGACGGGTATACCGAAATTTGCTTTGGTAAAAAAGGAGCTAACTCAGTTACATTGGCTCCCGGTGAGACAAAGGGTTCGTTTTAAGGCCTTATGCGAGGTATTTAAGGCTCACAATGGTATTATCAACAAACAAAGAGTATCTAGGGGTCAGGAAAGTAAGAAAGAAGACTCAACTCACAAAATATCAATGACATAACCAATGTTAATTTCTAAGAAGTGGAAAACCCAAGTGATCCATTATGAATGACTAAATACACGTGGACAAACAAACACGGGCAAAGTAACCCCAAGGGTAGGTGAAATTCTCCCATCAGTTGCCGATCTGTTCCGCCCTTTTTAACATCATCTGGGTTCTCCTTACCAGGAGAGAATGTATCCACAGTCAAATAATATGATAAAGACTGTGAAGACCCAGTGGCTAGTGTTACAACGAATGGGTAGTGCTGATATTAAATAGATGTAATTAGGCAACTGAAAAAGCAGTGCAAATAGTGTAAGTAGTAATAGATTACAATTGGATAAAGCTGAGTAGAAGTCTAATTTTTAATATTTTCTCTCAGCTCCTCCAAGTCTAAAACAATGTGAAAAGAAAAAGAAGCAAAGAAACCGATTTAACATAATATCTGGTCAGCAATGGGGGTCGACATGTTTCTGCATAAGTGGCTACTATGCTACTGCTTTCGTCAGGACCTAGATGTTGCTACTGCTGTTTAGTGAAAAAGTGAAAGAGAGTTTAAAATTTATATCACCTGAGATTTCAGGTTGAATAATCCACCACAATCCTGGTGTAACGTCATGTCAAAGAAAAAAGGGTGAGGAGAAACAAAAACAAATTAGAAGCATATCACAATACATTCATGTATGATGAATATACCATTCCCAAATCAGTCAAATGGTCATTACTACAAACTTATGTTGCCACTCACCAAATATTTGTGAAGATGGTGCTTCACCCCACCTGGCTGCAGCTCAGGTAATGAGGAGCACCGCTCTATTTAGAAAAACATGAAAAAATTCTATAGTTCATTGAGTTCACACATTTGAATCATGCAAGTGTAGTCTATAACTAATCTTGGTGTATTTCGTGAATAGGAACATACTTGATCACAGAAAAAGACCCCTCTAGTCAAAAACGGGTACTTCAATTGCCGTTCGTTCATTAAGAGCAAGTAATTGAGTGTATATAAAACTTAATGATATCTCAAGGCTTGAGCTCGTAGGAAAAACCCTACAATGTTGGTGCACCATTAAGTACTCTTTTTCTCGTAAAGAGCGCTAATCAACACCTTGATATGTCTCCCTTGAAAGACACATCGAGATTCCCATATTCGCACTCTATTTTCTGCAATTACTGGTATCAAGTGTTTGTATCGTAAATAATCATGTTCGCCCTTTGTTTATGGCAAGCGCCTAACAGTTAGCAGTTAGTGATTCAAAGGCGCGTGTCTGATCGTCTCAGCATCGAAAGGCAAAAGAAGGCTACATTTCTTACCTATCCTTCGGTGTCTCCCAGCGTTCCTCTGCGCTTACTGGGGAGGCACCGACCATATCAGAACCGACACATTTGTAGGAAGACCCTTCCGGACATGTGACGCGGCCGGAGGAACTCTGGGAGTTGTAGTTTGGCAGATTCTGATACAGCGATGTGTGCCGTGAAAAGCCTTCGTAATTCGCCCCACATCTATGTTATAATCCATCCCTTGTATAAAATGAAAATCAAACATTTTATCATGTTTGCTAATAATTTTGCTATCAATTTTGCTTGGACACTGTCTCAATCCGAACACGTCATTTCAAATCAAGTAACGTGGGATATGTAGTCCAATTTTAGTTTTAACATGCCCAATAGCAGAGAGTATCAGCGCATGTACGGGCTACAACGTGTGGCAGATATTTAAGCGCTCTAATTGTATATGTTGGCGCCAGTAATTGCATTGTGACAAATGTCACAAAATAATTAATACCCAAAAATTTATCAAAAGTTGTACGTTTTGCAGATTCATAGCGTTAACGTCAAACTGCCCTGCCCAGCGCAACTGAGTATTAGCGACAAGACAATCAATCTCTCCTCTTCAACTGCTAAGTTGAAGCTCATACGACAAATCACTACTGTCAGAAGTACTCTCAAGAAACTAGGCTAGCGATGTGGAATGTACAGCCATAAAAGTATCTCATGTAAAACAACATTTTCAAGCTGAAAACACAGTAGTGAAACCATCTCATAAGTGGGCTATAGCGACATCCAAGGTATAGGTCCATTCAAACCTTCTTTGTCGCTGTTTAATTTGTAGACCCACTTCTGTTCTCTCTTAAATAGAAATTTGCTCACATCAGAACAATGATCAGGGATGGTGGGCTGTTCAAGGACTGTCCACGTAAAATCATTTGGACCATGGCCGGCTTCCAAGAAATGTGATGTTAACCGGGTCGCCTGTTTGCGACATCGTACAGTACTTTTATGTTCACAAATTCAAACCTTTATTTTTCTCGTGGTCATGCCAACATACCTTTTACGGCATGGACATGTAATGAGATATATGATGTTCTCACTGTTACAATTTGTGAATTTTCGCTGTTGCCATGGTCTGCTTGTACCAATGTCTATAGTCGTGGATTTACAGGTCTGGGGACAAACAGAACACATTCCACATGGATGGCGGCCTTCTACTGGAGGAAGGCCCCACAAGGTGCCAACTTGTCTCATGATTTTGTTTTTTGGTCTTCTATGTACGAGTTGGTCTTTTATGTTTTGTCCTCTTTTAAATGCAAAAAGTGGCATTGGTAAATTATCGCCCCAGTATTCAAAATTGACCAATGTTTTTTAACAATTTTCTGGACCTGATTTGACTTTGTGTGAAAGGTGTTCACAAATGTGTTCCTCTCCGTTTTCTCTTTTGGTACTGCCAATTCAAGAAGGGCATCACGGTTGTTGTTGAATGCTCGCTTCTTGGATTGGCGTATAATTTTTTGGGGATACTTCTTTTCTCGGAATTGTTCTGCCAACTTTGCGGAATGTACCTCAAAGGCCTCTCTACTAGAACAGTTTCTCTGGACCCTCAGAAACTGTCCAAAAGGCAAATTGTTCCTGAGGGCCCTAGGATGGCAGCTTTCGTAGCTCAATAGTGCATTTCGGGCCATGGGCTTCCTATACAGTTCGGAACCCAGTCCTCCTGCCGTAGCTAGAATTGTGAGGTCTAGGAAGGCCAGGTGTGTCTTGCTGTATTCCACCGTAAATTTTAAATAGGTGTTGCGTGAGTTAAACCACTGGTTGAACTTGATCAGGTCTTCTGCTGTGCCTCACCAGACTACAAAAATGTCATCTATGTATCGCTTCCAAACATAGAGATAGCAAGACTAGGAGCGAACACACTACGCATGCTGGTCCCAGATGTTTGTAGGTAGGTAGTGTCTTCAAACTTAAAATAGTTCTCCTTCATCGCTAACTCTGCTAGAGTCATAATGAATGTTGCTGGTGTAATAGATTGCAGATCCCTTTGGTGTATTAAATTACTGACTACCTCAAGTGTCTCAGTCTTGGGAATCAACGTGTATAATGATTCCACGTCGAATGAGACAAGAAGATCAGTGGCCATGTCGAACTCTATCTCAGGAAGCATCCGCAGGACATCTTTGGTGTCTTTAAGAAAAGTGGGCATTTCCCTCACCATCGGGTTCAGGATCGTGGATCATCTCTATGGTCATCACTTTGAACAGGCTGAGATCCTATCACCTACTAACCCTTTCTATGTATCGCTTCGAGTTTGGAAGCGATACATAGATGACATTTTTGTAGTCTGGCGAGGCACAGTAGAAGACCTGATCAAGTTCCACCAATGGTTGAACTCACGCAACACCTATTTAAAATTCACGGTGGAATACAGCAAGACACACCTGGCCTTCCTAGACCTCACAATTCTAGCTACGGCAGGAGGACTGGGTTCCGAACTGTATAGGAAGCCCATGTCCTGAAATGCGCTATTGAGCTACGAAAGCTGCCATCCTAGGGCCCTCAGGAACAATTTGCCTTTTGGACAGTTTCTGAGGGTCCAGAGAAACTGTTCTAGTAGAGAGGCCTTTGAGGTACATTCCGCAAAGTTGCCAGAACAACTCAGAGAAAAGAAGTATCCCCCAAAAATTATACGCCAATCCAAGAAGCGAGCATCCAACAACAACCGTGATGCCCTTCTTGAATTGGCAATACCAAAAGAGAAAACGGTGAGGATCACATTTGTAAACACTTTTCACACAAAGTCAAATCAGGTACAGAAAATTGTTAAAAAACATTGGTCAATTTTGAATACTGGGGGCGATAATTTACCAATGCCACTTTTTGCATTTAAAAGAGGACAAAACATAAAGGACCAACTTGTACATACAAGACCAAAAAACTAAATCACGAGACAAGTTGGCACCTTGTGGGACCTCCCTCCAGTAGAAGGCCACCATCCATGTGGAATGTGTTCTGTTTGTCCCCAGACCAGTAAATCCACGACTATAGACATTGGTACAAGCAGACCATGGCAACAGCGAAAATGCACAAATTGTAACAGTGAGAACATCATATATCTCATTAAATGTCCATGTCATAAAAGGTATGTTGGCATGACCACGAGAAAAATAAAGGTTCGAATTTGTGAACATAAAAGTACTGTACGATGTCGCAAACAGGCGACCCGGTTAACATCACATTTCTTGGAAGCCGGCCATGGTCCAAATGATTTTACATGGACAGTCCTTGAACAGCCCACCATCCCTGATCATTGTTCTGATGTAAGAAAATTTCTATTTAAGAGAGAACAGAAGTGGGTCTACAAATTAAACAGCGACAAAGAAGGTTTGAATGAACCTATACCTTGGATGTCGCTATAGCCCACTTATGAGATGGTTTCACTACTGTGTTTTCAGCTTGAAAATGTTGTTTTACATGAGATACTTTTATGGCTGTACATTCCACATCGCTAGCCTAGTTTCTTGAGAGTACTTCTGACAGTAGTGATTTGTCGTATGAGCTTCAACTGAGCAGTTGAAGAGGCGAGATTGATTGTCTTGTCGCTAATACTCAGTGCGCTGGGCAGGGCAGTTTGACGTTAACGCTATGAATCTGCAAAACGTACAACTTTTGTTACACTTTTTGGTATTAATTATTTTGTGACATTTGTCACAATGCAATTGCTGGCGCCAACATACACAATTAGGCCGCTTAAATATCTGCCACACGTTGTAGCCCGTACATGCGCTGATACTCTCTGCTATTGGGCATGTTAAAACTAAAATTGGACTACATATCCCACGTTACTTGATTTGAAATGACGTGTTCGGATTGAGACAGTGTCCAAGCAAAATTGATAGCAAAATTATTAGCAAACATGATAAAATGTTTGATTTTCATTTTATACACGGGAGGGATTATAACATAGATGTGGGGCGAATTACAAAGGCCTTTCACGGCACACATCGCTGTATCAGAGTCTGCCAAACTACAACTCCCAGAGTTCCTCCGGCTGCGTCACGTGTCCGGAAGGGTCTTCCTACAAATGTGTTGGTTCTGATATGGTCGGTGCCTCCCCAGTCAGCGCAGAGGAACGCTGGGAGACACCGACGGATAGGTAAGAAATGTAGCCTTCTTTTGCCTTTTGATGCTGAGACGATCAGACACGCGCCTTTGAATCACTGACTGCTAACTGTTAGGCGCTTGCCATAAACAAAGGGCGAACATGATTATTTACGATACAAACGCTTGATACCAGTAATTGCAGAAAATAGAGTGCGAATATGGGAATCTCGAGGTGTCTTTCAAGGGAGACATATCAAGGTGTTGATTGGCGCTCTTTACGAGAAAAGGAATACTTAATGGTGCACCAACATTGTACGGTTTTTCCTACGAGCTCAAGCCTTGAGATATCATTAAGTTTTGCATACACTCAATTACTTGCTCTTTATGAACGAACGGCAATTGAAGTACCCGTTTTTGACTAGATGGGGCTTTTTCTGTGATCAAGTATGTTCCTATTCACGAAATACACCGAGATTAGTCATAGACTACACTTGCATGATTCAAATGTGTGAACTCAATGAACTATAGAATTTTTTCATGTTTTTCTAAATAGAGCGGTGCTCCTCATTACCTGAGCTGCAGCCAGGTGGGGTGAAGCGCCATCTCCACAAATATTTGGTGAGTGGCTCCATAAGTTTGTAGTAATGACCATTTGACTGATTTGGGAATGGTATATTTATCATACATGAATGTATTGTGATATGCTTCTAATTTGTTTTTGTTTCTCCTCACCCTTTTGTCTTTGACATGACGTTACAACAGGATTGTGGTGGATTATTCAACCTGAAATCTCAGGTGATATACATTTTAAACTCTCTTTCACTTTTTCACTAAACAGCAGTAGCAACATCTAGGTCCTGGCGAAAGCAGTGGCATAGCAGCCACTTATGCAGAAACATGTCAACCCCCATTGCTGAACAGATATTGTGTTAAATCGGTTTCTTTGCTTCTTTTTCTTTTCACATTGTTTTAGACTTAGATGAGCTGAGAGAAAATGTTAAAAATTAGACTTCTACTCAACTTTATCCAATTTTATTCCATCACTACTTACACTATTTGCACTGCTTTTTCAGTTGCCTAATTACATCTATTTAATATCTGCACTACCCATTTGTTGTAACACTAGCCACTGGGTCTTCACAGCCTTTATCATATTAATTGACTGTGGATACATTCTCTCCTGGTAAGGAGAACCCAGATGATGTTAAAAAGGGCGGAACAGATCGGCAACTGATGGGAGAATTTCACCTACCCTTGGGGTTACTTTGCCCGTGTTTGTTTGTCCACGTGTATTTAGTCATTCATAATGGATCACTTGGGTTTTCCACTTCTTAGAAATTAACATTTGGTTATGTCATTGATATTTTGTGAGTTGAGTCTTCTTTCTTACTTTCCTGACCCCTAGATACTCTTTGTTTGTTGATGTTATTAGTAGGGGTGTGTATCTAGTTTGGGTCATAAAACTTGCCCTTGGACCCTTGTTCTAAAATAGTGTGTGTTGTATTCTCAATGGTATTAACCATGACCATTTAAGGCAAAACTTCAAATGGTATGCCCCGATCAGGACCCTGCGGTCTAAAGGAGCTAAAATTGTCCAGATCCCCATGGTTAGGAAAGGCATCTGGGGAGGTAGGAGTTTTATTACCTGTGCGTCCAAGGCTTGGAAGGAGCATCCGTTTTTTCTGAGAAATGCTGGAGATCTTCTCTCCTTTAGAAAGGGTCTGAAAACCTGGCTCTTTATTCATTGAACCCCCTTCGACTATCGTTTAAGCAGAACTCAGCGCCAGGACACCTGAGGGTAATCATGCGCTTATATAAATCTAAAAAAAAAAAAAAAGAAGAAATATCTTACTATAGAATTTATTTGAAGATTCTCTCGTTGTGCTATTACATCAGATTAAGATGTTCTAGGAGTCTATTCAGGTAACATAAGTTGATTCATAGTATGATACAGCCTGGGACTTAGGTACACCATGTTCAGTGTGACTAGGAAAGCCTCAGGAGCAGATTTGCAAGAAACTGACGCATCATAGCAGAGATGCGTCAGTTTATCATTCTTTTGCTCACCATGCCACCCAAGTTTAGATTTGGCCATATGCAAATCAGTCGTGACCCTGTGCCTCATGGGAACAGTCCAGCACGACATACCCAAAACCGTTCCCAGGATGCTTGTTTCCTGTCCAGGGAGGACCTTTCCAGCCAGTTCGGTCTGGACTGTTCCCATGGGGCACAGGGTCAAGACTGATTTGCATATGGCTGGGTCCAAAACTGGGTGGCGTAGTGGGCAAAAGAACCATGGACTTAAACCAGATCTTTTGACTGGGGGAGAATATTTGCATTGTCAGCATTCCGTCCATCGTTTGTTTGTTGTAACAATTTTCAACCTAAGTGGGATGGGTATGCCCAGATGTGGGTCCCTTGCTCACTGTGCCACTGGAGTCAAGCTATCCTGGCTGAAGAAGGTTAACATACCCTGACCCGGTCCCAGAATGCTTGTTTCCGGGCCAGAGAGGACCTGGCCTGGCAGTTCGGTCTGGACTGTTTCATGGGGCACAGGGCCAAGACTGATTTACATATAGCTGGGTCCAAACTGGGTGGCGTAGTGGGCAAAAGAACAATGGATTTAACACAGATCTTTTGACTGGGGCGAATGTTTGCTTTGTCAGCATTCCGTCCATCATTTGTTTGCTGTAACACCTTTCGCACTAAGTGGGATGGGTATGCCCAGACGTGTGTCCCTTGCTCCCTGTGCCACTGGATTCAAGCTAGCCTGGCTGAAGAAGGGTGACATACCATAAAACCGGTCCCAGGATGCTTGTTCCCGGTCCAGGGAGGACCTGGCCTGGCAGTTCGGTCTGGGCTGTTCCTATGGGGCACGGGGTCAAGACTGATTTGCATATGGCTTGGTCCAAACTGGGTGGTGTAGTGAGCAAAAGAACGATGGATTTAACCCAGATCTTTTGACTGGGAGAGAATGTTTGCATTGTCAGCATTCCGTCCATCATTTGTTTGCTGTAACATCTACCACAAAGCAGACAATGATGAAAGGAGCACACCCTGATAGTCTTTCTCCAAATAGTCCTTCACCCTGTAAATCTGTTTTTCCGTTTCATAGTAGGCTCACATCAAGGCACTTTATGTCTAATATTTAGCAGTACATATTAGTCCCTGATGTTTCATTCAGTTTCTCACACTAATTTATCTTTTCCTAAAGTGAGTCTATTTGTGGCGTGAGTGTCTTCAGTACTCCGGCTACATGTGACATTTTGAAAATATATTTTCCAAGTAATTATTTTCTGTCTACTTTTCCTATTATTATGGTCAAGGGAGGCAATCATTTCTTCCTTAAGTGAGGGTGGAAATGGCATCACTTCAAACAACACATAGCTTTAGCTTTTTTTAAACTCAAGGGTTACTGTGTTTGAAACTACTGGGGACCGATGAGGCAAAGGTCTAGGCTATATGCTAACACTCTCCAATCAGTTAGTTAATGAGGTCTATATGGAAGACCACATCATGCATTGGTGAGTAATACGTATTATTTTTTCTCATCTATGTACAAATAGCAGTTCGTTTGAAAACTGTGGACATCTGTGGCACATTTAAAGGAATCTAGCAGTGGATCTCCTCAGAGCTACCTTTAGAGTAGTGTTGGAGTACCCAGCCAATATGATTGGAGAATCTGATAACCCCACGAATTTACTCATCACCTCTTCATGAAAGTAAGGAGTGCCAATATTAGGAGGGTTGCTGCTGAGGCATTACAAATAAACTGCAGTACTAACATAAATTAATACAAACGGCCTGAAAGGTGACAGTGCAGTATTTTGCAAATCCCTGTATAAAAGTGATAACTAAATGATCACTGGGCCATTAATGTCAACCACTCATTTTCATAAGAAATGTATTGTATTGTGTAGCGATGTTATTACTGCCCTACCAAGTACAGAATGGGATCTTACAAACTGCTGGCCTATCCTGGTCACTTAAAATCACTATTAATTAATACTGTACATCTGGTAAGCTTCCCAGCATCATTGTTAAATGCTCAGCCCACCACTGAAGTAAATCATGTGAACCCTTCCCAAACTGAGGGCCTGATTCACAAAAGTAATCTGAGACAAAATCCTAACTCTACGACTTTCGGTATTCACAAAAGGCCTTTAGGAGTAGTTAAGTTAGGAATCCTAACTTTACTACTCCTAAATGCTTTCTATAAATATCAAAAGTCGTAAAGTTACGATTTTGTCTCAGATTACTTTTGTGAATCGGGCACTGAGTATTTAGTAGTTACTGCTCTAAAACTGGGATGATAACTTAACAAACACTATTTTCAGTCTAGGTTATCCATAGCAATTTGCTCAGCCATCTTTGATGGTCTGTCCCCTTTGCCTGTGTGACCGTTTTCTCCCTACTGCAGTAACAGGAAGTAGTTGCTTCCAGTAAGCAACTGAAGAATTGTGTTTTTTTTCCTCAAAAACTACCATGAATTTGCTTGGATACACGAGGAAGGTATGTTATATGCATGTGGAATTCTTTTCAATGAACTGAAGGTCTGGACTACAGTGGTCCAGAGTACAGTTGTAGAATCTGGGTAAATGGATAGTCACTCTTTACAGCATTTATTTTCACCCATTTCAATTGCTCTTTGTTATACCTGTCAGCCTTAGGGTGATCTTTAACAAACATTTTGCCTTCACCTCTCATATTCCTGAGGTGTTTTTTTGTTGCCCTTACCAGTGCTAACCAGTGCTAAATTACTTGTGCTTTCTCTCCTGAACATGGTTAAATTGTCTTATACCCAATTGGCACATTTAGTTTAATTGTAAGGCTAATGTAAAGTGGTACCCTGTGTACCCAGGGTCTGTAAATTAAACGGTACTAGTGGGCTTGTAGCACTGATTCTACCACCAACTTAAGTAATGTAAAACATGTATAGTGTCTTCTGTTGCAGCCTATTTGTACAGCTTTAAATTCACATTTCGAAATAAACCTTTTGTCAGGCCTAAACATTTCTTTTAAATACATATTATACACCCCATGGGTAGGCCCTCAACAGCCCAGAGCACAGGGTAGAGGGATCTTAAAATGTGTTTTTCAGTACTACAAGGCCTATTTCTCCCATAGGATAACATTTGGTTTCCTTATTACATGTAATAAATGATAACATTTAATTGGGAGCAGGTAGACATCTCAAGTTGGGTGTCAAATAAATTGTAATTTAAACCCTCTTCAATGGTAAAGTCGGATTTTAAGCCACACATCTGAAAATACCTCTTTTAGGAGATTGTCCAAAGGGGGCACGTGACTACGCACCCTTCTGTCGCACTGCGAAATCCAGGAATGTATGCACATAATAAACAGCTTCATCATAGTAATCTGCTTTTTTGAAGTAAACCAATCAGTAATCAATATCTTCAATGTACTTTATATCCATACTTCCTTAATCACTGCGAAAACAGCATATTCCGACATGATTCATTTATGGAACATTTCAAATTTTAAAATGTCGACTGCATGCCCTCCGGGCTTTTAACAGCAACATGTTTACAATGGATCATGGAGTTAAATAGGCTCATAAAAGTCTTCACCCAATGCATTTCAGGCCGTAAAGGCCCTTCGTCAGGGGTCACTAAAAAAGATGAATAAAAGACGTCTCAGCACACTGCACAATGCTAGCGCTATACATAAAAATGTAAACAATAACAATACACAAGATGAAGCTACCCCACATAGTGAAACCCTCTGCTGGCCTTTCTTTAACCAAAACCACACTAAATTCTAATCACCTCCCACTTGCAAGTTGTCTCCAACCCAAAATCCAACATTAAAATTAACCAGCGATAAATGCAAAAATCTTAAATTCCAGAAACCCTCCCCAGTAGTGCGCACCCCATCGTAAATTACAATAAAGACTTTCCCCAAAGAGCCTGACTATTAAACAACACTAGTAATTACAGCCAGCACCTTCAATCTATCGTAATGTGTGAACTGAAAAAGTTACCTTTTAAAAACCACAAGTGGCATTTTGATGGTTCGTCCGCAGCCATTAAACGCTGCTTGAAATCTGCTTAAACACCAACCTTTCAGAGCAATATTTTAAAGACTACCCCACGTGCACACTGAGAAACAGGTGTGTTTTGAATCTGTGATCTTTGCCCAGTTGAAATTCAAAAGTCTTAAAGGGATATGTTCCTAAGCTCTGTGATTAAAGAGCAGAAAATCTTCATTTAACAACAAACATGTGCGCTAAACTTACCCACCACCTCCCTTGTCCCAATACGAAACCTGCATTAACTGAAAAAATCCCAACTCATGTAAAATAAACACATAAATACTAAAAAGGCAATGGCATGAGTGAATAAACAAATATTTTGTGCATTAAAGAGATACGCCAGTATCAGCAAGGTTAAAACGTCCTGGACTTCAGATGATATTTTTTCGCCCGTGTTGGTCCATCATGAAAGCATGACAGAATTCACTCCTTCCCTTATACTGGTTATATGTAAATCTTGATGAAAAGAATCTTTAAGTGTTCGCGATCAGATGAAGTGATCTGTCCCAACTATCACTATTCTATGAAGAGTGTCCAAAGGGGGCACGTGACTAGGCACCCTTCTGTCGCACTGCGAAATCCAGAAATGTATCCATATAATAAACAGCTTCATCATAATAATCTGCTTTTTCGATGTAAACCAATCAGTAATCAACATCTTCAATGTACTTTATATCCATACTTCCTTAATCACTGCGGACACAGCGTATTCCGACATGATTCATTTATTGAACATTTCAAATTTTCAAATGTCGACTACATGTCCTCAGGGCTTTTAACAGCAACATGTTTACAATAAATCATGGCGTTAAATAGGCTCATAAAAGTCTATACCCATTGCATTTCAGGCCGTAAAGGCCCTTCGTCAGAGCTGAGTCTTTCGATTCGTACTACTGCGTCAGTTCGAAAGACTCAGCATTGGAACAGCTGAGGAATGCATGCCCTACGCAGGACTTCTCATCTCAGCCACACAGTTCATTGGAACTGCTGATGCATGGCTCATCTCCACACTGAGTCCCGCATCACCCATCAGATCCTCAGAACCATTTTGAATCCAGTGGCAAAGTGAGCAAGGGAGCCACATCTGGGCATACCCAGCCAACTTAGGACAAACAAAGCAAACACAAGGAGATTATGGACGGTGCGCCAAAACTTTTTAGACACTCATCCGCAGCCACAGATCTGGGTTGAATCCATCATTTTTCTTTAGTTCACTTCACCACCCCAGTTCAGACCCAGCCATATGCAAATCAGTCTTGACCTTGCTCCTCATGGAAACAGTCCAGCCCAAATTGTCAAGCCTGGTCCTCCCTGGAATGTAAAAAAGAATCCGGTTTCAGGGTAACACCCTTCATCAGCCAGACCAGCTTGAATCCAGTGGCAAAGTGAGCAAGGGACCCACGTCTGGGCATACCCTGTCAAATTAGAGTGAACAAAGCAAACACAAGGAGTTGATGGATGGAGCACTGAAACTTTTCAGACACTCATCCCCAGTCACAGATCTGGGTTGAATCAATCATCGTTCTTTAGCTCACTTCACAACCCCATTTCAGACACAGCCATAGACATATCAGTCTTGACCCTGCTCCTTATGCGAACAGTCCAACCCAAACTGCCAAGCCAAGTCTTCCCTGGACCAGAAACAAGCTTCCTCGGATTGGTTTCGGGGTAACTCCTCTCATCAGCCAGGTTATCTTGAATCCAGTGCAAAGTGAGCAAGGGACCCACGTCTGGGCATACCCTGCCGACTTAGGGCGAACAAAACAAAAAAAAACAGAGCTCATGGACGGAACGCTGAAACATTTCAGACATTCTCCCGCAGTCACAGAACTAGGTTGAGTCCATCATTGTTCTTTACCTTACTTTGCCAGCCCAGTTCAGACCCAGCCATCTGCAAATCAGTCTTATCGCTGTTCCTCATTTGAACAGTCCAGCCCGAACTGCCAAACCAGGTCTTCCCTGGACCAGAAACAAGCATCCTGAGACTGGGTTCAAGATAACACCCCATATCAGCCAGGCTAGCTTGAAACCAGTGGCAATGTGAGCAAAGAGCCCATGTCTGTGCATACCATGCCAACTTAGGGTATGCAAAGCTAACACAAGGAGGTGATGGACAGAGCGCTGAAACTTTTAAGACACTCATCCCCAGATACAGATCTGGGTTGAATACATCATCATTTTTCACCTCATTTTGTCACCTTAGTTCAGTCCCAGCCTATGCAAATCAGTCTTGTCCCTGTTCCTCATCAGAACAGTGCAGCCCGAACTGCCAAGCCAGGTCTTTCCTGAACAGTAAACAAGCATCCTGGGACCGGGTTCAGGGTAACACCTCTCATCAGCCAGGCTAGCTTGAATCTAGTGGCAAAGTGAGCAAGGGACCCACATCTGGGAATACCCTGCCAACTTAAGGCAAATAAAGCAAACACTAGGAGATAATGGATGCTGAAACTTTTCAGACACTCACCCCCAGTCATAGATTTGGGTTGAATCCCTCATCTTCTTCAGCTTACTATGCCACCCCAGTTCAGACCCAGCCATATGTAAATCAGTCTTGACCCTGTTCATCATGGTAACAGTCCAGCCCAAACTGCCAAGCCTAGTCTTCCCTGGACCAGAAACAAGCATCCTAGGATTGGTTTTGGGGTAACAACCCTCATCAGCTAGGTTATCTTGAATCCAGTGGCAAAGTGAGCAAAGAGCCCATGTCTGTGCATACCATGCCAACTTAGGGTGAGCAAAGCTAACACAAGGAGGTGATGGACATAGTGCTGAAACGTTTCAGATGCTCACCCCCAGTCACAGATCTGGGTTGAATACATCATCGTTCTTCACCTCATTTTGCCACCCCAGTTCAGTCCCAGCCATATGCAAATCAGTCTTGTCCCTATTCCTCATCAGAATAGTGCAGCCCGAACCGCCAAGCCAGGTTTTCCCTGAACAGGAAACAAGCATCCTGGGACCGGTTTCAGGGTGACTCCCTCATCAGCCAGGCTAGCTTGATTCCAGTGGGAAAATGAGCAAGGGACCCATGTCTGTGAATACCCTGCTCACTTAAGGCAAACAAAGAAAACACAAGGAGATAATGAATGCTGAAACTTTACAGACACTCACCCCCAGTCACAGATCTGGGTTGAATCTCTCATCATTCTTCAGCTTACTTCGCCACCCCAGTTCAGAGGCAGCCATATGCGAATCAGTCTTGACCCTGTTCCTCAATGTAACAGTCCAGCCCGAAATGCCAAGCTAGGTCTTCCCTGGACCGTAAACAAGCATCCTGGGACCGGGATAACACTACTCATCAGCCAGGCTAGTTTGAATTCAGTGGCACAGTGACCAAGGAACCCATGGGGAAACATCCTTTACAACAAAACTTTTACAACGCAGTGCTTTTACGACGCAGGTTTTACAACGAAAACCATTACAACGCTTTGCGCTGGGGGGCGCTCTAGGATAGGGAATAGATTTAATTTACTATCCAACACCTTCCCTAGTGTCCACGGGGACTGGAGTTGGAATAGTAAATTAAACTATTGACTATCCAGCACCCCAAAGCGCTATGCGTTGTAAAGGCTTGCGTTGTAAAAACTGCGTTGTAACAGCATGCGTGGTAAAAGCATGCGTTGTAACGTCATACATCCAACCCATGTCTTGGCAAACCTTGCCAACTTAGGGTGAACAAAGCAAACACAAGGAGATGATGGACGGAGCACTGACAGTTTTCAGACACTCATCCCCAGTCACAGATCTGGGTTGAATACATCATCGTTCTTTAGCTTATTTCGCCACCACAGTTCCGACCCAGCCATATGAAAATCACCTTGATCCTTCGCCTCATGGGAACAGGCCACTACACACATCTATTACCATGTAACACGTATTTGTAGTGTCTGACCACACTGCTTTCCATATACAGATGGATGTGTACATGAAGGTTTGGGAACTTTGTGTGTCATCCAATTGAATAAATCTCAAACTGTATATATTGTATGTATTTCATTCTTTTGTTATTTGATGTTGAAATATATTTTTCTTCGCTTCACATTTGGTCTCAATATACAATTGGAATATTAAAATGTATTTTGCTTACTTGGGATGCTATAGTTCCTCAATTGAGCTTGTCTCAAATGAAATGTTAAATATATTTGTCTATGTTAATTCTTGGTGACTGTTTGTATCAAAAAGGACTAGCTATTTAGGGAAGAAAGAAGACTCAGGTTTGTACGTAAAATAAGGAGAACGTAGTTTTCCTTATAAAGCCCTCACCCACCGACCTAGTCGGTGGCATGCTTCATCATCGGGCCGACCACAGTGGCACCGAATGTGCCCCGGGTGTGCTTCAACGCCAGGTGACTGCGGAGCTGGTATGTTGCTGAGTGTGCGGTGAATAGGGTGAAGAAGGTGAAGATTAAAAGCTATGCATAAGGTCCCAGCACCCGAGGGTAAGATAATTTATTGAACTGGGCCTCTGCTAGCAGATAAAAGGCAGGTAGACGTAAATTGGAGTGCAAGTTATGACCTCCAGCGTCTAGTGTGGTCTACATGTTTCAGCCAGTGCCTTGTAGATTTAAATCTGGCTTTCCTCAGGACCGTTTTTATGTGAAGAAGGTGCAAATTAAATAATAAAATTAAGTGGTTGTGTTGTCTTTTGGCTAAGTGTAGCGCACGCTAAGGCGCTGTAGCTGTTAGAGGGGGATTCCCTCAAGCTTGACTACATAGAACACATAGGACAAAGACAAGACGTACAAGGTAGAGTCATTTTAGATTCATATTTTGATATACCACAACATGCCGACTTATAAGGTGGTGTGCGACATATAATCGGCTATTGTGGGTTCATGCCACAGGCACGGAACTGGTGGTGATTATTAAATGAAACCGATAGTGTTGGTGGTGGGCTAAAAAGCGTATTCACAAGGTGAGGTACAGGTGAGTATAGCATTAGGTCCTCACTCTGTTTTGTCTTGTAAAAAGCTTCATGGGTCGCCTGGCAGAGAAAGAGACCCTGTTGGAACAATAATTTGTTCATAATATATCCAACCTGTAGGGAGAAAGAGTAGTTGCTTACCCCATTCGTAGCTGTAGCGGATAGTTTTTTACTCACGAGTATTTCGGTCTGGTTCCTCCTTGGACCTATTCGTCCTTCCGCGGCGCCCGTTGTGTTAGTGAGGGGCCGCCCGGTCTCTTATTTGTAGTGTTTGGTTGATAAGTTTCACCTGTGTCTGGTAGAAAGAGAGGGAGGGGTGCGCGCTATTTGCTGTGTCATGGTTGTCTTCACTGCGCATGCGTCAGCGAGTAGCGGAGGATCTGCGCATGCGTGGTGGACGGAGGGTCTGCGCATGCGCGTCTCTCCAGCGCATGCGTGTTTGGTGTGGCCCAAGAATTGCGCTGCTCACGTTCCGCAGGGTGGCATTTTAAAGTGAGCAATAGTGCAAAGGGATGTGTTTACATAATGGGCGAAGGTCCCAACGTGGGTAGCCAAGACGGTGCTCACGTTCCACCGGGTAGCATTTTAAAGTGAGCAATAGTGCAAAGGGACGTGTTTATATAATGGGCGAAGGACTCAACGTGGGTAGCCAAGAGTGAGGGCTATCCATGAGTGCACGAAGTGCAGCTGGGATGGGTGGTTGGGAGCCCATGATATATCCACAGTGGAGGTGGAAAAGAGAGGACAGGGGCGCTCATGCAGTGATGTTCTGGCACAGATATCGCTGCGGTGTAATGAGGTGTACTGGTCTTTAGGGTTCATAGGGGGAGTTTATACAGCTAGGGAGTTCCAAGGTATGGCATTGTTAAGACCTTGAATATGTGTGGATAGACGATATATCCAACGTTGTTCTTTTTGAAGAAGCAGTTTTTCATTGACGGTGGTATCAAATTGTTCTATGACAGTCCAGGAAAAATCATTGGGGGTGTGGTTGTGGTTTAGGAAATGATCTGTCAGTTTGCTTATGTTTTTTCCACACTGTATGGTACTCCTGTGTTCTGTCATTCTTGTCCGGACTTTTCGGGTGGTCATGCCAATGTATCTAAGACCACAACGGCAGGTCATTAGGTACACCAAGTTAGCAGAGTTGCAGTTGGTGAACTGCTTTTGAGTCCAGGTTTTTCCTGGTTCCAAGTTCAATGTTTTTGACGGGGATGTCAGGTGGCACACGCTGCAATTGTTGCAGGGATGGTGTTATCAGTGCAACGTGGCGTTGGGCGTGGCCTGGTGTTCACTAGTTCGTCTTTGAGGTTAGTTGCCCTTTTGTAAGCAAAACGTGGTTTGTCCCATTTCCTTGTGCCGGAGTTGATGATTTTACAATTTCTTTGTATGATGTTTGCTACCTGGTTTGACGCCGTGTTGTAGGTAGTCACACAGGTCAGTGGAGGTTCTTCCTGTGGTCTTTCAAAAGTTTCTAATAATGCGTCTCTGTTTTGGTTCCTTGCTCTTTTGCAGGTTTTGTTTATTATTTTCGGTGGGTAGCCACGATCCTTGAGTTTGTGGATCAGGTCGTTGGATTGTGACTTGTAGTCCTGAATGTTACTGAATGTTACTGCAGTTAAGTCTTATGCGTAAGAATTGCCCGTAAGGCAGGTTTTCCCTCAGGTGTCGGGGGTGGAAACTGAAATCTTAGCAGGGAATTTCTTGCTGTGGGCTTGTAAAAAGTGGTAGTTGTGAGGTTTCCACTTTTTACAAGCCCACAGCCCACAGATCATTTCCTAAACCACAACCACACCCCCAATGATTTTTCCTGGACTGTCATAGAACAATTTGATACCACCGTCAATGAAAAACTGCTTCTTCAAAAAGAACAACGTTGGATATATCGTCTACCCACACATATTCAAGGTCTTAACGATGCCATACCTTGGAACTCCCTAGCTGTATAAACTCCCCCTATGAACCCTAGAGACCAGTACACCGCATTACACCGCAGCGATATCTGTGCCAGAACATCACTGCATGAGCGCCCCTGTCCTCTCTTTTCCACCTCCACTGTGGATATATCATGGGCTCCCAACCACCCATCCCAGCTGCACTTCGTGCACTCATGGATAGCCCTCACTCTTGGCTACCCACGTTGAGTCCTTCGCCCATTATGTAAACACGTCCCTTTGCACTATTGCTCACTTTAAAATGCTACCCGGTGGAACGTGAGCACCGTCTTGGCTACCCACGTTGGGACCTTCGCCCATTATGTAAACACATCCCTTTGCACTATTGCTCACTTTAAAATGCCACCCTGCGGAACGTGAGCAGCGCAATTCTTGGGCCACACCAAACACGCATGCGCTGGAGAGACGCGCATGCGCAGACCCTCCGTCCACCACGCATGCGCAGATCCTCCGCTACTCGCTGACGCATGCGCAGTGAAGACAACCATGACACAGCAAATAGCGCGCACCCCTCCCTCTCTTTCTACCAGACACAGGTGAAACTTATCAACCAAACACTACAAATAAGAGACTGGGCGGCCCCTCACTAACACAACGGGCGCCGCGGAAGGTTGAATAGGTCCAAGGAGGAACCAGACCGAAATACTCGTGAGTAATAAACTATCCGCTACAGCTACGAATGGGGTAAGCAACTACTCGTTCACCCTACAGGTTGGATATATTATGAACACATTATTGTTCCAACAGGGTCTCTTTCTCTGCCAGGCGACCCATGAAGCTTTTTACAAGACAAAACAGAGTGAGGACCTAATGCTATACTCACCTGTACCTCACCTTGTGAATACGCTTTTTAGCCCACCACCAACACTATCGGTTTCATTTAATAATCACCACCAGTTCCGTGCCTGTGGCATGAACCCACAATAGCCGATTATATGTCGCACACCACCTTATAAGTCGGCATGTTGTGGTATATCAAAATATGAATCTAAAATGACTCTACCTTGTACGTCTTGTCTTTGTCCTATGTGTTCTATGTAGTCAAGCTTGAGGGAATCCCCCTCTAACAGCTACAGCGCCTTAGCGTGCGCTACACTTAGCCAAAAGACAACACAACCACTTAATTTTATTATTTAATTTGCACCTTCTTCACATAAAAAAGGTCCTGAGGAAAGCCAGCTTTAAATCTACAAGGCACTGGCTGAAACATGTAGACCACACTAGACGCTGGAGGTCATAACTTGCACTCCAATTTACGTCTACCTGCCTTTTATCTGCTAGCAGAGGCCCAGTTCAATAAATTATCTTATCCTCGGGTGCTGGGACCTTATGCATAGCTTTTAATCTTCACCTTCTTCACCCTATTCACCGCACACTCAGCAACATACCAGCGCCGCAGTCACCTGGCATTGAAGCACACCCGGGGCACATTCGGTGCCACTGTGGTGGGCCCGATGATGAAGCATGCCACCGACTAGGTCGGTGGGTGAGGGCTTTATAAGGAAAACTACGTTCTCCTTATTTCACGTACAAACCTGAGTCTTCTTTCTTCCCTAAATAGCTAGTCCTTTTTGATACAAACATATAAACCAGGGGATACGGTCTAGCCTATCTAGTCCTCTCTCTCTCGTTGATTTAAGCAATTCTTGGTGACTGCCAGTACCTGCCTCATAGTGAATGTATCCCTCAGCTCATGTGTTTTGATGCATTGACCATTATGCTTTTTACGACTGTTAACGTGGGTAAATATACTTATTCATATTTACTAGAAATGAATTAATCGAACTACAAATTCGATTTTCCACGTTAATTGTCCTCATACTATTAGTATTAAAAACAAGATACCCATTCATTTCTTAAAATAAAAATTGCTACAGCGACGTTCAGTATCCTACTCCAATATCTAAATGCGTGTTTTTTTTAAAGTCATTACATTGTCTTTTTCAACTGATCAAAAACAATGAAACATCTACGTTATTTTGAATCACTAGATCATTAATTTGTGTTTGTTTCGATTTCAATTTCTAGACCATGGTTGCTGAGGCATCTTCTTACATGTTTAATGCTACACAGAAAGGACTTTATTTCAGGAGTGTAAAGATTTTATTGCCTTTGACATGGCAACAACACAGCACTTATTCGAGGCCCAGAACAGAGTCGGTCAATGAGGTAAGACATCAAAATGACTATGCATGAAGAAAAGGAAATCTTTGCGGCCAATTCACAGAAGCAGCTATGAGTACAGGAAATAGCACTACAGGAATACTCTTTTAGGTACTCATGCATACCTGTGTGAATCGAACCTGAAACTTGCAACTTCCTACCAGTAAGATTGCAAAAAGGGCACAGTTATTTCATTTCAGAAATAAATGAATATGGATATTATCAGTGTATTCCCATTTCAGATGTTTTGGTGCAAATCCACAAAGGCATGTAAAAGTACTTACTTGAAAGAGTACGGCAGGTGTACTGTTTTACTTGTTGCAAAACGACTTTGTAAATAGACCCAATTACATTTAGCAGATTTATTCATGGCTCTGTAGTCTCATACTTCAATTGGGGGTTGAATTGAGTCAGTTTTGCGGCTTATCTTACTGAAAGCTTCAAGAAAATAGTTTTACAGTCAGAGGAAATTTGTGCATCAAATCGTAGATTTTCATGTATCATGCAAACACCTACTGAGTGTATATAAAAGAACAATTCACTTTTTTCTATGCTTGCCAAAATAGAGTGAAATAACAATTTGATAAAAATGTGATTTAATTGTTTGAAGCTACAATTCTATACAGCTTTGGATACCCTAGACAGGGTTCCATTTTTGGTAGTTCGGGTAGTTCTGCTGTTGCAAAATGTAATTAAATCTAGCCTTATGTTAAAATAAGGAGTTTGACTACAGTTGCTAGGGCTGGTCCTTCCTGAATAGGGTAGAAAGCAACCTATACATATTTCTGCTTTTGTAATGCGAGATCCATGAGGCTGAGCATGGGGACATAGGCTCCGAGAGTAAAGGGGTTATCGTTGGGCACGCCTATAGTGTACAGTTTTTAACAAACTTAAGCAACATCAATACATTTGGCTTCGGCAACTGAAGTGATAGTTATTTTCTTTATTGCAAGCAAATGGCACTAAAAGAAAAAGACGGATCTATGACATAATATCGACAGACAGAATATCTACATACAAATATATCGACACAAAAATATCGACATCAAAAATATCGGAGTTATATCTTCATAAAGGTAAGTACAAAAATATCGAAAAAATAATATCGTAGTACAAAAATATCGAAATTAAAAATATCGTTTTTTTAAATGTATTAATAATGTCAAAATAATTTAAAAATACATATAATTTTACAAATATTAAATAAAAACATTAAAACATATTAAAAAAACTTATAACTAATACATATACATTTAAAATAAATAAAAAACTCTACATACAAATTAATATATATATACTTACTCCACATATTGCAACAGTAGGAAAAGCGTTGGATAGTGTAGGGGTAAAAATTACTATTCCCACTCCAGAGGGTGCAACAGTAGGGAAAGCGTTGGATAGCGTAGGGGTAAAAATGACTATTCCCACTCCAGAGGGTGCAACAGTAGGGAAAGCGTTGGATAGCGTAGGAGTGAAAATTCCTATTCCCACTCCAGAGGGTGCAACAGTAGGGAAAGCGTTGGATAGCGTAGGGGTTCAAATTACTATTCCCACTCCAGAGGGTGCAACAGTAGGGAAAGCGTTGGATAGCATAGGGGTAAAAATTACTATTCCCACTCAAGAGGGTGCAACAGTAGGGAAAGCATTGGATAGCGTAGGGGTAAAAATCACTATTCCCACTCCAGAGAGTGCAACAGTAGGGAAAGCGTTGGATAGCGTAGGGGTAAAAATGACTATTCCCACTCCAAAGGGTGCAACAGTAGGAAAAGCGTTGGATAGCGTAGGGGTAAAAATTACTATTCCCACTCCAGAGGGTGCAACAGTAGGGAAAGCGTTGGATAGCGTAGGGGTATAAATTACTATTCCCACTCCAGAGGGTGCAACAGTAGGGAAAGCATTGGATAGCGTAGGGGTAAAAATTACTATTCCCACTCCAGAGAGTGCAACAGTAGGGAAAGCGTTGGATAGCGTAGGGGTAAAAATGACTATTCCCACTCCAAAGGGTGCAACAGTAGGGAAAGCGTTGGATAGCGTAGGGGTAAAAATTTACTATTCCCACTCCAGAGGGTGCAACAGTAGGGAAAGCGTTGGATAGCGTAGGGGTAAAAATTACTATTCCCACTCCAAAGGGTGCAACAGTAGGGAAAGCGTTGGATAGCGTAGGGGTAAAAATTACTATTCCCACTCCAGAGGGTGCAACAGTAGGGAAAGCGTTGGATAGCATAGGGGTAAAAATTACTATTCCCATTCCAGAGAGTGCAACAGTAGGGAAAGCGTTGGATTGCGTAGGGGTAAAAATGACTATTCCCACTCCAGAGGGTGCAACAGTAGGGAAAGCATTGGATAGCGTAGGGGTAAAAATTACTATTCCCACTCTAGAGAGTGCAACAGTAGGGAAAGCGTTGGATAGCGTAGGGGTAAAAATGACTATTCCCACTCCAAAGGGTGCAACAGTAGGGAAAGCGTTGGATAGTGTAGGGGTAAAAATTTACTATTCCCACTCCAGAGGGTGCAACAGTAGGGAAAGCGTTGGATAGCGTAGGGGTAAAAATTACTATTCCCACTCCAAAGGGTGCAACAGTAGGGAAAGCGTTGGATAGCGTAGGAGTGAAAATTCCTATTCCCACTCCAGAGGGTGCAACAGTAGGGAAAGCGTTGGATAGCGTAGGGGTTCAAATTACTATTCCCACTCCAGAGGGTGCAACAGTAGGGAAAGCGTTGGATAGCATAGGGGTAAAAATTACTATTCCCACTCAAGAGGGTGCAACAGTAGGGAAAGCATTGGATAGCGTAGGGGTAAAAATTACTATTCCCACTCCAGAGAGTGCAACAGTAGGGAAAGCGTTGGATAGCGTAGGGGTAAAAATGACTATTCCCACTCCAAAGGGTGCAACAGTAGGAAAAGCGTTAGATAGCGTAGGGGTAAAAATTACTATTCCCACTCCAGAGGGTGCAACAGTAGGGAAAGCGTTGGATAGCGTAGGGGTATAAATTACTATTCCCACTCCAGAGGGTGCAACAGTAGGGAAAGCATTGGATAGCGTAGGGGTAAAAATTACTATTCCCACTCCAGAGAGTGCAACAGTAGGGAAAGCGTTGGATAGCGTAGGGGTAAAAATGACTATTCCCACTCCAAAGGGTGCAACAGTAGGGAAAGCGTTGGATAGCGTAGGGGTAAAAATTTACTATTCCCACTCCAGAGGGTGCAACAGTAGGGAAAGCGTTGGATAGCGTAGGGGTAAAAATTACTATTCCCACTCCAAAGGGTGCAACAGTAGGGAAAGCGTTGGATAGCGTAGGGGTAAAAATTACTATTCCCACTCCAGAGGGTGCAACAGTAGGGAAAGCGTTGGATAGCATAGGGGTAAAAATTACTATTCCCATTCCAGAGAGTGCAACAGTAGGGAAAGCGTTGGATTGCGTAGGGGTAAAAATGACTATTCCCACTCCAGAGGGTGCAACAGTAGGGAAAGCATTGGATAGCGTAGGGGTAAAAATTACTATTCCCACTCTAGAGAGTGCAACAGTAGGGAAAGCGTTGGATAGCGTAGGGGTAAAAATGACTATTCCCACTCCAAAGGGTGCAACAGTAGGGAAAGCGTTGGATAGCGTAGGGGTAAAAATTACTATTCCCATTCCAGAGAGTGCAACAGTAGGGAAAGCGTTGGATTGCGTAGGGGTAAAAATGACTATTCCCACTCCAGAGGGTGCAACAGTAGGGAAAGCATTGGATAGCGTAGGGGTAAAAATTACTATTCCCACTCTAGAGAGTGCAACAGTAGGGAAAGCGTTGGATAGCGTAGGGGTAAAAATGACTATTCCCACTCCAAAGGGTGCAACAGTAGGGAAAGCATTGGATAGCGTAGGGGTAAAAATTACTATTCCCACTCTAGAGAGTGCAACAGTAGGGAAAGCGTTGGATAGTGTAGGGGTAAAAATTTACTATTCCCACTCCAGAGGGTGCAACAGTAGGGAAAGCGTTGGATAGCGTAGGGGTAAAAATTACTATTCCCACTCCAAAGGGTGCAACAGTAGGGAAAGCGTTGGATAGCGTAGGGGTAAAAATTACTATTCCCACTCCAAAGGGTGCAACAGTAGGGAAAGCGTTGGATAGCGTAGGGGTAAAAATTACTATTCCCACTCCAGAGAGAGCAACAGTAGGGAAAGCGTTGGATAGCGTAGGGGTTTAAATTACTATTCCCACTCCAAAGGGTGCAACAGTAGGGAAAGCATTGGATAGCCTGGGGGCAAAATTTACTTCCCACACTACTCCCCCTTTAACACACAACACACAACACACTACACATACAAAAAAACACAATTAATATAAATGTCAATTAATCAATTAATAACAATTAATATTATTAAATTGATGTAATTATAAATGAACTAATTAACACATATTAATTACCAATTAATTAACAATAAATACCAATAAATAAATACAATCTCTTTAATTAATTGCATTTAATTATATCACAACCTATTCCCCTATAAACACACAACCCACTACACATAAATAAATCACATCATTTAATCACTTAATAATTATTAATTATCAATTCATTATTAATTAACAATAGCAAAAAATTAAATATATTAGCACATTAACTCTAATTAATTTAATTAATTGAATAATATTATTTAATTACCAATTATTTATTAATTAACAATAACAAAAAAATTAATATATTAGCACATTAACTCTAATTAATTTAATTAACTAATTTATATTATTTATTTACCAATTAATTAATTAACAATAACAAAAAATTAAATATATTAGCACATTAACTCTAATTAATTTAATTAACTAATTAATATTATTTAATTACCAATTAATTAATTAACAATAACACAAAATCAAATATATTAGCACATTAACTCTAATTAATGTAATTAACTAATTAATATTAATTAATTACCAATTAATTATTAATTAAAAATATTTACAAAAATATATTAATTAATTAATTATTATTACATTATTTCCCACCCTATTCCCCTATAAACCCACAACCCGCTCTGATACTAAAACGCAAAATTACTAATTTTCAAACATACATTACAAAACATATTTAACAAACATAAACAACATAATAAATTACATAACACTAAACAAAATTTCGATATTAGTAAATTTCGATATTAGTTACATACATACCTTAAAAAACGATATTCTGTCTGTCGATATTTTACACATTGATATTCTATACCATCGAAATTAAGACATCGATATTATTGTATATCGATATTTTAATTTCGATATTTTGTCTCACTGCCGAAAAAGACATGTCCTTTCTCAAACGTGGTGGCCATAGGCTCGCAATAGGATTTTTAAAATAAATTAAAAAAAATTAAGGATTGCATTTAATTTTAATATATTATGGGCGACTACTAGCAGGCAGGCGTAGCCTTGATTCTTATTGACATAAAGAAAAGGTGCTATTGGCTTTGAATTACTGTTAACCAAAGACATGGGATTAAACAGATGGGGATGACAAAACAATAGAAGATGAATTATGAATAGAAAAGATAAAATGGCAACATACACTATCTGACCTCTAGTACTGGCACTGAAATGCACTTCCATTTAGAATGATGTGCCTAAGTGATCAGGCAAAATGTTGTCAATAACAGTGCAAGAGTGCCAAAGACTGACGTAGGGTGAGTTACCCTATGCTGAATGTTATATTGGACTGAAGGAAAATGTGAATGGCAGTTAAGCTTCCAACAGATAGAGACGGCTGACCCTCTTAAGTATACGTGTATGTTTTTTGTAATAATTTTTGATCACATGAGTATGGCAGAACAATTAATGCTGTCTTTAGGACAGTCCTATAAATGTGATGGAAAACCTTTAATGTTATCTTCTGAAATCCAAGGTGGCTGCAGAGCTGGACTGGGAACATAAATCAGACCTGGTGCAATTTTTCAAACCGTATTGTACTGAGTGATGAAGCCAAGCCTACAAAACAAAAGATTTTACAGAATGTACTAACGGTGAACTAACTAAATATATAAATTGCTTGTGTGCAGGGAGTAAAACATCTCCAAAGCAGAAAATCTTGCTTCTAAATGAATTATGTGCCAAAGCAAAAACACTATATGTGCAGGAGGCATATTAATAATCCAGATTAGGAGTGTTTATTTCATACAGGAAGCCCCTTTAATTAAATTTTCTTTCAAGTGACCATCCTGAGACAATTATCTACAATTCTAAATTCTCTGTTAAGCAATAATTCCCATGACTTTGCATGTGATCGTCGAAAAGTCCACCAAAACGTTTGTTCAATTTATAATATATAGCTAAATCTATGAATAAGACATGAGACACAAAATAGGCCAAAATGCTCAACAGAGCTCTGTAAAAAGTGTGTGGAAATACAGCATCGGCTTTGTTCCAAATAAAATACACGCAGTCTGGCATATCTAAAGCTGAATATTGAGAGAAATTATGGGGGATATACTCAAGAACAGGCGATAATCATCGCCAACCTAGGTTAACGCACTTTTACATAACGCCATCTATCGCGGGAAACTAACGCTGTGTTAATGGCGTATTCTCAACAGGTGATAGTTTTCCGATAACACGTCAAATGGCTGCATTAAAATTACTGGGACAGTGATAAAAAAGGAAACCCAAACATGAAAAAAGTTGAAATGGGCCCAACAGTGATGAAAACATCAGCAATAAGCAGCGCCAGGCTTGCTATTCCCCGGTCAGGGGGGATAAATCGCCATAAAAGCTGCAAAAAAGCGGAGAAGCACAATGGAGGAAGCTGGAGCAACTTCAGAGGCCAACCAGAACCCCACAGACCTCGCGGAGGACCAGCCAGGGACCTCGGGGAAAGAGAAGGGCAAGGAGAAGAAGAAGAGGAACCCACGATTCAGTCCGCAGGAAAATAAGATCCTGATTACGGAGGTGATAGAACACCAACAACAACTTTTCATCACCTCCACTGTGTCATTGGCGACTAAAAATGCAATATGGCAGTCCATCTTGGCCAAGGCCAAGGTGAATGCAGTCAGAGTGAAGTGCCAGGAAGCGCTGGAATGATGTGAAGCGCAAAACCAAGCTGAAACTCGCTAACAACTGGAAAGCAGCAATGTAGACTGGAAGTGAGAGTAGCAATGTCCTTTCCCCGCAAGGGAGTTTAGGTTCTTCACTGTGGCCTTCCATTCTGACTTTGAAAGCAGAGTTCAACAAGTTGAGCAGGCTCAAAGCCCTTTTATTCCAACCAACAGGAGATGGCCCTCACTTCCGGCAGAGAAACATTCAGATTGCAGGTGGCTCGGACCTCGAGTGAGATAAAGTCGCTTCTTAACACTAACCTCCCACTTTATTTTGTGGAACTAATTCACCAAATATTGAATGCATCTGAGACTACAGGCCTTGCACATTTCTTTAAATGTGTGGGATCTGGCCTGGTCTCTTCTTTTAAAACTATAGTTTGGGTAATACCAGCTTTTATTCATTCTATATTTTCCAGTATTTTTGGAGGGTTCCCCTTAATATTGGCACCCGCAGCTGGTGTCCTGCTTCTCCTCTTTGTGCTCCGTAATGGCTGCTCACTTTGTGGCTCTGCACAGACCGGCCCAGCTACAACTGTGCAGCAATGGCCTGTATGAGGATTTTGGATGCTTGCCTTTAGCAACACTTGGCGTAAGTTCCGACTTGACCTTTCGCTTTGCCTACTATACTTGCTTGCAACCTGTGCTACATTGCAAAAGACCAATAGCCGCTCCGCCCCTTAGTGCCTTGCGACTCTCACGGGTGAGTAGTGCGCTCTACAAATGCCTTGATTGATTGATTGATTGCGTTTAGGCCTTAAGGAAGGGGGTCTGCTAATAACGCCTAGAGATCTTATGTTATATAAAATAACTTCTTACTGCCAAGGGGAGGGTGATTAGGCCTAGTTATTTTGCCTTTTTCACAGTCTTTATAAAATGACGACTCCTTTTGTATTCTATGGTATTGTAAAAATGCTGATTATGCTGCCTTTATGCATTTTGCTGCTGGTTGTGGTTCGCATACTGTTTCATGGATCACTATAGTCAAATTTAACATTTTGACCTCATTTAGTGACTCTGAATTACTTTGGTGGCCATCCCGGAAGTGAATCACGTCTGAGCTCAGGGCTATTTATTCACACTCCTACGCTAGACTGGCGCCCAGTCCACTATGCTTACGCTTACAGGGGGGCAACATAGCTACATGTCCAAGGTCTGCCTCAGGTAACATGGCTGCATCCACTGTCCACATCAATACAAACACCAGCAGTGTAGGTCCACATTGACTTGGCTGTGCTCTGCATAGTCAGGACTGTCAATCACATCACCGCCACACTTGGCATTGCGTACACCCTCATGCAGGATTTGTTCTCCTGCGCTATCGGCTCAACTCACTTCCTGGTCGAATGCCAAATCAGGGTGCTAATCAGCAAGGAGGAGTTAAGCTGACTCCGGCTATTAATACCGATAGCAGCGCGGGAGTGGAGACTGTAAGAAAGGTGCCGCTGCCCTGCTTGAAACTTGTATTGCCTCTTTTAAAAAGAAATTGATTGCATGAAACTTACAAATTGAATTGCTGCACTGTTTTTTAAAATTGAATTGCTGAGAATTACCGCGCTGTTGTTCTCCTGCGCTATCGGCTCGACTCACTTCCTGATCGAACGCCCAATCAGGGGGCCAATCAGTGAGCAGGGGGAGGAGCTAAGGCTGACTACGGCTATTAATGCTGGTAGCTGCTCGGAAGCGCAGCGGACCCATGCAATGGGCGTGCCAAAGGCAAGCCCGGCTGCGCCCGTCCACGCTGACCGGGGCATGGGGAAAGTCACTATGCCAATATAATAACTTATTCTTCTACGGAACTAAAACTGCTCCACTCAACGATCTAAAGAGCAACAAGTCAATCGTGGTCAAACCGGCGGATAAAGGGGGCTCCATCGTGATGCTGGATGTTGAAGACTATTAGGCGGAGATCCTTTCCCAACTCACGGACGGAGTTAGCTACAGGCCAGTAGCACTGGGCCCTACAAAGGAGATCAAAAAGGAGATCGTAACTATCACCAAAAAAGCACTGGAAATGGGTTTCCTTTCCAAAAAGGAATTTGAATATTTAAATGTGGAACAGCCAAGAGTGCCTACGATATAAGTACTACCTAAAGTACTTAAAAACCCTTTAAAGCCTCCAGGCCGACCAATTATATCCGGATGTGGGTCCCTCCTCGAACCACTATGTAAATATGTGGATGCGTTCCTTAAACCCCTGGCTGAAATTACACCTACATACCTTAGGGACACAATGCAAGTAATCAATTTGGTTGACCAGGCAAACTTTAATTAAAGAGAGTCAAATTTTGGTTACGATGGACATTGTCTCTCTTTACACCAGCATACCGCACAGACCTGCTTTGGAATCGATGAGAAGAGCCCTACAAAAGAGGGAACAACCATCTGGGGTGCCCACAGAGTTTATCATTGACCTACTAGAAGTCGCTATGACGAGGAACTTCTTCTTCCAAAACAAGTTCTATATCCAGAGAAAAGGAGTGGCCATGGGCGCAGCCTTCGCCCGGACTTGGCCATCCTGTTCCTGTCTGAATATGAACAACACTGTATCCTATCCCACCATAACCCGCACCAGACGAAAATCTCTACATGGGTCAGGTACATAGACGATGTCCTCATGATCTGGAACGGCGAGGATGATGAGTTGCAGAACTTCTTTGAATGGCTCAACAACCAGTCAGATGACATAAAATTCACAATGCATAAGAGCAAAGATTCAATTGACTTCCTCGATATCAGCATTAAAGAAAATAAAGGCAAATTATACACCACCCTCTACAGAAAACCGGCAGAAAGGAACACCTTGCTGAGATATACGAGTCATCACACTAGAGGACTTCGGGATAACCTGCCCTTCGGGCAATTTCTTCGTATCAGGAGGAATTGCTCTCTTAAGGAGGATTATTTTAAAGAATTGGATGACCTAATCCTTCGCCTGATTGAAAGAGGTTATCCTAAAAGACTAGTGAAAAGATATCGAAAAAGAGCCTGGTTCCAGGACAGGAGCACCTTGTTGACACCTAAAGAACGCCAGCTATCTCAAGAAAGAATGATTTGTGTCACTACATACTGCAACAAAAGCAATGAAATAAAGAGAGTAATAAACAAACACTGGGGCTTGGTAGCAGACATCTTAGACAGCCCAGAACCACTGATGCATGCCTTCAAAAAGGCCAGAAGCATAAGAGACCACGTCGTTCGTTCCTTACTGGACACAACGGAGGCACCAATCATACAAGGACTTTGGAATTTACCAGCAGTGGTAGGCCATTTCCGGTGCACGACATGCAAAGCCTGCCCGACATGTTGGGAGACAAAAGAAATTACTAGCAACAACTTAACGGTAGACTTGAAATCTTTCACTAACTGCAACTCTAGCGGAGTTATTTATGCTATCATTTGCCCATGTGACCTTATGTATATAGGACAAACAAGGCAAAAGATCAAAAACCGGATTTTCCAACACTGTAGCAGAATTCGATGCCAGACAATAGGGACGCCTCTGGTGGAACATTACATGGAAATGACTCACACTCCAGACTCCATGAAATGGATTGTACTCGAAAAGATCACCTTGGGACCCCGAGGGGGCAATCTCAATAACGTCCTCAACATCAGAGAGTGCAAATGGATGCACAAATTCAACATGATACATAAAGGCCTGAATGAACTGGACGCTAACTTTGTGCAAATGGCAGGACTAGATCCGGAATAAATGGAAATCGGGTCCTTTGAGCACACTGATAATCTACTCAGTAAGATCTCCACAGTAGCACTCCATTTTTGACTCAAATGCATTATTTTCCTTCCTGGATAAAAGTACCTAACTACCCAGTGGACACTGTTGTGCCTATAAGATGAGTGTTGATATAATGTTCTAAAGCCGCTCAAGTATGTCATACTGTTGATATTCTATCACTGTTAAAGTTATCGTCCATATGTGGATTCAATGTCATATAACTACCGACATAAGACATACAGCTTCTTAAGATCATCTTATGTGATGAGCATAAATATTCTGTTTTAAATCGGTCTAGAACGTGATGTCAGTGAACTGCATAGGCTCTCGATACTGTAGATATCTGATGTATTACAGTTATGCACCAACATGTTTGACATATTGAATAGATTCATTGTAAGTGACGATTGTTCCCTCACTACAGTAATTATGCTTGATTTTTGCACTCCATGTCCCTAGCAAGATGCTAATGTCCGCCCACGTGGCAGGTTTACGATTCATCGGCCCCTTGACAAACTTTAACTCAATCGCAAGACACTTTTCAGACGGTCCCATGTAGAAACGAGTTCGGCGTCACGGCACTTCCTCCTGGAGGCTGCTGATTGGCTACCAGAGTCGAGCCCCTTTTCACATTAGCATCCAGCGGCTGCACCGCGAGCAGCCACAATCACGGTGAAGCCGATGTGCGCTGACCGCTGGAATCCCGCAAGAGAGAAGGTATGCGATTGCTCCCATTCGACCGCCTCTAAACCGTTTCTCTAAACCAAACAGAATTTAGCACAACGTGTATACAGTAGAGGATGCCGCACACTATGCGTGCTATTCCGTTTGACTGTATAGCCACATTGCGGCTGCAATGGGCATTTATAATGGATATGTATATTCTTTAGCTAATCGAGCCATAGGCTCCACAATAATTTTTTCAAGCTTCTAAGTGAACCGATCTATAATGCTGAACACTTGTTGAACCGAAATTTAACCCGCATTTCTGTTTCATGATCCCCCGAGAAAGATGTGCAGCACATATTGAAGCATACTAGATGAAGACACCCTTCACTATAGTAAAGACGCCGGATCACAGTAAGTGGATGCACACCGGTTTTTCCACTTCCATGTTGACCTATGAAATGTGTAGCATTCCCGGTCCTACTCCTCCCCATCCTCTTTTATAATGTATTTCAGATTTCGAAATAAACAGGAGCACACCCAAGCCCAAGCGGGACGCAAGACTCGCCGTCCGCCTTTCACCATGTAGGTAACTCTTCAGTTAGTCTACATGCAAAGCGCCACCCAACCACAAAAGATAACTAAAATTAGGCAATGTCCTGCTTTCTAGGCTCTCCATCTTGTCCTGATGAAGACCCCAACATGAGGGAAGAATAACCCTTTCACATACTCGGGGTCGAAACGTAGACTACGCCGAACCCTACACGCCATAGGAATAAATGAACGATTCACTCTTACCTATGTGTGGTGTATTTCGGGAACACTGCTAGTACCTTAATTGTAAAGGCGTTATTATTTTAATGTGATGCAATACTGTCACACCACCTTTACCACGTCCCACACACACCTTTCACTCCCTTTTCCCATCCTCACTGAGAGCACCATTTGTGTAATGACTGTACAAATTACATTAATGATATACAGATGATTTATAAATAATGGTATGCAGCAATCAGTAAAACGACTGCACTTATATATGGAAAAAATAAAAAATTTTGAATACTGCATACTTCACCTTCATTGCGCTATATATATGTATTGTGAAAAATAATTGTGGTGTGTAAGATTCAATTATATACCAGTATAAAATAACTGCAAAAAATACCTATCCAACTCGGACCACCCGATTTTTGTACAACCAAGTGACTTATGGCCGGGCTACGGTAGCTATTCCTTACACACGTGAGCAGCTGCTTTCCCTAAACCCCTCGAGCTGCTCGGGTTCGGTGTGGCTGCCCGGGACTTCAGATTTCTTTAGCCCCTGCTCTGTTTGTGGTTTTAGCTGCACTTCCACATTGTCTGTGCCACCACGTTCTCCGAGTGTATTACACTCTATCTCGGCGGCCCTGGTCAACGCTCGGTCTATGAGCAAACATGCTGCGGATATTTTTGAATTGTTGTCTGAGGGCTCTTTGGACATTCTGTTTGTGACAGAAACCTGGCTTAACAGCGCCAGTGCACCGGATGTCGAATTGGCCATTCCCAGAGGCTTCAAAATATGCAGGAAAGATCGGGCACTGGGTAGGGGGGGGACTAGCAATCATTCTGAAAGAATCTTGGGTTCTGCATGTAGATTCCCCTGATGAGATAGGAGACGGGGAAGTCCTTAATTTCTCCCTTGTCCTCTCTCCCCATTTTACATTAGGCGGCACCTTAATCTACCGGCCACCGGGGCCTCCTTGCCCCTTCCTTAAGGCCTTGCTGGAGGTTATGGTGCCTCGGGCCCTGAGGTTTCCGCGTTGACTGCTGTTAGGTGATTTTAATATTCACGCTGAGACAGCTGAGCTCCCTGAGTGTAAAGCATTGTTGGAATCCCTTAACTTGGCCCACCTCTCCCAATGGGGCTCTCTGCCAACGCACTCGGGGGCCACACGCTTGATGTGATTTGTTCAAACTTCCCCCTTTGGGTGGAGTCACCTCAAGCCCTCACGTGGTCGGATCATCGACTGATCAGATTTGCATGGTCTGCCGATAAAATTATGCCTACAGCTGTTAAGACACTGAGCTCCCAGAAGATTAACTTGCACACTCTGTCCGCCTCCCTGAGGAGGAGCCGGCCCGTGTTGGGCAACGACTTGACCAAGGCGGTGCTGACTTTCAACTCATGGGTTACAGCAGGGGTGGCTTCCTCATCCAAAGGGACTGACACTCGCAGGGCCCGCTCTTCCCCTAACAATAACAGCCGTGAGATCTTCTCTATTGTCAAAAACTTTATCTTCCCCTGCGCAGAGCAATTGACTGTGCCCCCTTCTGCTGCTTGGTGTGAGAATCTTTCCTTGTTTTTTGAGCAAAAAATAGCTGTGATTCAGTCTAGTCTTAGGTCCATCAGTACTACTAATACTATCCTCGACTTCTCCCCTCCATTAGGGTCATCCTTCCCTAGGCTGGTTGAGTTTGTGCCACCATCAGCAGACGACACCTTAGCAGTGGTAAAATCTTTGAAATCAGGGTCGCCAACTGACCCCTGCCCTGCACGGGTGCTCGCTGGGGTGGCTGAGGTGGTGGAACAGGAAATCTCGCATATTGTTAGCCTTTCATTCCAGTCGGCTACTGTGCCTGTCGAGTGGAAACAGGCTAAGCTGCTGCCTCTGCTCAAAAAAGCAGGTTCTGATCCTGCAGTGCCTGCCAACTATCGGCCGATCTCATTACTCCCTGCCATAGCAAAAATCGGTGAAAAAATGGCGTTCCGGCAATTGAACGCGTTTGTGGAATCTTCGGGGGCTCTACACCCGGCCCAATCAGGGTTCCGTGCCGCACACAGCACGGAATCTGCATTGGTGGAAATTTCCGAAGCTATCAGGGAGTGTCTGGACAATGGCGGCAGAGCGGCTCTAATCTTATTGAACCTCTCTGCCGCGTTTGACACGGTGCCACTTCAGCGCCTTCGTTCTCGGTTAGCTGATATTGTTGTTACGGGCTTAGCCTTGGACTGGCTGGACTCTTTTCTCTCAGCCAGATCCCAGCAGGTCTGGCTTCCCCATTCTCATCTACAGCCAAGCCTCTTTCGACGGGGGTCCCTCAGGGCTCCACGTTGAGCCCCTTGCTTTTTAATGTCTACCTGACCCCCTTGATAATGATGGCCGAACAACTGGGGGCCAAAATCATAGCCTACGCCGATGACACGCAGCTGCTGTTTACATGGCCCGGCACTGATCTGGACACGGAGTTGATTCGGACCTGTCTTTCTGCGGTTTTTAACTGGCTGGCTGCAGCACAACTGAAATGCAATGAGGATAAAACGGAAATTCTATTGTATGGTCAGTTTCCCCCTAGATTTACAGGAACACGGTGGCCCGGTGGCTTTCCATTACCCGGATCAGTTAATATCCCTGCTAAGAATTTGGGGGTCTGGTTCGGAGAAGATCTCCGATTTGAGGCACACATTAGGAAGCTGATGGGGGGATGCTTTGGCACCCTCAAAGCATTGCGGAAGTTTTTTCCATATCTTCCTCCTACAGCGAGAGAGTCAGTAGCGAGAACATTAATTCTCTCACGACTTGACTATGCTAACGCCTTGCTGAGTGGCTCCCCGGCCTATCTGGTGGGGCGCCTCCAGGTAATCCAAAATGCTACCGCCAGACTCCTATGCAACATCTCTATCCGTGTGAGTGTTAAGATCCACTTGCAGAGATTGCACGGGTTGCCACTTCCGCAACGGATTACCTTCAAAATTCTTACACTGGCTCACAAAGCAATTAACGGACATGGTCCTGCCTACTTGATGAAACGGTTCAATCGCTACTTTCCTAACAGACCTTTGCGCTCTGCCGCTCAACATTTGTTGCTGGTTCCACGTTTTCGGCGCTCCCGGATGGGGGGGCAGTCGATTGCGGTTAGAGCAGCATCAGCCTGGAATGACCTACCTCTCTTCCTGCGAGCTAACCTGAACTGTGGTTCTTTTAAAGAAGCTCTCAAAACTCATTTGTTCAAGATGGCCTTTTAAGCTTGTCCCCACTGTTATTCTTCCTTCATGTTTCCTCTCTTCTCATTCCGCGCCAGGATACTCCGGCAGTAATTGAGCGCGTAACAAAACAGCATATAACATAACATAACATAACATATTTTAGCAGCTCTACCTAGTGACTTTTACATCCTCCAAGCCAACCGTCCTCAGGGGAAAGTGGGGGGTGTAGTAGCAGCTATAATACCCCAGGATTTTAAATTCACAGAACTAACTCCTCTTGAATTACCACTAGTCGACAACCTGGTGATCAAATTGGACTCTGATTTTACCCCTTTGGTCTGTGTAATCCTTTTGAGCCCACCCCAGAGTATGTAACTGTTCCCACAGTCCTTGGGTGAACAGATGTCACATTTATTAACAAACCATGCAAAAATATTGTTGATTGGTGATTTTAATTACTGGGCCAACAAAACATCAGGTGGCCCTCATTCAGCTGAACTAACAGATCTACTCACTGGGTTCAATCTCAATCAGCATATTACCACTGCTACACATATTAAAGGGCACATACTTGACCAGACATGGTCAGCCAACCTGGCTGTGACCAACCCAGTGGTCACTGCCTGAATATGGTCCGATCATCATTTAATAAAATTTGCTATTAATAATCTCACCAGACAGGGTGACCCCCCCCCTTCTCGGAGGATGCCCGATCCAAATAGCAGAAGAGGGCTTCACATACTTGGGGGTTTTTATCACTCAGGACCTGACCCTCAGATACTAGAAGAACCTGCTGCCGCCCCTGCAGCGGCTCCAGAGGGACTCGGCCACATGGAAAACCCTCCCTTTGTCCCTTTTGGGAAGGGCAGCGCTGTTTAAAATGATGGCGCTGCCAAGATTCCTTTATGCCCTCCAAAACTACCCAGACCTGGTGCCCCAGAGATACTTTGCTGCTATTGAGACAGCTCAGCGGGACCTCCTCTGGAATGGTTTGCCCCCTATATCGCTGCAAAAATGAACACAGGGATGGTTTGACGGGGGTATAGCACTTCCCGAAATTAGGAAATATTACTGGGCGGCACACCTCTCGGCCATCAACCAGGGCACATACAGTGCGGGGAATGACCCGGGATATGAGATGGATAAGTGGCTCCTGCCAGGGGGCAACTACGAAATAGCCCTTTACTCACGTCCTGGTAGATATCGTCTCACGGGCCCCACCAAACACTCGGTCCAACTCTGGCACACCGCGCAGAAGAAACTGGGGTAGGCAGGGAAACTTACCCTAGCAACACCGCTCTGGGCCTCGGAACGACTAGGCTCTCTTCGGCGATCCAAAGGGTTTCGGAACTGGGACCTGATTGGGATTTCGCAAGTTAAAGACCTATGGGGCCCGACCGGGGCAGTATCATTTGACACTCTACAGCAGACATATGATCTGGCCCAGACAGAACACTTCCGCTACTTGCAAGTCAGACATGCACTTCAGACTAACATCCCCCCGGGGACCCAACCCCCAGAGTGCTCACAGCTGGAGGACAGGCTGCTAGATGGCCACCTCCCGGAGAAAGCCATCTCCTTAATGTACAAGAAACTCATAAACTACACTCCAGACCTGCTGAGGGCACTAAGGGGAAAGTGGGAGGCGGATGGACTCGTAATTGATGACGAGGAATGGAGTGACGCACTGGCATCTCCCAGAGAGATAGCAATAGCGGCCAAACTACGCCTTATCCAACTAAAAATCCTGCAACGAGTATATATGTCTGGTACGAGGTTGGTTCTGATGGGCCGTAGTGAGAATGGGCTCTGCCGCAGAGGGTGTGGGGAGCTTGGCACCTTCCTGCACATAATATGGGAATGTCGGGAGATACAGGCCTACTGGTCCCGGGTGTTGCATTGTATGAGGGAGGTGTGGGGAGTGGAGCTGTGACCTTAGGCGAAAAGGTGTCTCCTCAATATATGGGAGCCAACGGACCTTTCATCTAAAGGGAAACTGTGGGTCATACTAGGTCTAGCGATCGCTAAATGAAACATTGCGCGACTGTGGGGGGCGGAGGCCCCACCTACACTGGGCTCTTGTTAAAAGGACATGGACTGGAGCATGGTACAGGAGAAGACTGTGTATGTGGCTCGGGGGTGCCCGCGAAAATGGGTGGCAATATGGACTAATTGAAACGAATATAGTGGGAATATCTGTGAGCCTCCCTGTTTTGCATGTGACGAAGAGCTGGCCGATTTGTAATCATGGTAATTGCTATTTATCCTAAATTGTGAATGTAACCTTGAAGAAGCTGTAACCCTGATGGTTCTCTGTAGTATCTATAAGTTCTCTACATGCCTTGGACGTGACCCATATGTTTTCTTTAACTTGAATTTGATTTTTGCAAATAAAAAGATTTAAAAAAAATAATAATAATATTAATCTCACCAGATCTAAAACACCCTTACCTGATGTTGGATCAGTTAGGAGTTGAAACACTACTGATAAAAGTTGATTCCTCAAAACACTGACCAATACAATCCCACCTACCCAATCTTCCATCAACCATAGTTAGAAAGACCTATCGGACCGGCCACTGACAGCTAGCAATAAGCATGCCCCACTTAGGAGAGTACATCGAGCAAATCGCCATGAGGCCCAGAGATGGGTTTCCTCTGATTTAAAGAAATTAAAACCAGCTCTGCTGTCTTGTTCTGCGCTGGCTTGGTGATAGTCCGGGGGGGTGTCCTGGGGGTGGGGGTGGATGTGGTGGCAGTGGGTGTTGTGGCCCTCTTGGGTCTCCGAGTTGCATGATTAGTAGCTCCATGGCATCTGTTGGTCTTCAGATGGGGCTCTGAGCTGGGCTTCCTTTATACTGCAGGTTTTCATACCTGCAGTATAAAGGAAAGACCAGGAAAAAGCAGGTCTTAAGTCCCTGCGGCGAACGTGCCTTATCAACTGTTTTTGGCTTGCATCGCCGATCTGGCTAGTCGTTGAGAATATCGTGAAGTGGTGTTATTGTGCGTTTTTGGACGGGAACACCTACTCTGCATATGATTAGCGTTAGTTGTCGCTGTCAGCCTTGAATATGTTTTCAGCGGCAGCTATTGCAGGTGAGAGAGCACAAATCTGGAAAATGTAGAAGTGCACCATATTTACAAGCGCGTTGTATTAGTTTAGTACATAATATACAAGAGTGTCAAACTTATGGAGAGAAAATATATATATGTGTGTAATTAGGGTAGGGATATATATACCAGTGTGAAAAACTAATGTAGAGATTTGTAGAAACGTTAGTATGATGTTGGAATCTCACGTTACGGGGTTGGGTGTAAAAGAAATGTAATTCTGTAAACCATGGAAATGTGTAGGCCACATGGTATTTCACAAGAAACGAAAGATGCTGCTACACTCTTAAGTAACCAGGATTCTAATGTAATTTTACTGCAAAGTATTATTAACCATAGAATTGGAATATGTTTTAAATAGATGTGTTAAATTTTAGTAATGTGTGTTAGTTAGAATACTGTTTAAACAAAGAAATTAAATGTGCATATTGCAGAGGCCCGTTTCATGTAATTCTAGTAGGCCTGAATAGATAAAGTTGCTTCTTTGATCTGCATGTGCTCGTTAAGGAGAGGTCGCACAGAGCACGAACGAAAGGTCTGTTCAAAATGTTTTACGACTTCTAGATATGGTGGAGGCCGGAATTTGGGGCCTACAGAAAAAGTGTCTGTTTGCAGGTGCGAGGGGGGCTTTATCAGAAAATGATGAATAGACTTTTGTCCAGAGACGCCAGGCACAGGCCTGTAGGAGTCTTCAGGAATTTTAGGGGGTACCGCCTGATCGGAGAGAAGCCTGGGAAGCAAGGTCAACTTTAATGAAGAATCCCGAGGAGCACCAGTATGGAATTTACCGCCAGAAACTACACCACGTGAGAGGCGTCTCCAGGGGCGTTCCTATTGGAAATGTGATTTTGTATTAGGGACAGCACACCGGGGTGGAGTTAGAGCAGATGGTCTGAGGAACCTAAGAGAGCGGATGGGTAGGCAGATAGGGAACTGCAAGACATCAACTTGAATTAGAGACTAAGGGAAGTGTGTGATCTTCTTTGGAAGTCACCACTGCTGACACCTTTTTAGGTAAAGATCTTGTTAAGTAGGGAGGTCACTTAGTCTAGTGTAGGGACAGCCTAACCTGTATTTTCTTTTCTGTAAATGACTCTCAAGTTGCAACTTATAGCGATTCTTGCAACTCTCATGGTATTTGAGATATTTTTGATAATTTCCTTTTGCCGATTAAGAGCATTCAGGGAATATCTTTTTCTATTGATACCCGTATATCTTTTGAACCTTATTCTGAGATGTTTGTATCTCCAGATACTTTTGGTTTTATAATAAACTTTTAATTTTTTCCAGTGGTCAGTGGTTCTTTAGAGTGGAGTAAGTCCTTTCTTAATTAACCTAGTAGTGGATTGCCTTTTACTCAATGACAGGTATCAACGATTCAGTCGACCTGAGCTGGGATCTGGTAAGATAACAATAGACCAGAAATCCCGCGTTAACAGTTGGTAGCAGATTAGGATGGTTATCTTCTTGAGGAAGGTAATCTAGACTAGGTTAGTTTACCCCAAGGTCCCTAGAGCTCGAGAGGTGGCCTGCCGAAGAAGGCGCTGACGGAGAGAGAAAAGCAGCAGTATCGGACGAGAGTGAGTATAACAAGGGTCATGCGTGGACAGATTGCGGTGTTTTGTGTTGTATCTGTATTGTAATGTCTTGCGGAGTTGAATGCCTGTAGTGTGATTGTGAGAAGGTTGTGAGCGCGCGCAACCTGGTGAAAATCTTAAGTTCGGGGTAGAGCTTAAGTGGTTTGGGTGTATCGAACATCCAGAGTAATTGTCGAACAGAGTAAGGAGGTCATGAGGTACCATTGACCGCCGCAGGACCGAGATAGGGGGAGTGCAAGAGTGTATGTGTGAGTAACGGACGCAGGTCGAAAGTTACTGTGTGTAAGTAACCTATCAGAGAAGGCGATTGTCTGGATGTAAACGGAAAGACATTTAGTCAGTTAAGGTGACAATTACAGTTAGGCTGTGGACGTACAGTCAGAGAAAAGTGATCACTTGGTCTGAAGTAATCATTTTTCAGAAGTGTGAATGGGACGCATGCATAAACGCGGAGACGAGCTAAGAAAGGAGGGGAACTGCTGCGAAGGGGGACGAGTGACGTCGACAAGAGCCGCGCTGAGATAGGGCGGTTAGTGAGGAGCCGCAACGTGATAGGACGGTTGGTGTGACGTCGGCAAGAGCCGCGCTGAGATTGGGCGGCTGGTGTGACGTCAGTGAGAAGTCGCGTTCTGATTGGCCAGTTAGCGAGAACCGTGCTGAGATTGGTGGATTGTCGTTAGGAAGTAAACAAACGCGGAGAAAATAGAAATTCCGTAGGTTTTGAACATGAAGTGTTTTAAATGTTTGAGAGGGATTTTTAAGAGAAAAAGAAGGGACTCTTATTATGGGCAAGAGGCACCGCCAGAGGGTACACCAGCTTACTATATGGCAACGAATGTTGGCTTGCATACGATACTATGGATTGGGGAATGGAGTAAGATTTCGGAAGGGAATGAGGAACTGACGTTTCCTAAGTATGGAACGTTCAGGTTAGAAGCGTTACATCGGCTGAAATCGATTATGTCCTCATTAAATCCTCCGCCTAGACCAACACAGTTTGAGGCCCTTAATGCGTGGATTAGGGCGGCACACGACAGAAATCTGAACATACGCCAGGAAAGGTTGAAGCGTTCAGTAAGGGCAGTGCGAGATACCCAATGGGATGCGGACGCCAAGAGATGGAGGGTACAGGCTATTGAGGTGGATAAGTTGTACCCAGTGAGAGAGGTGACAGGAGAACAGAGGCTCATGGAAGAGGATGAGGAGAGCGAGTCGGAAGACAACTTGATAAACAGATTGTTGATAGATAGACCGCCTCCGAACGTTGGAAGAATGGAAGATAGGGGACTCGCAAGGGATGATGGGGCTACCATAGAGGGGTATGTACCACTCCCTATATCAGAGTGGACACCTGTCAAAGGTGAGGAGACACCTCAACATAGTACAGCACAGAGTGTAGTTGGAAGGTTTGTGGTACAGAAAACGCCAAACGCAGAGAGGGCTGAACCTTGTGGATTACCAGATGCTCTCCAAGTACCCGTTACCATAGGTCCTATAGTATCGATTTACAACCCCGAGAGAGACAGAGAGGAAGAACAGATGAGGTTAGATAGAGAGAGAGCAGAAATGGAAAGGAGAAATAACACGACAAATGCCTGGAAGCAATTTGATCCAGCAGTGGGTCCCGCAGCAGAACAGGGGGGTCAGAGAGGACCGATGGACCTGAGGGGACCACGGCCGAAATCCTTTAAGGAGCTGAGGGCCGATTTGAGAGAATGGGATGGGTCCACAGAAGCACCAACCAACAGGTCAAGAACAGAAGCAGAATGGGGAAGCCGAGGCAACGGAACACTGTCTCACTGCGGGGCTAGCACAAGTAGTCAGGAGTGGGATGGTAACAGGCCGGAGAGTAGAGGAGTTATACGGCATACTGACGGTGGGAATGAGCAAGAGAGACATGAGAGAAGTACAAGATGTGGGGAGACGTCTCGTCTCATTCAAAGTGAGGGTGACCAACGGACCCAAGAATACAGAGAGAGGTTTAGATGTACTCACCATGCCCCTAATGAGAATGTACAGCACTGGAGTCGTGGGAGCATGGGGAACAATGAAGGATCTTGCCATGGGTCGAGATATCAGGGACCACCGGCAAATGACGAGGAAAGGGGGAATAACGGAATGTCTTACCATGCATCTAGGGAAATCATGCAGGATGGGGCTTGTGGGATAATGAGAAATGGGAAAGTGTTTCACCATACACCCAGAGAGGATGGAACTGCATGGGACCTGGAGAGAAGGGAACAAGGGAGGACTCCCCATAACGCGCCTGAGCCTAGACGTAGGACTCGGAGCTGGGATGGGAGAGATGTGAATGGAACCCCTAGAACTAGCATACTGAGAGCTGCAGTAAAGGCCAAAAGACTCAATGTCACTAGCTTAAAATCTGACCTGGATGAGATAATAGATGGGACGTTGCCCTTAGAAAGGATTGACCTGTATGAACAAGATGAGTTACTGTTTATAGCAAAAGATATTACTCGAAAGGCAAGAGCAATTCATGAGAAACTGTCTGGACTGGCAGACAGGTATATGGTAGACTTGTCCAGAACAAGGACATTACAGAGTAATCATAGGTTGCAGTATTCAGACCAAGACTTAGATGAGAAGAGAACTACAGGATTAAAAACACACATAAGGGAGCTGATAACAGGAATAAGAGTATGGAGAGATCTGGACAAGTGGGAAGAGAGGTGGTCCAAAAGGGGTACTGTCAGGAGGAGCACGAGTGTAATGTCTCCGGAAGGAAGGGTAATGCAGATGGAGGCATTTCCTTTGAGAGAAATATCGAATGGGAATTATGTACATGTGCCCTGGAGTAGAGGAGATTTGGCTGCATTTACCAACTCATTTCCGAAGTTAAGGGACAATCCTGTTGAGTGGTATAAGCAGGTAGAAAGGTTTGTGAAAATCTCGAAGGTATTGTGGATTGATTTGAACACCTTGTTTGACATTGTGGTGCCAGGAGATTTGTGGACAGCATGCAAGACTAGCGTTGAGTGGCCAACGGTAGAACCAGAAAGGGATGCTGCCACAAATGGACCGTCTGAAATTGTAATGTCGAAATATGAAAGGGTAATAACTTGGCTGAAGGATAAGGTCCCACCACAAGACATAGATTGGGTAAAAATAGACCGAACAAGACAGGAACCCAAAGAGACAGTTCATGAGTTTTATGAGAGATTGCTAAGACATTCAAACAATACAGTGGACTCGATGTAATGGATCCCAAGGATATAGGACAGTTTGTGTCAAAGTTTGTTTTGGGGTTGAGACCTGATATTTGTTTGATGATTCAGCAACATTTAATTTGTTGGCAAAACAGACCATTAGATGAGATTTTGAGGTATGCGAGGTACTGCAGTGACGAAATAGATTCCAAAGCAAAGAAGCTAAAAGAGAAGCTGATGGTAGTGCAGATGCAGTCAGCTGGAAAGGGTGGACAGCGCCAACGGGGAACAGGGACAATGGGACGAAAACCAAACGGACAGAATAGAGACAGCGAGGGAAGCCCGAGACCTAGAATAGACCTTGCTACGTTAAAGAAAACGACAAAGTGCCACCAGTGTCATCAGGTGGGACATTGGAGACGCGAGTGTCCCTATAACCCTGAGAACGGGGAATTAGAGGTAGAGGAGGAGGTTCCAGAGGTTCCAGTTCAAGGGGTACCAGTGCCAAGAATAAAGGTGGCCAAAGGGGGGACTTCGGCTCCACGAGCTCAGTTTCCGCAGCCACCAAAGATTTCGACAGGGGGAAAGGTCTTTAGACAAATGCCTCTTTTCATAGATGAGGAAAAATGTTATTACATTGATCCATTGACTGGACAACGTGTAAGCAAAGAAGAGGACTGTACCCTCGGGGCAGTCCTAGAAGTGGATCAAAGAGGACCGTTTGTTGAGGCTGAAGTGGCAGGGTGTCCTACAACGTTCTTGGTGGATACTGGAGCTACTCGATCAACTTTGAGATCAGCAGTGGTTCCGGATCTACCAATGTCGGGGGAAACAATTCAGGTGGTAGGAGTCGCAAACAAGAGAATGACTAGCCCTCTGACGGAACCAGTGTCAGTGAAAATTGGAAACTACATGAATGAACATCAGTTTGTAGTATGTGATTCAAGTCCTGTGTGTCTGTTAGGAAGGGACTTATTGTGCAAGCTGAACTGTACCATATACTGCACACCTCAGGGAGTAGAGGTAGAGACGACAGATGATGACGCTACTTTCAAAATTGTAAATTCAAGAACATGCATAGAACTGTATCCTACTCTGAATGTGGAGGACCTTCCTTGGGACTTACGCGAGGCAGTATCATCACAAGTATGGGATTTTACAGGAGAAGAGATAGGATTGGTCAAAGGGGTAGAGCCAGTGAAGATCATGGTGAAACCAAATGTCGATTATCCCAGAACGCCTCAATATAAACTGTCCCAAGAGACGATTGCAGGAATAAAACCCGTGATCGACTCTATGATTAAACAGGGAATACTGAGGGAAATCGTGGGAAGTCCATGCAACTCCCCGATTATGGGCTTGCAGAAACCTAGTGGGAAATTTAGAATAGTACAGGATCTTCGAAAAATTAACAACATTGTTGTTTCATGTTGTCCAGTGGTACCGAATCCATCAGTGATACTGTTTCAGATACCATTCCAAGCTGAGTAGTTCACAGTGATAGATCTGTGTCAGGCTTTCTTTTCAATCCCATTAGACGAGGGGGGCCAGTATCTCTTCGCTTTTAAAATGGAGAGTCGCGTCTTAACATGGTGTAGAATCCCACAGGGGTTCACAGATAGCCCATCAATCTTTAACCAGCTGTTGAAAAAGAACCTTGAAAGTCTGGTACTGCCCCAGAACTCGGTTCTGGTCCAGTATATAGACGACCTACTTGTTGCGTCAGAAACAGAAGAAGCTTGCAAGGAAGACACCATTACCTTGCTGAACCATTTAGCTGAAAATGGACACAAGGTGTCTCCGAGCAAATTGCAGTACTGTCTGACCGAAGTACAATACTTGGGTCATCGGATAGAAAAGGGAAAGCGCAAGGTGTCACCAGATAGAATAGAGGCAATAATGAAGATGAACTCGCCTACAACACAGAGAGAAGTCAGGATGTTTCTAGGAATGGTTGGTTATTGCCGACAGTGGATAGCTAACTTCTCACTGAAAGCAAAACCCTTACAGAAACTGACGCACAAGGAGGTGAGTGATCCGGTACCATGGGACAATGAGTGCTTAATGGCGTTTCTACAGCTGAGAGATGACTTGTGTCGTGCTCCGGCTCTGGGGATGCCGGACTATGAGAAGCCATTTTCACTCTACTGCTGCGAAAGGGAGGGCTGTGCTCTGTAAGTTTTAGTGCAGGTACATGGAAATGCCCGTAGACCAGTTGCATACTTTTCGGCTACCTTAGATCCAGTAGCCGCAGCGTTGCCCGGATGTCTCAAATCCGTTGCTGCAACAGGTGTCAGCATTGAGCGTTGTGAAAGCATCGTGATGGGACACCAGTTAGTGGTGTATGTACCTCATTCTGTGGAACTGTTAATGACCAGGACCAAGACCCAGCACTTGACCAACAGTAGGCTCACGCGCTATGAGCAAGTTATTCTTGCTGCAGAGAACGTGACCCTTAAAAGGTGCTCTGTCTTGAATCCTGCTACACTAATGCCACTTCCTAATGCCATAGAAGGCGAAGACTGTGAAGATCACGACTGCCTTGATGTGACTGAACTATGCACGAAGCCCAGACCAGATATTGTGGATGAGCCATTGATCGACCCTGATCAAATTTACTTTGTTGATGGCTCATGTTTAAGGGACGATATTGGTCGGTTGAGAGCAGCTTATGCTGTTTGCACCATTACTGGAGTTGTGGAAGCCGCTTGCCTGGAAGGAGTACACTCCGCTCAGGTAGCAGAAATCATTGCATTGACACGTGCCTGTACAGCAGGCAAGAAAATTAGAGTCACCATATATACTGATAGCCAATATGGTTTTGGTGTAGTTCATGATTTCAGGCAATTGTGGTCTCAGAGGGGTTACATGACCTCCTCTGGTTCGCCAATCAGAAATGGAGAATTTGTGCGGCTGTTGTTGGAAGCATTACAGGGTCCAGCTGAAATCGCGGTTGTAAAATGTGTAGCTCATACGAAAAATACAGATTTTGTGTCACAGGGAAACCGATTTGCCGACGAAGTTGCCCGCTATTGTGCGGAGCATGATTATTCTTTCACAGAGGTGGAAGTAAGTGGGGCTCAGGAAAGGACAGAGTTAAGCATGATGTTAGAAACGGTCGCTACTTGGGAAGATTTGAAACAAATGCAAGACAATGCACCTGAATCTGAGAAGCAGGCGTGGGAAACAGCAGGGTGTGTGAGAAGCGAAATGGACTTTTGGATTTCCGCAGATGGAAGGGCAGTGTTACCTGATGAGTTAGCGAGTCCAATGGCACGACAGATACATGGTCCAGTGCATTTGGGAAGGGATGCCATGCTGAGGGTGTTCAGGCAGACTTGGTATTGTCCAAAGTTTAGGATTGCAGCAGAAGCAGTGTGTAAGCGCTGTGTCACTTGTCAGCAGTTGAACATAGGGAAAAGAACACCAGTTACACTGAGTCACATTGGGAGGTCTGGGGGGCCTTTCAACAGAATGCAATTGGATTTTATTGAAATGCCAAAGGTCAACCGTCTTAGGTATGTTCTGGTGGTAGTATGCATATTTCCCAGATGGGTTGAAGCATACCCTACACGCAGGTGCGACACACTCACTGTGGCAAAATTGTTGCTTAGGGAGTTGATACCGCGCTTCGGGGTGCCTGCCTCTCTGGAATCGGACAGAGGGACACATTTTAACAGCGAAGTTGTGAAGATGCTTTGCTCTGCATTGAACATTGATCAGAAACTGCATTGTAGCTATCGACCAGAGGCTTCAGGTATCGTGGAACAGATAAACTGGACACTGAAATGTCGAATTGCTAAAGTATGTTCCTCAACTTCCTTAAGTTGGCCTGATGCTCTTCCTTTGGTCCTTATGAGCATGCGTAGCACACCCGACAGGAGGACAGGTCTCTCTCCACATGAGGTGCTGATGGGGAGGGCAATGAGACTTCCAACTGTTCCTACAACTGCATTATTAAATATTACAGATGACCTGATCCTGGATTACTGCAAGGGGTTGTCTGACGCCATTCATTCTGTGTCTCTTCAGGTACAGGCCGCAGAAGTTCCAGCTTCAAGAAATCAGTGCCACGACCTGTGCCCAGGAAACTGGGTGCTGGTGAAAAAGCACGTCCGGAAGAACTGCTTGGACGTGCGCTGGAAGGGGCCTTACCAGATAATCCTAATCACAAACACTGCCGTGAAGTGCGGAGGACTGCCAAATTGGATCCACGCTTCCCATACTCGAAGAGTTCCAGCACCTCTTGAAGAAACAGCTCCTCTCACGGACGAAAATCCAGTTGTGGAAGAAGAATCACAAGAGGGGATCAGTCAAGCTGTGGGGGTGTCTGAAGAAGTCGGGAGTGTAACAGATCCAGAAGAAGAAGGAAGACAGAACGGCAGTGAAACTGAAGTTGCTACTGAAGGAGAAAGCTGTTGTGAAACCAACTCCGAGACAGAACAAGTTCAGAGTGATCAAGAACTGAGTGAACGGACAAGAAATAGGAGAACAAGGCGTGGAGCAGCTACCTGGCCTGAAAGAAAAAGGAGGCCAAGCTTGAAGCCAGCTTGAGAGGAAACTCTTGCTCCTATATCCGAAGACTCAGATCCAGAAGAAAGTGCACAAGGACAAGAGCAGGAAGGTCCAAGAAGATCAAGGAGGGTGCGAGTGCCTTGCAGAAGATACGCTACTCCTGAGTGGACCTACCTCGCTACAGATGTCCTCAGCGGGACGCAGAACTGGGAGGGTGAAGAAAGTGACCCTGACCAGAACAGACCCCTTCATAACAGTGGATGTAGAGTTGGTGGTACCAGGAGTGGAGGTCGAGAGACTGCTGACACTTAACATCGTCTATCCTCCTCTTCTGAGCGGAATAAGAAAGCTGATCCTAGAGACAGTTGAATTTCCATGTTGTTGTACGAGGTGTCCAATACTTGAGGGAATCCTTCTCCGCATGGAGATATTCGAGCAAGTGTTGGAACTTCTTGGAACACGCATAGTTTCGGATTACTAAAGATTTTGTAAAGAACTTTGTAAATACAGATTGAAAGATAACCTAGAGCCGAGTGGAAGAAGAAAAAACTAGGGACTTCCATTTTAGTGGATGGAGAAGGGCTAGGGCTGCCTATTGCTACAGAACTCAGAGACTGTTTTGCGGAGGGGATTTTTCAGCTTCCAGGTGTGGTTCAAAGATTGGAGAAGCAAAGAAAAGAGACTTGTACTGAAAAGCAAAGAAGAGAGACTTTGTGCTGTGAAAGAAAATTAGAACTACACTGTCTTGAGATCATGGAGGCTGGCAACCCGAACCGCAGGGCAAAATGCATAATAGGCACACTTTTAGGGGTAGTGATTTCTCTTATAGTTTTAGTAGTTACTGTATCTTATATAGTGGGACATGAAAATGATGGGAAAGCAGAAGAGGAAACAAAAAGTGTACCAACACAGAAACCTCCTACGATTGGTAGACAGAGGGAAAACACAGCGAAAGAAAAAGCTTTATTAGATGCTGAGATCAATTACATGCAGACGAATCCCAGGGGAATTTTAAGTCAAATGCTTATGCTAAATTGCTTTATGAATATATTGATGTCATGGAGGCGAAGAACTGCTATGTTTGTATGCAGTTGCCAGCTTCTGTAGATGAAGGCATCAGATATCACCATCTTCCATTGACCTATGGAATCTCATGTAGTTTATTGCTGAGCATATTTTATGAACGTGAAGGGTTTGAGTATTACTTCTCGAACTTCGACTCGGTATTGCCAGAGGTTCCAAATTATAAACACCTAAATAAGTGGGATTATTATAAGAGTGAAGACAGGTTACAGAAATTTTTCCTTCCATGGAGAACATTAGATACTTCACATGCCCGAAGGAATAATTTGACTTGCAAAGTGTCTGAAATTGAGAAAAAGTTTATAGGGCAGGTGGATGATCGATATAGAAGACAAAAGATCCTAAAAGCTTCAGGACAATGGAAAACAGATTGGACCCAGGAAGAAAGGGAACACCAAAGAAAGGGTAGCAGTGGTCCAATAGCTTTAGACCGAGAAAAAAGGGGAAAGTTATGTATACATCGAAGTCAAACATACTATGAGAATATGTTTGTGGGAGCCGTCAGTTGTGAACATGCTTTCCAATTGGAGTATTACTCCAAGGATTTTCTAAAGGGAATGCAGGTGATCCCAAATGTATATTTTGTCTGTGGAAGAAATGCATATGTGAAACTACCAGATAATTGGTATGGATCATGTTACTTAGCAATTGTCTTCCCCAAAATATACCATGCTGAGGATTTAGAAACCAAAAAGAGAGGAACATCAGCTAGAGGAAGAAGGGATGTAAGTGCTGAGGAGGTAGTTGGAGATGTATTTGGTGCTATGTTTCCTATTTTAGGGATAGCACTAAATGATGTTAAGATAAGAAGATTGGCAACAGTTGTAGATAGGTTGTCCGCCAGTACTGCTAGATCTTTAATGCTGGTGGAGGGAGAGATGCAATCGATAAGGGCAATGGTTCTTCAGAACCGACTTGCTCTAGACGTTCTGTTGGCCAAAGAGGGCGGAGTCTGTAAGGCTTTGAAGGTTCAGGAATGTTGCACTTACATTCCAGACAATTCATAACCTCTAGAGAAGTACATTCGAAACATTACTGAAATACATAATGAGATAGAAGATTTGACAAAGGTAACAATGTGGGAAAAGGTAGGTCAAGGAATGGGTAAAGTTGGAGGTTGGTTTGCCAACCTGGGAAAGAATATCATTTGGTACATACTGAAACCTATCATCATAATAGTGATTTGTATAATCACTCTGTGGGGATTGGTGAAACTGTACAAATGGTATAGAGCAAACAGGTTGCAGAGATCCATGCGAGAGCAGGGAAGGAGATTAGCTGCGATGCAGGAGAATCAGTACAGGAGTCTGAGGGCTCTAGAGATGAAACGAGGGAATCTTGCAACGACTTCAGTTTGATACTCTATACCTTAGAGAGGGTGTTGTGATGATGATGACTACTGTAAGTCATCAAAGGGGGGATTGAGAGAGCACAAATCTGGAAAATGTAGAAGTGCCCCATATTTACAAGCACGTTGTATTAGTTTAGTACAGAATATACAAGAGTGTCAAACTTATGGAGAGAAAATATATATATGTGTGTAATTATGGTAGGGATATATATACCAGTGTGAAAAACTAATGTAGAGATTTGTAGAAACGTTAGTATGATATAGGAATCTCACGTTACGGGGTTGGGTGTAAAAGAAATGTAATTCTGCAAACCATGGAAATGTGTAGGCCACATGTTATTTCACAAGAAACGAAAGATGCTGCTACACTCTTAAGTAACCTGGATTCTAATGTCATTTTACTGCAAAGTATTATTAACCATAGAATTGGAATATGTTTTAAATAGATGTGTTACATTTTAGTAATGTGTGTTAGTTAGAATACTGTTTAAAGCAAAGAAATTAAATGTGCATATTGCAGAGGCCCGTTTCATGTAATTCTAGTAGGCCTGAATAGATAGATTTTGTCCAGAGACGCCAGGCACAGGCCAGGCACAGGCCTGTAGGAGTCTTCAGGAATTTTAGGGGGTACCGCCTGATCGGAGAGAAGCCTGGGAAGCAAGGTCAACTTTAATGAAGAATCCCGAGGAGCACCAGTATGGAATTTACCGCCAGAAACTACACCACGTGAGAGGCGTCTCCAGGGGCGTTCCTATTGGAAATGTGATTTTGTATTAGGGACAGCACCCCGGGGTGGAGTTAGAGCAGATGATCTGAGGAACCTAAGAGAGCGGATGGGTAGGCAGATAGGGAACTGCAAGACATCAACTTGAATTAGAGACTAAGGGAAGTGTGTGATCTTCTTTGGAAGTCACCACTGCTGACACCTTTTTAGGTAAAGATCTTGTTAAGTAGGGATGTCACTTAGTCTAGTGTAGGGACAGCCTAACCTGTATTTTCTTTTCTGTAAATGACTCTCAAGTTGCAACTTATAGCGATTCTTGCAACTCTCATGGTATTTGAGATATTTTTGATAATTTCCTTTTGCCGATTAAGAGCATTCAGTGAATATCTTTTTCTATTGATACCCGTATATCTTTTGAACCTTATTCTGAGATGTTTGTATCTCCAGATACTTTTGGTTTTATAATAAACTTTTTTTTTTTTTTTTTTTAAACCTTTATTAGCGTCAAAAGGATATACAAGTCTAGGCCTACAACCAAATCGGCCGGCCTCAATATGTAAAGCGGTCAGAGATTCTAAGGCAAACATTACAGATACAATCAGCAAGAATCAGAGGCAATACCATCGTAAAAGGGGAGAAAACACATAGGAACCAGACGGCCAAGAAACAGGAGCAAAGAAGGTTAATTTTATAATATGGGGATAAGGGGTACGAGAGGCTCACTTTCGATATAGAGCAGTCCGAAGTCCCAAAACCATCCTCAGCGACAATAAGGGGGTACGGGGCCGCAATACAGGAGAGGCAACACAATACACACAGGGAGATAGGGATAATCCGAACACAATCGACACGTGATCATTATAATCTTTACATGCCCACCACCCAACATCACAGCCGAGCCAGAACAGAGGGATCGGATATACATTACATCAAAAACTAACCCGTCATAGTGACCTCTAGGAAAAGGGGGGGGGCGAGGAAAGGGAGGGAAAGGGGGGAAAGAGGGGAAGGGGAGAAGGACAAGGCGGAAAAATGATAAAAGGAAATGATATACAAAAATGAAAGAAAGAAGACCACGCCGAAACAGGCGTCCCGTGGCGAGAGTACAGGAGAAAACAGGAGTATCAGCAACAAGGAGGGTACAGCAATCGGGATTAAAAGCAACCAACCCATAAGAGGAGGATCAACGACGCCACACACCCCACCCCGAACATACCACGGGAGGCAAGGACCGACGTGGCATTACTATAAAGAGATACAAAAGGGCCATAGAACTATAAAACAAACAACAAATAGAACCCGACCCACCCATCCCACCCTGCACCCCTGTAGAAGGCTATGGCCTACCCTTCAGACAGCGTGCCTGTCGCCCTAAACCAGAACCCAAAATATAGCAAGAAAAGAAAGAAAGAAGAACGAGACAAAAAGAAACAGAAACAGAAATAAAGAAAACAGGAGGGAGGAGCATGAGAACAAAAATCAATACAGTCGGCCGCAGCCCACCGCCCAACCAGACAATCGCAGCAAAAAACAGACCAGGACGACACCATTTCAAGCACCATAAAACTTACAGAGAAGGTCACCTCCCACCGCGCTATGGGTACAAACAACTGCGCCACGAAGTCGAACACCAATAGTCCACCAGGAATCGTACATATCACCCCCATCCCTTCCGAACCACCAATCCCACCCACCACATGACAATGTGAAATGAGCTACTCAATACAAGACCAGCACACCATCGAAAAAAATTATGAGTACCATGTAGACAAGGGGGGTCAATCGGTCCGCAAGTGAGCAAAAGTCCGAGTAGAGAGTTTAAATGCATCAGCAATCGCAGCACGGGTGATGAAGAACAGGAGTTCAGTTTCGCCGTTTGGGAGAGCGAGGGGTTCTCTGTAATAGACAAATGCGTAGCCAGCGATGTAGGTGCAGGCGGCAGTCCATCAATATTTCTAGGCATCCGAGCCGAACAGGGCCGCGGCACAATGTCCAAGTCTCCGGGGTCCGAACCTCGAAAAGCGGGGAGCTCCAAAGTCACTGGCACACAAAATGATCGTCGAGCAGCGGCAGCAACACTTGCAGCAGTCGAGGGGAGCGAGGCAATGGAGTCTCTGAAACAAGAGGGGGGCAAGAAGAAACGATTGCTCAAAATGGCGGCAGATCGCGGCGGGCTCACAGGGACATCGGGGGCCAGGGATGCGTGCAGGGATCTCAGAGCTTCCAGGATATCTCCGACCGTAAGCTCACGCTCACCAAACCGGACCCCCGCGCAATCAGGCAACCCAACCCCGCCGCCACGAGGCGATACAAGTTTCAGAGGGTCGTCCGCCATTTCGCGAAGTCAGCCCAGTCGCCACCTTCCGCGACTCTCAAAAAACAGTTAAAAAATGTAGGACTTTACAGAGCTCCGGGGGGTTCCCAGCAACGGCAGCCTTGCTGCAGAAAGGATGTCCGCCCAATGCGGGTCTCCGCCTACGCCAGCACCGGCGCCCCCAACAAGCAGAGTCCGGGCACAGAGGTCCAGGGCCGCCGGACACAGCAGCGGCGGGGGGAAACCCCTTCACAGAATCAGTCCCCGGCGCATCTCACCCATCTCAGCCTCGCGGCCACCAGGGCAGGCCCGGATCAGGATCGCCGGGATGTTCGCATAACGGCTCTCATCATTGGTTCACTCTCTCAACCGGGGCCGACAGTCGTCGGATCCCACAGGCTAGGTCCTGGTCCAGGTTCCACGGAGGCCCCGGTCCTGCGGAGGGCACAACTTCGGAACCGCTGCACGTCGAAACCTCCGGGCCAAACTGTGAGTACAAGCGAGGTGCACTGTCTCCGATTCTCCGATTATGTGTCGTCTCCGGACAGGATATGATACAGGATATACGATCAGGCCGGAGGGCTGCGGGAGCCGAGCTAAAAGGCGACCATTACGCTCGCGAGCTTGGCTCCTCCCCCTTATAATAAACTTTTACATTTTTCCAGTGGTCAGTGGTTCTTTAGAGTGGAGTAAGTCCTTTCTTAATTAACCTAGTAGTGGATTGCCTTTTACTCAATGACAGGTACCAACGATTCAGTCGACCTGAGCTGGGATCTGGTAAGATAACAATAGACCAGAAATCCCGCGTTAACACAGGTAAACGTGATTTCGGCTGTTAGCGCAGGCTTGTGAATAGGGCAATAAATATATCACCACTTTCGTGAGGGAAAGTGCTGTTAAATCGTCGATGAGTCCAAAATATGCCCCTATGTCATTACACCAAATGCCGGTATAAAATGAATAAAAGTGGTGATAGAAGAATAATTTGAACGCACACTTACAAGATAGCAGATAGATTTTCAGCTTCGAGCGAGTGTGGAAAAAACTAAATACTGTCTCCATTGTAGTACCAATGCAGAGAAGGGTTTTTAAATCCATTATATAAAGAGATTGGAAGAGAGCCTGTGGTGTAACAAAACCTCATGGGGCCCACTTGCAAAGTAAGGCGTGGGGGCCCAATTACCGATCACCTAGCTGCCTTTCTGCTTCTGAGTGTTTATTTGTCTGCAGCTGTCCAGCACAAGGGGACACCCTTTGAGGTGAACAGTGTGCAATCCCCCCACAAATTATAGGGGTCTGCAAGGACTTCCGTTACGCTCCAGAAGACGGCACTGTACTGTCCGTGATACAGCATGACAGTGTGGCCAGGAGCGTTGATTTCAAGTTTTCCTGGAAGCCACATGGCTTGTAAAGGAACAGTGGCATTAGGTTGTGGCTAGTGGTAATGATCAGTTTCTCCTGCAAAACCTGCCCTTTTTACCAAATTTCCAGTCAGAGACTCTCTGGTAACAACCTCGCACTTCGGAAAAAAGACCATCCACAAAAACGTACTTTTTTGGGTGGTGTGGCTAGCCCTCATGTCTGTTTCCAGCTAAAAGGGCTTGAGCTTGATGGGGCAATATGAGAACTGCCACTCCTCCGACAAAGTGCCAGTGGAATTCCTGTTCCGTGGTGGTAAAATTACAAAAGCCACCTTTTCACAATCTATGCCGGAGGAGGGAGCTTACGATCTGTATTAAGTGTCATTTAGCTCCTGTTCCTTCAGTCCTACAGTGTTATAACAAACCGCTCTACATTTCCATAGGACCCATTTATGTTGTGAGGCCCGAGGCCTAAGCAACTGTGCAGTAGTGACTAAAGATTGAAGGTGGACAGGAGAATTGAGATATGTCATACGTACAACAGACATGTATAGGCACTTCAAGCGGTTCACATTTGCTTTCATATGTTATGTTATATTGAGGTATTTGTAATCATAATAATAATAATATTTGTAGAGTGCTCAGATACTGCAAGGAGTGTCCCGGCGCTGTCTCAAAAACCCTTGACAAAGCAAAGCAGACAGAAGACAGTCGGCACCTCCTCTACTGTAGGAAGAGCCAGGTTTTCAGGAGTCGCCTAAAACCAAAGAGGTCCAGCATCTGTCTCAGAGAGAGAGGCAAGCTATTCCATAACTTAGCGGCTGCCACCTGGAAGAACTTTGGCACGATCGTCAGGTGCTGTATATATTTGTAAACCTTATATTTATAACCTTATATATATTGTGAACCTGTATATATTTGTAAACATTTAAGACCATTCAAAGTTGAACAATTATGCATAACCTATTAATGGCCATTACGTTACGTAAAAATATGGTGGACCTTTGGCTGAAGCTTGAGCCGCCAGTGCCCTTGAACATGATTATTATGCTGTGGTTTCTCTATTTCTTTCAGCTCTCAGAGATGAAACAGAAAGTTAGCTTTTTGATGAAAATAATAACGGTCTGAAAAAATGTGTTTAGGAGACAAAAGAAACCAGCTAGCTCTGTCCGCACTCAAAAAATCCTATCAGAGAGATCACCTGACACTAAACTCACCCAGATATCCATCACTTAGCCTCCCAGCTCACATGTGCAGAGCAGTGAAATATGAATATGGCCAAACTGAAAAAGGTTTAGCCCGAATCAGTACCAATCCCTGAGGAGTCACTTCTGTGACAGGCTACCAGTGTAGAGATACCAGGTTGGACAAGAAGGTCGCCTCATACGGGTACCCCGCACAAATACACTCACGTGTGTGCTCACATGTCACTGTGTAAGTAGTTCAGAGCCTCCTACCCTAACTGCACAGCATCATCCTTATCTTAAAAGATTGCCACTGATGGTTAGCACTCAGTCCATAGGCCATGAATTTACTGTGAGGTAGACACAGGTGGTAACAATCGCTCACAGTAAAAGACCAAAAAACAGCTAGTTAATTGCAAAAAGTCAAGGGGAACTAAAGAGGCTGAAGCTAATTTGCTACAGGTACGATAACACCCATGCCTATGAAAGAAGTATAGTTCACTGTCACAATTGACTGCCTTTCCCATCGAGGGCCCTAAAGGTAAATAGGAAATGATAGCAACTGGATTGCCAAAGACTACACCTGGCGACTCCATATATTTGTGAGGCCCCTCTCTGGAGTCATCCTCACTTTAAAGCTACAAAGGAAATAGGGTTCTCTATTTGAGAAAATAATGGCAAAATAAAATGCTTATGTTTATATTTATTACAGCATCAGTAAATTTTTAGGAAACAGGCATAGATATAGCAACCCATTGTGTACATTCAGTAGCGGCCGGTGGTGGGAGTGCTGCAGGGAGGTGTGGCGCAGCGGGTGTGGAGCAGGGTGGCGTGTAGTAACTATGGAATATGGCCCAACGGAGGTAAGTAAACTGTAAATAAATAAAATGAATTTCATTGCACGCGCCGCATCGCATTTGGCAATGCAGTGCGCGCAATAACATTCATTTCATTTATTTATTTGTTTACTTACCTCTGTTCGGCCTTATGCCGTAGTTTAATACCCCCCACTCCTCTCCTCCCCCACCCCACCCCGCAGCACTCCCACCACCGGCTGCTACTGAGTACACTGAGGCACAGTATGGCAAAATGGTAAACGTGCCTTGCGAAGAGTTCCTGAAAGTACCAGAAAAAGGTAAACTATTGTACATGATGTAGGACAAAGGGGTAAACAACAGTGAAAAAATAGATATTTCCCAATTGAGAGCAAGGTTTAAGCATGAGATAAATGAGTGATGGAGAAATTATTGAATTATTCTTACGAATAATCATCAAGAGCAACCCCTCAATAACAGGGGGACACGATTGAGGGACTAAATTTCGATTCAAATTAGCCTCTCATTGAACATTCACTCACCACTAACAAATCCATAGATGCCCGTGAATCATGTACAAAAACTATAATATTATCATATAGAAACTATATCCTTTGCTTAAAAACTTTGATAGAAAAACAGACATTTGAGGTGAGCAGATCTAGAGTGTCGCTGGTGTTGAGAGTGTTCTAACAGGAGCTGCTTTCCACCTAAACTGAGACCTACCCAGAGTTCTCTCCTTCTTTTTTGCATATATATATATATATATATATATATATATATATATATATATATATATATATATATATATATATATATATATATATATATATATATATATATATAAATATATATATATATCCAATTCAAACGGCAGCTCACGAAGCAAGCAAGCAACCAAAGGACACGAGTGGGATGATGTGCAGAAGCGATTTATTTCATTAAATAAAGCAGGCATAATGCATTTCGACATGAAAGTCTTCGTCAGATGCCATAAAACCGGAAATGGGTTTCTGCCCTTATTTAAGTCTCTCTGGCTCCTCCTTGACTGGAGTACAGCTGGCCCCAATTACGAACACAAATTCATTTGTAGTCTGCTAATTACAGTTCTTTTTTTTTTTTTTTTTTTTTTTTGGTGTAAGATATTTATTGGTCGTAAACAAACGTTACACTGCGTCGTGCCAACAACCCGGAGGCAGGCCGCGATATTCACAAATAATACACAGTGATAGGGCCCATGTAGGGACGCTCCAGCATAATTGGCGAAAACGCGTCCTGCAGTTCCTGTAAACACTGTATAAGGAGATTAAACATGCAGCACAACAGAGGCAAATCACATAATCTTACATTTTTTCTTTTTCCCCTTTAGTTCGGGAATGGTGCCGCAAACAGCCAATATCAAACGTGAGTCAGACAACGTCTCGTCATATTGGCAAGCACGGAGGTCATATCGCAGCAAAACATCAGATGAGCATAGGTAAAACTGCGGCACTCATCCACCCAACCCCCCACAACAGTGCGAGGGTAACAAAGAACTACGTGGTGCTGAGTGAAATAGGATCTATATAATCAGAATGGGACTCTCGGGGGCGTGCGCGCAGGGGTGCAGACAGCAGGAGAGTGATGCAAGCAGTTGGCAGGTTCAGTGGTAGGGACAGTCCAGGTATCTCCCATGAGGTTGGGGGGGGGACAGTGCAGCTAGTGTTACGTTCGATCAGTTAGTGGGGCGTGACGCTAGGTACAGTAGGCGCTAAGGGAAGGGCAGCCAGGGGGCGGGGAATATATTACTCAGGTTATGGGAGCAACCCCCCATCCGTTCTCAACCCAACGTAAACAGATGTCAAGCAGTCTAAGGATTTCAACCCATGTCATCAGAGACGCCCACGTCAGGGGCACCCCCGGAGGCATCAGTGCTCGCTCTCTCCCTGGCCCATTGGAGGAAAGGTTCCCAAATGTCATTAGGTCTTGTAGCAGTGGGCATCGACTCCCAGTAATGTGTAAGTTGTGCCTGACCATAAGCCACATCATTGACCCATGCCTGGAACGCAGGTAGAGCCTTACGGCCCCAATTTAATGCCACCTGCCGTTTCGCATACAGGAGTAAGATCGCGTGCAATTTTCGGTCACAAGGCTCAGTGTCTTTGACATACCCCAGCAGGCCCACAAGCGGGGTGGGCTCGTCTGAGCGGTGTAGCATTTGGTTAATGGCAGTGAAAACGGCCGTCCAGTAATCGTGCAATTTAGGGCAGGTCCATGCCACATGTAGGAATGATGCATCCTCCCCGCCACATTTCCAGCAGGAAGCGTCTTCTTTGACGCCCATGCGGTGTAACAGTGTCGGGGTACGGTAGTACCTATGTAGGAACTTAAAGTGGACCAGTCGCAGCCTATAGTTCGGAGATAGTGCCAAGAGTTGTGCGCAGCAGTAGTCCCACGTGTCGTCAGTGAGGGGGTCAGCCAGGTCTACAGACCAAGCCCGTTTGGCCGCCGGTATAGTGATCGGGGCCTGCTCCTGCATACAATTATATAGTCTAGAGACCAGCTTCGCGGGGGACGGTCTCGTCAGCAAATTGTGGAGTGCGTCCAGGCGCGGCGGCTCCTCAGGGAATTGAGGCCACAATTTCTTACAGGACTCCCGGAGTGAGTGGTGCAGCAGTGCATCTGAGAACGAGTCAGGTGTGTCATCCTCCCGCGCCGGCACCTCAGCAAACTTCCCGTCGGGGTAGAGATCAGCAAACGTCCGTATGCGTTCCCCTCGAAGTAGAATAGTTTCACCCCTGGCGCATAGGCACGGCAGCATCGGGTTCCCACGTAGTGGGATCGATGGCGCGTAGAGTAGCGGGAGCTTCGCCCTGATCCGCAGCTCTCGCCAGGACCAGCGGATCATTTCCACCGTGTCAATATCGTTCGATGGGCGCGTCGCCCTGCCGTACAGCGCCACCTGGAGAGGCGACGGGGCGGCAGCGGCCAGTTCCACCGCCACATGTGGTTGGAATGGGGTGGGGAAAACCCAGAAATGCAGGAACTGCGCCTGCGCGCACAGCGAATAAAGTTTGAAATCCGGCGCACCAAGGCCACCCTGCCTGAGCGGGAGGGTCAGCAGGGCCCAGGAAGACCGAGCTTGGCCCCCGGCCCACACCAATTGCAGAAGTAGCGACCTCACGCGTGCATGGAAGTGCGCCGTCACTGGCACGGGAACATTTACAAATAGATATAAAAATTTTGGGAGGACTACCATTTTCACCAATGCTATCCGTGCAACCAGGGAGAGGGGAAGCCTGCTCCAGATCTCTACTTTGCTTTCAAGCCAGTCCACAGCTCTCCCGAAATTCAGGGACCATATTTCTTGCATGTCTCGACTCACCCATATACCCAAGTATTTCACCGCCTCGGTTTCCCACCGTAGGGGATATTCTGAGGGAGGCTGTGCAGTAGTGTCCGTCAGGGGGAACGCTACAGATTTCGACCAGTTGATCGATATGCCGGCCAAACCCTCGAATCTCACGAATTCTCGGAGCAGTGGGTTCATATTTTCAGTGGGATCTTTAATGTACAGAGTGACGTCATCCGCATATAAGGAGATCAGCAGACTCCGGGAGCTGAATCCTATCCCCCTCGCCGTGTGATGTTGACGAACCCGGGCCGCAAGCGGCTCCATGGCAATAGCGAAAAGGAGAGGGGATAGGGGGCATCCTTGTCTGGTCCCCCTGGAGATGTGAAAGGGCTCGGATATCAATCCATTCACACTCACTCGCGCCCTGGGTGCATCATACAGCAGTTTAATCAGTGTGACGAAGTTAAGGCTAAACCCCATCCTCTCTAAAATTTTGAACAAGTAGGGCCATTCCAAGGAGTCAAACGCCTTGGTGGCGTCTAGAAACACCACCGCAGCCTGGGTAGACGGGTGTAGGTAGTGCAAGATGGAGAAAAGTGTTCTGAGGTTATGGGAAGTCGCGCGGCCTGGGATAAACCCAGATTGGTCAGGAAGCGCTATAATGGGTAGTAACGGTTGCAACTTGTCCGCAAGGACCTTAGCAAAGATCTTAGCGTCTATGTTGATGAGGGAGAGGGGACGGTAAGAGTCAAGTTCCGTGCAATCTTTATCGGGTTTCAGGAGGGTGATTATTAGGGCTTCGCGCATCGAGTCCGGGAGTGCATTCAGTTCTAGAGCTTCAGCAAACAACGAGTGTAGTTTCGGGGCCAATTCTTCCACATAAGTCTTGTAGAAAGAAGTCGTAAGCCCATCCGGGCCAGGCGCCTTGTTCGAGGGCATGTTCTTAATGACCTTTGCTATATCTTGGGCAGTTGCTAATTACAGTTCTTGACTACAATTCCCAGAAGTCTCTGGCTGGGTACTCACTGTCGCTTGGGCTCTTTCTAACCAGCTGATTGCATGCCTTGTAGAGGTGGGTGCTGTAATCCCAATACTCCGATAATGTGCTTTCCATCTCTCTCACATCACCCCACAGCATTTCACCTCATCGAAACTTCTTCCATTACAGGTCACGGAAGACGTAGAGCAGTGCCTGTCTTCCTCCGTTCTTTCCGGGTTGCCAATCGTGCAAGTGACCTTTTTAGCTGGGTAGGTTTTCTGAGGTGGTCCGAGGCACCTCCAATACCTTGGGTAACTTCGCTCTCACCAGAACTTCCTCGAACACTTAAAAACGGGTCCTTTTCACACGCTCCTGGTATGCGTGCTGAAATATCCAATTCAAACGGCAGCTCACGAAGCAAGCAACCAAAGGACACGAGTGGGATGATGTGCAGAAGCGATTTATTTCATTAAATGAAGCAGGCATAATGCATTTCGACATGAAAGTCTTCGTCAGATGCCATAAAACCGGAAATGGGTTTCTTCCCTTATTTAAGTCTCTCTGGCTCCTCCTTGACTGGAGTACAGCTGACCCCAATTACGAACACAAATTCATTTGTAGTCTGCTAATTACAGTTCTTGACTACAATTCCCAGAAGTCTCTGGCTGGGTACTCACTGTCGCTCGGGCTCTTTCTAACCAGCTGATTGCATGCCTTGTAGAGGTGGGTGCTGTAATCCCAATACTCTGATAATGTGCTTTCCATCTCTCTCACATCACCCCACAGCGTTTCACCTCATCCGAAACTTCTTCCATTACAGGTCACGGAAGACGTAGAGCAGTGCCTGTCTTCCTCCGTTCTTTCCGGGTTGCCATTCGTGCAAGTGACCTTTTTAGCTGGGTAGGTTTTCTGAGGTGGTCCGAGGCACCTCCAATACCTTGGGTAACTTCGCTCTCACCAGAACTTCCTCGAACACTTAAAAACGGGTCCTTTTCACACGCTCCTGGTATGCATGCTGAAATATCCAATTCAAACAGCAGCTCACGAAGCAAGCAACCAAAGGACACGAGTAGGATGATGTGCAGAAGCGATTTATTTCATTAAATGAAGCAGGCATAATGCATTTCGACATGAAAGTCTTCGTCAGATGCCATAAAACTGGAAATGGGTTTCTGCCCTTATTTAAGTCTCTCTGGCTCCTCCTTGACTGGAGTACAGCTGGCCCCAATTACGAACACAAATTCATTTGTAGTCTGCTAATTACAGTTCTTGACTACAATTCCCAGAAGTCTCTGGCTGGGTACTCACTGTCGCTCTGGCTCTTTCTAACCAGCTGATTGCTATATATATATACACACATTTATTCCCTGTTAACCTCTTCCGTTCTCATGACGGACCCTGGCCGTCATGAGTCACGGTGGGCGTGTGTGCACGACGGCCTTGGCCGTCAGAGCCACACCCAGGATTGGAATGTCCCAGCACAGCGGCTGAATTCGTGCCGCACCCAAGAGGTTAATAAACCATTTATTAATTCTAAAACACATATACATACTTCTAAACACCACAAGACATAATAAACATGAATCACAGACAAATTAAGTAGTCATTAAAAATGTCACATCAACTAGAATGAACGTCAGAAAAGCACGTCTAGTAAGGGCCCTTTAGCTAGCAGAGTACTAACCGAAGCCGCCCAACACACAATAATGAAGCAGGTTAGCCATACACAAGACGAATTAAAAGAGCCTCAGCATTCACTAAGCACAATTTACCAACATGACATAATGGCGCTTTTGGCCGCCATAAGTGTGGCAGGGTATGCTCAGACGTGAGTCCCTTGCTCACTTTGCCACTGGATTCAAGCAAGCCGGGCTGAAGACGGCTGTAATGCCAGAAACCGGTCTCGGAAGCTTGTTTCCGGTCCAGGGAAGGCATGGCTTGGCAGTTCGGGCTGGACTGTTCCCATGAGGCACAGGGTCAGACTGATTTGCATATAGCCATGTCTGAACTGGGGTGGCAGAGTGGGCTAAAGAACGGTGATGGATTAAATCCAGATCTTTTGACTGGGTGTGAGTGTTTGATTGATTCAGATGCTCTGTCCATTACCACCCCCTTTTGTACCGATAATGGCACAGAATAACACCAGAAAACCTAATGACACAACGCCAACCTTGCAATATACCACCAACCGTAGGTCAAACATTACTAACAACACAAGGCCAGAAGAGCATACTACTACTAATGGGAAGCTCACTCAGTATGCAAACTATGAATCCTATAATGAAGAAGAGACAGACACCATAATCTTTTCTCCCCTCTATAAATCAAGGGGTTGAGGAGACATTTTAAACAGAGGAAATGTACTAAGATTTCTGCAATCTATCCCCAACCTTGTGAATATTAACACCTTGGACCTACTGTCAACTGAATTCCAGCCAAACAGCAGTCAGTCCAGTCCAGAGGTTAAAAAAATAAGATGGAAAATGCCAGAGGTAGCAAGTAGAATAATACAGGAATTAAATACTTTCCAAAGTTGGGGGATAGCCCTGAAACCAGTGCCAAAACCACCTTATTCAGCTCCTTTTTTAAGAACAGCCACCAACAACGAAAACAGTAAGCTTTCCTCAGTTCTAAAAGGAGTAAGGAGCAGCTCTCAAACTTCAGGTTAATCGGCATTAACTCACTTTTCACCTATGAGCAACTGGCGGAACATACAACGAACAATATCACTAGCTCAACCAAATTGACATGGGAAGTCTAATTTACAGAATTTACAACTGGCAAAAAACGAGATTACCATGTGTACTTGGAATATAAATGATTTAGCATCCAAATTAAATGATGAAGAAGTCCTAAATTACTTAAAACGCTTTGACATCATCTTTATTCAGGAAACCTGGGAAGAAAACCCCCCAGAGCAACAAGATTATACTTCCAGCTTTATTCCGGCAATAAAGAGGACGGGCTTTGGAAGTCGCTCAGGGGGCTTACAGTCCCTATTTTCAATAACCCGAATAAATGAAACCTTTCCTCTAAAGTTCTGTATGACTCCTCCAAGTTGCATTCAAGCTTCAATAGTAAAATTGTTCCTGAATCAAACTGCACAAAAGGTAATAATGATAAACATCTACATACAGCCAAAACACAAATTAAAAACAGCTAAAGAATTGATTAAAGAACTAAAAAGAGTAATGGAGGAAGAGGACGCTGAACACATCATCTTGGCTGGTGATTTTAACATGTACCTCCTAGGGGGAGATTATGATGACGACATCGCACAGGAACTCACAGACGCATGGGGAATTCCAGCTCAAGGCCTCGTAAAAAAAGTGAAGCAAACACGATGCTCCAAATTTCTTATTCAGGAACTGGAACATCTAAATTTAAGATCAGTAAACGGTCACTACAAGGAGGACAGCCCACCAGTTCCCACATATCACTCAGCAAAAACATCGTCCCATCTGGATTTTACTTTTATGTCTTTATCTTTGTTCAATATAATAGCCATTTTCAAAATAGGCAATAATGTATCGAGTGACCATATGCCACATAAGCTGACACTAAAAACAAAGACAGGCTTATTACTGGAGGCTGATAAAAACATTGTTTCAGTTGAAGCAATAAACCTCAAGCGACTAAGATGCAACTCAACCAATATGGAGGTAGTATCAAGTAGAGCAAAAAACATTCTAATCCGAGTACAGGAATACTCAGCTCATCCGATGGATAGTTGGGATAAATTCATCATGTCACTTGGAGATAAAATTCCAACTGGAGCTAACCAGAAACAGAGGAGGAAGGCTGTCAATTTAACAAAAATGGCTATGAGCACTGTCTCAAAAACATTAAACAGAATATATATTACATCTTAAGGCAACTCCGTAAATCACCGGCAAATCAAAAACTGCAGCAATCTCTCCGCTAATCTAAGGCTCTTTTAAAGAGAAGGAGATGGGACAGGAAAATAACAATGAACAATTATTTATGGGCTGAACTACTTTATTAATCGAACATGAAAAATAGTGCCAGGTTTTGGCACTCTATTAACAGACTACAATGCCCAACCCATCCTGGTATAAACTCAAATATCACTGAAGCGGCCTGGGTCGACTTTCTTTATAATCACTTTAATTAAACTAAATTCACACTTGTTCTAACCGCTAGCCTGAGAACTGAGAGAGTCAACAGAACTCCAAAGGCGACGTTATACAAAAACCACGTCCCTCCAGATGAAAACTTCTGGCAAGTCTCTACCCAACAACAAGGGGAAACGGAAACAAATAGCAAAGGGAAGACTGGCTGGGGCACCAGTCCCCAACAGCATCCCGCCAAAATTGCACAAACACGATCCCGAATTTCGGAGCAATGCATTAGAACCTGTTTTCAAATACGCATTTGAAACATCCACAATCCCACGTCTTGGAGAGGCTCAATTATAAGCCCAATTTACAAACAAGGCAAGAGGTCTGAGCCAAAAAACTACCGATTGATAGCCCTCATAGACACCAAGGCTAAATACTTTGTGGGGCTTATTTTAAATGACCTAACGACTTGGGCTTCAGATAACCACATTATTTCACCAACACAAACCGGGTTCCGGCAAGGTCAAGGAACAACAACAAACTTTATGGCTCTAACTTTACTTATGGATGCAGCAAAAGAGGGGAAATATCCCCTGTTTCTCTGCTTCATCGATTTTACAGCCGCCTTTGACCACATGGACAGAACAAAGTGTTGGCAAAAACTACATGGTAGGAGAATACCTCCCCCGCTTTTGGACCAGCTTAGGAACCTACATACAAACACATGGATAAGGATAAAGCTTGGTGCAGGGACTCATGTATCCAAAGAAATCCCTACCTCAAAAGGGTTAAAACAAACAAGGGTGCGTCCTAGCCCCATCACTTTTTAATCTTTACCTAGCAGATTTACCAGGGGAACTGGACAAGTGCAAAAATCACGCACCAAAATTAGGAAACATAACCCTATCAAACCTGTTATACGCCGATGATTTAGTTCTGATAAGCCGGACCCCCGTTGGATTACAACATCTCCTGAATGCGACTCACAGTTTTTCAAATCGGAATGCCTTGAAAATAAATTACAGTAAGACAAAAATAATGGCAGTAAATCACCATAGGAAGAAAAGCTTCAATTGGTTCCAGGACGGTCACTGCTTAGACCAAGCACCCAGCTACAAATATCTGGGATTAATACTAGATCAAAACAACTCTTTCAAACTACAGATAGAATCCTTGCGGAGGAAAGGGGTAATGATATATCTAGCTATAAAACCTCTAAAGAAGCTCCTGCCGGAATTAACACTTGTTCCTTTAATAAAAGTTCAGCAAGCAAAACTTTACCCTACAATAACATACGGTAGCACAGCAATGAAAGGCAAAGACGCAACAGCTGTAGAGAATATAATAACTAACGCATATTGGGCCATCTTTCAACTCCCTAGGTATGCTTCCCCGGCCCAAATACGGTTGGAGTTTGGGCTACAAAAACAATCAATTGAAAGAAGGGGAGCATACGTAAAATGCTGGCATAAAATCAAAGAAGCAGAGGAAGGATCCTTGAATAGCCAAATTTGGACTGAGTTATTCCGCCCAAAAAAATCGCCAGCTAGAGAGTACCTACAGGACTCTATTAAACTGTTAGGACTGACAGACCTTTGAAGCATTACTGTGTCACACTCTGTATTTAAAAAAACTGTAACCAAGGTATCCTGTCAATTGGCAGTCACAGAGGATAAAAACACGCTTTTTCAAATGATCCCATGGCTTGGTAGTACTAAATACGTATAAAACCTTAAAACCGCAATCATACTTGAAAACCGGAATACAAACAATCACCAAGGAAACATTCTTAAAAATCCGCTTGGGGATTGGTGCAATTAATCAGTTTCTTCCCCCTTGGGAGAGAAAAGGCGGTGACCAGCCTTGTCGCCTCTGTGGCTGCAGAGTGGAGGACCTATTACATGTTATCTGCACCTGCAACAAACTAAGGGATATAAGAATAAGCCTTTTAAAACCTATGTTCAGACAGTACGGAGTTAGGACCTGCAGACAAGCGGCACTGCTGTGTTTCAACCCAGAGAGAGTGCAGCTAAATTGTCGACTCACAAAGTTTTTCGACATAATTGCTAAGAGATTGAAAAACTCATGCACGATGCCCTTGAACATTTAATAACAGAAGCTTATCAAATGGATTAATCTACCAAATAGAATAAGTGGGAGAAGAGTTACCAATGGAGCAAAAGCCCTAAAAACTCTTGTCCTTTTCTTTAATTTAAAGCACTAACTAGTGGTAAAAAATGCAGGCCTGCTTCAGTGCTTTTCATCATAATCTTCCTGTAGGGGTTTATCCTGACGGGGTGTTGCAAGTTGTTGACAGAAAATATGTGTAAGGCAATTACACTGAAGAATCTCCCTATGATGGCTACGGTCTTCTTTATAACAACACTGTGATTTTTTTGAAAAATGTTAGATGGTACATTCAAAAGGTCTAATAATTGTGGCAAATGTCCTCCTCCCCCCCTTTTTAACAAGTAACTGATGTTAAATAAGTGGCCTTTTTAACTGTGCTTTTAAACATACATGAACAAGATGTTTTCAATTATGGTTTAATGTATGCAACGGTTTTAATTAATCATGCATAATACTTTTTGACACATCATCTACTATGAACTGATTTGTGCTATATAATAGTTCACTGCAGGAAGGTTGTGAAAATATAATCATCAACACATTTCCGTTGAAAGAACTGATATTGTCAACCTTCTTCATGATATTCTGAATTTGTTTCTTCTTTCTGAACTTTTTAACATATAAGTTATCAAATACATTAAGTATGACAATCTGAAAACCATAACACAAAAGCAATATGTATACACAAAAATATATGGAACCTTTCGTTTCTCACTGTCAAACATTATCATTTCATTAACACAGAAACCAAATTATTTAAAGCAATTATTTATTTTCTCTTGAAAGTAATAACCCCTTATATTTTTGCACAGACTCCCACTATCTTTCTTCCTTGTATTCAGTACAATCACAGTCTCACTAAAGTTACTATCCAAATCCTATTTATCAAGCATATGGATGTCCCTACTTCTCTAAGCATGTCTTATTGCTTAGCACAGTGTCTGACCCAGGAATGTTACAACTCCCCATTTGTACTAATATGATCCCTATCTTTTGTAAGTTTACAGTGGGAACAGGCCTGTTGCCTTCGCCAAATTTGGGATTCACTTATGACCTCAAAGACTTATTATATGTAATCTAACATACTAAATACTCTTTTGGTCTTTAGAGTAATTACAATCATGTTTCTCTCACTCACCATTTTTACACATGCCTTCTCACATTATTCCTTATTAGTGTAAGAGTGAAGAGGCTCACTTAATCTGTATCCAGTTTTACAGATAACGCTGTTTTTGGAATGTGGTATAATCTTCCTAAGTATCTCCTAATGGATAAGACTACAACAGTTGTTTGTGAACCAAATCATCTCCTTAGCTCAGACTTCTAGGCACCAAGGGCCCTATTTATGAAAAGTGACGCATCGCTGCGTGAAAACAGCGATGCGTCACTTTTCACTGCGCTCTCCCTGCGACATGATTGATGCGTCATATTTATAATATGACGCATCATGTCGCAAGGAGTTACAGATACGTCAGTATTTCTGACGTATCTGTAAGCGCAAAAGTCACGCATTGCTGGGGTGTGTCACAAAAGTGACGCAACTCCAGCAATGCTTCCTTTCACATGGGGAAAGCCCCATGTGAAAGGGCTTGCGTCAGTCTTACGCCTGCTGTGAGGCAGGCGCAAGATTTTGACGCACCAGCGTCCTAAAAGTGACGCAGTGAAATCTCATAGATTTCACTGCGTCACTATTATGAGGCTTTTTGCGTGTGAACGCCCCCTTTGCATACATTATACCTGACGCAGGTAAAATGTAGCGCAGGGGTTTACAAAGTGACGCATCTGCTTAGATGCATCACTTTGTAAATAGTGCGCAACACGACGCATGTTTTACGCCGCCGATGCATCACAAAAAGTGACGCATAGGAAGCGCAAAACTCACGCACGGCCTCATAAATGAGGCCCCAGGTCTTTCTCCAGTAAGGTCTTCACAGGGTCCCATCCTGGAAAGTCAGATTGGCTCTCTTCAAATTAGGAGTCCTTCTGCTTTTCTCTAGACCAAAACTTAAGTTTCACTCAGACAAAATCCTAACTTTATGACTTTCAGTATTCACAAAGGGCATTTAGTGCTTAGAGACCGTATGGTGATAACTCACTTTACAAATAACAATCACAAATTACAAATTTAGGAGTACTAAAGTTAGGATTCCTTACTTTAGTACTCCTAAATGCATTTTTTAAATACTGAAAGTCGTAAAGTTAGGATTTTGTCTCAGATTACTTTTGTGAATCAGGCCCTATATTTTTTAGGTCTCGCGTAGCGTTTCATCGCAACGCGATGCTCGCTTTGCGAAACATACAGTATAGTGGGGGAATCTCCGCCCACTTTCCAGCAATATTATTGATTGGCTTTAATCATAAAGGCTGCCTTTTGATTTGTTTTCGACTTCTTAGTCCCTCCTCCTGACGGGCATGTTGTCATTTATATCCTTACCTGGCTATTGGCCCCTTTACTCCAAAACATTTGTTGTCCCTGTGTTCCCCCAACCCTTCTCGAAGTCTGTGACTTTTCGCACCCCCTCCCCTCGCCCCCCCCACAACTGTTTGTGCCTTCCTGGACCCCCACCCTCCCGTTTCCAATGCAACAGGACTCGCATAAATACGAATCCTATTGCATTAAGAAATGCTTGTTTGTTGTGGGATTGGCTTGTTGTTGGCACTCTTTTTTGATGTCATGCTGCTGAGGCTTATTTTGCCTGACTATAACACATGTGCAATACAAGCATTCATTTGCCTCACTTCCGCCTCTAGTGCACTCAGTTCACCGTCCAAGTTACAGAAAACTGGGTGATTCGGGAATGTGTACCCCCATCTTTGCACTGACAGCTTTTGTATGTTTCTGGTGCACACGCTTGTGCACGTCCTGGTTATTAAAGAAATTCCAAGCAGATTCCTTTAAATTAGCATCGGGACTTTATCACTGGCATGGCGGCAGTATGCCGGCCACTTCAGGAGGAGCATAGCTGTTTTATTTCAACACAGTGCCCGCCACACTTCAACTTCTAACATGGCAGCTCGTTCCCGGAGTTTGCTTGCTGTACGATTTCGGCTTGTTTTGGGTGCCTTTAGTTGGTGAAACATTTTGCTTTACGCTTTCCAGCAGAGGCGCAGGACGTGTGGACTCACCGTCATGATTTAATTAACTCAGCCTGTAAAAAACATATGTTCAAAGGTAAAAAACAAAAAATGTCCTTTCAATTCCCAGTCTTAAGAGACTGCTAAGAAAATCTAAGTCAAACGCATACGATAGGGCATTATTTTTCGCCGTTATATACAGGATTTAAAGCCATCTGGTAGATACGGTGTTATGTCTTTTAGCGCCTTTACTTGTGAAATTGTTACTTAATTAAGCGCTTCAAGTTTATCAGTGACCTACCGGTTTGATAACAGGCGCGCAACACCCATTGGGCTCACCGGGCTTCAGCCCCCCCCGTCGCCTCCTCTGCCCGGGCTAAGATGACACGCACTGAAATCATTAACTAACACTGCGCATCGGAGCCGAGAATGTGATTTTTATTATGCATTCTGAGAGGCCCAGCAGCCCGAGCAGACAGCCAGCCTCTGAACAGTTTCCTCGAGTGAACACCCCCTGCCCCCACCTCTTGATTGCCTTTAGAGTGGCGCCGCAGAGGTGAAATCCTTGCCTGAAGGCAGGGATTTCACCTAAGCACTTGATGGGTTATAAGCATGGGGTGTGAAGTGCACACCAGGGGGGAAGGCATGGCCAGTGCAGGTGACGCTTTTCTTTTGTATGGGAATTCCTGCTGGCGTCATAGCTCAGGGTGTGCTGTCTGTGCACTTGTATAGATGTGTATTCCATACAAGTGCACAGACAGCAAACCCTGGGCTATGACGCCAGCAGAAATTAATTTACAAAGGATAAGCGTCACCTGCACTGCCATCCCTTTCACCCTGCTGTCTGTGCACTTGGATGGAATTCACATCCACTGCACTGCTCACTAGATCAATGGTGAACAGGGCCATGGATCTTTCTATTTTCGCATCCAAGGGCAGCAGCGAAGAAGCAGAGGGGACCCAGGCAAGGAGAATCCAGGAGACCTATCGACTCTGAGACCTTCGAGGGGCTGGATGCCAGGACGCAGTGCTGCTGATCAGCCCGACTCCACAGTATAGTATCAGAGGAGCAGGCAGCAGTTTTTTATGTAAGTTCCAGTAACTTTAATGCATTTTTCAGCACATCATTACATACTGCCTGCATATCTAGGTTACTGTGAATGTTGTTCTTGACTTACATGCATAGAAACGTCAAAGAGGACAGTCCCCTCCAAATATGCAACTGTAATGTAAGTTTGTAGTGTTCATTTTTTTTTGGGGGGTGCTAGTGGGTAACTTTAGAGTTCAGAGTGGGTGTGGGTTTTAGGGAGCCAGTGAGTAATTTTATGGTTCATGGTGGGTTACAAATTGGGGTGCCAGGGGTTAATTTTAGGGTTCTGAGCGGGTATGGGTTTTGGAGTTCCAGGGGGCAATTTTAGGGTTTAGGGTGGGTATGGATTTTGGGGTGCCAGGGGTCATTTTAGGGTTCAGCGTGGGTATGTGTTTTGGTGTGCCAGGGGTAATTTTAGGGTTCAGGGAAGGTGTGGGTTTTGGGGTGTCAGCGGGCAATTTTAGGGTTCAGGGTGGGTATGGGTTATGGGGTGCCGGGGGAAATTATGGTTCAGCATGGGTATGGGTTTTTGGGTGCCAGAGGGTAATTTTAGGGTGTGGGGTGGGTATGGGTTTTGGGGTGCTAGGGGTGGGGGGGATACTTTTAGGGTTCAGGGTGGGTGTGGGTTTTGGGGTGCCATGGGATTAATTTTAGGGTTCAGCGTGGGTATGTGTTTTATAGTGCCAGGGGTAATTTTAGGGTTTAGGGCAGGTGTGTGTTTTGGGATGTTAGGGGGCTATTTTAGGGTTCAGGGTGGTTATGGGGTGCCAGAGGGGAATTTATGGTTCTGCATGGGTATGGGTTTTGGGGTGCCTGGGGTAAATTTAGGGTTCATGGCGGGTATGGGTTTTGGGGCTTCAGGGGAGTGATTTTAGGGTTCAGGGTGGTAATGGGTTTTGGGGTGCCAGGGGGTAATTTTAGGGTGTGGGGTGAGTATGGGTTTTGGGGTGCCAGGGGGGGGATAATTTTAGGGATCAGGATGGGTATGGGTTTTGGGGTGCCGGGGGTAATTTTAGGGTTCAGGGCGGGTATGGGTTTTAAGGTGTGAGGGGGCATTAACCGATCCTGATTATCTGCCATTTTAGCTCCGCCCCATTGATTAACATTAGCCACGCCCCTTCTTTTGCCATGTTAGCCCCCCCGAAATGAAGACCTAGTTGCGCCCCTGTTTGATAAGCATAGCATAATCTTGAAATGAGGCGAGAGACCTGAGAAATAGCGACCAGCCTGCGTGTGCATTCGCTCCTTTATAGTAGTTGTTAACTGTAATTCTCAAAAACTAAATGTTAGAACAAATATTAATGAGTTTAATGTTTTTATTCGAAAATCGTGTGAAGGATTACATATGTAATCAAGAATGTTGAAGAATGAAGTTGGGTACTTAGAACGTAAGGTTAAGACCAAAACGGGATGAGGGGTGTTAGAGGTGTCTGTTATTGGGGTAATAAAGGTCAAGAGCGAAACGCCTATCTTTAGAGGACAAACACAACTTTTCTAGAGCTGCATACAGGACTCCATTTACAAGGACATGCACTTTATGGGAGTTTTACGGCTATTGCTGCGTACGCTGCAACAGTTCAAAAAACGTTATTTTTTCAATCTGTATGTAGCTGGTAAACTTTTTCTTGAATTCTGACGCATTCCCAAAGGGCAGTGGTGGCCATATTACATTGTATATTCATTCTTGAGCTGACCTGTAATACATCTCTTTATTATGTGGATTGCAAACTAGTATTGTTTCGCTTCCGTTGGGACAGTTGGGGTAGAACACGTTTTTACTATTTGGAAATTTAAAGGTTGGCGCTGAACCGAGTTGTGTCCCGATGACAAGGACCCACATGCAGTATTCCAGCAGGAAGGTCTGTTTACTTTTTTGACCCCACTTTGTTCTTTTGCCCTCGTCATTGTTAAGTGCATACGTTATTTGTCCTCAAAGTTGGGACTTGTGCCCTTTAAAAGAAGTAACTCCTGTACACCTGGCCAGATCAGTAAGAACTGGGAATTGTTTCACGAAGCTTTTGTATGTAACCCTTCTATTTGGTTATTCCTGTGGACTTTATTGTAAAAGCTCTCACTTAAAAATATATATATATTTCTGAATTGTGCATTGCATAATAAGCAAACAAGACAATGTCAATATAGATACTAGGGAAGTGTGAGTACTTCCCTAAATATGTTTGCAAAGTTTAATCTGGGAAACATGAAGCGGACACCCAGGCTGAAAAGATCAAAAGAAAGTTGCATACTTTGATTCAACCATTCAAGCTATATTTTTTAGTATTTCGAGGCTGTTCATTGCGCATTAACGTTTCTTAGCATTTGCAGTAGCATTGGAAGCTGTTTAGTGATCTTTTTGCTGCATCAACGTTTTAGTTTAATTTACTACTTCTTCCGCTTACCTCCCACTTTGTTCAGCAGTGTATGATTCACCACAAGCCTCCGCCTTATTAAAGGAAATGTACCAGTTCTTTCAAGGGCACCATTAGTGTTGCATTATCACATGGTACGCGGGGATCTCCTAAAATGCTTAATGCCTGAAGGAGAAGAACAAAGGGAAGTTGAATGTTTTCCATCCACAAACTGATAGCCAATACATTTGGATACTTTGCAGTATATGTATGTGAGTAGGTTGTGCTGTTAGATGTTGAGTATTTTGTTCTCTTACACATTTATTGTAGTTTTGCAGTGAGTTGTTTCTTATAGCTATGGCATATGGTAAGCAGCTCTCTGGTTTTCAGAACGAAAGATGGTGGTGTTCTGACACATGCTAACAATGTAATTTGTGATTGCATCTGTGATCGTCTAGTATTACTTAACCGTGACAAGCAACAGTGTTTCTGTCGTCACCCGCCTTGAGTTGTGGGTTGCATCCTTAAAAAGCCTTTGTCGCTATTTTATAGCAGCTCCACATTAAACCGTATGTAGCAGCAGGGTGCAGGGAGACCAGCAATTCAAAAACTGTTTTTCTTCAAAGCCATCCTGCTTATCTTGTTATTTATTATTTTACGCTGGAAAGTCACTCTTAATCTTCTTGCTTTTAGAATTCCACCGAGTGGTCGTGGATTCATGTTCACTCCCTCTTTTCTCCATCACCTCTTCCCCCCCTCCCAATCAACCCCAGCCAGATCGCCCTCACTTCCAAACATGCTTTATTTAATCGCTGTACATAGTGCATCTTTTCGTCCCCCTCCCCCCACCTCAGGAACCTGCAAGCACTTCTCCTTTTATTCCTTGTCATTTTTTGCATTTTGAGGTCGAGCCTGGGCAGCGCATGTACACACCACACAAAATTCCTCTATGCTACATAACAACAATCAACATAAATACACTCCACACTATGCCAGATAATGCCAATCAGCATAATTTCACTCAATGCCACAAAGTTTCATACCACACTACACAAATCCACTACACACCACACAAATCCACCCCACACAATTCCACAACTAACAATTCCAATTCACCCCACATAATTCCACTCCAAACAACATACATCCACTCCACTCCAAACCAAAACATTCTCATTTACAATGCCAATAGCTCTATCCCTCGCAAATGCATGACCTATTGGCATTGCCACACATTCCAAAAGGACGGTGGAGCTCTTACATACACATAAAAGGCATATAATATTCATACTTTACTACTTACAAATTTGCAAACAATACAGTATGCATGCAATATTCAGGTAAGTACAAGCCCCTGTGTGCTCTTCCTATTGTCTCCTGGAGTAGTTCAATTGCAGCGCTGGGGGGTCATACGTGCACAAATTCCAGCTTTCCTTTTTCTTTTAAAGCAATTCTCGTACCACTCCAGCGTTCCTCTGCTTCCTCTCTATTCTCTTTCTTTCCTATGTCTTTACATAGGTCAAATGATCACTCGACTGCAAACAAAAAAAAACATAACTAAGAAACATTGTCATTTGCAACTCCAATAGCTCTAACTTTCACTAAGGCGAGACCGATTGCATTGCAAATGCTTGTTTAAATGTACTTGTCCCCTTAAGATATCAAATGTCAGATTTTATAATTAAATCGGATTTTGAATATTATGTAAGGATTAACTTCGTGGCATTTTCATGGATTTTCCCAGGTGGAGATGTGAACTAAAGAAATTAATTCCATCCAGGCCTTTTAAGGGAATGTATAGCAAACAATACACTGTAATAATAGATTTTGAATTGTATTTCTCAGTGCGAGGATGCTAAGGCTAATATGTTGAGTGCCCTATATTTACGTATTAGCACCCTGCCCTCTGGAACACTTTAAGGGGGACAAATGAATATATAAAAACAGGCTTTTCCATACATGGGAAATGCACTTTTACTGCCATGATTTTCTTCCACTAGCTTTTACATTTTCGAACTTGTATGCCCCTTTCTCGAATGGCAAATCAAAAGTTACAGGCCCCAAAATGCAAATGGGTCCAAATTAAAACCTAGGAGTGACACACAGATACTTAATATTTATAATGTCAGGGATCAAAGTATATGAAAGACTGTCTGCTGTATATGTCTCTCACTCTCATTTAATTCCAAAAATGTGTTTTCAATCCACCCATATCCAATCAAAAGGCTTCTGCTGATGCTAACAGTCCACTTATAAGTAAAGTACCATGACCTGTGATGGTTGAGAGTCGAGGGTCAGCGGAGGAGCACACGGCTCCGGTTTGATGTCCCTTCGCTCTCAGCCAGCTTTAACAGCCTCAACAGTGTCGCTGTGCCATTTTAGTAGGCGTGGCATTCACGAAATCCTTTAATAGCTGCAAATACATTAATACGTTTTAGAGAAATCAGAAGTTGGATAATGGTTCTGGAAACAGAAGAACACTGTAAATCTGGGTGGAGTTTGTGTTATGCTGGCATAGGCTTGCGTACCTCTCAAATATAGGTCGTCAAGGTCCATTGAGTTTCCTGCTTTCTATTGTCCTATATCCCAGTCAAAGATGTCCCTGCATTTTTACTCATGTGTGCAGTATATATGAGATACACTAACAAAACAATCTCTATTTTCACCTTCTCATCTCCTACTCTCAAACTGTGTACATGAGAGCTTGAAAATGAGTTGAATCTTCCTAGCTGGAGAAAATTCTGGTTTAACATATATAAGGAAACAAAAGAGTCAAGGATTGTGAAAAGGGTTAGTGGCCTCATACCTTAAGAAGATTTTTCAGTTCTTTTTTATTTATTTTTTTAATTAATTTATTGGCATTTCAAAGAAAAAATACAAAATTACAGTCGGTCAACAAAGGCATAGCAATCAGTCTCAGCAGAGTAGCACTATTACATGTCAACATGTGCGCAATCAGTACCCCAGCATCAATGTCTATGTTCCAGCAACCTTCACCCCTTCCCACGCAACGCACCTCTACTGCAATAACATCATCAGAACATGTAATCAGGAACCAGTGTAGTGTGCCATCCGTGTAGTATAAGTGTTGGAGGAATTATCGAAGCGGGACGCAACCGTTATCTCCCTGAGAGTGATCTACGGCGCATGTGCCATCCCCATGTCCGACCCAGCGTCTCCAGTGTCTTTGTCGTCTGCCACAGATCTCCTCTCCATGTATAGTGACCAGTAATTATTTGGCCTGTTACGGGGGGCAAAAGCTCGCTGTACAGTCCCGTCTGCGTACAGCAGTACAACATATCTCGGGACCATCTAGACAGCGTCGGAGTTGGGCCTCTCATCCACGTGAGCGCGATGCAACGCTTGGCTACTAATAAAGCTATGTCCACCCATCTGCGTTTATCAGGTGCAATATCTTTCGAGTACCCCAGCAACGCAATCAGTGGAGACGGGGAGAGCGATAAATCAGTGACCCTGTTCACCTCAACAAACACCTCACGCCAGAACTCTGCGATCCGAGGGCAAAGCCAGGCAAGGCGTAGAAAGTCCGCTATTGGCGCTGAACACCTTTCATAATGAGGAGACTCGCGTAAACCGTACCTGCACAGACGTTCAGGGGAATAGTACACCCGATTGAGGAATTTAAAATGTAAAAGTCGATGTCTGCCATTAAGGGATATCCTCTTGATGTTGGCGCAACGATATCTCCATATGTCTTCGGGGAGATCGGTTTCTAAATCTGGGCTTGGCATAATGCGTCATCTTTTCTGCCAATGTGTCATGGTAGAGTCGCGATATTAGACGTGCCGAAGATTTAGCAGTAACTACATAGCCGTATACCGACACCGTAGGGGGTTCAGACATGTCCTCCCCCAGTAAATCTCTGAGAGCAAGTCTCACCCTGTGGAACTGAAAGCGAGCCAGGGGGGGAGCACCTGGGCCGTCCCCTGTGTCAACCTCATCCCATTGGCGAGCCGAGCCATTAAGGAACAAATCCCCCATTGCACGTAAATCCAGTTTAGTAAGGGCCAACAGAACCCCACGATCCCTGCACGGGCCCAGCCACGAACACCACTCCAACTTGGCTCCTGGGGCATATAACAGCGAGCAGGCCTGTGCATCCATCAGATGGTGCCAGGTGTGTATAACAACATTCAGCGAATCCAATAGACCCGTTCGTCGGTCACGGGGGCGGGCCAGTAATGCTGGCAATGGCGTAAGGTCGGCCACTATCTGTTCAATGCGTATGTGCGGAGCAGTGAACGGGCCGTGCATCCAGCCATAAGCATGAGCCACCTGGGCGGCACGGTAATATAACTCCAGATCAGGAGCCTGCAGGCCCCCGCTCTCGTAGGGACGGATGAGGATATCCCAAGCTACTCTAGGTTGCTTACCAGCCCAAACCAGCCCCAGTACTAAGGAATGTAGTTGTTTAAAAAAAGCGCTAGACAATACCATCGGAATGTTACTGAAAAGGAATAAAAACCGGGGAAGCACAACCATTTTCAGCAAAGATATGCGGCCCATAAGGGAGAGGGGAAGGCCTATCCATTTTCCTATATCATCTTCCAGTTTGGAAACAGCCACCCCATAATTTTCCCGAAGAACCACTTCCGCGTCCGTGTGAAGTCGAATACCTAGGTAACGAACGGAGTCTGTGGTCCACTGAATGGGGTAGTCCGAGTCAACCCTGGACGTGGCCGGGGTGAGTGGGAACATCACCGTTTTGCCCCAGTTGACATGTATACCAGAGAGGGAGCTGAACAGGACTACTTCTCTCAGTACTCTCGAAAGATTAGCCTCCGGATCACGCACGTAAAGCAAGGTGTCGTCCGCATACGTGGACACTATTAAGTTATAACCGGGAAAGCGGATACCGCGATGCCCATGATATTCCCTCAACGCGCATGCAAGGGGCTCTGCAACTAGGGCATACAGCAGGGGAGAGAGGAGGCAGCCCTGTCTGGTGCCGCGTCCTATGGGAAAGGGATCAATGCCCCTAGGCGAACCCTAGCTGTGGTAAATGCATAAAGCGTATTTAGTAACTGAATGAAGAGTCCTCCATCTCCCATAGGGCGCAAGACCGCACAGAGGAACGGCCATTCGACTGAATCGAACGCCTTTTCCATATCCAGGAAGACCGCCACTGCCGGAACTTCCTGTCTAGTGTGTTGAAAGGCAGCAAAAACCGTGCGTAGATTGTAGGTCAACGTACGTTCAGGGATGAACCCCGCTTGTTCTGGGGCAACAAGTGTTGGAATTAAGGGGCTAATACGATTGGCGAAGATCTTCGCATCAACGTTAAGTAGCGACAGCGGGCGGTAAGAAGCACAGTCCTCGGGAGGATTCCCTGGCTTCAATAAGGTCACAATATTAGCTTCCCGCAGCGTAGGAGGCATTTCTCCACTCTCCGCCATCTGCTCGAGAAGCATCAATAACTTAGGGAGTAATAACTCCGAAAACGCTTTAAAAAAGAGGCTGGAAACCCGTCACTGCCCGGGGCGCTACCTGCCTTCATGGAAGACAATGCACAGACAATCTCCTCTCTTTCAAACGGTCTCACAAGGAACTCCCGGTGCGTGTTCGTTAGCCAAGGAAGTTGAATGTATCTAAGGTAATCCATGATACGTTCCTCCGACACCGGCCCTCTTGAAGCGTAGAGAGTGGCGTAATAGTCTCGAAAACGGTCCGCAACTTGATCGTCAGTTAACTCAACGCCCGTGAGTGCCGAGTGCATAGCGGGATTAGATGTGGATTGCCGGCGTTGCTTAGCCATTCTGGCCAACACCGAGCCTGGGCGCTCCCCCTCCCCATAAGATCGAGTAATGGCGTACTTCCCGAGATGTTTAACCTCAGCGTCCGCTTCGTCGTGGTATTCCCTGAGCTTCTGCGCCAATTCCTGCACCAGATCCTCGCTCCGATTCCGTATGAGGCGTGCCTCAATACTTTTCAATCTATTCTCTAGGAGCTTCAAGTGGTCCCGAATAGATCTGAGGACTCCAGAATGCTTAGAAATATTAACCCCACGCATATACGCCTTAAAGGACTCCCATACCGTAAAGAAGGAGTCCACCGTGCCATCATTCCTAATAAAAAAGTCTTCTATAGTAGTAGCTAGTTCTTCACGAAAAGCGTCATCCAGCAACGCGTAAGGGGGCAATCGCCAAGAGAAAGGGGGGGTCGGCGCACCAGTGCGCGCAGAGTAACCAGTACCGGGGAATGGTCAGAGTAAGTGCGCGGAAGAGTCGCGCATACCCGCACACTGAAGAGGAGATGCGTGGACAGGAGCCAATAGTCAATGCGAGTGTGTATGTCATATTGCGAGGAGTAGTGTGTGTAACCCCCTTGACTCGGGTGAGTAGTTCTCCAAACATCCTGTAGCCCCCAACGGGTCATCTCTGCGTCTAGAACACGAGATGCCGCCGATGGGCTCCTGCAAGGTCCGTCTGAACGATCTAATGATGGCTGTAAAGTCAGATTGAAGTCACCTCTCCACAGAACATGTCCCTCCCCCAGTTCCCTGATCTTATTAGCAAGTGTTATATAGAACGAGGGGCAGTCAAAGTTAGGGCCATATGCATTGATCACATGAAATGTCATCCCCTTCCCGGTGCACCTAGTGATAACATATCGTCCCTCAGTGTCAATCGGCGTGAATGTCAAAGTGGAGCGCGGGTTCACCCATGTTAGCACACCTCTGGCACTGGAAGTAAAGCCGGCCGCGTGTACACGACCGCGAAGACCTCTGTAACGTAGCGTCGGGCTGTCCGGCCGCAGATGAGTTTCTTGCAATAACGCTATGTCTACCGCCTGGCGTGAGAGGTACTGGAGTATGCGTCTAACCTTTCTATGGCCATTGAAACCCCTGACATTCCAGGTCAGTAGTGTTATCGTGTCACCGTCTCGTGATTGTTGTGTCAGGGGTAGAAGGAGGAGAGTCTGTAGGGGAAGCATCACCGCTTCGGGAATGTAGAGTCATTACAGAGGTACCGCACCACATCACAAGCTAGAATATCCTCAGTTGACAATAAACAACGCGCACTTCCGCCAAAACTCATGTCATCAGTAGTAACTAACTTAGCATTAAGTATTATGCATTCTGCCATTCGCCAAAACAACAGCAAATAAATCAACAACCAAATTCCCTCCCACAAAAGCATTAAGCAGGAAAAAACATAATACTGCATCCCAACCCCCACCCACGCTTGCCCTTCCCCAACTAGGCCGCGCCCCTCTCCACCCCCCCTTACCTCCTACCCTCCCCATCCAGTGATCCACAGCCAACCCCCCTCTACCCCCTCCCCTATCCCCAGTTCCCAGAACTATCTGAATAAAGTAAAACAATACATCACAAAAACAAGCTCCCAAATAGGGAGAATAGGGCAGAGAAATGTGGGTCACACACCGAGGCAAAGGTAGCATGCACATTGCAAATGTATAAGAATATCCAACAATGCTGTCGCCATTGTGCCCTGCCCCCCCCGCCACTACATGGAAGAGGGTAGCATAATATCAATTCCACTATCCATACTTGGCCGTGTACCCCTGCAGAGCCCGTAGCAGTCTCTGAACATCAAATAGTCCCAGCGTGGCATACCAGCCCACCCAGGGCCCGCCTCACCCGAATTGTTTTTACACAAGTCGAGGCAGTGTATCTGGTCGTATGGAGCTCAGAAAAAATAACAGAAACATAAATACTGCGTACGATACCATAGGGCAACACTCTGCAAGAACTCAGGACTAATAAAGGCGGGGAACCGCCAGAGCATACGAAGCACCGGCAGGACGGCACCCCGCTGTAGTGTCACCGTGCACCCGCAATTTAGCGGCGTAAAGCAATGCATAGTCTATGCCAAGTTCGCGTAGTTGATGCTTCATGGGTACAAACTGGCGCCGTGCCTCCTGCACCCGGGCTGTAAAATCAGGGAACAGGGACAGCATGCTGCCCTCGTACTGCAGTGGCTGCTTCTCTCTCGCCAGTCTCAAAGCGGTGTCCCGGTCCCTATAATTGAGAAGTTTGGCCACTATGGGCCGCGGCGGGGCCCCAGGCTTGGGTCTCGGACCAAGGGTGCGATGGGCACGTTCTATCACGAACATTTTGGAGAAGGCAGTGTCACCCAACAGCTTTTTCAGTAGCGAGTCGACAAAGAGCTCCATATTGCCCGTTTGGGTAGTCTCCGGAAGGCCCGTGATGCGTATATTGCATCTCCGCGACCGCGCCTCCAAATCCTCTGCCTTGTCCTGCAGCAGCTGAATCACTTTGCCCAACTGCTTGTGGTCCGAGTCTAGTGTCGTCTGCGACTCTTCAACCTCTCCTATCCTGTGTTCCGCCATATCCAAACGCTCCGCATGCTTATCCAACTGCCCCGCCATCCGGTCCATGCGGTATGTGAGAGCGTCCATTTTGGCGCCTAGGGAGGTGAGGCTGCCCTGCTAGTTCTTCTCCATCGCCAAGAGGATGCTGCGAAGATCAGATTCCGATGAATCACCATCCCCCGAACCTTCCGCTCCATCGTTCGTGTCGCAAGATGGCGGATCCGGGGCCTTAGTCTTTTTGTTCTGGTCAAAGTTGAGTTTGGGCTGTGAGCGATTAGGGCGGCCGATGGCGTCTTAGCAGGACGTCGCCACAAAGCTAGAGCGCACCGGCACCCCAAATAGTCTCAAAACGCAAATCTAGCCCAAGCAGCGGTCAAACTGACCTGTCCAGACCGTGCACAGAAAAGGTTGATGGCAGGCAGGATACGTGCAGGACCTGAAATGTGTCCCCGTCACCCCAGGAGGCAGGCGTGCAAATCAGCCAAGCAACAGACAAGGGAAGCAGGCTCCGGCGCCCTTCTATCGGGACGCAAGAAGTGGGGCCGGTCACAAACCGGACTCCACAGGGCGCGTAGAAAGCTGCCAGATAGAGAATCAACCCGGGAGTAGGGGTTCCTCAGCAGGGAGCTTCAAGTGCATGGAGGCGCCCAGGGCAGGATAGGGAGACCACCACCGTGACGTCTTCACCCTCAACTGGACTCACCGCAGCCACGTGGTCGTACGAATCGCACACCGTCCCACCTGTCCACCACCAGCCAGCCGCCGATGCTACTGCCTGTCCTCGATTCGTTCACCCAACACGGTGGTAGTGGCCGCTCTACTGCAGGAAGCAGCATGCAGTGTGACGGGCACCCCCTGGGATCCGCAGCGGTCTCGGCAACAGGCCCACAGGCCCAACAGCAGCCCGGGGCTCTTGTGAATCACCTCCCCCGCTCAGGGCACCAGCACCAGGTAGTTGCTACCGGCGGAGCTCGCACCCTCCAGTCTCCGCCAGGGCTCCAGGGCAGCAGCCCACCTCACCGTCACCGCAGTCAGGGCACTCCCTCCAGTCATCCCGCACTCGCTCCAGACAAGGGTGCTCCGTGCGCAGGCCGCGTGCCGTCTCCGGCCCGGCACAGGCCGCGCTGCCTCACAGGTCGGCTCTCCGCGGGCCAGGGGGGATAGAGGCACTTCTCGGTGTCGGCGGCGTCCAAAACTCGCGTTGACTGTTCCCCCTCGGCTGAGGAGCTTATGGCTGGCTCTGCGGGATCATAAGATTGCCGCTACCTACAGGATAAATGTGAGGATCGTTATAGTGGCGGAGGGGCCGATGGCTTAGGCGCCCATCTTCGTCGCAGGCTAGCTCCGCCCCCCCAAGATTTTTCAGTTCTATGGGCGAGATGTTTGAAGCATGTTAACTGCTGCAAATGCTCAGAATAAGAATTTGCAACAGTTAAAAATGATTTTAGTTAGGGAATAATTTTATTTTTTTTAGATAGAAAAGGTTTTGCGTCTCCGATAATGGGTCATTGGTATCTTTTTTTATCAATGTTGGCCCCTTCCCCAAGCTGGGATGGTAACACATTCACAAAAGAAGGGAAGTGATCTCTTCAGGATCCCTTCATCTCGGTAAATAAAAAAAGAAATCTTTGGGAGTAGGCAGTGGTACATAAGACCACTGGCAACTCTCAAAGAAAAAATTGTAAACTTTCCATTTTAGTTGCAGCCCATTTCCTTTAACAAAAATGGACAGAATAAAAAAAATAGTTTACTTTATTGAAAGGCAATCACAGACACCAACAGTACACCATCCCTGTGATGGTTTTCAATCATAGTGAGTAGTGGCAATGCAACATACCACATAAATGTTAATGAGGTAGTTGGATTGAGACCCATTTCAAATTATGTATGACTTTCAGTCTCTGATTCCAAAGCCAATTTATTTCCTGTTTTGACAGGTGGATGTGATTGTTGCTGAGCCTTTTTTGAAATACGGAGATGACCCTTATACCCTGCAATACAGAGGATGTGGAGAAAAGGGAAAGTATATACATTTTACTCCGAACTTCATGATAAATGACAAGTTGATCTCGGTCTTTGGTCCTCGAGGTAAGCAATTTTTGGTTTAGAGAAGTTTTTACTATTCTTACCTGTACATGTATGTTGTTTTTCTGTTAGGAAAAAACGTGAGAGCCCACAACGTTAATTTCAGTTTTTTTAAGTGCAGTGCCAACTGCTAATTTGAAATATTTTTACCAGAGACTTTGGACAATCAGAACAATAATAACATTGCTTACAAATAAGAAATATATTCTAGTAATTTGGCATCGAGGAACTCCAGATGGTAAACCATGCCCACTGTGAAAAAAGTTTAAATACCAGTTTTTGTTGAAAAATATGGGGTGGTAGGCAAAATACCCATGAAAGGAAATATTCCAGCTCCTAAAGGGAAAGAAGCAGAAGAGAATCATGTGCACGTGGATGAAGGTGAATGCAGCTAACTTCCTAATTAAGTAACTTAATTCCATTTATTCAAATGTTAGAATATATGTAATAGTATTCATACAAATAAACCCATTTTATTTGAATCTATGAAATATAATTATAACGAGTAGAATAATATGCATGAAACAATTAATGTGTTTTTGAAACTAGATATCACTTTTTGACTTTTTACAACATAGTGCTGCATTACAAGTGGCCACTAAATTCCAGTTGGTTACCAGGCCAATAGGAATTATGTGTTTTTTTCACACTGAGAAAGCTTCTGAAATCTCAATGTTCTACTATGGGCAAAAATATGTGGAAATTATCAAGGAAAGACTGTTATGACCCCGGATCATGTAATGGGCATTATTTCTCAACCCCTGGAATTTCTGGGACCCACCCCACCCAGTAATACTAATTCCTGGGTGCGGGAATAACAGGGGTTTAAATCGGCCACTCGTAATGAGGCCATATTGGCAATTTCTTAAAGGTTTGTAGCATGCAGTTAAAAATTTTAACAATAATATGGCATGATATTTACAATTTTGTGGGAAGTCCTCTCTTGATTGGGTAGCAGAGGATTTTACGTCCACTACCCTGATGGACTACTGCCCTCCAAATGTATAGATCATCACAGGTTCAGCAGTCTTTGTACTTTCAGAGGAACCACTATAGTGCCAGTTCCTCTGGAGGTACCAAAGGTGTGATGGACACCTGCTGTTGGTTTGACCACCACACCTAATGAGTTATGTCTCTAGCTGTGAAGGCGGGGCTATTATTTTCATTTTTCTGTTCATTACTACTAGGTTTTTTGTGGCACAGTTCTTAATTTGAACTGGTGGTTGCTGGTTCTCATTTCTGAGCAACATTGATTTTTCCTCACCAGACTTTGACCCAGAGCAAGGGAGTGAAAAACACACAAGGGGGAAAGCAGGGGGAAGAGGAACATAGAAAATGTGCACCAAAAATAAAAAACAAGACACTGTAAGAGTGTTATGAAAGGCAGGGAGTGTCTGTTAGTGGTTGTGATGGTTTACGCATGAAGAGGAATCAAGACTACACAACATTTGGTATTCCGCATGCCAAAATACAATACCAAGGGCTGAGCAACTCTTTGGTCCTGCCTCTTGTTCTTTTACAAATTAAGCACTGCATGGCAGTGATGGACAGAAAAGAAAGACACCAGACTGTTAGCCCTAAACAGGGCGGGCAGTCTGATGCCCTTACTCCAATGGCCAGCACTCTAACAGGCTATCGGTGTAAGATTTCTGTTGACAGAGCCAATGGGGGCACCACCATGGAACTTTGATTTGTCTATAAATAGGGTGGCTAAACCAATAATTTGGTGGATCATGTTACTCTGTCATTTCTGGGAGTTAACATTTGGTGACAATCTTGTAAGATGGCATAAAGTCCATGAGAGTCAGCATGTATTTTAAGTATTTGGCAAATTTTACTGAAAGGAGGAGTTCTGAAATGAAAATATATACCGTCATGTTGGAATAATATGTCATATCGAATCACAAATGTACCCACAAAGTCAGCAACAAAGAAGATCTAATGTTCTCAGGAGTATGATCTCAGACAATAGGCTGTGGTAGCATCACATTTTATTTAGTGATTGATCAAAGATAAACAATTAATGTGTTTGAACAAAGTTATCGTGTAACACCAGCCTATCAAAATCCTAATGGAGCTTCAATCAAATTATATATAGCACATAGTTTAAAATATGTTTTGTGAGTATTAAGCTGTCTCTCTAGATTTCACAATCTACATTCTCCTTAGGAGTCCAATTCGGAGATACACTGTATGTGTTATGGCCAGGTCTTTTTAGACTATATAAGTGACAGGAATTCTTAGAAACACTGCAAAAATATTGTTATCTGTTCGAATTGATTTCATACCTCATGATTTCTAACCAGCTAGTATCTGTGCTTAAGCACTTTACTTCAGTGCCTCTCTCTACTTACCATTACAACTCTTTAAAGTTCTTCCATCCCAAATTAAAACTTCATAAATGTTAATGAGAATCCCTCAGTGCCAGAGAGGGAAATTCTAGAATGCCTTTAGTTCATTCTAGAGAGTTGAATGTAGACTCATTAGAGTCAGACAACACATTAAAAGTTTTATGTACACAGGGAGTTGAGTAACTGATTACAAGGACCGTGGATAAGAGCCTTCTTTCAACAAACCAGACCAAACATGATCGCCTAACTCCAGACTGGCACAATCACTAACTTATTGCTACACAGGAAAGCTTGTAAAAGAATCCAGAAAATTAGTGAAAGCAAGTTAACAAATATTCATGTCACTAATGAGTAGCCCTGAGATATGGACCACATAAGTCGAAGAAATTCAATGAGTCATCTCCTGCCTGAACTTTATCTCCCAGCCTCTACAGGGGGAAGTAGACCTCCACCTTTCACACCATTACCCTTAAGTGTGCCGTTGTCCTAAAACTCCATGCGTTTACCATAGAAAAGGTCTAATGTAATACAAAGTATTTGAGGTGTAAGCAAGAGCTTAATAAAATTAAATTGGTAAAAAAAACATGATGATGTTAAAGTAACAGATCAATTGTATTGCCCCCCATCATCCCCACACCTGATATGACTTTAAAACCAAATTGACTCTGTAACCCTCATTCTTCCCATTATAATAATGTTTCCCTATTACTCACTTATGTATTTATTTGTCTAATTATGTGTTACTTATGTATATATTTTTCCTTAAATGCTTATTCATGGTATTTTTCGGTTTGTATCTTTTCCTATTGAAATCAATAAAAAGCTTTGAAATAAAAAAAGTGATAATGTAATTCCACTGTTCTGATAACTTTACTAATTGCCATACATTATGTGGAGAAAGTATCTTTGTATTTGAAGTATATTGAAGCGGGCAAAAGGCAACATACCACAGTTATAGTAACTATAGTATTTATGACATATAAACCCTCAATGTCTTGCATTGAAATTATAGTTTTCAAGGAGATTATATGATAGTATAGGACTATCACATTAGCCCTTCAGGTTTGTTTAATAACATTTGCTTCAGTTTATACTAATACTTTAAAATGAATATATAACGCATACTAGGATACATCGAATTGCTGATATAAAAAATGCCTTTAACTACTGTGCAAGTTTAGTGAAGTTGGCCACGATTGCATGAACATTTTTGATGATGCTACTGAGGCTTCAGGTGGCGCAGTGAACTGAAGCAAGAATACACCGGCTTATCTAACATTTTGCGTCTCCCTCATATTTAAACCATGCCAACAGTTAATCATTGAGTTTCAAGCTTATTATCTCACATCAATTACAGCACGTTGACTTCTGGTAAATCTTTGTAAAAGTAGTTCATATGAAAGCTTTAGTCCACCCTTTATGTAAGTCACTCCACCAACTGAAGTCATCACTATACACCCCTCGACCTTAGTTTTCATCTACTCACATGTAGTTTGTGGATTCTCTCTTTCATCAGTATATTATGTGTTTAGACAATAAGGAAAGAGTAAGAGCAGTTATGTGATAAACATCGGATCATCTGAAGTCTTTCAGAAAAATATGTTGGCAAGTTATTGTGCAGACAATAAATAGTAAGCTTTCATTAAAGAGAAATTCTCCAGGATAGTTGCTGATTCTGATGAGAATCTCAAGCACAGTTCTTAATTTTGCAAACGCAACATCTGAAAACATAATTTGCTAAACAAAAACAGAACAATATGTTTATATTACAAATTAAGCAAGGTGAACATAATCCTGATGTTTACATTTGAGTGGCTTGGCTTAGCAAAATAGCTTCAGTTATCAGAGATTTATTGACAGTTTGTGTAAAATTGTATGGTAAATTTGCCCACAGGCTGAACATACTCATGTGCAAATTCTAACGCTCAACATACACATGTGTTCAAAACGTTTCAAATAGTGTGGCACCCGAGTGCCTGTCTAGAGCATAGGTACTTTGCTGTGGCTTGGCTTCTCACAAAAACAATGACCTAAAAGGAACGGGTTACTTCCTACTACGTGGAAAACTGAAGAATGAACATAAGCTGCAGATCTCTGAGTGACAGCAGCCGGTCTTTCTGGATGCTGACATGAAATATACCCTAACTGAGATTGGAGTCATCTTCACTAACTCATCCATCTATACATTCCTCTCAGTGACTTAAGTTCTTGCATATCCAACCAACAAGAGAGTTAGGGTTTAAGAAGCCACTCTTCTACCCCTATCAATTATAGACTTAAGTTCTTGCTCCAGACACCTATCTGTTCCTTACATGTCATTCATGCCTTAACTGAACAAGTTCTGTGACCAATAAAAGCTTGCACTACTCTCCTCTCATGTATCTGTTCTTCTGTAAAGCACGATAGCACTTGCTGGCTTCTGTGAGAGATTGACGCTTGTTTTGCTACTGTAGTACTGTAGCTGTTTTAGGAGGAATCAAAGCTTGCACTGCTGCTGCCCCGTGAAGGAGGGGAACCACACTGTACCAAAATATACCAATGTTTTGAAGAAGAGGTGTTTCCACTTCTGTTAGCCCCATCTTATAAAAAAATCAAAGGGTAAATATACTTGGCTAACAGGGTCTATGAACCAGGGACTGCTTCACAATATCTCATGTGAGATACTTATAGTCCTGAAGAAGGTGCCTGACCCAGGAGGAACCAAAACATGTTGACAGAAAGGAGAAGCTGGGTCTGCTGGTTGACCCTCCCGTTTTTAAAATTGCAGTTGGGAGACACCAGTTATTGCAATTTTAGTATAGGGCTTACATTTTAACAAAGGGAGAACATAAATGTTGACGTAAAGATAATAACCTCACCCAAACTAGGGAAGTAGGGGAGTAGGGGACTACACTTTCAGTGAACATTACCTCTCTCAGATGTTTCCCAAGGCTAGATGTAGAGCCCAATGATATAACATCCCAGACTAGGTAGGCGAGGGCTCATCATCCTGAGTGAGCACATGAATATATGGTAATTCCATTAGAGATGTGGCTGCTTCTTACGGGAGTGTTGTACCTCTTATATGTCTATGTCTGTTTACAGATAAATAACAGTTCTTTACCCCTTTCCACTCTCTCTCTTTAGAGTGTTAGCTACCTATGTTGTACCAGTCCTGTATGTGGAGAGAATTGTGTGATGCTACATCCACCTGTCCTTTACATACTGTTTGTGTAGTGGAAGGGTGTGCTGCTGATGCCCATTTTGTACTATTACTGTGGTATGAAGCTCTATATAAAGCTTTCCACTCCCCAAAAGACAAAATAATTCATATTGTGAATATTGGTTTTAATGCATATTATAAAAAAAAGAGTAAACCCTCACACAACATGATGCAGAGGTTAGTTTTACGTTTGAAACAAACAACTTTTGAAATGTAAAAGGACACTTTGTAAAATGTTAACACAGCTGACAAGTGCCTCCATGTTATGTATAACAATTTTGGTAAATTCTGACATTTTAGCCAACAGCTCTTTACATGCTGTCATTGTAACTTGTGAGCCCATACTGAAACTGTTAAAAGCGAAACTACAAGCTCCATAATGCAACATGTTGTTGGATGAATGGCTGATGGTATCATATGTTATTGTGCCACTTAACAGACTTGGGAAATGCTAAATACAATTGAGTTTCTTACTGTTTACCTTTTCTCTTGTTGGCAATGATAGAGTAAATAACCCAATGGCTAGAGGGCAAAGTTGCAAGCATCTCACTACTTTTTAAAATTGTTTTTTTTGTGTTTTTCTTGTAGAACGAGAAGTACTTTTATAACCAGACAAAAGGTACTACTCCCCACAATAATAGGGCTTACTCATAGGATTCTTCATATTCGCTATGGACTGTAAACAATGTATAAACTGCCTGCATCTACCCAGGCCTCTGCTCAAAGATTGTGATTTGTGCTCCATTACAACACTATCCCACTCTATCCACTTCCAAAAAAGCAGGACAATTACTTATGGGGAATCACATGAAAGAATTGGTTCAGTTGTGAGTCTACTATTATGGATGTTTTAACAGTTGTCCATTGAGGGAGATCTCTAGGTCTGGTTAGTCTAGAATTGTGCTAAACGATTGAGCACTACACTGCTCAAATATAACTACAGAATTCTATGACAACATACAGTCACACTACAGGGTCCTTTGGTTGCAGGAGCATGGTTGCTGATGCAGTATTGCCTCTCAAGTCACATTGGGGTTGCAGCACGAGAGGCAGGGATCAGTCGTCATATCTCTTTGGGAGTTGCAGCCACCGTACAGTTGGGGAAATCCTCCGATACAGCGGTAATGGTGTCTGAAAAAACACCTAGGGGCGGCTGCAGTCAGCACCCTGTTGTCATACTGGAGATGCCAAAAGGCGCACTGATGTTGCAAGTTAATGTTTCATCATGTATCTCACCAAATGAATCATGCAGGGAGGCCGGGGAGGCCGTCTGTCAGCTGTGGTCTGCTTCAGGTGTACTCCTACACATGTCTACTTTTTCTGGGTATTATTCACATCAGGAACATGACTGGGTTTATCATTGTGGACAGTCTCTTTAGCACGGGCAGGCACTCTCCAAGAAAGAAGACAGCTGTATAATCACATGGCAGACTCAAAGCTCCTTGTAAGAAATGAGGTTGCTGGTTGACTGGGGTGTGAACCCTGTACAAGAAGCAACCACAATCTTTGTCAGGGTAAGGCACAAGCGAACCCTTAATTAACCTGTGCTTAGCACCCTGGTAGCTTGACACAGAGCAGTCAGGCTTAACTTGGGGGCAAAGTGTAAAGTATTTGTACAACACTTCAAACAGTATCAAAGTGAAAGCATCACAAAAAGATTCCACAACAGGTTAGGAAAATTGAGCTTCATTTTTTTTTTTTTTTAAACATGAAACCTAAGTAAAAAATCAACCAAGGCCAAAGTGACCAAAACCTTCAAGCAGAAGTCAAGATATGAATTTTTAAATAATAAATTGTGAAATAGCACTTAGAAGTAATAAGCGCATATTTGGGATATCTGGTTGCTCCGGACTGGGACTAAGTCAAAACTTCAGGCTGACTGTGGTTGTGTGTAGGCTGGATACAGGGACCCAGTTACGCAAGCTGAACAAAAGTACCTTGATCCCTGCTGCATCCCCGTCGAAGAAGATCCGGGGTGCAGCTGAAGTGATTTGTCTGTGTCGAGCCACTCAGTGGACGAGATGCGTCGATTTTCTCCACTCAGTGTTGGAGATGCGTTTGTTCTGAGTGCGATGTACTGGTACCGAATGTGATGCGCTACTACTGCTTACAAATCACGCTACATGTAAAGAATTGGACTGAAAGTTTAATGCAATCACTGTTGGATCCAAACTGAAATACAATACATTTATTCATGGAATGCAATGCATCATCAGGTAGAATAAAAATGTCTGCAAATGTAACCACGGTCTAAGAGTACTCATTGACAAATTCAACAAACAAAGCATCAATTGCAACACAACCACCTACTTGGGATGGATAGTATGTATAGGGGACACCGTTCCCAGCTTGGGCGTACGGTACAATTTTAATTGATTTACACTAACGATCAGTCAGTGGTGGTACACTCGTTCACGCAAATAAATTGAAGGTGGTACACTCGTTCACACAAATACATTGACATTGGTTAGTTTCCTTCGCAAACAGTACAAAGAGCCTAGAAAGAGTAGACCGAAAGTACTAAAAGAGTAGGCCTGGGAACACCTTAAACAGGCTGCAGTCACAAACAATTCAAAAGACTTTTGGGATGTATTTAACTCTCCATTCTTGGCAAATAACTCAGACCCCACTCTTGAGACCCATGTGGATGAAGACACCTGGCTTGAACATTTTCAAAAAATCTTTGGTCTGACTACCAGTGAGCTAGAACCTCATCCGGGAGATCCTCTACTAACGTCAAACACTTTTTTTTATTGTTAGAGGAATCTGAGATTAGAAAGGCCATAGAACAGTGTAATAGGAATAAGGCTCCTGGACCAGATGGCGCACCTATTGATTTCTTTTTTGATAAACCACATCTGTGAGTTCCTTTTTTAACCAATGATTTTAATGCAATAGCCAGAGTGGGGCCACTAGAATTCTGGTCTAAATCAATTATTGTCCCAATATATAAAAAAGGTGATAGATCAATTCTCAAAAATTATCATCCTAGCTCTCTGATGGATGGCTCTGTCAAATGAATGGGACGTGTCCTATTAAATAGATTAGAGGAATGGGCCAGTCAGAGAAATATCTTGCACCCTGTGCAATATGGCTTTAAAAACAGAAAAGTACTGTGGTTCATTGCCTAAATTAACATCTGATTACCTCTAAATACTGCATAGCCAAAAGGGGAACGCTCTATATGGCGTGTATGGCTTTGTCAGCAGTCTTTGATTGCATTTCCCACCCCTAAATATGGCTTATTATGGAAGAAATGGGCATTGACCAAGCCATTATCTTCTTTATAAGACAACTGTATGCACAGGCTACAGCTTGTGTACGATATGGAAATAAGGGGGAATGTACTAGGTGGTTCAGGATTGAAAGAGGGGTCAGACAGGGATGCGTCCTGGCCCCCTTTTTGTTTTCCTTATACACGAATGGGGTGGAGGGGCCTTTGCTAGATTACACCCGCGATGTCCGTACGATAAATCAGACTTGCATTCCCATACTCCTTTATGCAGATGACGCATTGCTAGTTACCATGACTGGCGAAGCACTTCAGAAACTGATAACAGAGTATGTGATATTTATGGAAAAGCTGGACCTCCATGTAAATGAGGCCAAATCCTTTGTGTTAGTGGTTGGTCAACGGGCAAAGAAAATCCCTGTCTTTCATATAGATGGTCGCAAACATGAACAAATAGACACCTTTTCATATTTGGGAATATTGTTTAAAAAAACTGCATCTTGGAATAATATGGTTGTAAATAGAAGCTTGTTTTTAGAAAAAAGTATTAATGCAATTTTTAGTTTTACAAAAGAATTGGGCTCCAAACCACTGGATGTCATATAGGATATATATAGGGCTAAAGCTATCTCTGTTGCAATATATGGAGCAGGAGTATGGGGATTAACAATTTCTGAGTCACTTCAATTGATAGAAGAAATCTTTCTGAAAAAAATAGTAGCCCTCCCCAGAAGCTGCATTTCTTTCAATTGCCATCGTGAGTTAGACATACCATATATAACTGATCATTTTCGCCTAGCACCAATCCTGCTGTGGCACTCATCATGAAGAAGAGAAACATTACACTAGACTCAAAACATCATTAGGTACTGTCTCTCGATTGACAACACATATAAAATTCCATGGATCTGGTATCTTCGACATACTTTTACCACCTTAGGCGTGCAAATGTTTTCGAGACCCCTTCAATATGTGGGTCGATCGTTAAAAAAAAAAAAAATTCTTATGAAAAATGGAAAGAGAAAGATATATAGATATATAATATAAAAAAAGAATGGTTTTAACTTATTTGAACATACCTTTTATTCCTGAGGGAACAGCCTCCTGTCTGTTGTAACAAACCGAGCACCCTTTTGAATTGTTGAGATTTAGATTAAATGTATCCCCTGCATGTTGGGCTTTCCGTTTGGTATCTACTTGCAGCAAGCTTTGCCTCCCTGCAAATGTGATGGAGTTTCGTCTCAAACTGATCTACGTTATATGTTTTTTTGTAAATACTATACACTTCATCGTAAAATGTTTATAGTTCTAATTATTTGAAAATTTAATGTTAGGCAATGTCGAGTAGCGCATATTTCATGCAACTATTACAAGATCATTATACCTGTTATATAGTAGTATCCTTCCTATGCCTAGCACTGAATGCAAGAATGCTTAAGATATAATTATGAAAAAGCCATTTTAAACATGTTTTTTATCTTGCTTATTTTTTACTTCCTATGTTTAGTGCTAAAAGCAAGAAGGTTCATGATGTAATCAGGAAATAGCCATCTTTTAAATGTGTTATTTTCTTGCTTATTTTACTGCTTCTTGTGTACGATATTTTATTCAGAAATGTGCTGTGTGCTTTTATGATCTATGTACTTTTTAGATCAAATAAAGTATTTTGAATTGACAAGCTCAGGATTATCTTGTTGATTCACAAAGAAGTGCATTGTCAAACCTGACTTTATAAAGTGGTGGTGGGACACTTCAAAAAGTAATGAAGTGAAAACAGAACACAAAAAGGACCCCACTCCAGATCAGAAAAAAAGTAAATTTGTTTACGTAAACATGACCAAAATTACATAAATCCAATCACCAGAAAAGTTTAAAGATTTTAATGAAAATAGTGCCAAAAACACACAGCGCCAATTGTGGATATCTGGTCACACTGGACCAGAAAAAAGTTACAAGTTCAGGCCGACTGCGATGGGCCAGCTACAGTGACCCAATTAGGTCAGCTTAACTAAGTACCTTCAGTCCTGGTTTGCGGAGCGTTTCTGGGATTAGCGTCAAAGTCATGCACAGTTGTTCAGGATCCCGTCGATGAGTCCAGCGTCAAGGATGTGTTGTGTAGTTCATGCTATGCGTCCGTTCTGAGGAGCGGCGAGGTTGTGATGCAAGGTCCAGTGATGAGGGATGGGAGGGCCTGCACAAGAATGCGTTGTGCAGTGGTGGTTCCGAAGAAGCTGTGGAAGGGATGTACGGCGTTACAACGCGTACTTTTACAACGGGTGCCATTACTACGCAACTTTTACAACGCAAGTCGTTACAACGACTTGCGTTGGGGGGCGAAGGATAGTAAATTTTTTAATTTACTATTCCAACTCCAGTCCCCGTGGATAGTAGGGATGGAGTTGGATAGTAAATTAAACTATTTACTATCCTGGAGCGCCCCCAGCGCAAGTCGTCGTAACGACTTGTGTTGTAAAAGTTGCGTGGTAACAGTACCGCGTTGTAAAACCTTCGTTGTAAAGGTTGTTCCCCCTGTGGCAGCAATGCAGATTTTAGTGATGGTTCCGATCCACACAGCAGCGGCGATGTGTCAGTTCTGATTGAGGTTGTTCGGGGCAGCAGAGGACATGCGTCAGTTCAACTGGATCCACAGAGGCTGGCAGAGCCCCTTAAGCTGATATAACAAATGCATTGTGATGAAAGCAAGTAGAATGGTGTTCATTTGCACTGTTTGCCATGATATAACTTAAGGTGCTTGTCCCTTTTTATCTTTTTCTCTCAGGAAGAGTTTTTGTGCATGAATGGGCCCACCTTCGATGGGGCATATTTGATGAATACAGCAGTGAAACACCATTTTATGTTTCTAGCAGCTTTCAAGTTGAAGCAACAAGGTAACATTCCTCCTTGTGAATACCACTTTGACGTTTTAAGTACAAGTGTAAATAATACCAGAATCATTATGTTATATATGTGTAATAAAGCAGTAATTCCAATAGGGCTGGTTACAGCACTTATTAGCCCCAGTGGAAACGCCGCAGATATTATTTTGTTTCACAAGGAGATTTTAGCTGCTCAACGATGCCAAAACTGCACGCGAAACACCAGAGAGGATGAGGAATTGCCTGGAGAATTTTACCTGGAATTACCTATCTATTCCCTCCTGTTTTACAAAAAGGGGCCTCCGGGTCCCACTTGTAAACCCATGGCAGTTTCACCCCCCTAAGTTAAGACTACCCAGGTAACCGTAACTATAAGGGGCTGAGTTATTGGGCCATCATCTTTGGCTAATAGTTTTTAGAAAAGAGAGAAAGAGTAATCTCTTCATCGATAAGCATTGTTTTGAATTAGTTTTCAAATCATTAACAGCCATTTCCATCATAAGCGCATCCCTACCTCAGACACTCTAAACACTACTTAATCCAGCAGTTCAACCTCTCCAGAACAGTAGCAATTTTAATTTTGAAGTAGTGCTTGCAGCCACAGTCTTGTGGCGTCACAGCACTGTAAAAAAAGTGTAAATGAAATCAGTGGTGGATATGGCTGCAGTTGTTGTAATGGCTACAATGGAAGAGGCTTTTCTTTGCGTGGTCTCCTGGCTACTAATCTGCTTGCACTATGATTGAGGTGGGCAGTTGAGATTGGCTGCATAGATGTTGGCCTGTTTTCTTCCTATTGATCATTCTCTTCGGCCTCTAAAATCCTACTAGCCTAGTGTGGCTATAAATTAACCAGATGCTACAACGTTGCTCATTAAATCCTTGAGGCTTAACTTGGGAGGCAGGTGTGTAAAGCATTTAGAAAACACCAATACATTAAATAAATAAGACACAATACATATCAATTTATAAAATGACACCAAAATTACAAACATCCAATGTAGGGATTCAGAGATATGAATTCCTAAAGATTAAAAGTGAAACTAGCACTTAGAAGCAAATCGTGTTCAAAGGGTTAAAAAATAATTTGTGCTGGACCCGGACAAAGTCCAGAGCTCAGGCGACCCACGAAGTAACAATTTTACACTTACTTCCAGAAGTGTTTCTTGATGCAGGAAATTGGTCCACAGCAGCAGCCAATGGTTCAGATGCTCTGGTTTGCCTCTTGGGGTCTGAGACTACAACTCCCACAATGCACCCGGTCAACGTATAAAACTTTTTACAAAAGTTGCTCCCAACGTTTGGGGGTTAAAAGTGTCCAAAACACCAATCCAAAGGTCTAGAAGCTCTGAGATGGCCCTTGGGATGTTTGGACTATGTTTCTGACATTGCACCTGGCCAAATTCTTAAAAGTCCACTGGACGTACTCCAGATGGGTTTTTATTTGTGGAGATGATGCAGGTGGAACTCTTTTAACCTGGGGTTTGTCAGGGAGACCACTTCTTCCACTTTTGAAGCAAGGCAGATCCCTTAGGGCTCTAGTTCCAAGTGTGCAGCAGGTGCAGTCCACCCGCGTGTCATCCTTTGGGTGAAGGTCAGGGCTTCAGCAGAGCAGTCCTTCCTCTTCTGTAGTGTTAGGCAGGGAACTCTTGTAGCTCTTTGGTACCTGTTACTTTCAGGGAGTCCCTTCATAATCCTTTTTAAGCAGGACAAAGTGCACAGGGCTGTAGATCCAAAATGTGCAGCAGGTGCAGTCCTTATGAGTGCAGGCCTTTTGGGGTGCAGACCAGGGGTTCCAGCAGGGCAGTACTTCCCTTGATTATTCATGGCAGGAATCTGAGTTGCTTGACAACTCTCTCATAAATATTCAGTGTTCCTGAGTGGCAAACAGCGGGCACCCTGACCAATAAGGTGCAAGGTGCCACCCTCAGGTATGACAACTTCCTCCTAAGTGTGGCTTATTCTAGTCCCAGAGAGCATTATTCTCCCAAGATCCAAATGGAGAAACTTTCTCCTGGAGGTTAAGATCTGGCACTGGCGTGGTTAAGTTCCTCTAACACTCCTCTTCCTGCCCCTCTTCTAATCTCATCACATGGGCTCCTGTCTGGCTGTGGGTGCAGGGTGTGGAAATAAGCCTGTGCTGCCCTAAACTGGCATTCCCTCTTTGAAGATCAGTTTTCCTTGTCCACCCACATCATGCATTTTGCTCTGCAGCTTGCAGTTCTCCTCTCACAGGAAATCCTTTGTCTCTTGCCAGGCCACTTCAAACCTCATTAAGACTACTTGGCTCAGCCTGGCAGAGGTTGACCAATCAGAGCAGGATTGGGGGGAGGCTGGACTTTGGCTTACAGACAAGACAGTTCCATAACCTCTTTTCTGTAATAGTTATAACAAATCTGTGGCAAGTTGTTAGATGTATTCTAACTATAATTGTGATATTTTGAAGTATATTTTTAGCTCCTTTCTTTCAATGGTTATACTTTAACCGCTTCAGCGCGGCGCAGATTCCTGCGCTGTGCTGAACGTTCCATTGGGCTTATGGAACCATGACGGAACGGTTCCGTCATGAGCACAGCTCAACCGACGCTCATGACGGAACCGTTCCGTCATGAGCATGGAAGGGGCTAATAAAGTATTCATATGTTAGCCTATGGAGCCATTGTGCTACAGTGGGGAAAAATAAAATGGACAGTTTTTCCCTCACCATGGCATATAAAACATCTTTTGTAATGTCCCTGCTTAGAGTTAAAAGGCACCCTACTTATGGGGCACCTAGGGGAAACCTTAAAGTGATTTATATGTAATGATATGGTAGTTTGAGACTTTGGAAGTACCTTTAATTCCAAAGTCAAATCTGTATATAATTTAAGTTTAACCCCTTCCATGCTGCCGTCGGCCATTGGCCGACGGCAACGCTACCTCTCTGGTGCTGCCGTCGGCCAGTGGCCGACGCGGCCCCGCCCGTTTTGCGGAAGGGCCGCACTTCCGCAAAATCGCGGGTGCAGGGGAGGGGTTAAAAGAAGCCTGCAATGTAGGTCAGGCTTTTAAAATGAAGGCAGGCCCACAGTAATGCACACTTAAGTACATGAAATCTATTCGGCCTCTAGACCGGCATGATCTACCATATATGAGGGACTTACAGGTAGGTACCAAATGTAATTATATCTAATTACCATGTACTTCTCAGAGCACAGGCCCATGGCCTTGTTAACATAGCACAGGGCACCATCAGAGTTAGAGTTAGAAAACCAGCATTTAGTAGAGAAAATGGGGACAAAAAGTGGGGGGGGACTGCAAACAGGTCCTGGTTTTCACACAAATCATCAAAAACAATAGCTGAGTAGTAGCGTAAGATCACATACTGACATCTCTGCAATCTGCAGGACACAAATAATAAACTTGGCAAACTCAGTTGTTCATCCTCCAGAAAGGGACACACTTAAGATCATTGCATTGGGCAATAGTAACCTCTCTCACGTATGGGAAAAACTGTGGTATTAAGTGCTCTACACACAATAAGTTATTATTAGCTGCTGCCCTTGAGAAATAAATCTCAGTTGTGGCAATGTGGAAGACCCATAGCATTGATTGATTGATTGACCAAGGCACCTCGAAAATGTAACCTTATAAATGCAAGTCACAAAGGACACTTATATAAAGCCCATAAAAGGATAGTATTGAAGAGGACAGAAGATTGGCAGAAAACTGTTTTTAAGGTGGTATCAGTACTGATGACCTGGAGAGTTGAGACAGACAGTATGCATCAACAGCTTTACCTTGTCCATGGATGAGCATGATAAGCACATTTAGTGGTTGCATACGAAAGGCTGTAACTAATAGTTAACCCTTACCTGTGTTTAATATGTTAAACAGTGGAGAGCTTTGATGCCTACTGTATATCACACATATACCAAAATATTGTACCATAATGCTCAATATTTGGAAACGTAGAGTGTGATGTTCTGTGAAAGGCAGATGCACTCTAATTTCATAAAGCTATGAAGCAAGGAAAGGGTCACAGGGTGATTTTTTTCAGTAATATGTAGAACTGCGATTACCATAATGTGGCATGATAATAATGAAGTGGCTAGTGCTCACAACTTACTATCAAAAATCTTGTGTGTTTGCTAATATAACATAGTCAGTTTTACTTTTATTGTTGGGTGCATTTGCTTGTGCATATACAGGCAACACACTGTATAAGAACCGGTGTAACAACGCTGGTGTTCTTACTTCTTATCTGCAGCGGTGCATATCTGACTTATGGTATGATTATGGATGCTGTAGAAATGCAGTTGGAATTTACTGCATCTGACAAAATCCATCACAAAAAGGCTTGGAATCTATCTGTTGTGAACATTTTTGCTGTTTTACTCTTACCACACCAATATACAGATCTCCTCATTAATACTGGACCTTATGCCCTGTTAGATCCCATGAGTGGCGGGCGCCGCAAAACTCAAGTGGGTTGATTAGGGAAAAATTAATAAAACATTTAAATAAACCTACCTGTCCTGCCGCTGACGCTGCCCACCACCTTGGTGCTCCTCTTCTGTCCTGCTCCTGATGGTGTCCCAGCAGTACCGGTGACACCAGCGTAGACTCCCTACCCAATCCCAGCACTGCTCTCAATAGCATGAGAGCAGCGCCAGGATTAGTTTGAGTGACCTGGTTTGCCAATCAGAGAGTGCCTGGGAGTCTGTGCTGTTTCTCCAACCCGGCTGGGCAACACAGCTGCATTGGAGAAACCTAAGTGCGCATGTCTGTTTGGGCGGCCTAAGATGGCTTGCCAAACTGATATGCGCACTTTACAGTGCACCTACCACTCCTACTCCCTGCAATGGTCTGGCCCCGACCAGGACTCCTTGACTCAGTAAGTCATTTAAAAATAAATGCGAATATTGTTTTATTATCATTGAATTTTTCGCTGACTGACTCACTGGAGCAATGTTCCTCCGCCATTACAGAGGAGCCGCCCCTGGATCCCATCATGTTTAACCTGCTGAAATTTGAACCTCTAGGAGTTAACAAATGCAAAGATTCGGCTCGTTTGTGTGCAGGAGGTGTATTTTAAGTCAGAGGTAATGTTAGACACATTTTCTGTTTGTTGTTGTATTAGATTCAGCCAATTAAAAAAAGTTCTTCCTTTTCCCTTTTTACCCCACCAACCTCATTTTAAATATTCATACACTCCCACCCACATTGATAGATGGCCTGACTTAAATAAGAGAAGACTAGAATAGCATTTTCATTGTTGAGCAACATTTATAATAATAACAATTATGATTATATAACTATACCAATAATAACACTAATAATACATTGGTATTAAGATTATACTATCATTATTACTATTATTACTATTATTATTATTATTATTATTATTATTATTACTAGTAGTAGTAATAGTAGTAGTAGGAGTAGTATTAATATTAACAATAGTCATACTCATAATCATAATAATGCTTTCCTGAAGCCATTTGTGGCATTTAAACCAGTACCACCCCAACGTACACTATGATAGTACCCTAGTAGTTAAGCAGGATCATGGCAAATTAATTAACAAGCAATATTCAACAAGGTTTGCAACCTACCACTATATAATTCATTGCTTACATATTTTAGCACCAGTCTGCCACATTTTCACAATATAGATCAAATGGCTGCATTGAGGTCGCTTTTTAAAGAGAAATGGCTTTGCTATCTATCACTGGCTCCAAAAGTCTTCATGTACCACATTGGAAAAGAGTGATTACACTCCAGTTTCGAAGATTTCACATTTGTGATAATATTAAGTCCCTCGTTAGGAGTGATCTAGAGCAGGGATTTGACTCTGGGCTATTCTAAGTTTCTTGTGTGCCTGGATTTACCAGGTCTGCAAATCCCACATTTAGAGTGGGGCTGTAGAGGCTTTCGGTAGGGGAAACAGCCTATACAAGGCAGACATTAGCATATGTGCCATTTCCCCACAAGCTGAACAACACTTGCCTTAACCATGCATGTGCCTTAACCTCACTTGTGCATGGTTAAAGCAGTGCGCGATCTAGCTGTCTGAGAAGGTGGGGAGAAGAACTGGAATGATTGCTGCAGGAAGGACCAGCATGTGGCGCGGTAAATTGGGCTGGGGCAGAGGTGGGGGGAGGGATTGGGGCCAGTTTTAGGGCTCAGGGCGGGGGGTGGATTAGGGCAGGGGGCGACGTTTAGGGCTCTGGGCAGGTGAAAGTGGCTGTACAGGGCTGGGGGCCAATTTTTAGGGCTCAGGGTGGGGAGCTGGGGTCGGGGTAATTTTTGTGGTCTGGGGAGCGGGATTTAGGGATCAGGGTAGGAGATTGGGCTAGTTAGTAGGGCTGGGGCATGTAGATTAGAACACAAGAGGGCAGGATGTTTTGGGCTCAGGGTGGGGGGAAACTTTACCACGCATATACCTTTACCAAACATGCCTTTACAACAAAATACATTGTAAAGGCATTCATGGTAAAGGCATGGTCATTGCAAAGACCGCATGGTTAAGGCATGCGTTTTTTAAGCATGCAAGTTTGGGTCATACAGCCTTTCGGTAGATCCTGCCCTCAACCTCTCTGTAGCTGTGCATGGGGAAGCAGTAACCACTCCTAATACCTTAATCTGCTCTCCCATCACCTGCTGCCACTTGCAAAAAGGGCTTCCTAAATGCCCCACTCATTCTACCACCTGTTGCAAGCAGGTGGTACATTTGTGCTAATTATCGCCTGGTATTTCCCCTGGAACAGAAAAAAACACAAAAATTTGGACCCATTAGTCCACTTAATATTATTACGTGGAATATATTCCGAGGAAAATAACTTGTAATCCACAGATTTAGGTGTGGGGTTACTGACTGGGATTGGAGAAATTGGCCCTCTGGCATTCAGTGGCATAATGCAAAATGATGGTGCCCTCTTCTGAATGTGATCAGGGGCCAGAGTCACAGATATTCATTGGCCTAGGGTTGATTGGGGAATCTGTTAAGGGTAGGAGGTCTCTGTTATGCCCCTGCTTGCATCCATGCAACCTAATCCCGGAAACTCATAATGAGACTTTCATTAGCATGATGTTGCTAATTCACGCCAGAGAGTTGGACTCTGTGATATTCCACTCTATTCACCGCTTCTGTTTGTCCATACTGACCAGTAATGATGCAATCCAGAGAGCAGCCCCAAGAATGCTGTTATAAATACCATAAAACTCTTAATACCTTTACTAACATTCCCTCCAAAAATGTACATCATCTTTTTTCATATCACGATCTAGAACGTTTGTATAAGAAAACTTTTTTCCTGTATTGTTTTTAATCAATCTTTGTTTCCTCCTATATTTCGTTTTCTGATGTCCCACTTCAGTAAGAGAATTCCGTGCCTTTCCTTCACTTCTTGCTTGCAAATTTGTTAAGCATCTTTAATTCAGGCAGGGCTGTTTCAAACAGCGGAAACTACATCCTGTTCACCATGTTTGTATTTGTAATTCTACTTCATTTCTTGAGCTTCTTTGCTTTCCATCTACAGTTCGTGTTTCTATGCAGAAGTATATCTCTCTTGATGTGAGTCATCAGTCATTCTCTTTAGTCACGGCCAACTTCAACAATAGTAGGCATTGTTGTCAGTGGCCACTTTCAAGCCTCCTGAAAAAGGTGAAAAAGCTGAGTTTACACCATTACAATCCTGCTATTGATATGTGATCTAGTAGTGATGGGCCTATTATTTGATTTAGCTCCTTACAAAGATTATCAATTTGTACATTACAAAGCATACTCATTTTGTTGGCCATATGCAGAGCAGGACTGGGGAACCGAAATCAGTCCTGGCAAAAATACTAAAGCCAATCTCACTTTCTTCATCACCTCCTGCAATCTCTTTCTTTTCGTCCATTCATTCTCACTTCCTCCTTTTCTCATCACCCTCTTCTCCCTCTCTCATTCCTTTCACCCTACCTTTCTTCTCCATCCCTCTCTTTCTTGTCTCTTGAAACCCCCTGTGTATGCTGCAATTAACCTTGGGAAGCTGGGGAACGTGACAGAGGCACCAGGAGTGCACCAGGGCTGTCATAAAACAGCCCCAAAGGCTCCAGCCCACTGGGAAAATGCCCAGTGGAATAAAAGTCCCTTCTGGCCCTGGTCACACAAAGAATATAACTGCCTACAACATTTAGGATATACAACGCCACATATGATATCAATGATTGCATCATGCCGGATTAGATAAAAATATGGAGCAACTTTTATAACTGGGATCATACAAAAGATATTGCATTTTGCAATCATAGACTATAAATGTGCCTGTAATTACTGTCATTGAACTTCACTCCTTGGATGTGTTTACCTTCTTTCATGCATGTCACTGCACATCCCCTTTTCGATGATGTGTGAAGAAGAGACGAACATAAGTGCTGTACATTAGAGAACTGCACAGTCTGCGACGCATATGTTTAGATATAGTCTTTGATAGGGCACAACTTAAATTTCTTTTAGCATATTCATTTTCTCAAAACAAACATTCACAACAGCTTAGAGACATCATTTCCACACTTCTGATCTCATAATAGGTTTTTCATGAATGAAATTTAAGTTAAAAAAAGAGAGCATTATCTAACCCAGATTTTAGGTCTCAGACAGCAATTATGGTACTGTGTGCCTCCCTGGTAGATGTGTATGATGTTTCAACATCAAAAGCACACAGGTTTTAGCCAAAGACAAAATCAGCAAAAGTCAAGAGCCATGTGATTTGATGACAAACAGGGATCTCAAAAAAGTTTGAAGGAATGATATGGAAAAAGAGGATATTCAAAAATATACACTGCCTTAACCACCAAGAAAAATTGACAGTGTTGAAATAGCAAATTGGAAACATTTAGATAGGCAGCATAATTTAAGATTCTAAGAAGTTCTGTTAGATGGAAATGTGGGTTATAGAGCCAAACTCCACACAGCCTTTAAATACAATACTGCAGGTTCAGTGGGTCATACCGTTAAAGGCATCATCTCATACATACATTCAAGGCACTACACAACTCAGCACCTCCTACCTGAACAGTTGCATCTCGTTCCACCAACCACGCAGACACTGCCGTGCCTCAGGACACCTACTTATACACATTTCAGGCATCAGCAGAACCAGATCAGGAGGACAATATTTCTCTTACATCACCCCTAAAGCATGGATCAACATCCTAATCCACCCCACATCAGATCCTCCTCTTTTCTTCTTGAATTCTGCAAGAAGCTGAAGACCTGGCAGTTCAATTAATCAACCTACCAGAGGCAGAATTAGGAACACATAGCTCAGCACAAGGGTAATCTTGTGCTTTTCAAATACTCATAACACAACATAACATAGCACCTAAGAAGGAAAACTAAGGGGCATATTACCAACAACTAGCGATAATTTTTGTCTCTAACTTGTTTAGAGACAAAAATTATCGCCGCACATCGGCGATTTTTATCGCAGATAAACCTTGCTATTAGCAAGGTTTATCGCAAATGCGATAAAAAACGCCCGCAATGCATGAATATCGCTGAAAAGTCAGCGATATTCATGCATTATCGAGCAAATGCTCTTAGCCATGTTATCCACCTCCCATTGGATAACATGGTGAAGAACTGCTCAGGGCAGGTGTTAGCTTTTGGAGATATTCGCGCTTAGCGCGAATATCTCCAAAAGTTGGTAATAGGAGATAGCGATGTTAGCGACTGTTTCCAGTCGCTAACATCTTGGCACGCCCACTTTGCATGTCATTAGTGATAAATATCACTGACATGCAAAGCGGGGCCCAAGAGGGTCGCTATCTCCTATTAGCTGTCACTAACTGGTGTTAGCGACAGCTTGGTAATAGGGAGATCATTTTATCTCCGCTTTCTTGGCTTTTAAAGCCAAAAAAGCGGAGATAAACCCCTTGATAATATACCCCTAAGTATAATATTTGGTGGTAATGCATGGAGGCACACATTCAAAATGAAGATTCTAGACCAAAAGAAATTATAGACAAGTTCTTACTACCAAAAATTGCCAAAGTGATAGAAGAGCTGAAACCAGAAAAACCCCTGGGCCCAAAGCTAATCCCAAATGAATGATTTAAATATATTTGTAACTCTAATGGCTCTCTCTTCTCCGACCAATCTTCTTACTCTTCACATTCAACATATGTTCCAGATTTCACGCAGGTAAAGGAGCATAATTCCCTTGTATAAGAAAGGACTTGTCCAAAACCCTGCATCCTAGATGTATAGCAGTTCAATTGATGCACAAGGAAAGCTCTTCCCAAAGTAGTCCCCCAAACTTTTCAGTAGTGAATTGAAGATGGCCAGCTGATCACAACTTCTCAGGGAGGTTAGCTTGCAGGAATAGCTACTGAGGACTGTGTTTTCATCTCACAACATTTGATTGAAAAATTACTCAATACACAAGAAAGGCACCATTTTGGCTGCCTTCCAAGATTTCTTATCTATCTCATGAATAGTACGTGATTCTGCAAGAAATTTGAATTCCAACATTCAACTTTGAAAGATTCTGTGGAACTGGTTTTCTTCTGTAGGTTTGTATTTGGAATCTTATTGATGCCACCTATTATATAATCGATTACCTTTGTTAAAAATTCATGTGCTTGTGTGCCTAACTACTTCTTGAACTTGTGAGGGTACTAGAATATCATTTTTTTTGAAAGACTGATTTGCTGTAATGAAGCCAAATGCAAACCTTTGTATTGCAGCCAGCATGTGTGTGTGTGTGTATGTATATATATATATATATATATATATGTATATATATATATATATCTATATCTATATATATATATGCACACACAGACAGACATATTTATAGATATATTTGGTTACATTTACTAGGTAGGCATAGTTAGGATTGTCTTTCCATAGGGAATGCATTTTTTGTGATGTTAGCACCATGACCACAGCGCAAATTCCGCTGTGGTGCTGGAATTCTAATCAGTGGACGGGGTTCGGACAGCCCCTGGCCATCCTCCGCACATGCCCAGCGTCACGTGGGTCGGCCGGGGACCGTCCGCAGCATCCAAGGGGTTAATAACTTTGGCTCCATTTGACAAATCTCCATGAAACTTTCTAAAAGGTGCTACTATTTGACTAGTTTGCTCATGGAAAGTTTCAGGGTGATCCGTCAAGCGAAAGCCAAAAAAAAAGATTTTTAATTTTTTTAACACAGCTGCAGTCCAAACCTCTGAACTAATTTACACCACATTAGGCAGAAAACTAGCTTTTGGTCCAGAAAGAATGATTTTCATGTTTTGGTGTAAATAACTCCAATAGTTTTGAAGAAATCAAGGTTTACAAACAACTGTATATATCACACATGGGAGGATCCATGGAGCCGACAGATCTCAAACTGAGATCTGATTCGCTGCTATCACTTCCACCAGGAAGTGGTGTCAGCCATCTTAGGACTCAGGACTCAATCTGAGTCCTTAAAAATACATAAGAGAAAGACATAAGAGTATAGGGTAGGGATACCCTGACCCTCGGCCTGGTGGTGAGGTCCCAGAGCAACCGCACCTGGGACCAAAAATTTATTTTTAACATTTTGCCTCAAATTCACAGAGGATGCACACATTTTTGGAGGATCCATGAATCTGTGGCAACGTCTTTAAAAAAAAGAAGCACAGCAAAGGTTTAACCCCCTGCTGCAGAAGGCTGAAGGCCATGGGTGCTTGGGGTTGTCTGCTTGCGGGGGTTGACTGCATTATGGGCAACCCCACCATGCATGGTCAAAGACCCTGTGCAGGGTGCGGTTGGCTGCCTTTGGGGAGTTGGCCACAGGGACTGGCCAACTTCCTCCGTCAAGGTTAAACGATGTGTGCAGCATTGTATTGGCTGCATGTGGGAGGTCGGCTGCTGGCCCTGTGGTCAACCCCCCCCACGCATGGCTGAAGGCCCTGCGCAGCATCGGGTTGCCTGTCTTTAGGGGCCCTGTGGTCAACCTTCCACTGCACATGGCCAATAGCTATGCGCACACAGGTTTGGCTGCAAGCAGAGAGTTGGTCACAGTGTCTGCTGAAACGCCAGGCCTTATGCCCAACTTTCAACTGTGCAGGGCTTCGGCCATTCGCAACGGGGGTTAGATTTACCTATGGTAATAAAATATTACTTTATGTTAAAAAAAAACAGAAGTTCACAAAAACAAAGGTTAATGTACCATTATAGTTAGGTGAAATGTTCAGTAACAACATAGCATTTCAAACTTTAAAAAACACAGAAATTCACCAGTTATAGTTACAGTTATCCCAAAAAACTATAACTTGTGCCCTAGACATGCACTGCAAATTACCCCACATATTACTTCACTCATGCCATCTTCTATGACATCATAAATAATATCACTGCAACATTTTTGATGAGAAACCAGTGCCTTGTGGGGGTGTGAGATATAGTATATATCAATGCAGTCCTGGGATCTCTTTAGGTATCAGGTAATGATGTGGTATTATCAGTAATGTTCAGTCCATCTGGATAGAATGATATTAAATGGTACATCCAGAGGTTTCCTCTGTAGTCCAGTGGTTCTTCTTCTAAGACATGTTCCACAGGGAAAATGTTCAAATCTGATAGCAAATGATCCACACTTTTAAAATGATTGGCTACATGCTGGTCAAGTTTCGTATTACTTATTGTGGAGCATTCGCTATCAGATCTCAGGCCTGCATTGATTCCACATTCAAAATGGAATCTTCAGTCATTGTGCTTTTTGAAAATCCATCAGTCTCAGCTGTGCCACCACTGAGCAAACAATCTTGTACTACCTGAGGAAGTCTGAAGGCCCATAGAGTTACATGGGGGGCTGTGCTGAGCCTCATTGGTGGATCCGGCAAAAAACGGTATGGAATTGGGCTATCTTTTGAGGAGTGTTGGAAAGGGTTCAGTATAAGAACCAGTCAGAAGATCTGTAGCATGAATTAAATTTGAAAGAGATATTGTGATTTGCTTTGTAATTGAGTAACCTGCAAAGCAAAAGTTGAAAAGGTTGCCATTAATGGTTGCCTTGCATGAGTGTGGTGTACCAATCTTTTGCATGGTTTTTACACATTCTCAACGAGAAGAAATTCTAATTGATATTGAGATACAAATATACAGACAAACAAACACACTTAACATGTATGTGTAGTAAGATGTCATTTAATTGAAATGGTTTGACTACAGGGATTATTGAATACAACGTGAATGAAAGTCAATAGCATGTTTATAACAAGTAAAAAGGAATATAAATAATACCTATGTGATAACAGTAAGGAAAAGTAGAATAATTAGTAAAGGAAGGTTACAATTCCCTTTTAGCAAGGAAAAATGAACCGTTAGGTAGGATATGGGTAGGGAATAGAGCCTGCGGCTTTTTTATTAAAAGCTGAAATATTTTCCTTTCAGTTTAAGTGAGTTACATATGGACTTGCAGACACTGCATATATGTGCATCCTAACATGCATACTTCAACTTATATAGCTATTAGTAGAAGAACAGAACCACTGACCGAGTCAGTGAGAAAATTAGAGGAGTGCTTATATATTAATGCACACACCCAAATATCTCTAATTTTATAATAGTACTGCAACCACTTGCATAGGCAGTTATGTGTTCTACTATTTATCATACTTTCATAAATATTTGGTGGAATGCTTATAGAAGATACTGAGCTATCCATACAAGTACTACTTTAAATGTACCTCAGTGCTTGTACTGTAGAATGTGAGTGTCACCTTTAGTGCACCATTGATTTGTTATTAAAACATTAGTTATGAATTCTTAAATTGTTATTTTACTACAGAAAGTTGACTTTTGAGCTAGTCTGTAAGTGGGTAAATGTAAATGTATAGCGCAAATCACCGACACGGTATCTAAGCGCTTGCTTAGGGAACCCGTCCTGGTATTCCCCTGTGAGATACCCCGGCAGGGTGTCCACAAGGTGAAAGCCAGGCATCCCGCCACGAGGGGCCATAGTGGAGATTAAGCAAGCTATTGCCCAGAGTCGCAGAGTGTGACCCCGTGAGTCGAGTAGGCACCGGAGCGATAATTGTCGAGTCCGTGGAATTTTTGAGCCCGAGACCCACCGAGGCGGGGAATCGAACCCTGGTCCACGGCCGATCTCAGCTTCCGGGTCTTCCGCCTCTAACCACTGAGCCACGCTTCTCCACTGGGTCATATAGCAGGTTGCTTTGTATTTAGAAGATTAAACATGTCGTTGAAGTGTTAGTTACATGTGCACTTGCAGATTGTTATGCTCATTTATATACCCATATTTACTCACATACTCACCATGTCACTCATACAGACAGTGATACAATCTACAACTCACTGATAGACACACTAACATTCCAATGCATACACTGATTCATTCACTTACATACTCACTCACTGACTTATACATACACTGAGACACCCTGGGACTCACTGACACATGCAGTGACACACCCTATGATTCACTGATACATCCATAGACATAGATATGAATTGTGTAACACATTTGCACACTCATTCATATGCACCTTGAGACACCCTAGGACTGACTGATACATACACTGACACAGCATGCATATACTGATGCGTTCACTGACATACATGCACACTTACTCATATCCACTGTGACATACCCTTGACTCATGGATACATATAATGAGACATTCATGCACACACTGATGCAGTCACTAACAGATTTACTCACTCACTGGTACACACTGACACAGTCTGATATTCTCTAAGACTGACACACCTATGGACACACCAATTAATTCACTAACACATTCATACACTCACTGATACACACACCGAAACACCCTGTGACTCACTGATACATCCATGGACACACTGATGCATTCACTAAAATACTCACACACTCAATGATACATACTCAAACCCCCCCTAGGAATTACTGATACATACACTGACACACTAACAGAAACACTCATGTAGCTAAAATAGTCACTCACTGACTGTTACACACACTTATACATATACTAACACAGCCATATGCAAACCAATTCATTTACTAATACACTCACACACTTACATATACATATCCTAACACACTATAGGAGTCTGTGATAGATACAGTTACACACCTATGGACACTCTGATGCACTAAGTGATACAAACATATATTCGCTTATAAATACAATCATGCACACTGGAAATCACTAATACACATATTGGTTTATCCAAAGACACCTATCAAGATACACAGAAATGTAGACAAAAGATGACACGCCCTTCTAAGTTTCAGTGAGTTAAACATGGAATTTTAGGCTTGTATTCTCACTTATATATGCATTGTCCTGTCCATACTGAAACTGATACATCAATCTAGAAAAGGAAACAGTGACTGACACAGACACTGAGACCAGTAAGAGCACTGCTTATATATTCTTGTGTATATCCAGGCAGCAGTTTGGTTCGGGCCTTTAACTCTGGAGCGAGGCTTTAATCCTCAGTATAGTATGCTATGGCAGGCTATAATAAGTCAGCTGCTACCAAGACAGTTAGGGACACACATGTATATGGTAGTGGACACTGTAATTCTATTTCTTTTTTAGATCTCTACTTGTATTGTGAGAAAAATCTGAATGCTTGATAAGATAGAAAGAAGAAGGATACAGAGGAAACAATACTACCTAATTGAAACTGACTTGTAAAAAGACAGATGATGTGGATCAGAAAGAAAGAACAGCTGGTAAGACCACTAAGGTCTTTCTGAAAAACGTATGTCTAAAATTGCAAAATTAAAGAAATTGTCCAGTAAAAAGGAGTTTAATATCAAGTGATAAACAGGAAGGACAGAATTTGACTTGGCGACAGAAACAGTTTAAGGCGAAAAGAGTAAAAATGTTTTGAAGTCGAGTGATAAAAAAATTTAGAAAGGGGATGAAGAAGTATAAGAGAAGGCCTGCTGCTTTTCACTGCTATTTCCCACAGGAGTGGGAGGCTGTTATGATTACCAACCTGTACAAATAGCAGCAGTTGGATACAGGGCAACAATCCTATATTCAGAAGACCCTCGGTTTAGCAAGTGTATTCCCTATATATTCTGTCTATTATTTGAGAGTGACTTGTGAGGATTGTCTTATGTTTTGAACCATATTCTAAAGACATGAGTTAATTTGCAAATGTTTCGGCAAAGGAGTTTGTTGATAAAATACAGGGTAAGGATAAAATCGGAAGTATAACTTAATTAATTTGATGGCACGTCTACGTGGAAGGAATAAATACTGGTTTCGTCGTCATGGAGAACTTAAGTGTAGGCTCCGAAACCTATGTGCACCTATTTGGTTTGTGACAGTTGCGCGGAGTATGCATGGGATAGTTTACTACAATTACTAAGGGAAGCAAACTTTAACATAAAGGATATTAATTTGAAAACAACAGGAGAACTTTGCTCTGTGGATTCTGCTAATGTAGGTAGGTGTTTTAATCACATGTGTCAAGGAATGCTGACTTTCATATTCAACACAACAAATTCTCCTCTTGGAGAAATTACTGATTTTCTTTTGGCAAAAAGAATACCAGGCCAGAGGTGCTCCTCATATACACATACTTCTCTGAACAAATGATACACCAACGTTTGGAACTGATAGTGATGAGTGTGTACTGTCTTTCATTGAACAGTATATCACTTGCACTATCCCGGATAAGAATAATAACACAACTCTAAGACAGCAAGTTCTACGCTTCCAAACACACATATGGGGCAAATATTGCAACCAAAGATACAGATGTCAAGGACAGTTTACTACAAGGTGTTGCTTTGGATTTCCAAGGTCAAATGCCTAAACAACACCGGACCCCAATACCTCAATGACAGAATCACCCTCCCCGTGCCCAAACGCAACCTCTGCTCCACCAACCTCCTCCTCGCCAAAACTCAGCACATCCACAGAGCGAGAGCAGAGGGAATATCCTTCTCTTACATTGCGGCCAAGACCTAGAACAAGCTCCCCACTGTAATCAGACGTGCCCCCTCCCTGGACACCTTCAGGAAGGCTATGAAGACCTGGCTCTTAAACTGAAATGGATATGCTGACCCCCCTCAGTGCCTTGAGACCCTCATAGGTGAGTAGTTCGCTAATAATTCCCCTGATTGATTGATATTATCTCTAAAGGAAGAGTGAACAGCTTTTTATCTGCAGGTCAGGCATACACTGACAAGAAAATCACCAAGCTATACATGTAATCTGAGAAGATCAGAGGCCTGCAAATATATTAATGATTATGATGCTGTTATTCTAAAATTATGGAATGCAAATATGGACATGCAGGGGGTTATTTACAAGCCCTTTATGCTGCCTTTACGTCACTTTTTCCCACGTTAAAAGTGATGTACTGGCGGCGTAAGGGGCTTATAAATAAGCCCCACAGACTGTTGCAGGCAACTCCATTACTGTTACTTGCTATGTCACTTTATGCATCACAAAGTCAGAGCAAACAGAGATGAAGAGAACATGGGAGATTTCTGCAGAAAAATCTCTCTCCAAGTAATTGTACAGTTTCACTTTGAAAATTCTTTCACATAGAAAGATAGGTGGTTCCCTTGAGTGCTGTGATAGGTTGATTTCAGCTAGCTTAGTATAAGGGAATTATTTGGGTTAGTCTACGCCTTGCCAGCATGCAAAACAGAGTCTGCAAGTATTTCCCCGAAACTCAGTACCTTACAGAGAGCCAGACAGACAGTACAGATATTGAAAAAACAAATATGTTGGATGCCTACTATCCAAGAATAAGTCTACACCTTGAAAATATATGTCTGTACAAAATTCTGGAACACTATAGGTACAGAAACAATGAGACAGGAAACATCAATGAAGGCAAATATGCTGTCGTTGGTTGTGACGGTCGTTTTGTTCGGCTTGCAAAAGGTAACTTAGTAAACCATTGAAAATGCACTTGTCAAACTCCTCGGAAAAAATAACTGTTCTACTTAGCACTACTCCAGTTATTCAAACAGTGGCATTCTGGAACAGAGTTACATGGACAATATGACTGCAACAAAGACTCTTTTAATGCTGTAAAAAACAGCAATTAGTGTCCAATATTTCCAAACTACCTGAAAATGTTCAATCAAGAAATTTAAAAAGAGGAAATAATTGCAACTAACATAGCAAAGGATAGTTCACAAAGTAGCCAGAGTTCCGGACCTCAGTCAAGATCCTCTTGGACATCCAAAAATGAAGCTTCCATAGCAATAAATTAGCTGGAGACAGCAATGCAACAACCAAGAGAAGAAAATGTTGACTCGGAATATTTAGTGGAACAACTGAATGATGAGCAGAAAGAAATATATGTGGAAGAGAAAGCAAAAATAGAGCATTGGATTCCTCCATGACAACAATCAATGTAAATGTTCATGTTTTAAGCCAATTCATTTGTATGTCAAGCTGGAACTGGGAAAAGCTTTTTAATCCAAGTTCTGAGCATTTATCTACAGAGGACCACAGCCTCCACTTTGTTGTGTGTACTAACAGCACCTATTGGATTACCAGCACACAACATAAAAGGAATTACGTTGCATCCTCTGTTTATGCTATCTGTGGAACAGATTAAGAAACTGGAATACCAAAAGTTATCTGGTGAAGCTTGTCACAAATTTTCCAGAGTTTTGAAGAAAATAAAACTTTTAATCATTGATGAGGTGTGCATGGTCTCCAACTTAATGCTCGCCTTTGTACATTTGAAAATGCAATATATATTGAAGACAGACTATGATGTACTTTTTGGAGGAAAGAATGTAATTGTTTTTGGTGATTTATTGCAACTTACCCCATGAAAGGACAACCTATTTTTAAGACATTTTTATATGTAGAAACTCGAAATTCTTTAGGACCTATTGGGAATGAAAACATTTGGTTGAATTTCCAATACAAAGAAGTAATTAGAAACATGCATTAAGCATCTGATATACAATAAGGAAGTATTGTGATGGATATTTGAGTAGGAATACTGTCAAAAGAAGGAAAACGTTACTTACAAACTTCACTTTCCTACTAAAAATCTGCAGCGCAGCTAATGTTTGAATTTATTCAACAACAAAAATCAATAGTATGTATAATGCCTATTCTTCAAGAATGTACCTCTTTCAATAAACAATTGCTTCAACTAGAGAAAGAACAAACATTGTATCTGACAGCAATTGATAAAATGGAACAGTAAGGAGTGACAATACTGTTGACTGAAAAACTACAATCAAAACTGGATTCTTTAGAAAACTGCGGGATTAGAAAAGTGTTTACGTGTTTCTAAGATCTGTAGGGTAATTTTGCGCCGTAATTTAAACATTGAGGAAGGATTAGTTAATGGAGCCATGGGTAAAATAATTGATTTCATTTTGTATCTCAATAGAAATGAAGTTGAATACCCAGCTGTTAAGTTTGATCAACTTGAAGGTGTAAAGCAGATATCAAAGTCTGTTGCATGTTTCTTATAAAAGATTTGTATATTTGTAGAAAAACGTTTTCAGTATCTCTTGCGTATGGTGTAACAATACATAATTCTCAAGATTTAAGTGTAAATGCAGCATTTGTTAACCTTTCAATGCACTATTCTCTTTACCCCCTGTGGTTGATACAATTAAAGAGAAAAAGTATAAAAGATTATGATCTGCACTCTTTAACTTCTGAGAATGCATTTGCAGTGATAGAACAAAAACATATTCTACATCTTCTATTAGAGATCTTGCAGCTCTTTATACTGGATCTGTAAACCTCACAATATACACTCAAGAAGATGCACAAGAATTCTTGTTGGTCCTACTTGGTATCTTAGAAGAAGAGATGGTACCTATTGATGAGCTATTTGGACTAAGTTACGCATGGGATCCTAACTGTGAAAATTTTTCTTTTTCTTCAAACACACAGATACATTCAGAACAATTTATCTACTTAACTCTACTAAAACTGTCAGTTTTGTGAAATTGTTTAAAAAATGCTTCACAGAATAACACTTGCAAAAAAAATATAACCCAGATCTTCAATCAACTTTGAATAAAAGAAGAACTAGCAAGTATATCACCCTAATGCTACAGCGGTGCACTGCAGTTAGAACTAAATTTAAAACACAAATTACAAATTTTAAAGCTGCACACATCTCGAGTTCTGCTAAAACATATACCTGTATAATCTTTATTTTTCATGAAGGAGTAAATGTTACATCTAGACACTACACCATCTACTTTAAAAAATACAACTGGATGGGCAGAGTGTAATGATAGCAACTTTATATTCAAGCAGAGATTACCGTTAAACTAACACATTCTTCTCTTCTCTTTCTTAAACCAAAGTACTACGGAGAATTGATACTAAACAAATGGAATGCTACTTTTCTGGAACTTCTAAGTTAAGATTTCATTCGGCCTAATAAGGGCAGTATTTTTATAACGAATTCCAAATATTGTAATGTAGTTGTTCTTGGAAGAAAATGACAGAGTTAGCACTTAAATGGAAACACAGATGAAAAACTACAATTCAGAACAAACATGTACTGAAGAGAAAATGCAGTGCTGCTAATCTTATTAATCTTTTTTATTATTTTTGGATATTGTATGTATTTTTAAAATCTTAAAGTGGATCCACCGAATATTGTAAGTAGAATATTATATTTAAACATACGTTTGAAGAACAGCTGGAAAACTATTATACTAATATACTCTACTCCTGATTAATGGATTACCAGATTTTATGACGTCTTTCAATCTATGGAGAGTGGTGCCTTTATATGCCTTTTCATATACCCCAATTAACACATTAATTGTTTTATGAAACTGCAATATCTATTATACTATTTAAGCAATATAGATACAACAAAGGGGTAAATGTTTGCAGTGAGTGTGATGCATAGTAATGCCAATTTGAAATAATATGCTATGTACCTATTTTATTTTACAGTCCATATGACAGTTTTCCCCCCCACTGTTCAGTGATGAGTATCTATACACATGTTATTTATTGTGTGAAAGTATGGAAGCTGAAAAGAATGAAGGAAGGCAATACGACAAGACTCAATGGGCCCAGAATCACAAAGAGCCTCTGCACTTTTGATGTAGGCCCTACAGTCCTGGGGGCACTTCAGTACTGCAGTTACCCATTGCGAGTCCCCACTACAAGTGTGGGCCCCCGTCACGACTGCGGCCCAATATGTATAATTGCTGTGCAATTATATACATTTCTTCTGTTTTATCATTAACACTAGCTTTTTTATTACAGATTATTATTGTTTAATAGAGTAATTTATAATATAAAACTTTAACTTCTATTCACCTTATCTCTTTTTACGTATATAATGGACTCTTTTTTTGCAGTAATGTAGGTAACTAATTACATTTTGTTTCATTCACACACCATCCACACATATACTTTGTACACATAATTAATTGCACTAAAACAACAATGCACACTAATGCACACACTGAATCATAAACTGACACACCCAAGCATACACCAGTAGAGACACTTACACATCCAAGCATACACCAAAGCAGACACGGACACACCCAGCAAAACACTAATGCATCCAATAACACACCTAGAATCACACTGACGCATAAACTAACACAGCGAGGATTATACAAATGCAGACACTGACCCACCCAGGAGTACATTGATGCTGACACTAACACACCCTGCCAAACACTAATGAGTCTAATATGACATGCAAACGCACACTAATGCATACACTAAGACATACAGGCATACACCAATATATACACTAATATACACAGGGACATTCCTACATATACACTGAGCACACTTAAACATACATCAATGCAGACTCTGACATGCATGGTCATACAACAATGCAGACACTGAGACACCCAGCCAAACACTAATGCATCGGAAAAGACACACATGCACACACTGATGTTTAGACTAACACAGCTAGGCACATACTCATTTAAACACTGACACACCCTGAGATATAGCAATGCATAAACTGACAGACCTTGGCATAGAGTAATACGAAGACTCAAACAACTATGGACATACTAATACAGAGACTAACACACTCAGGCATACACTAATGCAGACAATGACACAACTAGGGAAATACCAATGCAGACACCGATACACCCTTGCACATAGTGATGTATACACTGACACTTCCAGCACACACTGATGCATGCACTCACACACATGCACATACTGATCCATACACTGCCACCCCCCAGGTACACACTGATGCATAGAGTGACACGAACATACTGATCCATACTCTGACACACCCACACACATACTGATTCTTACACTGACACACCCTTGCACATACTGATATATACACTTACACACCCAGACACACACTGATGACTACACTAGCAGACCTATCCACATAATGCTCCATACACTGATACACCCATGTGCACACTGATGCATACACTAACACAGCTATTCAAACACTGATGCTTAAAATGAGAAATCCCTGCACACACCGGTGTACTCAATAACACATTCACACACTCCCAGCATAGGTGTAAGGGTATCATGTTCCAGAGTCTGGCTACCTTGTAGGAAAAAGATCTTCCTCCACTTCTTGCCCTTCTGATTCTAGGGATGACTGCAAGATTGAGATCGGCCGAACTGAGGCATTTCCCAGGGCGGTATTGGGTAATGAGAGAGCTGTTGATAGCAAGCCCCTTTCCCCACTAGGTCTTATCGGCTAAACACAGAGCCTCAAACTTGACTCTTCCCAAGACAGGTAGCCAGTCAAGGGTCTTCAGGGCTGGTTTGGCTGACCAGTTTTTCAGAACCCCCCAGCAACAGTCTAGCTGCGCAGTTCTGTGTGACTTGGAGCTTCCTTATTGTTGCTTTGGGTGCTCCTAAATAGAGAGAGTTACCATAGTCCAGGCGCGATAGGACCAGGGCCTGTATTAGGGTCCTCCTTGCATTCATAGGAAGGAAAGGGAGAGCCTTTTGAAGTAGTTTGATGGTGCCAAATCAGGCCCCTGTTTCTCTCACAGCTTGGTCTTCAAACTTAAGGAATGTATCCAACCAGATGCCCAGGCTTTTCATCTTGTTCTTAGGGGTTGGGGCGAGGCCCAGGCAAGTGGGCCATATCTGTCTGAGATCCATGCTGGAGGTGTTACCCAGAAGCATTAATTCAGTTTTTCCTCCGTTTAACTTAAGGCAGGATTGCTCCATCCGGGAGACCACTTTCTCCAAACAGGTTTCAAAGTCAGAGGGGAATTTTTGGGGTCCATAGAGGGTGATTACCAGCTGTGTGTCATCTGCATAGGTGATGACCTTTATCCCATGTGGCAAGATGATATACGCAAGTGGTCGCATGTACATATTAAACAATGTGGGGCTCAGGGAGGATCCCTGTGGGACTACGCAGCTGAGCTCTAGGCTTCTTGAGGTTCACTCCCCTGAGAAGACCTGAAAGGTTCTGCTGTCTAGATAGGATTGGATCCAGGTGGCCGCCTCACCTGAGACACCCAGCCTCCTGATTCTCCCCAGTAAGATGTTAAAATTAACTGAATCGAATGCTGGGTTCAGGTCTAAGAGAAAACACTGACACAGTCACACACACACTGATACACTGACTAATACATTCAGCCACTCACTCATATATTTTTGTTGCATATATTTTGTCCTCAATTTCACTGCTTTGTAATAAACTTTTCTGTTATATTTACTATATAGCTTCTTTGTTTTCCATTATTGTCACTGCTTTCATTTTGCTTTTTCTAGTATTTACAATACTTTGTGATTGTCTTTGCCAAAATGCATCTACTTTCTTCTTAGCTTTGCCATATTTGAAACTATCTATTCATTCTTTTTAAAATAGAATGTGAAGTAGGAACAATGCAGGAGGTTGGCACTGAGTCTTGATCTGGTTGTAGGACGGTTTCTGTGAACAATATTCCACAACATTGAAAAAAACTATAGATATTCACTGAAAAAAACAAAGGTTACAGGGGCGTTATACTTAGGAAATTGAATTTAAAAACCCTAAAAACTCACTGAAAAAACAAAGGTTACAGGGACTTTATAGTTAGGCTAACATTTAACTCATACAAAACCAAAGAAATGCAGGAGTTATAGTTACCTGAGCAAACTATAACTTGTGCCCCCACAATGCACTGCTTATGACCTCACATATTGCATCACTCATGACATGGTCGGTGACATCACTGATGACATCTCAAATAACATCACTGACGACATCATCCAAACAACAACTCACACCCTCATAGTATCTGTGAAATAACCAGTCACATACCCACACATACTACCTGCTATGCGCATTCACATACCCATACAACCACTCACACACTCACTCCCAGATCAATTCAAATGCTCCCACAACTGTTCACTTACCCAAATGCTCACTGACACACCCATTCACACACCCATACAGGTACTAACACACCAACTCACTTAGTCATGCAGTAACTGACACACCCTGTCACTAACCCAAACAGTCTCTGACACACACACTCACTTATCCATAGCTCTACTCACCCAGCCACTCACTCACCCATATAGTCAGTGACTCAGGCATTAACTCACCCACTCAAACATCACTGATGCTGCCACTCAATCATTCACACTGCCGTGCAATAACTCAGACACTAAACAACTCACCCATACAGTCAGAGACAGACGCTCAAGCACACATATCAACGTCCTCACCCATACAGCCATTCACACACAGACTTACTCACCGATACAGCCACTGACACAGTCACTCAATCACCTATGCAGCGACTTAGACACCCACTTACCCACCGGAAGAGTTACTCACACATCCACTCATTATCCAACTCAGTCACTGACTGAGCCACTCATTTATACATACAAACACACATGCACCCACTTACTCACCAATACAGTCACTAACAAACCCAGTCACTCACCCATAAAAGGAGCCAAACACCCACTCACTCACCCAATGCATTCACTTGCACAGCCACACACTCTCCCATACAGCTACTGACACAGACACTTACTAAACTATACATCCATTTATACAGCCACTCACACAGCCATAAACTTAAAACCCCTTACACTCACCGGATGATGTCAGCAGTGATGTAATTTGAGATGTCCTCAGTGATGTCGCTGACCATGTCATGAATGATGTAATATATGAGGTCACAAGCAGGAAGCATTTTCAGGCAGTCTTCAGAATAGATGGGTGAAGCAGGCCCAAACTGGTGTACTACTGCAGGGCTGTATTAGGACTGCTAAGCCACCAGGTATGGATGTGGGTCCCAGGGACTGTGAAGGTGGGGACTACCATTGCTTCCCATCCCAGAGGGATGCTTAAATAATAGTTTTTTTAAAAACATCTTTATTCCTTTTTACAATCTATTTCTGCATCTATTGACTATGCAAATCAATTGTGAATAGTTTAGACAGCTCTAAAATACCTTTGACGTGCTTTCATCTTGCATTTTTTGTCTTCAGTTGTTATTTTGAAAAAAACAGCAAGTATTGATGTTTTTATTACCTTTTTTCTAATTTAGCATTAACCCCTTTGCCGAGGCCACAATTTCGCACTTCCGCAAAACGGGCGCGGCCGCGTCGGCTGTTGGACGTGCGCAGCACGACGAAGGTAGTGCTCGCGACGTCCAACGGCCGACGGCAGCACTTAAGGGGTTAAAGTATCAGCCATGCCAGATAAATACTGGTCAGATCGCACCACGGGATGGTGCCCAGGTACAGGAGGAACCATTATTAACTACCGTGAGCAGCAAGAAGGGGCTTGAAATATTGTGGGTGTCAGGTCCCGTGGGTGGTACTTGATCCCCTCTGTCTTTTTCCTAGGGTGGCTGGCTTTCTGAAAGATAAGAATGGAAATTTGCCAGGTTTTGGATTCTGGAATGCTTAACACTGCGACAGGAAAAGGAAATGGCCTAAAGTCCTCCTTAATAGTTTTAACACAGTCATGTTTTCTCTTAGCATAATGAGAAATCGGTCACCTGGAACTAAATTGTGCTTGAAGTGTTTTATTCCTGTGTTTGCTGTCTCAGTCTTATATTGCAAAGAGAGAAACAGATTGGATTTTATTCCATTTGCCAAATAAATCAATCAATAAATAAACAGCCTTGACATGACAGTACCAGTCTGCCTTACAGCAATGCTTCTGTAGGAGAAATACTGGTGTTGCTGTGCAGTTAGCCAGAAGGGTGTAGGTATTGAATTGAAAAATGTTAGAGGAATGGATGGCTACCATAATGGGCTGGAGGATACAATCACAATTCGGGAATTACTTGTATGGGGCATTGATCTCCAAATATCATTTGTGTATTTATGAGTGTTAGAAGGTGGTTCTGACCATTTGAGCTGCTTGGATTAGCTTTTTGAGCACCTAATTGTTGAGCTTTTACTGCGGGAGAGCCTCAGAAGTTGGGACTCACCCACAGTGAACTTATGATGAAAGAGACTGCATGTGGATTTTACTGGTGTCCTCCTGGCTTGACTAGGCTGCTGCGCTGCAGCTGGAGTACGGAGCACCGGGCTGGTTACATGCAGACACATGTGTAAATGCGTTTGCACATGTGTAGGGGCTGCGCAGGGGAGATTCCTGGCATGCGCAGCCAAGGAGCAGGTGCAGATAGACTGGTGTGGCAGGAGTTATGCAGAGCTGGGTGGTGACATGGAATAGGCTTTATACAGTGAGAAGAAACATGCCAGGGAAAGTCAGTGTGCTTTATTGTTCTCACTCCATTATTCTCCTATGAGGATGGGGAGCCCATGAGCTAGTTTCACTTTTCCTAGGGCCTACAAATTCCAGATATGCACCAAGTCCACTGTAACTTATGTGAGAAGAAGTATTCTGCGGAGTCCAACGTCATATTTTTACTGCTTTTGGGTCATTTCTCTGAGTCAGCTCATAACCAGGGCCTGGCTTAGGGTTGAACCCGCCAGGCTGAATTAATGACCTTCCTCTTCAAGCTGTAGCCTCTAGAGGCCCAGCCCTGCATAACAAGCATTCCAAGGGCGAGGTCCTCCACTCCAAGAAGAGAAGATGGGTGGAGCTACAGGTTCATCCATCAGCAGCTGACACCTGGTACCAGGTACCAGGCTGCTCTGGAGAAAATCCAGCGAGGGGGGAAAGGGCTTTCAGAGACTATGTTACATGAGCCCCCTGGACGACACCATTTTGAACAAACCCAGAGGCCTTGGCAGGAAGGAGGGTGCAAGGGTAGAGAAGAGTTGTGTTGCTGTGGAATGTATGACGTTACAATGCATACATTTACAACACAGTTTTTACATCGCAACATCCTGTACAACACATACATTTACATTGCGTACCACTACAACAAATTTGCTTTAAACTACACTTACAACGCATCCCATTACTTTGCATTATACCTTTACAACGCATACCATTACAACGCATACCATTACATTGCATATAAGGTAAGTGTCGGATAGTGTAGGGGTAAAAATTACTATTCTAAATCCAGGGGGTGCAACAGTAGGGTAAGTGTTGGCTAGTGTAGGGGTAAAAACTTACTATTCTAACTCCAGGGGGTGTAACAGTAGGGTAAGTGTTGGATAGTGTAGGGGTAAAAATTCCTATTCTAACTCCAGGGGGTGCAACAGTGGGTAAGTGTTAAATAGTGTAGGGGTAATGACATGCCTGCGTTGTAGTGACATGAGATGTAGTGTCATGCGTTGTAGTGACATGCAATGTAATGGATGCATTGTAAAGGATGTTGCGATGTAATGACTGCATTGTAAATGTAGTGCGATGTAATGGTTGCATTGTAAAGCTTGTTTTCCGTCACTGTGTGATAGGGAAAACAGAGACTTCCTGCCAGTCCATTCCCCAATTTTGAAAAAGGAATTTGCACAGGAAGAGGAGCTCTCTCTGGGGTGTGGTCTGCTGAGGAACACTGGTGCTGGAGCCTGGTGCCATGGGCAAATGGAAGGAAGAACCTCCAGACTGGCCCAGGACCCTGCCTGGCACCACAGGTGAAGACCAGGACCAGTGAGCAGAAGCCTGGGCCTCTGCGCAGGGAGAAGAGAGTTTCAGTAGGAGAGCCATTGAAGATAACACTCTGCTGAATCCACCCTCTGTGAGACCAGCAGGGTGAAGGAAATTGCTCCCAGTGGCTGGGGTGCGCCACCAGGAGCAAGAAGAGGCCAAAATGGAGAAGATCGGTCCCCTGGAGGCTGAGATATGCACCCTAGAAGGTAGCGACCTTTGACCTCTGGCCAGACCGATGACAAATTTCGTGAGGCTCCACCGCCCGCCCAAGATATGCCCCCAGGGTGGGTCAGGTCCCGGGGGCTGCCCCCATCAGAAGTAAAGTCGGGGAGCGCCATCACACTCCCGGTGAAGAGAACTCAGGGGCCGGGACCCAATCCCCTGGCCCCGACGTGAATGAGGAGGAAGGGGGAGTACTGCTGCACTCCCCCGTGGCTGTGGGAAGGCAGGGGAAGTGCCCCCAATGTCCAGCCGCACCAGAAGGAGTCTCCGTGTCTGCCTGCCAGAGAGGGTAGACCAGAACTGAGGTGCTGTCTCCCGCGGCAGCACGCAAGGGCGCTGGCCGTGGAGAACCTGACCTTATGGGCCAGGCGGAGCAGGGCACGCCTAAGATCTCCAGGTTCACCTGCCTCGACCGACAGAGACACGAGACACTCTGTTAGGCGTAGAAAAGTAGTTTTATTAGCTGCAGCTAAGTACAGTTATCTAAGAAGTACCACACAGGTAGGTTCTCAAGAGACTGCCACTTCAATCCGTGGCGCACAGTCTATTAACAGAACAAGTTTACAATGACAACTCCCAATATACACAAAACTGACAAATAGGAATAGTTCAAAAACAAGCTATCGGATGTCTAAAACACACCCTCCTTTCAGACCCCGTGTGCTCTCCTCCCCTCAGGTTAATCAACACTAGTGCCCGTAATTCAATTTGAAGGTGGCAAACATGTGTAGAATGCTTCAAAAGAAGGGCTACGTAACAAGAGAACACACGAAGAGAATAGTGGAGGCCAGTTAAACAAGATAAAGTAGAGAAGAATGGTGGGACCCAAACAGTGGAGTAAGACATGGATTAATCAGTCTAGACATGGCTGCGAACTCGGCCAGACCCTGACATCAGTGCCGTACACAAGGACAAGGGTTGTTCTTTAACAGGAAAGACACGGAGCAGCTGAAAAGGCAAAAAGACCATATTTATCGCGTTTGCCATGCTGCCTGAGTGAGGCAACATAAAATGGCGGCTAAACACAAAATGGCGGCTGTAGCGAAGCGGGGCCGAAAACTACGTAACCTCAGACCCTCCTTTTGCCATACTCATGCAATGCACAAAGGGACCCATGTTAGTCTGAGTCGATATCAATGGTCATAAGGTCATTGAGATGTTGTTGCACCATCATCTTAATATTTTCTGTCTGTTGTGCTACTGGTTTGGAGACGCAGATCGTGGCACAAAGTCCACAAATGGCTGGGCCACACTGTAGACAAAGACAACAGGAAAAGACGATTGCTAAAATCATTCCAAGGAAAGTTAGCACTTTCCATCCCCAAGTGGACAGTAGTCCCCAAAACCATCCCATCACAGACCAATCTCCAGTATCTTGGTGAATAGACTCAGAGATGACATGTAGCTTAGAGATGGCTTGGTATACTGTAGGGGCATTGTCAGGAATATAAATGCAACAGCTGGATCCAATCAGTTTACAGACTCCTCCTTTATCTGCAAGAACTATGTCTAAAACAATTCTATTCTGTAAAGTCATAAGTCAATCCGCCTGAAGTTCGGTGGTCAAATTCTTTAATACTCCGGAAGTTACATTGATTGTGGCATCAACCACGCGAACTAACTGTCTGATATTTCTGCTATTGACCATCGGACCCCAAAAGGGAAGAAACCCTTTCAGAAAATCCCCTTCTTCTTGTCCTGCTGGATCTTCCGAATCCACAACTCCTCTACCAACTCTCTTTCTATGATAATCAGCAGGAGCAGTATATGTAGGGGGAAGGAGAAAAGCTATATAACACGTTCCCGAGAAGTATGTGGGAAGCCATGTATAAGCTTTGTCTTGACAGATAAAATATGTACCTTGCGATGCCACCAATGGTGCTGGAGTAGAAGGAGTATAAACATAAGTATGGGAGCAATTACTCCTCTCTTGCTTAGTTTTGGTATTCTGGCCATTTATTTGTAAGCACAAATGACCTCTTTGGGGTAGAACCCAAATCGGTGTAAAACTCTGCTGCTTAACCTTGTCAGTGAGGCTGAGAGTATAACGAGTTATATTCCACCCATCGTATGCTCTCTTCTCATCTTTGGGAATCTTGCTAATGTCAGCAATCTTTGCCATTGTTACAATACCCTTTATCAAAGGACTGTGACTGAAATCCACTCCACCATTATAGGATCCACCAGGAGGATATCGAAGTTGATTCTGGTATGCATTGGAAAACATAGCCAGATAGGCCCAAGCAGAACCTTCATAAGAAAATGGGAGGACTAGATATGGCATTCCTCTCTGTGTATTATGTGGTATGAGACCACAAACCCAACAATCAGTAACATTTACTATTAATTGATGCTGGTGTAACAGTTGAATGAAAGAATTGTTAAGATATTCCATTCTTCTCGTGATCTGGGAGTGAGTAAAGTTTATGCGGAGAAAAAGTAGTAGAGGGAGTTAGAGGGACAGAAGTGGGAACAGGTACTAGCTGTAGGACATGTATAAGCCATCCTATGCATGCTAATAAACTACATAAACATACTAAAACACACAATGCTACGCCACACCGACTGAATAATAATTTCTTATAATGAGCTCTTTTCATCATTTTAATATCACTCCCTTTTCCTGTACTATCCATTACTCTAAAGGCGTTGCTCACGATAATCTTCCTTAATCACTTGGCTGTGATTGTTAGCCGTCCTATGACACTGCAAGTCCTGTTGACCTAGTCACTATTCAGGTCACAGCTCAAGACTCCTACCGTGACCCTGCAACTTGATGGATAAAGGAAAAAGGAACGTTTCTTTTTGAAATACAAACAGAATTATAAACCACAAAATTAATTGTCCTTAGTCAACCTCCTTCTCAGGTTGTATCGTCTCTTCCCAGGTATCGTTTGGTCCTTAAACACATTTTCAGGATCTGTTGTATTGAGTCTTAAATGTACAGGCACAGCTTCCTGTAAGACGTCATCGTCTTCCTTCTCTGAGCTAGTCCAATCCAGGCGTGCACTGCTGAACGGTACGAAGCTGGGTACCTTCTCACTTTCGCTATCACCAACACCTTCTCGGACCCACTGGTCAAAAGGTAAAGGCAATGGTACCCGTTTGCAATGCACGCTGTGGATCCAGTTTTTCTTTCCCAGGACCTTGACAGCTGTACGAGTTGTGAGTAACACTTGTCTCGGCGGCCCCCAACGAGGTTCCAAGTTCTTTTTCCTCTGGAAGTTCTTCAGACACACCCAGTCCCCAGGCTGGACGGAGTGTCCGGGATCTGAGGAGGCCTCCGGCAAAGCGTTTTGGACCTGTTGACGAATAACATGCAATTTAGTGGTGAGATCATGCAAGTAGTCAACCAACAACGGATACGGAATGTCTGAGTACTTTTGGGTCTGGGGACTCCCCAAACATTAGCTGGGGGTCCGAAAACAATCTCGTATGGGCTAAGCCCCAAACAAGAATGAACAGTCGTTCTAGTTGAAAGGAGTGCCAAAGGCAAGGCATCAGGCCAAGAAAGACCTGTGCTGGCCTGAATCTTTGCTAATTTAAGTTTGAGAGTGCCATTATAGCACTCTACCAGACCCGCTGACTGAGGATGGTTTGCCGCATGGAATTTCTGTCTAATACCTAGGCCCACACACACCTTCTGCATAATTTGACCTACAAATTCACTTCCATTGTCACTCCAGACAATGCGCGGCAAACCAAACCTCGGGAAGAATTCCTTCAAAAGTATTTTTGCAGTGGACAAGGCAGTGTTGTCCTTTAGGGGGTAGGCCTCTATCCATCTGGAAAAGGCACAAACCACCACCAGGACATACTTGAGATTGTTAAAGCGTTCCATATGGATATAGTCTATTTGCAGTACCTCGAATGGGTACGTAGGGGGTGCAAAGTGACCTGCTGGAGTTGGAGTTCCCTTTCCTGGATTGTGCATCAAGCAAACAATGCAGTGGTTCACCACATTTTCTGCACATTTAGGAATACCTTCATTTTGCCATACTGGAGCTAAAAGCTTGCATATACCCCTTGCATTAATATGGGCTTGTCCATGAGCCATAGTAACTACAGGCAGTACATACTCATCTGGTAACAACCATCGTTGATGTTCTGACAATTCCGTCCAACATCCCATACTATCCAACATTCCCGTACTTTCTCTCCACGTACTCAATTCTTTCTCGGTGGCCTCCTTCTGAATCTCTTTCACGCTTTCCACTGTGTCTTCACACATACCACCTTCTGCGACCCATCTTGCAGGGCCCGCAAAATACATGCGACTTTCAACATTCCTCGCTGTCTCCCTCACTATTTCATCCGCAAATGCATTTCCTTGACCCACGTCATCAGTAATCTTTTTATGTGCACTGCACTTCACAATCGCTATTTGAGTGGGCAAAGCAAGTGATTCAAGAAGGTCAGTTAACAACTGACCATGCTGTATCTTGGTGCCGTGGGAGGTAAAGAATCCTCTTTCCCTCCACAAACGACCAAAACTATGGGCAACGCCAAACGCATACTGACTGTCAGTATAAACAGTCACTCTTTTCCCTTTCGCCAACACACATGCTCTTGTCAACGCAATCAACTCTGCAGCTTGCGCTGAATTTTGCGAAATGCGTGCAGTTTCTACCACTGTGTGCAAAGTTGTTACTGCATAAGCAGCTGGCGTTTCACCATTAGGAAGCTTGAAACAAGACCCATCTACCCATAGGATCATATCCGGATCCACAAGTGGTGTATCCTTCAGGTCTATTCAACCCTTTGTTTCTTCTTCAGTACGAAGAAAACAATCATGCTGATCTTGCACATGTTTCTCATCCAAAATAGGCAACAATGTTGCTGGATTCAGAACATTACATCTTTTTATGTGTATATGGCTAGCTAAAAGTGTTAACTCATATCCAGACAAACGGGCACTCGTTAAGTGCTGAGTTTTCGTCCTATTAAGAAGAGTATCTACTGCATGTGGCACCATAACATTAAGAGTATGATCTAACACTAGTCCAGCAGATTGACGAATCGAAATCGCCGCTGCTGCTGTTGCTCTGAGGCAACTAGGTAATGCCTTAGCTACTGGATCTAATGTTGCCGAAAAATAGGCACACGGCCTTTGTTTGTCGCCGAATTGTTGTGTCAGAACTGATAATGTGCAACCTTCCCTTTCATGGACATAGAGCGTGAAAGGTTTACTGTAATTTGGAGTACCCAACACAGGAGAAGGCGGAGAAGAGGAAGCCGGTGGCAGTGGCTAACTCGATCTGCTTTGCGCTGGGCGACGCTGTAAGCGCTGAATACGAGCGTTTTTAAAAAAAACTGGCGAATTACTGCTATTTTAAAAATTGGATTATGTCACAGTGAAAAACTGAATTTTAATATTGTGTGCACCTAACCTCTGGACTGAGTTTAGCTCAGGGGTCACTCACCCTCGCTAATCCTCATCCCGGTCCGCCGCGTCCATCCTGGGCGTTTGTTGCGGAGGGCGAGGAGGAGCACTGCACTTACGGGTTCTGACGGGACAGGTCAGCGCTCTAGCTGACACACGTCTCTCTATAAATGTGCATGGGAAAGCGGTCGCGCAGCGGACGCGTGCAGCGGGCGCGACGAAGTCGCGCCGAAGTCTCGCCAAAGTCAAGCCCGTCTGCGCCCGTCCGCGGCCGACCGGGGCCTGGGGCCACGGCCCCTATGTATTCCGTATCTTCCCACATACGCTATGAAAGACAACAACTGCTTGATTTGTGCCCCGCAAATGGCGGGTTGATTTTTTCCCTCAAATTAAGAATACTTACAAGGAGGCACAGAGAAAATATAAAATTACACTTCGAAGAACTAAGGCTGTACATTATAAAACTCGTATTGAGGAGGCAGATAACTCCTCGCGAGAATTACTTAAAATTTTTAAAGAAATCTCTGTAGTAGCTGATAGTAACACTTCAGAAAAAGATTCTGTCGAGGAATGCAACAGAATAGCGACTTATTTCGCTGGTAAAGTCCAAGACATCTACGCCACCTTCTCAGGCGATATAATCTGTGGGCGAGACTTTGAGGAAAATATAGGAGCAAGCAGGATAGAGGACTGTTTCAGAACTTTTGTGGTACCCCCTACAGAGACACTCACCAACATCTGTCAGAGCATTAAATCAGGGTCTCCAAGAGATCCTGCACCCCCTCGGGTGTTGGGGGAAAGTATCGCGGTGCTAGAACCTTATATCAGGCATGTACTTCAACTCTCTTTTGCCTCCGGTACTCTCCCTGCTGACTGGAAGAAAGCAATAGTTTTCCCTATTAAAAAGAAACCAAACGTTGGTTTGGAAGTGCTTGAAAACTTGAGACCCATTTCACTACTGCCCTACTTGGCCAAAGTGGCCGAAAAAGTGGCCAATGTACAACTTATGGCTCACTTGGAGAAAAACAACCTCCTACACCCTTCTCAGTCAGGCTTCCGACCGGGCTTCTCAACTGAGACGGCCCTACTGAGAGCAACAGAGACCCTGCGGCAAAAGGCGGATTCCGGACATACCATGGCACTGATAATGCTTGATCTCAGTGCAGCGTTTGACACTGTAGCTCACTCCATCTTGCTACAGTGTCTAAACAAAGCAGGGTTTACCGAGGCCGCATTAAACTGGCTTAAAGCGTTTCTTACCGACCGCAGATTTCAGGTCCAAAAGGGCTCCTTTAAATCCTCTGCCATCGCACTTGAACAAGGGGTGCCGCAGGGCTCGGCTTTGAGTCCTAGTCTGTTCAATCTTTATATGGCCCCCTTGGCAGAAGTGGTATTAGCGTTTGGAGTGGAGTTAGTTTCTTACGCTGACGACACCCAACTGCTGATCTCTCTATCCCAAGCCCCCGACACAGCTGCATCCAACTTTAAGGCCTGTATGCAGGCCTTAGCAGGTTGGATAAACTCTCACTGTTTAAAGCTGAATGGCTCTAAAACGGAGGTTGTGGTGATTGGTGGTAACAACTCCAGCTGGACAGGGGACTGGTGGCCAACATGCTTTGGTCTCACGCCCAAGCCCAGTAAAGAGGCAAAGAATCTGGGAATATGGATTGATCCCAAACTGTCCTATGAGGGCCATGTGAATCGTTTGATGGAAAAATGTTTTGGGATACTGAAAACCCTCAACCGCACATTGGATTTACTCCCTTTGGAGGCCCGACGACATCCCGCATGGACTACGGCAATGTGCTGCTCTTAGGTACTACGGAAACAAACCTAAGACGAATGCAAGTCCTCCAGAATACTGCTGCTCGGTTGGTGTTGAGACTCCCTAAAAGAGCAGCATCCAGTCCTGCCCTGGAGTCACTACACTGGCTTCCAATCAGAAAGAGAGTGCTGTATAAAGCACTCTTAATCTGCCACAGGATTATTTGGCATAAAGCACCATCCTATCTCTCTGACTTGGTTCAGATCTATGAACCTACTAGAGCATTACGCTCAGTCGGAGCAGGGCTACTAAAAATTCCCCTTGTCAAAAAAGCAAAAATGGGTGGACGCTCCTTCAGACGGCTGGCAGCCAGCAACTGGCACAAACTCCCGGTCAGCTTAAGGCTAGAAGGATCTGAAATGCAGTTCAGGAAACTTCTTAAGACCCACCTGTATAATAACTAATTCCTTCTGGCTAGCTCGCTATCCGCATCTTTCTCGCTCCGCAGCGCGGGGACACGCCGAGAAGGCGTCACCAGGCGCTTTATAAACCCCCTTTATTATTATTATTATTATTAGGAGCAGAACACAAAGCAGTACGTAAATCAGAAAAACTCTTTTGACACTCATCGGTCCAAGGAAGAGGCTGGGGCGTATCTTTAAGTGTAAGTGCCAACAGAGGTTTAGCAAGTAGGGAAAAATTCGGAATCCACTGTCTACAGTAAGAGGTAATGCCTAAGAAAGCACGTACTTCTCTTTGTGTGGACGGTACAGGCATCCGTGCAATTGCATGAATACGTTTTGTGGTCAATCGCCTTCCCTCCTTCGACAAGAGATGACCTAAATAGGTAACTTCTTGTTGGCAATATTGCAACTTAGAAGATGATACTTTATGATGTAGATCAGACAAATGTTGTAAGAGCGACACAGTTGCAATTTTACAGACATTTTCCGAATCAGCAGCCACTAACAAATCATCCACGTATTGGATAAGAGTAGCACCCGAGGGCAAAGAAAAGGTGTCAAGCTGAGACTTCAAAGCTTGGCTGTATATTGAAGGACTTTCACAATAGCCCTGAGGTGCACGCTTAAACCGGAAGCTTCGGCCTCCGAGAGAGAAGCCAAAGAGATCCCTACTTTCTTCAGCAATAGGAATGCTAAAGAAAGCATTCTTAAGATCAATAACCGAAAACCAGACGCTGAAGCAGGAATCATAGTAAGCAAAGCAGTTATATCTGGCACAAGAGGAAACTGAGGGACAACAATTTTGTTGACCTCTCGAAGATCAATTACAAAACGGTACACAGGTGGCTGAGAGGGATCAGTACGTTTAAGAATAGGTAAAACAGGGCTATTGCAAACATTCCCTCTAGTCTCTTCGACCACACCCTTCTGAACCAAATCATGAACAATGGCCAACAAGGCTCTTTCACCATCATTAGATATTTTATATTGAGGAACACGTTGCATCTTAACATTGGGTTTAACGGTAATCACATATGGTGGAATTTGCAATAAACCAACATCATTCGGACCCGTAGCCCAAAGTGTAGCAGGAAGTTAACGCAGTTCAGGTGGTAGCTGTTCTTTAGATACATACATCGGAGAAGTCAATTTATCACTTAAAGTGAGGTGCACACCAGAGGGTGAACAATACAGCGTAGCATGTAAATGTTTCAATAAGTCCAAACCCAATAAATTCTCTCCGCAACCTGTTGTTAAAAGAAGTGGAGCTTCCAAATCGTATGGACCAATAGAAATGGGCAAAGGACAAGAAACCGGATTTGAAACTGGGGCGCCAGAGAATCCTACAGAAACATTTCTTAAGCCAGTCAAAGGTGCCCCAGGGAGTTTAGAATGCATTATAGAACTTCTCATTGCACCAGTATCCAAGAGAAATGGTTCTGTAACACCTAATGCCATAACATTAACATAAGGTCCTTCCTGATCCACTGGAACTGATACGACTCCCTTACTTTGCCTATGGCTGTCCTAGCTAGTATGAAAATCAACGTCCTCATTATCGAGACAATAGTCATCATTGTAATATTGTGCAGATTGAGAAGTCTGCTGATCAAAGTAATTTGTAGAATCCTGAGGGGGAGAGGGACGTCGTTCCTGAGTCGACGCACCACGACCCCTACCTCTGGATATGGACCGAGAATCACCACGACCCCATGGTGCTAATGGTCCACCATACCGCTGCAATAAAATCATACAAGTATTCCTAAAATGACCATCTTCCTTACAGTAGGCACACTGATTAGGACCCAATGAAACTCGTGGAACTGAGGGTACCGGTTTCTGCAACAACTTCTGAAACTGTGGGGGCTGTTGAAATTGGGGCTGAGCAGAACGAGGGGGATAAGCCTGTTGCAGAAGAACCTTCGTTTTTAATTCTTTAGTCTTTTTCTCCACTTTCTCCTTATCTTCCTTATTCCTATTCTCATAATATTGAGCCGTAGCCAATATGTGGGCAGTGGAAGAAACAGCCCACGAACTCTCAGATTGTTTTAATTTATGTGATAATTCTGGAAGTAAATTAAAATCAAATTTGTCTACGAACAATCGCTGTCCACCTTCAGTACTCATGTCTTGACCACTATGGTCGATGAAAGTCTCCTCGAACCGAGTAAAGAAGTCGGAGACACTTTCATCCGTCTTTTGCTTACACGCCGCTAACTTATCCCAGTTAACGCGCACTGCAGGCATCATAGTTTTCATCAAAACTATTATTTTTCCAGGTAATTCTGTAATCACTTCCGGGGGCAGAGCCAGCACAAGGCGGAATTCTGACCACACGCGGCTCTGGGCTTAGCAGCAGCAGTACCCCGAGGAAAGAAAGGGAACCTCCGGTAAAGAATACAGAGGAGTTATTATTCTTGATACATAACCAGAAATAACCCTAATAATACTGCACAAATGGTGTGAGTATGAATTTCTATGTTTGTGAGTCCTGACGAAAGCTCTATAGACCCCTAGGGCCCAAAGAGCTGAAACATGTTGACGTTGTATATATAATACTGCCAGATCCAGTAACTCGATCTATTTAGTAGTACCTACCTTTTTAAGGCTGAATTGGAAATCACGCCAATATTAAAAAAAAATTCTGGGTGATTTACCAGTCTTTTAACTTTTACTTCCTTTTTTGAGAATTTAATTTTCACATTTTTCTATTTTCACTTCTCTGGACACTGCACCCAAGACCAGAGGTGCCTCGGGTTGAGGCGGGCAAAACCACTACTTTGGAGTACCCAATGATAACTGCCTAAAACATCAATGCGGGGCGGATGAAACAGATATACCGCATAAACACAACAGCATTGAGTTTTTTGAGGTTACTCCAATAAATCCACTTTTTTACCAATGGTCAAGAGGTGTAACAAGTGTCTGTTTCTCTTTTGATAAACTATAAGCTTACCCAGGGGAACGAAACAGATGTCTCAATCCCTTTTTGATTAATTAATTCTGTAATCAAGTCATCCGGTTTGGCACCACCTATTTGTCCTGCATCTGCAGCTGTAATAGCAGCCCAATTACCACCTAAAGCTGCATCATGATCCTGTTTACGAATCTTGGTCCATATTGCTTGTGGGACTACATTTCCCATAAGTAAGTCAATATATGCCAAATTCATATTACAAGCGTCAACAGACTGGGACAACTCTTTATAATACCCAGCAGGATTCTTACGAGGGTCCGGTAAAGACTGTTTAAGTGCCAATACTTCTGACCTTTTCCAAGGATCATGTACCCATATACGCTGAAAATATGCAGGGACACCAGCAATATTACCTGCCTGTGCAACCGCATCTCTCCATATTGGAGGAACTTCTCGCATCGGATATTGTGCCATCTTACGACGAACCGCGGGGTCAGGGTCAAGAGAATTTTGAGAGAAAAAGGCGGATCGAAAAGTAACAAGCTTTTGAATAGCATGTTCTACAGCAGGACCCACAATAAGTCCTTTATCAAATTGATCCTGTATTTCGAATAAATCCTGAGGAGGTGAATCCAGATCAACATCTCCCCATTCTTTAATCAGAGTATTGCACATAGCATTGAACACGTATCTTTGTGTAGGCGCGTTCCATTGAAGGAAAGTATCTAAAATATCACGTACACTGTACTGTACACTACTCATAATCCAATTACGAGCAAGAGAATATAATTTAGTCCGTTCTTCCAAATCCGGAAACTGACTACGGGATTGTCTCCTAGACGACGCAGGAGAAAAGAAAAGAGGCCCAAGAAAAGGCGACAAAAGACCTGAAACAGTGTCGACTAAACGCTGTCGAGCTGCAGGAGAATCTGACACTAAAACAGGAGACAACGTATTCTGTAAAACAGAAGAAGAATCCGTAGCTAAAGAAACGACAGATGGAGGAGGCTGAGGCACAGAAGATTGGGGTACAGAAGTCGCTGGCAAAGGGGGCGGAGCTGGAATCACAGGAATAGGCAATTGTGAAGGAACCAAAACAGCTGGATTAACAGCAGGTTGTAATGGTGGTGCATTAGCACCTAACACATAAGGTGGAGGTAATGTCAGCAAATGGGACATAAAAGAATCGTCATCGGGAGTTTTACTCTTTGATACAGTAGGTAACACAGGATAACATCTATCTATTGCCATACGATGTTGTCTTTCTGATACCTCAATCACCTGATTAGCTTTGTCATTTTTAAACTGTTGGGCAGCCTGTAAAATCGACATACTCTGCTCTTTCTTATCTTTCTTCATTTGCTTAATTTCTTTCTGTTTGGCTTCCTTACGCCAGAGGCGGAAAGAGTCAAACATTGCCGGCCGGGCTTTTCTCTTGAATAGAATTGTTTCCAAATTATCTAATATATCGGGCTCAAAAGAACCATTTTGTGGCCACTGTAAAACACCATCCTTTTTAGTATATCGGATCCATGTTTCATTCAAAACAATAGGACCCAGACCATGTTTCGAGTAAAGCTCGTAAGTAGGAGTGCCAACTGGAGGAATCGGACAAGAATCCTCTAGCCGGGAATCCCTAGAACAATCAAAACAGCAAAATTTCTTAAATGTACTAAATCCAGGCATTTCGTAACGAACTGGACTTCCTTACAAACGTCAAGGGATTTTCAGACAATAGAGACACAGCACAAGCGTACTTACCCCTTGGCTTCGGTTAGCGTGCTAATCAAATAACAAAAACAAAAAACAAAGAGTGGGCGCTACCCACAAATACTTAACTAAATGTTTTTCTCACGCCAACAGATGTCCGTCTAACGTCTCGCGATACCAATCGTCACCAAAGGGCCAAGGCAGGGCGACAGTCAGGGCAGCAGTCGTCAGCAGCCATCGGGAAGGAGTAGCCACGCTTCAAAAGACCTTCGGTCCACTTCGACATGCAGGGGTCGCTCACGTGGTTTGCGAAATCCTCCGGAATTTTCTTGCGAAGCTCCTCACTACTCTCGGGCAAAAACTACTACCGCTGAAGTCGCCCACACGTTGGGCCGCCAATTGGAGAACCTGACCTTATGGGCCAGGCGGCGCAGGGCACGCCTAAGATCTCCAGGTTCACCTGCCTCGACCGACAGAGACACGAGACACTCTGTTAGGCGTAGAAAAGTAGTTTTATTAGCTGCAGCTAAGTACAGTTATCTAAGAAGTACCACACAGGTAGGTTCTCAAGAGACTGCCACTTCAATCCGTGGCGCACAGTCTATTATACAGAACAAGTTTACAATGACAACTCCCAATATACACAAAACTGACAAATAGGAATAGTTCGAAAACAAGCTATCGGATGTCTAAAACACACCCTGCTTTCAGACCCCGTGTGCTCTCCTCCCCTCTGGTTAATCAACACTAGTGCCCGTAATTCAATTTGCAGGTGGCAAACATGTGTAGAATGCTTCAAAAGAAGGGCTACGTAACAAGAGAACACACGAAGAGAATAGTGAAGGCCAGTTAAACAAGATAAAGTAGAGAAGAATGGTGGGACCCAAACAGTGGAGTAAGACATGGATTAATCAGTCTAGACATGGCTTTGCGAACTCGGCCAGACCCTGACATCAGTGCGGTACACAAGGACAAGTGTTGTTCTTTAACAGGAAAGACACGGAGCAGCTGAAAAAGCAAAAAGACCATATTTATCGCGTTAGCCATGCTGCCTGAGTGAGGCAACATAAAATGGCGGCTAAACACAAAATGGCGGCTGTAGCGAAGCGGGGCCGAAAACTACGTAACCTCAGCCGGGTGGGGGTGGGGTCCCAGAGCGGCTCCCTAACTAGCCTGGAGGTACGTGGGGGCCTGGGCGGGACCTGGACCCGCAAAGGAAAGCGGCAGGAGTGGCTGGGGGTAGACTCCGCGAGCTGTGCAGCCTCAAATGCCATGAGGGGTTCGGGTGGGACCGGGCCCCCAACGGGATTCCCTGTGGTGTGAGACCGCCGAAGATTGAAGTGTGGCTCTCCCCAAGCAGCAGGGGAGCAGCTGCTATGTTATACATGGAACGGGAAGCAGCAGCCCATAATGCATTGCAGAGCCTAAACAGACTTGCATGGAAATGGCAGTTTTTCAGCTAGTGGTGGCACCAGGAGGAAAGGGTCGCCTCCAAATGCATGTAAATGTGCAGGGGGAGCTACAGGAGCTACAGGAGCAACGCAGCCTCCCCCCGCACAAAGAGGAAAGTCCCTCCCTAAGTCTCATGGGGACTTAAAGGAAACAACCCCTCAAGGGCTCAGCCAGCAGTTATCAACATCCTGGAGCTGGAACTTTTGTTCTGCAGCTGGAGGAGTGTTAAGGACTGCACCAAGGGATGAAGGGGTGAGTTGGGGATGTCTGGAGAAGGGCATCCGTTGGAGGTGAAGAGGTGTAATTGCACCAGAAATGCATTTACTAACGTTATTTCTTTTAGAGGGACTGAAAGTCATGTGTTATGTAAAGTACTTGTGTAAGATGATGTCTTAAGCCAACTGGGGGTTCTGTTGCTGGACATTCCTGCTAGGGTGTCTGGCTGTATTTGCGTAATCCTGTATTTTTACCTGTGATGCCTTTTAGAGGCTGTGATTGCAATGCATTACAACTGTTATCAAATGTTATCAGCTATGAAAGTACCTCATTTAAAGTGATGCCCAAACGTGTATTCTTGCTACTGCGTTGACGGATGGAAAACCCATACTGTTAGCTAATAAGATGTAAGGATGCATACTGTATGGTCAGTATGAGAGGCTCAGTCAGGGTTATGTGTCCCCAGGACAGGTGTACCTATTTTTAATGCTTGTTGAGATGATGGGGTGGGTCACCACTGCGATAGTGCCAGTTGGCAGGGCCCTCCCTCCAGGTTGGTACAACCCACTGCATTAGGGGGCAAGATAATGTGCATACCAGGGAGTGGTGGTACTAGACACCCCCGTGGGAGGGGTGGAGATGTTATGCAATGTCACAAAGTAATTCCATCAGCCTATGTATATTTGTAAATTGGTGCATAGTATTGAGTAGGGTGTGTGTCTAATAAATGTACTCTTACTTTTATAAAGCAAAGTACAGACTGGACAATCAATTATTGAGTGTTATTTCTGCGCCACCTGTAATGGCGATTACTAGCCCACACCACCTCCCTTGAGTAAGCCTTAGACTGCTCTGCAACGCTGCCCACTAAAAGTCAGGCGCTAGGCTAGGGTGTTTGGTTCCCAGTGAAGGACAAATGCGACATGTTATTTGTGCAGGCCTCACAGATACTGCCTCGTTTTCCAACAGTAAGGTTCTGCATGAATAAGGGTATGGGTATATTTATGGCGAGGGGAGAGTTGGAGGCTTTCTTCCAGCAATTCTGTTCAAACAAGAGAGAGAGAGGTAGAGAGAGCGAAAGACAGAGGTCACAACAGGATCCTTTTTTTCAGGAAATGTACATCTAGTAAAGTTTGAAATGTGTGAGGAAGGTTGTTTTTGGTATTATTGTCCCAATTGATCGTCAGTTAGGGCTAAGGTTTGGGTGGCTGGGACATAGGAACAGGAGTTCTATACCAAGTAATAAGCCGTAACAGGGACTCTTGAGGATGCAAAATGTGGGCTTCATCTTGGCTCTGTACTAAAGTGACCTTTTTCACAAACTCAGAAGCAAGCGTGAGTAGTCTACCCATCCCTAAAGCAGCAAAGGTTAAGCTTTACCTTGTTGATGTTGACTTTCACTTCTGTTGTTTCTGTGGACCAATCACCCTTTAATCTGAGATGGGGGGCTGATTCAAAGGATCAAACTTTGGTTTTCATTAATAATTCCAAGTGAATGTGGTGTTTGCAGTGAAACAGAGGATGCACTATCTAATTTATTTAATGTAATTTAAATAAATGCAGTTGGTAATGTGAAATATGTTTCTTTGCACTCCACATATTTAATGCAACTTTCCCTTTTTTTTTCTCCCTATTGCATTATTTACAACATCCTTATTTTAGATGTGCAGCAGGCATCACAGGCTCATCAATATTTCATAAATGTGAGGATAAGTTTTGCTCATTTCGGACATGCAGTTCTGACCCTCACATGGAGATTCATAATAAGGGATGCAAGTTCCTGCCTGATAAAAATCAAAATGCAACAGGATCTATCATGTACATGCAAGCTTTGTCTTCAGTGAGTATTTTTTTTGTAAAACTCATAGTACTGAAATCTAATAATCATGTGGTATATGTGAATACTTGTAATTTAGAAAAGAAGAACTGATATCACAATATTTGGAAACTTGTATGCTACAACAATTAATCTGGATTACACCATGAATATTTGTTATTCATTCAACATAAATACAAATGTAATCAGTACAATTTCACCAAAACAACAAAAATCTAATGAAGAAAACCAGAAATATGAATTTCTACAGATTATTATTTTTTTTAAACTTTTTTTAATTCTAATTTTTTATTAAACAGTTGTGATGGTACAGTGGGCGGCCACGGGCTATATAGCAAGCATTTCCAATGAATGAAAAGTATAGAACCATGCATCAAATAAACAGTTGCGATATATGGGATTAGGGAGGAAGGAGGTTCATGTCCAAATCTGTCCTGCGCAGTTCAACTGATGAGACACACATATTTCTCCATGTGACATATTCCATTTAGCCCGCTTGTAGTCCCATTTCAAGGGACAACTCCTGTGTTTAAATACGTCTTTCTCTGCGATCATCGTGTTGTCCATATCATTAGCCCACTTTTGGTATTTAGGTTGGTCTCCGGTCCCCCACACCTGGGCGATATTCATCTTAGCTAAGACAAACCCCAATGAAGCCCATGTGCACTCAGTGTGAGTCAAGTCAGTAGCCTCCCACATGTTCAATAAACAAAGTCGCGGGGAGTAAGTAATAGTTTTCCAGAATACCCTTGTAAGCGTGGTGACAATTTTCACCCAGTATGACTGAAGGAGTGGACACTTCCATACTGTGTGGAAAAAGATATCCTCAGTCGTGCACCCTCTAAGGTATTGTATTGTATTGTATGTTAGATTTCTATAGCGCCTTATCACCCAGGGGTCTCTAAGCGCTTTGCAGAGAGTGAGCACCATACTAGAGGGGAGAGAGTTAGGCATTACCCCAGGCCTCCTGAAACAGCACCGTTTTTAGCTTTTTTCTGAAAGATAAGAGGTTTGTTTCTTTGCGCAGGCTCTCTGGCAGTTTGTTCCATGCACTGGGAATTGTATGGGAAAACGTGCGCCCTCCAAAGGAGGATAGCTTAAAACGCGGACAAATCAGTAGAGCAGCGTCTGCTGATCGTAAATTCCTGCTTGGGGCGTATGGAACTAAACATTTCTTGATATATTTTGGGGCTTGTCCGTACAGTGCTTTATGCGTTATGCATAGGCCCTTGAATTTGGCCCGTTGTTTCACCGGCAGCCAATGGAGTTTATGGAGGAGGGGAGTAGCCTGAGTCCTTCTAGGTTTGTTGAAGATCAGTCTGGCGGCGTCGTTCATGACTATCTGCAGTCTGCTCGACAATTTTTTAGGGATATTGTCATACAGAACGTTGCCGTAATCCAGGCGTGCCAGGATCAGTGCTGATACTGCTCTTCTAAGCGTGTCTACCGTCAGGATAGGGGATAGTTTGCGCAATTGCCTCATTAGCCCCACACAAGTACCCACTACAGCTGAGACTTGGGCAGACATGGTGAGGTTTGCATCGATAATCAGGCCCAAGCTTTTTACTGCTTCAGCTGGTATTGGGGATGGCCCTAATTCGGTAGGCCAGAGGAGGTCGTTCCAGGGGCTCGATGCCGTAGTGATCGCCAACACCTCGGTCTTATCGGGATTTATTTTTAATGAGTTGGTCGTCATCCAGTTCACGGTGAATTTTAGAATGTTCTGCATTCTCTGGTATGCCATTGGACAGTTGTCGATTTGCATAATAATCTGCGTATCGTCGGCATAGTTGTATACACTGCAGTCCATCTGATTTAATGTTGAGATGAGAGGTTGCAGGTAGGCATTGAACAATAAAGGTGATAATGCCGAGCCCTGAGGGACTCCGCATGTGATACCTACTGCCTCCGATACCAGGTTAGCCAATTGCACTCTCTGGACCCGTGACTCCAGGAAGGATGTCAGCCAGGCATGGGCGGTGCCCTGAATACCAAGGTCCCACATCCGCGACAACAATAGGTCATGCTTGACCGTATCGAATGCCGCGGAGAGGTCTAGCAGAACCAGGGCACATGGGTTTTTCCTGTCCGCTAAGGTAGCCCGGATCCAACCAACGTCCCATCTTAACAAGTGTATGTGCCGCTAAATAGACTCTATGTAGGATCTTGAGTTGAATCAGTCGTAGTCGCATTGGAATTGCAACTTCTTTGTGGGAGGAGAGGGTGTCTTGCCAATCATCATCTTCTAGATACCCTAAGTCTGATTTCCACAACTGTTGGAGATGCGCCAATGGGTCAGGCTTGTTATTTATTAGTTTGCGGTATGTACGTGATATAGCCTTGCGTGCCAGGGGGTCTGTAAAGAGTTGGTCTTCTAGAGGGGATGTCTCAGGTACAGTTTCGCCACTAGCCACTATGGAGGTCAGTGCATGACGGATTTGTAGGTAGCGGAATGTCTCTGACCCTGCCAGTTGGTTTTCTGCTTGTAGCTCACTGATTGGGATCATCTCATTGCGCCTCCATGGGTCACTAACAGAAGAGATGCCCATTTATCAAACCCAGGACACCTACTCAAAATGCAGAGCTGTTCAGATTCCCACAAGGGAGTAAGTAGTGTCAACTTCTTATGCCACAACCAGCATTTTTGTCACCTGTTGCCAGAGTGTCACTGTCTGGGCCGTGGGGCCAGTGAGGCGTTGGTGTTTAGGGTTGGAATATAGGGCACGGCGAAACCCCCCCGAGATATTATCCATTTATCTGTGCGGTATGCCAGCTCAGACAGAGGGGCAAAGACCCACTGATTAACCACCGCAAGCTGGGAAGCCCAATAATATTGTTTCAAGTCAGGCAACGCAATGCCGCCACCTTACCAACCCCTGGTCAATTTGTGTGCTACAATGCAGGAATTTTTCCCATCCGATAAGAGACTTTGACCTCACACTCCACACTAACAAAATAGGCATCTGGGACCCTGTATGGGGTGTTCTGTAGTGTATATAAGAAACGAGGCAGCGCCAGCATTTTAAACAATGCCACGCTACCGAGCAAGGTAAGGGGCAGTGACAGCCAGTGGAGCACTTCATTGTGAAGTTGTGTCAATAGAGCTTTAAGATTGCGGTCAGAGAATAGGGCGGGGTCTTGCGTAATGTAAATATAAAAGTAACAGAAGCCATCAGTGGCCAACGTGATATTAGTGCCCCTTGGCATCCATGGTTACCGAACCCAGAAGAATGAAAATCACAGATTGTGTCCAATTTATTATCTACCCCGAGTGGGCACTGAATATAGCAAAGATATGGAGGATCCTGTGAATCGATATAAATGGTGCTGATAAGTATAATAGAATATCATCAGCATCAAGAGAAATTCTATCTTCATGTTGGTCTTTCCACTTCAAGCCCCTGATCATGGGATCCCCCCATTACCCAGGTCACCCGAGATTCCAATATTAGAGCTAACATGAGGATTAACAACACTGTCTGGTCCCCCATTCTAGTCGGAATTTTCGGGAGGTATGTTGATTAACAACCAATTGGGCCTTGGGGCCTGTGTACAATAATTTGACCCATTTTATAGAGTATGGGCCAAAGCCCAAACGTTCAACGAGAGCAAATAGGTAAGGACACTCAATGGTGTCGAACGCCGTTTTAGCTTCTAGGGACAGCAAGGCAGAATCTTCCTGGATAGTAGGAATTCGCCACATTGCTCCATGTAGTTGTCTGAGATTGAGGGCCGTGTTGCAGCCTGGCATAAAGCCCGATATATCTGGATGCCCGAGTTTACAGATAACAGGAAAAAAATGGTTAGCTAAAACCTTGGCGAGGATCTTAACCTCACCCGTTAAAAGAGTAATTGGGTGATAAGAGTCACAACCATCGCATGTTTGTGATGACGGCCACTGAGGCTAACATCAAATCTTGGGGTAGGGCCCCAGTGTGGAAACTCTCTAAATACAGGGCACGAAGAGTAGATGTTATCTTGGAAGTAACTAATTTAAACAGTTCGATTAGGAGCCCATTTGGGCCCATAGCTTTACCTGACCTAATTCCGCGTATAGCAGTCGATATTTCCTCTTCAGTTAGATCACCTTCTAAGGCTTTGCAATCTTCTAGGGCAAGAGTAATGACCGGAATAGCGGGCAGAAGGTCCCTAGAGTTCTGTGGAGTAGTACAAATAATGGAGGAGTAAATGGAAGCAAAGTGAGAGGCAAAGACCTCTGCAATTTGTTGAGGATTGTTCACTATTGTTTCCATATCACTTTAGATAAGGGGCACCCATCTCTGTACATTCTCTTGCCTCTACAACCAGGCATGTAGTTTTCCGGTCTTGTCGCCCAACTCATACATTTTATGTCTACTAGCTTTCCGTTTTGAATTAGCTGTCTCTGTCGCTAACTGTTGATAGTCCTGTTGTTTGCCACTTAAAGTGTGGGTAAGTTGCTCATCATCATTGGTCGCTAACTCGTCCTCCAGGTCGCGAATCTCACATTCCAGAGACTCCAGGCGTGCCCTTAGTTCTTTCTTATGCACTGCCATCAATGATAATGCCTGACCCTTAATGACCGCCCCAAAGGCTCCCCATAAAACCCGACTGGACTGAACTGTGTTTGTGTTTTCAGCGAAGTAGGGATCCACTTTTTTCAGCAGGGCCTTCTGGATATGCAGAATTTTCAGGCTCCATGGAGATATGGACAGGGTGAGACGGCTACAGCTCTGGGGTAGAGTAAACTGACAGGGGAGTGATCAGAAATACAGCATGCTAGGAATTTAGCATTGTTGAAATGTGAGAGATCATTGGTGTGGGTGAACAAGTAATCTATCCGGGACTGGCTGCCATGGGTGCCGGAGTGGAAGGTAAAATTCTGCGTCAAGGGAGTAAAGTGGCACCAAACATCAACAAGGCCAAAGGCCAAGAGAAAGTCCATCAGGGGTGAGGTGTCTCATGAATCTTGGCGAGGGGGATGTTGGTCAACACTGCCATCCACGGTCAGGTTAACCCTTTCCATTCATCAGACGGGCCCGGCTGTCCGACATCACAGTAGGCACGTGCGTCGGACGGCCGGGGGCCATCTGAATCGCGCACACATGGAATTCGCCCGCACCGCTGGGGAATTCCCCTCGCGTTCAAGGGGTTAAAGTCGCCCCCCTAGGACCAAGATACCATCAGGGAAGTCAAGGAGAAGTTTACCCAGGTCAGTCCGCGTGGTGCCTATCAGTGCCGGAGTGCATAAATCAAGAGCACGTTAGTGGTTTCCCCCTCCCATGTCTACGCAATTGCGGTAAATCTGCCCTGGCTATCTGTCCATGTGTTGTTTATTATGAATGGGCATTGTTTGCATATAAGAATGCCAGTCCCCCTCGGACTGGATGTAAAATCCGAATGCACCCCCATTTTATAGCCCCATCGATCAAGTGCTTTATACGTGTTGCCAATTAGATGTGTCTCCTGAAACAGAGCGATGTCCGGGGCTTGTCTCTTGAAATATTGAAGTACTACCCCTCTCTTCATTTTGTCCCTGAACCCATTGATGTTCCATGTGATAATGCGGAGTGATCCCTTCACAGCATGATCTGACATGGTATATCTATGAGAAATGGGGAGTTATACACCCATGTCGTAAGTGTAAAGAGCAAACGTTGACATAGGAGCACCTCTGACTTGGAGTGTAATTGCATGGAGAACAGTTCTGCCTCACTGCTATCATAATAAAAACAACAACAATAAGAACAAAATAAACAGATCCCCCTAACCCCAAAACGCCCCCACCCTCCCTGCCTCCCTGCATGACGGGCACTAAATCTCCCGCCACCCCAAAATTGTGGAGTGTCTATCGCCCACCCTAAAAATATTGGGAATGTGAGCCAACCCCACTCCCTAAGGCATCGATTCGTACTAAAACCTTTACCACAAGCATTTCACAGCGAGTGTTAAATTGGGTCAGAGCAGAGTACATTTACAAAAAGGCAACAATACCCCACACTAAGTGTCAATGGCATCTCTGGATCAGGCGTCCACGCCGTCAGGTAACCACTAAGATCCACTAAGGAGCAGTCCCATGATGGACAGACTTACATTTGCAGTGACCCCAAAGTGCCAAACATGTTAAGTGAGAACCTCTGGGTCACTACTTTTGCCTGCTTGTCTTCGTTCCGTGGCACTGTTCGGCGCTGCATCACCATCAGGGGGAGACCCATTCTGGCGGTCTGGCTGAACTTTATTCCCAGTCCCACGGTTTGCCTTGTTATTTCGCTTGCCAACCATACGCCAGCTGTCTTCGTGATTGGAGGAAAACCAAATTTTCCCTCCGGATTCAATGCGCAATTTCGCCGGAAACAGCATAGCACATTTGATTTCCTGGTCGCGTAGGGCGCGTTTCACCTCCAAAAATCTACGCCATTGCCTCTGAACTCTCAACGTGAAATCTGGGAGGAAGGTAATTTTACAATTGTCAATGGTAACTGGAGGGACCGCTGTCGCAGATTGAATTATTGTGTCTCTGTCCTGAAAGTTAAACACCTTAGTCAGGATTGGCCGAGGTGGTGCTCTGGGTTTGGATCGTCCGCCCGGCACCCTGTGCCCCCCTTCAATGGAGAAGTATTGGCACAGGCCCTTAGATTGGAGATGCTGCAGCACCAAGGTTTCCACAAACAGGTCCGCTGCATTCCCCTCCGCCCATTCCGGCACTCCTAGGATACGGACATTATTGAAGCGCATCCGGCCTTCATTGCCGTCGAGTTGGTGTTCCAACAGATCTTGATTGACTTGGAGATCCGCAACTTGGCTCTTAAGGAGATCAGTGTCGGTTGTCAAACCTTTGGTTGTGGATTCCACCTCGGTGATGCGCTTGGCCATTTTCCGCATGACCGCCCTGATCAGGGATAACTTGAAGGCGACGGTGTCAATCCAACTCTCCAGGGAAGTGCGTACCGTCATTCTGGCCGCTAAAATGTCCTGTAGTGTGTGGTCTGCCTGGTCCGCCGTTGATTTTCATTTGGCCTGCGCGTTGTATTGCCCTTTCTGCCAGGCAAATGTATCCAGCTTCGCCTGGAGCATACTACGGCCGCAACCGCCGCTTGCCATGATGGTGTTGGTGCGCTAGTTGCAGCCAAGGAGAGGTTGGGCCCCACTGGCTACTAGCCACTGCCTGCAAAAGGGACAGGGCCCAATCCCACCTGTGGGGTTTCACCAGCCAAGCCTGTGTCACATAGAACCCACGCCAGCCAAGCCTGATCTGTAGGCAGCAGGGGCCCCAGACTTAGTGTAGCTCCATCCAATAGCAAGCAGATTATGTGTTTATGTCCAGCACAGGTACCCTCCAGCAAGTCATCTGGACCAACTTTCAACATTATCTCAGGTCCCAACCATGACAGGATCAGGGCCACATGTGGGTTCTCACTGTTAACTCTGCCAAGTGGCGCCACCGCGCTGCAGCGTATGTTAGCTCCCGGCGGCACCCCGCCTCTGCAAGAGATCCCAGGGTCTACAACAGCCACCGGCTGCACTGAATGTTTTCAGGGGGGCCCCATAGGAGTATGCCATAGCTCGGTTGCTGCGGGGGCACTGGAAACCAGTGTGGCGTAATCCCTCTGAGAGATTTTGGTTGGGGTCCGCGCTGTGGCTGCGGCACGGTGCAGCCAAGTAGTAGGATGCCCCCAGGGCATGCCTTGCATCTTCAGGGACTGAGTTCCGGGTCCGGATAGATATCTCCGCTGGCACTGGTTGAATTGGGACTTCAATCGATACAGCAGCTCACCACCTTACATAGATCGACTGGGCCCCTTTTCAGCTTTCTTCACTCAGGGCAAGTCATCTATTTGCGAATGTTAAGGGAGTGGTGCAACAGAGCTGCACTACCGTGCGGCCATTTCCCTCTGCAGTTGGCCATGCCCACCGAATTTCTACACATTTAACACAAAATGTGCCCAAAAAAGTAAAGTGTTAATCAGTAGTCACTGTATGCAGTTGACCGGGGCCTAGGCATGATTTCAGGTTACCCTCGATTGACCATGTATTAGATATACTATGTAGATTCATCCCATGCAAATATTTTACCTTCTGACTAAGTCCCTGACATGAAAGTCGGAATCCTACAGCTGGACAACGCTGCAGTCTGTATCTGTAGATGTAAACACAAAGCTGAGTAGCTGCCGAATGCTGAATTAGTTGGTTTTGGTGAGAAAAGCTCAGAGTGGGAGAAATTCAAATTTTGTCGAAGTCCTTGCATCAAGTAAATACTTTTCTCGCCTTCGCCTGGTCAAGATTTCCACCTTCGGGGTTCGTTTTTTTATGGTGTACAAACTCCTCCAGCAGTACAAGCCTGAAGCTGTTTCTGTAAAAGTTGCTGCAAAATTGGGACCCCTAGCTGCAACAGCCAACTCTCGCTACAGAGGTCTTGGAAGACTCAACATTTCGGTGTTTCTGGAGCAGCCGCTTCTAGGGATCCCAAGACCTTAGGGACATCAGTTAGGTCCAAACACTCACTGCAGCAGGGTCCAGTACAAGTTCACTTGTCATTGGTCTGCTGGGCACTTCAGGAAAAAGTCCTCTTGCAGTTTGTTGTGTCCCTGAGGCCCCCACAGAAGGTCAGCCAACTGACCTTTGTTGGGCACGTCTTAGTCTTGGGTAAAATTGAGAGCAGGTCCAGTCCTTCATGTCTCCGAGCCGGTCTCAAAAAGCAGGTCCATGACTCTTCTGTTATTTCAAAGGTCCAGAGAGTGTTCTCATGAGCTGTGGGTGAGGTGCCAGTGTTGTAGGTTTTGCTTGCTAGTGGGATGCAGAGACTCCTACACACATGTTGACCAGTGAGAAAAAAGTTGTCAGTGACAACCCTTCCCACTTTTGCGGCACATTCTGTTTGCCTTGCTGCAAACTCTCCCAGTGTACTATTCTGAGACAAATCCAATATGGAAGAATCTTTCTGTCCCTGAAAGGAGCTTGAGTGCAGCCAGGCATGTATTTAGGGAAATGACCAGTCCACTCTTCCTTAGATACATCAATCTTGTTGTGGACCTACTCCCCCTTTCTTTGGACTAGTGCCACAAAAGGCCTCTTTTCCCAAGGCCTCCCTTCACACTTAACAATAAGTAGGCAGGCCTCACCATGGTCAGTTTCAAATTAATGAAGATTCTGAACACTCTCCAGCTGCCCCTCCTGAGCTGATATTTGTCACATACTTCACATCCAGGTCTTCCGGTGAAAAGGCCTATATGCCATTGTTTCTGGTGGATTAGATGTAATATTAAGTGTGTCAAAAGAAAACGATGGTGATCAGAAATAGAAAAAGTTAAATACGGTTTGATAAAAAAAGTAGTCCCTCCCAGGCAGTTAAGGCTCTCTCCTTTTCTCTTCAAGTCTTAAAAGCCTTCTTTATCCATGTAATGTCTTCAGCAACCACAGATTCGTGGCTATTGAAAATCTCAGGTCGGCCCATCTTAAAAAGCAATCTTTAATGTCACTTAACCAGGAGATACTGTTTGCTCGGTAGTGGGTCAAACAATCTTTTAATACCAAGAGATTAAAGCTTTTAGCAGGACATAGCCAAAGCAAAATCCAGAGAAGTCAAGGCCATAACTGCAGTGTATCCTCTAAGTAACCTATACCTAGATACTCATGATGATTAGAGAGGACAGACTTTGTGGGAGAGAAAGGAGCCTTCTTAAAATCTTGTTCTCTAGGACTGTTAGGCAAGTCACATTAGCAAACCCCCATAGTTCGCTGCCGTAGGCGGCAATGGAAACACATTTCACTTTGTAGATCTCGAGCATAGCCTTGATGGATATGTGCCCCAGCCTAGTTTAAAAATTGAAAACAGAAGCAATGTTCCTGGTATACATATGTCCTCTATCTGATATGAGGGGGGACCAAGACATAGAAGCAGTGGCGGCTGCCACCGAGTAGCATGAGTGAGGCGTGATAATAAATAAATAATAAAATTACTTACCTTGCTTCCAGACCACCACCTCTCCTCCCGTCATCCTCTTCTGTTCATGCTTCAAGCAGAAAGCACACCAAGGCACCCATAAGCCAATCACATCACTGCAATGCAGCGCTGTGATTGGTCTGAGCACCGTGGTTCTGTTCTCAGACAGGCACTGGGAGCCTGTGCCTGTTCCTCACCAGGCTGTGTATTACAGACTGTTGGGGAATGCGCAAAGTGCGCATGACTGTTTGGCCGGCCCAAGATGGCTGGCCACCATTACTTCCCTTGCTGGCTGTGATGAAAGCCTGTGCTAAAATCAGTACTGTCCATGAATTCCACAAAGCAATTGAGCATAGTCGAGACCCATAGCTATTCTCGAAATTAGAACAACGTTATCTGCATAAATCAGCACAAGGGTCGGGCGAAGACCAATGTTGGGCATCTCCTTTCCCCTTTCTATTTGGGTCTTCTCTAGGCTGTTTATTTACAGTGTCAATAAAAACGGGGCCTCTCATGCAGCCTTGGGGAACCCCCCAGTTTAAGCTAAAGTGCTCTATATATTCCCCCTTTGCACCAAATCTAACTGAGGGGACAGATTAAAGTGAAGATTACGAGGAAATAAAACTAAATGTGGTTCCGCTCTCAACCCCAAGACGGTCAATAATTACTCCCTGTTGACACTACCAAATGCAGTGGTCAACTAATGACCCTTGTTTTGAGATCGTATATTTACAGGTGATAAGGTGAAGATTAAAGCACTGATCAACAGTCCCTAACCCAGGTCGAAAGCAGTATTACATGTCAGATAAAATGTTTTGGTCCATAGCCCAGTCCATTAGCCTATTCAGGACGATCCAGACTACGAACTTGAATGTCAAACGAATGAAAGAAATGGGCTAATAGCACATAGGTTCAGAGCAGTTAGCTTTTGTAAAAACAGGGACAATTACCGAGGTGGACCAGGTTTCAGGAATGGACAGAGCGTGTTTCAGACAGACGTTTTCAGAGTTGTTTTTAGATATTTATCTTACTGGTTTGAAGAATTCAAACGAATAGTGCCGTATAGTAATTCTTCCATAATCATATGATTTTAGATCAACTGTTTGATAGGTGTTTGGAAACGTCTTCGAGCTTCCAGGTCAGCAGCTGAGCCATTAAATCACTGTTCTAAAGGACATATTTTGTGTACGATAGCTGTCACTCAAAAGATCAAAATATCTCTTTATACTCCACTCGAAAAGTTGTAAAATCTGTATAATCAAGATATCATTAAAGAAAATGATTCTTCAAACATTACTACAGTTGTAACAATTATTGACCATCTATCATTTATCAAACATTTAATTGATTGATCTATTTTCAGTAATGCTAAAAAAACAAAAAAAAGGATTTTCCTGTTTCTATTGTCGTTGAGCAAAAAGCAAAATGACAAATACCATTCACAGTACCGTATGTTTTTCTCTCTCCTTGTTGCACTTTGTAGGTAGTTGCCTTCTGTAATGCAAGCACCCATAATTCCGAGTCTCCGAATCTGCAAAACCGAATGTGCAGGTTGCAGAGCGCTTGGGATGTGATGATGAGATCTTCTGATTTCAGCAACATTTCTCCGTCGAACGGCATGGACTCTCCCCCGGCTCCAACATTCTCGCTGCTGCAGATAAAACACAGGGTGGTCTGTTTAGTTCTAGATGTTTCCGACAGCATGAATCAGGTAATGTATGATTTAAAATAAAACACTTAATAACCAGTATTGAGAAAAATATATAAAAAGCATGACAGCATGCCTCACTGCCTGTCAGCCTTACATGCCACAGTTTCCACCTAAAAAGTGAATCCTGAAACTAGAGATAGATAGTCTCACATAACCCTTTTCTTTCTTAAAGATAGTTGATCGAAGTCCCAGCTCTGTGATCTAACTTTGTTGATTTTTTTACATTGCAATCCTAGTTGCTCTAGAAAGTACTGATTCCTAATGTAAATATCTAATGGGAATTTTCATCCCACTAAGAAATGTATGGTCCAAATAGCTCCAGGAGGAACCCCGCAGATTCTGAGTCTGTAGAAGACCTCGTTGGAGATTTATGCAAAGTCTTTCGGGGCCCTATGGGCATCCTGCTCTTTGGGATTCTAGAGCACCCTCCAATATATCAATACTTTCTTAACATGTACAGAACAAACCAAGACTTCATTCAAGAATAGAAGTTCTAGCAATTCTAGGCAGTTAATGCATAGGCAGGATTCCTTAGGGGTACAGACCCCCAAAGTCCCTACATGATCTGTAGCCCCGGCCAACCTGCTTGAGTATGACTTCGGTTTGGCATGGAAGATGGCTCTTCCTTTCCAGTTTTAACCATTGTTCATACTCCAATTTAGCTTGTCAAGTATTCATTGGCCGGTGGGATTAGGTGCAAATATAGAAAACCACTCCTAAAGTAAGCAAGTTTCTAAATCTTGATGACTGTTTAGTGAAGTGTAAATGGGAAAACTATCAGAAAAATACCAGACTGTATGAAAAGAAGAAGGGAGACTTGGTCTCTTAGAGTCAGGAGTTGTTGATTAGGAGTAAAATGTGGGCGGCAGTGGAGGTTCTTCTCTGGATAAATAAGAAGGCAATAGTTTTTCCTATTGTGCGGCAAAAGCCTGGAACAGCTTGCCAGCGCATCTAAGGAGGGACTCGGAACTCCTTTCCTTCAGAAAGGGGGTGAAGACTTGGTTATTCACGGTTTAGGCACCCCAGCTTACAGTGAGTCAGTGTGTAGCGCCAGGACACCCATGGGTGGAAGTGCGCTTTATAAGCTTCGATAACATAACATAACATGATGAACCTGAAGAATTTTGTCAGCTGGCATAGGAGTATAAGCATACTTTTCAAAGTTTACGAGAAACCATTTTGAAATTGCAATCATTCTTATGAATGCTACAATTTTTCAAAAATATTTCAGGATGTAATCTTTAAAGATTTCACGACCTTTGTGCCCCTTTAAAGGTTTGCGAAGAAACAAGATCAGTAGCATCATGAAAGACATCTGAAAAACACTTTTAAAGACAATTGCACCTCCTTTGCACACTCTTTTTTAGTGTCAACCTGTGCTCATTGGGGTTTGAGACACAGCTCTTTTTTAATTTTAGAGGAAACATACACCTCAAAGTCACGAGTACATACATGCCAACATTTCAGAAGAGCAAAGTGGGAGATAAAAAAAAAAAAACGGGAGAATGGGGCCTTGAATCCGGTTACTGTCAAGTATGGGCTTTGGAAGTATGCTGCTGCAGGATCGGACGTTTGAAATGCAAATGCAGGTTTTTTTTACCTTTCAGAAGCATGGAGCGCAATGGCAGGCAGAGAGAGGGTGATGTAAGTGTTTGGGCACTGGCCTGGCAGGTTGCTGGCAGTGCGTACACCCGCTGTGTGGCAGCCCGGGCTGAAACAGCTTCTCGGGCACACACACAGCCACCCCCGAGTACTTCACAGGTCTTTAAAAGACCATTCCTTGTTAATGAGGCTTTTTTGGATTTTCACCCCTTCTAGAGACCCTGCATCGCCACTCTGACTACTGCTGGAAGAATTAGCATTTTACACAATACCAAGCCCTGTCAGCTGAAACCCCGGAGGAATCGGGTTTTTGCTTGCAGGAATCGGGAGGCGGGGGACTAGCCTTAAATCGGTAGTCTCCCACCTGAATCGGGATGATTGGCATGTCTGCGAGTATGCTACTGATTTCCTTTTCCTAAAATGTTGGGATTGGATCCATTTGTTTGGATTTTAGGCTGGGCCTGGACTCAGGCTGACAAGCTTCTTCAGCCTCAGGTATATGGAGCTAAAGTAGCTACTGTAGAACAAATCTGTCACAATCACCTATTTATTTTTGCCAGACCTTCTATTTCTTGATCCAGTACAGCAGTTTCTTTAGAAGAAAAGAAAAGACCTTTAGTTTTCTTTGCCTATTATATGGTCCCCAAAAATCTATATGACATCCTCATAGGAAATAAAATAAAAGAAAGAATGGTATTTTAAGTACATTGAACAAGTGAAACAAGCATTTACAATGCAACGGTCTGGCCTTGGCAAAAGTTAGAGCTATTGGCATGGTTAATGACAACATTTTTATTTACGTGTTGGGTTTGAAAACAGATAAATATATGGCATTGTCATTTACAATGCCAATAGCTTAATCTCTCGCAAATGCGAGACCTATTGAATTTGCACACACTCACAGAGAGCCACACCCACACAGAGCCACACACACACACACACACACACAGCCACACACACACAGCCACACACACAGAGACCTACACACACAGAGCCACACACACACACACAGCCACACACACACACACACAGAGCCATACACACACACACAGAGCCACACACTCCCAGAGCCACACACACACACAGCCACAAACACAGAGCCACACACACACAGAGTCACACATACACTAGTTAAATTATTTCAACATTCAAAGTATATAAAGGTTTCTTTTTTCATTACAATGAAATATAATTATAAAATAAGCATTATCATTTAAAAAGCGAATAAACAATGAATTATTAATACATGTTAATAATTAGGAACAAGTAATTACATAATTACTATTACGGTATTATACCTTAAGGTTGTACCTATTGTATTATCTAGAAAGTACAGCCCAAATAAGCACATTAACAGGAAGGCTGCTTTTACTACACCAGCTTCCATTACATTACAGAGGAAACATGTATTGTGCCAGGTCATTCATAAAAGTTGCTGGGAAATGGAGGGGGGTTTAACTACTGTTGAAAAGATATGTTTTGAGGGATTTGCGGAAGGACAGGTGATTGGTTATTTGTTTTAGTGTGAGGGGGAGGGAGTTCCAGAGAGCTGGCCCAGCATACGTCAGAGCACGTCCTCCTTGTCGGCATTTCTTTATTTTGGGGACCTGTAAAAGTTGCAGGTTACTAGAGCGCAGTGAGCGGCCTGGGGCATAGGGTAGAAAGGCTTTTGTAAGGTATTTTGGGCCATTTCCTGACAGACATTTGTGAATTATGCAAAGAGTTTTGAATTTGGTGCGTTGCCGCACAGGCAGCCAGTGAAGTTCCGCCAGAAGTGGACAGGAGGGGGTCCTAGATGGCACATTGAGGACTAGCCTCGCTGCCGTATTTTGGACTACTTGCAATTTCTTTAGCTGGCCTTCGTTGGTGGATAAAAGAAGGCCATTGCAGTAGTCCAATCTACTAATAACTAGCGCCTGAACTAGAGTTTTTCTATGGTTGTCAGTGAGATAGGGAAACACTCTTCGCAGCAGTCCAATGGCCCTAAAGCATGTGCCGGCAACCTGGTTGACATGGTCTTTAAATGTCAGGGTTTGATCAAATAATACTCCCAGGTTTTTCACAGTCTGCTTTGGGATGGGGACTGGACCCAGTTCTAAAGGCCACCACTCATCAGACCATTCTGACGCTGCAGCCCCAAACAGTAACACCTCGTTTTGGCCACATTGCATTGAAGGCAGTTCTCAGTCATCCACCTTGAGACCGCCCTCATGCCATCTGCAAAGGATTTTTTCAGGGCAGGTGTTAAGGTTTTGAAAGGGAATAGAAGTTGGGTGTCGTCGGCGTAGGACACCGGGGTGAACCCAAAGGACCTCACTATGTCAGCCAGGGGGGCCACATACACATTAAACAGTGTGGGGCTTAGGCATGAGCCCTGTGGCACTCCCCTGGTGAGCTCCCTAGAGGTGGATTTATGGGAGCCCATCCTGACTTCCTGAGAGCGGCCGGTGAGAAAACTCTCCATCCAGGACAGAGCTGTACCTCCCAGTCCCACATCCCTCAGACGGCCGAGAAGCACTTCGTGAGACACCGTATCAAAGGAAGCGGATAAGTCCAACAGCACCAGAATCGTAGACCCCCCGCCGTCCAGTGACATCCTGATGTTGTTGGTCACTGCTAGTAGGGCTGATTCGGTGCTGTGGTTTGGCCTGAACCCGGATTGTGAAGGGTCCAGGCCTTCCGTTGCCTCGATGTGATTAGATACGTGGGTGTTCACGTGCTTCTCTGTCATCTTACCGATGTAGGGTAGGAGGGAGATGGGCCGGAGGTTAGAAAGATCTGTCCAGGGGGAGGCCGTTTTTTTCCTAATTGGGTTCACCACCGCTATCTTCCATTCCCTTGGAACCTGTCCTTCGGCTAGTGAGATATTCATGACAGCCTGAATAGAGGGTCCAAGGAGGGTGATCAGAGGGGCCACCATTTTGGCAGGGAGGTAATCATTGGGAGAGCCTGATTTTATATGGTTAATTATATAATAATTATAATATGCCCACGCACCGGCGATGAGCCAGGTGCGGTCAGGCAGACCCAGCATGCGGGAGAGGGGACAGACAGAGCTGGGGGAAGTAGGTCAGTGGGGCATGTGGTGCTGAGGTACAGGCAGCGCTGGGGGTCATGAACTCAGGCAAGGCCTAGGTGGGCAGGTGATGGAGAGGGACAGGCCGTATCCCGGAAATAGGCAGAGTGCGGGAAAACACAGACCTGGGGCATGAAGGGCTGTTGATGTCTAATCAGTACTAGAGAACCAGCAGGGGGTGCTAAACAGCCAAGACCGAGAACAGGTGGTCTTGGTGGACAGGCAGGAATGGTGGAAAGACATAGCAGAAGACAGGCAGCTCTGGGTGGACAGCAGTTATGAAAATCCAGGCGGAGAAAGCAGTACTAGAGCCAGGCGGGAAGTGGGAGCGAGGAGGGCGGTGGGAATATGAGAGACAGACAGGGCGGAGTGCTGGAGGGTTACGGGCAGGTGGGTTTGGGTGGACAGGGAGGGCTATAGGAACAGGTGCTGTGGGCAGGGTTGGAGACACAGGCACAGTTGAAGGCAGGGCAGGGTGGACGTGCGGGGCAGGCAGGGCTGGGGACAATCAGGCCTAATTGGGCAGGTGGAGGTATAGACAGGATTTAAGGCAGAGGCAGGACTGTGACGTATGCGGGGCTGGCAGGGCTGGGGCCAAGCAGGTCTACTTGGACCGGCGGGGGGGTGTGGACAGGCAGGGCTGTAGACGCGGCTGACCCGGGTGATGAAGGACTGGTTCTGAAATGGTTTTGCAGTGAGGGGTCTCTGCGGGTTAATGAGCTGACATGATTAAAGCTGACCATTTGTAATGTGTCTGAAACCCTGTGCACTGCCCGGAAAAGGTTAATGTGCTGAATGAGACTGCCCCTGACTCTCACCCCTGCACCTGCTCTCTCACAGGAGAGAGGAGAGCAAAGAGCGAGGCAAGAGAGAGAGCGAGGGAAGAGGGTGGAGAGGGAGAAGGTGAGGGAAGAATGAAGGGGCTAGACATTACTGGGAAGAAGCGACGAGCAGGAGGAAAGGGAGAGAAAGGTTCGACAGGTAGAGAGTGAAGCGGCAATGGGAGAAGAGTGCAGGAGGGCAAAGCGTCGAGGAGCGGGCGGGGAAGGAAATAAAATGACAAAACAGATGAGAAACAGAGCTAGGGAGGATGGGAGACACTGGTGCGGCAGTGACTACAACGTAGAGAGAGATCGAGACAGGGAGTGTAATAGGCAGAAGGTGTACAGACAGGAACAATAAAGAGACTGGATGACAGAGAGAAGGGGAACGAAAGAGGGGGCGAGAGGCTGTTAGACTGAGGGGTGCACAAGGACGGTTTGAGGGGCGCATTCCGGTGTCTGCCGCACATTCACCCTGCCTCCAGGACTCTTCGATACCTGTTGCGTGTTGGAGGTCCTCTCGCCCTGCTCCTGTTTAACTCCCGAGATTGGTATCCGCCGCCCGAATGGCCGTGTGGTACCAACTCGCTGCCGTGGGTGCACCAGCCGCAGGTCACGACGGGGGCCTCTCCCCGTGTTCTAGGGATAGCTGAGATTAATTACGGGTCTCCCCAATCACTCTAATGTGCTGCAAAAATGTGCCGTTTATGATTTAAAACATCGTAATAGTCTGTTGAGATCAAAACGAAATATTCTTGCTAAAGCTCATTGACCGATAGACACAGTGAAAGACATTTTAAAAGCCTGCGGCAGAAATGAGAGGAAATGACAAGGCAAACGATCTCTTTACATGCATTTCGATAATTGCAGTGTCGATGCCGCGAGTGCTGGAGGGTTACGGGCAGGCGGGTTTGGGTGGACAGGGAGGGCTGTAGGAACAGGCGAGCCTGTCTGCCATGGGAACAAGCATTGGAAATGCAATAGGTCTCGCACCATTAGAGTTAGTGCTTTTAGAATTGTTTATGGGTTTTTTTTGTAAATGTTTAGCATTTTTGTTTCCTGTAGCCAATGCTAAAGAATTACAAATAAAAAAAGCCATAAACATTTCTTAAAGCTCTAACTGAAATGGTCTGAGACCTATTGCACTGTGTGAGGGTGAGGGGTTGAGGATGAGTGAGGGTGAGGGTGAGAGTGGGTGAGGGTGAGTGAGGGTGAGGGGTTGAGGGTGAGTGAGGGTGAGGGGTTGAGGGTGAGTGAGAGTGAGGGTGAGTGAGGGTGAGTGAGGGTGAGTGAGGGTGAGGGGTTGAGGGTGAGTGAGAGTGAGGGTGAGTGAGGGTGAGGGGTTGAGGTTGAGGGTGAGGTGTTGAGGGTGAGTGAGGGTGAGGGTGAGTGAGGGTGAGGGTGAGTGAGGTGTTGAGGGTGAGTGAGGGTGAGGGTGAGTTAGGGTGAGGGGTTGAGGGTGAGTGAGAGTAGTTGAGGCTGAGTGAGGGTGAGTGAGAGTGAGGGTGAGTGAGGGGTTGAGGGTGAAGGTTTGAGGGTGAGGGTGAGCACACAAGCTTAGGAGTATGTCTTAGCACAACTTGCCCTCACCAATCACCTTTCACTTCTCAGGGCCTATGGACTTTCAAGGCTACAGATAGCATCTGCCATGTGCCTTAGAGGAACATTTATGTTTTAAAAATGTATTTGACAAATAATTATCGATCCATAGTTCAGCGCCGGCGAGATTATGCATTTTTGATATTTTTTGTTGCTGCACAGGCACTCGTGAGCATCATCTTTACCAGACTATACTATGGGTGGGCCGAGAGTTAGGCAGTCCAGGATCTGGGTGTTGCCATTTTAGAATGGCCCCTTACTTGCCAACTGATGGAGAATTGTTGGGTGGTCTCACTACTACTCGCTGATCTTGTAATTCATGCTCTAATACAAATGAACACTAAATAGCTTTTTATTCACCATCTCAGCAAGAGGCCAACAATTGAATAAGCAGAGTGTGAACCCTTCAGTGAACAGCACCAGTGTAAGTTGTGGATGACTTGAGGATTGTCGCTCATATTTTAACAGATTCGTAACTATTTCACATACATCTTTTTAGTACGAAAGATTCGCTGTTTTTTATTTTCTCATCTCTGATGCATATTACTTGTTTCTTTTCATTCCTGCATAAACCATAGAGCCAACTCGGCACAAACGTGTTATAATGTGGTCAGAGGGAGGGGCACTAGATGACGAGATGTGGACTACCGCCACATTATGCAAGCTTGCCAGAGCCTCTGTGCCTTGTGGTAAACTACAGCTGTTCTTGAAGTGCTCAGAGCTGCTTCTTCATTCAACGTAAGCCATCGCTTCACTCCAATGAGAGCATCTGAGCATCCTGAAATTGACGTCCTTTGCATAATAAAAGTGTTTACATACCTCAAGCTTCTTTCTCTAGGATTCTTTCTGTAGGATTTCCTTCTGTTTCCTGCTCAATGGTTTCTTCAATGAAATGTTCTTAATTGCTTGTTTCTTTGCTGATTTTTTGGAGAGCAGAACTAGAGCACAGCTTGTAGCTACTCCTTTCAGTCTTTCGTCATATTTCAGTTACTGGTGCGTGTACTGCATCATTGAGGCACACGGCCCTGGTGCTGGGTGTGCAGGGTCGATTTTTACATTGACACAAACATGGGAAATAAGTGGTGCAAATTGAAATTATACTGTTTTCGTGCATGCTATTTAAAAAACAAAAATACGCTATTCCCTCAAAGTTATTACCAGCAAAATAACGAGAGTGTAGTTTGCACAAAGCTCTAAAATAGCACTGGAAACAAAGACAACAAGTGAAAGCAAGTTGCGGTAAAGCGGGTTTGGGCTTTCATTTAATGTTATTCCCGAAATGTGCTCCAGGCAACACGTTAATCTCTTTGTACGTCGTGTTTGTGCTGCATATTTGGAGGCTTGACAATAACATGCTAGTTGGGGCTGAGCAACACCAAAATGGTTAAAGGGACTGTAAGAAGGGACGGTGCAAGGAAAACAAACTGCGAGGGGCGGAAGGAAGGAGACAATGTAAAAAAAATTCAAATGAAAAGAAGCGAGACGGGTCAATTACATGTTCCCTCCAAGCGCAATGCCGCTGCCAGCAGCGGCAGAGCAAGAAAGTCAGCACAAACAAACGGTGCGAAGAGGTGGCTCAACATATAACGATGCCGACTTTGGAGAAGGAGAACAGGGTTCGAGCCTCAGCGTGGGCGGCATCATTAATTATAAATTAAATAAACTGAGATCTCCTGCATATTAAATATAAATAAATAAACAGCGTGCGTGGGGTGAGGGCAGGAAGCTGCCAGATATGGAAATACCAGCATCAAAGAAAACAAGACGGAGGGAAGAGAGGGGAGAGGGGAGGGGGGAGGAGAAATGCGACACGGCGGGAAGGGGCAGGCAGGATGACTCAGGGGAGGGGGCGGAGCGGGGCAGAGCGGCATGTGGGTGTGAAGAAGCCGGGCCTTTGAAGTGAAGCTAAGCTTCACTTCAAAGGTGTCGGAGGAATGCGGGCGGCTGTGCACGCGCTTTTAAGCTCAATGCACATGCGCATTGAGCTTAAAAGTCACGGGCACTGCAAGGAATCGCCACGATTCCTTGCAAGTTAGATAAAGAGTAGATGAGCCCCTATAGTCTCGCTTGCTCGATGCGCATGCGCATCGACAGGCGAGACCTAAAAAGATAGTGCTGCCAAAGGCGGGCTTACGGCTTTACAGCACTCTGGAGAGGAAGGCACTCAGTCATGGAAACATCAAAAACAAGAGAGGAGCCCCCCATTTCTGCTAGGCAACCTGCGACGCTGGGGCAGTCCCAGCACGGCTCGCGGTGACGTAGCAGCCCACAGCTGATGAAGCTCTCGCCGATTGTTAATGTGCAACATTTTTTATTGTAAAAATTACAAAACATGCACACACAAATACATAAACACACATATGCAAATGCAAACATGTTATGAAACCTATAGGTGCTATATTGCGCACATAAACATTGGGAACCAAAATCACGCACCGGAAATTCTGCCTTCAATTACAGCTTTGTTTCCTTCTCTTCAAACAGCTTCTAACGGCCACTGATCTCTATCGTGGACACATTTTTAAGCCTTTCTTTTTATGAGTTTAAAACCTCTAGTTCCTTTGTGCGCCTAAATCAATGCATCCCAGCGAGCAAGGAACTTCATCCTTACACACACTCCTGTGGCTCTTGGTGCTAGGAGGCTGGTGCTCATAGCACTGCCTGGATTCTCGTTGAATGTACTGGTTCCCGGCGGGCGCGGAGTAGATGATACAGTATAGGGTGGACACCGATACCCTCCATGGTACCTTGTGTTCTGAGGTGGAGCGGCTGGACCTAAGGTGGAGCGAGGAGATCTGGAGTGGAGCTTAGGATCCAGGGGGGCACTCCAGTGACCTGTGCAACTGGAAGGGCAGGTGATGTGAAAAGGGGACTGTACTGGCGGTGGGGTCTGTGGTGGTAAACCAAATCATCAAATGCTTTCAAACCGGCCTTGTCCATTGCACCGCAACCCAATGGTGACAATTCCATCCAAGGTCAGAGACGCCTCAAGTATGCGATGTGCGGAGTCTGATTTAAACATATGTTACTGTGTAGCAAGATTGAACAAGCATCCCCCCGCCATTACATAGACTTTCCTATTTTAGAACCGTCCCACTCGGACGGGCTCAGGTTGACTTGCTGCTGGCGTAAAAGTGTTCTTATCTTCTTTATGGGGCCATCTATCGCCCCGTAAAGAAGATAAGGAACCTTTTACCACAGTAGTGAGTCAAGGAGCCCAGTCTGAAAGGGACGGGGATAAAAGAGAAAGAAGAACATCACTAGGACCTCTTCTCCAATGGCTGGCCACCGTTTAGGAGGCCAGCCAATGGAGAAGATAGGCGGGGCTTAACCCTCGCTAGTGAAGTACACCTAATACATAAAATCGTGCGAGCTCGACTGCTCATGTGCGCGGTACGCCACGCGAGGCCTAAAAAGTTGTGTCTAAACAGCAAAAGAAATTTGATGTTGAAAATCAAGGGACCCCGATTTCTGGCAGAGGAAGAGAAAGAAAGCTAAGTTGTTAGGGAAAAGAATTAGGGTAAGTGAAGAAGCAGAAAAGAAAATATTATCAGTTTTTTAGGTTTAGGGTGAAGGAAGTACTAGGACCATATCCATGACTCAATTATGGAAAGACAGGTAAAGATACAAGTACGAAGGGAAGCAAAAAAAGAAAAACATCTCAGTATAATCCTGTAGAAGTGAAATTCAAGATGACAAGTGGATGTAACAAACAATGTGAAAAGGAGGGGTACCTAAATATCCCTGGGAACCAGCATAATCAACAGGATAGGATGTATTCCAAAATCCCAAGATGGCCAATGAGATAAGAAAGAATGAAGTCTTCCAAGTACATTGCCAGAGATTCTTAGTCCAGAAAAATAGTTCAGAAAAATTGGGTAGAGCAGTGTCAGTGGAATTGTTAACCTTGCACTAACCTGGTAATCTGGATCCAAAGGTAGCAATAATAATGTCCACACTTGAATCCACTGACAACCATGTAAAGGATATTTATGCTGGTCAGCAGTAGACCTGTTGAGAAGAGTATGGAGCAAGAAGGGGAAAAACAGAGCCAGTGTGTGTCTTCACTCTATCTGTTGTTATAGCAGCCTTGATCTGCACTGCATAAGCTTTGACATCTGCAGCAAAAACTGTTTTGGTATTGTATTATTTGCATTCCAATTCATTATTCATAACATGACTTTTAATATACCTCGTAAACAATCTCTGTGCAACCGACTTTCTATGGTTGGTTGAAAATGTGTGACATCATAGAGATGTTATATAAATGAAACCTTTACGAAAGATGCACTGAAATACTTGAACAGTAGTACACATTTCTATTTAACTATATACCTTCAGTAATTTGTAAACCACTCCTAATGATATACATTTACTTCTCCATCACCTAAACCAGGCCTGTACAATCAGAGGGTCTCTATTGCTTCCTATTGTGAAATAATAAGCCCAATAGAATTCCTAATGCTTGGGAAGGATGCCTAGAGGACTTGTAAGCAAATAAAAGTCTAAATCCATGCTCTATAATGCTATCTTAGAATACGTATCTGTATCCAGAGGTTATTAACAACGACAAATGAAAGCATGATGAGTTACAATCTCCTGGCAACAGGATTGCAACTGCAGCAGTTAAGTATCTTGACTGCCTATCACTCCTAGCATGAATAGCTCTGAAATGCAAGGCACGTAAAATGTGCAGTCTTGTGAGACTCCTGTGACACTATGGGACATGTAATCTCTTGTCTCCACTTGTGTGTTTCACATTGTGAGAATGTTGCCGCCTCAAACCCTCACACATGCAACAGCCACACGGTGCATGCACTGCTGACCTTCTCTGCAACAGAAGACTTGAATGCCTAAGATGTTCAGAGGAGCACATCTCTGTGTCGACCCAACATATGAAGGTAAGTGCAGGCTGCAAGTCATGATAGTAATAATCTAGATGGAAACCACATTATACAGAATAAAGACATAATTAGAATTAAGTAAAGTGGACAGTTGTGAGAAAACAGTGCATTGAAGAATTCTTTATATGATTTTTTGAGCAAAGTAAGAATAAAAGATGATTTATATGATGCAGGAAAGTTCCAGGTGATAGCAAAACATTCAATGAAAGATCAAGGTAGAGTAGGAAAATAGGAAAGGGTGGATTTCACCATTGAACACACATTGGGGTCCTGTCTTGTCTGCTCCTCTTCAGACCACTTCCATTTACTACCCTCCCTTGTGTCAACCATGTACAGTTATTCCTTTATTTGAACATGAAGGGTGCAGTAGTAGATGCAGCAATAGAGCTATATGAAAACTGGCAGACCAGTTGTAAATGAGAGAGAGGCCACCATTTCAATGTGAGCTGCGGTTGAGCTTTAAAACTGCTGAAGGAGAGAATTCCAGAAGGTAAAGAGTTTGCAGTAAATGTAAACTTGGGTCACTTTTGTTATATTGACCTGAGAAGAAAGTCAATATACAGTAAAAATTCATGAGGTTCGCTTTGTAACATAGGCATCAAACAACAAAACACATACACAAATAAAGAATTTGGTGACCCAGACCAAGTTTATGTTTTTATCAGCAAAATAAATCAGATATGAAGAATATGCAACCGGGATCGTTAGATAAGCAAAGAGAAAAGCTGTCCCATTGAAAACAAATGTAAACTAGTAGTGTGAATAAAGTGAACCAACCACTCTCACAGAGATGGTGCCCCGGGTCTTAATGGGGTTCCACAGTCTCCATTAAAAATAAATTCAGAGTACTGGTGAGATACACTACTCTCGCTGCACAATCACATATTTACCACTGAGACACTCCTGGAGACCTGGGAGGGATCGGCCATCCTCCCTACAAATAAAGGCAGTAACAAATCACTACCAAGTAGTTACTGCCTCATTGAGCTAATTGTGAAAGAGGCAAAATATTTTGCCAGTCTCATATTAAAAGACCTTAACCGCTGGGCTTACAGGGAAGGATAATCGCTTGTAACATATCAGGTTTTAGGCAAAAAAAACTTTAAGACTCCTCTAAATTTGATGGCCATTTCCCTTTTAGAGATAAAGTCAATCCAGGCTCATTCCCTCCTGTTCACCTGCTTTGTTGATTTTACAGTCACCTTTCATCGGGTCCCAAGACCAAATTTCTGGTCCAAGCTGCAACTCTGAGGTCTCTTGTCAAATCTCTTGGGAGTGACTGAATAATTATACACCAATACGTGGATAAAATTAATGTTATATAATGGGGCCTGTAGTATCCTGCGGGACACGTTCTAGGGGAGAAAGCAAAGCAACTCCGCAGGCTTTAACAGGCACCTGCAATCAGTAGGCAACTTCCTGCCTGCATCGTCAGCCCAGCGTGGCCTGCCGTCTGAAGGAAAGCTGATGCACTGCATGTTGAAAGCACAGACCGTGCCACCTAGTGATCAGCGGTGCAAGCCGCACCCACCAACACAGCAAGGAGCCCTACACTAGCCCTTTCAGTGCTCCGTAGCCTGCAGAAAACTGTCTAAGTGACTGCAACCCAGAAGCAGACTACCGGGGGCCTAGCACCTTAGACATGGTGCTGCCACCCGGTGGGTGTGAGAGGCAACACACCCTCCTGCAGCTACGCTGAGCAGGCTCCGACAGGAGCTCCCAGCCTGGGTCTTCACTCAAAAAGAAAAAAAAGGAGCAGACACACACAGGTCAAGACCAGGTGATACATACCTAGTACTGCAACAGCCAACGGCCCCCGATCAAGAGCCTCCAGTTCAAGCTGTGAGTGAGACGTTCTACAAGGAGATGGCTACAGTGTCACCTAGGGGCCACTGAGAGACACTGCATAAGCAGCAAAGAAGCCACAGCACAAGTGGCTGCAGCGCCATCTAACGACTGCTCAAGAGCGTCTCCTTAACCAATGCCTAAGTGCTGCTGCCAACAGTTGGAAGAGGGTAGACTCCAAACCTGCACCTAGCAAGTGGATATCAAGGCCCCAGGACTGCCTCAGCACAGGAAAGTGCCAGAGAAGCGAAAGACGGCAAGCCCCAAGAGAAGCACAGAAGACAAGGTGCATTGCGAGCCACCTCAATGGGCTGCACGTCACCAGAGGCTCTCAGAAAGCCCAAAACCTGCAGCAGACAGGGCAGATCACCAAGACGACTGTGGCACCACCTGGTGGCTCCTCTGGCACAACATGCTGAAGGACTGACTGGCCAGGGCAGTTAGCCGGCTGTGCCCCACGACCATCAGCCCAGGCAGCACAAGGGACCGGAGGAGAGACCCTGACGCCCCACTACTCTGCCAGAAGTGGCAGGATCAGCAAAAGGAGATTTTGATGTGATCCTAGCAGGAGGATCCACCCTGGGACAGCCGCAGAGTGGGCGAGCACCCTGGCTGCCCATCGCAACTGACGTCAGCGTAGCAGCACTGCACCCCACAAACCAGCAGTACTATAGTACAGCATCCTGCCAACCAACCGGCAACGGAAGTCAACAGATCCCACCACCACCAGGAAGACTGCTTGCTCACGCCCAGTAGCTGAGACGGACTGCGCCAGGCCCAGCAACACGTGCCCTCAGAGAAGAATGTTCATAGAGTGGCCCTCTGCACCCTGCAAGTGAGAACAGCCAGGACACCTTTGAAGACAGCAAAGTCTCCAGGAGGCTGCCATGCTCAAGAGCCCCAAGGTGGCCACGAGCTGCACCAGCACAAACCAGCATCATATAGGCAAGAGCACTGTCTGCCACCTCTACAAACCATGGGGAGAGACTGACAAACCCAGCAAGGAGCTACAAGAAACTCAGAGTTACACACGGAGAGCCACCACTAGCAAGAATGGACGACCAGCTAAGAAAGCAACATCGCAAGGTAAGCTGCCCCCAGCAATAGCACAAGAAAGACTGGTGCAGAGCGCGCACCACATGTGGATGCCCAACGCCACTGCCAGTGAAGAGGTCGTATCACCCGCCCCTACTGGTGAACAGGCACAACCACCAATCACACCACTGGCACCCCAGGTGCCAGAATAGAGCGTCCAAGAAGAGGACAGAGCACGCAAAGTCAGAGGCACGAAGAAGGCTGTGCCAGTAAACCTGGCAACACAGGCACGTGTCTGAGAGATAGACATCTCCACAAGGAAGCACTGCTTAACTCAGGTAGGAGAGCACCCACGTCTCAACTTCCCCAGCGAAGCCCCCCAGTGGGCCGAAGACCACACACAGTGTCCTCCCTCACACTGCCTCAAGACAGAGTCTGCCACGACTCAAGACAGGCAAGAGAGGAGTTGCACGCCTCACGTGGCAAGCCGCCACAGCTACATGCACTCCAACAACCAGTGACACGCGAACGGATGTCACATCGCCCATCAAGCAAGGAGCGCGCCGGAGCGAAGGCAGAAGCCGGCGGCATGACAGCGCCGCCTCGAAGTCCAAGCTCAACGCCCTTGAATAAAGAAGAGAGTGACAGCCCTGTCACCCCGAAAACCGGATGAACACAGGTGGGCTGAACAGACCAACAAAGGGAGAAGCCAAGAGCACACCCTGACACACCTGACTGCCACCAAGGTGGACCAACGTCCCAGGGTACAGCCTCACGGATGAACCAAACATAAGCCCCAGCAAGCGTAGACCACGTCTCATTTCAACGCTCCCCCAGGCGACCGTCCATCCCCGAGCATCGCAGTCTAAGTCAATTGGCATCCCTGCTCCTGTCCGCAGATGCCACAGGTGAAGATCAGCTCTGAGTGCCCGCCCTCACACCGTCTCAACATGGAGAACAGGAAAGAAAGGATCCGTACCCTCTACGTGTCAAGCCGCCACCGAAGATCAACCTCCACAAGGCAGAGACACCTGGCTAAGTTCCTCCTGACATCCAAACTCTCCCAGCAAGTCACCACCACCTGTCTTTCCGACTCACCACATGGCTGGCAGCCGCCATCACGCCAGCCCTCAGCACCTGCATCAAACACCACTACCAGAGCACAAGTGGACTGGAGTCCTACACCATTGCCACGCCAGCCGACTAATGACATCAGAAGTTACCTGTGAACCTGGCCTACACCAGAACTGCGGCAGAGAGAGCAAGTCTTGGTCAAGACTCATCCACCTGGGTGGGTTGTGCGTGCGACTAAGTAACGGCTCCCCGGCGGTCCTGCAGCTGCCCCCAGTCGGTACACAAGCAACCCCAGTGCAGCCCTCTGGCAGTCCTCCAGCAACCCCGACAATGGGACTCCCCAGGCAGGAGAGAAGGAAGAGACATAGCCCCACCAACAGGTTATCGGCTACAGCCAAGCGGCTCAACAGAGACCTTTGATCAAGCAACAATTCAGTGACCTCTCACTTGGGACTTCATCCATGTTCATGACGCAACCCACTAAAAGGAACTGCTAGAACTCACCACAGACCATCACCGACGTCAGCAAAGTGGAAGCCACGCAAGACAACAAGACATGTCATCGTCAGCGAACTGACGGTATGTAGCGGACGTCCCCAAGCCAGCGGTCGTGTCCTGAGCCCCTCAGGTTAAACTACGAGTGCCTGCCGAGAAGGTCCTGCTGCAAGCAAAGTCACCAGATGATGTCTGATGTCCTCCGGCCACCTGACTCAGAAGACTGATGGACCCTGTGGTATTTAGTTAACTGTTTGTTTTGTTCCCACAATGTTTTTGTTTGTTCTTCAATAAAGTTGGCGAGGAATGTAGTGTCCTGCGGGACACGTTCTATTGTTCTACAGGAAGCTGTAATCCCAGCCACTCCCTCGAGGGCTTGACACACTGCACCCCTCCAGCCATCCATCACGGGTGCCACGAGTGACGTGGCCCCGACAATAAAAGGGCCCGGATGCACGTGCTTGCAGATAGTTTTCTACACTGCAATCCACTAGTGTCTGTGTCTATCTGTTCCCTGATGTGGGCCTGAGGCCCAACATCACAGGGCCTACCTCTCCAGAAACATCTCTACTCCAAACGGCCTGAAGCAGGGATTTTTGCTAGCGCCCACCCTATTCAATTTGTACATTGCAGACTTGTTGGGAGTGCTAGACAACATCAGTGGGAATTCTCCCAAACTCGGAAGCAATTAAATATGAAATTTACTTTACAAAGGTCCTTAAAGTGTATGCACTGCAGCCAAACAAAAAAAAATGCAAACTACAATTAACTCTTAACACTATTCAAGTTAAAAATAACTTTATTCGATTTTTACTTAAAGACCATAAAAGACAAAAAAGACAGCCACATAGGAACAACCATTAATAGCAATAATAAATCCAACACGCATTAATAAGTTGTTCATGTCCTGTAAAATAGTTTAAAATGTATACATAAAAAAGTACATTATATAAAAATAAATACATAACCAAAATCAATAACATAAAATCTCCTAAACTTGAGTTTTCAAAGCTAGGAGAAGAAAATACAGGACCGCTATGCAGAGTTCAAACATGTCCAACTGCTGCAAAAGCAACATGGTCTCGCTGTAATATCTCGGGCTACCTTTTATTAAAAAAGATTTCACATATGTCCTTCTCACCAACACATAACATGTAATTTTATTTTTCTAAATGCACTCTACTCTGTTTGGAGAGCCGATCACATGGGCAAGGAATCAACGTTCTGCCCGATTTATTCTGTCTTGGGAGCATGAACAATCGCTGCACCACATTAAGTTTAACACTTAAAAGAAATCTGTGCTGATTATTTGTCACAACCCAGCGATATTGCTACAACCCATCTCCTATGCTTGGACACTACTTTCTCATCCACGAATAGTGCAAGATATAACGTCTTGAAGAACCCTCAACTCATGTCCAATAAAGATTCAAGGTCAGTAAAAAATTGCGGACAATCCAACCTATGACATTGTGTCCTTTGTATTTGAGCCAAGGTATGTTCAAAAATGGTTTAAGGCTATACAGTATTTCAGAATGAGTCCATTAAATGAGGTTTCCTCGTGTTTCCATAGTCTATGCCAAAGGAGAAGTTGGCCAATCCTAATTAAATCAGAAAGGGTGGTTAGGCCAAGTTCTGTGTGGGATATAGATGTGGCACCAGAGGACAGGACCGCCAACCATTTTTCCAGGTAACTATTTTCTACGGCTTTCAAGACTTTTATAGCTATATAGCCCCAAACACCCACACCATATGTTACCATCGAAATGCACTTTGGAGAATAAATACCTCTCTTTGCCTCTGTGGCTGAAAGCTATAAGCAGTTTTTTCCATGATCACTTAACATCAGATAAGGCACCTAAATACAAGAACGAACGGTTTTCAACAATACAGTCCCCTTATAGCTTAAACGATCTGGATCCAAATGTCATAGTGAAAGTTTCCCTTTGATTTAATTAAAGGTCCAGTTCCAGCATGATGGCCACAAATGCATCTAAGAGCAACTGGAGGCTAATTGGCTTACGGGCCATAAGAACAGCATCATCAGCATGGAGAATGGCTGGGAGAGGTTGTTGACCAATCTGTGGCATGTCCCTGGAACATTCAATCAGCGCCCCTCCAGGGTTATTGATATGGAGCATGAATAAGAACAGAGTGGAGGCACACCCCTGGCTAACCCCATTCATAATGACAGGCTCAGCAGAACATGTTCCATGTTAACCACCATTTATAGTGCACACGGCTAGTCGGAAGTGTCCCGGCGCGGAAGCCAAATGGTGGAGACAGAAGGGAGCTGACCCAGCTGGAAGATTATTTGAATAACAAAGTTTTAAAAAACTTTTTTAAACAGCCTGAGGTCACCGATGTTTCGAAGTTCTGCCTTCGTTTTTCTTTGTTTTTTTCCATTCATAGCATTTTTTCCACAGGGTGACCCAGCCGCTGCTGAGCCGCCCTTTGCCCTACTTTCACGCCGCTGCCTCCCTGCGGCCTCGCCCCCCTCCTGCCCATTTGCCACCCCGCTCCCGCCACCCAGCTGCTCCTCCCTCCCGGCTCCTTCTTAAGGAGACAGCACAGAGGTGCAGGGAGCGACCGCTGAGCCTGTAACCAGGGGAGGTCGCCCCCCCCCCCTGCTACTGCCTCCATCAGCTGTGCCCTTTGCTGCCTTCGTTTTGCTGCCTTCGTTTTTCTTCGTTTTTTTCCTTTCATAGCGTTTTTTCCACAGGGCGACACAGTCGCCGCTGAGCCGCCCTCTGCCCTCCTTTCCTGCCGCTGCCTGCCTGCGGCCCCGGCCCCCCCATTCGCCGCCCCGCTCCTGCCACCCAGCTGCTCCTCCCTCCGGGCTCCTTCTTATGTCGCCCCCACGTACGCGCAGCGTTGACGCGCAGCGGGCGCGCCGATTGTGCGCCGAAGGCGCGCCAAAGGCAAGCCCGTCTGCGCCCCTCCGTGCCTGGCCCGCGCCCAGCGGCAGGACCCCTGGCCCCCGCCGATGCAAGACGACCCGACTGACCTACAACGCCGCCGCCCTCAATGCACTCAATGCCGGCCGGAACCCCGCCTGCTGCCGGGCCACCCCAAAACGCATCCACGGACCCTTCACCTGCAAAACCTGCAAGTTCACCTGCCTCCGAACCTGCACCGCACCCGCCAAGCCAAATACCAGCAGCAACCACCTGAAGTGCATCCTGCTCAACACCCGCTCCGTCCACAGACACGCCGTGGAACTCTGGAACCTCCTCGACACAACATCACCAGACATCGCCTTCCTCATGGAAACCTGGATGAACGTCTCCTCAGCCCCCGACATCGCCATCGCCATCCCGGACGGGTACAAGATCATCAGGAGGGACCGCATCAACCAGACCGGAGGAGGCATCGCCATCGTCCACAAGAACACCATCCGCATCACGACCGACTCCGACGACACCTTCTCCGCCGCCGAGCACCTCCACTTCCAGATACACACCGACCCAAAGACGACGCTCAGAGGCACCCTCGTCTACAGACCCCCGGGACCACGCACACAATTCAGTGAAGACATCGCCGACTTCATCAGCCCGCACGCCCTCACCTCCTCTGACTACATCCTCCTAGGGGACCTCAACTTCCACCTGGAGAACAACAAGGACCCCAACACCACCGCCCTGCTGGACAACCTCGCCAACCTCGGACTCAAGCAACTGGTCAACACCCCCACCCACTACACCGGCCACACGCTTGATTCCGTCTTCTCATCCAGCAAGCACATCACCTTCAGCCACGCCACCGGACTGCATTGGACCGACCACAGCTGCATCCACTTCAGCTTCAGCAGAACCACGGCTCACCAGCACCCGCTACAGGTTCCTCACAGGAGCTGGAGCAAGATCACCACCGACCAGCTCACCACCTCCCTCAGCCAGAACCCACCCGCCAGCACAACGGACCCCAACGAAGCAGCCCGCAACTTCATGCAGTGGTTGACCGCCTGCGCCGACGACCTCGCACCACTGAAGAACCCTCCCAGCAGACCCAGAAGCAAGAAGGCCTACTGGTTCACCGACAAACTCAAGGACTCCAAGAAGACCTGCCGCACCCTCGAGAAAGCCTGGCTCCTCGACCAGACCACTGACAACATGACCGCCCTCAAACACGCCACCCGCAAGCACCACCAGCTTATCCGCACCACCAAGAAGAAATCACTGAAGGAACGACTGGACAACAACGCCCACGACAGCAAGGAACTCTTCAGCATCGTCAAGGAGTTCTCCAACCCCAGCACCGGCAACAACGACATCTCTCCTTCACAAGATCTGTGCAACTCTCTCGCCTTGCTCTTCCACCGCAAGATCGCCGACATCCACAACAGCTTCGGCGCACCACCCATGCACCCAACCGTAGAACCAACGTCCCCCACCGCCACCCTCCGCACCTGGACCACGGTGACCACCGAAGACACAGCCCGCACGATGAACACCATCCACTCCGGATCTCCAACCGACCCCTGCCCACACCACGTCTTCAACAAGGCCGACTCCACCATCGCACCCCAACTCCGGAACATCATCAACACCTCCTTTAACACCGCCACCTTCCCGGAGAGCTGGAAGCATGCCGAGCTCAGCGCCCTACTGAAGAAACCAACAGCGGACCCCACCGACCTCAAGAACATCCGCCCTATCTCGCTCCTCCCTTTTCCTGCCAAAGTCATCGAGAAGATCGTCAACAGACAGCTTGCCGCCTTCCTCGAGACGAACGGATCCCTCGACTCCTCACAGTCCAGTTTCAGAGCCAACCACAGCACCGAGACCGCCCTCATCGCAGCCACCAACGACATCCGAGCCCTGCTCGACAACGGGGAAACAGCGGACACTCATCCTCCTGGACCTCTCTGCAGCGTTCGACACTGTCTGCCACCGCACCCTAGTTCAACGCCTCAACAACATCGGCATCCAAGAGAAGGCACTGGAGTGGATCACCTCATTCCTTGCCGGAAGAACAAAGAGAGTCCGCCTCCCCCCGTTTCGATCCGAGGCCACCGAAGTCATCTGCGGCGTTCCGCAAGGATCATCACTCAGCCCCACCCTCTTCAACGTCTACATGAGACCTCTTGCAACCATCGCACGCCAACACAACCTCAACATCATCACCTACGCCGACGACACCCAGCTGATCCTCTCCCTCACCAGAGACCCCAACACCGCCAGAACCAGCCTACACGAAGGGATGAAAGACGTCGCCGAGTGGATGAAGAACAGCCGCCTGAAACTGAACTCGGACAAGACGGAAGTCCTCATCCTGGGACCGTCGCCCTCCGCCTGGGACGACTCCTGGTGGCCCCCCGCCCTGGGCAGTGCACCCAAGCCAACAGACCATGCACAAAACCTGGGCTTCATCCTGGATTCCTCCCTCTCGATGACCAGACAAGTCAACGCCGTCTCCTCATTATGCTTTCACACCCTTCGCATGCTCCGCAAGATCTTCCGATGGATCCCGACCGAAACCAGGAAGACGGTCACTTAGGCACTCGTCACCAGCCGACTGGATTACGGAAACACCCTCTACGCCGGAACCACAGCCAAGCTACAGAAAAGACTCCAACGCATCCAGAACGCCTCCGCCCGACTCATACTGGACATCCCCCGACGCAGCCACATCTCCGGCCACCTGAGGGACCTGCACTGGCTCCCCGTCAACAAGAGGATCACGTTCAGGCTCCTTACCCACGCACACAAGTCTCTTCACGACCTGGGCCCCAAGTACCTCAACGACCGCCTGACATTCTACACACCCACCCGCCAGCTACGATCTACTAGCCTCGCCCTCGCCGCCGTGCCACGCATCCGAAGAGCCACCGCCGGAGGCAGATCCTTCTCCTACCTGGCGGCCAAGACATGGAACTCCCTCCCCATCCACCTTCGGCTGACCCAGGACCATCTCGCCTTCAGGAGACAACTCAAGACCTGGCTGTTCGAGCAGTAACTGACCCCCTCCCCCGAGCGCCTTGAGACCCTTCCGGGTGAGTAGCGCGCTATACAAGTGTCATGATTGATTGATTGATTGATTGATTGAAGTTCAAAGGGCAAGGCATTCCAAGCCATGGCCGCTCTGACAGAGAGGGAGTTGCCGCCCATTCTATCCAGGCGGTACCAAGGTACGACAGCGAGGCATTGTCCTGTAGAGCGTAAATGTCTGGGCGGCACATAGATCGTGAAGCGTCTCCTAAGATACTGAGGTCCTGCCTTGTAGAGAGCACTGTGTGCCAGTGTAAGAGCCTTAAACAAAATCCATTGGTCAACCGGGAGCCAGTGCAGATCCGGTAGAGTCTGCCTTACGCTAGACCTGCCAGGATTACCCAGTAAAGCTCTTGCCATCGCGTTCTGGACAATCTGCAGCTTTTTTTAGCTGATATGCCGTGAGACCAATGTACAAAGCATTGGCATGGTCCAGACGTGAAAGGATGAGAGCACGGGTGACCATTTCTTTAGCTACTTTGGGCAAGAGGGGCAGAAACTTCTTTAAGCGTTTCAGTGTGCCAAAGCACACACCGGCTAGTTTATTGATCTGAGGCAGAAATCTTAAATCATCACTGAACCAAACCACCAGATTTTTTTGCCGGGCACCCCATAGAGTTAGGCAATGGGTAACCCACTTGCCAGATGTCCTCTCTGAAATGCGGGGGGAAGGATCCATGGAGGGGCACCTCTGATTTCTCCTCGTTGAATTTCAGTTGGGCCTGCGCTAACCATTTAAAAACTTCCGCAAGACAGTTTTTGGCAATGGTCGGAGAGAAATCGGTTTTCTTCCACGTGAAGAGGAGCTGGGTATCATCAGCATAAGCTATGATCTTCGCACCCAGCTCCTCCGCCAGGTAAATAAAGGGCGTCATATGAACATTAAACAGAAAAGGGCTCAATGTTGAGCCCTGAGGGACCCCCGTAGTCAGACTTCTCGGTGTTGAGGAGAAAGGAGGCAGCAATACTTGCTGTGTTCTATTGGCTAGAAAGGATTCAATCCACTCCCACACCTGACCAGAGATGCCAATGTGAGACAACCGCGCCAAAACAAAAGTTGGCGGTATGGCACGGTGTCAAACGCTGCCGAGAGGTCTAATAGCACAAGAGTCGCTCTGCCGCCGGCTTCCAGGCACTCTCTAATAGCCTCCCCACACCTCAACCAGGGCTGTCTCGGTGCTATGAGAGGCCCTGAAACCCGACTGGGCAGGGTGGGGGGGCAAGAAGTCTCAACAAACTCAGAGAGCTGCTTGTGAGCGGCCTTCTCACACACCTTAGCCACAGCCGGGAGGAGTGAAATTGGGCGGTAACTAACCGGGGTAGCGGGGTTAAATGAAGGTTTTTTTCAGCAGGGGGAGGAGTTTTGCCTGTTTCCACTCAGGCGGGACCGTGGTGGCCAGGAGGGACAGATTGACTTTTTTTTTTTACTTCCGGGTTAACTACATCCACCACTGCCGCCAGAAACCTTGCTTGGCAGGGATCCGTAGGAGAGCCTGATTTAAGCAGTTTAAGTATTGCGGGATGGGAGTAAATGTAGTCAAACAGGGGCAGACTGGATCAGAGTCTACTGCCATCTGATGTGAATAGATTGACTGCATTTGAATAGCAGTACCGAAGCTATCCTATATGGCTTGAATTTGATCAATAAAAAATCCCGAAAGCTGCTCGCACCAGTCGTTAGAGACAGACGAAGCCATCTGTTCAGCACATGCATTCAGGAAGCTTTGCACGATAGCAAATATTTCTTTTGAATTATTTTTTGATCGGCCAATGCGCTCTACAAAAAAGTGGCATTTGGTCAGCTTGACCATGGTGTAATAGTTGTTCTGAGCCTTCCTGAGAGCTATTTTAGCTAGCGGACAATAGGCCTGTCTCTATTAGTACTCAAGCTTTTTCCCGGATCTTTTTAGTTCTTTTAATTCCTTTGAAAACCAGGGTTGGGACTGGGATTTTCTCGCTCTTTTATGACCCAGAGGTGTGGAGAAATGCTCCACTGCTCTGGACAGGCAAGTATTAAATCCGCCAACCGCTTCCAACAGACCCCTAAAGGTACCTGGGCGGGTATCTGCCAGGACTCTGCCCAAGGCAGCAGGCTCAATGCGAGGAGGGGGCCTAGCCTCCAAAGTCTTCGTAGAAGAATAGGATGGCTTAATGGTCCAAGAGAATTGAATTAGAAAATGATCAGACCAAGAGACAGGGCAAGGATCTTGTACAGCTAAAGGGAAGTTGGAACAGACCCCATCAATGGTATGTTCCCCACCATGGGAAGGGGAGTTGATCCATTGGGTCAATTGGGCAAGATCCAGGGACTCATTAAGTGCATGTGTGTTGGAAGCCTCTCTACAGTCAAAGTGAATATTCAAGTCACCAAGCAGTAGATAATTAGAATAGTGTAGGGCTCTAAGCACGATGGCTTCATCAAAACCTTTTAGAAAAGAGTTTGGGGACCCAGGGGGACGATATAACAGCGTGGCTCCCAGTAAAAAATGCGGAAAAATAGTAAGGCAGAAGTCCAGCTCTTCTCCCTCCCTAAAATCCTGTGATTGTCCCTGAGTAAGAGTCCAATTTTCCCGGAAGACCACAGCAACCCCTCCTCCTCTGCCTATTTTGCGGTGGACCCTGGCAATTTTATACCCTGTAGGGATAGCCAAGGCGATGACTTGAGAGGAACACTCATTGAGCCAGGTCTCTGTTATAAACAACAGCTCTAACTGGCGTTCTACCAACAGCTCAAACATGTCAGAAGCATGTTAAGCCATGGACCAAACATTAATCCAAGCCGCTTGAATACATCGAACGGACAGAGGGGCAGAAGGAATGTGACTGGAAATGGGAATAGAGCCCACAGTTGGGTAAAGGGATGATTACAAGTCGGACAGATGCTAGACATATTATCCAGCACTGCCCATACATGGCCACACTTACTCAGAGACCCACCAATTGACCCCAGTTCCTCACGGCTTCAGGACCTCCTGACTGAAGGCACGTAAAATGGGAAACGGGCCGCATGGCTGGTGCTTGCCGCTTCTGGGTGCAGACGGGCTTGCCTTCAGCGCGCCCGCTGCGCGCATCCGCGCAGTGTCCGCACAGTGTGCATGTTTTATAGCAGAATATCCCCTAACTACTAGAGCGCGCCCTTCCCAAGATGGCGGCCTAGATTGTCCCTTCGGTGTCTGCGTGGGATGAAAATGCAAGTAAGCTGTCAATTTAAAAAAAGGATATCAGGTTTGTAAAAAACAATAGCAGCAACAAAATATTAAAATTACGGCAGAATAGTGTGGACTAAAATCACGATCTCATCAGTTTCAAAGCTAGCAGCACATAAGCAACGAGAGCGAGTAGCGGCAGAGTCACTATTCACACATCACCAACACTCCTAAGGGGCTTGTATCCGCGCAGCGCGCATGTTTCATAGCAGAACACCCCCCAACTACTTGAGTGTGCCCTTCCCAAGATGGCGGCCTAGATTATCCCTCCGGGATTCCGGAACTGAGTAACAATAGCTTTATCAAACCCCATCCCCTATCAAGCAGCATAATTTAGAATGGTTAACAAGATAAAAACGAACGTATTTGAGATATCCATGAAGTTCAAATAAAGGTGGCTTTTACTTACCTTGGTGTACTTTCAAATTAATAGCTGCAAGTTATAGCATTGCTCAATGGTGCCAACCCCTTTACAGACCTCATATTGCATGTTTGAAAGTAAGTGTCTTTCCTCTGCCCATGACTGTAATCTGGCCAAGATTGCTCTGCAGGTCACCTTGATGAGCAAATCTAACAAGGAAATTGGATGATAACAATTAAGGTCTTTGCAATCGCTTTTTTCTACATTGGTACAGTTAAAGAACTTGATGAGGTATCCAGCTTTCTACACCGGCAGACCTCTCTAGGAACATTTGTAAGGAGTGGGGCCATACATTCAAATTGCACCAAAAAAGGTCCACTGGGATCCTATTGGAGCCAGAGGCGTGAGGCCTTCCCCTGTGCCCGAGCCCTTGATGTAAAGTTAGGGTTTCATCACCATTACTAACAGAAAAACCCATGCTGTTGGTTGGGTAGCTGTAAATATTACTAAACTGGGTTACCCAATCTTTGGTACAACTTGCCGTCTGAGTTAGGAGCACCCACATCCTTGAAGAAGAGTCTGTTGCTAAATTCCCAAAAGGCCATACTCATTTAAGTGGCTCTCCTTCACAAGTGCTTCCCAGGCTTGATAACCTTCCTTCTTTCTTTTAGGATAATTCTATATTCCTATCTCAGTGGGAAAATCTCACATTTATCTCTATTGGGGTTATTTAGGGCCTCTTTAATGCCCTGTGTGCCCTAGTACAATTACCATCTCTGAGTTGGGGATTTACCCCTGCCCTGGAGCTCGTCAGTTTGTCCTTTGAATGTTTTGAGATGTCCATAAATGCAGTGATGATACAGGTGTCAGTTACTTTATCATTTACACATACCTCAAAACTTTCTTTTTTTCCTGAATCAACCTGGTCAGGAATCACTCATGACTAACCCTGCACCACTTAATGGCTGCCCTGTGTGATCCAACAACATCAATATCCTTCACATAACCTGTGGACAGGAGACTGTGCCCTTTGTGATCAATGGTAAAAGATAGACTAAGAGGATTGTGATCAATGATTGGTGTCATATGGGTTTTAAAATTGATAAAAATTATATGTAAACTTTTTGTTACCAAAATAAAGTATCTAAATGTCCCTGTACATTAGCTTGTAAAAATATGCTTAAACTCCAGGCAAATGGAACCGATTTTGGTTGCAAACAAAAAAAAATTAATAATCCATATTTGTAAAGAGTGAACATATCACCCCTTAAGATTTTAGGGTGCTTGGGGCCTTTGGGAGATTAAATGAGCTATTGCCCAGAGCCACATGATACTGAGCTAAACTGCCGCTGGTTCTGGGCATTGAACCAGGAGCCCAGGCTCCGGAGTCAGCTGCTCTAGCCGCTGCACCACACCTCTCTCCCAAAGACAAAGTAGCTCTTTAAAAAGACGAGTTTAATGCCTCACCATGTGAATCATGAGTGAAGTGTCATAAATGTGCGTTGAATACCCCAGCCCATATAATATACCTTTCTACAACATACTCAATCCCCAAGGTCTCCAACTCATTAGCTAATAGGTGGATTACATTCACTCTGCGCGGTGAAGAATATTATAAAAATTAACAATCAAGAGAGTAAAATCTTTGGTTACACTAAGGGACCTATTCCGATTCGGACGGACCTGAGTCCGTCCGACATCGGTCAGGAGCCCTAACCGACCGACCTACTGTGGTCGGTTACGGCCCTCCTAGTACGATGCGACTGAACCCTGTTCGGTAGCATCGAACCCATGGTTTACAATGGTTTACATCGAAACCCATGGTTTACAATGCAAGCCTGCATTCCGACTGGAAAGCATACTTGCATTGTGAAATGCAGGGGTGCAGTTCATCCCTGCACCCTGTGGCCGGCACCCCAAGGTGCCTGCCACCGGGTGCAGGGATCGACGGAGGGGCACCATAGGTGCCGCCAGGCCGCCATTCGGTGGCCTCACACCCATGGGGGCCCTGCTGGGGGCCCCCAGAGACAGTTTCTGACTGTCTTTTTGTTCTGGACACACCGACACGAAAAGGCAGATTCCTTTCCGACTGAGCCTATCGGAATGGCTTGGTTGGAAAGGAATCCATCCGACACAAACCGATTCGGTCGGAAGGGCTCCAAACATGGTTCGGAGCCCTTCCGATCCGAATCAGAATCGGCCCCTAAGATTGATCAACTGATAGTGATGAGAAGTGAGCCTACCCTTAACCACTGATCCAAGAAATAGATGGAAACAGAAATAGACATTACCTTTGGCTCTGCCAACTTAAGATAAAAGCACTTAGGTGAAAATTAACTTAAACCCATTTATATGCACAATCTATATTGCCCAGACTTCCGGCAAAGAATTGAGAGAAAATTCATCAACCACACTTAACCACTTATGGAGTTTGCGTCGCAGACCGGCCTTATTCCAGGATAGAAAGTTTATCTGAGAGTTATGCAATGTTGATGCAGCAATTGGACACTTGACTGCAGAATGAGAAAACCGAAGTACTCTATCTCGCCCCATTGGAAACATAGGGATCCAAGGAAATCCAAGCAGATGCAGTAAGTTTCCCAGGGGAATAATATTCATAATTCATATGGATATCATTCCCTCTAGTTGATGCACAACAGGTTTGCCCTAGGGGAGCCACCAAATAGCTGTGAGATGCTAATTGATTTGATCTAACTGTGCTACCTATAGAAGGTTGGTTGTTTGGGATCACTATTTAGTCATTTGGTTCCACCTATAGCATTACTTTGATCTATTTCATTTATTTATTTATTTTTATTTTGAATGTTTTATATAGCGCGATCAAGACCCATGCGGGTATCAGAGCGCTTTACATGTCATACATTGGAAGCAAGATTAAAAGTGAAAAAAGAAAAATTAGCATAAAAGAATACAGTTAAAGGTGATTCAGATATAAGGTGCTCAATAGTACAGAACCAGAAATTAAGATACAGTGGTCAATAATACAGATTAATAATTGACATCTAGTAAAAAGTAAGTAATACACGTGAATTTGGCCTTGAAAATTGCTTTCGCTTCTTTTATGAAGGCGGCAGTGGATGGGTTTGTTCTTGTTTTTGTGGGTAAAGCATTTCAGATCCTGGGAGCCATTCCAGAGAAGGCCCAGTTGTAAGTTTTGTCTTGGCAAATCATTGTGGTTTCAGTAAAAGATTCTTGGTGCTTCTGGAAGATCTATTACCTGCAGATAGTACCAGTTTCTGAGCTAGGTAGCTCGGGGAATTGGGGTGTATGGCCTTGTGCGTCATACATGCTATTTTCAGGTGAATTCTAGCCTTAAACGGTAGCCAGTTGAGGGTTCTAAGGTCTGGTGAAATGTGAGAGGATCTCTTTGATCCTGTGATTAGTCTCGCCACTGAATTGATAGCTGCTCTTAACGTGGCTGTCGACGACCTAGGGTGGCCGCATGAGGTTACAGCCCCATATTCCACTCTTGGGATTACTAGGGCCTGAACTGCTTGTTTAAAGTTGTTTGCTGGCAAGAAGGGTTTCAGTTTTCTCAGTGTGTTCAGGTGGAAAAGTGCTCCTTTTGTGGCGGCGCTAATATGCTTCTGCATTTTTAGGTTTCTGTCCAGTGTCACCCCTAGCGATTTCGCTGATTCAACAATCAGCGGTTGCCCTTGGAGTGCTGTTAGGTGCTTCATCCATTCCAGGATGGTGGATGATTTGTTGTGGGGTTGGGGTGGGGGGGGGGCGATTAGGAGAAACTCGGTTTTGAGGGCATTTAGTTTCAAATGGGTTTAAGCCAGCCATGTTTGAGTTTTTTTGTAGTGTTGTGTTGAGAGCTTTGATGTCCTCAAGTGAATGGATCTTGATGTAGAGTTGGGTGTCGTCTGCATACATGTGGAAATGAACTTCTGAGAGACTGAGAAGTTTGGTGAGAGGCTCCATAAAAGGATGAATAGTGTGGGTGAAACGGAAAATCCTTGCGGTACTCGTAACGTGACTGGCATGGGGTTGGACAAGGTTTGGTTGACCTTGAATCTTTGAGGTGTATTTTGGAGGAAAGAGGTAAACCAGGTAAGCACAGATATTCCCATTCTGAGTTACAGGAGTTCTAGCAAGTTGTCGTGTTTGACGTGTCAAATGCCGATGGCAAGTCGAGTAAAATTAGTAAACAGGTTTTGTTTTGGTCAAGGATTTTTAGAGCAACGTCAATTATGTGTGTCATGGCTGATTCGGTACTGTGGTCTGCACGGAAGCCAGATTGGTATTGGTTAAGCAGGTTGAATTGATCAATGTGGTTGCTAAGTTGAGTGTGAACACATTTTTCCAGGAGCTTGGCTAGAGTGGGGATGTTGGATATCGGGCGATAATTATTTAGGTCCGATGGGTCAGCTGTTGGTTTCTTTAAAGTAGGGGATACCTGCCCTATTTTCAGGATATCTGAGAGGGTACCTTGACCGAGGGAGGTATTTATAATCTTGGTCCAGAGAGGTAGTACCAATGGAATGAAGTCTTTAAGATCGTTACCGGGAAGTGGGTCTGTGAAGTGGTAGGAGGAATTCAGGGCATTTAGCATCTTTAGTGTAGTATCTTCACTATAAGTGTTGAAGTAGGACCAGGATGCGTTGTTTTTCAGGTTGAATTTTGTGGAGAATTCGACTGAGGCAACTGTCAGGGGCGGTGTGGAGTTATTTTGCATAACCATCAGGGATAAAAGATCCTTGAGTAAGTCAGTTTTTATGGAATCCGATTTTGTAGTGAAAAAGAAAGCAAATTCCTCACAATTAGGTAGGGTGTCAGGGGTAGACTTGGGGTGAATGGGAGCACTCTTGGTTTGGGCTTGTTGAGATCGAATAGTTTTTTAGGATGGTTTTTGGCTTGCTCTAGAGGTCAGTTTTAGATCTTCTGATCTGGTGTTTCTGGTTATTCTTAGTAGTTTGAGGTGTTCGGCTGATGGAGCTGATCTCCATCGTCTTTCAATCAACCTAAGTGAGCGTCTGTCATCATTTAGCCTACCATCATACCAGGGTTTTGAGTCTTTTGTGGTGGTTATTTTCCATTGTAGAGGGGCTATTTTGTCTAGTAGGCTATTTATGGAATGGAAGTAGTGGTCAGTTAGGCCTTGTACATCGGTAAGGTCTTCCTGGGGACCTAGGGTGTTTGGAATAGCGGATTTTAGTAGCTCAGAGCCGACGTTTTTCAGATTTCTCTTCCATATCTTTGTACTCACTGGTTGTGTTGGAGGCCTTATAGCTGATACCATGACTTGGAATTAAATGATGTGATGGTCAGACCAATCACATGGGAGGATCGAGTCGAGCTGAATGGAGCCAACTTTGGAGATGACTAGGTGGAGGGTTGCGCCTTTGTCATGTGTGGGACTGTTACAGAATTGGTTAAGATTAAGGTCTGATAGGAAGGCTTTGAGGCTGTTGGCCTCTGGGTCGTTCAGGTCATCCCAGTGGAGGTTGAAGTCACCCAGGAATATTTGCATATTGTGTTGGCCGTCGTTTGTAGCAAGTATATCCCTGAAGTGTTTTACGAAAGTGAAGTTATCACCCGGAGGGTGGTAGAATGTGTGAAATGAGCAAATGTGTTTGTTATTTCTAAGATGTTTAAACAAAGGTATTCACAGGAGGATGGTGCTAGGGCATTGAAGTTGATCACTGTTAGATTGCTCTGATATATGCACGCGATCCCACCACCTGGTCTACCTACTCTGTCAAGTCTGGTGATGTCATAGTTAGGGGGTACAAGTATGTCCAGGGTGAGGGTAGATGATTCATTTAGCCATGTTTCCATCAGGATAAGGATGTCTGGTTCGTTTGTGAGAAGAGGGTTAGCTATGTCTGCTGTGTGTCTAGATGCAGACCTAGAGTTTAGGAGCATACATTTTAGCCGGGTCTTGTTGGGTAGTATGGTGGGTTCGGATGTGAGAGGGATTCGTGTGAGGTTGCTTTTAACTATGCTTCTGTAATTGAGTCTTGTATCTCTGTTTGTGTTGATAGGGATAGACTGGATTAATGAGTCTATATGTAAGTTATCTGTCTGCCCAGAGTTATGTGGGATGTAGGACTCTTCGTAGGAGCGAAGTAGGGCACCTAATTCTTTAGATGATAAGGAAATTTTCAACCTGGTTGGGCAGGATAAGGCATTGTGGTAAAGCACTGTACTCCATTTTGGGGGCATCTGCTTTTGGGAGGTTTCTTTTAGATAATGGGTGCGATTAGAATTTTTGATGTATGGGTATGTTCTGGAATCATCATGTTTAGGGCGCATGTGCTTGGGTTGCTGTAGAATCAAATCATGTAGAGTCTGGATGTCAGTGTTGACATGTTGCAGAGATAATAATATCTCGTCCAGTCTGGGGTCTGTAGTGAGAGTTGCCGTAGTTGCGGGATTGGCTGTGGGAGGAGAAGGAGTAGTTGTCCCTTGCGTGCAGTTTGAGGAGGCATTGTATTCGGGCTCCTTCTGTTGAGATCTTTCTGTGATTAAGTCGATGGAGAGGGGAAGTGAAGAGGTAGGGTGTGGTGGGGTCTGGGTGAGGGTTATCTGAGTGACTGTGGTGGTATGGGGGGTATAGGGGATAGTTGTGACTTCAGGCTGTTGGGAAGAAGGGGCTATATGTCCGGTTGGGCCTGTATGGCTGATGTTGTTATTAGTGAAGGACTAAGAATAGGGGAGGTGAGTGGACCTATAAGAATTTATTTTATTTATTTATTTTGAAAGTTTTATAGAGCACGAAGAAGACCCTTGCAAATATCAGAGCGCTAAGAGGTGTGTGTGTGGCACTGGGAATATTAGCACAGGTGTGGGTGATAGAGCGGGGTTGGAGGAGATAGTGTGTGTGGTGGTGGTGTTAGGGAGCGAGAAGGGCTTCTCATTGTATGAGTTGTTAGCCTGGATGCCGATTAACTCTGAAGCGGGTGCAGAGGGGGTCAGCTGGGTCTCCTGACTTAAATGGGAATCAGGTTGGCAGTTGGTAAGTAAGCTGTGGTTGGTTGCTTTTTCCTTGATGAGTGGAAAGATGTTATCTAGTAGGTTTAGATTGCGGTCCGATGATTGCATGAGGATGATCCCAGTATGATAGATAGACATTGTAGCTGCTGCGTTGTAGAATGGAGAAGGGAGGATAGATAGTGTAAGGCTGTGCGCTGCTTTACTCATGTTGCCTACATTAAAGAGAGCGAGAAAGGCTTTCCTCCATTGAGCTCTTTTGTAGTATAGAATATGATATCATTAGTAATGTGACCTGTGTTCAATGAGTAGTAGGGATCAGCCATTGGGGTTTCAGAGTGAGATTTTAGGAAGTTGTGTTTAAATCCTTTAGCTGCTTTTTTTGTAAGGTTGGGAGGATAGTTTGTGGAATAGGTGTGGTTGCCTGTGTGTTCCATATTTAGGGCTAAAGTTTGTAAGACGGGGATGATCGGGTTGATGTGCCTGCTCTGTCATGCAATTTGGAGGTCTGATGTGTGGGACTTTCAGCTGTCTATTGTTGGGTTGGGAGATGGGGCTGTTGACTGTTGACACCCATTGTGGTTGTATCAGTCTAAGATGGCCGCCCTATTTTACCATCTAGATCTGCACTTGTAATGTAGTCCTCTTTCTATTTCTATTAAGTGTCTTCTAGGGTGAGGTCCTTTTTCTCAGTTTATCTTAATAGTGGAGATTAGTGCTTTTTTATTTCAGGTAGATAATGCTCTGGAAAAGTCCTATGTGTCTTTCTATTTACACCAGGATTAATGTCCATTATCCATGTTTATAACTAATGCAGCCATTTTGTGTATTTTCTGTAGGGCAGTTTAGGTTCTTCCATCGATTAAAGAATAAGCGTTTCAAATACAGCTGACTTATTTTAGCATTATCTTAGCATTAAGAGGCGAAAAACGATTTGGGAAATTCAATATACTCTTCCTGGAATCACATGAGGTGTTTCAAGACTCTCAAGCCTTTTCTATTAAGCAATTCCTTGAATTCATGAAAAACCCTTGCGGTAGCGCTATATTCTCAGAAGGCCTACAACAGGGTTCATTTAGGCAAAATAATCTCCACTTCACCAGCACTGGAAACGTAAAATCCGAAATAATACAGTCAACAACATATTTTATTTTGCTGTCTCCCCACCAATTGGACTCCTTGCACTGTAATACGATCTTGTGAGAGAATATTGATGCTATCCACAGTATTACTCAACCAATGCAATACTTTATTTTTAAGATACGCCCAGCTATACTTATGGGCCTGAGCCAAAGTAAGTAGGTTTGCTAATACCAGTTGATTACAGTGCGAGATCCAGATTGGGCAAGTTATGCATTTATAGGTGAGCTTCAAAAGTCAGTCCTGGTTTTTGCAAAGCTTTTTCAGCCTAATTGAAGGACAGATAAAGCCACCTTACTAGTCTCTTGCCAATAAGCATCCTTAGATGAAATGACATGGGGGTTATGCTGTTTTGCCAAATCAGTATCCACGGTTGGGAGGCTTAAGTTTGCTGTACGACAGCTACTCTCATTTCCAACCCAATGAGACTGTTTAAAAGGAGCTGGATTTAATCTTTCACCAGTCCTTGAAGAGAAAATATCGAGGACAGGAACTTATCAGTTGTAACCTTGTCAAGCGACGTTGTAACCACACAGAGTTTGAAGGTGAGAATTCAATTCCCCCCTCATAGAGTAAATCAGAACAATTCTGTTACTTTCCTACACTGCCCATTTCTTCTTACCAGGCGGTGGATGACCTTTATCTGGGGGAAGTTGGACTCGCAAATTCTCCTACTCTTGCCCTCCTTTCCTTTCTGCACTGTACCCCACACAGTAATGCATTGAGGGCCTTGTGTAAATCAGCCCCTAAATACTGTTTGGCCTCCAATCTGCCCTCCACAGCTGAAATTTCCTTATTAATGGTCCCCATCATAATGACAGAATTTGATTCTTTACCTTCCATTCCATCGGGCTCTGTTTGCCCATCTCTGTCTACTTACAAGACTGAGCTCCAAGAAACCACAGGGCAAAGAGAGAAATATGGACCCGACAGCCCCCTCTAGGTTTCAATGGGCATATAGGGACCCACCTGTGGTCTGGTATTCACCTGGGTACACACCCGGGCATGGCATACATGCATCTAGCAACCACAGGATCAAGAGAGAAAGATGGCCCCGACAGCCTTCTCCGGGCTCCAATGGTACAAAGGGGCCCACCCTTGGCCTGGTATTCACTAAGGTACATGCCTTAGGGCATGGCCCACATGCATCCAGCACCACAGTTTTTCAAGCATGCTTTAATAATGCTTTAAATTAAGCCGGATTCCGTTCACAGTTCCTCTTCCTAGTAAGTCCAAGTATAAACATGCCCAAGGCAACATGACCAAATAAATTCCAGGTAAACCATTCAAAGCCTGGAAAAAAATGTAAAAAGCACAAACCACTCCAGGAAAATCAACAAAAATAAGAAAACATTAAATAAACTATGTGTTTAAAATCCCACCTATTTTTCTTGCACATGTAAAATAAAATACAAACAAATCCACCATTCAAAAATAGAAACTCAACTTGTAATACAAAACGTGTAAAAGAAAATGCAAAAAACCCGCAGAAAGACCCTCTGTCAAAAGAATCATACCTCAGGTAAATGGTAAGAAGCAAATGAAAATAGGTAAATATTGCTAAAATAGAACAGACTGTCTAACAATAAAATGTATTATACAGTAAATCAGATTTAAAACTGGTGCATGTACTTTAAATACTACAACGCAAACTCACACTTACTATAACCTACAAAAATATGAAAATACAAAAACTAACCTAACTAACAATATAGCTCCTCTGTTTAAGACAAATCAAGTGTAGAAAATAGATTACAATTAATCTTACTTTTATTGAGAACAGTAATGAGGATCCGCTAATCTGCAGAGCCACTGATATCCAAAAACAATGAAAACAGTCTCTAAAATGAAGCAAGTGGTTAAAAAATGGTGGAATAAAGGAAGTGCTAAAATACTTTCTGAATATGCAAACCAATGGACACAATAAATTCAAAATTACTATTTGTTTTAAACTCTAGAAAATATATTAAAGATATAAATATATATAATTTTTTTATTAACATTTAAATTATAGAAATGTAAATATATACTAAAAAGTACTGCTGAATGCAAAACCATATACAATATTTTGTAATATATAAAATATAAAAAATGAAAACATGAATGGAAAAATATAAACACCTCATGTTAAAAAATGTTAACTATAATTTTCAGTTAAATGTCTAGAAAAACCTTGCCAAAATGTATATACAAAAAAGACATTGTTTTTATTACAATTTTTTTTAAATATGTCTTTAGAAACAAAACCAGCATCACATTTTGTGAAAATTGTTTTTTAAAAGTGCAAAAATAATAAATGTGCAAATGTTTTTTAAAGAAAGTTTGTCATGACAAAACAAAACAACATTACATTCCAATTTACTAACATAACCGCACTGAACACTATTTATGTCCTAGCATTAAGTATTTCCACTTTAAACCTAACCACATTTAGGAGAGTGCTGTACTTGGGGAGCCTATTTAGCTATTCCCACTCCACACATAACAACCTTAGGGAAAGTGCTGGACCTGGGGCAAGGGGTGGGGTTGCAACTCAAGAGCTTAATATGAATTTACCATTGGAGCAGCATAGCTGCTTGCTTGAATGGTGTCCAAATCGACCTTTCTTGAGAGAGCTAGGGACTGGTTTTTCAAAAGGAGTTTGATGCCTCAATCAATCAATCAAATTAAGTTTATAAAGCGCATGGTTGCACTAACCAGTGCGTCCCCGCGCTGCGACAAGGTCCTGTGCCAAGCAAAAAACATAACAGTGAGAGATAAACTAATGGAATTATCAGATGGAAAGAGCCACGTCTTGAGCTCTTACCGGAAGATTCCAGCCGAAGCCCCATTGGAAGTTTATTCCAGTAGGAGGCCGCTAGGAAACAGAAAGAGCAGCCACCCATCCGGGCTCGCCTGATGGTAGGTATGCGAACCAGACCCGCACCGCCAGATCTTAGACCGCGCGTAGGAACATACAGGATGAGAAAATCATGAAGATAGGAGGGCCCTTCGTCTGCAGAATACGGTGGCTAATACACATATAGCTTTGAATAAAACATGTTTCTTCAACGGAAGCCAGTGCAAAGAAGCAAGAGCCTTACTAGATGAGGCTCTCTTCGGGAGCATCAAGACTAGACGTGCAGCCGTGTTCTGAATATGCTGAAGTCTCTGAACACACTTGATGTTTGCTCCCAGACACAAAACATTACTAAAGTCTAAGCGTGATGTCACAAGGGTGTGAACCATTGACTTTCTTGCTGACACTAGGGTTTTTCCGGAGAGTGCATAGAACCCCCACACAGTTTCCCATGACTCGCCTAGTGTGGGTCTCAAAGGATAGTTTGGGGTCCAGCCATACCCCCCAAGTTCTTCACCTGATCCTTGGGAGATGGAATTTGGCCAAGAGTATGTGGCCACCAAGCAGAGGACCAGGGGGCCTTGCCTACGACTAAAACCTCAGTTTTATTACCATTTAGTCTCAAACAGTTTGAGGCCATCCAGGACACCAGCTCCTGAAGACACAATGAAAAATTATGCGCAGCCTTCACGGAGTCTGGGTTCAGGGTCACCACAAGCTGTGTGTCGTCAGCATATGACACCACACTAACTCCAAACTTCTCCACTATCTCTGCCAAAGGGGTGTAATACAAATTAAAGAAAGTGGGACTAAGTATGGAGCCTTGCGGGACACCCTGATCCAGCTTAACACTTTCGGAAAGGAAAGGTTTTTGTGACACCTGAAAACAGCGGTCACTTAAAGAGTAACGGAGCCATCCCATTGCTTCAGGGAGGCGCCATAGTAGCGTGTGATGGGCAACAGTGTCGAAAGCAGCACTGAGATCTAGGAGGACTAGGGCCGCCGTTTGTTCTGCATCTACTTGTTTACGGATAAACAATATTCTGTAGAATAAGTAGCCCGCACACAAGATTGGGTGGGATGGAGGAGGTTATGGTTATTAACATGCGCACTCAATTGAATATTTACAACGTTTTCTGCTACCTTCGCACAATAAGGCAGAAGAGAGATAGGGAAAAGATTATGCATCTGACTTATACTAATATTAGATTTCTTTTTTAGGGGCATAACATGGCCTCTTTCCATTTCTTTGGGACAACCCCCGAAGAAAAGGAGAGCTCCAGGAGATGTCTAATATAAGGTTCTAGCATGGTGAGACTCCCACTCAAGATCTTTGGGGAGGCCGGATCTCTGGGTGAGCCGGACGTAATACTGATGGCAACTGCTTTGAGTCTATCCCCGCTAGAAACCACAAAATCACAGAGGCAATCCGCTTCTGGAATCCTGGAAACCCCTTCACTGCTGTCGCAACCCTGTTGCGCTGAGAAGGGAAAAGTGGCATAGATCTTACCCACTTTTTCCGCAAAGAAATCTGCTAATTTATTACAGGACTCAACTGAGCTTACATCAGGAGCAGTAACTTTAGCTAAAGACGTGATCTTCTTAAAAATGGAAAAAAGCTCCTTAGAAGAGTTCTCAGCTGTTAAAATCCTGTTGTTATAATAAATATTTCGTGTCTTCCTAGTCAGAGCATGATACTTTCTTAAGTTGGATTTATTTTCAAGCTTTGACGGCGCATCAAAATGCCTAGGTTCAAGAATGAAGTACAGCTAGAGTGACTATATTAAGATTTAAATCTTTGGCTGCCTGTCTTAAGGACTGAGACCAGGGATTATCCGACTTGGAGTAGATCTTCTGAAGTGCTTTCTTCAAGGTATTAGGTTGGGCTTGCTGTGTTGAGTAATTGTAATTAAGAAGCGAGCTGAGAGTGTATTTTTGAGGCTGAAAGAGTTTTCTATAAGCAATACATTGTATTTTATCCAATAGAGAAGAACATTTCCGGGGGTAGGCTTGGTGCTCACATTGTAGTGTAGTTCCTATTTCCCTAATAGGCTCTGCACATTGGAATAATATACACTATAGTTTTGGCATAGGACTGAGGTCAGTATGCGCCTATCGAGTATATTAAACTCAATTGTTTTGTGTGCCATCTAAATCAGAGGCCACTAGAAACTTCTTGTAAACAAGAAGGGAGTAGTTTCTGGCAACCGCATCAACATGACAACTTTGTTTCCCTTTAGATTCGGAACACTCTCAGAATCATGGAAACAACAGATAACAGTTTTACTCAGCTAGTCGTGCATGCTTAGTTTCTGCAGAGTTTACACAGAAAGAGTAGACGGGCATTTCAATAAAAGAGATTTATTGAACAGTCTTATTTTTCGTGTAAGAGATATGTGCTGTTACAATCATAAGAGAGTATGCAAGATATATTATGTACAGCGTAAATAGTAGAAAGAAATAATACTGTGCTAGCATTATCTTTTAGCTATGACACATATATTCATATACACAAATAACATAGGCAAAAAATGCGAGTACTCATACGATGCATTCTCTAACTAGTTCTACCCCAGTGTACCTAAGTGTAGGACAAGGTAAGAAATAGGTGCTGTAGTCTATAGTATGGTATGCTATAGTTTGTATGTTAAATTTATATGCCAAGAGGTTCTAATCAGATCCATACCTTAAGAATGAGAGAGGTTGGAATCTCTTTCTGGTTCTCAAACTCTAACATCCCGCGAAGGGAGTTAGAACACTGGAAGCTGGATTCTCTGCAAGCAGGGATGACAGCGTGTTGGCAGTGCGTCAGGCCGGGACACGGGCTCCTCTAAGTCGAGGTCTCCTCCTTGCTTGCCGCTGTATTTGCCATAGCAAGGGAAGGTATATTTATACCTGGTAAATGGCTAGGAATGTTAGCATTGACGTAAAGTCGTGCAGATGAAGACGTCATGAATGAACCCTTAGGGTATAGCGGTTCATGCATAAGAAATGAGTTCTTGGAGAAATCAATAATTCCTGGGCTAGGGAAACTCCCAACAGCTTAAGGGTCTGGCTTCTAAGAACTAGTTGTGACATTGGGGTGGACGGATGTAGGTGACCACGCATGTATTTGGATAGCATGGATAATGCCTAAATAAGGACTGGGATCTTATGACTATATAAGGACAATGCGAACTGTGCCTATATAAGGACATGTATCAGGAAAACCTATATACGGACACCTAAAGCGTAATACAATAACATGAGGAGGTAGGTATTAGCTTGACACATATGACTTGAATGATGGCCCCAGATGATGTAGATTAGAGCTGGGACATTAGTTTCGATAAGGCAAATATGACTCCTTCAACTTCCGTGTGATATGTTTTAGCTATAGGCTGCGCTTGCCAGTATCAGCGAACCATACACCCAGGTAGTTGTAGGTTGATGATTGGGCGATAGTTAGGTGCCTTATCCTCCGGGTGTGAATTCAGTTTGTTCCTATATCTCCCAAACATCATTACATTTGTTTTGTCAGCATTAGCCACCAGTTTGTTGTCTTCTTTATAGCTGTTTAGCATGACAAGGGTGCGTTGCATGCCCACTTTGGTGTGGTAGAGAATGAGTAGATCATCAATGTATTGACTTATAGGAACTGTATGTGAGTCTTTGCAAGTGTGCAGCCAATGTTGGCAGTGTAGAGATTTAACAACATAGTGACTAACACGTTTGTGGTTCTCCTTGTCTGTTTTGATACAGACCCATGTATCTAAGTAAAGCAAGATGATTGCTCTAAGTAAATCAGATGGAAATCCCCAATGTGCAAGTTGAGCCCAAACTTTCTATTGATCAATCCCAACAAAGGCTGCCAAGTATTTTACAAAACATTCAAAAGGGGTGGCCAAGGTGGCAAGGAAGCACAGTGCAACCGGTAAGACAAGGCAACATTATCAGTTGTGGAGGAATGTTGTTTTAATCCTGTTAGATAAAGGGAAGTATCTTAGCCACAAATGCCAAAGCCTCTAGTTCCTGTAATAAGGTTTTTGAGTATGCTTTCACTTCAACATCTATTAAACCAATTAAGTGATAGTTGCTTGGGATGGAGCTATTCCCTTTTTTTGTAGATTGGATGGAGCATAGTCCCCTATGCGACTTCGCTGATTGAAAACAGTCCACAGAAAGAGGGTTTAACAAGTCTGTTCAGATAGCTATAACCAGTTTTAAAAGTGACCCTGGTAAGCCATTGGAGTCATGCGCCGTGTTTGCTCTGATTGATTTGATGAATATAGCACATTACAATGCGTGCATTCACAACGTGGTAGTTTACTATGCGGCCGTTACAACAATTGTGTTGTTACAACGTGTGCCATTACATCACAAGTCGTATTAATGACTTGCTGAAGGGGGCGCGATGGACTTAAGAATAGTATTAATTACTTTTCCTACTCCAGTTTGTGCAACAGTAGGGAAGGTGTTAGATTTAAAATGCAACACATTCCCTGGTGTTGCACGCCACCTACAGCAAGTTGTTGATATGACTTGCGATGTAATCGCATGTGTGGTAACAACTCAGTCGTTGTAACAACTGCGTTGTAAACTACTGCATTGTGTTTACAACATTGTAAATGCTGTTTCCTTGATTTGATATCTGTACGAACAGTTACCTTGGTAAAAACAGCACTCAAGTGTTTGTTGTAGTTAGTATCTGGGATCTGCCACCGATATTCGCTGATGTTCCTGCCTTTTAAATCTGCATCTGTGTAGAGCAAATTCCCTTGATCAGTCCATTCCCCAGACAATAGGTTTGTTGCTTTAAGAGCTAATGTACCGCCAGAATTGGCTTTGGTTGTTGCGAGATTGGAATGAGTGCATGTGGAGCCCTTCTGATTCTGCATATTTGTCTTTTGTGTTACAGAGGAGGGCATGGTGAGCTTTTTTCATTTTGCTTAACTGTTGTTTCACAAAAAAGTCAATTTCGACTACATCTCCTGGTCGCTGCATTGAAGAATTTTTGCTTTTCTTTAACTTGACTCTTTGGACAGATTTTAGCGAAACAAGGTTGCATAATTGCAGCCAGGCTAATCACCCTACTAAATGAGCACTGATGCTTGAGGTGCTTGAGGGAGTGTCAACAGGATAATCTAAATTGTCTCTGTTGAAGTCTCCTGTTTCCAAGATCTCGTGTAACAGGAATCTAAACCAATCACTACAAAAGACCATTCACTGGCTTTCAAGCAGTCATCTTAAACTCATTTAACAGAAAACAGAATTCCTTCTGATCTCCCCTCAAAATCTTCCACAATGATCAAGGAATGGAGCAAATTGATCACAGCGCTAAATGGTACTCTGATACTAGTTGATTCTACCAAGTCACTTGGAATCACGCTAGATAAGGGTTTAAACATGCTACCTCACATCAACACTATGGAAAAAAATGCCTAATTCCATCTGAGCTATCTCAGAAAAGTGAAACCGTTCATCAACACTGTTGATCTGAAAATGGCTGTCCAAGCTTTGGTTATCTCAAGGATTGAGTATGGATGCACAACTCTAGCAGGGCTTCCTAAGATTTCAACAGCTCCACTAAAAGCCTGCCTGAATGGTGCAGCGAGACTCATACGGGTACAAGAAAATTTGACCACATCACTCCACATCTGAAAGCGATGAAATGGATCCCGTACAAGGCAACATTTCAGCTAAAGATGGCATGTATTACACACAAAGCTCTACTCTACAAAACACCACTTTACCTTGCCCAGAAAATTATGATTTCTGGAGGCCAAAGATCTTCGAGTGGGTCCGCTGATTTCCTACTGAAACCAGCAATTTTCCATAAGAAGAGAACTACGACTTGGCTTGGCAGTGTGGGCTGGACTGTTCCCATGAGGCACAGGGTCAAGACTGATTTGCATAGAGCGGGGTCTGAACTGAGGTGGCAAAGTGAGCTAAAGAATGGTGATGGATTCAACCCAGATCTGTGACTTGGGGTGAGTGTCTGAAAAGTTTCAGTGCTCCGTCCATCATCTCCTTGTGTTTGCAGCATTCTCATGATCTGAGCCAAGAATATGGAATGTGTTGTCTCTGAATATCAGAGGAATCACCTTAGTCTCGTGATTCAAAAAAGAGGCTAAGTCCTTTCTCATGAGTAAATTCCTCCCTTAACTAACTAAGGTCATCTCTCTGCTCCTTTGAGACCTTTAGTCATTCCTGAAGCTACTATTTTCAGTTGTGCTAATAGGTGAAGATAAACAGGATTATTGTAATGCTATTATCTGAGCAATGACTCTGAGGATAGCACAAGTCAGAGGGCTTTCATCGAGTCTCACCTATCGACCTCATTTAGACCTGTTTGGATACCCAGGTCCATACGCAAGATTGAGGGACGATGGCTAATGAAGGTCCTCTGTCAAGCCCCAGATTATTGGTTTGGTCTTGTAACTGTCATTCAGTTGTGACTCCATGTTTTCTTTAGGGATGATATTACATTTTATATGCAAGTATGTCATGTCATGTACTACTATGACCCGAGGGGTTGCCCAGTACGACTTAATATGTATATTATTATAAATTTGTAAACTGTGAACAAAAGTGATTGCTATTGAGTTGTAAAGCGCTCTGACACCCAGGATTGGGTCATGTTTGCGCTATGGAAAACACTAAATAAATAAACAATAGAAAAATTACTTTTCCAAGTGCCTCGCAAAAAGTTCTCACATTAGCACATTAGCTTTTTTGCCACTATTATGTTTGTTTAAATATACATTATTTAGCAGACTGGTTTTAATTGTTTCTCGTATTGACCGCACAATGGGAGGACTTCCATGCTAAATACAAATTGCGATAGGTCAACCTAAAGAGCTTTACAGGGATAGACAATCCATGATCATTATTATAAACCTGCAAAAGCACATAGGATTACATAGGAGGTTGTTTTAAGAGGGAGTGACTATCTCATACGCTATTATTGATGAACACAAAGAAAGGCTCTCTATACTGCATTTGCAGAAGTCCTTAGGCACAAAACCCGTTGGCTACTGTCGTTGTAAGAAGAAATGAAATAAAGAAACCTGAAACCAGACCTGCTGAATGGATTCAATACTTTTGCCACTCAATATTGTATCTGATGGACATTATTTGAAGTGCTGGATCATAGTGTTTTGTGTATGATCCTATATCCTAGGAGGTTTAGGGGTATTGAGCCTCAGATCCTTAGCACCCTAAGAATAAGACTGACTATAACCACTATGGACGATAGGTGCAGTCACCATTGCCTCATACCTTGTTTTCTCTGTGTCTGGTTTCGACCGTTTGTGAGGGTGGCAACCCGTAACTAAGACTGCTCCAAAGGATAGGCACTCCCTGTTGACTTCAGTTATCTCCAGCTTTATGATTATGGCTGTGGCCGTCCGAAAAAAACTTGTTTTATGCACTGATTGGTGCATTCTGTGAAACTCTGCTAACTATATTATGAGTCATTGCTCAGGTTTCTTGTAGACACAATATATCAGCACCTTCAACAAATCTGAGTGTGCCTTGTTGGCTAATAATCCTCCTTAAACCAAGAGCATTCCATAACATTATTGTAAGACAGGAGTTGCCAGGGAGTGCCTTCTTGGGCCTTCCATTATTAGTTGCATGGCAGGAGCTATGAGGAAGTGCTGGACTTGGGACCTCAGGGCTGATTAGGATGTTGTTCAGACTTTTGTCCGATCACCACCCTATTGTAAAAGGGACCGACCGCCAGGCTGTGGGAGGTCCCGTCAGAAGCATTAGGATGTGACCACCATCACAGCAGTCACATTGCCTATCTTTTGCATTGCGCGGGTGCTGCTGGACGCAGCACACACTGCAATGCAGAAAGTGGACACTTTACATATCCCTACATTACGTGGCTGGCTCCATGCAGTGCCTGCCACATGGTGCAGAGATATGTAGGGAGGGCACCACAGGTGTCCCCCAAAACCCACAAATTAGGGTCATGGAGGAAGGGGTGCCCATTATGGGCCCCCAAAGCACCTTTCTACCTGCCTTTTCATGGTGGGTTAACCCCCATGAAAAGGTATGCAGAAAAGGACGTCATAATCCCTAATGCGTTGACTGGTAGGCACCACCACCATTATAGGGATTGGATTCCCCTCTGATGCACTGGTGGGCTCAAGGAGCCCATCGGATGCGTGGTGGATATCTAACCACCTGCCCACCTTGGTAATATGGTGGGCGGCATACATGGGTCTGATGGTAGTGGGACCGCCACTGACAGGCTGTTGTTGATGGTCTCACCGTCAGCGTAATTGTGCCTTTAGTGTCAAAGCAATCCAGCCCCAATCGGAGTCAAGTCAAGCCAAGCCAAGATGTTTTATTTGATTAATAAAAAAAATTATGAAAGCATTAGAAGCATAAATATCATCTACCAAAAATTATAAATACACTTAAAATAACAGATCAAACACTCAATAATTATCATTTCGAAAGTGCTGTTTCAGAAAGTTACAATCATTAAAATGAACCAGAGTGTTCGGTAACATATGTGAAAAGTGCAAGGCAGGCTTACATTGGCAGAAACCATAACATATATGAACTGGTTTTAAAAACGTGTTGGTATGAAATAAATTCTTAATATTTACAAAAAACAACAAAATGATCTAGAGTTTGCACAGAGGTATCATCACAGGGGCAGACTAAAATGGATCCTTTATCGTATTGGCCCATGGGAAAGCAAAGCAGGGATCTAATAGGGGTCATCAGAAATTTGGCCGTGAGTGATCTTTGCCAGGGGATCAAGACCCAAGTCAGCTATGGCTCAAGGTATGATGGTGTTTGGACAATATCATAGTCTCGTAGTTGAGGTTTCCTCATCCCCTTTTGCTCCCTAATTGACAAAATGATTTAAAGAAAAGCTTTTTGTCTGGTGGGAAGTCTACTTTAGTAAGGGAGTGGGGAGATGTAAACAAGTATTCCATACCATGGCCTTAGAGATGGACTGCATGTAGTTCGGCCAAGGAATGACAATACCCTTCTCACAATTCAAACAGTCTTCAGTGATCGCCCTGTTGCGGATGGTATGCTTATTATCCCAAACTGAAACCTAGAGCACTACTGGTGCAGCTATAATAAGAACGGATACATAATACATACCCAATTCCTCATATAAAAAGAAATGAGGGGTCGATGGGAGGAGGACGAGCTGATGCTGGCAACAGTGATTTTCCTCATCCTGCACCTTTGCGACATCCCAGTAACCTTAGATACCATACGACACCATACATTAGTACAGGTAGACATTTTCTCTGTTATACTGCATCAGCTTATTCTCTAGCCTTTTGGTGCAATCAAACTAGGCCAACAGATTAGATAAAGCATAAGCATTGATTTGATACACAGGCCATCGTTAAGCATTGGGAAACAAAAATAATGCCTAACTGTGGAATGTTGATGACCTACATGATGCGCCTGCCCTTAATCCAAAAGGACCCATCTTTACCACTCTGGTGCCACATATCATGTATTCGGCCTTGGAAATATTGGTTTCCAGGTCAAACTTATCCCTAAATGATACATAGCTGTTGATTAAAGACCTCAGTTCATTTGGGGGTATGGGACAGCATCATCTGAATTAAGCAGAGCTGGTACTGAAGTGGAGTTAATCTTCCCTGAAGTTTGAAAGCATGCATTTAAGCCGCTGATGTACCCTGCCGCACACCTTGCTGTAATTTGAAAAAATCAGCGCCTTCGCTTCCCAACACATATCTTACCATGGCACACAATCCACAATGTAAAGCCTGTAAAAAACATTCAACTCTCCATCAAGGCCCTGCTCAGACAGGGTTTACCAAAGTTTGCTATGACTGACTCTGTCGAAGGCTTTCCTTAAATTCATAAAAGAAATAAGCAGTGCCCCCCCCTTTAGCAGTTGTGTACTTATTAATATTTAAATGAAGATTGAGGCATTGTTCTACGGTGCCCAGCCCTCTTCTAAACCCAAATTGCACAGGAGAGATCGCTTGATTGAGGCAAGCCCAGCTCTCGATCCTGCTAAGTACAATACTCCTATGATTTTAACCATAGAATCTGACAATGAGATTGGCCTTTAACTTCGGGGATCTTTTCTGCAGTCTTTTATTATCAACCAGAATGATCACGGAGAATGCCAAGAGAGCGGGAGGCTGCGAAACGGAGCACTGTTGACCATGCCTTATAGAGTTCTTTCAGGATCCCTTCATGCCCGGGTGCCTACCTTGATGGACCAGCACTTATCGCCTCACACAACTCTGTTAGATCAAATTTAATTGTCAGTGGGATCGGAGGGGGTGGGTCATCATAACTACGATCCATGGGATCTAAATAAGAATAGATAGCTTTAAAATGATTGACCCAAAGTTCAGTACTGATGTTAGACCCTAATCCATCAGTCAGGGCTTCTTTGGTTTTAGGTCGATCAATGATTTTTCAGAAGCCACTGGTGTCCTTAACTGCAATGACTGCAACCAAGTTGTCACGGATTTCCCGTTTTACGGCCAGCTTTCTTCCCCTGTTTACTTTTTTATCAGCAGGCCACCAGTCTGGCCCTATCCTTAGGGACAGATTTGATAGCTTCAGGTAGCCTCCTTTTTGCCACCCTACATTCCTTGTTAAACCAGCCAGTACCAGAATTATTATTAACTGGAACCGGGAACAGTTGACTGGTTTCGATGTTGACAAACCAGAACTGGAAGGCTGAACTAATGGCTTTGCTGGTCCGAGTTGTCACCAAAAGATATTCGAAAAAATCAGCATCCCGCCACCTGATCCTTAACCCGTGATCACGTGAGGTAATACCCATTGCTCCGGTCAGAGTAGGAGGGTGGACAATCACTGGGAGATAGGGGAAAACTCAATGGTGTTATGATCACTGAAGCAAGCTAACCTTCCCATAAGGGTAGAGACAAGGGTATAATTGATGGATGAACCTGACCCTCTTGCAGTAAACATAGATGTGGCAGAATCAATGTCCCCTTGTAGTTCCATGGCAGTATGCAGCCCAAGGTAAAGTATATAGGTGTTTGTCTTCCCTGTGATCGGAAGTCCTGGGTGTGTGACCCTCCTGGTAAATATGGCTGAAACACAATAGGGTTCAAATCCAATTTTTCATTAAAACCCCCCAAATTTGAACATCAAAGTACCCAAACAGTGAAAAAAACCTTCTAAAAAGACATTGCACAGTAAATAAAATGAATCATCAATATTACAAATATTGCAGGAGGGACCTACAGCATTATAAAAGTTAATAATATAAAAGTTGGATTGTTTAGGGCATACCACTCAAAGGATTTGTATTCCCACATGTTTAATGAGCACCGGAATGATCATAAAATTCGGAGTTTGAATTTGGGCTCTCTTGAACTTGTACTCTGTGGTTGACTTGTTGGGTCTTGTTAGTGCTTACACAGATCTGCAGGTTATTTTGAGCCTTTAATTTGGTGCACAATTTGCTCCTTTAAAGATGCTTGTGATTATTCTCTTGTTTGTCGGGGGACCTGTTGTTATATAAAATTCAGGGAGACTTTTCTCTCTGTGTATTTCTTATTTTAATGCCCCATTATGTGAAAACAAATTTTTCGTTAAGAACTCGGTCATGTCGGTTGGAGATCTCAAAGTTACAATTGTAGATTCAATGGTTGAAAACAATGATAGTTTGTCAAATGGAATTTTTAGAATATCTTCACTCTGATAGTGACTAAAGTTGGGAATATGATGCAATAGTCCTAAAACAGAGTGACCATCACTGTCAGTCCCATGTCTTTCCTTGGCTGAGGGCAGGCGAAATCCATGGGTGGTATGGCTCGTTCGATGCTAGCACCCCAGTTGGTCTGAGTGGTCCAGCAACACAGTCCACGCTTCTGAGATCAGAGCTTCTCTTGTAGTATATTAGTCATCTTGAGAGTCTCCACAAGGAGTGAGATTAGATCCAGAATAGTGCAACATTTATCCACTATCAGGGTGCAGGTACATTCCTTATTCCCACCAGAGAATGTGCACATCCTCGGATTCAAGATTAATAATTTTTGATTTCATACTGGTTATGAAATTAGCTAGTGTTGAATCAAATCAACTTGGAGTTCTATTTTCTGAGATTGCCAGGTCAAAGCATTTGTTGCTGCCAGTAGAGTTGAATTGATTGACATCAATGTGGCCTCAATTGAGGTGTTCCTGGCAGGCCAATGTCCCCTTGCCATGGTGTTTGCTCCCAGAGGTGAGTGTTCCATCACTTCCTGTAACTTCTCATCTGTGCCATTAAGCAGAAAGCTGATTGGATTTCTTATCTGGATCCTGGCACAATAGTGAATGGCTGGCTATGTGTTTAAACGCCTGAGGATTCAGACAGCCTAGCCTTCTCCTTTGATCTCCCAGAGGGTTGGTGAACTTGTGCTGTGAACTCTCTGATGTGGCATTGCTGTGACGCTGGCATGGAGCCGGTGATCTCTGAAGTTGCCAGAACAAATCTAGGTATTTGAGGGGCCCATCAGTCCAATGTTGATGAAAGTCCAATGATAGCTAGATTTCTGCGTTCCTGCTTAGGCAATATATCTGGAGTGAATCGCCCACTGGGACAAAAATGCTTGCTAATGGAGTTTGATCCCTTTGCTGGTCATTGCTTGATATGTTGGAAATAGAATCAGCTCAATCATAATTGATGGTTTGAGAGAAATCATGTTTAGATGGGTTGGGGTCCTACTTTGCTGGCTGGCTCAGATGAAAAAGTACTATATAATTGAATTTGCGGGCTTCATCGCCAACACTTGACCTTGCACTTGGAGGGCCAACCTTCTAAGAGGTGGTGGAGTGAGTTGCTTGCTCCTTCCTTTATGCACTCCATGTCTGCATCAGGTTGTTACTTGTTGGTGCTCCCTTTTTTGACAAATCTTGTTCTCTTGTACCTCATTTTAAAAATTCCAAGTGACGACTTTCAAATCTGTGAAAACATGGAGTTATCAGTCTTGGCTCTGTTTTCAAGCTAGGTTTCTTTCTTTTTGCAGTGCATCTACGCAACATAGGTTTCAGCTGAGACAACAAAGTGTGGGCCAGCTCCCTGCACTTGGTTCTTTTGCTGACAACTTCCTCTACACCTCAGATCAGATGATGCCTCCCAGTTGACGTCCGGTAATAACATAAGGAGATTTTGAGGAGATTTAGTTCATAAAGTTCATAAGGGGGAAGGGGATGAGCACAACAAATGTCCGAAAATAGTTTTGAAAGGGGTTTAAATGTTTCAATTGAATAAAATAGTGGTCTACCACTGGAAATCCAGTGTATGTGAAAACTTAAATGCTTAGAGGAGCTACTGTACTTTCTGCGGAATACCCAACAGGGTTTCGGAGCTACAGACCCACCTTCCCTCATTGCCTCCACTCATGCTCCTGTTGCCTTTTGCCGTTTGCCTGGGCTGCTTGTCAAGGGCAAGCTGGGCAGGGAAAGCAGATGGGGGGAAATGGAGTGTGAAGAGGAGATGGCTGCAGACAGATGGGGCAGAGAGGTGAAGTGGATCAGGGAGTGGGAAGGAGGCTGATGAAGCCAGCAGACGGACCCATGGTAGCAAGCCGCACCATACGCTAGACTGGCTACTCCCATGCACCGGGATTGCTGTGTGACAGTGCCTAATGCACGCAGCTCACCTTTTGCCTCCTCTTGACTGTTCCAGATGCTCAACCATGCCCCAGAAGTCGGGAGTGGTGGCAGTGTCTTCTGCACCACTTGAGCTCTTCTTGGCTTCTCAGTCACATGCTGCTTGCTCTGGCTCTCTGCCTTGCTCCTGCTCCAGTGTTCACAGCATTCACGTCTGCTCCTGCACATCAGCATCCGGAAACACGTAACTCTGCCTCTGAAGCAGATCCATACCAATACACTTGGCCAGAAACTGGTTGTAGGTCGAAACACTAGTATTCCCACTCCAAACTTAGCTATGTTGGTTAAACTATTGGAATTTGGAGGGGACTCAGTTTTATTATTTCCACTCTAAACTTAAGCACACTAGGGACATTTTGGGATTGGGGGGGGGGGGTAAGTGGTTAGATTCAACATTCAAATTCCAAACTAAACCACATTCTATAAAAAACATAAGGTCACTTAAAAAAACACTGAAAACAAACCCAATTTCTTACCATTCTAAACATATAAACATTTATACTTACTAGCACATTACATAGAACTGTGATTTCAAATATTAATTGAAAAAAATAGTATAAACGGAGTTTCACTAGTGTGTTTTGTCATTGACCGTAGCGTTATCGTTTTGCAAGTGTTAAACGCACTGATTTTTTTTTGTATTTAACATCCATAACTCCAGTTATACTCATGCAATTCTTCCTTTTGGTGTCTAAATTTATCTAAAAATATGCTTTCTTTTTATAAACTGGTGTTGGATTTCTTTGAGTCATGTCAATTACTTATTATCCATGCTGGTACTCTGAAATGCTTAACACATGTCCCTCTAGTAAAACCTGACTGCTCTGTGCCACACTACCAGTACTGAGCTAGGGGTTTATTATTAGAGTGAATCCAGAAGAACTATTTGGGGTAACATGGAGGTGTTGCATAGTGAAGCCTAACTAGCCTCACTACATAATACATAACTTTCCTACGCACCCCAACTATTGAGGTCACCTTGTAGCTAGACTTATAAATCCTGGCTTTTTCATGGAATAATCTGTCTCAGAAATGTAGGCCATCATACAGTCTGTCTTTGAGTGCTCAAGATTAAGAAACTGGAAAACCATCCAGCATGAATTTCCAATGAGGGATACAAGGAAGGGTCTATTGCATTGAGACTGTGAACTAAGACATATGTCATTGCATAGACATGGACTGCACTGGAATTCTGGACTATTAAATTTTACAGAAGCTGCATACACAGATTGTAGAACATGCACAGCATGCAGAACATTAGCCCTATTCTTAGCAAACTGAAGTGTGACATTGATTACAACAGAGGGTAACACGTTCACTAAGAGAGAGTGCTGATGCAGTAGCTACTTAGATAAGGCAAATTCCATAAATTATATGTGTCTCATTGTGAAAAGCAGTATGTAATCATTTATCAAAATATTGTGGAACAGTTTGCCCCTTTAAAGGAGCTTTGGTATACAGATACATTATATTTTCAACTTTGCAGAGCTCATAGCCTCCCAAGTGACCACATTTGACTCTTTTATCAACTTTTATTGTGATAAAACTGCACTGCAGATCTATTTGTCAGCACTCAACACAGTTCAAAAAGACAGTTTACCTATCTTTGTAGCTAGCAATACTTTGGACCTAATTATCACTAATTTGGAATCTTTAAAAGTTGATTCCCATGCACCTCTGGTAAGTAATATCATCAATTTATTATATTTCCCAATAATAGAGCCAGTATCTCTGTGTACAGGACTGGAAAAACTTTTCAAGTGAGAACTATGCACAGGAACTTTAGCACTTTAGCCTCCTGATCTTAGCACCTAAATAAATGCCAATAGAGCAGCCGCCCAATTCAACTTTGCCACAGGAATGGCTATTGATAACTTAGCTCCTTTAAGAATTAGTGTGTGTTCCAGAAACTCTTCTACGACAAAATGGTACTGCCCAGAGTTACGTAGATGCAAAGAGAACGCAAAAGTTTAGAAAGAAGGTGGTGCATAAGCTATCATAAAATGAAACATTAAGCTCATAGAGATTACCTTATGCTCAAGATTTAGGCGAATAAGTATTCATCCAGTGTAATATTAAAATTAGCAATGGAATTTGCACACCTGTTGGCTTGTGAGGAAGCCACATTTGAGTTGGCTGTTCTTTGCTTCAGTATAGCCGACTTTTTAACAACAGAATCATGTAGATTTACTTGGAGTTTTTTACTTAACCAAGTACTAACTTTAATCCTGAGGTCTGGTCCTCACCACATCCTGTACTTAGGGCATTTTTGAATTCCCTCTCCACCTTCATAAAGTTTTTTTTAATTTTTGATACCGCATCTTATGCATACATTGATACAGTACAGTTAGGTGGAGCAACACAGTGTATACAGACAGTTCATTCTGTTGGCAGTAAAATTACAGATGGCAGTCAAATCCACATATAGTAACATGACATCTATAACATTGTTCAATTTAGGAGTTATCATTGCATTGCATCAAGTAGGCAGTCAGTGGGCCCCATGTATCATGTGGTTTAGATAATGCTGGGAAAGTCTTCTGCATAACATACAAGTTGATCTCTACAGTATATCATGTTTTGCAGCCAACATCTTTTAGTCGGTGTGGGTCTACTTCCCCAATGAATTGAAAGTCTGCACTTCACCAGCAGCAATGCAATTGTCACCAGCAGCTGGTGTGCAGCCTTGAGGTGCAAAACCTTTCCCAGCAGGCATATTGACATCATACATTCTATTCGCTCCCCCACCATACCTGTACAGGTCTGGGTGACTTGCCCTCAAAATTCATATACCTTCGGACATGCCCATGCTGGGTGCTGAAAATCTGCCTCAGGTGCACTACAACGGTCACAGCAGTCAGAGTCTCGTAGACCGTATTTATGTAGTTGGGCTGGCGTATAATACATCTGATGCAAGTATTTAAAATGGATAACCCTAAGGTTACCTTTAGTGGTCAACTTCCCCGTTAAACAGGAGTGCCAGTCAGCCATTGTCAGGGGTTCCTCTAGGATAGCATTCCATTTCTCCAGAGGCCCTTCTACCTCCATAGCTTCATCCATTTGTGAGGAATGATAGAGACGTGCAACCAGTTTAACTCTAGTCTGAGTAGTGTAGATCAATTGCATGGCACCTAGCATCTGCAGTTCCTCTGGGAACCCGGAGTATAGCGCTCTCGCAGCCACCCTCAGATGAACATAAATTAAGGGCATCATCGTATTGTTGTGCCCATCCTCCCTCAACTTGGAAATGCCTATGAATTTCCCTTCTGGAAACAGATCACCCATTGTGCTTAAGCAAATTGGTCTCAGCTGTCACTGACAGGGTGGCATGGTGCAGGATTAAGAGTAAAGAGTAAAGCTGGAATTTCCCTGCCCGTTTCCCCAGTTCTCTCCAGGCATGCACAGTGCATTGCACCGAGTCAATTTCTCCTTTTTCAAAGATTGTACTATTGTCGACTAGCATTGCTTTAAGTGATAGGGGATGACCTGCACCCGCCTCCACTGCAACGTGAGGGGTGTAATCTGGAAATTGCTGCCAATAATAGGCATAATGCGCTTGTGCACAGAGATAATACAGCTTAAAGTCTGGGGCTGTGAATCCACCCATATCATATGGCAGTGTCAGTTGTGCCCACTTAACGCTCGCCTTTTTCCCCACCCAGGTTAATGTGATGAGCAGTGTGCAAAGTGTGGGACAGATCTGCTGCATCAGCCTAATGGGGATATTTTAAAATAAGTATAAAAACTTTGGTAGCGCAATGATTTTAATCAATGCTATTCTATCCACAAGGGTCAGTGGAAGCTTAATCCACAGAGATACCTGACTCTCGAGCTTCGTGGTTGCTGCACCATAGTTGGACCGAATATTTATTTATTTTATTATTTATAGAGTTTTGTATAGCGCGGACAAGACCCGTGGGTATCAGAGCGCTTAACAAGGAAAGAGATACACATATAGACATTATAATAGCATTAATAATAACAAATAGATATGAGGTAGCAGGCACTATACTCAAAGATGTGATTAGATATGAATATTCCTATTGTCTGTGCAATTAGCAGTAGATGCTTGACACGGAAAGAAATTACATATAGACATTATAGTAACATTAATAATAACAAATAGATATGAGGTAGAAGGCAGTGTACTGTAGGGACGTGATTAGATATATATACTCCTATTAACTGCACAATTAGCAATAGATGTCGAGCAGGCTTGGCTCGGGTCAGAATAGCAAACCTAGCTCGGTGAGGTAGGGTTATAAGGCATTCCAGTGCATCCCAAGGATGAAATGGATAGATAAATACAGTGAGGTAGCGGTTATAAAGCTTGTCTGTGAGATATAGTTATTGGTGTCTAGTCTCAGCTTGAACACGGCAACAGTCATTTTTCATGATGAGGAACAACCCTCTATTATTGTAAGTGATCGTCCCAGTCATCTTAATTTTCTATGTAGGGTATTTACTCATCAAGTGGCTCTTCAGTTCTCGTTTGAATGTCATTGTATTTTGAATCGTCCTGATGTTTGGAGGGAGTGAGTTCCATATTCTGGGGGCGGCTCCGGAGAATGCTCGGTTGTAGGTCTTTTTCTTGTGGAAAAAGGCTGGTCGTAGTAGTAATTCTTTTGCGCTTCTGGTTGTTCTGTTACCCCCTGATAGCTTAAGTTTCTTGGCTAGGTATCTAGGCGTGTTGTAGTGAACCGCTTTGTGTGTAATGCAGGCCATCTTCATTTGGATTCTGGCCTCGTAAGGTAGCCAGTTTAGTGCTTTCAGGTGCGGGGAAATGTGATCGAATTTTCTCGTTCCCGTAATGAGTCTAGCCGCTGCATTGAGGCAGGCTTTTAGTGGTGCAGTGGATGTTTTCGGTAGGCCCGCTAATGTGGTGCAGCCGTATTCGATCCTCGAGATGACTAGTGATTGGATAGCCAGTTTTAGATCCGACTCTGAGATAAAGGGTTTCAATTTCCTTAAGTAATTCAAATGGAAGCGGGCGCTCTTGGCCATTGAGTTAATATGATCTTTCATGTCGAGGTTTTCATCTAGTGTAATTCCAAGTGATTTGACTGAGTTAACTAGGGTCGGGGTGCAATTTAGCGCCGTCACCAGTTTAGTCCATTCTTTAACTTCAGATTGGCTCCTTGTCGGTGAAATTAGCAGGAATTCTGTTTTCTGGGTATTTAGTTTCAGATGGTTTATTGTTAACCATCGCAAAGCTCTCTTTAGTGTTCTGTTCATTAGGTCAATGTCATCAAGGGAGGCGATCTTTATGTATAGTTGCGTGTCGTCTGCATACATATGATAGGATACCTGTGATTCTTGAAGGATCTCCGTGAGAGGTTCTACATATAAGTTGAATAGATCTGGGGAAAGCGTTGATCCTTGTGGAACCCCGATTGCATTGGGGCTCGGGGAGGAGATTGCTTGGTTAACCAGGTATCGCTGAGTCCTGTTCTGTAGGAAAGAATTGAACCATTTCAGCACGTTTCCGGACAGACCCATCCTGTCTTGTAGTCTGGTCATTAGCAATTCGTGCTTTACCGTGTCAAATGCTGATGACAGGTCTAGGAGGATCAGTAAGCATGTTTGATTTCGGTCTAGGGCTTGAAGGGCGTCATCAACAATATGCAGGATTGCAGTTTCAGTGCTGTGACCTGTTCTGAATCCTGATTGGCAATCGTCAAGTAGCGTAAATTTAGCGATGTGTTGACTTAGTTGGCCCTGCACGCATTTCTCAATGAGTTTGGCCAGTAGAGGGATGTTGGTCACTGGTCGATAGTTGTTCGGGTCTGTTACGTCAGCTGTCGGTTTTTTGAGGATGGGCATTATCTGCCCTGTTTTTAGGCAGTCAGGGATGGTTCCTTGTGCAAGTGAGGCATTTATTATATCGGTCCATATCGGAACTAGAGTGTGGCTGATTTCTCTTACACATTTTCCCGGTAGAGGGTCTTGGTAGTGGTTGTTTGGCTTAAGTTCCATCAGCGTTTTGGCGATTTTTCCCTGGTCGTATAATTCAAATGTGTCCCATTTTGCCTTATTTTTTGTTTGAAGACCCTCTGCTGAGACATTGGCCTCATTTTTAGGTGGAGGAAGGGTCATAATGTTAGTAGCTGCATTTGTGAGTTCAACTTCTAGCACTTTGGATTTTTCCGTGAAGTATGCAGAGAATTCCTCGCAGCTTATGGGTGTTTTTGTCTTCTCTTGAACCGTTTTGGCCAGTTTATTAGACTGTTGTTTTAAAAGCTCGAAGAGCTTTCGTGGTCTGTTTAAGGCACTGTCCAATTCAGATCTGATAAATTCTTTTTTGGAGTTGATTATCCTTTTGTTATCAGTTTTTGGGGCATGGTATCATTGACGATATTGCCAATTGAGGTTAAGTAGTGGTCTGTCAGCTCATTGACATTTTGCTTATTGTTGGGTGGCTTCAGGTCTGTCTCACACCTTTCAACCAGTAGTTCAATATTAGCCTCTTTTGTGTCTCTGATCAGTTTCTTGAGATTGCGTGGTTGCACGGTCCTGCCCTTTTTCATTGTAGGTAACGCGAATGTTATGGTGTGATGGTCAGACCAATCACACGGGTCTATAGCGAGGATTGATGCTTCATCCTTTCTTGAAATAATCCAGTCTAAGGTCGCTCCATGTGAGTGAGTGGGTTGGTTGCAGGATTGTATAAGTTTTAGCTCACTGAGGAAGTCTTTAAGAGAGTTGACCAGTTTGTCATTGCCGTCATCCCAGTGGAGGTTAAAGTCGCCCAGGAATATGTTATTGGCCTCCGAATTAGAGTTGGTCATTATGATCTCCATCAGTTGCTCTGTGAACTTTGCGTTCTCTCCTGGTGGGTGGTAGAATGCGTGCAAGTTGCAGTTTTGATTATTTGGTGTTCTCACCTTAATACCAAGGTATTCGCAGGATTCTAGGGGGTCAGATTGGAATTGACAGACCTCAATCTCTGAACGGTGAATGCAAGCTATGCCTCCTCCCACATTCTTTGGTCTATCTAACCTGATGATGTTATATTGTGGGGGTATTAAGAGATCCATGGTAGGAGATGATGATTCATTGAGCCATGTTTCGGTGAGGATGGCCAGGTCAATTTCCTTATTAATGATGAGGGCAGCTATGTCTGATGCATGTTTAGTTGCCGAACGACAATTAAGTAGTAGGCAATTCAGGGGTTTCTGTGATTTAACGAGTTTTTCACTATCGGATTTGGATGCTGTTAGCTGAATATGTTGTAAATTTTGGTGAATTGCTTTCCTGTCATTCTTTCTGTACATTCTGTTAGAGTCAATAGGTACTGTTTTGATCTTCTCCTCCCTACTGCAGGCCGTTTGTTCATACGATCTGAGTAAGGCCAGAGCTTCTTCATTTGACAAGGGCTTGGTCCTGATAGGTCTGTTGGGTCTGAGTACCAGATTCTGGATGTGTGAGACCTTGGTGTGCGTACTTATCGCCATCTCCCAGATTTTCCCAATTGTCTGTGAGATTTTCATCGAGTTTTGTGTCAGGTTGCCTACGAGCTTCTGGAGCTCATTGACTTCTTTCTGTGTTCGGGATGATTTCCTTATTAGTTATGCTGCTTTATTTTAATATGTGATTTGTAAATAATATGGTCGATTAAAAGTAATTAATTAATTAATTGACTATCTCTGATTGTGATAGCTAGTTGTCAGGAGATCAGTAACCAGTGCAAGAAGTCAGCCAAGATTCTCCCTGATGATTTCCTAAGAGGGGGGAGGGTTTTCTCTCTTTTCTCTTGAAGTTGGTTGTTCCCTTTTTTTTTTTTTTTTTTTTACTTTCCTTGGTCCTTTCTTTCTTTCTACTTTTCTTCTTGAAGTTGGTTGGTTCCTTTTACTTCCCTTGGTCCCTTCTTTCTTTCCACTCCTTAACTTGTTTGGTCATTTGCCATTATCTTTATCAATTGGGAGGATTCTGGGAGGTCTCCTTTCTCTTGTTTATCTTAGTCCTTTAACAGTTTTCTTTACCGAGTTAGGTGGGTTCTGGGAAGTATCCTTTCTCTTCCCAGGCGCCAGTCCTATTTCAATTCCAATTGTAAAGATGAGTTGGTCCCTTTTCACTGTCTGTTCAGTAGGGTTAGGGAGGTCTTCTTTCCCTGGCTCAGGTCGCCAGTCCTTTCTCGCTGTCTGTGTCTCCAGCGTGAGTATAGTGAGTGAAAAAGTGAAATAGTCCTATGCGGCCGCCATTTTAAGGACAGGCGAGCCGCTTCTCGTTATTCCACTGTAGCAGTAATTCCCCGTTTTTCAAATGCCTGTATTCGGCGAGTTGCTGTCCCGGGGAGTTCCCAACTGGTGGGGCCGCGCTGGGGATGCGGACGATCCTACCTTTTTTGTCCGTCTCCGAGGTCTCCCAGCTCCGCCTTCCGAGATGGACAGTCTGTGTTCCCGAGCACCGGAGCCTACAGACCGCCGCCGATCATTCCTCAGAGTCCTCTGGCTCGCATACATCCGTCGGGGTGTCCGTTGTGGGTGCAGCTGATGGTCCGCATCATGAGGGTCGTCCGAGGAGTCCGTGGAGGGGAGTCAGCCTCAGGTCAGCCTCGGAGTCCGCCTTGTCCATCGCCCAGTTGTCTGATTCTCTCTGGCGTCTTGCGTCATTTATGTTCGTTTCGCTCACAAGTCATCCAGCAATGGTTCCGCTTGGTGTAGGGTCGTGAATTAGGGGATGTTCAGGGATTTAATCCAGATTTGGAGATCCCTAGCCCCCGGAGCTCCTCGCTAGGGCTCTCTTACAGCGGCCATCTTGTTGTAGAATAACCTCCTGTGGGTCCCTATTGATCCAGACTGCCAGCTATTTCACTGAGTCACCTGCCTATTCCAACAGGTATCCCAGGTCCATGCATGTTGTGCTGTCAGTGAGTAGAAGTATGATCGACTTGTCTCAGTTTATACCCAGCCGGAGTGCCACTCAAAGTGGATGTATTCACGTATACGTTTTTCAAGATGTGTGTTGGGGTCACGAACATACAGGACCATGTAAATAAATAATTAAATACCTGTACTATTTTTCGGAATAATTAATTAACAGATAGCTCAATAAATAAGAGTCAAGATTCGAGGTAGCTGGAGTTTGCAGGTTTTAATCAGGCATAAAGGACAGCAACAGGACAACCTGCACGGGAATAGGATGGCAGGGCCCGGCAGGGGGGCCCGACAGCTGCCGGGCAGGATCTGGGATGAGCGCGCTAACTTTAATAACAGTGTACAACATATATATAGTAAAACAATTGCATTGCAGTACATACAGTAGGCGTAGCAGTGGGTGGGGTTTGTAGCAGTCGCGAAAGATAAGGCAGAAAGTAGGTGTAACAAGAGGCGTGAACATAGACATGTGATGTAAACGTAACAGAAGTGTCATAAATGGGGCGGAAACATGGAGGGGGCTACCTAAGGAGCCGGGACCTCTGACCCAGTGGTGCGCGCAAGCTGGCAATGACGTGTTACCAGGGAGAAGCTGGGGGCTATGACTTCTGCACTAGAAGAGGAGACGAAAGTCTGGAGAGTCAGAGCGACATGTACCTAAACACTATCTAGTATCTGATGTTTAGAGAACATGTTGATAGAATCCAAAAGTTATCAGGGCAAAGGCTAACAGACTCTAAGACTGGTGCATGCATTATTCCACATGTAGTGCGTGTTGAGGAATATTAAATGACCATTAATACAGTATTTCTCTAACATGGAGACGTAAAGGCTAGACGATGACTGAAACTATTGATGCGATTCAGTAGCTTAGGAATGCAGAGAAGGAGAGCTGGACTGATAACTAGAATCATAACATACTCTTGGCAGACTGGCAGACAGAGCCAGGCCGAGCCGGGCACTGTGAGGCAGGAAGTAAGTGAAGGGTCAGGGATGCAGGTGGGGGCTGTATCGCTCCTCAGCGAGGGTTCAGGAGACAGGAGCTGAATCTGGTGTCCGGGCCCTTTTGAGGCCTAGAAACGGGGACTTTTACTGAATTAACGTGCACACTGTGAAACGTGGCAACATAACTTTACATAGGCCTGATATTCGTTGTATTCACGAAGACTGGAAACTGGCATACTAGAGTGGGACACAACTGTAATTGCGTCTTTAATCGATCATAAGGGAATACATAGGCATATTAATCATGCACATATAACATAGGATGGGGAACACGTAGGGACACAGAACATGGCAAAATTTATTTTTCCACATTCCCTCCTTGTCACTACGTTTCCATCAGGAAACATCAATATTCATGATACCATCTATCATTTCATACAGTATCATTTGCTCGTCTCGAATTGGCTTGGAACGGGACTTAGGACTGGGACTAAGACTAGGAATACAGGATGTAGCACAAATGCCGCAAATCGCAGGGCCACATTGTAAACAGAGGCAGCAACTGAATATGATCATTACTGCTATACCCAGGAATGACAATACTTTCCATCCCCAGGCAGAAATTATACTCCAGAGCCAACCGGACCATGTCCAGGTGCCTGGATTCTGGTGTAACTGATGGGCAATTTTATGAAGTCTGGTTATAGCTGAATAAACAGACGGCGCGTTATTAGGAATGAAAATGCAGCAACTAGATCCGATGACTCTACATGCCCCGCCCCTATCGGCCAGTATGACGTCAAGGACGAGACGATTTTGCAAAACTACAAATCTCATAGCAGATTGCTCTTCGGTTAAGTTACCTAGAGCGGAAGTAGTCTCATTCACTACTGCTTCGAGGGTTCTGGTTAACCTACGGATTAGCTTACTATTCTGGACGGGGCCTAAAAAGAAGAAGAAACCTTTATTAAAGTCTTGATACTGTTCTAGAGCAGTTTCAGTTTGATCGACAATTGGGGACTCGATCTCCCTTCTATGTCTAATGTGTACTAGATGTGTGTTTCTATGATAATCAGATGGGGCTAGGAAAACTGGTGGCAGTAGGAAGGCAATGTAACATGTTCCATCCCAATCGAGGGGCAGACGAACATATGCGGTCTGACCACAAACAAAATATGAATGACGTGAGGCTTTGAAAATAGATTTCCCACTGTCACTATACTTGACAATAGTAGTACAATCACTATGTCCTACATGTGCGGAACCATTCTTTCGGACACATAATTCGCCTTTGACTGGTAGTACTGAAATAGCAGGTAAATCTGGAGTAGTATCGGACTGAACATTCAGGACCATAAAATTCGAAGAATAATTACCTAAATTATATACTTCATTTTCTAGATCTAACCCTGTTCTATGGGAGAGACCTTGCTTGTCTGGAAAACATGTACTGTTCAGAAGGGACATATCAGTTGAGGATGACGTTAACGTGGACCATGCTCCACATGAACCATTATGTGAAAATGGATAAGGAAAGAGTGGCAGAACTCCCTTCGGTGTCTGGAAAGGGGGGAGTCGACCACACACCCAACAATTAGTGGCATTGCTGGTCTGGTGTGAATAGTGCAACATACGGATGAAGGTGTTATTTCTCATAGCAAGACGATAGGACAATTCGTGAGGAGGCAGATCACTAAATGTGTGCTCTACTGTAGAATTAGAAAACTTATTTACATGAGTAATTGGAAAACATAAATGCAATGCATAACTTGTGCAGGTAACCATCAAACTCAAAAATAGAAGAAAACATAAAATAACGATACATCTGATAGAGTTTTGACTAACTCTCTCACTATGGGGGTCTATCTTATACATGTCAGAAACCTGTCTAACCGTTTCACCCGAGGGGGACTTAGACAATTAAACTGGCTGACTTATTTTACTAGACCGGAGCTTCAACTTATACTCCTGCTGCGGAGTTTCCTCTAACAGGGGAGGTTTGGAATCAAAGTTTGTAGCGGGACAGTCCTTGAGAATAGGGCAGTTTTTAGAATTCTGGCAGTCCTTAAAAATGGAACAGTCCAATGTTTTTATGCGACATCCGTGGAATTTCTTGACGTGAGACAGATGGACCCAACCCTTACGGCCCTCCAACTTTACGGCCGTACGGGTGGTCAGAAGGACTAGTCTGGGCTCCTTCCAGCGGGGCTCCAGCGGACTTGAACGATCAAAATTGCGGACGAGGACCAGGTCGCCTGGTATGACCTCATGCGGTTTCACCTCGGTATTGTCTGGAAATGCGGCGGCAACCTGTGAACGACAAGAGTGTAGGGCAGACATCAAGGAAGCTAGGTAATCTGTCAGCATATTACTGGAAACATCTGTAATACTTCGGGGTCTAGGTGTACCCCACATATTAGGGGGGCGGCCGAATACGACCTCGTAAGGGGACAGACCTGATCTGGAATGTGCAACCATGCGCATATAAAACAAAGCGACTGGCAGAGCTACTAGCCAGTCTACACCTTTCTCTTTACAGACTTTGGCGATACGGATTTTCAGGGTCTGATTATGTCTCTCTACGAGACCTGCTGCTTCAGGATGGCGTACACAATGAAACTTCCACTGGTACCCTAACAGAAGGGAAACATGCTTCATGAGTTCAGATGAGAATGGCTGGCCGTTGTCTGAATACACGACCCTAGGGAGTCCATAACGAGGGAAAAATTCACGAACCAACTGCTTGGCTTTGGTAGCGGCTGTGTAATCTGGAACTGGATATGCCTCCGTCCACCTGGACAAAGCGCATACAACTACAAGGACATACTTAAAACCTCGACATCGCTCCATCTGAAGATAATCCATCTGGAGGACCTCAAAAGGGTGGTCAGGAGGCTGGAATCCCCCTTGTTCCACCGGGACACTTTTACCTGGATTGAACTGACAACATATCATACAGGTACGGACTTTCTGCTTGGCTGCAGCTCGTAAATGCTTGTTGAACCAAATGTTCTGGATACTGTCTAACATGGCTTTTTCTCCTAAATGTGCAGGACTATGTGCGGTAATAATAATGACTTGAACCATTGAGTCGGGGAGAAACCATGTGGCTTTTCCCTTTGTCAACCATCCCTGATCTGTCTGGACCCCTCCTTGTTCGGACCATTTCTTGATTTCATCGGGAGTAGCATGTGACTGGATATCTATGACATCTTGAGTGGGGTCCTTAACTGTCATACATGTAGTCGGATCTGGAGTGTGTGTCTGTGTCATATTAACTGGAATGTCTGGAGTCTGGGCTGTGAGCTTGGCTGTTTGATCTGCTAGATCATTACCTTGAGAGATGATGTCAGTGACTTTCGTATGTGCTTTGCACTTCATGATAGCGATAGCTGTCGGCAAATGTATTGCATCTAACAGAGCTTGAATAAGGAGACCATGCTGAATCTTGGTTCCATGAGAAGTCATAAAACCTCTTTCTTGCCAGAGCACTCCAAAGTCGTGTACGACTCCGAATGCATAACGTGAATCTGTGTAAATGTTAACTTTCAGGTTCTTGGCACGTATGCAGGCTTGGGTCAGAGCGACTAGCTCTGCTGCTTGAGCGGACAGGGTGTCAATACGGTGTGTCTCTATAACTTCTGTGTCAGTAGTCACTGCATACGCGGCTACTAGTTCTCCTGTACTTGTTCTCATACATGAACCATCCACATAAAGTGTCAGGTCGGGATCTGGTAATGGAATATCTGTCAGGTCTTGTCTTGGCTTTGTCATGGTGTTAACAACTTCCACACAGTCATGTGTGGCAGGATTTGAAGTAACTGACGGTAACAGTGTAGCAGGATTTAAAACGTTGCAGCGTCTGATTTCTATGTGTGGCTGGAACAGTGTCAATTCATAACCTGTTAAACGTGCAATTGTCAAGTGCTGAGTCTGTGTTCGGTTTAAAAGAACTTCCACGGAGTGTGGAACTTGTACTGTCAGGGAGTGTCCTAACACTATGGAATCACTTTGTCTGATAGCTAGAGCTGTGGCTGCAACTGACTTGAGGCACGCAGGCAGAGCCTGGGCTACTGGATCTAATGTGCTCGAAAAATAAGCACAGGGCTTGTATTGTCCTGCTTGATCTTGTGTGAGAACAGATAATGCTGTACCTTCACGTTCTGTGACAAAAAGTGTAAAAGGCTTACTGTAGTTCGGTGTAGCTAGAACTGGAGCTTGACATAAGGCTTTCTTTAATTCATTAAAAGCAAGTGTATGTTCAGATGTCCAAGGGAGGACAGTCGATACGGCTGCCTCCTGTGTCGTTAACTGTATCAGTGGCTTGGCTAGAAATGCATACTGAGGAATCCATTGTCTGCAATAGGAAGTGAGGCCGATAAAAGCTCGTACCTCTTTCTGGGTCTTGGGCTGGGGAAGACTCGCTATTAACTGGATACGGTCAGGTGTCAACTGCCTACCCCTCTTGGACAGTAAGTGTCCTAAGTAGACCACTTGCTGGACACAGAATTGGAGCTTCGAAGGGGACACCTTGTGCCCCATCTCGGCTAGGAAATACAGAACTGTAAGTGACGCTCGCTCGCAGTCACGTTCAGAACGGGCTGTGATCAGTAGATCATCGACATACTGGAGCAGGGCAGTGTCAGTTGGCATGTGAATATTGTCTAGTTGTCTCTTAAGTGCTTGACTGTAAATGCTAGGACTTTCTGTGAAACCTTGAGGAGCTCGTGTAAATTTATAGCTCCTTCCATTTAAACAGAATCCGAAAAGGAATTGGCTGTCTGGATGAATGGGAACACTGAAAAACGCGTTCTTGAGGTCTATGACTGTGAAAAATGTGGCTTCAGAATCAATGGCTGTCAATAGGGAAGAAATATCTGGAACAACTGGGTACTGGGGAATGATACATTTATTAAGTTCTCGAAGGTCAACCACTAATCGATATACTGGAGGTGCATTTGGATCAGTACGTTTCATGACTGGAATAATAGGAGAATTACATACATTGGAGTCAGTTTCTACAACCACTCCTTGAGCAATGAGCTTGTCAATAATTTTGGATAAGGCTGCTACAGCCTCAGGTGGCAATCTGTACTGTCTGATTCGTGGTAACACTACACCTTGCTTGAGAGTCACACGATGGGGTGTGATTTGCATAAAACCAACATCAGTTGGACCTTGTGCCCACAGATGCTGGGGGACATTCAGTAATCTTGGATCAAAATCACGTAATACATAGTGACCCTTAAAGTCACGTAAAAACAAACGTATTCCTTCTGGGGAGCAGCAAATAACTGCACCTAATTCTTTCAATGTCTTAATACCTAACAAATTTTCTGGACATGACTTTGTAAGTAACAGATCAGTAGTTCGGGACAATGGACCTACTTCTAGAGTAACTGGTTTAGAAATCTCGTTTACTATTGGCTTTCCTGAAAATCCAAGGGAAACATTTCTAGAGCCTGAGAGCGGAGCCCCTGGAACCTCATCATGACTTATAGTAGTCCTACTTGCCCCTGTATCAATCAGAAACTTTCTGTCTTTCCCTAGTACTTGACTGTGAACATAGGGACCCTCTTGATCTACAGGTATCTCGATGAGAGGCAAGCCTACCTCCCTCTCTAGGCTGTTTCATGAATACTGCTGGTACTCTGGATACTCGGACTGTGCATACTGGTACATTTGCTGTGTAACAAGCTGTGTTGCAGCTATAGGCTGCTGTACTGTAACTGTCTGTTGTGCATTCTGTGGTAACTGAGAAGTCTGTGAAACTTGTTCTTGTCTAGGCGGACGTGGTCTTTCTTTAGTCTTACCGGTAGCTATGTTGTGTTTCAGAACTGCACACTCGTTTATAAAATGACCTGGTTGTTTACAATAATTGCAGGTCCCTTTAACAGGAACTGCAGGATGACTGGCTTGATTCATACCCCTCTTGTGACTGTCTTGAGGAACAGATTGTGCAACTAATACTTTCATTTTCGTGTCTTTCATACGTTTCCTTTCATGATCTTGCTCTTCTCTGATTCTGTTCTGGTGATACTGAAGCATCTGAAGCATTTGGGACGGAGTATTAGCTTGCCAGGTACTTTCGACTTTCAAAACTCGATTTTTAACTTGTGGACTTGAATTCTCGACTAGTTTAGTAACAAAAAGATGAGGGTATGACTCACTACTCGTCTTCAAACCACTGTTGATACTAAAGCATTTCTCGAATCTAGAATAAAAATCACTAGTATCTTCGTCTGGTTTCTGTTTACAGGCTGAGATTGCATCCCAGTCTTCCTTTTTCGTGGCTAGTAATCTTGGCAAAACTTGTATTAACAGTTCGGGTAATTCTTTACATTTATCTCCTAGACCGGTACCTGGTACTCGTATATTATCTTCAGCTTCTAGAGCTGCCCAATCTATCTTTTTCTCTCCCACCTCCCATTCTTTTTCCTTGAGTTTTTCATATATGCCCGCAGGCAACAGGACCTTTAGCATTTTAATTACATCTGGATACGTGTATTCTCCCATACGGAGCATGTCTTTTAATTCACGGTGGAACCCTGCTGGATCTTTATCGTGACAGGGAATTAACTTCTTCATCTCTAAGAGTTCCATCTTTGTAATCGGGGTATAAACAAATACTCGTTGCATTTCACCACCCTGTGTCCTAACTGGGTGTACTTCTCGTAACGGATGCTGTCTGTCCATGTAAAATGGCTTACTTTCTGGAGGTGAGACATGAACAAAATGCGGATTCAGAAACGTTCTATATTTGTGCCGCTGTTCTAGAATGACACTAATTAAATCGGTACCTAGACCTTTCCATCTATACTGTAGTAACTCGTTCAGAACATCATGTAACGGACCTGGATCAGAATGCTGACCCTCATACAGAGTAATGAGGTGCTGGATCATATACATACCCACCAGTCGCTGCTCGGCTGGGGGCAGTTTCAGAAACATTTGTGCCACTATTTCGTCTGGAAAAGTGGTAGAATCAGTAGCCCATCGGACTGCTGATCGGGCTAGTTCTTGTTCATGCATGGTACTCAGTTCACTATAACCGATTTGTGATTTCAGAATGTGATCGGTAGCTTGAAATACTTGCTCTAGAGAACCTTGTTCTGGTACTGGAGAAGGAACAGTTTTCTTGTAATCTAGACGTGAATGTCTGTCGGAAAGTCTAGTTCTACCTACATACGCTATTCTGGTAGGATTCTCGTCGTCTACCTCTTCAGTAGAAGAGTCGTTTTCTTTCTCGCTTACTTGTGCTTCTTTGCGTTTCTCGTGTAACCTTATTATTTCCTTACGAATTTTCTTGTACATACTCTCTATACTACTGAGTGTCTTGTGTCTTCCCTCGGATATATGATCACTCCATTTAGTCAGGACTCTCATTTCGGTCGGATCTTTAGTCGGATAATCTTGTTCCCTTATTAAACAATTAATTAGAAACTTTAATAGCATGAGCTGAATCTCAGCTTTCCTTAGAGACATGACTTCACCAATACTTTCTGGATTTGTTCCTGTGCGGATAAAACGATATATTCTGTCTAGATCTTCTTTCATATTCGGTAGGGTGTCCAAATACTCGGTCACCCGTCTTACACGCAATGAATATATAACCATACTATCATCACCTGGGACTGGATCATAACGGCATTCGGTGAGAGCTCGCCTGATATCTGCAACGGACTGATGTTTAGGCGTGCGCTGTAACGCACGTTCATGTAAATCGGCTAATATTACACGTTTGTGTGGCGGCGGGGTTCCCGGGGGACCTCCTCCCGCGGCCCCTAAACTGGAATCGTCTACTGATACTCTTCGTGCTGGCAGAGTGACCGATGTAGCGGGTACTTGTAGTGTAGGCTGGACCGGGGGTACCGTAACAGGTGCCCCGGTGGCTGGAGGAGCAGAAATTACATTATTTGCAGGAGCTGGCGGAACAGGATTTGCATATTCTGGGACTGTGTCGTCCAAATAGGACGAGAGAAAAATATCAGCTGCGGTCGGTTTGTGACGTAGCTTGGTCGGAACTAATGGTGGCGGAAAATTACTGGATGCCTCCGGGGTTGCTTTTGGCAAGCCCTCGGCAAGAAGAGGATACATACCCTTAACAAGGGCATTCCTCTGTCTGTCTGACTGTTCGGTTTTAACTCGTTCACCTATTTCGATTAATTCCCTTTCTTGGGCTCTTTCTGTGGATTCTCTACTTAATTCTGACTTTCTGATTTCTTTTTCGGTTCTTTTATGAGATTCTTTGCGCCATAACTCGATGGCATCTTTCTGTGACTGTCTGGCTTTCTTTTTCCATAATGCTTCTTCTACTCGCATGATGCACTCGGCATCCCATGTGCCTGATACAGGCCATCTATACTTTTCTTCTAATTCCTTGGTGTACTCCACCCATAAATCTAGATATAATATGGCACTTATGCCATGCTTATGATACATAAAATGACCTGGACTGTCCCTAGGTGGGACAGGAACTGCTTCGTCGAGCAGACATTTTCTAGTTTTTAACTGACGTAATTTTGAAAACAAAGGCATAACTAGGCTGGAGTTCGGACACAATACAATACACAATGAACACGATGATTACTGAAAAACAACACATTCATACCACGACATTGAAAACACATTGAAGAACATTTAAAATAACAGTTCGGACAGAAACATTACCTGGAATACTGAGAACAGAAACACATGAGTTTCTCGAGAACAGACTTACTAGAATTACTAGATGCACTGCTGAAACAGTACGAAACATACCGGTCTCATAAAGAGACACGTCAGGACCCGCATCCACCTAGGTGGACACTTCGTGTTGGATTTGCGTACCCAAACCCACGGACCAGAGACAAATTAATTGACCCTGTCTAGATACTACCCCAGCAACGGTACTCACCGGGCAGCAAGAACGGAAGGCCTCGGACTGGACTGGACTGCTACGACGACGGACTACGAACTTCGGACTTCAGTTACGGGTGGGCCTCCGGATACCTCGGACCTTGGACTCTCGGCTTGGGCTCTGGTCGGGACTCGCCGCGTTCCTCCACCGCCTCGTCTGGATGCTGGACCGCAACCTCCGTCTCCTCCGTGGGCCTGAGGGATACTTGAAGCAGAAATATCTGCCACTGCGCAGGATGGTTCCGTCACGACTGCAGAGGATCAGGGGGCTTGCGTGGCTTCTCCGGCGCGTGGGGAAAGGGCAAGTACCTATTCGGGCGCCATTATGTGGTAAATAAATAATTAAATACCTGTACTATTTTTCGGAATAATTAATTAACAGATAGCTCAATAAATAAGAGTCAAGATTCGAGGTAGCTGGAGTTTGCAGGTTTTAATCAGGCATAAAGGACAGCAACAGGACAACCTGCACGGGAATAGGATGGCAGGGCCCGGCAGGGGGGCCCGACAGCTGCCGGGCAGGATCTGGGATGAGCGCGCTAACTTTAATAACAGTGTACAACATATATATAGTAAAACAATTGCATTGCAGTACATACAGTAGGCGTAGCAGTGGGTGGGGTTTGTAGCAGTCGCGAAAGATAAGGCAGAAAGTAGGTGTAACAAGAGGCGTGAACATAGACATGTGATGTAAACGTAACAGAAGTGTCATAAATGGGGCGGAAACATGGAGGGGGCTACCTAAGGAGCCGGGACCTCTGACCCAGTGGTGCGCGCAAGCTGGCAATGACGTGTTACCAGGGAGAAGCTGGGGGATATGACTTCTGCACTAGAAGAGGAGACGAAAGTCTGGAGAGTCAGAGCGACATGTACCTAAACACTATCTAGTATCTGATGTTTAGAGAACATGTTGATAGAATCCAAAAGTTATCAGGGCAAAGGCTAACAGACTCTAAGACTGGTGCATGCATTATTCCACATGTAGTGCGTGTTGAGGAATATTAAATGACCATTAATACAGTATTTCTCTAACATGGAGACGTAAAGGCTAGACGATGACTGAAACTATTGATGCGATTCAGTAGCTTAGGAATGCAGAGAAGGAGAGCTGGACTGATAACTAGAATCATAACATACTCTTGGCAGACTGGCAGACAGAGCCAGGCCGAGCCGGGCACTGTGAGGCAGGAAGTAAGTGAAGGGTCAGGGATGCAGGTGGGGGCTGTATCGCTCCTCAGCGAGGGTTCAGGAGACAGGAGCTGAATCTGGTGTCCGGGCCCTTTTGAGGCCTAGAAACGGGGACTTTTACTGAATTAACGTGCACACTGTGAAACGTGGCAACATAACTTTACATAGGCCTGATATTCGTTGTATTCACGAAGACTGGAAACTGGCATACTAGAGTGGGACACAACTGTAATTGCGTCTTTAATCGATCATAAGGGAATACATAGGCATATTAATCATGCACATATAACATAGGATGGGGAACACGTAGGGACACAGAACATGGCAAAATGTATTTTTCCACATTCCCTCCTTGTCACTACGTTTCCATCAGGAAACATCAATATTCATGATACCATCTATCATTTCATACAGTATCATTTGCTCGTCTCGAATTGGCTTGGAACGGGACTTAGGACTGGGACTAAGACTAGGAATACAGGATGTAGCACAAATGCCGCAAATCGCAGGGCCACATTGTAAACAGAGGCAGCAACTGAATATGATCATTACTGCTATACCCAGGAATGACAATACTTTCCATCCCCAGGCAGAAATTATACTCCAGAGCCAACCGGACCATGTCCAGGTGCCTGGATTCTGGTGTAACTGATGGGCAATTTTATGAAGTCTGGTTATAGCTGAATAAACAGACGGCGCGTTATTAGGAATGAAAATGCAGCAACTAGATCCGATGACTCTACATGCCCCGCCCCTATCGGCCAGTATGACGTCAAGGACGAGACGATTTTGCAAAACTACAAATCTCATAGCAGATTGCTCTTCGGTTAAGTTACCTAGAGCGGAAGTAGTCTCATTCACTACTGCTTCGAGGGTTCTGGTTAACCTACGGATTAGCTTACTATTCTGGACGGGGCCTAAAAAGAAGAAGAAACCTTTATTAAAGTCTTGATACTGTTCTAGAGCAGTTTCAGTTTGATCGACAATTGGGGACTCGATCTCCCTTCTATGTCTAATGTGTACTAGATGTGTGTTTCTATGATAATCAGATGGGGCTAGGAAAACTGGTGGCAGTAGGAAGGCAATGTAACATGTTCCATCCCAATCGAGGGGCAGACGAACATATGCGGTCTGACCACAAACAAAATATGAATGACGTGAGGCTTTGAAAATAGATTTCCCACTGTCACTATACTTGACAATAGTAGTACAATCACTATGTCCTACATGTGCGGAACCATTCTTTCGGACACATAATTTGCCTTTGACTGGTAGTACTGAAATAGCAGGTAAATCTGGAGTAGTATCGGACTGAACATTCAGGACCATAAAATTCGAAGAATAATTACCTAAATTATATACTTCATTTTCTAGATCTAACCCTGTTCTATGGGAGAGACCTTGCTTGTCTGGAAAACATGTACTGTTCAGAAGGGACATATCAGTTGAGGATGACGTTAACGTGGACCATGCTCCACATGAACCATTATGTGAAAATGGATAAGGAAAGAGTGGCAGAACTCCCTTCGGTGTCTGGAAAGGGGGGAGTCGACCACACACCCAACAATTAGTGGCATTGCTGGTCTGGTGTGAATAGTGCAACATACGGATGAAGGTGTTATTTCTCATAGCAAGACGATAGGACAATTCGTGAGGAGGCAGATCACTAAATGTGTGCTCTACTGTAGAATTAGAAAACTTATTTACATGAGTAATTGGAAAACATAAATGCAATGCATAACTTGTGCAGGTAACCATCAAACTCAAAAATAGAAGAAAACATAAAATAACGATACATCTGATAGAGTTTTGACTAACTCTCTCACTATGGGGGTCTATCTTATACATGTCAGAAACCTGTCTAACCGTTTCACCCGAGGGGGACTTAGACAATTAAACTGGCTGACTTATTTTACTAGACCGGAGCTTCAACTTATACTCCTGCTGCGGAGTTTCCTCTAACAGGGGAGGTTTGGAATCAAAGTTTGTAGCGGGACAGTGCTTGAGAATAGGGCAGTTTTTAGAATTCTGGCAGTCCTTAAAAATGGAACAGTCCAATGTTTTTATGCGACATCCGTGGAATTTCTTGACGTGAGACAGATGGACCCAACCCTTACGGCCCTCCAACTTTACGGCCGTACGGGTGGTCAGAAGGACTAGTCTGGGCTCCTTCCAGCGGGGCTCCAGCGGACTTGAACGATCAAAATTGCGGACGAGGACCAGGTCGCCTGGTATGACCTCATGCGGTTTCACCTCGGTATTGTCTGGAAATGCGGCGGCAACCTGTGAACGACAAGAGTGTAGGGCAGACATCAAGGAAGCTAGGTAATCTGTCAGCATATTACTGGAAACATCTGTAATACTTTGGGGTCTAGGTGTACCCCACATATTAGGGGGGCGGCCGAATACGACCTCGTAAGGGGACAGACCTGATCTGGAATGTGCAACCATGCGCATATAAAACAAAGCGACTGGCAGAGCTACTAGCCAGTCTACACCTTTCTCTTTACAGACTTTGGCGATACGGATTTTCAGGGTCTGATTATGTCTCTCTACGAGACCTGCTGCTTCAGGATGGCGTACACAATGAAACTTCCACTGGTACCCTAACAGAAGGGAAACATGCTTCATGAGTTCAGATGAGAATGGCTGGCCGTTGTCTGAATACACAACCCTAGGGAGTCCATAACGAGGGAAAAATTCACGAACCAACTGCTTGGCAGTGGTCGCGGCTGTGTAATCTGGAACTGGATATGCCTCCGTCCACCTGGACAAAGCGCATACAAATACAAGGACATACTTAAAACCTCGACATCGCTCCATCTGAATATAATCCATCTGGAGGACCTCAAAAGGGTGGTCAGGAGGCTGGAATCCCCCTTGTTCCACCGGGACACTTTTACCTGGATTGAACTGACAACATATCATACAGGTACGGACTTTCTGCTTGGCTGCAGCTCGTAAATGCTTGTTGAACCAAATGTTCTGGATACTGTCTAACATGGCTTTTTCTCCTAAATGTGCACGACTATGTGCGGTATTAATAATGACTTGAACCATTAAGTCGGGGAGACACCATGTGGCTTTTCCCTTTGTCAACCATCCCTGATCTGTCTGGACCCCTCCTTGTTCGGACCATTTCTTGATTTCATCGGGAGTAGCATGTGACTGGATATCTATGACATCTTGAGTGGGGTCCTTAACTGTCATACATGTAGTCGGATCTGGAGTGTGTGTCTGTGTCATATTAACTGGAATGTCTGGAGTCTGGGCTGTGAGCTTGGCTGTTTGATCTGCTAGATCATTACCTTGAGAGATGATGTCAGTGACTTTCGTATGTGCTTTGCACTTCATGATAGCGATAGCTGTCGGCAAATGTATTGCATCTAACAGAGCTTGAATAAGGAGACCATGCTGAATCTTGGTTCCATGAGAAGTCATAAAACCTCTTTCTTGCCAGAGCACTCCAAAGTCGTGTACGACTCCGAATGCATAACGTGAATCTGTGTAAATGTTAACTTTCAGGTTCTTGGCACGTATGCAGGCTTGGGTCAGAGCGACTAGCTCTGCTGCTTGAGCGGACAGGGTGTCAATACGGTGTGTCTCTATAACTTCTGTGTCAGTAGTCACTGCATACGCGGCTACTAGTTCTCCTGTACTTGTTCTCATACATGAACCATCCACATAAAGTGTCAGGTCGGGATCTGGTAATGGAATATCTGTCAGGTCTTGTCTTGGCTTTGTCATGGTGTTAACAACTTCCACACAGTCATGTGTGGCAGGATTTGAAGTAACTGACGGTAACAGTGTAGCAGGATTTAAAACGTTGCAGCGTCTGATTTCTATGTGTGGCTGGAACAGTGTCAATTCATAACCTGTTAAACGTGCAATTGTCAAGTGCTGAGTCTGTGTTCGGTTTAAAAGAACTTCCACGGAGTGTGGAACTTGTACTGTCAGGGAGTGTCCTAACACTATGGAATCACTTTGTCTGATAGCTAGAGCTGTGGCTGCAACTGACTTGAGGCACGCAGGCAGAGCCTGGGCTACTGGATCTAATGTGCTCGAAAAATAAGCACAGGGCTTGTATTGTCCTGCTTGATCTTGTGTGAGAACAGATAATGCTGTACCTTCACGTTCTGTGACAAAAAGTGTAAAAGGCTTACTGTAGTTCGGTGTAGCTAGAACTGGAGCTTGACATAAGGCTTTCTTTAATTCATTAAAAGCAAGTGTATGTTCAGATGTCCAAGGGAGGACAGTCGATACGGCTGCCTCCTGTGTCGTTAACTGTATCAGTGGCTTGGCTAGAAATGCATACTGAGGAATCCATTGTCTGCAATAGGAAGTGAGGCCGATAAAAGCTCGTACCTCTTTCTGGGTCTTGGGCTGGGGAAGACTCGCTATTAACTGGATACGGTCAGGTGTCAACTGCCTACCCCTCTTGGACAGTAAGTGTCCTAAGTAGACCACTTGCTGGACACAGAATTGGAGCTTCGAAGGGGACACCTTGTGCCCCATCTCGGCTAGGAAATACAGAACTGTAAGTGACGCTCGCTCGCAGTCACGTTCAGAACGGGCTGTGATCAGTAGATCATCGACATACTGGAGCAGGGCAGTGTCAGTTGGCATGTGAATATTGTCTAGTTGTCTCTTAAGTGCTTGACTGTAAATGCTAGGACTTTCTGTGAAACCTTGAGGAGCTTGTGTAAATTTATAGCTCCTTCCATTTAAACAGAATCCGAAAAGGAACTGGCTGTCTGGATGAATGGGAACACTGAAAAACGCGTTCTTGAGGTCTATGACTGTGAAAAATGTGGCTTCAGAATCAATGGCTGTCAATAGGGAAGAAATATCTGGAACAACTGGGTACTGGGTAATGATACATTTATTAAGTTCTCGAAGGTCAACCACTAATCGATATACTGGAGGTGCATTTGGATCAGTACGTTTCATGACTGGAATAATAGGAGAATTACATACATTGGAGTCAGTTTCTACAACCACTCCTTGAGCAATGAGCTCGTCAATAATTTTGGATAAGGCTGCTACAGCCTCAGGTGGCAATCTGTACTGTCTGATTCGTGGTAACACTACACCTTGCTTGAGAGTCACACGATGGGGTGTGATTTGCATAAAACCAACATCAGTTGGACCTTGTGCCCACAGATGCTGGGGGACATTCAGTAATCTTGGATCAAAATCACGTAATACATAGTGACCCTTAAAGTCACGTAAAAACAAACGTATTCCTTCTGGGGAGCAGCAAATAACTGCACCTAATTCTTTCAATGTCTTAATACCTAACAAATTTTCTGGACATGACTTTGTAAGTAACAGATCAGTAGTTCGGGACAATGGACCTACTTCTAGAGTAACTGGTTTAGAAATCTTGTTTACTATTGGCTTTCCTGAAAATCCAAGGGAAACATTTCTAGAGCCTGAGAGCGGAGCCCCTGGAACCTCATCATGACTTATAGTAGTCCTACTTGCCCCTGTATCAATCAGAAACTTTCTGTCTTTCCCTAGTACTTGACTGTGAACATAGGGACCCTCTTGATCTACAGGTATCTCGATGAGAGGCAAGCCTACCTCCCTCTCTAGGCTGTTTCATGAATACTGCTGGTACTCTGGATACTCGGACTGTGCATACTGGTACATTTGCTGTGTAACATGCTGTGTTGCAGCTATAGGCTGCTGTACTGTAACTGTCTGTTGTGCATTCTGTGGTAACTGAGAAGTCTGTGAAACTTGTTCTTGTCTAGGCGGACGTGGTCTTTCTTTAGTCTTACCGGTAGCTATGTTGTGTTTCAGAACTGCACACTCGTTTATAAAATGACCTGGTTGTTTACAATAATTGCAGGTCCCTTTAACAGGAACTGCAGGATGACTGGCTTGATTCATACCCCTCTTGTGACTGTCTTGAGGAACAGATTGTGCAACTAATACTTTCATTTTCGTGTCTTTCATACGTTTCCTTTCATGATCTTGCTCTTCTCTGATTCTGTTCTGGTGATACTGAAGCATCTGAAGCATTTGGGACGGAGTATTAGCTTGCCAGGTACTTTCGACTTTCCAAACTCGATTTTTAACTTGTGGACTTGAATTCTCGACTAGTTTAGTAACAAAAAGATGAGGGTATGACTCACTACTCGTCTTCAAACCACTGTTGATACTAAAGCATTTCTCGAATCTAGAATAAAAATCACTAGTATCTTCGTCTGGTTTCTGTTTACAGGCTGAGATTGCATCCCAGTCTTCCTTTTTCGTGGCTAGTAATCTTGGCAAAACTTGTATTAACAGTTCGGGTAATTCTTTACATTTATCTCCTAGACCGGTACCTGGTACTCGTATATTATCTTCAGCTTCTAGAGCTGCCCAATCTATCTTTTTCTCTCCCACCTCCCATTCTTTTTCCTTGAGTTTTTCATATATGCCCGCAGGCAACAGGACCTTTAGCATTTTAATTACATCTGGATACGTGTATTCTCCCATACGGAGCATGTCTTTTAATTCACGGTGGAACCCTGCTGGATCTTTATCGTGACAGGGAATTAACTTCTTCATCTCTAAGAGTTCCATCTTTGTAATCGGGGTATAAACAAATACTCGTTGCATTTCACCACCCTGTGTCCTAACTGGGTGTACTTCTCGTAACGGATGCTGTCTGTCCATGTAAAATGGCTTACTTTCTGGAGGTGAGACATGAACAAAATGCGGATTCAGAAACGTTCTATATTTGTGGCGCTGTTCTAGAATGACACTAATTAAATCGGTACCTAGACCTTTCCATCTATACTGTAGTAACTCGTTCAGAACATCATGTAACGGACCTGGATCAGAATGCTGACCCTCATACAGAGTAATGAGGTGCTGGATCATATACATACCCACCAGTCGCTGCTCGGCTGGGGGCAGTTTCAGAAACATTTGTGCCACTATTTCGTCTGGAAAAGTGGTAGAATCAGTAGCCCATCGGACTGCTGATCGGGCTAGTTCTTGTTCATGCATGGTACTCAGTTCACTATAACCGATTCGTGATTTCAGAATGTGATCGGTAGCTTGAAATACTTGCTCTAGAGAACCTTGTTCTGGTACTGGAGAAGGAACAGTTTTCTTGTAATCTAGACGTGAATGTCTGTCGGAAAGTCTAGTTCTACCTACATACGCTATTCTGGTAGGATTCTCGTCGTCTACCTCTTCAGTAGAAGAGTCATTTTCTTTCTCGCTTACTTGTGCTTCTTTGCGTTTCTCGTGTAACCTTATTATTTGCTTACGAATTTTCTTGTACATACTCTCTATACTACTGAGTGTCTTGTGTCTTCCCTCGGATATATGATCACTCCATTTAGTCAGGACTCTCATTTCGGTCGGATCTTTAGTCGGATAATCTTGTTCCCTTATTAAACAATTAATTAGAAACTTTAATAGCATGAGCTGAATCTCAGCTTTCCTTAGAGACATGACTTCACCAATACTTTCTGGATCTGTTCCTGTGTGGATGAAACGATATATTCTGTCTAGATCTTCTTTCATATTCGGTAGGGTGTCCAAATACTCGGTCACCCGTCTTACACGCAATGAATATATAACCATACTATCATCACCTGGGACTGGATCATAACGGCATTCGGTGAGAGCTCGCCTGTTATCTGCAACGGACTGATGTTTAGGCGTGCGCTGTAACGCACGTTCATGTAAATCGGCTAATATTACACGTTTGTGTGGCTGCGGGGTTCCCGGGGGACCTCCTCCCGCGGCCCCTAAACTGGAATCGTCGACTGATACTCTTCGTGCTGGCAGAGTGACCGATGTAGCGGGTACTTGTAGTGTAGGATGGACCGGGGGTACCGTAACAGGTGCCCCGGTGGCTGGAGGAGCAGAAATTACATTATTTGCAGGAGCTGGCGGAACAGGATTTGCATATTCTGGGACTGTGTCGTCCAAATAGGACGAGAGAAAAATATCAGCTGCGGTCGGTTTGTGACGTAGCTTGGTCGGAACTAATGGTGGCGGAAAATTACTGGATGCCTCCGGGGTTGCTTTTGGCAAGCCCTCGGCAAGAAGAGGATACATACCCTTAACAAGGGCATTCCTCTGTTGTTCGGTTTTAACTCGTTCACCTATTTCGATTAATTCCCTTTCTTGGGCTCTTTCTGTGGATTCTCTACTTAATTCTGACTTTCTGATTTCTTTTTCGGTTCTTTTATGAGATTCTTTGCGCCATAACTCGATGGCATCTTTCTGTGACTGTCTGGCTTTCTTTTTCCATAATGCTTCTTCTACTCGCATGATGCACTCGGCATCCCATGTGCCTGATACAGGCCATCTATACTTTTCTTCTAATTCCTTGGTGTACTCCACCCATAAATCTAGATATAATATGGCACTTATGCCATGCTTATGATACATAAAATGACCTGGACTGTCCCTAGGCGGGACAGGAACTGCTTCCTCGAGCAGACATTTTCTAGTTTTTAACTGACGTAATTTTGAAAACAAAGGCATAACTAGGCTGGAGTTCGGACACAATACAATACACAATGAACACGATGATTACTGAAAAACAACACATTCATACCACGACATTGAAAACACATTGAAGAACATTTAAAATAACAGTTCGGACAGAAACATTACCTGGAATACTGAGAACAGAAACACATGAGTTTCTCGAGAACAGACTTACTAGAATTACTAGATGCACTGCTGAAACAGTACGAAACATACCGGTCTCATAAAGAGACACGTCAGGACCCGCATCCACCTAGGTGGACACTTCGTGTTGGATTTGCGTACCCAAACCCACGGACCAGAGACAAATTAATTGACCCTGTCTAGATACTACCCCAGCAACGGTACTCACCGGGCAGCAAGAACGGAAGGCCTCGGACTGGACTGGACTGCTACGACGATGGACTACGAACTTCGGACTTCAGTTACGGGTGGGCCTCCGGATACCTCGGACCTTGGACTCTCGGCTTGGGCTCTGGTCGGGACTCGCCGCGTTCCTCCACCGCCTCGTCTGGATGCTGGACCGCAACCTCCGTCTCCTCCGTGGGCCTGAGGGATACTTGAAGCAGAAATATCTGCCACTGCGCAGGATGGTTCCGTCACGACTGCAGAGGATCAGGGTGCTTGCGTGGCTTCTCCGGCGCGTGGGGAAAGGGCAAGTCCCTATTCGGGCGCCATTATGTGGTAAATAAATAATTAAATACCTGTACTATTTTTCGGAATAATTAACAGATAGCTCAATAAATAAGAGTCAAGAGTCGAGGTAGCTGGAGTTTGCAGGTTTTAATCAGGCATAAAGGACAGCAACAGGACAACCTGCACGGGAATAGGATGGCAGGGCCCGGCAGGGGGGCCCGACAGCTGCCGGGCAGGATCTGGGATGAGCGCGCTAACTTTAATAACAGTGTACAACATATATATAGTAAAACAATTGCATTGCAGTACATACAGTAGGCGTAGCAGTGGGTGGGGTTTGTAGCAGTCGCGAAAGATAAGGCAGAAAGTAGGTGTAACAAGAGGCGTGAACATAGACATGTGATGTAAACGTAACAGAAGTGTCATAAATGGGGCGGAAACATGGAGGGGGCTACCTAAGGAGCCGGGACCTCTGACCCAGTGGTGCGCGCAAGCTGGCAATGACGTGTTACCAGGGAGAAGCTGGGGGCTATGACTTCTGCACTAGAAGAGGAGACGAAAGTCTGGAGAGTCAGAGCGACATGTACCTAAACACTATCTAGTATCTGATGTTTAGAGAACATGTTGATAGAATCCAAAAGTTATCAGGGCAAAGGCTAACAGACTCTAAGACTGGTGCATGCATTATTCCACATGTAGTGCGTGTTGAGGAATATTAAATGACCATTAATACAGTATTTCTCTAACATGGAGACGTAAAGGCTAGACGATGACTGAAACTATTGATGCGATTCAGTAGCTTAGGAATGCAGAGAAGGAGAGCTGGACTGATAACTAGAATCATAACATACTCTTGGCAGACTGGCAGACAGAGCCAGGCCGAGCCGGGCACTGTGAGGCAGGAAGTAAGTGAAGGGTCAGGGATGCAGGTGGGGGCTGTATCGCTCCTCAGCGAGGGTTCAGGAGACAGGAGCTGAATCTGGTGTCCGGGCCCTTTTGAGGCCTAGAAACGGGGACTTTTACTGAATTAACGTGCACACTGTGAAACGTGGCAACATAACTTTACATAGGCCTGATATTCGTTGTATTCACGAAGACTGGAAACTGGCATACTAGAGTGGGACACAACTGTAATTGCGTCTTTAATCGATCATAAGGGAATACATAGGCATATTAATCATGCACATATAACATAGGATGGGGAACACGTAGGGACACAGAACATGGCAAAATTTATTTTTCCACAATGCATCGATACCACCAGGGGACGCTGATGAAAGCGTAGTGCTGCTGATGCGTATCTCTGATGCAGGATGCAGGCCAGGGGTTTGAGTATCACGGCAAAAAGGAGGGCCTAGTGCATCGCCGTATTGGGAAGGAGTCAGATATCTGTCCATTAATGCGTAGTCTCGCCGTTGGGCATGTGTACAATAACTTTATCCAATTAGTGTATATAAAAGGCACCCCCATGCAATGCAAGACCACAAACATATATTTCCATGCTACGGAGTCAAATGCCTTGGTAGCATCCAGTAGGACCGCCAACGCAGGCAATGTAGGCTCCAAGATGTGTAATACCATGAATAGTGTTTTGAGATTATGTAAAGTGGAGCACGTTGGCACAAAACCAGACTAATCTGGGAGGACCATCACTGGTAGCAGGAGATTCAGCCGGTTGGCCAGCACTTAAGCTACAATTTTGGTGTCCGTGTTGATAAGGGAGAGTGGGCAGTATGAGCCGCACTTATCAGGCTCTTTCCCTGGCTTGAGGAGTGTTATGATTAGAGCTTCGTGTAATGTAGGTGGAAGCTGTTGCACATCGAAGGCCTCCATATATAATTCAAGGAGATATGGAGCCAGTTGGTCAATATACTCTCTATACAATTCTGCCGGCAGGCCGTCTGTGCCTGCAGCCTTCCCATTTGGTAACTGCTGTATTGATTCCCTAATTTCTTCCAGTGTTATGGGGTGCTTTATAAAATCCTGCTGTCCACGCAATAGCCAGACCAGTGTTATATCTTCCAAATACTGCTCTATTTCCTCCACACTCGCAGACGGTTTACTGTTGTATAGTTCTTGGTAGTTCTGCACAAAGGTGTGCACTATTTCCTACGTGTCATAGCGGGTAATGCCCTCATCTGTAATCGCCTGGACAATGTGTGTTCTAGCCCAAGGCTTTGCTATCCTTTGCACCAAAGCCTTCCCGGTCTGCCCCTTTCCCCTTAATATCTCCCCTGCCACCTGCGCGACTTATGCTTCACCTCCTGCTTAGCCGCCTTGTTATATTCTGTAACCTTCAACCGAATTGTGGCAAGCGTTCCCATACCAGCCATATTCTCATACTCCCGTTCTAGGGCACTCAGCTCCTGCTCGTGGCTCCTTATTGTGTTTCTTAGTTATTTAAGTACACCAGCCCTGAAGCCCTATGCAGACTCCACAAATCGTTACTTTAAAGGCTTCCCGGAGCATTTCCATACTGTCGACGGAACTCACATTATTATAACAATAGTCTGTGATTGCCTCATTCACTTCTTCTCTAAACACTGGATCGAGTAGCGAGCTTGACTATAGTCGCCATTGAAACTGAGACGGCAGGTATGTAGGCACCACCATGCAGAGTAAGACTGGTGAGTGGTCAGATAGCGTCTTGGGTAAATGTCGGACTGTAGTCGTCCATGTGTTTATGTCAGGTGTAGCTAACCATAAGTCGAGCTGTTACCATGATTTGTGGACGTAAGAGTGACATGTACCCTCCCGGCTACCTGGGTGGCGCAGGCGCCAGATGTCCAACAGCCCCAGATTCCTCATGCCGTCCATGACAGAAAGAGCAGCTTTTTTATGCGTGGCATCATCAGTGGTCATTCTATCCTCTCCTGGCACTAGTACCATGTTAAAATTGCCCCCATAATTTAGCGCAGCCGGGAGCAGTGTAAGCTATTTACTCCATAGTGTGCTGTAGAAAGTAGGGTTGTCAATATCGGGGCCATAGACATTAACAATTATCATTAAAGTGCCACATAATTTACCTTGTGTAATTACATATCGCCATTGGTCATCTGGATCCACAAGCAAGAGCTCAAAGGCCACGTTTTTCATAATCAATATCATGACGCCCCTAGCGTAGGATGAATAAGATTATGCTAAGCGTATCCCAGCCCAACTAGTTGCGTTTGCCTCCACTGCATGTGCAGTGAGGTGGGTTTCTTGTAAGAGCACTAACTGTATATTATGACGGTCCAAGTAAGCTAATAATTGCCACGTCTTTTTTGGGTTGTTTAAACTAAGGGTGGGCGTAGTTGGTGGAGTACTACTACAAGGAATTCTGTTGAATTGATAAAAAACTCTGTGAATTCTGCTGCATCCCGTCTCACCACAATAAATAAAACAAAAACCTCACATACCCTTGGTAAAACGACAATTAACTCTATTATTACGTGCTAAAATGCATATTGTCATCTCACAAAAGTGAAAATGAAAAATAGCAAGCAGTGACAGACGTGATGATTTTGATGTCCTCACTAACTTAGGGAGAGAACCAAGCAGATGCCTTGAACACAAAGAGCACATCATGCTGAAATGATTCGGTGGTAGTCCCTTTCTCCTAGGACCACCCCAAGCACAGGTATGGGCAAAAATACAATCCCAGCCAAAGGCCCTGCAAAGCATTATGGGACGATATTCTAGAGTGCAGTGAATATAATAGTATCCAATATCAAAACACTCCCCAAGGGGTAGGATCTCCGGCTCAGCTGAGAGCTAATACTATAATATTCACTAAACTCTAGAATATTGCCCCATAATGCTTTGCTGGGCCTTTGGTTGGCATTGTATTTTCCCCCATAACTTTGCTTGGGGTGGTCCTAGGATAGGATGGTTTATAGACCACCTAGGGCTAAAACTCCTCTGATTCAGCTATTAAGCCCGTTCTTAGAATCTAGCGTCAAAGACTCAGACTTTACCATCCTGGGCGGTTTTAATGTACACTTAGAAAAGAGCTCAGATTGAAATACGATAACATTGACTGATGCAATGTCTAACATTTCCATGGAGCAGATTGTTAAGCAAGACACGCATGTGGCGGGGCACACCCTCGATGGGATCTTCACCTCAAAGACTAACGTCAGGTTTGTGGAAATACTGCTGTTACTTGGTCAGACCATAAAGTAATACCATTTACTTTAAAGCTAGAGCAGATCACAGATGTTACTGCTCCCCAGCCTAGGTATGTCACCATCCAGGACTGGGCTAAGGATTGACACTCCTAAACTACTGGAGCAACTCTCCACGACCATTCTGGAACTAGAGTTAGACAGCAACCTAGTCGCCAATCAGATTTTCAGTTGGGTGAACTCAGCAGTCAAGTTAACAGTCCCTCTGAGAAAGATCCCCTCGAGGAGAAAAAACCCATCACTACCATGGTTCTCCGACCAACTGAAGGTGCAAAAACAAAATTGCAGAAGGGCGGAAAGAAAATGGAGATTCAATTACGAACAACAGTTGAAAGAAGAATACAGAACCTCCCTAGCAACTTACAAAAAACTAATACTGGAAGAAAAAAGTAATTATTTTATAGAAAAAACTAGCAGCCCATTCCGACGTTGTCCGGGTATGAATTGCTGCCGGCCAGTAGTATATTGTTTTGTAGGATTTCGTTTTGATAGCATTTCTTATCTGTGACAGGCCTGTGAAACGCTTTGATTCACAGTGCACTGCTGATGCACTTAAGAGTGCGCGTTCAGTAGTGTGTGAACTCGAGTTTCCCTACTTTATTTTTCCTTGCAATATTGTATAGCGCGAACTCGACAACATGGCATGAGCACAATTTACATTACAGAAGAACACATTCATTTGTGGTAGGCACGGGGAGACAAAGCGATTTGCCTGGAATCACAGGATGTTCAGCTGATGCCGAAATTCGAACGTAGCTCCCCAGCTCTAAAGTTCACAATTCTAGAACTTGTTGCGGAAGATGTGTCTAAAAGTGTATGTCGGTGCTGGCCATCAATGAGAGAGACCTGTGCATTTTTCAAATCGGTGGTGAAAAAATATGAGTATATTGCTGGAGATGTGGGCCGCCGTGCCACCAATGTACTTACCGGGGGAGGGTAAACACCCATTATTCCTCAACTTTCTTTCCGCATACCATCACTCCACATACTTTCATTACGAAAGTACCATGACTCCCCAATGCCATTATAACAAATGGCATTACATTTTATATGCTTTTACCACGCATACATTTACAACGAAATTCGCTGTAAATGCATGAATGGTAAAAGCATGTTTTTTTAATGTTTGGATAAGGTAAGTATTGGTATAAGGGTATATGTTTTGGGGTACTGAGGTATATGTTTTGGGGTGTTTGGGTAGTTTAAGGGTTCAGATATAGTTTTGGGTTATGGGGTACAGGGGTAGTTTTAGGGTTTAGGGATAGGTATGGGTTTTGGGGTACAGGGGTATTTTTAGGGTTCAGGGCTAGGTTTGGTTTTTGGGGTATAGGGGTATTTCTAGGGTTATGGGGTAGGTTTAGGGTACAGGGGTATTTTAAGGGTTCAGGGCTAGGTTTGGGTTTTGGGGTACAGGGGTGTTTTTAGGGTTCAGGACTAGGTTTGGGTTTTGGGGTACAGGGGTATTTTATGGTTCAGGGGGTAGGTTTGGGTTTTGGGACAGGGTTATTTTTATGGTTCAGGGCTAGGTTTGGGTTTTGGGGTACAGGGTTATTTTTAGGGTTCCGGGGTAGGTTTGGGTTTTGGGATACAGGGGTATTTTAAGGGTTCAGGGCTAGGTTTGGGTTTTGGGGTACAGGGGTATTTTAGGGTTCAGGGGTAGTTTTGGCTTTTGGGGTACAGGGGTATTTTTAGGGTTCAGGGCTAGGTTTGGCTTTTGGGGTACAGGGGTATTTTTAGGGTTCAGGGCTAGGTTTGGCTTTTGAGGTACAGGGGTATTTCTAGGGTTCAGGGCTAGGTTTGGGTTTTGGGGTACAGGGGTATTTTTAGGGTTTAGGGATAGGTTTAGGTTTTGGGGTACAGGGTATATTCATAGGGTTAAGATGGGTTAGTGTTTAAGGATGTTGGGGTATTTTAAGGAGTTAAGGGTGGGTTATGATTGTGGGGTGCAGGGGTATTTAAAGGGAGCAGGGTGGACACCCGGAGCTGGAATGTACAGAACCTGGGAAGAAAAAACAATGAAATATTGGGCACAACGCTCGCTATTTTTTCCGAAATCCCGCGCCCCGCACACGCCCACGCCCCCAGCACACGCCCACAGCACACGATATGAGACATGGCATGAAGGGCGGAACGTACCACACCCCCCCAGCATTTGTCACGCCCCCAGCACACGCCCAGGGGCACAACGCAGACACGCCCACAAGGGACTACTTTGCTGGCACGGTTCTTTTACCTTTTAAATTTATATGGTGGGCGTCTGCATAGCCTATGCCCTTCTGCTGCAACTGCCCTTTCCAACGCTGGGTGTTGTGATTGGTGCTGTGGTTCCTGAGATTACCCGCCTCAAAGGTTTGGGCTCTCTCTTTATTATATTAGTATAGATAAATGAGACCAAGAATTCCAGCAAGGAACTATTTACCACAGTAAAAAACTAACAAACCTTAATTCCAACAAACAGATAGAGGGCAGCCTTGAACAATGCAACAGTTTAGGTCAGTTCTTCGTAGACAAAGTCAACTCTGTCTACGAGTCTTTTAAAATGACCGACAAGTCTGCTGCCTCATAGTCATGCATAGAACCCAAACAGGGACCAGTCACTGGGATCCCCAATTCGGGGTTCAATTGTGTGCCCCCATCTGTTGAACAGATTAAACAGGTGGTAATGACCACTAGGTCTGGGGGCCTATCGACCCGTGTCCCCCCAAGGTGATGCACCTGGTTCCAGATCTACTGAGCGAACAACTAGCTCTGGTCTTTACAAACATAATTATATCTAGCTGTTTCCCAGAGGCCTGCAAAATGGCCTCAGTTCTACTGCTGCTAAAGAAGCCAAATTTAGATCCACAGGATCCTGGAAACTATAGGCCAATATTGAGAATCCCCTTTGCAGCCAAAGTATTGGAAAAATTAATGAATAAGCAATTATCACAATTTTTAACATCTGTAAATGTCCAAGATCACTCACAATATGGGTTCCAAGAGGAACATGGAACAGAAACAGCACTGCTTACGGAATTAGAAGAACTCAGGAGTGTACTAGATGCTGGAGGGAAGGCCGCCTTGATTTTATTAGATCTCTCGGCGGCCTTCAACACGGTAAACAATGATACACTCCTGACCCAACTAGCCGAAGTAGTAGTCCATGATATGGCACTCAAGCTGCTAGCCTCCTATTTACCCAAGATAACTTTTACAGTTAAATTAGGAGAGGCTTCATCTAAACCATTTAACTCACCATGTGGCGTACCACAAGGGTCTTCCTTAAGCCCTACTCTTTTTAATGTCTATGTAGCCCCACTTTCCTACCAGTTTCCTATGCAGACACCCAAATAGTGGTATCAGTCTCAAACAATTTAGAAGAAACAGCAGGCAGATTCAACAACTGCTGTATGAGACAGATTAATCACTGGATGCAGTGTAACTGCTTTAAACTAAACAGTGATACAACTGAAATCATGCTGTAGGGGACAGACACATAAGTCTGGTACCCAAAATGGTGTCCAAACACCCTATGGGACTGTCCCTCCCCAGTGAACAAAGTCAGAAATCTAGGAATAATACTGGATAACAAACTATCCTTTGATGCTCAGACTAAAAAACTGTCTTCTACGGTTTGGTATGTCCTCAAAATTATAAAGAAATACTGCTATTTATTCCCAAGGACTCATGTAAACTCTAGTAAAGGCACTGGCCTTATCAAAAGTCAAAGTCAAAAGATTTTTATTTGATTCGGTACTCGACTGAGGACCACAAATGTTATATAAAAAAAACAAATTCGTTACAAGTTAATATAATGTCAAAAAGGATTTTAAAAATTTATAGAAAGTATAACACTGGCCTATCTAGGCTAGATTATGGGAATGCGCTGTATGCGGGGTTACAGAGTCAATATCTAGCAAAACTTCAGCGCTTATAGAATGCTGCAGCAAGGCTGGTGCTGAACATCCCAAAATTTGAGCCAGTAGCTCATAGACTAGGAGCCCATTGGAAAGAGAATAAAGTTCAAGTCAGTCTGTTTTATCCACACTATGTGTGGGAGGGTATGCTCAGACGTGAGTCCCTTGCTCATTGCACCATCAGGATTCAAGCAAGCCGGGCCGACGTAGGCTGTGATGCCAGAAACCGGTCCCCGGAATCTTGTTTCCTTCCCAGTATAAGAATTGGCTTGGTAGTTTGGTTTGCCCTGTTCCCATCATGCACTGGGACAGGAACAGACTAATTTGCATATAGCCAGGTTCTGAGCTGGGATGGTGCAGTGAGCTAAAAAACGGTGATGGATTAAAACCATGATCTCTTGACTTGGTAAGAGTATTCTGCATCATTCAGAAACTCTGTCCATCACCACCCCCTTTTCCAAAATTGGCCTATAAAGCCCTCCATGGGTCAGGACCCCATTTTCTAAAAATACATCTGAAACAATACGAGCCATCCAGAAGCCTGAGATCGAGCCAGGCAAAGCTGATTTAGGTTCCCAAATTTAAGCAAGTTAAGTGGGGGGAAAGAAGCTTTCTGCTCCAGGCAGTCAAGACCTGGAACCTTCTCCCTATTACAATCAAAAACAGAATATCTCTGCTAACCTTCAGGAAAGAGGTAAAGCTTAGATAGAGCACTGCACCCGACAGTCCATCGACTTAGAGCCAAGACGCCCACTGGCAATTGTGCGCTTTATAAATTCACAAATCAAATCAAAAATAGGAGGATGGAACCACAACCAAATCATTCAGCATGATATGCTCTTTGTGTTCAAAGCATCTGCTTGCCTTCCCCCTAGGTAAGGGGTCACCCCAAAATCATCCCCTCTCTCATTGCCTGATGTTTTCCAAAGTTCACTTTTGTGAATTGGTTATATGCTTTTTAGCATATAAAGGTAAAGTTTATTTACCAAAGGGTTGTGGGTACAGTAGGTATTTCCATTGCCTAGCGGAGTGGGTATTATTGCATAAATTCTGTTTTTTCAAAGAAATGTGTAATTACCAAATCTGCGCAACTTCTGCTAGTGGAGTGGAGTTCATTGCCCAGGGTTAGTTTAAACCCAGCGCATTCCATGTTGGAATAGAAAAATAATTTATATAGCGCAAAACTGCCACCCTACGGGTATCCTGGCGCTTGGTTAGAATAACAACAAAGACAGCAAAACTCAATTCTCAATGTCAGGAGAGCTAATCGGTATTCCATGGAAAGAGCCAGGTTTTCAGGCTCTTTCTAAACCCTGTCAATGAACTTTCCTGCCTAAGGTACAGAGGCAGCCCATTCCAAATATGTGAGGCCAGTATTCCGAAAGCTCTACCCCCCTTCCAGGATTTCTTAAATCTGGTGGTTGTAATCAGATTGGTGTTTGACGATCGGCGCTGCCTGCTTGGATTATACCAAGTAAACATTTTTTGCACAGGGATAGGACCCTTCCCATGTGCTGCCCTATACACGATGCAGAGATATTTAAAATACATTCTCTCTTTAATGGGCAGCCAATGGAGATCTTTTAACTCATTTAAGGAGGTTGTTTATACTACCTGCCATACACTGTGTGTCAGTGAATAGATGTCGCTGAATTCCAGATTGTACCGCTCAAATCATGACATGTTTTTAACCACCTCTGTACTGTGCGCGCCAAGGGGTATATTCACAAGAACGTGTGCTAAACATCACCAAAAAAGGCTAACGCAACTTTACACATCGCAGGCTATTGCAGTAAAATAACCCAGTGTCAACGTGGCATTCACAACATGGCGGTACCATGCTATTGTCTGCCGAAACTGCGCCCAATGTCCGTGATACAACCCCTTTGACTGAGATAAAAGCACAAACCACAACACAAAAAAACTAGCGATGAGGCCATTCGCGATGAGGAAAGCAAGGATAAGCATCGCCAGGCCCACGAGACACACAGCAGGCAAGAATAAGCACAACAAAAGCCTGAAAAAGAAAGACAAACCAAGCAGAAAACAACAGCACAATGGAGGCAACCCGAGCCAGTATACAACCCCACAAGTCCCATTGGCACCAAAACATTGTACATGGCAGGCCATCTCGGACAAGGTGAATGCAGCCTGAGAACGGAGGAGGATAATGGAAGAAAAGCAGAACATCGGAATGATGCGAAACAAAAAAACAAGCAGAAACACACCAACAACAAGAAGGCAGCAATACACACTGGAATGGGGAGTCCAGCGCCACACCAGGAGCTGGATGACATGGAGGAAATGGTATACCCCACATCAGTCTGGAGATGGTGGCAGCACTCGGGGACCGGAAACTACCCAAAACAGCAGACACAACTGCAACATGGAGAGGAACCAGCAGGGACTGCGGGACGGAGTTAGATGGGCACACTGGCACACATGGACAATTAAGCACACCACAACTGCAGACAAACCATGCCCAAGAGTAAAAACACCAACCAAGAGCACAAGTCACACAACCCGGCAATATCACACCACTGAACAAGCACAGAAGTGAAAACCACACTGCCTGAAAGGGAGAAAGGTGAGGCAAATCAGAGCTGAAGGGACATCTCACACACAACACAGCACACAAACATAGGAAGCAGAGCAACCCAACACTGAATACAATGTGGTATAAACACCAACATGTGCACAACCGAACACAGGACACAAGGGCACCCGCCTGTAGCCGGAAAATGGCCATACGTATCTGGCAAAGCATGAAACAGGGACATGATAATGCACAAGTACAAACCCAGAGTCCTGATGGGGTAACAATGCACGTATGGCAGGGAGCCAGAGAGTCTGTGACACACACATTGGCATACAAATCAAGACACAACACAGTTGGAGAGGAGTGAAAGTGCGCAAACTTTATTAACAAGTGCGTGTCAGTACGGCCAAGAGAAGTGCCATGATATGCAGACCAATGCAGCAGCATGAATGAGGAATGTAGGAAAGCACCCATGTCCACCTCGGGGGAGTCCATCACCAACACAAGTCAGTGCCAACACGTGTTGGTTGTCTGCACTTGGATCATGAGTCCAGGCCAATGCAGCCATGTCCACTGTCGTCTTGGGACATGTGACCTGATTCCCAAATTACAACCAGGCGGCGGGACACGTGCAATAGGTCACATCCAGTTGTGGCTGGAGGTACCTTGTCACTCATCCATGAATACGAGTGCAACAGCGTATGCCAACATCTCCTAAGAGCGATCGTTGTCCACCACATCTGACATGTCATCAACGTAATCCATCCGCTGACCTGGACAGATGTGCTGACTCCAACCACTGGACCCAATGTGCACCAAAGCCCAATCGGGTAGTGGGTCAATGTGCTCACTGCACACGAGGACTCGTGCAATCTCCCAGGTCCAGTTTCAAGCGTGCATGCCAATTATCCATACATGCCGTAAACGGGCATCAAAGTGACACTCCTGGTCGTGGGCCAACATGGGGTGCACACACACATCGAAATCCAGGTCAGCTACCATTACGTTGGAGAGGCAGACATCCATGGACCACTTCAATATGCTAGAACGACAATGCAACACAGGCTGAACCCAGGTGACGTCCGCAAGGCAGAAGCTCAGCTGGTAACTGATCCGCAGCACTACCAATGGGAATGCCCCCAGTACATGCAGCAGATGCGCACGGTACAGGTCCACGAGACTGGAGTCGAACATGTGTCTGGGATGGTCTGCCATTGCGTCAGTGGCTCTGCTCGAAGTGGCACTGGTTTGCCCTGCACCAGTCCTGTGGCTGAAATGGCACAGCTCGGTGCAATGAGCAGTGTCTGTGTGCAACGGGTGCAGGTCTGGGGTGGGGTGGGAGTACGTGTGAAGACCATTTCACGCACGCTAACTACGACCAAGGACTTCTGAGTGTGGGATGTGTACACGTTGGTCTCAAGTCAGGCAGTGCGTAGTGTGGGAGTCACAAGCAAATGCTACTGCATCTGTCAGGGGGTGCTGGCCACATGCAAGTTCCTGCTTGGAGCTGCAGATGTGCTACCGCCTGATAGTTCAGACAAAGGACCTTTCATATGTCCAACATGTGGCACATGAGTGGCCTCACTGTATGTTACATTGCCACACAGCTGCTACTCCCTCCCATGAGCCCCTTCACTTGTGTGCGCTGCGCGGTTGCATAACGTGCACTCCTAAGGCACACCATTGTAATGCCTGTCCGCGCATGTCCAGCGGCATGTCAATAACACCGTGCTGCTAGCCTCTCAAGGTGTGCGGCCATCGGAGTGTATGCCAATGGTCCGGACTGCGAATGAGGCCAGGCAACTGACTCATGCATCCACAGGACTGATACAAATAACACTTGGTATGCATATGCCAAGACTCCGAGGGGTCTTGCTCTACTACAAGTCCCCATACATGCTGGCCCGCCCTCCTGGTGCATGCTATATTGCTACATCGACTACCGAGGCCCTGGTGGCGACTACACCACAACACAGAGACACACTTACCGCACTTCCTGAACAGGGCCAGGTCTGAGCCACACCCTGCTCCCCCTGCCCAGTCAGCACACCCTTGAGCTGACCTGACGTACACCGGACCAGCACACGCCGCTTGTGCATGCAGTGGGGTGCATGCGAAGCTACATGTCCAGGGTCACTGCCAACGCTGAGGTGACATGGTAAGGCCCACTGAAGACAGCACACTATGATGTTGCAGGGCCCATGCCCATCATGCTGACACAATGACCACACGGACACACTTTTTCAGATGGTGTGAATGGCTACGGGCACTTGCGCACAGCCACATTTATTGGCAGGCACACATACCGAGTGACACCTGTGTTGGATGTGTGTGGGGGTGTGCACACCAGCTGGCAAGGGCTGCCTGGTGCAGTCAGAAATCGACAACAGTGTACATCGTAAAGGACACAACCTGTCAACCATAAAGGCCCCATGACTTGTGTTGCACAGGGTTGGTTCCCAGGATGTACATCGAACTGCACTGGCCTACCGCCACGGGCTGTTGACTTGCGGTGAACAGGGTTGATGGCACCAGGTCAGTTGTTGATAGTGTTCAATCACCTTTGTGACGCCTTTCGTCCGGACTGAGCCCATATTCTCCCTACTCCTCACCTTGCTTTCACTGGTGTGGACTCTGCCATTCACGATTCATGACTAAGTGCTGGATCTGGGACCTACTGGTCCGGAGGGTAGGCCTGAGCCCTCATCCAAGTGTCGCCGGCTTGCGTTGGGTTAATGGCACCACATGTCGCAGGCTTGGATGGCCCGTTGCAGCGACCATATCCGTATGGGGGCCCAAGTGTCCACCGCCAGGCACCGGATCAGATTACGAGTTCAGCCGCCTCCATCTGGTCTCATCTCAGTCTCAGCGCAGAGAGTCCACCATGTTGTTACAGCCACGAGTCTTGCAGAAAACAGCGAAAATCGGCACCAATGGTGACTCTGGTTGCATCTTACATGGATGGAATCATGGTGCGCAGGCAAGTCGATTCCACTGCTTGTGTTCTCTGGATGGCGAAGATTATGTCGGATTTTGGGAGGATGAAAGCACCCAACTGGCAGAGCAGCACTAAAGTGCATCCATCTTGCTTCGGGCTCTCTTGTGCCCCCCCTCCCCCACTTTCACAAAGTTCGGGGTAGAAGAGGTTGAGTTTGGGGTTAAGTCACGGCCCCTCCGGTGAACTTCATCTTCACCACATTCTGTCTGCCAATGCTAGACTGCTAAATGCATGGATCACCAAGCTGTTTAATCTGTTTTTGTAAACATCCATATTTCCAGGCATATGGAAGAATGCCCTGATCCTCTAACTACTGGAAAAACTCAGAGCCAATCGTACAGACATGCCAACCTACTACCCAACCTCGTTAATACCCTACTGAATGAAATATTTCTAAAAAAATTAATCAACCTCCAACTTTCCCAAAACCTAGTGGAAAATAATGTGCTGGGCATCACACAAGCAGGGTTCAGAGTGAACCATAGTACTGAAACCACTTGTGTAGTGGTAACTGACAACATTAAGACCATAGTAGATGAGTGTAGATTTGCGGCTCTGATTCTTTTTCATTCATCAGCAGCGTTCAACATGGTGTCTCATCGTGTATTTGCAAGAGACTGGCCTTTAGTGGAATGCTTAATGTTTCCATTCAATTTATCTTGATGTATGCAATTGATTCACCTCCCATGTTCAGATCTAATACAACGCCAGGGCTCATCAATGAGTCCGACACTATTTAACTTATATATGGCACCTCTGGCATCTATTTTATGATCTAAAGGCTCCAACGTTCTTTCATTTGCAGGTGACACACAATTAATTGTGTCAATTGCTGAAAATGTTGAAACCACTGGACATAATCTCATGGAATGCATTTCAGAAGTCTTGTCTGGATGCAAGGTCAAAATTTGAAGCCAAACCAAGACAAGACCAATATAGTTCCATTCAGAAAAGGCAGATTCCATGTGGGCCTTCAATCTTGGCCCTGCTCCGATCCATAAGAACTCCACCAGGAATCTAGACATTATCATAGACAATGATTTCTCTATGAAAGACCAGGTCTCTGCAGTGTGTGGCATTTGGTATGCTACTCTAAGTCTATTGTGCAATATCTTTAGCTGGTTGCCAAAACAGTGTGTTGTACCATTGTCCAGTCATGTCTTATCAGCGGACTTGACTATGGCAACACTTTGTATGTAGAAATGGCAAATTCCCAATTTCCACGGCTTCAAGCTATTCAGAACTCTTCAGCCAGGCTAATCTTCAATTTACCAAATAGATCACTGTTGGCCTCAACATTAACAACATTCCACTGGCTAACAGCAAGCAACTGGGCCATCTTCATGCTGCTATGTCATGCTCATCGGCCTTCCACAGAGCCTGTCTTGTTTATCTTAGCAATGGACTCATAATTTATCAGTTGACAAAGACCTTAAGATCTTCTAGCATGGTTCTAATTAAACCATTCCAGAGGATATAATTTTCTTATTTAACAGCAAGGTACAGGGATAGTCTATCACTCAGGTTGCAACTCTTCCCTTAGCTTCTCCCTTTCAAAAGTGGGCTGTTTTTGTTCTAAATCCCCACCTCTTCTAGAATTTCTGTTTTCTCTCCTGATCACACTAAACTGCACAAGGATATCTCTTTGGGATAATTTTTGCACACTTACAAATCATATTACCATATCAAAACACAACATAACATAACATAACATAAACTAACATAACATAACAAGACATGTTATGACGTAATGGATCTCTGACAGAATATCGAGACTGAAAATATCGCCAGACAAAATATCGACGCTGGAATATCGAAGGCAAGTATATCGACACCCTATCTAGAACATGGTAAGTACAAAAATATCGAAACAAAAATATCGATGTTAAAAATATCGTAATTAAAAATATCGTTTTTTTTTAAAAAGGTAAAATTAAGTAAATACTACTTGTATATATTTTAAACTTATGTTAAAATGTGTTATACTGTTTAAAATGAATAAATAATACATATTTACTATTAAACATTTAATTAAAATTATTAATTAAATATATAATATATACTTAATTATTTATAATATATACATTATTTTTTAAATAATTATAAAATATCAACAAATACTACAATTTAAAAATACATCAACACTCATCAAATAATAACATAAATAATAATAGATAATTATATTTAATAAATAACAACAATTAAATATACTTTCAATATTTTTAAAATTAATTAAATACAACATTATGTAACATCTTAAATACATAAATAAATATAAATAATATTGAATAGCATGAGGGTAAAAATTACTATTCAAACTCCAGAGGATGCAACAGTAGATAAAGCGTTGGATAGCGTAAGGGTAAAAATTACTATTCCAACTCCAGTGAGTGCAACAGTAGGGAAAGCGTTGGATCGCGGGTATGTAAAAATGACTACTCCCACTCCAATGAGTACACCATTAGTGAAAGTGTTGGATAGCGTAAGAGTAAAAATTAATATTCCCACTCCTGAGAGTGCAGCAGTAGGGAAAGCATTGGATAGCGGGTGGGTAAAAATTACTATTCCTACTCCAGTGAGTGGAACAGTAGGGAAAGCGTTGGATAGCGGGTATGTACAAATAACTATTCCCACTCCAATGAGTGCAACATTAGGGAAAACGTTGGATAGCGTAAGACTAAAAATCACTATTCCCACTCCAGAGAGTGCAACAGTAGGCAAAACGTTGGATAATGGGTGGGTAAAAATTACTATTCCCACTCCAGTGAGTGGAACAGTAGGGAAAGCGTTCGATAGCGTATGGGTAAAATTTACAATGCCAACTCCAAAGGGTGCAACAGTAACAAAAGCGTTGGATAGCGTAAAAATATTATTTGATATTCCAACTCCAAAGGTTGCAACAGTATGGAAAGCGTTGGATAGCGTAGATTGGCTAATTACTATTCCAACTCCAGAGGGTGCAACAGTAGGGAAAACGTTGGATAGCGTAGAGGGAAAAATTACTATTCCCACTCCAGAGAGTGCAACAGTAGGGAAAGTGTTGGATAGCGTAGGGAGAAAAATTACTATCCCCACTCCAATGAGTGCAACATTAGGGAAAGTGTTGGATAGCGTAAGGGTAAAAATTACTATTCTAACTCCAGTGAGTGGAACAGTAGGGAAAGCGTTGGATAGCGTATGGGTAAAAAATAATATTCCAACTCCAAAGGGTGCAACAGTATTGAAAGCGTTGGATAGCGTAGGTGGGAAAATTACTATTCCCACTCCAGAGAGTGCAACATTAGGGAAAGCGTTGGATAGCGTAAAAGTAAAAATTACTATTCCCACTCCAGAGAGTGCAACAGTAGAGAAAACGTTGGATAGCGGGTGGGTAAAAATGACTATTCAAACTCCAGTGAGTGGAACAGTAGGGAAAGCGTTGTATAGCGGGTATGTAAAAATGACTATTCCCACTCCAATGAGTGCAACATTAGGGAAAACGTTGGATAGCGTAAGAGTAACAATTACTATTCCCACTCCAGAGAGTGCAACAGTAGGGAAAACGTTGGATAACGGGTGTGTAAAAATTACTATTCCCACTCCAGTGAGTGGAACAGTAGGGAAAGTGTTGTATAGCGTATGGGTAAAAATTACTATGCCAACTCCAAAGGGTGCAACAGTAAGAAAAGCGTTGGATAGCGTAAAAATATTATTTAATATTCCAACTCCAAAGGGTGCAACAGTATGGAAAACGTTGGATAGCGTAGATTGGCTAATTACTATTCCAACTCCAGAGGGTGCAACAGTAGGGAAAACGTTGCATAGCGTAGGGGGAAAAATTACTATTCCCACTCCAGAGAGTGCAACAGTAGGGAAAGTGTTGTTTAGCGTAGGGAGATAAATTACTATTCCCACTCCAATGAGTGCAACATTAGGGAAAGTGTTGGATAGCGTAAGGGTAAAAATTACTATTCCAAATCCAGTGAGTGGAACAGTAGGGAAAGCGTTGGATAGCGTATGGGTAAAAATTACTATTCCAACTCCAGAGGATGCAACAGTAGGGAAAGCGTTGGATAGCGTAGGGAGATAAATTACTATTCCAACTCCAAAGGGTTCAACAGTAGGGAATGCCAATTAATAAATATGTACAAAATATATTACACATAAAAAAATGTAATTATTTACAATTAAATTACTTCCCACCCTATTCCCCTATAAACCCACAACCCACTCTGGTACTAAAACATAACATTTAATAATAATTAACATTAATTACCAATTAAATACATAATTTATCAATTAAAATAATTAATTGCCAATTAATTATTAAATAAAAAATTAATTATTTACAATTAAATTACTTCCCACACTATTCCCCTATAAACCCACAACCCGCTCTGGTACTAAAACATAACATTAAATAAAAATTAACATTATTTGCCAATTAAATAATTAATTTATCAAATAAAATAATTAATTGCCAATTAATAATTAGTATTAAATTACTTCCCACCCTATTCCCCTTTAAACCCACAACCCACTCTTGTACTAAAACATAACATTTAATAATAATTAACATTAATTACCAATTAAATAATTAATTTATCAATTCAACTAAATAATTGCCAATTAATAATTAAATAAAAAATTTATTAATTACAATTAAATTACTTCCCACCCTATTCCCCTATAAACCCACAACCCGCTCTGGTACGAAAACATAACATTTAATAAAAATTAACATTAATTACCAATTAAATAATTAATTTATCAAATAAAATATTTAATTGGCAATAAATAATTACAATTAAATTACTTCCCACCCTATTCCCCTATAAACCCACAACCCGCTCTTGTACTAAAACATAACATTTATTAAAAATTAACATTAATTACCAATTAAATAAATAATTTATCAATTAAAATATTTAATTGCCAATTTATTATTACAATTTAATTACTTTCCACCCTATTCCCCTATAAACCCACAACCCGCTCCGGTACTAAAACTTATAATTTACTTAAAAATAAATTTATTAATATATAAAAATAATACACATATAATATAAATTATTTTAAATACTTAACAAAAACATATAACACATACATAATAAAAATCAAACAAAGTAATACAAATATCGATATTAATAACATCGAAATTAGTTACATCGATATATATGCTATCGATATTACTAACTTCGATATTACTTACATCGATATAAATGAATTCGATATTACTTACCTCAGGGTCGATATTCTGTCCTACGATATTCTTGACATCGATATTCTGTACCTTCGAAATTTTAAACACGATATTTTGGTAGGTCGAAATTTTCAACTCGATATTTTGACTGTGTTCCGACGTAACATAACATAACATAGCATGGCATGTGTTCTTTTCATTGTAAATGCCACCATTTTAGATTTCAAATAATAATGCAGTGTAGGGAAGAACCCCTTGGACAGAATCACAACTTAATTAGAGTTTAAGAGCCTTATTACTAGTTTGGCAGTCCGACTGCCAGAGAGCCACGTCCATGATGGTGGCAGTCGAAAGACGGTCATATAATCGTATTAACCAAGGTGCCAGTGGTGTTGCTGAGGAGCCTTTGAAGTGGTGGTGAGTACTTTTTCTAAATATATCGATGCTGTGTGTGCATTTCGACTGCATATGTGTCGGATGCACATATATGCATGATACATGTGGAAAAATCCCATCTACCCATTGCCGGGGTTCTGCCCATATGTGAGCAGTCCCGGCAATGAGTAGATGGTACGAAAGGGACTCACCTGTAGATCATCACAAACAGGTTCGTATTGTGTGAAGGGGTGACCTGGAGAAAGAGATCCACGTTGGAATCTGCCTTAAAGAACAAGAAAGGGGGGAGTATGCACCCAAAATCCTTAGTCATTGCCACTTTGAAGCAGACGGTCATACTGCCGCGGTCAACATGTGGAAAGGGCAGTTCATAATACGCATAGCGGTGCTGCGCCACTGTACTGTCCTATGGTGGCTGCCTATCCCTGACTGCAAATCCGGCAGTGAGAGGCCTACTGACGGCCTCGGCGGTTCAACCACAGAAATTCTGACGCATCTGTTGACGCAAAAGTCACGCATTGCTGGAGTCTTGTCGCAAGCACGACGCAACTCCAGCAATTTAGGGTGAGGCCTATCCTCATTGTGCTGCGTCACTCATTACACCTGCTTCAAGCAGGCGTAAGAATTTGACTAAGTGGCGTCCTAGAAGCAGCGCAGTGAAATCTTGTAGATTTCACTGCGCCACTTCTACGAGGCTTTTTTGCGCTGGAACACCCACTCTGCATACATTATACCTGCATCAGGTATAATGTGATGCAGGGCTTTACAACGTGACACTTCTCCCTAGATGCGTCACGTTGTAAATTGGCCGCATTTTTACGCTGTTGCTGAGTCACAAAAAGTGCTGAACGGTGGGGCAAAAATGTCGCAAGGGGCTTGTAAATCTGCCCCTAAATGCATTAGTTTGCTTTGTAGAATAAAATTATTTAAACATGTACTGTGATTTTAGAGGGTGGAAAATTGTTGGACTGGATGAGATTAGTTCAAGAGTATCTCAAGTATAAAAATATTTATTTTGACTAACAGACATTCATAACTCTTGAGCTTCTCAAGTAGAAGTTGTAGCATTGTGCACTACGCCCAAAATGACTTGTTATGTGATATTTGTATATTACTTTTTTTACTGAGTTTATATAGCGCAAACTTGACAAAAATCGGGTATCAGAGCGCTTTACATAGCAGCAGTTGCATTACATGAGGATACATTCATTTTTGTTAGGCCCGGGGAGCTTAAGTGATTTGCCCAGAATCACAGGATGTTCAGCATCATTGCCGAGACTCGAACCCAGTTCCCCAGATTCGAGGTCGACCACCCTATTGAATGAGGACCAGGAGTAAGATACTTGCTATAGTCAAACAAGATCTTTAAGTTTATGGAAAACAATCCATGAACTTTGAAGTACACCAATCAAATTATTTACCCAAAAGTAACTAATGAGTCAGAATCAGCACAGTTCAGTTAAAAAAGTTAAATATTAAGTTGTTCATTCAGGGGTAAGTAAAATAAATTAAAGGTCATACAATCCTAAATTTAACTCAAAATAGGTTTAAATCCTTCGATGCTCATGACGGAGCGGTTCCGTCATGAGTATCGGTTGGGCTGTGCTCAAGACGGAACCGCTCCGTCATGGCACCTACCTATGGGGGAAGCACTGGCACTCCCCCATGGGCATCCCATTAACACCCCCAAGCAGGGATGGCAGCGGACGAGTTTTCGCTGCCACCCCGACCCCCCCTCGGCGATCCTGTGATGTCAGCGAGCACCAACATCATCAGGAAGCACTGGGACGCCTGGAAGCCATTTGCTTCCAGGCGTCCCAAGGAGGAGAGGGTAAGTTTTGGTCTCTTGTGGGGCCTGGGGGCCGATCCAGATGCTTTGAGCCATCGGGGAGAGGAAACAGTGTTTCCTCCCCCCTGATGGCTCAATGTAGGGCATTCCTGCTCCACAATCGTGAACAGCGTTGTGATCAGGCAGCGTTAATGCCTCCACTAGACACCAGAGATGTCTTTTTGAAATAAAGGAAGCGACCCCTTAGGCATGGGTCGGTTCCTACAGGTGGCAATCATTTTAAAGACTTTTCTGCCCCCCCTGGGGACAGATCACCTTATTTTCTGGGCGTTTCTGGCCCCAGAGGGGGCAGGAAAGGCCACTAGAGCCAGGTAACTATTTATTATAAAATTGGAAGCTGCCCCTTGGGCAAGGGTCACTTCCTCGGCCCATATTTATTTAAATAGTATATTCTGCCCCCCTGGGGGCTGATCGTTTTTTTATTTGGCCTTTCTGCCACCAGGGGGGGGGTTCAGAAAAGGGGGTGGTGATGGACAAAGCATCTGAATTAAACAGAACACTCATACCCAGTCAAAAGATTAGGGCTTGATCCATCACCGTTTTTTAGCTCACTACACCATCCCAGTTCAGAACCTGGCTACATGCAAATTAGTCTGTCCCTGGCCCAGTGCATCATGGGAACAGGGCAGACCAAACTACCAAGCCAATTCTTTACTGGAAAGGAAACAAGCTTCCGGGGACCGGTTTCTGGCATTGCAGCCATCTTCGGCCCGGCTTGCTTGAATCCTGATGGTGCAGTGAACAAGGGACTCACATCTGAGCAAACCCTGCCACTCCTATAGTGGCCAAAACGATTCAGAAAAGGGGGTGGTGATGGACAGAGCATCTGAATTAAACAGAACGCTCATACCCAGTCAAAAGATCAGGGCTTGATCCATCACCGTTTTTTAGCTCACTACACCATCCCAGTTCAGAACCTGGCTACATGCAAATTAGTCTGTCCCTGGCCCAGTGCATCATGGGAACAGGGCAGACCAAACTACCAAGCCAATTCTTTACTGGAAAGGAAACAAGCTTCCGGGGACCGGTTTCTGGCATTGCAGCCATCTACGGCCCGGCTTGCTTGAATCCTGATGGTGCAGTGAGCAAGGGACTCACATCTGAGCATACCCTGCCACTCCTATAGTGGCCAAAACGATTCAGAAAAGGGGGTGGTTATGGACAGAGCATCTGAATTGAACAGAACACTCATACCCAGTCAAAAGATCAGGGCTTGATCCATCACCGTTTTTTAGCTCACTACACCATCCCAGTTCAGAACCTGGCTACATGCAAATTAGTCTTTCCCTGGCCCAGTGCATCATGGGAACAGGGCAGACCAAACTACCAAGACAATTCTTTACTGGAAAGGAAACAAGCTTCCGGGGACCGGTTTCTGGCATTGCAGCCATCTTCGGCCGGGCTTGCTTGAATCCTGATGGTGCAGTGAGCAAGGGACTCACATCTGAGCATACCCTGCCACTCCTATAGTGGCCAAAATGATTCAGAAAAGGGGGTGGTGATGGACAGAGCATCTGAATTAAACAGAACACTCATACCCAGTCAAAAGATCAGGGCTTGATCCATCACCGTTTTTTAGCTCACTACACCATCCCAGTTCAGAACCTGGGTAGTTTGGTCTGCCCTGTTCCCATGATGCACTTGGCCAGGGACAGACTAATTTGCATATAGCCAGGTTCTGAGCTGCGATGGTGCAGAGAGCTAAAAAACGGTGATGGATCAAGCCCTGATCTGTTGACTGGGTAGGAGTGTTCTGATTAACTCAGATACTCTGTCCATCACCACCCCCTTTTTGAATCATTTTGGCCACCATAAGTGTGGAAGGGTATGCTCAGACATGAGTCCCTTGCTCACTGCACCATCAGGATTCAAGCAAGCCGGGCCGAAGACGGCTGTAATGCCAGAAACCGGTCCCCGGAAGCTTGTTTCCTTTCCAGTAAAGAATTGGCTTGGTAGTCTGGTCTGCCCTGTTCCCATGATGCACTGGGCCAGGGACAGGCTAATTTGCATATAGCCAGGTTCTGAGCTGGGATGGTGCAGTGAGCTAAAAAACAGTGATGGATCAAGCCCTGATCTGTTGACTGGGTAGGAGTGTTCTGATTAACTCAGATACTCTGTCCATCACCACCCCCTTTTTTAATCATTTTGGCCACCATAAGTGTGGAAGGGTCTGCTCAGACATGAGTCCCTTACTCACTGCACCATCAGGATTCAAGCAAGCCGGGCCGAAGACGGCTGTAATGCCAGAAACCGGTCCCCGGAAGCTTGTTTCCTTTCCAGTAAAGAATTGGCTTGGTAGTTTGGTCTGCCCTGTTCCCATGATGCACTGAGCCAGGGACAGACTCATTTGCATATAGCCAGGTTCTGAGCTGGGATGGTGCAGTGAGCTAAAAAACGGTGATGGATCAAGCCCTAATCTGTTGACTGGGTAGGAGTGTTCTGATTAACTCAGATACTCTGTCCATCACCACCCCCTTTTTGAATCATTTTGGCCACCATAAGTGTGGAAGGGTATGCTCAGACATGAGTCCCTTGCTCACTGCACCATCAGGATTCAAGCAAGCCGGCCGAAGACGGCTGTAATGCCAGAAACCGGTCCCCGGAAGCTTGTTTCCTTTCCAGTAAAGAATTGGCTTGGTAGTTTGGTCTGCCCTGTTCCCATGATGCACTGGGCCAGGGACAGACTAATTTGCATATAGCCAGGTTCTGAGCTGGGATGGTGCAGTGAGCTAAAAAACAGTGATGGATCAAGCCCTGATCTGTTGACTGGGTAGGAGTGTTCTGATTAACTCAGATACTCTGTCCATCACCACCCCCTTTTTGAATCATTTTGGCCACCATAAGTGTGGAAGGGTATGCTCAGACATGAGTCCCTTGCTCACTGCAACATCAGGATTCAAGCAAGCCGGGCCGAAGACGGCTGTAATGCCAGAAACCGGTCCCCGGAAGCTTGTTTCCTTTCCAGTAAAGAATTGGCTTGGTAGTTTGGTCTGCCCTGTTCCCATGATGCACTGGGCCAGGGACAGACTAATTTGCATATAGCCAGGTTCTGAGCTGGGATGGTGCAGTGAGCTAAAAAACTGTGATGGATCAAGCCCTGATCTGTTGACTGGGTAGGAGTGTTCTGATTAACTCAGATACTCTGTCCATCACCACCCCCTTTTTGAATCATTTTGACCACCATAAGTGTGGAAGGGTATGCTCAGACATGAGTCCCTTGCTCACTGCACCATCAGGATTCAAGAAAGCCGGGCCGAAGACGGCTGTAATGCCAGAAACCGGTCCCCGGAAGCTTGTTTCCTTTCCAGTAAAGAATTGGCTTGGTAGTTTGGTCTGCCCTGTTCCCATGATGCACTGGGCCAGGGACAGACTAATTTGCATATAGCCAGGTTCTGAGCTGGGATGGTGCAGTGAGCTAAAAACGGTGATGGATCAAGCCCTGATCTGTTGACTGGGTAGGAGTGTTCTGATTAACTCAGATACTCTGTCTATCACCACCCCCTTTTTGAATCACCAGGGGGGGGGGGGTGGCAGAAAAACCCACTAGACACCAGGGAATTTTTAAATTTTTAAATGGAAGCGACCCCTTGGGCAAGGGTCGCTTCCTATGGGGGATAATTCTTTTTAAGGCTTTTCTGCCCCCACCTCCATCCCCCGGGGATAGATCGGCCAATTTTTTGGGGCGTTTCTGGTCCGGGGGGGGGGGGGTAGAAAAGCCCATTAGAGCCAGGGAATTTGTTTTTATTAAATTGGAAGCGACCCCTTGGGCAAGGGTCACTTCCTTGTGGGCCTCAATAATTTTAAAGACTTTTCTGTCCACCACTGGGGACAGATCGCCTGCATTTGTTGGCGTTACTGGCTCGGGGGGCAGAAAAGCCCACTAGAGCCGGGGATTTAAAAATAAATAAATTGGAAGCGACCCCTTGGGCAGGGGTCGCTTTCGGGGGACATATATTTTTTTATGTGTATTGGGGCTGATCTGGCCATTTATTTGGCCTTTCTGCCCCCGTTTGGGTAGTGACATAGTGTGTTCTAATGTTAATTTGTTTTATTTTTTGTGAATCGCAATTGTAATGCTTTATTTCTCCCTTTTTGTTCTAGTTCAAGGCTTTTGCTCTTTAGACTGTTGGTTGCGGTTTCGTTACTGGTGGTTCTGCTGTTTGTGTAGTTGAGTGTGTTTGGTAAGAGACTTTCTTTTGTACAATGTAAATGAGTTTAATTTCTCTGCATGAATGTGTTCTTTGCAAATGGTGTAATAATAGCAGTATGTTTGGCTTCTGTTTTTTGAGTGTCAAAATCTTTTTGCATTTGGGCTCGATGTGTATTTTGTTGTCATGTGATTAATTGGTTTTGTTTTTTTCTGTCTAGTGGGATATCTTTGGTTTTTACTGTGTCTTTGCAGAGTAGGTGCCGGTGAGTGTAGCTGTCTCTTGCAAGTGAATCGTATCGTTTTTGAGTACATAGATCTTTGTGATAAAGACACACATTTTTTTTTACCTACTTATTTTGCACAGTGTTGGTTGTTGTTGACTTGTTTGTGCACTCTCCTTTCTTAGTAAGGATAATGGCTAGCCGCAGGATTACTGCTCAGCAGGTTGTTGGTATGCTTTTTGAGTCTTCCTCTGACCATGGTTCAGAGACTGATTCTGCATCTAAGAAAGAGGAGGGAGGGGAAGATTCAAGCAGTGAGTTTTCTTTCCACATGGAATCATCAGATGATGAAGCTTCTCTCATTGCGGATGAAGCTACTCTTAGTGCAGATAAAGTGCATGTGTTAGAGGAGGACATTGATGTGCCAATAGTGCGGCAAGAGGCATCTGGGCTGCAGCCTGGGGCTCCAAGGCTTCCCGTTGGTATAGTGCGGCAAGAGGCATCTGGGCTGTAGCCTGGGGCTGCAAGACTTACCGTTGAAAGTGCGGACCTCTGGGTTGCCCCAGGTATGGTGCAGCCGACATCGCCAGACTTTACTTGTGTTCCAGGGTGTAGGGTGTAGAGTGAATACAGAAAACCTTTTGCCGATAAAAAATCTTCAGTTGTTTATGGACGATGTGTTTTTGGCAGAGATTGTTGAGCAGACTAATTTGTAAGCTGAACTGTTTTTGAGGGACAACAGTGCCAGCCTTAAGCTCCATTCTAGAGCTACCCGTTGGACTCCCACAAATCTGGAAGAGATTAAGCAGTTCTTGGGTTTAGCTATTTTGATGGGCTTGCTAAGGAAGCCATCAATGTCTTCATATTGGTCTACTAGTCCCTTGATGGCAACGGCTATATTTCCGGCAGTCATGAGTTGTGATAGGTATTAGCTTCTTCTTCGGATGCTGCATTTTGTCGATAATGGTTTAGCGTTGCCACAAGATCAACCTGAGTGTGACCGTCCCTTTCAAGATTTGACCTGTCAAGAAATAGCAGTGGATGAGTCTTTGGTCTTGTTCAAGGGCGGCTTAGTTTTAGGCAATACATTCGTAGTAAGAGGGCACGCTACGGAATTAAGCTGTATATGCTGTGTGACAGTAGGACTGGATATGTCTCTAATTTCAGGGGTGTACACCGGTAAGGAATCCAGGATTAACCCCCCTGGTTGTCCATCTACTTTTGGAGTGACTGAGACAATTGTGTGAGAACTTGGTAGAGGACGTTTTAACAAAGGTCACCATTTATATGTAGATAACTTCTACAATGGTGTGCGGTTGTTCAGGGAATTGGCCAAAGTGGACACTGTTGCTTGTGGCACAATTCGCTCTAACCGTAAAGGTTTCCCTAAAGAACTAGTTTGTCAAAAGCTTGTGCCGGGACAGTGCAGTGCGTTGCGAGGAACTTATAGCTGTGAAGTTTTCAGACAGGAGAGATGACTACATGCTGACTACCATCGATGAAAGCACTTCACCTGTGACTGTTTGGAGTCAGTTTGCTGAAGCGCGCAAACCTGTGTGCATTTTAGACTATAATAGGCACATGGGTGGTCTTGACAGAGTAGATCAGAGGTTGGAACCTTACGCTGCTCTTCGTAAGGCTTACATTTGGTATAAGAAGTTGGCTATCCATCTTTTCCACTTGGCAACCTTTAATGGTTTTGTTGTAATGAAGGATTCTTGTCCTGAGTCAAAGATGACTTTTGCTGAGTTTCAGGAGTCTGTAACAGGCAGCCTTGTTTTAGTAGAAAAGGCAAGTGTTCCTAGAGTTGGGGTGGTGGAGGATGTGGCTAGATTGAAAGACTGCCACTTTCCTGATCACATTCCTCCCACACCCTCAAAATACTTTCCCAGTAGGAGATGTAGAGTCTGTTGGCGAAGCAGTACGTGGAAGGAGACTCGTAAGTACTGCCCGAATGTCGTTCTAACCCTGGCCTGTGTGTGCCTGCTTGTTGTAGAATGTACCACATGCAAAATAATTTTTGGGAGCATCCATGAGTGGTAAAGTGAACTGCCTGGCCTCTATTGTTTAATATTTTTTATTCACTTTCAAGTTTGGCATTTGTGTAGTGTATTTAGTTTCAGATTTTGTGTTAGTAGATTTGTATCTATTTACAATTTGTTTGTGTTTTCTTATTTATATAAAGAACTCTTAAATGTGATGGCAGTGTGCATGGAGTGGTGCTTGGCTGGCGGTGTGCGTGGATTGGCGCTTGGCTGGTGGTGTGTTTGGATTGGCGCTTAGCAGGAGGTGTGCGTGGACTGGCGCTTGGCTGGCGTTGTGTTTGGACTGGTGCTTGGCTGGTGGTGTGTTTGGACTTGCGCCTTTCTCGTGGTGTGTGTGGACTGGCGTTTGGGTGGCGATGTACGTGGACTGGTGCTTGACTGGCTGTGTACATGGAATGGCACTTGGCTGGCGGTGTGCGTGGACTGGTGCTTGGCTGGCGGTGTGTGTTGACTGGCGCTTGGCTGGTGGGGTGTTTGGATTGGCACCTGGCTGGTGGTGTGCTTGGACTGGTGCTTGGCTGAGGTGTGTTTGGACTGGCGCTTGGCTGGGGGTGTGTTTGGACTGGTGCTTGGCTGATGTTGTGCATGTACTGGCGCTTGGATGGCGGTGCTGGCGGTGTGTGAGGAGTGACTAGCTGCTGGTCACTACACACACTGCTAGCTAAATGCCACTCCCCACAATCCGTGAGCTGGTGTGGTTGCTGTGTCAGGAATGCGGGCATGTGAAAGTAATGGACCCTTGAATGGCGCTGTCTGCTGGTGTGAGTGTTATAATGTGCTGGGCCCGCGGCTGACGGTGTGAATGGTTTTGTATGTGTCACAAGTATGAAAGGTGTATGAATGGCCTGTAAAGAGGTTGGTGCTTTGTCATGGCTTTATAACCATCACTCACCCTCGTGCCAAATCCAACCAGTATGTATGTGTGCTTGAGGAATAGGTGGTTGTGTAGAAATATTTTATTTTCTGTTTTTGTCAAGTGGGGTGTACCTTGTCCCTTTTTGTGAATGTTGTAATGTTTTGGTTTTGCGCCTGGTGGTGTGAATGGTCTTGTGTGCATCAAGTATGAAAGGTGTTTGAATGGCCGGTAAAGCGGTTGGTGCCTTGACGTGGCTTTACAGCTCACGAGCTGCAAGTCACTGGTTCAGTTTTTTGTCCTTTCAATTATTGATCAAAGGCAAGTTCTATTGGATCGGATTGACAACTATATATGTAACTCACACTCACAAATGAATAAGTATCAAATATCAACTGCTCAATCAGACCTATATTCCACAAATCACAAACCACAAACCCCAGCACCAATTGTATAGACATGTATCTACAAAACAATCAATTAAAAAAGCATATTCCCTTTATTGTTATAAACAATATGTCATACAAAAACCTTACTGGATCAATCTAAAAATATATCTGATTAGGTTTCTACAATAAAGCAACAAATACATGTACATAAAAACAAAGATTGGGAGAGACAATTCATATGTGAGACATTTAAAAACATCATCAATTGATTATTCCATCTGGAATCGATCCAAAGAAATCCACTGTGCTTTAAATGAGTTGGACCATATGCGCTCCCTGGATATAACCTAAAACCTCAAAAAAATATGGCATTGGCGCGTTTCAGTGGTAACAAACACATTCTGCACCCACCTTCATCGGGACACTGTTAATAAGTTGTCTCTCTTAACACCTAGATTAAAAAATACAGATTTTTTAAAAAACCTATCCTAATACATGTATATATTTTACTTGTGAGACTCAGGGGAATCCAATGGAGTAGGACATTTGTGCCGGCACGGTGATTCCACACAAAAATATGTGGAAAATTTGTTTTTTTTGGCTAAATTTGAGGTTTGCCTGGCATTCTGGGTAGGAAGACGTTGGGGGGTCCACACAAGTCATACCTCATTGGACTCTCCTGGGTGTCTAGTTTTCAGAAATGTTTGGTTTTGGTACTTTCTCAAGATGGCCGCCGAGCCCGGGGCCGAAATCTCAGGTGCCCCCCTAAAACCAGGTAGTTTTCTTATAGGTAATTTTGAAGTCTCCACAGTACGATTTGGGCCATTTCCCGTTGCAGCCACGCCACTATGCCTACCCACACAAGTGTGGTAGGTGATAATGGGGTAAACCCTTAGTACACCGACCTGGGTCAGCATGTAGTTGCAAAAAGGAGTGGTCGGTTACAAAACAGTGTTCATTACATTTGTTTCCTCAGTGAATAGTTAGAAAGGTACACATCAGTCATATCAAATTGAGACTGAATTTAATTCAGCTATAAGCAGTGGTATACAAACACAGTTATTTAGTATTTAATTCATACATTGCATAACGGTGAGTTTACTCATTATTCAAAATAGTGCTCAGTGGGTGACAAAAGGAGGGATTCCAGATTCAGTAGGGTAGGGGGTGGTTGGAATAGATGGAGGGACAAAGAAAAGGAATTGTGTCCTGTAGACAATTCAAATTTAATAACAAAGCATTTCCTTTCTGTGAATAGATCACATTGTTCCCTGTACAATCAATACACGAAAACCATTTATGGCAGATCCTAGCGTAACGTGTATGTTGGAGAATAATAATGTCGACGTTTCGACCCCGATATGTAAGGGCGGGTGGTTCCTCAGTTTAGGGTCTTCATCAGGACAGTGAAGATAGTGTTAGAGAGCACATAGATTCCGGCGTATCGGGTAGTCCCACCTCGGTTGAAGACTTGCGCCGTAGTAGAAGTTTAAGTTCTTTGGGATTGTCAGCCTTGGATAGATGTTTGAGGTCCCAGGTCGAATGGGAAATGGCGTAACATTTAAAAATGTCTTGTCCTGCTTTGGAGCTTTCGCAGTTCAGCACAGATGATGTGAGAATAATAATTTTTGGAAGAATAATCCTTTGAGTTGGTGCTTGACTGAATCCTCACCAACTTATACAAAATCAAGACATTTTTAAATGTTACACCATTTCCCATTCGACCTGGGACCTCAAACATCTATCCAAGGCTGACAATCCCAAAGAACTTAAACTTCTACTACGGCGCAAGTCTTCAACCGAGGTGGGACTACCCGATACGCCGGAATCTATGTGCTCTCTAACACTATCTTCACTGTCCTGATGAAGACCCTAAACTGAGGAACCACCCGCCCTTACATATCGGGGTCGAAACGTCGACATTATTATTCTCCAACATACACGTTACGCTAGGATCTGCCATAAATGGTTTTCGTGTATTGATTGTACAGGGAACAATGTGATCTATTCACAGAAAGGAAATGCTTCGTTATTAAATTTGAATTGTCTACAGGACACAATTCCTTTTCTTTGTCCCTCCATCTATTCCAACCACCCCCTACCCTACTGAATCTGGAATCCCTCCTTTTGTCACCCACTGAGCACTATTTTGAATAATGAGTAAACTCACCGTTATGCAATGTATGAATTAAATACTAAATAACTGTGTTTGTATACCACTGCTTATAGCTGAATTAAATTCAGTCTCAATTTGATATGACTGATGTGTACCTTTCTAACTATTCACTGAGGAAACAAATGTAATGAACACTGTTTTGTAACCGACCACTCCTTTTTGCAACTACCCACACAAGTGAGCTACAATTTTTTTCAGGATACCTGGGGGAACGCTGGGATCCACGCAGATTCCAGAACTTTCCCACACAGAAATTTGGAAAACAAGTGATTTTTCAGCAAAATTTGAGATTTACAGGGGATTCTGGGTAGGAAAATGATGGGGGACCCACGCAAGCCATACCTCGCTAGACAACCTTGGGAGTCTAGTTTCCAGAAATGTGTGGGTTTGGTAGGTTTCCCTAGATGGCCGCCGAGCCCAGGGCCAAAAACTCTTGGGACCCCCTTGCAAAACCAGGTTGGCTGTGATAGGTAATTTTGACACCGCCTCAATAGGTCCCTTGCCTTCCACAGGTCCTTGACCCACCCGCCCGACTAAGGTACCATTTTTATCGGGAGATCTGGGGGAATGCTGGGTAGGAGGAAATTTGTGGATCCACGCAGATTCCAGAACTTTCCCACACAGAAATTTGAGAAACAAGTGATTTGTTCAGCGGAATTTGAGGTTTGCTGGAGATTTTGGGTAGGAGAATGTTGAGGGACCCATGCAAGCCATACCTCGCTGGACTCCCCAGGTGTCTAGTTTCCAGAAATGTATGGATTTGGTAGGTTTCCTTAGATTGCCGCCCAGCCCAGGGCCAAAAACTCATGGGAGATTTGTGGGTAGCTCTAGAAATTAGTTGAGCCTCATATAAACCTTTAGGAAAGTTCAGATAGTTTCCAGTGACCAGTTCCAGTTTGTTAAAGAGAGAAGTCTCTCTGTCCGTCACTGTAACATTAAAGTTACAGCAGCATCACGCAAACCCTTTCAGCCGAAATAAGTTCCACTGCGCAAGCATACCAGCTGGCAGCAGATCGCAGTATTACGTCACAGTTCGTATTGTCCTTAGATGTCCAAGCTGTCAGTCTCAATGCTGCATGAATGGTGAGTCTAGTTAATTTCCAAAATCTGTGTAATTACACTCTATGAGTTCCGGAGTGACACCCCTTGACATCATCAGGAATGGGAGACCACTCTGTCCCATTGGTCGTCTTCAATAGGATGAGGATGATGCAGTAGGTAAAAGTATACTGTTAGACTTGGCTTTTTCAGTGGGTTCACCCCCAAACTTTTTGCTTTTTGGGATCCTGATTATGTTGGCTATATGACTATGGGCACTTTACCACTGCTGATCAGTGCTAAAGTGCATATGGTCTCAGAGCAAATTGAATTGGTGTTTCCTTGATTGGCTTATTTATTGATAAGTCCCTAGTACAGTTCAATGTGTGTGCCCAGGGCCTGTCTATCACATCCTACTAGTGGGCCTGCAGCACTGATTGTGCCACCCACATGAGTAAATGTATCTCAGACCTGCCACTGGAGTGTCTGGGTGCAATTTTGTATGGCCATGTCAACCTGGCAAGTGCACCCACTTGCCAGGCCCTAACCTTCACTTTTTATCCATGTATGGCACCCCTATACTAAGCCCAAGGTACCCCAATGGGCAGGGTGCAGTGTATGTGAAAGGTAGGGCATGTACTGGTGTGTGTGATACATGTCCTGATAGTGAAATACTGCCAATTTCGTTTTTCACTATTGAAAGGCTATCTGTACCAAAGGATAGCATGGGAAATACTTTGTAACATCTTACAAGTATAACTTCCCATTGGGACAAGATGTTGAATTAAAGATTATGCTCTCTGAACTCAGAATTCAATAACACATCTTTTAGTAAGGATGGTATTTAGATTGTGTGTTTGAAAAGGCTGCTTTTAGAAAATATATAGTTTATAACAAGAAGTTGTTTGGGGTGCGTTGAGAGTTACTGCATTCAACAAACCACTTTGACAACTAAAGTGGTTGGGTGTGTTTATTTCATCTTTCTATTTTTCATTGAATTGTTTAATACATTGAGCATTTAAGTCATATCATACAGAAAGACAATACATTTTTAGTGACATTTAACACTGTATCAAAAAATAATTACAGCACATATGTTATTCAGCACACAAAAGACCAAAAGAGAACAACACATTACAAAAACTAACAAACAAAAAGGTAGACCAGTCGTATACTTGAACAAGCATTTGCAATGCAATATGTCTCGCATTAGGAAAGTTTGAGCTATTGGTATTGTAAATGACTAATATTTTATTGATGTGTTGGTTTTGAAAATAGCGAAATTAATAGCTTTGTCATTTACAATGCCAAATGTTTTAACTTTCGCAAACGTGACACCTATAGCATTTGTAATGCAATATTTGTTGTATTTACATGACTTAGATGTATTAATATTACACATAACAATGGCTTTTATTTTTTTAAATATTTAATACTTAAATAAAAGTTTTTGTAATTTATAATGGCAATAGCTTAAACTTTTGTAAATAACTTTTGGGAAGATTATGTTCATTGTATTTTATTGTGATGCATATCCAAGAACAGCAGTGAAATATTAACATCTTTTTGTGACATTTGTAATATTGCTTGAAACATTGAGAGAATATATTAGAACCAGTTGTTGTTGAATAGTTGCACAGAGTGATGCTGTGGCGTTCAGTGGTGCTGAGTGATACTGTGGCCTTCAGTGGTGCTGAGTGATGCTGTGGCCTTCAGTGGTGCTGAGTGATGCTGTGGCGTTCAGTGGTGCTGAGTGATCCCGTGGCATTCAGTGGTGCTGAGTGATGCTGTGGCATTCAGTGGTGCTGTGGCATTGAGTGGTGCTGAGTGATGCTGTGGCGTTGAGTGATGCTGTGGCATTGAGTGATGCTGTGGCGTTGAGTAATGCTGTAACGTTGAGTGATGCTGTGATGTTGAGTGATGCTGTGGCGTTGAGGGATGCTGTGCGCTGAGTGGTGCTGTGGCGTTGAGTGGTGCTGTGGCATTAAGTGGTGCTGTGGCATTGAGGGGTGCTGTGGCATTCAGTGGTGCTGAGTGATTCTGTGGTGCTGAGTGATGCTGTGACATTGAGTGATGCTGTGGCGTTGAGTGGTGCTGTGGTGTTGAGTGGTGTTGCGGTGTTGAGTGGTGCTGTGGGGTTGAGTGGTGCTGTGGCATTGAGTGGTGCTGTGGCGTTGAGTGGTGCTGTGGCGATGAGTGGTGCTGAATGATGCTGTGGCGTTGAGTGTGGCATTGAGTGATGCTGTGGTGTTGAGTGATGCTGTGGCATTGAGGAATGCTGTGCGCTGAGTGGTGCTGTGGTGTTGAGTGGTGTTGTGGCAATGAGTGGTGCTGTGGCGTTGAGGGTTGCTGTGGTGTTGAGGGGTGCTGTGGCATTCAGTGGTGCTGAGTGATGCTGTGGCGTTGAGTGATGCTGTGGCATTCAGTGGTGGTGCGGTGTTGAGTGGTGCTGTGCTGTTGAGTGGTGCTGTGGCGTTGAGTGGTGCTGTGGCGTTGAGTGGTGCTGTGGCGTTGAGTGGTGCTGAGTGATGCTGTGGCGTTGAGTGATGCTGTGGCATTGAGTGATGCTGTGGTGTTGAGTGATGCTGTAGCGTTGAGTGGTGCTGTAGCATTGAGTGGTGCTGTGGCGTTGAGGGGTGCTCTGGCGTTGAGGGGTGCTCTGGTATTCAGTGGTGCTGAGTGATTCTGTGGCGCTGAGTGATGCCGTGGTGTTGAGTGATGCTGTGGCGTTGAATGGTGCTGTGGTGTTGAGTGTTGCTGTGGTGTTGAGTGGTTCTGTGGCGTTGAGTGGTGCTGAGTGATGCTGTGGCGTTGAGTGATGCTGTGGCGTTGAGTGATGCTGTGGCATTGAGTGGTGCCAAGTGATGATGAGGTGCTGTGTTGGTAGTCAGTTGATGCAGCACTGGTGCTGTGCTAGTGCTGAGGTAGTGTTGCGCTGGTTCTGAGGTGGTGCTGTGCTGGTGCTGAACAATGTTGAGGTGGTGTGGTAGTACTCAGATGCAGCTGAGTGACGCTCATGTGGGGTTGCGGTAGTGCAGCTGAAGTGGTGCTGCGCTTATGCTGATATGGTGCTGAGGTAGTGCTGCACTGATGTAATGGTGCTTGGGTGGTCCTCAGGTGGCGCTAAAGTGGTGCTGTCCTGCTGAGTGATACTGAGATGGTGCTGTGCTGGGGTGATGCTGCGCTGAGGTGGTGGTGTTGTAGTTGAAGTGGTGCTCGGGTGCTGCTGAGTGAAGCTCAGGTGGTGCTGCAGCAGTCCTGCTTTAGTGGTGATGAGTTACACTGACTGGTGCTGAAGTGGTGCTGTGCGCTGAGGTGGTGCTATGATAGTGTTGCACAGATGCTGAGGTGGTGCTAAAGTGGTGCAGTGCTGGTGCTGAGTGATCTTGGGGTGGTGCCGAGTCATGCTGAGGTGGTGGTGCTGTGCTGGTCTATGTCATTTCTTTTCTGAAATTCCGTCTGCTTACAGTGTCTTAAACCCTCGCAATAGGAAAAAAGTGCAAAACGTAGGCAGCAAAACAGATTACATTAACGCACATATAAATCAGCGTAAACACAACAGCACCATCATTAATTTATAGTAAATCCAATTTTACAACGTAAAATAACTACGGAGGAGCGGAGCAAAGACAAAGAGCTGCAACAAAAACAAGGCTTTTTAACACTTTTTAACACATTGAGAAGTTCCTGGCTTAAAGTCAACACAGCACTATAACATTCTGTGTGGTGCAACTGTAAGAGTATTGAACAACAGCCTATGAAAACATACAAATTTGGACTGTTGAGATCTGGCTACATTGATCTGCCCATCATGGAGTGTATGCATAACACTGAGCTAGCTGGAAAGGTTAGTCTGCCTCAGCTCTCGCGTTCTGTTTATCTACTACAAAGCAGATTTATGAGGAAGGTAGTAAACAGCAAGTAACTTAGCCCACCAGTATGAGCTGGGCAGCAGCTGTGTGCGGAGGAGGGGACAGACATCTGGCACAAACCTATGTCAGCTTCAGATATCCGAGTAAATCTATTACATTAGATCTTTCAGGTTTCGAGTATGGATAATGAACAAAACACTTACCTTCACTGCGGTACTTCATGATATGAATAGAAAGGCCTGTTTTTTTATCTTTGCCCCACAAAGTGGGATTTTCTTGATCTCATGCTGACTTAGATTAGGCTGGGGCAGCCATGGCACTGATTATAATTAAAATGTTAACTGCCGGTGTGGGGCCTCCTGGAGCGGCCATCATATTTAAGGTTGAATTGAGGAGCATCGCTGTTATAAAGGGAAGAGTTCGAATGTGCGCAAACAGCTGTTCAAAACAATGAATCAGTACAGACAGAAAAGTAGTGAAGGAAACACAGAGAAATAAACAAACAAGCAATGATAAAAGTAACTGGGCCAGTCGCCAGCGTCAAGAACCACCCAGGGGAAGGAGGGAGAAATGTGAGCAATTAGCCACAGAATTACAAGGAATTTTAACAAGCACGCATCTGGTTCCGGCAGCCACACAACTCGTTCTGTTGTTGTGGACTGCTAATCAGCTGCTGTAGGGGAGGAGGGAAGGGGGGCAAGTTGGAGCCTGGCACAAGTAGCTGGAAGAGGCTTTTGCCGTTGAAGACGTGTGAGGAGCATCAAATGGGCAAGCTGTTTAATGAAACTAGAAAGCACAGTGCGAGCTGTGTTTAAAGAGACGCGGGAGTGAAAGTGAAAACGATGCCCCTCCTGTGGTGTTGGGTTCAAGTCAGGCCTACATACTCTGCTAAACTCACGGACACCTTAGCATAGAAGTTGGCACGGACACTGGAAAATGCAAAAGACAAGTTTATTAAGACCCCATGGGGTGGTGGTACATTCCTACAGCACCCTTCGGCAATGTAAGAAGTAGCACCCCGAACATCGGTGTGCGACCTCTTTTATACAGTTTAATAACAATAAAAAGGTAGGCGGTTACAAGCTACACACTTTAGGTACATATAAGGTAATCTTTGGAACACGGCCAGCATGTGGGAGGAGTTTCGTAGCACTGGTCAGTTTGTGCTAACATTCCTAAAGAGTGACCAGTTAAGGTATAGTGCGCATGTGCGCTTGACCAGTACTAAAAATAGCCTGTTGCTGGGCAAAGTAGATGACCATGGGTATCAAGAAAGGACGAAAGGGCACACTGACCACGAGGCAGCGTGTTCATAGAAAATGGGAGTCAGAAGGATTCAAAATGGCTTCCATACATTTTGGTCAAGTTAACGAAAAGACCGTGTAGCTGTGCTAAACGCTAACTCAGGAGCTGCCAAAACACGACAGACGGCCCTTTTAGCGTTTAGCTACAGCTACCTCATAGCGGACATAATCCGGATACTCATCATCAATGTCGATGGCCATTATTTTCATCACTTCATCATTGACCAGTCTCTCTTGCCTAAAAATAGCTCGCTTGGATGGGATACAGGCTGCAATGCATACAGTACATATTGTCGAGCCACATTGAATACATAGGCAAAGGGAAAACAATACTCCAATAAAAATACATAGAATAGTCAATAATTTCCAACCCCAAGTACTAAGTAGGGTCCAGAACCAGCCAGAAAATGTCCAAGTCCCATTTCCTGGGTGGATCTCAGCAGCTATTTTGTGTAATTTCGTAATCGAATCATATACAGAAGGTGAGTTATCAGGTACGTACACACAGCAACTACTACCGATAATGCGACATGCTCCACCACGATCAGCTAGCATAACATCTAGAACCATCCGGTTCTGGAGCGTCACAATTCTGGTAATCTGTAGTTCCTCAGTGATATTCCCTAAAGCAGAGGCAGTTTCATTAGCGACAGCTTCCACCACACGTGTAAGCCGCCTTATCTTTCTGCTATTTAGTGCAGCTCCTACAAATGAAAATAAACCCAAATTGAAATCTACATATTGCTGTAAAGTGGTATCAGTTTGGTCTATTTCATCAAGATTCAATGTTCTTTTAACTCTATTCAGGACAAAATCGTGGTACAGAACGTAATCATTGTGATACATAGGAGGAGCAATGAATACCGGTGGCAGTACAAAAGCTATGTAACATGTTCCTAACCATCCCAGTGGCAACCGATGATATCCCTTGTTTCCACAAATGAAATACGTGTTACGTGAGGCTACAAATGCAATTCCAGTTGGTGTGTCAAAGGCAAGTGTAATATTACATTCACTGCGGCCTACAGGGATTGTACCTTTATTTCTAATACACAGATCTGCTTTTGTATCAATGACCGTTATCACATGTAAATTCGTTACATTTATAAGTCTTTGGTTCGTATAAACACGTGGTGCAGAAACATTGTCCGGACGGTATTCTTCCCACTCGAATTTAGTTCCTTCAGCTTGTGGATAACCATCTTTGTCATTGTAGCATATTTTATTCAATCGAAAGAGTAGTCCACCTTTCGTTGGCCACCGTAAAGTAAAAAGAAGAGTGTACCAAGCATGACAAGAACCATTATGAGAAAACAGGAGAGGTATGAGTGGAGTTCCTCCCCTCTTCTGATGTCCAGGCAACATGCCACATACCCAACAGTTTGAAGTATTGGTCATATTGTGAGTGTGATGCAAAATCTGAATAAAACTGTTATTCAAATAGGTCTGCCTATGTCTCTCTTCATGATAGGGCAAAGTAAAATGAAAATGTTCAGATGGGATTGGAGTGGTGGGCAGTAAGTGTTCTCGTGCAGGAAACAATAGTTCTATAGTCCAAGCTATTACTGCAACCACCACTATAGTCAGGACAAACAAAACAGCACCAAGAATTCTCCCTTTTCGTGTCGAAGGAGATGCCATAGTTCACAAAACAATGTTTCTCAAAAGCAACACTAAACGAAAAATAACAACGACGGTTCTAGACTGAGGCTGCCGTTGGTTTGTTCTCCGAGATTCAAGACGGGTGTCGCTACACTGGACAGAACTGATTCCCCCCCCCTTGATATTCCTGGCTTCCGTTTCACAAACCTCAGCGTGGTCACCAACCAGTTCAGAAAGAAAAAAAAAATGCAAAAGGGAATTATTTTCTAGGACGTAGATTGTACTTCACTCCATCAGAAACAGTGTGGTCCGGGAAGGCTCCCTCCAGTTCGTTAGATTTCACAACTGGGCTTTTCTCTGCATCCAGAATCTTTCTATAGTCGGACAGCACCGCAGGGCTCACCAGATCCGGGGAAACACGACGACAATGACTGGAATGAATCCACCGCTTCTTATTGGTGAGTCGCACCGCCGTCCGCGTTGCCAGCAGCACTTGCTCAGGGCCACGCCACCTCGGTTCCAAGCTGCTGGATCTCTCAAAGACACGGACCATCACATGGTCCCCGGGATGAAGGTTGTGGGCCTCACCCGTGGAGTTATCAGGGAGTGCTTCTCGGACCTGCTGATGAATAGAAAGCAAATCATTTGTTAATCGCGCCAAATAATCGTTCATCATTATACAAGGCACGTCATGTATCAAACGAGGTTTAGGAACCCCCCAAATATTCATCGGCCTTCCAAACACCACTTCATAGGGTGTGAGGCCAGATCGGGAATGTGGCACTGATCGAATAGACAGCAGTGCCAAGGGCAAAGCGTCCGGCCATTTCAAAGACGTGGATGCCACGATCTTTGCTAGCTTCAGCTTCAGAGTCGCGTTATACCTTTCCACCAAACCTGCTGATTGCGGGTGAGAGACAGCATGGAATCGTTGCTTGATTCCTAATCCTTTCAGGACATACTCCACAACTTTCCCAATAAAATGAGGACCATTGTCATTCCACATAAATTTACAGACACCATAGCGCGGGAAGTACTCCTTGAGTAACACCTTAGCCGTTGTCAATGCTGTATTGTCTTTCGTAGGGTAAGCCTCAATCCATTTACTGAAGGCACACACCACCACTAAGACATACTTGAGGTTATTACAGCGTTCCAGCTGGATGTAATCCATTTGCAGTACTTCGAATGGTGCAGTAGGTGGAACAAACCCTCCTTTAGGAGTAGGAGTTCCTTGTCCAGGATTGTGCTGTAAACATATCAGACAGGTCTGTACTACTCTCTTAGCTGTACTAGCAATTTCAGGATTTTCCCAAACCCTTGTAAGCAGTTTAGTAATTGCAAGAGCTCCAATATGTGCCAACCCATGTGTCATTTGCACCATTGGTTGTAAATAAGCCATTGGTAATTTCCATTTCTCCATATCTCTACTACGCCAACAGCCCTCATCATCCAAAACTCCTTCCGCGGCCCATTTCACAAGCTCTGCTTCAGATGCCGACCTCTGTATGTCTAATACTTCTTCTCTCGCATCATGCCACCGTTCAGCCTGTGATTTCACCACGTACATGGTGGAGTAATTTTGTAACAAGGCGGTCTCTCTCGCAATGCGATCTGCGAAAGCATTGCCTTGTCCTATTTTGTCTGTCACCTTTTTGTGTGCACTACACTTGACAATTGCTACTTTCCTCGGACACAATAGTGCATTCAGGAGATCGCGTACCAATTCTCCATGCATGATGTGCACTCCATGCGAGGTCAAGAATCCTCGTTCCTTCCAGAGTAGGCCAAAATCATGCTCTACTCCAAAAGCGTAACGGCTATCTGTGTAGATGTTCACACATAAACCAGCACTTAACTCACATGCTTTCGTTAAGGCTATCAATTCAGCTGCTTGGGCCGATTTCTGGGGTATTCGTGCTGTTTCTACCACTGTTTTAAGTGTCGTGATCGCATAAGCTGCTGAAGTCGTGCCATCTGGTAACTTCACACATGACCCATCAAACCACAGTTCCCCATCTACATCTGCAAATGGCATATCCTGTAAGTCAATACGACCCTTTGTCTGTTCCTCAGTCAGAAAAACACAGTCATGTTGTTCTTCTTTCTGAGTCTCAGCGACAGTTTCCGGCAATAAAGTCGCAGGGTTCAGTGTCGCACATCGTTTAAGTGTGATGTGTGGCGCCAACAACGTTAGTTCATATCCTGTTAAGCGGGCGCTTGTTAGATATTGTGTTTTTGTCTGATTCAACAATGCATCTACTGCATGGGGAACTAACACCAACAATGTGTGTGACAAAACTATTCCCTCACTTTGTCGTATCGCTACTGCTGTTGCTGCAACTGCTCGAAAACATCCAGGCAATCCTCGAGCCACAGGGTCGAGTACCGCCGAGAAGTACGCACAAGGTCTCTGCTTATCTCCGTGGGTCTGCACTAGGACTGACAATGCGCACCCATCCTTCTCGTGCACGTATAATGTAAAAATCTTTGTATAATCAGGTGTACCTAACACTGGTGCAGAACAGAGAGCCTGTCTCAATTGTTCAAAAGCATTCTGACATTCATCTGTCCATTCAATGGGAATCGGTGTATCTTTGGACAGCAATGCTAACAAAGGCTTAACAATGTGTGAAAAACCCAATATCCATTGCCTACAGAAAGACGTCAGACCTATGAAGGCACGAACATCCTTCTGTGTGCAGGGGACTGGTGTATCTAGAACTGCTTGAATTCGATCTGGTGTCAATGCACGGCCCTCCTTAGACAAAAGATGACCGAGGTAGGTCACCTTTGGTCTACAGTATTGCAACTTTTTTTCCGAAACCTTGTGATTATGTTTTGCTAGGAAGGAAAGCAAGGAAAGGGTACTCTTCTCACATTGTTCTTGCGTGTCTGCTGCAAGTAGGATATCATCCACATACTGAATAAGAGCCACTCCATCTTGTAATTCAAAGGAATCAAGCTGCCTTTTTAAAGCCTGACTATAGATGCTAGGACTTTCTGTATAGCCCTGAGGAACTCGACAGAATCTGTACGATTTATTATTTAATGTAAAACCAAAGAGATATCGACTGTCAGGATGTACAGGAATCGAGAAGAAGGCATTCTTCAAATCGATGACTGTAAAAATAGTTGCCGTCGGTGGAACCAACGTAAGCAGAGTGGTGATGTCAGACACCACCGGGTACTGAGGCACTACTATCTTGTTAATTTCCCTCAAATCAAGGATAAAACGATAAACCCTCACATCAGTATCTCTTTTAAGGATCGGTAGAATCGGGCTGTTGCAAACATTATAGGGAACTTCCTCAACTACTCCTGCCACAATCAGGTCATTCACAATGTGTATCAAAGCAAGTTCACCTTCTCTCGAAATGTTGTATTGTGGGACACGTGGCAGAGATACTCCCTCCTTTACAGTGATACGTACTGGGGGAATATTCATTTGCCCTACATCTGTATCAGAAGTGGCCCACAAAGTTTTTGGTAGGGAAGCTAATACTTCAGATTCATGGAGAAGACATACACGCTCAATTTCCGGATAATTTTCGTTCAATACAACTCGCACCCCTTCCGGGGCACAGCGAATAGTAGCTCGAAAATGTTTCAACATATCGAGTCCCATAATATTATCTGGTGTATTTGGGGACAGCAAAAAGGGACAGGGGGCAGCAAATTTATCAACATGAAATGCAACGGGTTGAGACAGTGGGCTAGAAGTAGGTGTTCCATCGAACCCTATAGCTGTAATTACCTCGCCAGACAGGGGAGCCCTTGGAACCAAGTGTTTGGACAAAGCGCTACGAGTAGCTCCTGTATCGACCAGAAATTGATCAGTGGAACCCAAAACATGTGCTTCTATATATGGACCCCTTTGATCAACTGGTACCTCAACCGATTCCACACCCCATCCTATGCAATCCTATGCATAATGCTCATCGCGTTGCTCAGCAGAACCACCTTCATTGATCTGATACTGATTGCGATTATCAAACGTATTATAATCTGTCTGACCACGACCCCTTGCTCCATATCCTCCACGATCATTCGTTCCATAACCTCCGCGATCATTTGCTCCATAACCTCTCGATCCTCCATAATTACCCCTAGGCCGTCCACTTCCTCGTCCCCTCAATTTACACTGCTCTCGAAACACCGGACAATCTGCAATCCAATGCCCAAACTGTTTACAGTATGCACACTGATTTACAGATATGTCGGAACGGGGAGGAGGAGCATTATTATACGATCCTCGTCCCCCTCGAGTGTTTCCCCTCGTAGCCTGAACCTGAGCCAACAATACCTTTGTCTTCAAATCCTTCGCTTTCTTGTCACTAATTTCCTTTGCCTCCAATTCCTGTCGTTCATAATATTGAGCCATAGTCAATAAAGACGATACAGAAAAGGGGGTGGTGATGAACAGAGTGTCTGAATTAAGCAGACCACTCTTACCCAGTCCAAAGATCAGGGCTTGATCCATCACCGTTATTTATCTCACTGCCCCATCCCAGCTCAGAACCTGGCCATATGCAAATTAGTCTGTCCCTGGCCCAGTGCATCATGGGAACAGGGCAGACCAAACTACCAAGCCAATTCTTCACCAGAAAGGAGACAAGCTACCGGGGACCGGTTTCTGGCATTTCAGCCTCTTCGGCCCGGCTTGCTTGAATCCTGATGGAGCAGTGAGAAAGGGACTCATGTCTGAGTATACCCTGCCACACCTATAGTGGCCAAAAACGATACAGAAAAGGGGGTGGTGATGAACAGAGTGTCTGAATTAAGCAGACCACTCTTACCCAGTCCAAAGATCAGGGCTTGATCCATCACCGTTATTTATCTCACTGCCCCATCCCAGCTCAGAACCTGGCCATATGCAAATTAGTCTGTCCCTGGCCCAGTGCATCATGGGAACAGGGCAGACCAAACTACCAAGCCAATTCTTCACCAGAAAGGAGACAAGCTACCGGGGACCGGTTTCTGGCATTTCAGCCTCTTCGGCCCGGCTTGCTTGAATCCTGATGGAGCAGTGAGAAAGGGACTCATGTCTGAGTATACCCTGCCACACCTATAGTGGCCAAAAACGATACAGTGTAAGAATTGGCTTTTGTAGTCTGGTCTGCCCTGTTCCCATGATGCAATGGGCCAGGGACAGACTAATTTGCATACAGCCAGGTTCTGAAACTGGGATGGTGCAATGAGCTAAAAAACGGTGTTGGATCTAGCCCTGATCTCTTGACTGGGTGAGAGTACTCTGCTTAATTCAGAGACTCTGTCCATCACCACCCCTTGTTGTAAATAATTTTGTCCACCCTAAGCGTGGAAGGGTATACTCCGATGTGAGTCCCTTGCTCATTGCACCATCAGGATTCAAGCAAGCCGGGCCGAAGACGGCTGTAATGCCAGAAACCGGTCCCCGGAAGCTTGTTTCCTTCCCAGTGTAAGAATTGGCTTTTGTAGTCTGGTCTGCCCTGTTCCCATGATGCACTGGGCCAGGGACAGACTAATTTGCATACAGCCAGGTTCTGAAACTGGGATGGTGCAATGAGCTAAAAAACGGTGTTGGATCTAGCCCTGATCTCTTGACTGGGTGAGAGTACTCTGCTTAATTCAGAGACTCTGTCCATCACCACCCCTTGTTGTAAATAATTTTGTCCACCCTAAGCGTGGAAGGGTATACTCAGATGTGAGTCCCTTGCTCATTGCACCATCAGGATTCAAGCAAGCCGGGCCGAAGACGGCTGTAATGCCAGAAACCGGTCCCCGGAAGCTTGTTTCCTTCCCAGTGTAAGAATTGGCTTTTGTAGTCTGGTCTGCCCTGTTCCCATGATGCACTGGGCCAGGGACAGACTAATTTGCATACAGCCAGGTTCTGAAACTGGGATGGTGCAATGAGCTAAAAAACGGTGTTGGATCTAGCCCTGATCTCTTGACTGGGTGAGAGTACTCTGCTTAATTCAGAGACTCTGTCCATCACCACCCCTTGTTGTAAATAATTTTGTCCACCCTAAGCGTGGAAGGGTATACTCAGATGTGAGTCCCTTGCTCATTGCACCATCAGGATTCAAGCAAGCTGGGCCGAAGACGGCTGTAATGCCAGAAACCGGTCCCCGGAAGCTTGTTTCCTTCCCAGTGTAAGAATTGGCTTTTGTAGTCTGGTCTGCCCTGTTCCCATGATGCACTGGGCCAGGGACAGACTAATTTGCATACAGCCAGGTTCTGAAACTGGGATGGTGCAATGAGCTAAAAAACGGTGTTGGATCTAGCCCTGATCTCTTGACTGGGTGAGAGTACTCTGCTTAATTCAGAGACTCTGTCCATCACCACCCCTTGTTGTAAATAATTTTGTCCACCCTAAGCGTGGAAGGGTATACTCAGATGTGAGTCCCTTTCTCATTGCACCATCAGGATTCAAGCAAGCCGGGCCGAAGACGGCTGTAATGCCAGAAACCGGTCCCCGGAAGCTTGTTTCCTTCCCAGTGTAAGAATTGGCTTTTGTAGTCTGGTCTGCCCTGTTCCCATGATGCACTGGGCCAGGGACAGACTAATTTGCATACAGCCAGGTTCTGAAACTGGGATGGTGCAATGAGCTAAAAAACGGTGTTGGATCTAGCCCTGATCTCTTGACTGGGTGAGAGTACTCTGCTTAATTCAGAGACTCTGTCCATCACCACCCCTTGTTGTAAATAATTTTGTCCACCCTAAGCGTGGAAGGGTATACTCAGATGTGAGTCCCTTGCTCATTGCACCATCAGGATTCAAGCAAGCCGGGCCGAAGACGGCTGTAATGCCCGAAACCGGTCCCCGGAAGCTTGTTTCCTTCCCAGTGTAAGAATTGGCTTTTGTAGTCTGGTCTGCCCTGTTCCCATGATGCACTGGGCCAGGGACAGACTAATTTGCATACAGCCAGGTTCTGAAACTGGGATGGTGCAATGAGCTAAAAAACGGTGTTGGATCTAGCCCTGATCTCTTGACTGGGTGAGAGTACTCTGCTTAATTCAGAGACTCTGTCCATCACCACCCCTTGTTGTAAATAATTTTGTCCACCCTAAGCGTGGAAGGGTATACTCAGATGTGAGTCCCTTGCTCATTGCACCATCAGGATTCAAGCAAGCCGGGCCGAAGACGGCTGTAATGCCAGAAACCGGTCCCCGGAAGCTTGTTTCCTTCCCAGTGTAAGAATTGGCTTTTGTAGTCTGGTCTGCCCTGTTCCCATGATGCACTGGGCCAGGGACAGACTAATTTGCATACAGCCAGGTTCTGAAACTGGGATGGTGCAATGAGCTAAAAAACGGTGTTGGATCTAGCCCTGATCTCTTGACTGGGTGAGAGTACTCTGCTTAATTCAGAGACTCTGTCCATCACCACCCCTTGTTGTAAATAATTTTGTCCACCCTAAGCGTGGAAGGGTATACTCAGATGTGAGTCCCTTGCTCATTGCACCATCAGGATTCAAGCAAGCCGGGCCGAAGACGGCTGTAATGCCAGAAACCGGTCCCCGGAAGCTTGTTTCCTTCCCAGTGTAAGAATTGGCTTTTGTAGTCTGGTCTGCCCTGTTCCCATGATGCACTGGGCCAGGGACAGACTAATGTGCATACAGCCAGGTTCTGAAACTGGGATGGTGCAATGAGCTAAAAAACGTTGTTGGATCTAGCCCTGATCTCTTGACTGGGTGAGAGTACTCTGCTTAATTCAGAGACTCTGTCCATCACCACCCCTTGTTGTAAATAATTTTGTCCACCCTAAGCGTGGAAGGGTATACTCAGATGTGAGTCCCTTGCTCATTGCACCATCAGGATTCAAGCAAGCCGGGCCGAAGACGGCTGTAATGCCAGAAACCGGTCCCCGGAAGCTTGTTTCCTTCCCAGTGTAAGAATTGGCTTTTGTAGTCTGGTCTGCCCTGTTCCCATGATGCACTGGGCCAGGGACAGACTAATTTGCATACAGCCAGGTTCTGAAACTGGGATGGTGCAATGAGCTAAAAAACGGTGTTGGATCTAGCCCTGATCTCTTGACTGGGTGAGAGTACTCTGCTTAATTCAGAGACTCTGTCCATCACCACCCCTTGTTGTAAATAATTTTGTCCACCCTAAGCGTGGAAGGGTATACTCAGATGTGAGTCCCTTGCTCATTGCACCATCAGGATTCAAGCAAGCCGGGCTGAAGACGGCTGTAATGCCAGAAACCGGTCCCCGGAAGCTTGTTTCCTTCCCAGTGTAAGAATTGGCTTTTGTAGTCTGGTCTGCCCTGTTCCCATGATGCACTGGGCCAGGGACAGACTAATTTGCATACAGCCAGGTTCTGAAACTGGGATGGTGCAATGAGCTAAAAAACGGTGTTGGATCTAGCCCTGATCTCTTGACTGGGTGAGAGTACTCTGCTTAATTCAGAGACTCTGTCCATCACCACCCCTTGTTGTAAATAATTTTGTCCACCCTAAGCGTGGAAGGGTATACTCAGATGTGAGTCCCTTGCTCATTGCACCATCAGGATTCAAGCAAGCCGGGCCGAAGACGGCTGTAATGCCAGAAACCGGTCCCCGGAAGCTTGTTTCCTTCCCAGTGTAAGAATTGGCTTTTGTAGTCTGGTCTGCCCTGTTCCCATGATGCACTGGGCCAGGGACAGACTAATTTGCATACAGCCAGGTTCTGAAACTGGGATGGTGCAATGAGCTAAAAAACGGTGTTGGATCTAGCCCTGATCTCTTGACTGGGTGAGAGTACTCTGCTTAATTCAGAGACTCTGTCCATCACCACCCCTTGTTGTAAATAATAGTCAATAAAGAAGCAGGTGTTGCCGTGGTCCACGAACTTTCACTCGCTTTTAATCGTTTTGCAATCTCCGGTAGGAGATTAGCCACATACTTGTCAACGAATAGGTGCCTGCCTGTATCCTCTGTTAATGATTGCCCACTGTAATCATGGAACGCTTCCTCGAAGCGAGAAAAGAAATCTGAAACCGATTCATCCGTTTTCTGTTTACAAGAGGCTAATACGGTCCAGTCAATCTTTTTAGCGGGAACAAGTGTTTTCAATTTATTTAATATAGCACCTGGAAGATCCAATATTAATTGACAAGGCTTACATGCTGGTTCTCTATCTAAATCAGCTTGGAGTAAATCTTTCCAACTCGCCCCGAGAGTCGTATGATCATCAAATTTACGAATCGCTCTCCACATATCAGGGGGTAATATTAGCCCAAAGAACAGATCAATATCGACTAACGTCATGATACACGAGGAAATTGCACTTTCGACACTTTCATAGAAAGCCGCTGGATTTTTACGGGGATCAGGCAAAGCATTTTTAAGCGCCATAACATCTGCTCTATTCCATGGCGTATAAACCCAATTATATATGAAATAACCCTGCGCATCTTTAGATGTTTTATCATCATCTGTGCCATCCCCTTTATGATGGACATACAAAGGCGCAGCTTCACGCATAGGTCTAACATTAATCGCAGCGATCTTATCTGTTCCAAAGATGGAGCATTCTTTGGATATCTCCGTCGATCCGGACGCAGGCGGACCCTTTGACTTTTCCAACTCCCGTAGTTGTGTCGCCTCATTCCGTAGCTGAACCAAGCGTTTGAAAAATTCATCCGCATCTGAAAGAACAAAAAGACCTTTACGAAAATTATCACGACCCTTGGATATATCCTTCGGTTCTAGTTCTGTGGAATACTTCCTAAATCGTTCAACAACTTCATCACCAAAATGATCTAAGAAATATAACCGTTCCCTATCAGACCATCCTTCCATTTGCTTACTAACGTCAGAAACAGTCACGGAATTAATATTCAACTTTCGTGCAACCGAACGCAACTCCGCAGTTCGTTCCGCCGATAACCTCGTACGCTGGGCATTCTGATCGTCCTCATCCGAGTCCTGGTTCGGAGCCGTAGGTGCAACATACGGTGGTGGACAGCGATCTAGTAACGAAAAATCATCTGTTTCATTAGTAAGGACCGGGTAAAGAGGACGACGGATGGGAAACTGACCATTAGCCTGCAAATTATGTTCGCGAGTCTCCCTTTCTTTCTTTTCCTGTAACTCTTTTTCCTGTAGCTGTAAAGCTTTATCACGTGCGGCCTTCCGCTGCACCTTCTCCGCCAAGGCTTCCTCACGCTTCACTCGTTCACGCGCCTCTTTCTCCCACATTCGTACACAATCAAACATATCTTGTCTAGACCTTCGCTGAAACAAACACTGCTCTACATTTCGAACCTTTCGAAGGTCGAATGACCCATGTAGTGGCCACTGCAACTCGCGATCGGTTTTAGTATACTTATGCCATAACGTACTATACATTATTGGCGGAATACCAAATTTCACATACATCTCACGATTTGGAGTCCCCTCTGGGGGAGCCGGCTGTGATTCATTTAATCGATAATTGGTACCATTGTCAAAGCAGCACATTCCTCGGAGTGCGCTAAAAACAGGCATGTTCAAAAGTAACACGAGAACGTGATACTACACAAAATGGCCCTTAATGTGCTTCATACACGGTGTGCCGTTCAAATCAAATAATCAGGGAAATATCCCTACATGCCTGCCTATGTGAGGTGCACTCCACATATTCAAACTCAAATTCAAAGATTCAAACGTTAGCTAACTTCAAACAAATTCAAATTCAAATTCAAAATTCAAAAACCATAGCAAGTGTCAGTAGACTACCTCACCAGTCAAAAGCTTACCGATTATCTTCAAACGTCCAAGGTCCAACTGCCAAGTTCTGTAATCGAATCAGCCAAACGGCACATCACGACAATCCAAGATCAGAATCTCAGTCGGAGACCGGCGCCACCTGGAAGGTCAGATCAGAAGGAAAGGAAGAAACACCGTGGGTGCCAAGACTCGGGTCACTCAATGGCAGCGATTGCGTCCATGGCGAGTTTCCAAACCTTCGTCTCAACCTCTCCTTCGGACATCCGAGTCGCCGATGAGTCCCTTCGTGGTCGCCAATTTGTGGTGTTGGGTTCAAGTCAGGCCTACATACTCTGCTAAACTCACGGACACCTTAGCATAGAAGTTGGCACGGACACTGGAAAATGCAAAAGACAAGTTTATTAAGACCCCATGGGGTGGTGGTACATTCCTACAGCACCCTTCGGCAATGTAAGAAGTAGCACCCCGAACATCGGTGTGCGACCTCTTTTATACAGTTTAATAACAATAAAAAGGTAGGCGGTTACAAGCTACACACTTTAGGTACATATAAGGTAATCTTTGGAACACGGCCAGCATGTGGGAGGAGTTTCGTAGCACTGGTCAGTTTGTGCTAACATTCCTAAAGAGTGACCAGTTAAGGTATAGTGCGCATGTGCGCTTGACCAGTACTAAAAATAGCCTGTTGCTGGGCAAAGTAGATGACCATGGGTATCAAGAAAGGACGAAAGGGCACACTGACCACGAGGCAGCGTGTTCATAGAAAATGGGAGTCAGAAGGATTCAAAATGGCTTCCATACATTTTGGTCAAGTTAACGAAAAGACCGTGTAGCTGTGCTAAACGCTAACTCAGGAGCTGCCAAAACACGACACTCCCCCTCCCCCACAGTGGTGGGGGAGGGGGAGGGGCAGTTGTGAGAGGCGCCATGAGCCATGACGAAAGGCAGGAAAAGCAAGGCAGATGGTAGATGGCCGCGCATGCACCGCACATGCACTCAAGTTTGTTTACCTCTGTTTGAGACCAAGCATCACATTTTCTAATGTCCTCTTTGTAATCCGCATTCCTGATAAAAGAAGAAGTATGGACTGAGTCATGCTGTGACATTGCCTTTGTTTCTTTTTAGTCCTCTGAGGTTTCATTATGTGGGCCTTTTGTTAGCGGTAAGAAGGCTTCTTTTTCTGAAATACTCATTCTGTACAAACTGTTTAGTAGGTCTGTGCCTTTTAAAGATAAAGGTTGGACAGCATCATCACTTAAACGTTGATGCAAGGCAGAGACTGGGGGGAGCAGGAGGCGGGGTGGCGGGGGAGCGAGTGAGTGGGAGGGAAGGAGCACGGTGGTGTGAGAGGCGGGTGGGGGAGCGGGGGGGCAGGGGAGCAAGCGAGTGGGAGGGAACCAGCATATTGGGTGTGACGAGTGGGCGGGAAGGAGCATGGTGGTGTGTGAGGCGGATGGGGTGGGGGGGCGGGGGAGCAGGGGAGCGAGCGAGTGGGAGGGAACCAGCATATGGGGTGTGAGTGAGGCCATGTGCGCGCTGGCGAATCGTCAAGCTTTAATAGATCACATGCATTGGGAGGGATCCGCTGGGAATCCGCTTGGTCAAAGAGTTTGTTTCAACTACTATACTCTTGTCTATTTATCCCTGCGGGATAGAATAGTCGAGACCTAAAAAGGAAAAATGGAGGCACACATTATTTGTGTATGCACTGTCTACCAGCCTGCCATACACAGCTAGCTGATACATCAATTAGACCAGGCAAATTGCCTTGTTTGTACACTGCATCAGTCAGTAGAATGATGTTAATTGCAGCTCGCTGGGGAGGGTCGATGCGTTTCAGGACCCTACTGTCTTTTTGGATTCTCCTAACGACCAGGACAGGTCGAACACTGAAATATTATGAAATGAAAAATTTGCATCAGCTAAACGTCCCTGTATTCCCATGACCCAGAACCCTATGGTTGAGAAAGTGTTCTATTCGTACCATTTAGGGGTATTGATCCCGGGTGCTGCATTTAACCATGAATAACACGCAGGGTTGATTGATGTAGAGAAATTCTAAAAAATAGGGGAAAGTTGGAGCGTTCACCAAACTATAAACCAACTATCTCATTTGTAGGTGCACTACGTTGAAACGTCACTGGTGATCAATTGCTCATAGCTGTAATGAACACCACATTTGTTGTTTGATTTGCCTTTTGTGTAACTAGAGAAATGCCAAATGATGGTTCCGGTAGAGATTTATAGTCAAACGTTGTGCACCTACAAAAGAGATAGTTGGTTTATAGTGTGGTAAACGCTCCAACTTTCCTCTATTTTTTAGAAGTGGGAGGGCTTTCCTTAATCTTGAATAGGCCTGTCTCCCTTGCAGAATGCTGCCTCCACCCCACTGTGGTCATACTGCACCAGTGAGGACAGAGCTGGTTTAGACTGGGCTCAGTAACCCTTACACAAAGAGAAGAATACAAAATGGGGTATAAGTAGTGGACATAAACCCCAGAACTTTATATCCCTTTTCAACTCAAGAGGAACCTTTTGCCAAGGAGAAGAGCAGGAGAACTGTTTGGAGGAGTACTGCCCCTTTGCTGTGTGCTGTGTGCGGTTGGCCTGGAGTTGCTGCTTCTGCCAAGGAAAAGACAAAGACTGGAAACTTGCATTGAACCTGCTTGAACTTGAAGAAGAATCTCCCAGGTCCTGTGTGTTCTGGCCTCTAGTTCTGAAGTCTCAGGGACTCAAAGACTTCACCCCCAGCTCCTCTGAACTTTATTGCTGAGAGTTCTGACCTGCCAGGAGGTGCCTATTCCAGTTGTGGGCCTCTCGAGGTTGCTCCTGCTGTTGGGAGCTGGAAGCAACTTGAAAGAAGCAAGAAAACTTGTCACAGATGCCGTTGTATCGCCGCAACCTGCACCGCGTCCAGGGGTACTGCTTGTGAAGTGAACATGAGATCGCCAGGCCTGACCTGCAGCTGCGACGCCCTTCAACGCCTGCTGTTATTGGCATTACTCGACGCCAGCGCTCGCACCGACTCTGTCATTGCCAGCACCAGCATCCTGTTTACGCGGCATAGGTAACTCCTGTGGGTAACGCCACAAACTAGCCCACTTCGCATTGCCTCACCAGATCCAACGCCTCACCACAGATGCAACTGGATTTCCCTGCCCTGGATTCGATACATCGCCTCCTCACAGACACGATGTCTTGCTTCCCTTTTGGCAGCAAGGGATTGGCCCAGACCTTGGCACTGATGCCCCACCTCCATGACGGCATACATTGCCATAGACTTCATTATCCAAAGATACTGTTTGTTTGGGGGTCCGTGTGACTCCATGACTGATGCCGTGCACCTCGCAGTCGGCGTCGTACTTTGGATTTATTTCTGTCACGATATCGCACTAGCCCCAGGTGGAACTATTAGTTTTCAACAAGCTTTATTTTTGCTAAAACTGTTCTAAAAGCCATATCCTATTACAGGTATGTTGTATTTTAGTCGTTTTGATCTTGTTGAGTTTAGATAAATATACATTATTTTTCTAAACTGATGTGTTGTGCATTTGTGGTGTTATCACTATCTTACTGTGTGTTTTGAGTATAAATACTGTACACATTGCCTTTGGGATAACCCTGTCTGCGCGTGCCAAGCTACCAAGGGGGAGAGCAGGGGTTTTCTAAAGTGTGTATCCCCCTTATCCTTGACTAGAAGTAAGGGTCCCTATTAGAACAAAGGTACCTACCTCTGCCAATTAGAGAACCCCATTTATAACATATAAAATCCGGAAAAATTAAGTAATTGAAGTTACATAGCTTCCTTAAAATCCATTGTAAATGTAGTCATGTGAACAATAAGATACTCAGAGAGTAAGCAAGATCATGGTCTCGATTTTTTGTTCCAAAGCATCTGTTCTAGGATGTAACAGTTTTTGTTGCAAGTACAGTCAAGTGGCAACTTTGCTAAAAGTTTTCATTGACTTCATACTACTAAGTTTATATGTTCACGCATTTTGAAAAGGAAGCAACATAAAAAAGTACATATAAATCCTCTTGGCACATATGTTCTTTAGTCACACATGATTATTAATGCATTTGCCGAAAAATTCACAAATGTTACTTTGACTAAAACCCGTGTAGCACCTACTTATCTATTGTCATTTCAGTGTACACAGGTTACACATGAAATACTACTCCTTTTTCGCACCTGGAACTTTAATTTTGCATGTAAAATGTCCTATTTATTTTTATTATCACATTATCTAATCACAGGATCAATGTTGTTAAGGTGTTAAAAATTCACATCTATTTCGTAAATATGAAATATAACATAAGCTTATTCTAGCATCCTGCATGCTTTTATGATGCAGTATTCAAATAAGAGTTACATTATGTCATTTTCTAAAAATGTGAAAGCTAGCAATCGTTTGTCGTCATCTATATAAAATATTGTCAAGATTAGTTTCTTTCTTAATTTGTCGAAAATGTTGTTAAGGGAAAAATCTCTGCTTTGTCATAGCTGATGTGTGTGTTTTAGAATTAAAGTTATACAAAACAATAATTTGGAATGTTTTGCATATCCCATAGCTGTAATCGTGTTTTTCCCTTTTCACACACAGTTTGATCGCATCAGTCGACAGCGACAAGCAGCGGAGTTGTTCCTTTTGCAAATTATTGAGACAGGCTCCTACGTTGGTATTGTTTCATTCTCACAGGAGGCCACTGCCGTCGCCAAAATACGCCAGATATTAAGTGAGGCTGAAAGAGAGGAGCTTGCTCAACAGCTCCCTGCCAAAGCAAGAGGCGGGACAAACATATGTAAAGGAATACGTGTTGGATTTAAGGTGTAGTAAATCACATATTTCTGCAGCCATGACAATTATGTTATGTTTACACCATAAACGTGTGCTCAATATATGTCTGCTAATTATAAAGTGAGATAAAAAAGTGCATGACGAACACTGTAAGGAGAATTCTTTTATTTTCTAAGAGCTGTGCATTTTGCTGAGGTAAAGCCATGTTCATGTGGGTATATATAAAATGTTTTGAGAACAAATTGGAGGAAACGGAATTCTGAAAGTTGTCCTCTACTCTTCAGATAAAGCAGTGTTTCACTCTACTGTTCCGTCATAGGTGACGGTGTCCCCAAACAATTAAAAAAAAACTGCATTGTGTTGCTAGTGGAATACTGTGGAGATCAGGGTCCCACCACATTCTGTGATGTTTGGTTTGAAGATTGAGAGCCAGGAAGCCTAGGAAACAAAATCAAAAGCCCCATTTCCAATGCCGCTTTCATCGCTTCACAAAACACGCAATTCAATGTCTTATTTTGTGCTACTCTTCTAACGATTGTTGGTCATCTGTCTTGTTGAAAGCATCATATTTCTCTCCTTACCCTATGTATTGGCACCAAGGCTCATGCTCTAGTCCTGCTCTTCAATGATGTTCATAAAGATGCCTATGCAAGACCTTTTACTGAGGTACTGTTGCATGCATTCACTTCCTTGAACTGCCTTTAATGGGCTCTACCAGGGAAAATTGTAGCTCTCCCAGTGTTACCTTGAACTTCTTTCCCCCAAAATTTTCAATCGTTATCTTTATAAAAACTAGAAAAAACCCTCTCTGATGAGTCATTGTCTTGTTCAACAAATGTAGTTATCATGTCATAGTTTTAGTATGCTAATTGAAATTTTTCTTATACCCACACATCCCTGACGTCCAGTTTACTAATGCTCTTTGACAAGAGACCAGCCTTTAACACTCTCTTGTATTTGTATGCTCTATATTAGTTGAGAACACAGTAACCATTGGAACTTCATCAACTATCTGAGGGTCCACCTAGAGAGCTAAGTATTTCCTTCCAAATAAACACTGTAGAGAGTATAGTGTTGTGTGAGTTACCAATCACAGAACCCTTGTGGCTCCTGATGGAATCTGTAGAAATGTGACGTAAGTGTTAGAGCGTAGTGAAGTGAATGCACGTTTAGAATGCTGAGTTTGTGGTTACACACAGATGAATAAAGTGCTGTTATTAAAGGCTCTGTATGTGGCGTAGTCATTGGGGACTACCCAGACTAGGGAAAATGCTACAGAGAGTACACTGAGCAATTTGAAATCACAATTTCACAAATGTTCTCTATTTGGGCCTTTACTAAATACCTGGTGAATTAGCTTCAACAATTTCAGAATCCAGGCACATGTCTATAAACAGATCTAAACAATGGGAAGCGAGGTGACTAAATAGTGAGACAACTAAAGAAATGTCCAGTTAAGTACAGAACACTTTTCAGGATACTTAGCCTAACTCAGGGATGGAAAAACTTGGTTCTCTGCACATAGGATGAAAAGGCTATTCATTAATATCAACCCCTTTGGTCCTGGGCCCCTCAATCAGGGATAGACTTGTGGCACTTAATTCCCTAAACATGGTTATATTTGCAGCACAGTTAATTTAAAACACATAAACAAATGAAAAGAGAAACAATCTAATTTTCTTGGAATCATTTTTTCCGATTGTCCAAATTTCCTTTAGTTTGCCCTTGTTTTAGTGTGCTGTTCTTTTTTAACTGAGTTGACAGGTTGGCAAGATAACTGGAATAATTTCTGTATTAGATATGACTGATGAATGTTTCGTCTCTCACACAATGCAATCTGCAAAACTAAAATTCTTATTCTTTATGTAATTTACTCTCTAGGAAATTGGATTAAAAATTAAAAGTACACCTGGTTCTGAAATTGTATTGCTGACAGATGGAGAAGACCCCAAATTACATGAGTGCCTTACAGAAGTAAAAGATAGTGGTGCAATAGTTCACACCATTGCTTTAGGACCCAAGGCAGATTCACAACTTGAAACATTTTCCCGTACGACAGGTAAGTTGCTACTTATACAGTTTTTCCTAATTAGATTTCTTATGACAATACATTATTCCAATGTACATAACGAAATAAGTAATCTGTTCCTAAAATCAATCAAGTGAACTACAGCTCTGGGGTGAGCACAGGAGCTCTGCACAAGGGAGGAATTGTTCTGCCATCTTGGGTTTAGGTAGAGATTGACACTATGGAAAAGTTTATACTAAAACATAGAGTAAGTGCTGCCAAAGTGGGTATAGTTTCACTTTTTGAGAACTTTGACCCCATTGGTTAGGAAGTGATCAGGAGTTTCCCCCACCCAGAGATTGACACTGTCCATAAAAGTGGCACGCCCAGTATACCTTAAGAACACTTCTAAACCAAAGGAAGACTGAAGAAGGACTGTTTCTTGCTGGTGCGACCCTTAAGGACAATTCTAAGTGCTGTACATGCTCCCACTTGTACAAAGGGTCAAGAAATGGTCACCAAGTGTAAATTGCTTGACCTCCTGTTGATCTACAAGGACACAAAAGCTACAAGAAGCTCACTTTCCTGAAGACCCATAGTGAACAGTTTTAACAGGATCTACACCTCTGTTGCTTCTGTTGGAGTGAGTCCTGAACTCCACGTGCTATTTTTGAGGCACTGGATACCTTTACTAAGGTTAGAGTGTACTCCTGCTACCCAAACTGCAAAAGAGGCTGAATCACCGGTCAGATCCAATTTGCTGGCCTGCCTCACTGACTTACAGTAAAGTGTCTAAGTCTGACTGTAGAGGGATTCACCAAGAGTGATGCTGAGTCAACAACAATTGACATTGAGACCTCAATAAGGATGTACGACATTTCAACGCATGCTTTTACATCGCATGCTTTTACAACGCGAGTTTTACAACGCAAACCATTACAACGCATAGTGCTTTGGGGCGCTGGATAGTGAATTATTTAATTTACTATTCCAACTCCAGTCCCCGTGGATAGTAGGGAAGGTGTTGGATAGTAAATTAAATATATTCCCTATCCTAAAGCGCCCCCCAGCGCAATGCGTTGTAATGGTTTGCGTTGTAAAAGCTGCGATGTAAAAGCATTGCATGGTAAAAGTTGCGTTGTAAGTGATGTTTCCCCCTCAATAAGCAGAAGCGCTAGACTTCACCTGCTCTGAGCTTTCCTGCCTTCACTGACTATCGCACCAGGACTCCGCTCTTCAAGCAAACCGACAGTTGTCAAACCTGACTTGAATCCAGCTTGCAACTTGCATGACCGATGACTCGTCAATTACCAAATTTTACTCAGAAATATTCCTGAGTCCGAAGAAAACTCTTTAGCAGGAAGCTATCTGGGCACCCTATTTGACCCATGATTTATCGCGATCAGACTCAGACCTTACAATTGTCCAGGTCTAGTGTATTCATTTGCTCACAGTTGGTGCTTTGTACATTTTGTAGCAATTTTTACATAAAGTTTTAAAATGTCATATCAACGGTATTATGGTGTGAGTTTTTTTATTAAAATATTCTCTATTTTTATACATTGGAGTGGGATATTTATTGTGTTGTGCTTTCAGTTTTTTACCTGTTTTGTTCTTCTAAATGTTTTATGCAATCAAGTTAAGCCTGCCTGCTCGTGAAATGGCTACAAGGAGTTGAGCCTTGGTTAAATTACTAAGGGCCAGATGTAGGTAACTTCAATTTACCGACTCATGAATAACGAATTTTACCGATTCGGTATTTATGAATCGGTAAATTTGAAGATGGGAGATGTAGGCAATTTTTAAATGTGAATTACCGAATCGGTAACATTCAGTATTTACCGATTCGGTAAATACCGAATCGGTATTTTCTATTGATTCCTATGGGCTGTGAAGCCCATAGGAATCAATGGGAAATACCGAATCGGTAAATACCGAATCCTGCAAGGGTGCAGGGGGTGTCACTTTGACACCCTCTAGCACCCAAACTACAGGCATGTGTCACATGTGGCATACATACATGCCCTAAGGGCATGTCTGTGTGTCACATAACACAGGTGTGCATGCACAGATGTGCATGCACACCTGAATTCGGTATTTTACCACCCAATAGGATTGGGTGGTAAAATACCGACTCTTAAGGGCCTGTGGCACTGTTTTCAGTGTCATCTACATGTGGATTTACCGAATCGGTAAAATTACCGATTCGGTATTTTACAGAATCGGTAAATTTACCGATTCAGTAAATTTACCGATTCTGTAAAATGATGGCCCCTACATGTCAAACACCAAATACCGGTCGGTAACGGACGAAATCGGCCGTTACAGACCGGTATTTGCTCTCCTACATCAGGCCCTAAAACCTTTACTGGACCTCACATGAATAGAGTCATTTCTAATTGTAGTGAACTACCATCCACACAAAATGATAATCCACTTTCTCACAATCATGGTCCCTTGATCTGCCTATTAGTTTATAAAATAATTCTAAGTATCATCCATACATATGTGGTTTAAGACAGCCAGGGTTTCCATAATATGGTCAACAGAACCATGTAGATATTGATGAATCGAAGATTTTTTGCAGAAGTGCTGTGAGATTCTGCAAACAATGGTGATGAGGCAAACAAAATAACCTTTGAATTGCTAGGTGTGGTAACAGTTAGGAAATCTCCAAACTTTTGTAGATTTGTGTATTGCCAGAACTTCCAGAGCATTCATGATACAGGGTTTGCATGATATGAGATGACAGTGGAATAGAATTTTAAAATATATGTTTTTTAAGGAGTAGTTTAAGGTTGCACATTTGATTATTTAGATAGGTATCTGCAGTAATATAGGGAGGACCTGTAAAGATCCATGATGGATGGATCCATTACAAACCTGTTTCAATAATTCCCTTATTGGACAGCAATAATATATGACTAGAACAATCCACAACATACAGACCTTTTTTCAATGTGAGAAATAATAAAGATAACATAAATCTAAAGAAACATCCCTGTGATAAATGCAGTTTTTATCATCATTGGTTGAACATCACAAATGTGGGACCTGCATAGCTCTGAGCACCATTTTCGTAGGTACGATTTTAATATATAATCGGCTGAGAGTAAACCATCAGAAATGTACAAACTGTAACACCGGAAATGTGGAATACATCATTTGTATCCCAATGAAAAAGCATCTATTGGCAAGGCATAACTAGCTAATCATGCGGAATAAATACAGAATGCAGTGTGAGACTCACAATGCTCTATTCGCCCAACACTTTGTGGCTTAACAACACACTGAACTACAATTTTGATGGGGGGTCTTGAAACACATCACTAGGACAAGAAGAATATTTATGTATTCTAAATATTTGTTGATAATTTCATACCAGTCCATAGCTTTTCTGATATTGTCTATTGAAAAAATATAAAAAGTAATTTAGTTCAACACATTGAAAAGGTTTGCATGTTGTGTTCCATAGATAAGTTGACATCAGGGCCGGACTGGCTACCGGGCAGTTGTGTGTGCTGCCGAGCAGGGGGGTAATTTCGTTGATGGGGACCTGTGTGTGCAAAACGAAATTCGTTTGCTTTTTTTATTTCAAAGCGCACGCAGGTCCCCATCAACGAAATAAGCTCACACCACGGAGAAATCCTCCCCCTGCTCGGCAGCACACACAACTGCCCGGTAGCCAGTCCGGCCCTGGTTGACATTGGTAAGGTTGGTGCTGAAGATGGTTGAAAATCCTCTACTGTTATGCCGCATGCTACTTGATGGAAAATAGGGTTAATGTTTTATTTAATGATGATAGAAGCATTAATTATGTATTGATTTATGTACACAGTGTGTACATGACCAGAGGGCATCCTAGGGCTATACAGTATACACAATCTATCCACCATTGATTGGTGGTTACATAGACTGTGGAGTTACATACTGTGCTATATGCATGTTACATTGTTCAATATATACATTAGCAAGTTGATGATTGCATAGTGCTTAATGACTCCAGGATGGTTACTATTGCAACCTGTAAGTTAGGAGGTTATGCTAGGTTGTTGTGACTCAGTCTGATTTTCGGAGGGTTTTTGCTGGGGTAGGAATGAGCCTATGACAACTCTTCTTGGAGTCTTTGAGGGGTCAGGGATGTTGGTCCCAATTTATCATAGGTGTTTTTGGAGCAGTAATGCACTGACACTTCTCCAGAAGTTTGCTGCTGATGAGTAGCACATAACTCCAATGGAAGGGAGTTCCAGATTCTAGGTGTGTTTCCAGTAAAAAAGCGTGAGCATGTCCATTATTTCTTGAATCTAGGTGGTTCCAGAAGTAGCGTATCCGAGTTTTGTTAATGCGCTCATATGAGATTGACCAGGATATTGGTTCAATGGCATTGGAGGGGTAGACAGGCTTTAAGGCATTGCAATGATTGGCTTTATGGTTGTGATTTTGCTGACGGAAATGTACCTTATTCTGCACAATGCTAAAAAGGATAGTCTGCCATTCATTGAAGTTATTGGAAGTGCCCTACACATTTGTTGTTGATTATTAATGTGTACTTCAGTGAAGTAACACATACTTGGAACCACACCTTCGTGGACACCGTGTTGGCTATTTTGCAGCTCTGCGAATGTACCCAACACTGATGCAATAAGCAGTTGGGTGAGGTTTTACACCTTGAATGCCTATTAGGAGCTTTGCTTTTTCTTTTAAAGCGACAGATATAATCAGTGTACCAGCTATTGCACTTTCCATAGTCAAAATTGGTTGAGCATGAACTGACTCAAAGCCTTTGGTCAAAGTTAGTCAGGACTTCGCTTTGTAGTTAATATGGATTGAGAACATGTCTTAATCAATGTTGTATGGCTTAGTGTACTTGTGCAAAGATAAATTGCTCAATTTCGAAATTTGCTGCTTATGAGGATCATCCCTCATAGATTGCCAGCTTGGAATGGTTAATGATATGCTAATTTAAAAAGAGGCATCCCAAAGCCTCTTTATTTTGGCATGCGAACTCTGATTGGTTGTGTATCTCTAGGCGGAGACAAATGGTAACCGCACCACTTAAATTGAGAGAAGTAGATGTACAACCTCTCTGAATTTATCTTTTCATATCAACTACTATGAGGTTTTGTATTGGCCCACACTGCTTCACTATTGCTTTGCAATGCTTGAAATATTCTACAAAATGTGTATAGAAATGTAGGCAGTACAAGCATTTAGATAGTCCAGATAATGGAGATGCCACCATTCATGAAAAGGGAGAGATCAATTGAGTGATCTACCATATGGCTGAAAAAGCATCATACTTTTGACATTGTAGCTTCAGCTCCCCACATCAAAAGATGCTAATCAGGAAGTATTTGATGGAGTCAAAAGGTATGTCTGACTCTGCTATAACTGCTAGTGTGCCTAAAAAGAGAAGATCTAAGACTTAGAACCAATTTATACCTGAACCACAGATCTCCACAAGGTGATTGAAAATGACCAGTGTTCATCAGACATTAAAGTGTGATAACAGCATACAGTTAATAAACAATTATGAAAACCCTGGAGCGAAAGTCCTTCTACCTTCCATCTCAGCTAAGAATTTCTGAACCAACTGATTCATGGCAAGTGCAAACATCAATGAAGATAGCAGACAATCTATTTGCAGGTTATGTTCTTGAACTCAATTTCAGACCCCCATGCATTTACTCCAACGGCAGCCATTGTTGATTCATACTGTGATTCAGACGTGGAATAAAACATGGCCTATCAATAATGTGCAGCAGACATACACAAGACACCAATCCAAATGATATCCTGGCATCTAAATTGCTACTGGCATCATTGACTATGGAATAACAACATCCTTTGTGACATTGAATAGTCAGTTTAAATTACTGGATGTTGTGCTACCAAGGATAAGACTTGCCTGATCTGGATGGAGAAGTTAATGCATATCCTGAGAATGTTGGCCACAATCTTTGCATTGACTGTGCAGTCATACTGGATGGAAAAGCAGCATTTCATTACATCTTTATTTGTTTTTCGCACACTCCAATCTGAGCTTCTCTGTTAGCTGCAGAAAAGTGTTCTGTCTAGAGTGACTCTCTATACGTGTTCATAGACAATAATGCTTAGGTTGCTTAATATTTATAGATGATAATGCTAATGATGTTTAATGTTTATATGATGCCACCTAGACTCATCACCATTTGAGACCTCAAGGAGCCTGTAGCATACATTAACACTTACACTTGGATGGTTAGGCCAAGATCTCATACTGCAGGAGCTATACCACTACAGAATCACCCTTGGGGAGATTGGTAATGTCCTAACAGATGCCCATTTCACCATCACAAAGTATAAGCAAGGAAAGACTCTGGCAAGGAGGAGGAGGCGTGAATGCCTCTACTTTTTCAGGACACCTTTCCTTTGACTTCCTGTAGAGCTTTCATTGGTTTCCACACAGCCTCACATCATGATAACCTATCTAGGACTTAACCATGTCTGTTCCCTGTGCCTTACATGCGGGAAAAAGCATTCACTGACATGAAGTTAACCTAATTAGATGTGTCTCCATCAAATATGGAACAAACCCTCGTGGCACTAAGAATGGAAGATTCATAGTTACCTGTATGTTATTGTGAGGTAATCTCTCTCAACCTCCAGAACCATCAGCTCTTTACATTTAACATTCTAGTGATTGCCATCCATCGATATGCTTCACATTCTTTTAAAAATTCAATTGAATAGCCTTTAGAACGGTGTATTGTATACAACGTTAGTTACCCCATCTGGTTTCTACAGTTATTCCCATCAATCACATTATGTTCCCTAGATAGCTGCACTTGGGCATGATCATACAATGTGGGTGGATGAATGTGGCATTACTGCTAAATTACCTAAAGACCAGAGACCAAAACACATGATCATAGATGATGAGGAATTCTAAACTGTGAAATAATAGGTGTAGTCGCCTTGTTGTTCTAATCGAACTTCAAACCCCTAAATAAAACAAATCATGTTTTCTACCCGATACAACTTTGGATAATTGTTTCATCCTTGTCGATGAGTATTCAAGATTCCTGCCTGGCAAATATTTGAAATCCCCACCTAGTGTCTAAGTATCATCTGCAACATCATGACATCAGAAGAAGAAGTCATACATTTTTGATTATCTATTTTAGGGTCGTTTGCATTAATCAATAACACTCAACATCCATGGTGATGCGGTGAGTGGTGGCATATGGCGTCAGAGCATGAGTCTTTGGTCTAAAAGCCCATCCACTATCATTGATATGATTAATAACTCCTGGAGACCCTGTGCTATATAAAGCAGACAATCCATGGGACTTCCATCCTGAGGTAATCTTTTGTTTATAACCATATTTTAAAGATTTATATTTTACTTTCAACTTACAGTCTTAGAGCACCATTTGCTCGAGATTCTGTTGTGCTTGTGGGGGTAAACCCTGTCTAAATAAATGCTTTCTTCAACTTTGGCACTGAAGTCTGTTGCCTGAGCCACTCACCAAAAGGAGCTGCAGCATCAAAGTTCTGCAGAGTCAAAGTTCCTAAATCTTGCAATATCTCACCTGAACAGTTTCAATTCACACCAAAATAAATTCCTCTGATTTCCCCCTGCTTTCAGAAGCCATGAGAAGGCCAGCATGGGTGAAGGATTCGTTAGTCGGGCTAGGACCGTGGTGTCGGGCCTCAGGCCCACATGATATCAATAACTGATACAGACACGAGGTGATGTGGTACAGTAAACTGGCCATGAGCACGTACACCCGGGCCTTTTTATTGGCGGGGCCACGTCACTCGTGACACCCGTGATGGATCAGTGGGGGGTGTAAGTGTTTCCAGCCCTTAAGGGAGTGGCTGGGAAATACTAAAGCCTGCAAACACTAGAACGTGTCCCGCAGGACACTACATTCATTCCTCCCCAATTTTAATGAAGAACAACAACAATTAGTTCAACGGATCACCACAGGGTCCATCAGCCTTACGAGTCAGGTGCCAAGAGGAGGTCAGACATGGGCTGGTGATTCCGCCTGCTGCAGGGCCATCTCAGCGGGCACTCGTACTTTAACCTGAGGGGTTCAGGACACGACCGCTGGCTTGGAGATGTCCGCTGCATACCGTCAGTTTACTTGATGATGACATGTCTTGCAGTCCTCCATGGCTCCACCTTGCTGATGTCGGGGATGGTCTGTGGTGAGTTTTAACAGTTGATACAATGGTATGCGTCATGAGCATGGATGGAGTCCATGGTGAGAGTTCACGGAGGTGTTGCCTGATCAATTATCTCTGTTTAACCTCTTGGTTGTAACCAATACCCTGTTGGTGGGGCAATGTCTCTTCTCACTCTCCCACCTGGGGAGGCCCGTTGTCAGGGTTGCTTCGGGACTGCAGGAGGACTGCACTGGGGCGCTTGGGTGCTGACTCTGGGCAGCTGCAGGACCACTGAGGAGCCGTTACCTAGTCGCACGCCCAACCCTTGAGGGGGGGTGAGTCTTGGCCAAGACATGCTATCGCTGGCGCGGGTCAAGTGTTTGCCAGGTTCACAGGTGGCCTCTGGTTTCTTTTGTCGGCTGGTGTGGCAACGGTGTTTGACTCCAGTCGATTGATGCTCTGGGAGTATTGTTGTTTGACGCATGTGTTGAGGGCTGGAGTGAGGGTGGATGCCAGCAATTTGGTGAGTTGGAATGACAGGTGGTGGTGACTTGCTGGGAGAGTTGGAGGTCAGGAGGGACTTAGCAGCCATGTGTCTCCGCATTGCTGAGGTTGATCTTCGGTGGCGGCTTGACACGTAGAGTGTGCAGATCCTCTCTTGCCTGGCTTGGGGCCACTGCCAACTCCATCCTGAGGCGGTGTGAGGAAAGACACTCGGGGTTGATCTTCACCCATGGCATCTGCAGTCGGGAGCAGGGATGTCGTTTGACTTAGACTGATGAAACTCTGGGACGGACGGTCGCCTGGGGAAGCGTTTGGATGAGAAGCAGTTTGCACTTGCTGCAGCTTATGTTCGGTTCTCCTGTGAGGCTGTATCCCGGGATGTCGGTCTGCCTTGGTGGCTGTCTGGTGTGTCAGGGTGTGCTCTTGGCTTGCTGTGCGAGTCCTCTGTCTTCTCCCCTTGTTGGTCTGTTCAGCACACCTGTGGTCATCTGATTTCCGGCGTGACAGGGTTGTTACTCTTCTCCCCTTCAGGGTGACAGAGCTGACACTCTTCTTCCCTTGAGAGCGCTACACTTGGACCTCGAGGCGGCGCTGTCGTGGCGCCTACTTCTTCCTTCTTTCCGGCATGCTTGTCCGGACTAGTCACTTTGGGTGATGTGCTCCCTGCTTTCTGTGCGACGCGACGTCCGGTCACGTGTCACAGGTTGTCAGAACACCTGTTGCTGTGGCAGCCTGCCACGTGGCGTGTGCAACACCTCTCTTGCCTGTCTTGGGTCACCGACGACTCCATCTTGAGGAAGTGCGAGGGAGAACAGTCTGTGTTATCTTAGGCCCACTGCGGAGCTTCGCAAGTGCAGTCGAGTTGTAGTTGTTCCCAATGCTGCGTTCAGCAGTGCTTCTTTGTGGAGATGTCTCTATCTCCCGGGCGCCTGCCTGTGCTGTCAGGTTCACTGGCGCAGCCTTCTGCCCGCCTCTGACTTAGTGTGCTACGCCTTCTTCTTGGACGCTTTCTTCTGGGACGGGGTGTGCCTGTGGTGTAGCTTGAGGTTGTGCCTGTTCACCAGTAGGAGCGGGTAGTGCGATCTGCTTTCTGGCGATGGCGTTGGGCAGCCACTTGTGGTGCGCGCTCTGCACCAGTCTTTCTTGTGCTTCTTTGTTGGGTTCCAACAGACTCTTGGCAGCTTCCGCAGTTGTGGCAGCTTTGGACTTCTCTAGGTCTTTGCTATGTGGGGGTTTGGAGTCTGTCCCATTCAAACATGTGGCAGCGCCTTGGGCCCCTCTCTGCCATGGTGTTGGGATCAGTGCTCTATCTCTTTAGCTTGTCATGGATGCAGGAAGTTGCTGTGAACATGCTTCCACTTCCTGTTACCTTTGTGAGCTGATGAGAATGGTTGCAGCATGCAGCAAAGTCTCTTCTGGCTGTGGTTTGCTGCCTTTTGACTTTGCTGCTGGGAGCTCGACTGGCTTTGGTTCCATTACTGTGGCTGGACTTCTAGGGGCTAGGCAGCCTGGGGCTTCCTGGGGGCTCTCTCTGTGGGGGCAATCAGTCTCTTCCCTTTGTTGTATAGTAGGGCAGTTCCAACAAGGACATTGCAGCTTGTGCTTCCCTTTACTTTGCCCAGTGCAGCAGAGGCTCTCATGCTGTGTGAGCTTTTCCTCGGGCTGACTTCCGAAAAGCAGTTTTCTTTTACCCCTTGCTGTGCTTGTCTTGCCTGTCATGCCAAATGTTGCTAGTAGGAAGGGGGTGGCGCTGTAGTCACTGTGCTATACTGGTTAGGACAGCTCTCCTGAGGCTGGTGGCTTTTTGCATTGGAAATTATTCCCTTTCTCCCAGGCGCAGTAACTAGAGATGGCCACTACGGTACAATTGTTTGTCTCGGTCGTGGCAGCCATCTGAGCCAGGGCTGGGAATCGTTTTGGAGTGGAGATGCTGGTGTGGGGCGCCCGCAAGTCTAGGACAACTCAATTCTGCACCAGATGCTCCACATGCGCAGGGCTGCCTCACAGAACATTCCCCAGTAGCTAACTGCTGTAACTCTGGAGGCTGTGCTTTCTGCCTCATAGTGCTGACCGTTTCTCTGTTTCCACCGGCCATGACTACCTCCATATCGGGTTGTGGCGGTGTGGTGTGAAAGTCTATAGGGGGTGCTGTGTCCGCTTCACAACGGTCCTCGGTGCTGCCTTTCCCTCTCAGGGTACAGCGCTGAGGTACGCCTTGACCACTAGGTGGCGCCGCATCCGGGCCTTCTTTCCGTCGACCCCAGAAGTCTCTTCTGCACCTGCAGGTCTTGAAGGTTGATGAGAGGAAGATGGCGCTGTGCTTTCCTTGCTGTTGGTGCTTTTGTTCCCGGCACCTCTTCACTGGGACAGTTGGTGGTGTGCAAAACAGCTTTCCAGCTGCAGGTACAGGGGCATTGACCCGCTCCTGGGGTTGCTGCCGCGTCGCCTTTGCTTCGCCCTCCGGTGCTCATAAGGAAGGGGCTGGGTGGTGCGAAGCTCCCTTGCGGGAGGGGGGATGCTCAGTCCAACCTCTGGTGCTACAACTGCTCCGGATCACTGGCATCCGCAGGCACTCTCTGGCGACGGGAATCTAACTCCTGCACTCTTCTGGGGTATAGTTTGTGTGGGCCCACTCTTCACACCCGTGTGGGTGCTGCCGGAGACAGACCTGGGAGCGAGGTCAGATGGCGCGTTGCTGAGCTGAGATGCTTCGCCAGCCAGCCGACACCTCAGGCTGCAAAAGTGAGAGGAGGTAGAGCGGGAATTTCACTTGAGGGTCACTGGGCGCCTCGACTGTAATCGTGACCGCCTGAGCGCGGCAGCAGGCACATTGCTGGTGTAGCGGGGATTCTCTCTCTCACCGTAATCGGTTAGATGTATTTTCTCTTCCCTTTCTACCGGGGACCCGTGGGTGTAGGAGACAGCCAGTCTCTGGTCCTTGCTTCTTACAGGCAGAGGGTGGTGCCGAGCCCAATCTTGTCCGCAGTCACAGGCGTGGCATCCCTGGCACATTTCCTCTTCACGAGGGACGATGAAGCACCAAGCGACAGGCACGAGGGGTTAGACCCGCCTTGTCACCAATGTGGTGTCGGGCCTCAGGCCAACATGATATCAATAACTGACACAGACACGAGGTGATGTGGTACAGTAAACTGGCCACAAGCAGGGCCAACCGGGCCTTTTTATTGGCGGGGCCACGTCACTCGTGACATCCGTGATGGATGGGTGGGGTTTGTAAGGGTGTCCAGCCCTCAAAGGAGTGGCTGGGAAATACTGAAGCCTGAAAACACTAGAACGTGTAGTAAATGTAAATACAGGAATTATATTTGAATGAGATGAAGCTTAGCTGATAGAACAAATGTCCTTGGGACCATCTTCACCTCCTGCTATTCACTATTCTCGAATGTCCCAATGTTTCCATTTTCTCTAGAACAAACTAATAGGTCCGACATTGGACTAATCTTATAATGCTGGGATTTGTGTAAGTGGGTTTCTTTTGGACATTCATACACCAGTCGTTAGCAGTTCATATATGCTATCCATGCAAATTCCATGCCAGGAACTTAAATATTCCATCCTTATTTGGCAAACATATCAAGGTGAGGTATTGTCACCCTAAGCTCAATACTTTAAGTACATATCAGTGCAATAGACTCCAGGAGAGGTGCATTCGTCATAGAGCCAATACAAAAATTGCCAGTTGTCGATTGGCTAGATGCTATGTTCAACTTTAATGTAACAACTTTTCCCATCCAAATCCCCGGCCTCACCCAGTCTCCCACTGAGCAGTGCTTGAGTAAACCATCCCATTACCTTATTTCCAAAACACAAACATAAAGGTACACAATCAGATCTACAGTAAAATGTGCTTGCAGCAACACCCTGACCCAGCATGCTGTGCAGGGCCAATCGATCCATTCTCTGGCCTAAATTACAGACCCTGGCTTGTTTCTTTGGCAGTTATGGCAAACAACATAAGGGGGCCATGACAAATAAGTGAGACACGTCAGAAAGAAGAAGAAACTTTACTTTCAAGTGCAAGCTCAAAAATAATCATACCATGTGCCATTAAAGGTGATCTGATAACTTTTATTTGTATGAAAATAGTAGAGGCATGGAATGAAGGGATCCTGCACCATATTGGCTGATGTTTATGGAGAACATTTTAGTTTGGCAGACGCAACCAAAATGGTAGATGACCCTGCTGCAAAATTCACTGTTCTCTATCCCTCTACAGATGTGTGGGAACTTCAGGGTTTCTGAAACCAGAGCCTTAGCTGGCTCTGCTTAGAAACATTTGCCCAGGAAGCATCTCAGCCACTCGGCTGCCAGGTGATAGAGAGATCAAATTAAAGCCAATTTTCGTACCTGAACACACCAACAGAACTTTTGAAATCAGAACACCAATATCACTTTTGCATGATAGTTAAGAGTATAAGGGTTAGAGATCCTCCTGGCCCATAAAAAATCAGTTATGGCATTTCGAAATCCGAGTACATGCTATTATGCTTTTTCCTCATGATGACACCATCCCATTATGTCCCAACAAACACCACAGCTGCCACGGAATGACTAACAAAGGGGTTGTATCTTAGCACCTTTTTCATTAATTTTTTATATTAATCATTTAGAACAAGCACTGACTAATCCTTGTTTGGATGTTCACAAAGTGGGCTCTGCTTTATCCAGATGATACAGTTTTAATTGTCCGGACGGCCAAGGGATTACAAAGACTTCTTATCCTTTTTATTGTTTTATGAAAAGCCTTGGCCTCTCAACTAACTTCTTGAAATCACATTTGATAACGTTTGGCCTGCCTAAAATGAAACCATGAAATTCACAGTAGATGGACACCATATCAGCCAGGTCATTGAGTTTAGATATCTGGGGGTTCCGCTGGATTCTGGCCTTAATTGGCATCCACTTATAACTCATAATGTAATGTCCGTTAATAGAGTCACTTCTCACGCCGACTTTAGTGCATTCACATAAAATCTGTCCTGGAAATTTTCAAGGCTAAGTGTGTCCCCTTAGCTAGTTATGGCAGTTGAATATGGGGCTATGGCCCAGTCGCCTCACTCCAAATAGTGGTAAATAAATTCATAAGGGGCCTTTTGGGAGTCCCACAGAGTGTCCCCCATGAAATTGTTTACAAAGAAGTGGGATTAGGTTACATCACTGACCAGCTTTGCCTCTGCCCTTTAAAACTCTGGCTTTCAATTTGGACAAAGGTGGAACTTGGGGCCATATGTAGGTGAGGCAATACCGGTAGGTAACGGTGAAATTATGTCAATTTCACCATTACCGACTGATATTTAGGGATGTGAGATGTAGGAGGCAGGTTTCAAGGATTCGGTCATTTACCGAATCGGTAATTTAAGGAATCGGTAAATTACCGAATTCATAAAATACCTAATCGGTAAAGTATTGAATCCTGAAACCTATGTAGGAGGCACTCAAGTGAGTGCATTTTTGCATTCAGGATTCTTTATTTACCACCAACTATAGGTTGGTGGTAAATACCGAATACCTTTAAAAAAGCATGTTTTTGTTTTTTTGTCAGTGCCATGTGGCAGACATACATGCCCTTAGGCAGACATACACGCCCTTAGGGCATGCATGTCTGCTACATGTGCACACAAGCACGATTCAGGGGTGCAACAGGGTGTCAATGTGACACCCTGCCACACTTGGATATGTTCCCCCTATTACCGATTCGGTATTTACCGAATCGGTAATAGTGAATGGCTTCCCATTCATTCCTATGGGCCTCCAGGCCCATAGGAATGAATGGGAATTACCGAATCGGTAAATACCGTATCGGTAATACCGAATATTACCGATTCGGTAACATTTTCCGAATTAATATCTACATACTATTTACCGATTTTCAAATACCGAATCGGTAAAATTCGGTATTTAAAAATCGCACTTGGTCTTAATAGATTAATAATACAAGACTGTTTGAACATGAACAAACCCTCCTTGATCCAGTGGTTGGCTTATAACTCCATAACATGATATACTTAAGGAGGCCTGATTTATATTCCAATTCTAGCATCATAGTTAGATCTGATCACAAATGGGTTGCAGAAGCTTTTAGGGACAAGATGGCAGCGGATCGCAAGGACACTGCATTATCGAAACTCTTGGTGCGACATGCGATATTAGTAAAAACTGTGCACAATTTAGAACCCTACTTGACCTGGAACTTGTCCCGTCACCAGCAACGCATATTGATATATTTTAGGTTAAATGCTAATCTTTGTGCCCTGTTTTATTTTGAGTTGTCGAATGAAGAAATTGATTGATTGATTGATTGATTGACTAAGAAAATGCATTTTCAGCTTGGCACGCAGGAGCATGGCAGATCTTGTTTGCTATGATGGTGTCTCAGTGCTGCCTTCACTCTATTACATTGATACCTCCACTGATGAACAAACAGGATAAGATCAAATCTAGATAGTAGATGACCCTCACATTCTTATTCATTGTGTTTACAACTTTCCATGGACCTTTTTAAATAAAAACATACTAAAGAAAACATATGATGAGGATGGGCCGTGGTGGAGCCCTGAACACTGGAGTGAGAAGAAGTACCAATGATATTCATAGACTGGGCAAGTAGAAAGCCTGAAAAATATACTCGCAATGTTTCAATGCACTATCTCTAAACGCAAGAAAACAGATTTACAAGGAAGTGACTCAGTGTGTTCCGCAAGCCATTTGGCTGTGCCGCACTGAGTCACTTTCAAAGCAGTGAGGTGCAACATATTTACAACAGTATGTCCCATCTCTGAGCTTCTTGCTTTTTTCTGCACTGGTGCACAAACTGCTGCCATGCGCCGGCTCAGGCACCCTTGTACTATGGAGCAAGGATGCCTGCGTCTTGGGGAGATTGTTTTTGTGCAGGAAGGGTTCCATTCCTGCACATAGCCAATCAGAAATTGCGTTTATCAATGTTCTATGTGTGCTGCTTTAGCACACATATAATAGAACTTGCAAAACATAATTTTATTTACTGATTCTTTACGTGCAGGAAGGGACACCTTCTTGTACATAAACCATCACCAGAGGTGATTTCCTTTTCTATGTGTGCTGCAGAATGCACCACACATAGAAAGAAGAAAAACACGAGGAGAAATTAATACATTTCTCATCATTGCCTCTCCCTACGTCTCCCCTGGGGAGGTGTAGCATTCAGTTTCATTTCCAGATTTACGATTTCTCGTAAATCAGAAAATGTGTCTGGTTCCATGGGTGTTGCGTGGGAACACCGACAGCAGCACCCATGGAACACCACTTTCACACAAAGTGCTGTATGCCAAGGGGCCATATTTACAAGGACAGGAAAAGCCAATAGGGAGAAGTTTTCCCCTCCTTGTATATATGGGGCACTAAAATGCGCTATCGGTGCATCACAAAAAGTGACACACCGGTGGCGCAAGGGGCTTGTAAATCTGCCCCACATTTGTTGATGCATCCAAAAAAGGGTCTCTTGAATAAAACACTTTCGGGGTTGCAAAGCCTAAGCATCGCAAAAATATGGGCTTTGTAACTGCAGAAGACTGCTTTGCACAAATCCTCTTTTACGAGTCAGACAATTGTTTTATCATTCGCCAAATACAAGCAGGAGAGAGCTTGCCAAACATGTCTCTCTCCGGTCTGGGATTTGCAATTGCATGTATCAATGCTTCACAGCCATAATTGTGGTTGCAAGCCATTGACCAGAAACTCCCTCCCAACTTGGCGTTGCATCTGATTCACAAAGTGGAAACAGTGACAGAGGGACTGCAATCGTCATTGCTACCCAGGTGGTGGCAGTGGACGTTGCGGGATCAGGAAGCAGAAAGCAGCCCAAGGGCCCAATGGTTAATCCCCAATGTCAGACCCGAAAGGGAATTTTTTAAAGCAGCTTACGTCCCAATAAAGAGCGTGGATTAATTAAAAAAAAAAGTTTTCTTAATTTTCCTGTCAGGAAAGCGAAGTCAGGAATAGAGGTCTACTGTTCCTTCCAGGTCTACATCCCTCTATACAATGTGATTCATCGGGCGTTGCAAAGTTCATCCTCTCTCATTAATATTAATGAGGGAGGAGGTTGTGCTACCTTCTATGAATGCTCATTTCGTGATGCATCTGATTAGTACAAAGTGCTGCGCTGGTGTAAAAATCTGGTGCGCAATTTACAACCGCTATTTGTGACTTGCCCATAGTTCCAGAATGATCGTTATTGGACACATTCAGAATCATTGCAACCTTAGGGCGGCTGCCCAGAAAACACAATTAAAGCCCCGAAGCTGGTTCAGTGTCATAGGGAAAGGATATAAAGGCAATAATTAGGAAAATATATATAATCTAGCCTTCTTCCCTGGACAAGTTTCTTCATAGTGAAGTTGAGCTGTGTTTCTTCCCCTTTCTCCATGAGACTTATCCTAGTCAGCTGCTCCTTCCAGTCTTGCAGTAAGACTTCAGGGATGTAGATGAGATTAGTGGCATTCTTGCTGCACCTGTATGGATTGGAACCCAGCCTGGAAATTGTCTTTAAAACGCTGCACATTGTGCCTGGCCTAACGTGCCCTCATCTCCACCCGCCATGATTGCATTACTGAGCATGGAAGCATTAAAGAGTATGAGAGCCAGGGTATAGTGGAGCCATGACTCTTTGCACCTCCTTACAACACACAAGAAGCTGGAGAGCCACTAGGGCTGTCTTCTACCCACAGGGATTGTCATGCACCCCAAGTTGCCCCATCCTCCAAGTTGCTGCTAGGTGAGGCATGGTGGGGCCTCAGACACCACCATGTCCCAGCTCACTGGCTCATTGCCCGGCCCTCAGCATCAAGAAGGCTGCTGAGAGGCCTTCCTAAAACAGAGGCAAGTGCAAAGCCAGGAAATGTGGCTTTAACGTGCCAATCCATGGACATGCAGGCATGCAAAAACACTCTTTTCATTAGCACTTTAAAGCTAGGCATGTTGGGCTTTAGCAGTGGGAAATACATGGAATGGACTTATGTCATCATCTTCTTCTTTAGAATGTGGGCTGAGAGAAGACTGGACTCTTCTCAGGTCAGTTGGATGAGGTGGCCCTGGAGTCCAGCTGTATTTGCTTCCTTGGGGGTGTTCATGTGTCCTTTCCAATGAACTGGAGACAAACTAAAACACCTTGGTTCATCCACGTGCCTTATGTGGACACAATACAGTGCGTGGCCTAAATGTAGACACTGATTCTAAATATTTATTTAACCCTATCAAGCAATACATTAATCCAATTAGCTACCTAATTAATAATAATAACTTGAACATGAACAATAACGAGCTGAAATATATGTAATTATAGGTGACAAATAGCTCGAATTGTAAACAAATTGAAAGAAAATGTCTAGATAAGATTAACAGAAAATAGAAAGCAAACAAAGCTAAATAATATCAGTGGCTCATGAACTCTCCTTTTGATAAGGTCAAGTAATTTAAAACGTAGAATGACTTTCAGAAATCTGAATGGCGGCCGTATGTTCATGTGTAAATGTTGTGCTCCCAAGAAACGTAGCTTTTTTTAAAGAAGGCGTTGTCTGTTCTTCCAGCGAGGCCGAGAGTTGAAACAACAGCACAAATATGCAAACACCTTCGCATTTTTGGCATCACACATAATTGCTATTGTTAAATCCTGTCTCTGTTCCCTGGCATCGCTCCCTGCCCCGTCTTATAATGAGTCAATGATTACAAGAAAGACCGGTTTAGCAGCTCTGCCTTCGGTGTATACTTTATAAACACATAAAGAGCTCTTGCAAGATATGAAAGATTGCTTTTGCAGAGAAAAGATATCCACAGCCTGAATTTGTCTCTTGCTGATAACACATGGGGCCGCTGTGTACATGTTGGTATTTGCTAATGAAAGCAAGCTTGACATCGCTAAAATTCATTATATTCATTAAACGTTCCCCCACCTGTAAACCAGAGGTGCATTCTATCCTTCTTCCAACAGCATGCACAAAAAGTCACCCTTCTCCGTAGTTTATACGCAGGCAGTACTGCTGTGTTAAACGGTCTCAATGCTTCTACAGGAGGCATGCTATTCGAAGGATGGATGGATAACAGGGTTAATTAGTGTTCCCTGTGTCGAGCTAGAGGTTTTTGCAAGCTTTCCCTGCAGCCTATGACTCTTCTCCCAAATCCATACACTCTTCCCTGCTTCCGCTCATTTAAAAGTTCTTCATTCGGCCTATCTTATCTCGGCTGCTTTTCAGACGTCCACTTTCTCCATCATTATTAACCATTTTTGGGAGTTTCGCCAATCAGCAGTCAGCACCTTTGAGCTCCCATCTTATCTGCCAGTCTGTTGCTTCCTTTAATCTCTTCAACAGTGCGTTGTGGGTGCCATAAAACTTAGCAGTTGTCTCAGCTTTACATTCGTTTAATGTTGTGCAAAGATGTAAGGCATGTCCCATTGAAACGTTTGTGCTGGTCTAATTTAGTTGTCTCGTTTGTGGACATCTCCATTTTGTCTGCAAATGACGTTTCTATTCCTCATCTGCTAATAAGAGAGCAAGTCCTTTCCCCATTTCTCCTTAATGTTTTCATCCATTTTCATGGAAATACCTACCCCATGTTGTGCAGCGAATCTCGTTATCTTTCTCACCCAAACCACCAGAGCATTGCCATCATACAATTACATTGGAGTAATTTTGGTTATGAAAAACTCTGGCCATTTCAGCGACTGCCCCATTTCCTATGTTCCATCTTACCATCTACCTGCAGTCGGCCCAAACACAACTTACCTTACAGAGATGCCCATTCATCATGTAACTGTCCATGCTTCTTTATAACATTGCACTATAACACTGTGTTCCTTTATATAGGGAAGTATCCCTTAATAGTTGTTCTCTCTTCATGCTGCCCAAATCCTTCTCAGCTTAGAATATCTTCATCAATATTTTATTCACCATCTAAAGCATACTTGTCTGTCTCCATTGACCCATTTGAACATTTGTTTTCCTCAGCAACAGGTGTGCTTTCACAGTATCTGATGAGTTTTCTCTCGACTCTTTACTTGGTTGGACTCTACCTCTTACGCTCTATCATCCATTTTTAGGTTGAGCCTAGAGTCAGCGCACAAGCACTGCTCTAGGGAAGATCTGTGGTAGTTCAGTATGGGAGAGAAGACCCGCCCACTTCCCCACCCATATTTTTCATTGGCTTGTGTCTTTGTCCTTCTAAATGCTTCCTTCAGATTCGTTTATAGGCTTGTTAGTCCCTCCTTAGTACAGCCATGTCATCATTTGTCTCCTCTCATTGCTACTGGCCCCTTAACTTTGAGTGAGCAGTTGGGAAAGTTAAAGAATCCAAAGCAGGATGGGAAGACATTTAAGACAAGTGAATGCAGTGGCAAGGGTGGATGCAGTGACAGGAATGAAAGCGAAAAAACGTAACATGCTGGCTAAAGGGACATCAGCGCTGGCGCAAGCACCAGGTGCCTCAAACCGCTCCGGATTAATCTCAAGTTCAGAGAGCTCCATGGAAGAGTTGACTGACTCACAAGGATTACAAGGGGAGGAGGATCCCATCCTAGGAACCGATGGAGTACACGAGGGGCTGAGTGAACCCCCCTCGCCACCAATCAACAAGGTTGAGTCAAGAAATTGTAAAGACTTTCCGCTGTTCGTCAAAAAAAGCATTAAGCCTATACAGTCCCCAGCATTAAATTTCCTCTACTGGCAACCACAATCCCACCAGCAACACCAGATGAGGTTGTAACAATTGACTCCTTTGCATGGCTGCATATCTCTCCACCTGCCGAGTCCTCACCTCTAGCCCCAACACCCTCCGTTTCATCCAATCGAGGAGAAGAGAATACACCACCCTCTCCAGTAAATAAACCTGCTGGAGTAGATCCGCCATTGCTCCCAGATCAATCTTCCTTAGTAATAAATAGCTCAGAACAACAGCTAGAAAGCTTACATAGATTACAGGAATGGTCTGGTATATCCCTGGGGAAGGGCCAAGTATCATCAAATCAGTCGAGCAATAACAGGAATAAAAATTCTCAAGAAAATCCACAAGTAAATCCAGAACTGCCATCCTCTAGGGATAATTCGCAACAGATGGAGGTGAAAGAATTGCTCAATCTTATATTGGAGGAGATAAGGGAAATGAAAAAGTCCCAGGCACATGAGATAGCCATTCTCCATCTCAGGCTTGAAAAAACCAAGGAATCAATCTCAGGCACTCCCACAAGGCTTGATGAGGAAGAGTCAAGAATAGCTCACTTGGAAAACCAGAAGAGCTCTATGTTACAAATGGGATTTCCGGTTGGCTAAGGCTTGCGCCAAAGCCAGGCAGAAACCACCACTCTAGTCAGGGCAAGGGAGTTACACGCCAAATATAACCCCTGCTCACCTCCTTGGTAGCTTGGCACGAGGAGTCAGGCTTTTCCCGGAGGCAATGTGTAAAGCATTTGTGAACGCACACAGCAACAACATCCCAGGCACACTCCAAAATGAACTCCACACAAGGGTATATAAAAATAACTTTTGTATTCTTAAAACACATCAGATAGTAATCACACAATATACATTGTGCCAACTGGCATGGGCAATATTCACAAGGGATTTTTTACACAGGACAGGGCCATGTGGGCCACTGTCAGGATCAGCACTTAGTAGAAATAGCACTTAGAGTAACTGTAGCACCAAGTAACAATTATAGAACACAACCAGTAACCACTGGTAAAAGGTAGGTACACTCTACGCAATACTAATCACCATAGGCATAGATCACGCAGGGACACATAAATTCACTAGTATAAACTATACTAGGCAAAACAACCTCCTTAGCATGAAAACACATTTAGAGGTATCACAGGCATAACGGCATTGCACATTATGCATAAATCACATTAGGCCCAACCAGTATAAATACAGTAGGCAATCCCCTCACTAGTCTAAACACATTAGACCCTACCCCCTAAGCATAACTCCCATTTAGGGGCGTAAATCACAGTGAAGCATAATCTCACTAACACAAACGTCCATAGGTAAAACCATCTCTAGAGGTATCAACACAGGGTGCGTAAAACATATTAGATGCATTACATTTCCTAGCACCACATTTAAAGCACATATAAATCACATTAGGGCAGTGCGCCTTATCCATATACCAGCCCCCCTGGCCAACTGGCCATCTCAAGAAGGTGCTAAAATGTCCTGTGTCCAGAATGTCAATCAGCGCTGCCAACGCAGCGCCAGTCAGGGGTGAACCATCGGCGCAAACCTAAACGTTGCTGCTGCCCACTACTTGCTGGGCAGCTGAGAATGGCTGGGGGCCAAAACGCTGCAGCAGGCACTAAGTGCTGCGCAGCTGTGGAAGGCCTGGCACCACTGTGCCACCTCTGCCCCTCTCAGGGACTCACTCCAATGGTGCCTAAACGTTGCAGCTGCCCACTACTTGCTGGGCAGCTGTGAAAGTTATAAGTATGGCATGGGCTCTCAGTAGCCCTTGAGAACAAAAATGCACCAAACTGAGCCATCTGGCTCTGAAAACAAATATGCGCAGGCTGGAGCCACACGGGGCTCTGTAAATAAAGATGTCCCCCAAATACTGAGGCATCCCATGGGGGAAATACGGGCCTCTCGGGGAGCTCCCTGCAACAATCACTGCCCCTTCATTGGAGCATCCTAGGCCCTGAAACCAATAATTCCCCCATGAGGTGCATTAGCACTCTAAAATAAAAATTTGCACTAAAATAAATTGCCCCTCCAAGTGTTGCAGACGCCCTCTGCGAGCGGGGCACTGGGGTCTAGGGCCTGGCACCACAGTGCCCTCTGGCCCCCACGGGACCTACAAAAGAACCTTTGCCCCGGGTTGGAGCCACCTAGGCTCGGAAAATAATGAGGCCCACAGGTTGGAGCGGCCCGCAACGGTGGGTCTGCTCAGAAAGCACTTATAAAGAGATCCCACTCGAGCACCCTCTTACCAGATGGGTCGGGAGGCGCTCCTCTTCACCGGCGGGGACTCTGGGCTACTCCCTCGCAGCACGCACTGGAGAGCCCCTGCTCCTCGGGAATTCTATCTCTCATGGTGCCTTGCGCGGGGGGGAAGCACCCTCTCCTTCACCCGGGCCGCAGCAATGCTTTACCTGCGGGACTCCGCTATACTCCTGGGCCCCCGCACGGCCGTTGGCGGCCTCGGCCGCCATTTCCGCTTCACCCGGGCCCCCTCCTGGGACCGGGGGCTTCCTGCCAGTCTCCGGGAGGTGGGGTGGGCTCCCGTTCTCCCTCGCAATCCACATCCTGGGGCTTCCATCGCTCACGGTGCTCCATACTTTCTCGTCCTGCCACTGCGTCACTTCCGCCTCCGTCCAGCGGCCCCGCCAACAACCAGGCGGGCCGCGGACGGCGGCGGCGATCCAGGGCGTAAAGGAGGGGTAGGCTCCCTCGGATTCTATAAACACAAAGCAGGGTGCGCTCCTGCGGAATTACTGGCACCACAAACGGGGTGGGCATCCGTAGCTAAATCCAAATAGGCTTGGGGTGGCACCCGCAATTCCGGCAAAATAAAGTGCAGGGAATCCCCATGAAGGGGACCGCAGCCCGGTGCTGTGAGGCAAAGGCAGGAGCGCCCCCCCTGCAGGAAAAAGACAGCACCCCAGCAGCACCACGCCCCTGGTAGATTCAAGTCCACAAAACAAGAACATTTTCATAGGGTCACAGTCCCTCTTTATACACCATTTCCTTTGTTGTAAAAGGTGCAGGCAAGGGGCGAACCAGATGCAACTGGTTCCTGAGCACTTTGTTTTGCTCAGCCCCTCTGCCTATTCACAGGATGGGTCAGGGACATCAGACACACCACAGGGGATGGAGCCAGCATTGTGGAGGGAAGGTCCAGCCCTATTCAGGTCCCAGGTGCACTCCTCCCTCCCATCAACATGCAGATCTCTCCATTCACCACCGGGGCAGACCCATCCTGACTCCTGGAGCCAGGCACACCAGCCAGCTCCAGCCAATCACAAGCCAGACAGTCAATTCACATTCACTGAATAGACATGCCAATTTCTAGAAGTGGCACTTCCACACTGGACATATTAAATCCATGCACATCATCGCGCAGCATTTAATCTCACGAGTTCGCACATACCAAACTCAACCCTGCACTCCCCACACATCAGGAACTACTATGGACACACATATACCCCATTACCCCATGCATTCCTATGGGAGGGCTGGCCAGTCTCACCACACATACACAGAGAGAGCACGCACTTTACACTGGACCACAGTGAAAAAGTGCACAGAGGCCTAAAATCACCAACACCAGGTTACAGAAACAGGCTAGGCAAATGCAAAAAGTTTCGGGGTGAACCTGCCAAAAGGGCCAAGTCCAACACTCTACAATACAGAAAATCAATGCGGTGACGGCAGATAAGATCGGCTTAGAGCTCAAATCTTCGTATCGTAGGAGTGCCGAAAAGGAAAGATGGTACCAACACTCTTTGCTGGGTTGAAACATTTATCAAACAAAAAGTATTTTCTGACTTCTCTGGGGATCTTATAATAACCAGGGCACATCGGGTCCCTGAGCATCCTACCCCGAATTCCAAATACCCTTGTACAATTCTAATTAACTTTGCCAACTACAGAAATAAAGAAAATGTGTTAACTAAAGCAATTCAACAGAAACAGTTTGCTATTGAAGAGGGTACTAAATGTCGGATTTTCCCAGACATGTCAGCAACGGCAGCCGGTAGACGCAAAGAATTTGTTAAGTTCCTGTTTTTATTCAAAGCACAAGGGACTCAGGCATCCATTGCACAACAATCAAAGTTAAGGGTGTTGGCCAAAGGCAAATTTCATATGCTCTCACGGGTAGAAGAAGCTCAGGAATTGCTGAGAGATATTTCCACTTCGAAATGAAATGCTTTTGAATTAATCTGCGAAAATGAATTATGTTTGTGCTTTTATCCACAAGTCTTTTCTGGGCTTGGGGGCGGGCCGTTCACCCAGGGTGCAGGACCCGGACACCCCATAACAGGTGAAAGGGGAAAATGTGGTTTGCGGGATCAGAGGAGACCACATTAGGGAGGGGGGCAGGGTTTGAGGGGGGGTGAAAGCATTTGCAAAATGAGCAGTAGCAGGGCTTTTGATTGGAAAAAGGGTCAGGAGTATGCAAAGTATTGATGTAGTTGGTAAGGTTTATAGACATAGGATCAGAAATGATGAGTAAGTGCAGTATTCTTTCGTTCAACATAAATGGGATTTTGAACAAACAAGAATATGGAGCTTTAATTAGATGGCTAGCTTCCTTTTCACCCATAGTACTTTTTTTACAGGAGACACATTTAAAAACGAATTCTCCTAGAACATTCCTCCCAAGATGGTACTTGCATGCCTTTTTTGCCTCTGCAGGACTGGCTAAGATAGGATTAGCAATATATTTCTACAGGGGTCTCCCATGGGAGTTTGGCCGAGTAAAAAGAGATCCTCAGGGGATATGGATATGGGTTGAGGCTAAATTAAATGGCATGATATTGCATTTTATCAACTACTACGGCCCCATTGTGGATGACACTAATGCCCTGTGCCGAATTAGTGAATTACTAAGGGGGGTACCCGGGAAAATAATCTTGGGAGTTGATTTTAACTTCATTCAGGATTTAAAGAAAGATACCTCGAATAAAAATAAAAAAGAGCTCAAACCCAAAACTAAAAAGGTGATCGAGGTTTTAAGACAGTAGCATATTTTGATGGATCCCTGGCATGTTGCCAATCCATCAAAATTGGAATTTTCATGTTACTCGAATCAATCCATACGGCTTCTCGAATTGATTTTTTTTTTAATATCACAATCCCTGGGCTGTACTACCTCAGATATAGATATTAATCCATTCTTCGACCATTCTCTTATTAAACTGAATATAGAAGTAGTGGTAAGCAGGAGGCCAAGATCGAGGTGGCAGATGGATCGGCCCCTTCTGCAGGACCATCAATGGGTGGCTGACACAAAAGACTGGATTGTTGAATTTTTTATGATCAATGAGAATACGGCAGAAATGTTTTCAGTTTGGGGGCGTTTAAGGCTGCCCTTCGTGGGCAAATGATTGCACTATCCACCTCTCAACTTAAATCTAGGAAAGAGAAAAACTTTAAACTCCAGCTGGCAGTCTGCAGGTATGGGGGATGCTAAAGCAAAGCTAGACAGGGCCAAATACGAGTTAAAGGAGTTTTTTACTCTGGAAGAGATTGCCAGCTCCAGAACTTATCTACAGCGAGTATATGAGGAGAGTCAGATGGTTGGCAAGATGCTCGCTGGTAGCACCAAAACCAAACAGGAGGAAGCCACCATCACGGAAATTATTGACCCCAAAACTAGATTGTCTTTGACAGGTAAAGAGAAGATAGCCCAAGTCTTTCTAGATCAGTACTCCCAGCTATACACCACTAGATATGAAGCTGGAGCGACTCAAATCAACAATTATTTTGACGGGATCGAGCTTCCCACTCTTTCGGGCCAATGGTGGAACAGCTCCTGCTAAACATTTCTGAAGAAGAAATTATAAATATTATAAAGTCTATTTCAGGAGCAAAAGCCTGAGGAACCGACTGTCTGCCAATTGAATTTTATAAAACTTTTTTGAGAGACCTCACCCTTTTTTGGTAAACCTTTTTAACAATATCACTCAAGGAGGCTGTGTTCCCCCAAGTTTTAAGGAATCCATATTAGTTAGTTGCATTAAAAAGGGGAAAATGGCAAAGATATTAATTCATATAGGCCAATCAGTCTTCTTAATGTGGATTTTAAAATATTAATGAACATTTGGGTACAACGCTTTACTCCCATCGCCCAGGAGTGTATTCACTGTGACCAAACCAGGTTTGTAGCTGGAAGGTCCTGTAGTGAGGGCTGGGCCTTGTTTGCGCACATTTCTATGTTAGCATAGGCTTATTAGAAGTTTAAACGCCATGTTACCTTTTGCTGCTTTTGCACACAACACTGAATATAGCTGTTGTTGTAAGTTAGGCTGCATGAATTATTTCACACAAGAAGGGCTTGTTTTCAGCATACCTAGACTAACATCGCAACCCTAGTCTGCACAGTGAGTGCTAAAGCCTCCAAGATTATCATAACAAGGTAGCTATTGTTTGGGCTGATCGGCTCACGTTTTAGACATAAGATACATGCAGCTGCAGTCTACTGAGATTCTGACGCCTTCAATATTGCACTGTAGGCATGATTTCAGGCACTTGGAAGAATTCCGTTTCCAGAGAGACAGAGAGCTTTTGCAGATCCTGATGTGATTCACTCCTGCTGATCTTAGAGGTATGGGGTCCCCCACACAAGCCTAAGAGACCTTCTATATTTTATAAAACATAGTTCCTAGCTAGGGAGGATGACATACTAGGAGCTATAAGAACTGTTTTTACCACCATTGTAATATGATTTCTCCTTTTGTGTTTTATGAAATTGTAACAATGCTGATCATATTATTTCTAATCATATGTCTGCTTGTGTGAATAAAGATACTGCATCTTAGAGCACGTCGTTCAAATAAACATTGTAACCTTTCCCGTGTCTCTTTTACTCCTGTTGTGGACTGGTATGAGAATAACAAACAAAAGAGTGTTCTTGATTCCCACCATTCCTGAGTATAACCTAAGTCGCATGTTCTGGGTTGTCTAATCATTGGTTCCTTTGCTATAGGACGAAGAGCTAATGTGACACTGATGCTAGTCGGTTAGGGTTTCTACCTACTGAGGTGAGTTTTTTGGTCCACCACAATTCATTGAGGTCCAGGGTCTCTGTGCCTAGTTCTGTGTCTGAGCAGAATCCCTGCAACAGTCCATGTCCACTAACACTGGGTTTTTAATTCAAGCTCTTGATTATGTGACAAATAATAAAATACCTACCTTCATTACCATGGTCGATGCCGAAAAAGTATTCAACCTTGTAAATTGGGAAGCACTTTTTTCGGTTTAGGTAAATTCGGCATCCTGGCTCAAGTTTTAAATATGCTGAAAAATATCTTCCAAGGTGCTCAAACCCAGGTGATAGATAATGGAGACTCAATAGGGACCGTGGAAATAAACCGCGGGACTAGACGAGGGGGTCCGATGTCACCCCTACTTTTCACTTTTTTCATTGAACCCCTTGCTGTAAGAATCCATGGAAATCCCCTATTAGAGCTCCTTGCGATGGGGTGTCTAAGTTAAAATTATTTGCGGAAGATATAATTATGTACCTCTGCCCGGATAAACAGTTCTTGGAAGAAGCTCTTTTAGAATTTAGTAAATTTGAATAAATAGGAGGCTATAAAAACAAACAAAATAAAACCGAGATTTTAGTGCTTAACACGGATTGCAACTTTTTACCTACGATTATAAGAACCCAGGCCTTGAAAGAAGAGCCTATCAGATATTTGGGTATTTATGTCTTGTGCCGCATAGATCAATTATTCAATCTGAACTATATAGCTAAGCGAAATAAATTTAAAACCCTATTGGACAAGTGGTCCGTTCTGCCATTGACTTTGATCGGTTGTGTAGCACTTTTAAAAATGTCAATTCTTCCACTTTTAATATTTTTGTTTGTTAATGTACCTGTTAGATTTGGGGGTCTCTGGTTGGCCCAGGTAAGTACTTGTGACAAGCAGGGACCCTCTCCTCTAGTCAGGGCAAGGGACTTACTCTAGAGAATAACCCCTGCTCACCCTCTAGGTTGCATGGCGCGAGCAGACAAGGCTAAACTTCAGGGCGTTCAATGGTTTAGCATTTATGATCACATACAGTAATGCAGGAATACACCACAAAGGGACACCAGTCGAGTTGTATCAAAAATAAGGCTTCCTTATATATCTTTTAAGCAGGTTTAAATACAAGACCAATACAGCGTAAAAATGACCACAATACTGTTAAGGATTCAGGAACTCTTGTGAATAGGCTTTATGTTAAGGGGTGACTCGCTGATGGTCAAAATTAGTAAACGAGTCTTAGCAACGAAACGGACCCTCTGGTCCGAGGCGTGCACTCTTTGGTGCGAGGCGGACACAGTACCTTGCGGGTTTCGAGGCGGACAATGCGGGGACAAAGGAAGACGTTCGTCGGCAGCTCCTCTGGTGAAGATCCGGCTGTTGGCAGGTGCCGCGATGCAGGGCGTCGGAGCGGGACCTCAGGAGGTGCTGCGGAGTGTCCGGGTCGCGGCAGAGTCCGGAGCGTAGGGCGGCGTTCGAGTCGTACCTTCTTTATGAGGCTGGTTCCCAGAGGCAGCAGTGAGGCACGTAGCAGCACGTACGAGACGTACCGGGCGGCTTCCTCTGTGCGGCACGGCCTCGGGGACTAGAGACACGGTGCGGTTAGGTACGCTTCAAGCGTATGAACCGTACCTCGCTGGGCAAGTGTAAATCAAAGGTCGTGGCGGCTGTCGGCGGTGGCAGTGCGGCTCCAGCCTCGAAGGAGAAGCGAACCGGGTGCGGTGCGGCCCCGGGGTGACACGGTGTGGGCTTGGGCTGGGATCAGCACAGACACACGGTACAAGGCGGCAGCAGCACGGGCTCAAGGCACTTCAAGGTCAAATTAGAAATTTACGAGGCGCACTCAGCGATGGCGTTCACCGGGGCACGAGCATAAGCAGCCCAGCAGCTCGTCTTGAAGGGGGGAGAAGAGCCCTATGGTCCTGGGGCTCAGTTCAGGAGGCAAGCTCGCATTTGCCCTTGGAGATCGTTTTGAACCACAAGTCTTTTTTAGGAATTAGCAAGTCTTTGGAAAGTAGCAAGTCTTTGTAGGTTCTTCCTTTCCTTTGGCAGCAAGGCAAACACTGCAGGCCAGTCCCCCAGGATAGGGACAGTCTTCCTCCTTCAGTTTTCCCGGTTCCTTCTCCTCAGGCAGAGGTTACTTCTTGGTTCAAAGCAGGATCTGATTTCTTAGGAGCAGGGCTCCTACTTTTATACACAAAATCCTTTGTTCTTTCAAGCCAGGGGGCCTTTGCCTAATCCAGTCCAGTCCCTGAGCACTTTGTTTTGCAGACTCTGGCTTCTCCTTTCAGTGAGCAGGGCAGGGACATCAGACGCTCCGCAGGAGGTGGAGCCAGCATTGTGGTGACAAGTACAGTCCAGGAGTACTCTGTTGATAGTCTTCCCCTCTCTCTTCACAAGGTGCAGGGCAGAGACATCAGCTGCTCCTCAGGGGGCGGAGCCAGCATTGAGGTGGAAGAGCACAGCCCTATTCAGAGTCAAGGGGCACTCCCCCCACCGATCCTGGTGTAATCTCTCTATTCACACAGAAACCAGACAGCAGATACACATCAGAGCAGGGGCGGGCTGAAATGATTAGGCAAGCAAATACCAACTTTCTAAAAGTGGTATTTGCAAACGCAGAACATTAAAATAAACTTACTAAAAGATGTATTTTATTATTCTGAGTTCAGGCATATCAAACTCGAATTTCTACCATGTTCCCTGAGCCTGCTATGATTATAGGGTGTAATAATTCTGGCAGCCTATTCTGGCCTATGAGAACAGGTAGCCTTACAATAGTGAAAAACAAAAATGGCTGTAATTCACTATTAGGACATGCCACACACACCAGGGCTTGTCCTACCTTATGCTTACAATGCACCCTGCCCTTGGGCCTACCAGAGTGGTGACTCACATGAAGTAAAGGGAAGGTTTAGGGGCTGGCAAGTGTGTACACTGGCCCAGCCAGCATGACAGTACCAGACTGCACGCAGGTTCTGCAATGACAGACCTTAGACACATTTTAAAATGCTGCTTGTGTGGGTGGCACAACCAGTGCTGCAGGCCCACTAGCAGCGTTTGTATTTACAAGCCCTGGCACTCCTGGTGCACTTTACTGGGGTCCGACAGTAAACCAAATAATCCAATCATGGAAATCAATCACATATACACTTTTCATAGGGAGCACTTGCACTGTGGCACTGATTGGCAGTGGCACAGTGCCCTGAGCAGCTAACACCAGCAAAACACACAAGGCACATCAGCAAAAAGTGGAAGGGAGACTCACGCCAAGGTGCCAGGTCTAACACGTGTCCACTCCAGCTAAAATGTGGGGAGAACTACCCTACCCCAGGGAGTTCCTCATCACTAAGGCTGAAAAATCTGGACAGACCGTCAGCATTGGCGTGATCTGTGGCAGGGCGATGTTTCACCGTGAAGTCCATACCCTGTAGGGAAATAGACCACCTCAACAGCTTTGGGTTCTCACTCCTCATTTGCATCAACCATCTGAGGGGCCTGTGGTCTGTCTGAACCCGAAAGTGAGACCCAAACAAGTAGGGTCTTAGCTTCTTCAGCGCCCAGACCACAGCAAATGCTTCTCGCTCAATTGCACTCCACCTCTGTTCCCGTGGAAGTAACCTCCTACTGATGAATGCTACAGGTTGGTCCCAGCCCTCCTCAGTCATCTGTGAAAGAACAGCCCCTACACCATGCTCTGAAGTGTCTGTTTGCACAAGGAATTCTTTGGAGAAGTCAGGGGCCAGGAGCACGGACACCGTGCACATGGCAGTTTTCAGGGTGTCAAAAGCTTTCTGACAGGTGTCAGTCCAGATCACTTTCTTGGGCTGCTTCTTGGAAGTCAGCTCTGCAAAGGGCGCAACAATGTTGCCATACCCCTTGACAAACCTCCTGTAGTACCCTGTGAGTCCTAAAACGGCCTTCACCTCTGTCTGGGTTTTTGGGGGTTCCCAAGCCAGGATGGTTTCAATCTTGGGTTGGAGAGGTGCCACCTGGCCGCTCCCCACTTGGTGTCCCAAGTACACCATGGAACCCTGCCCGATCTGGCACTTACTCACCTTGATCGTGAGGCCTGCCTTGCGCAGTGCCAACAACACTTCCCAGAGGTGGCGCAGATGTTCTTCCCATGTGACACTGAACACTGCTATGTCATCCAGGTAGGCGCCACTGAATCCCTGCAGCCCAACCAACACCTGGTTGACCAACACCTGGTTGACCAACCTCTGGAAGATGGCAGGAGCATTCTTCATCCCAGGTGGCATAACCTGGAACTGGAAATGCCCATCTGGTGTGGAGAATGCTGACCTCTCTTTGGCCCCATCAGTCAAGGCGATCTGCCATTACCCAGACGTTAGATCAACCGTGCTGAGGTACCGAACAGACCCTAACCGATCAATGAGCTCCTAAGCTCTGGGGATGGGGTGTGCATCAGTCTTGGTGACGGAATTGAGTCCTCTGTAGTCCACACAGAACCGGAGTTCGGGTGTGGCACCCGACGCTGCAGCCATCGGGACCAAGACCACTGGGCTGGCCCAAGGGCTGCTGGAGGACTCAATCACCCCAAGAGCAAGCATCTTTGAAACCTCCTCTTTGATGCAGGCTCTGACCCTGTCAGTCACCCTGTAAGCCTTGTGCTTCACAGGTGAACTGTCCCCTGTATCCACATCTTGGACGCACCAATCAGTGATACTAGGGACCAGAGAAAACAGGTCAGAGAACTGTCCCAGCAACTGGCGGCAGTCATTCTGTTGTTCAGGGGTTAGGGTGGGTGAGAGGTTAACTCCATCCACTGACCCATCTTGCTCTGTGGCTACCAGGAGGTCAGGAAGAGGCTCAGTCTCCTTCTCCATTCCATCATCTGTGGCCAGGAGCATGCCCACTTCGGACCTCTCCAAGTGGGGCTTGAGGCGGTTGACATGCAGGACCCTCAAGGGGTTCCTGGGAGATTGCAAGTCCACCAAATAGGTAACTGGACTCTTGCACTCCACAACCTCAAAGGGGCCTTTCCACTTATCCTGGAGCGCACAAGGCTCCACGGTGGGCCAAGACCCACACCTTCTGACCAGGCTGACGTTCTGCCAGCGTGACATTCTGGTCATACCACCGCTTCATCCCCTCCTGGCTGGCTTCCAGATTTGTCTCAGCAAGTGCTCTGAATCGCCTAGTCTGGTTCCTGAAGGCCAGCATGTAACTGTATACATTCTGGGGAGGTTCCCTGGGAGATTGCTCCCAGCCTTCCTTGACCAGACTTAGAGGTCCTCTTACTGGGTGGCCATACAGGAGCTCAAAGGGGCTGAACCCTTGACCCTTGACCCTCTTTGATGCAGGCTCTGACCCTGTCAGTCACCCTGTAAGCCTTGTGCTTCACAGGTAAACTGTCCCCTGTATCCACATCTTGGATGCACCAATCAGTGATACTAGGGACCAGAGAAAACAGGTCAGAGAACTGTCCCAGCAACTGGCGGCAGTCATTCTGTTGTTCAGGGGTCAGGGTGGGTGATCGGTTAACTCCATCTACTGACCCATCTTGCTCTCTGGCTACCAGGAGGTCAGGAAGAGGCTCATTCTCCTCCTCCATTCCATCATCTGTGGCCAGGAGCATGCCCACTTCGGACCTCTCCAAGTGGGGCTTGAGGCTGTTGACATGCAGGACCTTCAAGGGGTTCCTGGGAGATTGCAAGTCCACCAAATAGGTAACTGGACTCTTGCACTCCACAACCTCAAAGGGGCCTTTCCACTTATCCTGGAGCGCACAAGGCTCCACGGGAGCCAAGACCCACACATTCTGACCAGGCTGAAGCTCAACCAGCATGACATTCTGGTCATACCACCGCTTCATCTCCTCCTGGCTGGCTTCCAGATTTGTCTCAGCAAGTGCTCCCGAATCGCCTAGTCTGGTTACTGAAGGCCAGCATGTAACTGTATACATTCTGGGGAGGTTCCCTGGGAGATTGCTCCCAGCCTTCCTTGACCAGACTTAGAGGTCCTCTTAATGGGTGGCCATACAGGAGCTCAAAGGGGCTGAACCCTTGACCCTCTTTGATGCAGGCTCCGACCCTGTCAGTCACCCTGTAAGCCTTGTGCTTCACAGGTGAACTGTCCCCTGTATCCACATCTTGGATGCACCAATCAGTGATACTAGGGACCAGAGTCAACAGGTCAGAGAACTGTCCCAGCAACTGGCGGCAGTCATTCTGTTGTTCAGAGGTCAGGGTGGGTGAGAGGGTAACTCCATCTACTGACCCATCTTCCTCTGTGGCTACCAGGAGGTCAGGAAAAGGCTCAGTCTCCTCCTCCATTCCATCATCTGTGGCCAGGAGCATGCCCACTTCGGACCTTTCCAAGTGGGGCTTGAGGCGGTTGACATGCAGGACCCTCAAGGGGTTCCTGGGAGATTGCAAGTCCACCAAATAGGTTACTGGACTCTTGCACTCCACAACCTCAAAGGGGCCTGTCCACTTATCCTGGAGCGCACAAGGCTCCACGGGGGCCAAGACCCACACCTTCTGACCAGGCTGAAGCTTAACCAGAGTGACATTCTGGTCATACCACTGCTTCATCTCCTCCTGGCTGGCTTCCAGATTTGCCTCAGCAAGTGCTCTGAATCGCCTAGTCTGGTTCCTGAAGGCCAGCATGTAACTGTATACATTCTGGGGAGGTTCCCTGGGAGATTGCTCCCAGCCTTCCTTGACCAGACTTAGAGGTCCTCTTACTGGGTGGCCATACAGGAGCTCAAAGGGGCTGAACCCTTGACCCTTGACCCGGTCACTCCACTACCGCACGGCCCCCGTGTGCCCGGATTCTGCTGCCGCTGCCTGCTTGGCCCTCTTGCTGCCGCCTCTCCTTAGGGCCCCTGCTCTCCAGGCTTGACCTCGCTCTCCAGGCTTGCCCAGGCTTGCCCTCGCTCTCCAGGCTTGCCCAGGCTTGCCCTCGCTCTCCACCGCTCTGCTTTCCCGCTCTTTCCAACCCCCCCTCTGCTCCCCGCTGCTGCTCTCCTGTGGCCCCGCCCCCTTCTCCTGTCTCCCGCTCCCCATTCGCCGCCCGGCTCCCGCCTCCCAGCTGCTCCTCCCTCCCACTTCGCCATAAATGGCGGGGACCGCGCGTATGCGCAGCGGCCACGCGCAGCGGGCGCGCCGATTGCACACCGAAGGCGCGCCAAAGGCAAGCCCATCTACTCCCGTCCATGCCTGGACCGCGCTCAGCGCCAGAACCCCTGGACCCCGCCAGAGCCAGCCAACCGGACTGAGCTACGACGCCGCCACCCTCCACTCACTCAACACCGGCGGACATCCAGCCTGCTACCAAGCCACCCCAAAACGCACCCACGGAGCCTTCACCTGCCACGCCTGCTACTTCACCTGCACCCGGTCCTGCACCGTGCCAGCCAAAACAGCCGGCAACGACAACCACCTCAAATGCATTCTGATCAACACCCGCTCCATCCACAGGCACGCCGTCGAACTATGGGACCTCCTGGACAAAACGGCACCAGACGTCGCCTTCTTCACGGAAACCTGGATGAACGCCTCCTCGGCCCCCGACATCGCCATTGCCATCCCGGACGGCTACAAGATCATCCAGAGGGACCGCGTCAACCAGACCGGAGGAGGCATCGCCATCGCCCACAGAAACACTATCTGCATCACGACCAACACCGACGACACCCTCGCCACCGCAGAGCACCTGCACTTCCAGATTCACACCGACCCCAAGACCACCCTCAGAGGAACCCTCATCTACAGACCCCCGGGACCACGCTCACACTTCAGCGAGGCCATCGCAGACTTCATCAGCCCGCTCGCCCTCGCCTCCCCCGACTACATCCTCCTAGGAGACCTCAACTTCCACCTGGAGAACGACCAGGACAACAACACCACCGCCCTACTAGACAACCTCGCCAACCTCGGATTCAAGCAACTGGTCAACACCCCCACCCATTACGCCGGCCACACGCTCGACCCCGTCTTCTCCTCCAGCAACCACATCTCCTTCAGCCACACCACCGAGCTCCACTGGACCGACCACAGCTGCGTACACTTCAACTTCAGGAAAACAAAGACCCACCACCGCCCTCAACAAACCCCCCGAAGATGCTGGGGCAAGATCACCACCGACCGACTCACCACCTCCTTGAGCCTAAACCCTCCCACCAACACCACGGACCCCAACTAAGGAGCCCGCAACCTCACACAGAGGATCACCGACTGCGCCGACACCCTTGCTCCACTGAAAAACCCTCCCAGCAACCTCAACAGCAAGAAAGCCGCGTGGTTCACCAACAATCTCAAATACTCCAAGAAATCCTGCCGTGACCTCGAGAAAGCCTGGCGCCACAACCAGTCAACAGATAACATGACAGCCCTCAAGAACGCCACCCGCAAACACCACCAGCTGATCCGCACCACCAAAAGGTCATCCTTCAGAGAACGACTGGATAACAACACCCACAACAGCAAGGAACTCTTCGACGTCGTGAAAGAGCTCTCCAACCCCAACGCCAGCAACAACGACATCACGCCTTCTCAAGACCTCTGCAACACTCTGGCCACCTTTTTTCACCGTAAGATCGTCGACACACACAACAGCTTCAGCGCTCAGAACTCGTACCCCACCACCGAACCTACACCCCCCATCAACACGCTGTGCGCTGGACTCAGGTCAGCACGGAAGATACCACCCACACTATGAACACCATCCACTCGGGCTCCCCAGCCGATCTCTGCCCACACCACATCTTCAACAAAGCCGACTCCATCATCGCACCCAAACTTCAGGACATCATCAACAACTCCTTCATATCCGCCACCTTCCCGGAGAGCTGGAAGCATGCAGAGATCAGCGCCCTCCTGAAGAAACCCACCGCAGACCCCTCAGACTTCAAGAACTTCCGCCCCATCTCGCTCCTCCCCTTCCCTGCAAAAGTCATCGAGACAACCGTCAACAAACAGCTGACAGCCTTCCTGGAGACGAACGGCTCCCTCGACCCATCGCAGTCCGGATTCCGAGCGAACCACAGCACCGAGACCGCCCTCATCGCGGCCACCGACGACATCCGGACCCTGCTGGACAACGGAGAAACCGCCGCCCTCATCCTGCTCGACCTTTCGGCTGCGTTCGACACGGTCTGCCACCGCACCCTGACAACCCGCCTCCGCCACGCCGGGATCCAAGGAAAGGCCCTGGAATGGATCAACTCCTTCCTCTCCGACAGAACCCAAAGAGTTGGTCTCCTGCCCTTCCTCGCAGAAGCCACCAAGATCATCTGCGGCGTACCTCAAGGCTCCGCGCTCAGCCCCACCCTCTTCAACATCTACATGAGCCCCCTCGCAGCCATCGCACGCAAGCACAACCTCAACATCATCTCCTACGCCGACGATACCCAACTGATCCTCTCCCTCACCAACGATCCCACCTCCGCCAGAGCCAGCTTCCAGGACGGAATGAAAGACATCGCAGACTGGATGAAGCTCAGCCGCCTGAAACTGAACTCAGACAAGACGGAAGTCCTCATCCTCGGCCCATCCATCTCCGCCTGGGACGACTCCTGGTGGCCCGCTGCTCTGGGGCCCCCACCCAAGCCCACGGACCACGCACGCAACCTGGGCTTCATCCTTGACTCCTCCCTCATGATGGCCAGGCAAGTTAACACCGTTACCTCCTCCTGCTTCAACACACTCCGCATGCTCCGTAAGATCTTCCGCTGGATCCCCACTGGAACCAGGAAAACGGTCACCCAGGCCCTCGTCACCAGCCGTCTGGACTACGGGAATGCCCTCTACGCTGGGACCAACGCCAAACTACAGAAAAGACTCCAGCGCATCCAGAACGCCTCAGCACGACTCGTCTTGGACATCCCCCGACACAGCCACATCTCCACCCACCTGAGGGACCTGCACTGGCTCCCCGTCAGCAAGAGGATCAGGTTCAGACTCCTCACCCACGCACACAAGGCTCTCCACGACTTGGGCCCCGAATACCTCAACAACCGCCTCACGTTCTACACGCCAACCCGCCAGCTCCGCTCCGCCGGCCTCGCCCTCGCCACCGTCCCACGGATTCGCAGAACCACCAACGGAAGAAAGATCCTTCACCTACCTGGCGGCCAAGACCTAGAACACCCTCCCCACCCACCTACGACTCACCCAGGACCATCTCTCCTTCAGGAAGCAACTCAAGACCTGGCTTTTCGAGCAGTAGCAGCCCCCCCAGCGCCTTGAGACCCTAGCGGGTGAGTAGGGCGCTTTACAAATACTCTTGATTGATTGATTGAACCCTAGAGACTTCTGTGGCACCTCACAGTAAGCAAAGAGCAGGCATGGCAAGAGGAAGTCTCACTTATGCTTCATCGGTTCTTCCAGACCCATAATCATGCCCTTTAGAGTTCGGTTGAATCTCTCAACCAACCCATTTCCTTGGGGGTGGTAAGGGGTGGTGAATTTGTAGGTTACACCACACTATTGCCAAAGGGATTTCATATACTTGGAAATGAAATTGGTGCCCCTGTCAGACACCACCTCTAGAGGGAATCTCACTCTGGGGAAAATTCCCATCAGTGCCCGTCCCACCACGGGGGCCGTCACTGTCCTCAGAGGGATGGCTTCAGGGTACCGGGTGGCATGATCCACCAGGACCAGAATAAACATGTTGCCCATGGCTGTCCTGGGGTCCAGTGGCCCCACAATGTCAATTCCCACTCACTGGAATAGGGTACTGACTATAGGGAATGGCAGGAGAGGAGCCTTCTGCTTCCTACCACTCTTTCCACTTGCCTGGCAAGTCTGGCAGGTCCTACAGTGAGCATCTGAGTTCCTGTGCATTTGAGGCCAATAGAAGTGGGTGAAAAGCCTTTCATAGGTCTTGTCCTGCCCCAAATGCCCTGCCAATGGCACATCGTGAGCCAGCCTCAGTAGGAAGGCTCTGAACTTCTGGGGTACCACCAGCGCATGGGCTGACCCAGGTTCAGCAACCTTAGGCTCTGAATACAGGAGGTCATTCTCCCAATAAATGAAATGTGATCCAGACTGATCACCATTGGCCTGGTCTGCAGCCTGGTGTCGCACACCTACGAGAGAAGGGCATTCTTTCTGCTCCCTGCAGAATTCTTCCCTGGAGGGGCCTCCTTCCTGCTGCCAATGGGTCAGCTCAGGTAGGTCCCCCAGTTCAGCTATCCGTTCCCCGGTAGGCTCCAGGGCATCCCCCTCAACGTCTGATTCCTCCTGGGCCATGGGAACTTCAGAGGCCGGTTTCCCGCGCCTCCTGCGCCTTCTCCCTAAGGCCGGTTCCTGGGCCTCTCCCTCAGGCTCCAGGACCTCTTGAGCACCCCTACTGGCTGTCATGGACTGGGTGGTCACGCACGCCCAGTCAGGTAAACCCACCATCTTCAGGTGAGTTGTCTTCTCCACCTTTTCCCAGGGGGAGCTCTCCAAGTCATTCCCTAGCACACAGTCTACAGGCATGGCAGTCCTCACAGCATCCTGAAGAGTACCAGAGACCCCCTCAAAGGGAACCTGAGCCATTGGACACTGACTCTCAGTGTTGTCAGCATTGACAACACGGCAGTATGCATGGGGTACAACCTGCTCTTGAGACACCAGGTGCTGCCGGACTGCAGTCACACTGGCTCCTGTATCTCTAAGAGCCTCCACCCTTTTTCCATTGATGGTCACCACCTGCCCATATTTCTTAGTGTTGGAGGGCAGGTAGTTCTCAGGTACCGGTGGAGGAGTGTGGCTCAATGGTTAGAGCGGCGGACCCTGATGCAGAGTTCTGGCCAGGGACCAGGGTTCGATTCCCACCTCGGCGGGGTCTCGGGCTCAATTTCCTCGGACCTGTTCATTCTCGCCTCGGTGCCTATTCTAATCACGGGCCCCATGCTGTAACTCTGGGCAATAGCTTGCTTAGCCTCCACACCGGCCCCCAACAGCGCTAAGGATGCCTGGCTTCACCCTGGGGGTGCCCAGGAGTGGACACTTCACAGGGAAAGCCAGGAGGGGTTCCACAGCGGTATGAGTATCAGCGCCAGGAAGCCAAATAGGCGACACCGCAAGGTGCCCGTCTGGTGACAGTGCGCTCTATAAGTACCATGACATTTACATTTACATTTACCATCTCACTGTCTCCTAAAGAGACCAAGGTCATCTGAACGGGGTCCCACCCACCTTGGACTTCTATCTCCTCCCCAAAGGCTACACTAGCCATCTGCCGGGGCGGAGCACCAGTGGGTGCTGGTTTACCGAACAGGTGACACTTGAGATCATTGGCAAAATGACCCAGTTCACCACACTTGTAACACTTTATGGGCCCTCTTTGAACAGGGGTTGAAGAATGCTTTCTTCAGCATCCCAATTGCCGAGGAGAGTAGGGATATTTTTGGCTTCAGTTTAGGAGGACGAAGCTTCCGCTTCAAACGTGCTCCCCAGGGCTACTGTGAAAGTCCATCGATATATAGTCAGGCTATAAAAACACAGCTTGTTACGATTGTTTTACCCGATGGCGCTACCCTTGTCCAGTACGTCGACGATTTACTTGTCGCTGCAGATACTGAGGAAATTTGTAAAGAAGCCACGTTGTCATTGTTGCGTCATTTGTGTGATTTGCATCACAAAGTGTCTCTCTCAAAATTGCAATATTGTCAACAAGAAGTGACCTACTTAGGTCATCTCTTATCGAAGGAGGGAAGGAAACTGACCCCAGAAAGAATTCAGGCAATAGCGAAATTTAGTGTGCCAAGAACACAGAGAGAAGTGCGTGCTTTCCTAGGTATTACATCATATTGCAGACAATGGATACCGAATTTTTCTTTGATGGCCAAACCTTTGGTGGCATTAACTTGTAAAGATACACCGAATCCCATTCCATGGTCTGAAGATTGTCAGAAAAGTTTTTCCGAATTGCGTGATGCATTATGTTCGGCTCCTGTGTTGGGTACCCCTGACTACAGTAAGCCCTTTACATTGTATGTCCATGAGAAAGAAGGTTGTGCATTGTCCGTGTTGACACAGTTGTTTGGAGACAAGCAGCGTCCATGTGCGTATTTTTCGTCGACTTTGGATCCGGTAGCTAAAGCGTTGCCGAGTTGCTTGAGAGCCACAGCGGCAGCGGCAGCAGCTGTTTCTATTCGGCAGTCTGCTGGGTTAGTGATTAATAATACCCTAATTGTGATGGTTCCACATGCAGTGGACACGTTGTTAAACAGGACCAAGACACAGCACTTAACTAGTGCTCGGTTGTCAGGTTACGAGTTGACACTGTTAGCGAGTCATGTGCACATAAAAAGATGCAACACACTTAACCCAGAGCAGAGTTAGATGCTTCTGAACAGCATGATTGTTTTCTCAGAACAGAAGAAGAAACGAAAGGGAGAATAGACCTCCAAGATACTCCTCTTGTGAAGTGTGATGGTACATTATGGGTGGATGGTTCATGCTTCAAGCTTCCGAATGGTGACACGACTGCACCATATGCTGTCACGACTTTGTATACGATTGTTGAAGCTGCACGTATCCCACATAATTCAGCTCAAGCAGCAGAATTGATTGCACTTACGATAGCATGTGTGTTGTCGAGAGGAATGAAAGTGACTATATATACCGACAGTCAGTATGCATTTGGTGTGGCTCACAGTTTTGGACGATTGTGGAAAGAACGTGGTTTTCTGACCTCACATGGAGCTAAGATACAGCATGGTCAATTGGTGAATGAGCTTCTCGAGTGACTTACTTTGCCGTTGCAGGTTGCGATTGTGAAATGCAGCGCGCACAAAAAGGTTACTGACCATGTTGGTCGTGGAAATGCATTTGCTGATGAAGTCGCAAAAGAAACAGCAAGGGATGTGATGAGTCGAATGCATGTTGCAGGCCCTGCAAGATGGATTAATGATGTTGGAATGTGTGAAGATACGATAGAAAGCGTGAAGTCTATTCAAGCTGAAGCTACAGAGAAAGAATTGAGTGTGTGGAGAGAAAGTAAGGGTAAATTGGATGCGAATGGTTGTTGGGTTGAATTGTCAGAGCATCAGAGATGGCTGTTACCCGATGCGTATGTGCTTGCAGTGGTTACAATGGCTCATGGAATGGCGCACATCAGTGTGAAAGGGATTTGTAAGTTGTTGGCTCTGGTATGGCAAAATACTGGAATTCCTAAGTGTGCAGAGAATATAGTCAAGAATTGCATGGTGTGTCTGAAATACAACCCTGGTAGGGGAACCCCAACTCCAGCTGGTCATTTTGCACCTCCTACGTATCCGTTCGAGGTTTTGCAGCTAGATTTCATCCACATGGAAAGGTGCAACAATCTAAAATACCTACTCGTTGTTTGTGCCTTTTCAAGATGGATAGAAGCGTATCCCCTGAAAGACAACACTGCCTTATTCACAGCTAAAGCCCTTGTCAAAGAGTTCTTCCCTAGATTTGGAATGCCAAGAATGGTCTGGAGTGACAATGGGAGTGAATTTGTGGGTCAAGTGATGAAGAAAGTATGTGAAGGGCTAGGCATCCACCAGAAATTTCACGCTGCAAATCACCCCCAATCAGCTGGACTAGTAGAATGCTACAATGGCACATTGAAACTAAAATTGGCCAAGATTCAAGCTAGCACCGGCCTTAAATGGCCTGACGCCCTGCCTTTAGCACTCCTCTCAACCAGAATGACTGTGCATTCGCGAGTGGGACTTAGTCCATATGAGGTTGTGTTCGGCCGTCCGGCCAACATATGGGGAGTGCCAAGGCCAACTAAATTCAGTGAAATAGAACACCCTGTACTGCTTGATTACTTGTACGAATTGACGGCTAAATTACGTGTTTTACACCAACAGGTTCACGATACTCTGCCTCAAGTCTCTGAAGCTCCAGGACATCCGATCAATCCTGGATCCTGGGTGCTGGTAAAAAATTTTCAGCCAACAAAGAACGACCAGCCCCGGTGGACCGGCCCTCATCTCGCCTTCTGTCTACGAGATCAGCTGTTCGAGTGGAAGGAAAGAAGCACTGGATCCACGGTGTACACTGCAAGAGGGTACCTTTGCCTCTGCCGTACGACCGGTGGGTCCAGGAGGGCGTCGCCGACTCAGAGACTGAAACTGTGCCTCGTTTTCTGCCTTTTAGTGATGCCCATATAAAAGGAACAATTACTGAGAAAGAAAGCGATAATCTCTTGCAAGCAGCTGTGCCACCGTCAATTCGATTAGACACTACAGAACCTGAACTTCTTTTCCAAGACCAGACGATACCTGGAAAAAGAAAATATAATCTGAGGCCGAGAACAATGAACTAGTAAAAAGATATTCCTTTTCTACTGCTATTTTTGAAAGTGCAGCCCTCCCATCTGAGAAACTTTTTTATTTTTGTTTTTCGAACCACCATCCGGGTTCCGCTGTAGGGTCGCGGTTGCCCAAAGTCTTTGGGGTGCAGCTGGAGACGTTAGGTCGACAGTTCTGGTTGGTCTAAGGGAGTTGCCCTGGACTGACAGAAGCATTCCTTAGCATAGAACACCCAACCATCGTGAGCAGCATGTTAGAGAGCATGGAGTTTTTCGAGATGGAGAGGCCTGCCAAACCAATGAACTTTAAAACCAGAATATGTACAATGAGGACCAAGAAACGATTTTTGATATTATGCATTCTTATGTTGTTCAGTGTAATGACGTTTTTAATTGGATATGTTTTACTCTCTTTTCGAGTGACATTTGCACCCACTACATCGCCCATACCTCCTCCTACTGTTTCCTCACATTCATTTCAAACTTTTCCTGAACATGAATCCGCTAGGAGATTAGAGTTTATTAATAACTCCTTTGTTCAGCTTTTGCACCAACACCAACTAGTAATAAACACAACTAACTGTTGGGTGTGTGGCCTTATGCCTCATACAACGGACAAAGGTATCCCCTATCTGGTCCTGCCATTCAGCCATAATGGTTCTGTGTGGGCATACAGAACAATGTTCATCTACACTCATGAGACCTACCCCCTACATTCTGTGTCAGACAATCCTAAAAATAGTGCTCTAGTTAAGGGTATAGTAGACATGATTAAGGAAGATATTTCCTACGAAACTATCCCGAGAGATGAGACACTAGTATATATAGGATGGAACGTGACCGTATATGGAGTTACTCTGAGTGAGAAACAGCAAGCTAAGAGATCTTCCCCGATTTGGATTGTACCCCATCAGGGACACTTATGTCTGCAAGGTAATGGCAAGAATCCCAGAGCTCAGTTAGGGAAAAGTATCTGTACTGAAACGTATGTTTTTGCGTCCCAGACTTCCCCTTCATGTCTAGCGGCTAAGGGTACCTATTTCATCTGCCATTATAGAGCATATACATGGTTGCCCCCTGACTTTTCGGGCACATGTTTTGTGTCGTTCCTGTTGCCTCCCACCTACACAGCTGCGGCAGATTACCATAAGACAAGGATAGTTAGAGGTGTCTTCAGCAAAGAAGATACTGCAGGACAAGAATTTGGGGACTTCGTAAAGGGTTTTCTGCCGTTCTGGGGACCCATGGTTAACAGCAGGAACATTAGGTAGTTGACGAGGGTGGTTGAGTCCACCGTAGTTGAAACTGCCGGTGCCCTTAGTAACTTGACTGCTGAGCTCCAGTCGGATCGTCTTATGACCCTTCAGAACAGGGTCGCGTTAGACGTCATCCTTGCAGACCGAGGTGGGGTATGTAAATTGATCCAATCGAGTTGCTGTGTTTTCATTCCAGATAACGCTCCAACAGTGTACCAGGTCATCTCCAAACTACATAAGATTTCCGAATCTATTCATGTGGATAAAGGAGATTGGTCGTTGATGGGATGGTTCTGGGAACTGATATCCGCCTGGGGATGGGAAATTCTGATGGTCGTTGGGGTGACCTTAGCCATCCTCTTCCTGTTCTGTCTGTGCGTACAGTGTGCTCCTGCAATATGTGGCCTCTGTGCTACATGGTGTGTAAGGAAACCTGTATCGAGGGACGAGCTAAGTAATAGGATGATGCTACAGCAACATCTCAATGACTTCAGGAATATAGACCTGGACTCAGATTAGCGTGAGTATAGGTTTATTGCCTATGTAAGGGCAAAAGGAGGGCCTGTGGTACTTAAAATTCTGGACCCGTGTCATAAACATAATCGTAACATGACGATTTTGATATCAGAAGACCGAAAATGGTTAGTACACTATGCACAAGCATTTTCGTCATATTCGAGTGACAATTTCACCCTGAAATCGTAGTTTTCGTCCTGAACCCTCAGGTTCCATTTTGTGTACGGCAGCCATTTTGTGAGTTGCCCTCACATAGGCAGATGACTAAGTCCAAACACGATTCTGAAGGACACGTACACCTTTGCTGACTTCCCTGTGACCTGGGCAAGCTGACTCCACTGCCCAAGGCCAAACCTGTTCGGTCAGTTCCACTCCAGTGGCCAAACGAGATAGTATCAAGGCACAACATGCCATAAACCTTTCATCACACACCAACCACGCCTAATCTTGCACACACCTGTCCCTGTTTCCTACTTTATGACTTGCTTTACGAGGAGGAGGTGCCCGTTTTTATTGGGGATCTGTCGATATCTTAGGAAAATACTGGGCCTTGCCGGATAATTTATTGTGGGCTGAACAAACTGAAATATGGGCTTGTCATCATGACTCTGCTTTTCCTTTGTAGTAAAACCATGTGAATGGTCAACTGAAATGTAAAGAATGTTTGCCTAAAGCGTAATATTTTGTATAAAAAGAGAAGGCTGGCTTTTTAAGATTGAGCAGTCTCCTGAGAATATACACCGTGTTGTACTTCTAGGACGCCTGTTACTTGGTTGCAGCCAATAAATTCGATCTTTGACTTCACCTAGGAGACTCTGTGTTTCTGTAGTCTGGAACAGGAAGAACCCGAAGTCTTAGGGTGTTGTCCCTGGCACCGCTGGGTTACCGGTTCAGTACCGGTTCTGAAAAACCCAGTACTTCAGGTCCCGGTCTGTTTCTGGAGTGGGGGACGCTGAGAACCTTTCCCTTGGTTCCCTTGGGGATTACTTTGGGGCCTCTTCTGAAACTCCCTCTGTTTTCCCTTGTCCCCCCCACTCTTCTGCTGGGGACCCTGCCCACCCTTGGCTGAGTCTCCCACTTGACCTTTGTGGACCCTGGTGCTGACCCAGTGGTCCGCCTCCTCAGCAAGCTTCCTAGTGTTAGTCAGCTTGCTATCAATCACGTGCTGGCGTAGCTCAGGAAAACAATTACTAGACAAGTGCTCCCATGCAATTAAATCAAAGAGACCTTGAAAATCATTCACTTTGCTACCCTTCACCCAACCATCCAGTGCTCTGCAGAAAAAGGTTATATATTCAACATAGGTACTCCCAGGAATCTTTGTACAACCCCTGAACCTCTGTCTGTACAATTCAGGAGTTAACCCATACCTGGTCATTAAAGCTTCCTTCATGTGGGGATAAGGCAGAGGGCAAATCTAGCAGTGTGTCCTGCCCCTCACTAAGGAACCGCACCCACAACCCCACTCCCCAATCTCTCTCAGGGATCCGGTGGGAATACAGGGCTACCTCATAGGCCTTGAACCACTGCCCAATGTCATAATTTTTAAAATATTCTTTCACCACATCCTTTGGCATGTACACCCTTGACTCTACCTGCACTGGCGATGCGCTGCCACCAGAGGGAGTAGGTGCTCTCAGATCCATCTCCCTCATTTTCATCTCATGCTCCATCTGAATTTTCCTTTCCTCCAGAGCCATCTTTTTGCTTTCTAGCTCTAGTTGCCCATTGATTTTCAGTTTTGCCAACTCCATTTCATGTTCCCTGGCTTCCTTCCTGTCTGCCATCTCCTCTGGCGACAAGACTCTGCCAAACTCATGGACGCTTCCTGCTGACTCAATATCCACTCCATTCTCAGGTGCCCTTGACTCAATCCAGCACTCAGCGCCTTTTGGTAGTGAGCCTTGGTTCTACATCCAGAGTGGGAAATTCCAAACTTCCTGCAGAAGCCTCCTTGCTGCTCCCATTTGTAGCTCTCAAGTTTTTCTTCTTCCCAATCTACTTCTTCCATTTCACTTCCACCAGAGACTATGGATGCTGCCTTCTCTACAGACTTTGGGCCAGGCATGACTTTTCAAAAATGGAGATCTTCTTAGCAAAGCACAAAAAATTCAATAAGTATGTGGCTCCGTTATTGGTCTGAACTCACTACGTGGTGATCAATAATTACTGTACATAAATCATAAATGCAAATTCAAAATCCACACCGCTGCCTCCAATGTTAGATTTGGGGGTCTCTGGTTGGCCCAGGTAAGTACCTGTGACAAGCAGGGACCCTCTCTTCTAGTCAAGGCAAGGGACTTATTCTAGAGAATAACCCCTGTTCACCCTCTAGGTTGTGTGGCGCGAGCAGACAAGGCTAAACTTCAGGGCGTTCAATGGTTAAGCATTTATGATCACATACAGTAATGCAGGAATACACTAAGCATGGGCAGAAAATTTGTTCCGCTCGCGGAATTTGCGGATTTTCCGCAATTCCGCGATCCGCGAATCTCGCGAAATCGGGGTAAAATATGCGAATCAGCGGGGACGAATTTTCAGCCAAGCACTTACAAGGTTACAGCAGCAGGTGCAAAAGTTGAAACTAATTTTTTGTAACCTTTTACAAAAGGGTTACAAAGAAATTAACTTCAACTTGGGCACCTGCTGCTGTAAGCCTGTAAGTGCTTCCTGGCGCCTCGTTGCCTACTTGCAACTATTCTCTGACCCTGCTCTGACCCTTGAAGCAGGGTCAGAGAATAGTTACAAGTAGGCAATGAGGGGCCTGTCACGAAAATTAAACCTCAACAGGAAGCACTGACAGATATAAAAACAAGCATTTGCAATGCAATAGGTCTCGCATTAGGAAAGTTTGAGCTATTGGTCTTGTAAATGACAATTTTATTTATTTATGTGTTGGTTTTGAAAATAGCTAAATTAATAGCTTTGTCATTTACAATGCCAATAGTTATAACTTTTGCAAATGTGACACCTATAGCATTTGTAACGCAACATGTTTTGTATTTACGTGACTTAGCTGTATTGATATTACAAATTACAATGGCTTTTAATTTTTTTTAATAATTAATACTTAAATAAAAGTGATTTTAATTTATAATTGCAATAGCTTAAACTTTTGTAAATAACTTTTGTGAAGATTATGTCCAGTATATTTTATTGTGACGAAAATCCAAGAACAGAAGTGAAATATTAACATCTTTTTGTGACATTTGTAATGAAGTTTTGAACATTGAGAGAACATATTTGAACCAGTTGTTGTTGAATGATTGCGCAGATTGATGCTGGGGTGGCGCTGAGTGGTGCTGTGGTGGTGCTGAGTGGTGCTGTGGGGATGCTGAGTGGTGCTGTGGTGGTGCTGAGTGATACTGGGATGGTGCTGAGTGATGCTGGGGTGGTGCTGAGTGGTGCTGTGGTGGTGCTGAGTGATGCTGTGGTGGCGCTGAGTGGTGCTGTGGTGGTGCTGAGTGATAATGTGGTGGTGCTGAGTGAGGCTGTGGTGGTGCTGAGTGATGCTGTGGTGGCGCTGAGTGGTGCTGTGGTGGTGCTGATTGGTGCTGTGGTGGTGCTGAGTGATGCTGTGGTGGTGCTGCGTGATGCTGTGGTGGTGCTGTGGTGGTGCTGAGTGGTGCTGTGGTGGTGCTGAGTGATAATGTGGTGGCGCTGAGTAAAGTAAAGTCCACATTTGTAAAGCGCACAATCACCCGTAAGGGTCTCTAGGCGCTGGGGGCCGTCGGGAAGATTAAACGAGCTATTGCCCAGAGTCGCATGGTGCTGGGCTAACCTGCCTCCGGAGCCGGGGATCGAACCGTGGTCCCCAGATTCCAGCGTCAGTCGCCCTGGCCGCGGCGCCACACCTCTCCCACTGAGTGGTGCTGCGGTGGTGCTGAGTGATAATGTGGTGGTGCTGAGTGATAATGTGGTGGTGATGAGTGATGCTGGGGTAGCGCTGAGTGATGATGTGGTGATGCAGAGGGCAGAAAGGCACAAAAAGCAGTCTAACAAAGGGCAGACGGGCAGAAAAACAAGGGAAAAACGAGTCTAACAGAGGGCAGAAGGGCACATTTACAATGCGGCGCACCATGTGGCAAAAACAGCACAGATGCGTCACGCATCTATGCCGTAAAAGCAGCGCATTGCTGGAGCTGCGTCGCGCTTGCGACGCAGCTCCAGCAATGCTCTGGGGGGCCCTATCTCCCCAATGCTGCATAAAGCTTTCCACCTGCTTCAAGCAGGTGCAGGGTTTTCAAGCAGCATTGGCCTAAAAGTGACTGAGTGAATTCTTGTAGATTTCACTCAGCCACTTTTAGGAGGCGTTCCTGCACAGGAACTCCCTCCCCTGCGCCGGAACGCCTCCTGATGGCGCAGGGCTTTACAACGTGACACATCTCTCAGATGCGTCACATTGTTAATACCCAGCACCATGGCGCATCTTTTGTGCTGCCGCTGCGTCACAAAAGGTCTCGGTAGAGGGTCGCAGTGGTGAACCAGTGGGTGGCAGTGATGAACCAGAGGGTGGCAGGGGTGAACCAGAGGGTGACAGTGCTGAACCAGAGGGTGGCAGTGCTGAACCAGAGGGTGGCAGGGGTGAACCAGAGGGTGGCAGTGATGAACCAGATGGTGGCAGGGGTGAACCAGAGGGTGGCAGTGGTGAACCAGAGGGTGGCATGGGTGAACCAGAGGGTGGTAGTGGTGAACCAGAGAGTGGCAGTGGTGAACCAGAGGATGGCAGTGCTGAACCAAAGGGTGACAGTGGTTAACCAGAGGGTGGCAGTGGTGAACCAGAGGTGCTGTGATGAACCACAGGGTGGCAGTCGTGAACCAGATGGTGGCAGTGGTGAACCAGAGGGTGACAGTGCTGTACCAGAGGGTGGCAGGGGTGAACCAGAGGGTGCTGTGATTAACCAGAGGGTGGCAGTGGTGAGCCAGAGGGTGGCAGAGGTGAACCAGAAGGTGGCAGTGGTGAACCAGAGGGTGGCAGTGCTGAACCAGAGGGTGACAGTGGTTAACCAGAGGGTGGCAGTGGTGAACCAGAGATGCTGTGATGAACCAGAGGGTGGCAGTCGTGAACCAGAGGGTGGCAGTGGTGAACCAGAGGGTGACAGTGCTGTACCAGAGGGTGGCAGGGGTGAACCAGAGGTGCTGTGATGAACCAGGGGGTGGCAGTCGTGAACCAGAGGGTGGCAGTGGTGAACCAGAGGGTGACAGTGCTGTACCAGAGGGTGGCAGGGGTGAACCAGAGGGTGCTGTGATGAACCAGAGGGTGGCAGTGGTGAACCAGAGGGTGGCAGGGGTGAACCAGAGGGTGGCAGTGGTGAACCAGAGGGTGGCAGTGCTGAACTAGAGGGTGACAGTGGTTAACCAGAGGGTGGCAGTGGTGAACCAGAGGTGCTGTGATGAACCAGAGGGTGGCAGTCGTGAACCATAGGGTGGCAGTGGTGAACCAGAGGGTGACAGTGCTGAACCAGAGGGTGGCAGGGGTAAACCAGAGAGTGGCAGTGCTGGAACCAGAGGGTGGCAGGGGTGAACCAGAGGGTGGCAGTGGTGAACCAGAGGGTGGCAGTGATGAACCAGAGGGTGGCAGTGGTGAACCAGAGGGTGCTGTGCCCATACACGACCGCATGGGTAACTTCGCCATGCAAGCGGCCCTCGAACGCGCAAAAAGCCCCGCGAACACGCAAAAAACCCCGCGAACACGCAAAAAAACCCGCAAACACGCAAAACCCCAAAAATCCGCAAATTCGCACGAATTCGCAGATTTTGCGGATTGCGAATTCGATTTCGCGCAAATTTGCAGAACGCGAATTCACAAATTTCGCCCATACTTAGAATACACCACAAAGGGACACCAGTCGAGTTGTATAAAAAATAAGGCTTCTTTATATATCGTCGGCAGCTCCTCTGGTGAAGATCCGGCTGTTGGCAGGCGCCGCGATGCGGGCCGTCAGAGTGGGACCTCAGGAGGTGCTGCGGAGTGTCCGGGTCACGGCAGAGTCCGGAGCGTAGGGCGGCGTTCGAGCCAGACCTTCTTTTCGAGGCTGGTTACCGGAGGCAGCAGTGCAGCACGTAGCGGCCCGTACGAGACGTACCGGGCGGCTTCCTCTGTGCGGCGCGGCCTCGGGGACTATAGACACGGTGCGGTTAGTTACGCTTCAAGCGTACAAACCGTACCTCGCTGGGCAAGTGTAAATCAAAGGTCGTGGCGGCTGTCGGCGGTGGCAGTGCGGCTCCGGCCTCGAAGGGGAAGCGAACCGGGTGCGGTGCGGCCCCGGGGTGACACGGTGTGGGCTTGGGCTGGGATCAGCAGAGACACATGGTGCAAGGCGGCAGCAGCACGGGCTCAAGGCACTTCAAGGTCAAATTAGAAATTTACGAGGCGCACTCAGGGGGCACGAACATAAGCAGCCCAGCAGCTCGTCTTGAAGGGGGGAGAAGAGCCCTATGGTCCTGGGGCTCAGTTCAGGAGGCAAGCTCGCATTTGCCCTTGGAGATCGTTTTGAACCACAAGTCTTTTTTAGGAAATAGCAATTCTTTGGAAAGTAGCAAGTCTTTGTAGGTTCTTCCTCTCCTTTGGCAGCAAGGCAACCACTGCAGGCCAGTCTTCCAGGATAGGGACAGTCTTCCTCCTTCAGCTGTCCCGGTTCCTTCTCCTCAGGCAGAGGTTTCTTCTTGGTTCAAAGCAGGATCTGATTTCTTAGGAGCAGGGCTCCTACTTTTATACACAAAATCCTTTGTTCTTTCAGGCCAGGGGGGCCTTTGCCTAATCCAGTCCAGTCCCTGAGCACTTTGTTTTGCAGACTCTGGCTTCTCCTTTCAGTGAGCAGGGCAGGGACATCAGACGCTCCGCAGGAGGTGGAGCCAGCATTGTGGTGACAAGTACAGTCCAGGAGTACTCTGTTGATATACAACAAATCAATTAATCGGAGGGTCCAAGGGCGAGTTTAACGACCCTCACTAGGTACATGCCCCAAACAACATAACTCATAACAAAAGGAGTACCTGGGGGTCAAAGCATAGCTGTCACTCAACTATGAGCCCATATACCAACACCCAACATGTGACAGTATAGTAGGAACGAACAATGCAGTATAGCTAGGTGAGGAAAAAGCCCAAGAGCAGAGGGAAATAATCCCATCAGAGGCCACACTGTACTGCCCTCTCTTGCATCATTTGAGTATCCCTTTGCTCGGGAGGCAGAAACAAACGGTCTAATGGTATTGTTATGACCGTATAGAAATGTGCACAGAATGTGATCAAAGAGGGAAGGTATTATAAAGAAATTGGTGTGCCTACTGAAAAAGCAGTGTGAAAATAAGTGAAATATAAAATTGGATAGGCTGAGTAGATCTCGGTAGTTTATTATTATCCCTCAGTCTCCCAAGTCTAAAACCAAACGTGAAAACACAGATTTAACAAAATATCCGTGACATCAGACGCTCCCCAGGGGTCGGAGCCAGAATTGAGGTGGCAGAGTACAGTCCTATTCAGAGTCAAGGGGCACTACCCCCACCCATCCTGGTGTAATCTCTCTATTCACCACCTGTCAGCCCCCCACCTGTCTCCTGGAATTCCCCAGCCCTGTCACACACAGAAACTAGACAGCAGATACACTTCAGAGCAGAAGCTCGCTGAAATGGTTAGGCAAGCAAATACCAACTTTCTCAAAGTGGTATATGCAAACACAGAACATTAAAATAAACTTTACTTAAAGATGTATTTTATTATTCTGAGTTCAGGCATATCAAACTCGAATTTCTACCATGTTCCCTGAGCCTGCTAGGATTATAGTGTGTAATAATTCCAGCAGCCCATTCTGGCCTATGAGAACAGGTAGCCTTACAATAGTGAAAAACGAAAATGGCTATAATTCACTGTTCAGGGAATTTGTTTGGAATAAAAAGGCGTCAAGGGTTAAACTGCCCATACTACAATTAGAGATAAATCAAGGGGGGTTAGCCTTACCAAACTTCCGTACCTACTATGAGGCTGCGTTATTAGATCTTACAGCTCGCCTATTGGAACCTAATGACCAGATGGACACATATTTTTGTGAAAGAATGATTGATGAGGCCGGCACACAAATCCCAGTTTTTCAAAAAACATCTAAACTACCGAAAAAGTCCCCTTATAAGACTGTTCGTGACTATTCTGACCGACTCCAGTCTTTTTTTAAACAGGCGAACTCGTCCGGGTTCACCTTTTTGAAATTAGAGGAATGTAGGGGGTTCGCCTGCATATTCATTCCAGTCGTCTTAGGAGATGAAAGGACATTGGCTTTGAGAATCTGGGCCATTTTTTCATTGTAAATACAGTGATTTCTTGGGAAGGAGTACTAGGTAGAGCAGGGAATCGAATTAAGCCAGAGTTATTGGAATATATGCAGATCATAAACTTTATTAAAAAATATAATCTCCTGTTAAGCGGGGTTCTAATTGCCCTGGTTAATGCTCTATATAAAGTAAAATTAAAGGGAGTGGGAAATTGGTACTCCCTAATTATGAAACACAAGGTACTCCCCTTGGTTGATGAATTTTTGGGAAAAATAATTGTTCCTTCTCTCATCAGGAATGGCAGTCTATAGCCCAGGTAGGAAGCAAGGCCCGGAGAGCAGCTAATTTTAAAAGGATGACCTTCTTGTCATGGTAGCTGGCTTATTACACTCTGAAAAAGCTAAACAAATGTCATCCGGAAGTGGATAATAAATGCTTTCGATGTCTCTTCCATCGCGAGGGAGACTTGATCCATACATTTTTTACATGCCCGAACCTTGAAGCCTTTTGGAAAAACATTTTTCTAGCAATGAGCCAGTCAATCCAAAAAAAGGTCAACCCCGAGTCAGGAGTGGCTCTCTTCGGGCTCTCAAAAGTTAGGTCAGATTTGACAAAAGCCAAAGAGACGTACATCTCAAACTGCTCTACAGTAGCACGCTCATTATTTCTCCAAAATTTGAGGTCAGAAGAGATTCCATCTTATCCTAAATGGGTAAATAAAATGTCAAGAATAAGGAGATTTGAGGATGTATATACTAAACGGGATGGCGCCACAAAAATGTTTGCAGTGGTTTGGAAGTTTTTTGACAATTTGGCTGTACTATAGGAATCTTAGGGCCAGATGCATCAAAGGGTTTTGCCCATTCTGTGTCAATGGGAAAATGTGTTGATGCATGAGGCCCATAGTACTTTAGCACATCGCACTTTAGAAAACTTAGCACTTTAACGCATTGCACTTTAAGCCCCTGATAGGGGAAAACGTTTTGAGGGTTGTTGTTTCCTGATGACCAATGCTATATTATTTTTGTTCTCTGCTCTGCTCTGCTCAGTAAAAATAAAATATAAAAAAAACATGTTATTTACACGATGAGCACTATTTTCTTTACAGAGGTTCTCCCACTCCCCAATTACTCCGTTTTCCATGCCTTCTCGCTCCCTTCTCCCCCACCCACACTCCCGTTGTCCGTGCCTTCTCCTCCCTCCCATTGTCTGTGCCCACCTCCTCCCTCCTGTTGTCTGTGATTAGTGCTGTTTGCAATTCAATACTTCTTGCGTAAATGCGAGTCCCATTGCATTGCAAATGCTTGTTTACACATGCTACAAGCTAGTTTAGATATCAATAGTGTCAATAACATTTGCACCGGACTCCAACATTGCAGCCCTTCAGACACGCCCATTCAGGAAAGGAAAAAGGCATTGCATTAAGTAACCCTGGGCGTAGTTCATGTAGTAGTGGTACACGTAGCTATGCAAAGTGCACTTTGCACTTCGTGAGCTACGTGTAGCTATGTGAACTGCGTAGTGCACTGTGCAAAATGCGGTTCGCACTGATTGCACAGTGTCAGATGCTTGTCTGCACTGTGCAATCAGTGCAACCTGCATCTTGCACAGTGCAAGAGGTCGTTTTCTGCCACTCGAGTAGATTTCTACTCGAGCTGCAGCTTTCTCAACGCAGACTGGTAGTTTCTCATCACGAGCGGTCGAAAGCATACGCGACCACTCGCAATGAGAAACCTGACCACCTTGCGTTGAGAATCTCGCCGGGAAGTTTATTTTCCACACTCACGATTGGCAACTTGATGTTGCTGATCGCGAACGAGGAAAAACTCTAGGGGGGATGTAATTTTGCTCGCTGGCGGTCGCCAACTTGATGTTGAGAACTGCGAGCAAGCGAAAAATGACTGCTACGCTACACGTGTTTGCACTGTGCTATGTGCAATTCGCGTAGTGCGAAGTAGGGCAAGCTTCGCAAACTACGCGAGCGTAGCGTAGTACTTTGCCCAGGGTTAGCATTAGGTAGTGGTGTGGGAGGGGAGGGCTTCTCCGGGAAAGGCGTGGTTTTCTGTGGTAGAGGGCGTGATTTCTGCTATTGCAGACCCACCCCTACTCACTCAGGTGTGGTTTGATGCTCATCGGGCTCCGTACTGGAATGTCACTGCATGACATCACAAACCTCCCTGCAGCGGAGGCAGCGTAGACAGCGAAGCATGACGTTTTGGGGTAAACAGTCCTAAGTAACCGGGCATGCAGGCAGAGAGTCCAGGGACGGTGGCTGGAGAGGAGATGGCCTCGGAGAATTCCGGAGGTCAGTGAGGGGAGGGAAGAATGGTGCCACGGGGTGCAGTGGGGCAAATAAACATTTAAGTGATATGGCTGAGGTAGAGGAGGGCAACATTAAGTGAGGTGGAGGGGGTATTCTGCTGGAATGTAGCGAGTGAGTAGCAATCTCCCATTGACCTTGTCCAGCCCACCATCCCTCGGGACCATTAGTCCTCGTCTCCTGGAACAATGCCTTTACCTCTGTCCCCGGCTCTTACCTTTACCGCCCCCTGGACCCGTACCATCAGCCCGGACCAGAAACTACCTCTGGCGTCCCCTTGATAATTCGCACCAATCTCTGACCTTCCGTGGACCAGTATCTCACCCCCACATTTGACGAGGGTTTGCAAACCTCTCTTCTGGATTAACCACCCTTTGAATGGACCATTGACTGACTCAGTGTCACTCTTCATTCATCTACATCGGCTTACCTCATTCCCTTTGGCAAGATGTCCACTTACCCTAAATCAGCTCACCCATCTCCTCCCTCGCTCACCCTGACCAGTGTACATTCTTTCCCTCCTGTTTCACGTTTCTCCTGTGAAGGGAACACACGTAATACTGAATTTACTCTAGTTAGGATGGCCCGAGCCAGTCACAGACTGTCACCCTGACCGCATCTCACAATTTATCCTTCCTTGCACTGGCGTGTTACACCCACACAAAAAACTCCCGAACACATCAGCTTTTTGTTTAGTTTATTAACAAATGTGGAAGGGCGAGATTTTGATCGATACCTTATCACTATTGATCTAAACCTCGATCTGGTCGACTGAACCTTTGTTGCCTGTCTTTGAGGAAGAAAGTGCCTCTGTTATCAAGTTAGTACACCCAATAAAGGACCCCGCTCCAAAAGATCACAAACAACTTCTAGCTTTCAAAAGTTTATTGTAAGGATAGGATAAGCTGCAAATACAGGCATCTCAGAATGAGATTCACGAGATACACAGGTCCAACTACATACATGTGCTCTCTGAAAGCCCTCAGACGAGCAACGGAAATTACTAACACAAGTTCTAAGAATAATAAAGCTATCAGCATTGACGCATATCTCTCCTTCATTTAAGTTGGAGGAAAACACACAGGTTAGGCTGTCCCTACCCTGCTCTAGATGGTATCCCTACTTAACCAAATCCCAACCTAACAAAGGTGTCAGCAGTGAATGACCCCCAAGGGAAGTCACTCACTCTAAGTCTCTTGGTGAAAACCTATAGTTCTCCAGTCATGACCCCTCTCTGCCTACCCATCCGCTCTCTAAAGGGTCCTCAGGTATCTGCTCTAACTCCACCCAGGGGTGCTGTCCCTAATACAAAACAGTCAACAACATTTGAGACGCCCCTCATGAGACGCCCCTCACGTGGTGTAGCTTCTGGCTTTTTCCATGCTGCTTTGTATTGGGCCTCATACGTTGGAGTTGACCTTGCTTCTCAGACTCTTCTCCGGCCCGCTGATACCCCTTAAACATTCCGGAACCCTCCTCCATGTCTGGGCCGTCTACTGAACAGACCTCTATTCATATTATTTATAATCGGATCCTCCCTTTCTCTTGCAGACAGACATCTGCAGCCAAGAACCCAACTCTCATAGACTTCCAAAAAGGTTCGCAACATTTCTCGGCCCAGACATGTACGTGTAAATCAATGTTAAAGCATTTCAGGCCTACAACATTTCTCATAATAATTATAGCATTCAACTTCTTCATTTAATTAAAGCATGTTAATACTCTTATTCTATTATTCAGTAAACACATCTATAAATCATGGCCCATTAATGCAATGACCAAAACATTTGTTCAATCTATGTCGTGAAAAGAAACACCTTCCCCTTCCCTTCTAGCTCTGGCCCTGAGGCCTACCACATTCTGCGTTTAACCACATGCCATCTTACATTTTAACAGCTACACGACATGGATTCAGGAATAATCACATCTAATAAAATCATATAGTGTCAAACATTTCTGTATTAGTTCCACTTCTACTTAAATCTCTACATTAGCTATACATTCAGAATATAATTACAGATACTACTAGCACTCATGGCATTTCTCCTCATGATTTGTGCTTACTACAAGTAAGTGTGATGTACTCATACATTTAGGTCAGTTTGCGCTCTCTCAGTTCCCCCCTTTGATGACCTCTCGGGGTCATCACTAACATTTAAACTGCAGTTATTGCTAGCATAACTTGTCTCTGCGTTTCCAGAGCCCTCAGACTCCTGTACTGATTATCTTGTATGGCAGCCAATCTCTGCAGCTGCTCTCTTTGAGCCCTTTCTGACCTTCTTGCTCTGTACCATTTGAATACCCTCACCAATCCCCACAATATAATCCCACAGATCAATATTATGATGATAGGTTTTAGTATATACCACACAAAGCTTTTGCCTAAGGTGGAAATCCACCCTCCAACTTTACTCATTCCGTGGCCCACCTTTTCCCAGACATTTTCTCTACTCAAGTCTTCGATCTCCTTGTGAATATCAGTTATGTTCCTAATAACTTTCTCAAGGGGCTTCGAATTGTCTGGAATGTAAGTACAACATTCCTGGACCTTCAAAGCCTTACAGACTCCGCCCTCTTTTGCTAGTAGGACATCTAACGCAAGACGGTTCTGAAGAACCATAGCGCTTATCGATTGCATCTCTCCTTCTACCAGCATTAAGGACTGAGCAGTGCTGGCAGACAACCTGTCGACGACTGTTGCCAGTCGTCTAATTTTAACATCATTAAGGATTACTCCCAAAAGAGGGAACATAGCTCCAAAGACATCTCCAACCATTTCTGCATCTCCTATATCTCTCCTTCCCCTCGATGATGTCTTGCCCTCGATAATCACTAAGTCTTGTGCATGATATATTTTGGGGAAGACAATTGCTAGGTAACATGATCCATACCAGTTGTCAGGTAGTCTCACGTAGGCATTTCTTCCACATACAAAATACACATTTGGAATCACTTGCATTCCCTTCAGGAAATCTTTAGTATAGTACTCTATATTGAAAGCATGTTCACAGCTGACTTCTCCCACGTATACATTTTCATAATACGTTTTGGCTCGGTGAAGACATAGCTTTCCTCTCTGCGTCTTATCTAAAGCTATTGGACCACTACTACCCTTTCTCTTGTGTGCCTTCTCTTCCTCGGTCCAATCTGTTTTCCATTGTCCTGATTTTTTCAAAATCTTTTGTCTCCTGTAACGATCATCCACCTGCCCTATGAACTTCTTCTCGACTTCTGACACTTTGCATGTCAGGTTATTTCTACGGGCATGTGAAGTATCTAAGGTAATCCAAGGAATGAAGAACTTGGCCAACCTGTCTTCACTCTTCCAGTAGTCCCATTTGTTCATCTGCTTATAATTTGGGACTTCTGGCAACACTGAATCATAATTGGAGAAATAGTATTCAAAACTATCTCTCTCATAAAATATACTAAGCAATAAGCTACATGTAATGCCATATGTCAGCGGGAGGTGATGATATCTAATGCCTTCATCTACAGACGCCGGCAACTGCATGCAGACGTAACAGTCCTTAACCTCCATGGCATCCACGTATTCATATAAGAGTTTAGCATAAGCATTTGACCTAAAGTCTCCTTGGGACTCATCTACGTGTAACCTGCGGGCTTCTGCAGCTAATAACGCCTTCTCTTGAGTGTTTTCCCTTTTCTCACCTGCAACAGTGGGTGTAAGCGTTTCTACAGATTTCACATCAGTTACCTTCGCCTCTTCCTCATGTCCCTTTACATAAGAAATTGTTACCACTAAAGCTATTAATATTATCACTCCTACTATTAGTGTACCTATTATACATTTAGCTCTGCGGTTCTGGGTGCCGGCTTCCATTTCGTCAGACAATATGGCTCTCTCTTATCTTAGCAAAAAGTTCTTTTCTTCTCGTTCCTTTACAGTCTCTTTTTACTCCTTTTGTCTTTAGAATCCACACAACTGGAAGCTGACAACCTTCTTCGCAAAAGTCCTTTAACAGTTCAATAAAGACAACCCTAGCCCTTCTCCATCAACTCAAGGGAAGTTCCCTAATATTCTCTGCTTCCTGGGCGCTAGGTAATCTACTTTTTCTGCTCGCTTTATTTACAAAAGTCCTTTAAGCATCTACTATCAGGTTTGTGCCTGCAGCTTCGATAGCAAAGTTCAGTATTTCCAAACGAAGATTGTGCTCTTCATGGGCTGTTATCGTTGTACCAAAGTCGGGGAATTGCAATTCTGAAAGAAACATGTGTTTTAACTTGCTGAGGCGGGGAGGTCTGGGGAGCATGAATGTCAGTGACCCTTCTTGTTCGACTCCGGGTACCAACAGTCGTATTTCCACGGTGACGATGGGCTCAGAACTGGACACCACCACCGCTCGAATCCTCCCTGTCTCCTGTTTCAAAGACATTTGTCGCCAGATATGTCCACTCAGGGGTGGAGTATCTTCTGCTAGGCACACGCACTCTTCTTGACCTTCTTCGGTCCGGTGCTTCAGCGCCCTGAGCACCTTCTTCCGGGTCTGAGTCTTCTGATATCGGAGGAAGGGTTACCTCTGGAGTTGACCTCAAGCTAGAGCTCCTTCTTTGCGGCCAATTAGCTTCTCCACGTGCCCTTCTACTCCTTCTCCTTCTTGTCTGTTCTCGCTCTCTGTCAGACCTGTCAGTGTCTGACTCGTACTCCCAGCTACTTTCTCCTTCTGTAGCGTCGTCTGTTTCACTGTTGTACTGACCGTCCTCAGCTTGGTCAGACTCGTTCCCTGCTTCCGCTGGCACCTCTTCAGCTTGGCTAGCCCCCTCTATGGCTTCTCGGTCCTCTGCTGGACGTCTATCCGAGAGAGGAGCTGTTTCTTCCCGAGGTGCTGGAACCCTTCTCGTATGTGACGCGTGGATCCAATTGGGCAGGCCTCCCACCTTCACAGCCGTATTCGCAATCAAGATGATCTGGAAGGGCCCACGCCAACGAACATCCAAGCAGCTTCTTCTCACATGTTTTTTCACCAGGACCCAGTCCCCAGGGTACAGGTCATGGCACGGGCCCTGGCACGATGGAACCTCGGCAGCCTGCACCTGAAGGGACACAGAATGAATGGCGTCAGACAGCCCCTTACAATAGTCCAGGATCATATCATCTGTGATATTTAACAGTGCAGTAGTTGGGACAGATGGCAGCCTCATTGCTCTCCCCATTAACACCTCATGTGGTGACAACCCCGTTCTTCTGTCTGGGGTACTACGAAGGCTCATGAGGACCAATGGCAGGGCGTCAGGCCAACTCAGGGTCGTTGAGGAGCACACTTTTGCAATTCGGGCTTTGATCGTGCCATTGATCTGCTCCACAATTCCTGAGGCTTCTGGTCGGTAACTACAATGCAACTTCTGATCGATATTCAGAGCTGCACAAATCATCTTCACAAGCTCGCTGTTGAAATGCGTTCCCCTATCTGATTCCAAAGAGGCCGGCACCCCGAAGCGCGGAATGAGTTCCCTAAGCAGTAACTTGGCCACTGTGAGGGTGTCGCACCTACGTGTAGGGTATGCCTCAACCCATCTGGAGAACACACAAACAACCACCAGGACATAGCGGAGGCGGTTGCATCTCGGCATTTCAATGAAATCTATCTGCATTCGATTGAATGGACCTCCAGACCTTCCTATGTGACTCAGTGCAACTGGTGTTCTTTTCCCTACGTTCAGCTGCTGACAGGTCACACAACGCTGACACACTGCTTCTGCTGCTATTCTAAACTTAGGATTGTACCAAGTCTGTCTAAACACTCTCAGCATAGCATCTCTCCCTAAGTGTACGGGACCATGTATGAGTCTGGCCATTGGACTCACCATCTCATTGGGCAACACTGCTCTGCCGTCTGCTGAGACCCAAAAATGGGACTCACCCACTACACATCCTGCCTTTTCCCATGTTTCTTTTTCAAAATCAGGAGCATTTTCTTGCATGTTTGCCAATTCGTCCCAAGTATCAACAGTTTCCAATATCATGGCTAATTCAGTCCTTACATTTATTCCACCCACTTCCACCTCTGTGAAAGAATACCCTTGTTCCGCGCAATACCGTGCGACTTCGTCGGCATATCTATTGCCTTTCGAGACGAAGTCCTCATTTCTGGTATGTGCGGTGCACTTTACAACTGCGATACCTGCTGGGCATTGCAACGCCTCTAACAACAGGCGCACAAACTCTCCATTGCGAATGGGAGAGCCTGAAGAGGTCATGAACCCTCTTTGAGACCATAACTGCCCGTAATCATGAACCACCCCATAACCATATTGGCTGTCGGTGTATATGGTGACTCGAATTTGATTGCTTGCCAAGCAAGCACGTGTCAAGGCAATAATCTCGGCTACCTGAGCGGAGTGTACTCCTTCCAGGCACCCAGCTTCTACAACTCCAGCAATTGTACAAACAGCATAAGCTGCTCTCAACTGCCCAACTTCGTCTCTTACACATGAGCCATCGACAAAGAAAATTTCATCTGGGTCGGTCAGTGGCTCATCTACGATGTCGGGTCTGGGTTTGGTGCATAGTTCAGTCACATCGAGGCAGTCATGGTCTGTACATTCATCATCATCCTCAATATCATTTGGGAGTGGCATCAAGGTGGCAGGGTTCAAAACAGAGCATCTCTTGAGGGTCACATTCTCTGCAGCAAGAATAACTTGCTCATAGCGCGTGAGCCTGCTGTTGGTCAGATGCTGTGTTTTGGTCCTGGTCATCAACAGTTCAACAGAATGGGGCACGCACACCTCTAACGGGTGCCCCATGACGATATTTTCACATCTCTCAATGCTGACACCCGTTGCAGCAACGGATTTGAGACATCCGGGCAACGCTGCGGCTACTGGGTCTAAAGTAGCCGAGAAATAAGCAACTGGTCTACGGGCATTCCCATGGATTTGGACTAACACAGACAACGCGCAACCTTCTCTCTCACAACAGTAAAGAAAAAATGGTTTATTGTAATCAGGCATTCCCAATGCCGGAGCACGACACAGGTCCTCTCGCAGCTGTAAGAATGCCATCAAACAGTCTTTATCCCATGGTACCGGATCGCTCACCTCCTTATGCGTCAGTTTTTGCAAGGGCTTTGCTTTCAGTGAAAAGTTCGCGATCCACTGTCGGCAATAACCCACCATCCCTAGGAACATCCTGACCTCTCTCTGTGTCTTAGGCGCATTCATTTTCATGATCGCCTCTATCCTGTCTGGTGACACCTTTCGCTTGCCTTTCTCTATTCTGTGTCCCAAGTACTGCACTTCTGTCAGGCAGTACTGCAACTTTCCCGGGGACACCTTGTGCCCATTGGCAGCTAGGTGATTTAACAAAGCAATGGAGTCCTCCCTGCAAGCTTCTTCTGTTTCTGACGCCACGAGGAGGTCGTCTATGTACTGGACCAGAACTGACTTCTGGGGCAGCACTAGACTTTCAAGATTTTTCTTCAAAAGCTGGTTAAAGATCGATGGGCTCTCTGTATACCCCTGAGGAATACGACACCATGTTAGGACGCGACCTTCCAGCTTAAATGCGAAAAGAAAATGGCTTTCTTCGTCCAGAGGGATCGAAAAGAAAGCCTGACAAAGATCAATCACAGTGAACCACTCAGCTTGGAATGGAATCTGAAACAGTATCACTGATGGATTCGGTACCACTGGACAACACGAAACGACTATGTTATTAATCTTTCGAAGGTCCTGCACTATCCTGAATTTCCCATTTGGTTTCTGCAGACCCATAATCGGGGAGTTGCATGGACTACCCACGATTTCTTTCAGTATTCCCTGTTTAATCATGGACTCGATCACGGGCTTTATGCCTGCAATCGTTTCTGGAGTCAATTTATATTGGGGTGTTCTTGGGAACTCAGCATGCGGTTTCACTACAATTTTCACTGGGTCCACCCCTTTGACCAATCCAATCTCTTCCCCAGTGAAGTCCCATACTTCTGGTGCCACTGTCTCTCTCAAGTCCCAGGGGAGCTCATCTACTGTCAAAGTAGGGTACAGCTCCACGCATATTCTTGAGTTTGCAACTTTGAAGTCTGCGTCATCATCATTGGTCAATACCTCCACTCCCTGAGGTGTACAGTATATTGTACAATTCAGTTTACACAACAGGTCTCTCCCTAGCAGACACACAGGACTTGAATCGCAAACCACAAACTGGTGCTCCTCGCTGTACTTCCCTATTTTCACCTGTACTGGTTCTGTCAATTGGCTGGTTATTCTCCTGTTTGCGACCCCCACCACTTGTATGGTCTCTCCAGACATGGGCAGGTCTGGAACTGCAGCTGATCTGATCGTGGACCTAGTGGCTCCTGTGTCCACCAGAAATGTCGTGGGGCACCCTGCTACTTCTGCTTCGACATAGGGTCCCCTCTGGTCCACCTCCAAGGCTGCCCCGAGGGTGCAGTCTTCTCTTTCCACTCTCTGTCCGGTTAATGGGTCCACATAATAGCACTCTTCTCCTTCTACAAACAGGGGCATCTGTCTATAGGTCTTACCCATATTCCCTACTCGGGGAGGTTGCGGGAACTGGGCTCGGGGAGGGCCCCCCCCCCCTTTTAGCACCTTTCCCTGGTATGGCGTCACCCCTCTCGTAGGCGCTCTCTGGACCTCTTCCTCCTCTTCCTCTTGTTCTCCTATCTCTACATTGTAAGGACACTCGCGTTTCCAATGCCCCACCTCGTTACACTGGTGGCACCTAGTCGTTTTCTTCAAGGCAGCTATGTCTATTCTGGGTCTAAAGGTGGAACTCTCCTCATTGCCCTTGTTCTGACTGTACTGCTTCTTTCCTCCTGTACCTGTTCCTTGCTGCTGTTGCTGCTGTCCCCCCTTTCCTGCTGCCTGCATCTGTACCACCATCAACTTTTCTTTTAGTTTCCTAGCCTTGGAGTCTATCTCATCACAGCAGTACCTGGCATACCTCAGTATTTCGTCTAGGGGTTTATTTTGCCAACAAATCGAGTGTTGCTGAATCATTAAACTAATATCCGGTCTTAGTCCCAGGACGAACTTGGACACGAATTGCCCTATGTCTTTTGGATCCATTACATCCAGGCCGCTATACTGTTTAAACGCCTTCAGCAATCTCTCGTAATATTCGTGGACGGTCTCTTTGGGTTCCTGTCTGGTTCGGTCTATTCTGACCCAATCTATGTCTTGCATTGGCACTTTCTCTTTCAGCCAAGTCATCACTCTCTCGAATTTTGCCATCACAATCTCGGACGGCCCATTAGTCTTAGCATCTCTCTGGCTCCGTTGTGGGCCACTCAGCGCTAACCTTGCATGCTGTCCACAGATCTCCTGGTACTACAATGTCAAACAGCGTGTTCAGATCTATCCATAGGACCTTTGAGATTTTTACAAATCTCTCAACTTGCTTGTACCACTCCACTGGGCTTTCCCGCAATTTGGGGAAGGAGGTGGTAAAAGCAGCTAAATCTCCCCTACTCCAAGGGACATGTACATAATTCCCATTAGCGACTTCACGCAAAGGGTATGCTTCTATTCCCTGCAGCCCTCCTGGTGTCATACCAAGCGTGCTTCTCCTGACGGTCCCTTTCTTGGACCACCTCTCTTCCCACTTATCTAGTGCCCTCCATGTCCTTATTCCAGTGATCAGTTCCCTTATGTGCGTTTTCAGCCCAATCGTTCTCCTCTCATCTAGGTCTCGATCTGTATAATGTAGCCTGTGGTTACCCTGTAATGCTTTGGTTCTTGACAGGTCCACCATATATTTGCCTGCTAGTTCGACTAACTTCTCATGGATTGCTCTCGCCTTTCGAGTGATGTCCTTTGCCATATACAGTATTTCATCCTGCTCATACATTTCCATTCTTTCTAAAGGCAGGGTACCATCTATCATGTCATCCAGGTCTGACCTTAAGCTGGCGACATCGAGTCTCTTAGCTTTTATCTCAGCTCGCAATATGTCTTTCGAAGGGGGCTCACTGGTCTCCCTACCATCCCAACTCCGAGCTCTACGTTTGGGCTCGGGAGAGTTAATGAGTGCTCTCCCTTGCTCCCATCTCTCCAGGTCCCATGCTCGGCCATCCGATCTTGGAAGGTGATGGAACACGGGCCTGTTACCCCCACTCTTGCTCTGCCCACTCTCTTCTTCTTCTCTCCTTTCACCGTACGCCTCTCTGTTATTTTCCCTCTGGTCGCTACTCTCCCTTTGCCTAGTATCGCTCAGTATCCGATACGATCCTTCCTGGTTCCCCATATTCCCTGGGCTGCGCTCATTTCCGTCATCACAGGGACTATGGTGCGACCTCTCACAACTCCCATTCTGTTCTCTGGTGCCGGGCACACAGTGTGGGCACTTAAAGCTGTTTCTGTACTCTTGCGCTCTCCTCTCCCCTTCACTGAGTATTGGGCGCGCCACCCCTCCACTCCCGGGGCCCCCGTTTTCCAGGTCTGTTCTATTCCCACTCCGGGCCCAATGGGTGACTCCCCTACTATCTCTCTCTCTACAGTCCCACTCCGGGCTGCTCTCCCCAGCCCCGCAGTGAGTCCGAGCTCTGCTGTCCTGACTTTCCCTTTCAGCTTCTGCAGCTATGATGCTCTTGTGAGCCTCCACTGCCTCATCCCACTTCTTCATGTACTCATTTAGCTCTTGAAAGGATTTTCGTCCAGTTCCCCTCAGATCCGCTGGCCATCTAGGGCCCCCAGGATCCCCTCCTGGATCCCCTGCTGTGTGCATCGGGGTGCTCCACTCTCTCGGTATCGGCATCTGACTTGGGGAATTAATCGTATCGTTCCTCCTTGCCGTCCCTGCTCTTTCTCTGTCCTTCCGTACCCGTTCTTCCCCTCTTGCTCTCTCTTGGTCATATATCGATATTATAGGACCTATGGTAACAGGTACCTGTAGTGCATCTGGTAATCCGTAGGATGTGGCGCACTCCGTTTCCGGCGCTCTTTGTACCACAAACCTCCCGACTACCTGTTGCACCTGACTAGGCTGGGACAGCTCTTTCTTTGCCTCAGGATCCCACTCTGAACTGGGAAGCGGTCTATGCTCTCCTGCATTGCCCCCCTTTTCTCCTTCACTATGCTCGACCTCTCCCCCTGCTCTATTATACGGGGGTGGCCTGTCTGTCAATAATCTGTTTATCAGGCTGTCCTCTGTTTCGCTCTCATCATCTTCTTCTAGGGGGCTTTTATTTCCAGGCACCTCTAACACTGGGTACAGTTTATTTACTTCCATGTTATGCACTCTCCATCTTTTAGCATCCGCATCCCACCTGGCATCCTGCACTGCCCTTACCGATCGTTTCACCCTTTCTTGTCGTCTGTTCATATTCTTTTCATGCGCTGCCCTAATCCATGCATCAAGGGCTTCAAACTGGGTCGGTCTAGGCAAGGGTCTCATTGAGGTCATGACTGATTTTAATCGATGTAACACCTCTAATCTGAACGTCCCGTACTTCGGGAACGTCAGTTCCTCATTTCCTTCAGTAATCTTACTCCACTCTGATATCCAAAGGATCGTATGCAACCCAACATTCACTGCCATGTAACGAGCCGGCGTACCCTCCGGCGGGGCTTCTTCCCCTTCATACGATCCCCGCTTCTCTTTTTTAAACACCGCTCTCAGCCATTTAAAACACTTCATAATTATACGCACAATATCCAGCCTCGCTACTCTGTTTACTTCCTGATGACAATCCACCAATCCTGTCGCGGCTTTGCTAACTTGGCCTATCGCAGCGCGGTCTTTCTCCGGTCGGCCAATCACGTCGCGACACTTTCTGACGTCTTTGCTAGCTGGCCTATCACAGCGCGGTCTTTCTCCGGTCAGCCAATCACTGCGCGACACTTCCTGACGTCACTTTTCTCCGCTTCGCAGCAGCACCCCTCCTTTCTCAACTCGTCTCCCGGTCATGCATGCGTCCCATTCATACACCAAAAAATGACTACTTCCGACCAAGCGGTCACTTCCCTCGACTGTACGTCCACAGTCTATATGTAATTGTCAACACAACTGACGAAATGTCTATCGTCTCTCTGATAGGTTGCTTACACACACAGTAACCTCCGACCAGCGTCCGTTACTCACGCACTCACTCTTACGTTCCCCCTATCTCGGTCTTTCGGGTGATCAATGGTACCTCATGACCCCCTTCACACTATTTGACAATTACTCTGGGTGTCCGATACACCCGAACCACTTAAGCTCTCCTTGAACTTAAGATTTCCACCGGTTGCGCGCGCTCACAACCTGTTCCACAGTCACTCTACAGACATTCAACTCCGCCAGACATTACAACATAGATACAATACAAAAACACCGCAATCTTACACGCATGACCCTTTATACTCACTCTCGACCGATACTGCTGCTTTTTCTGTCTCACGTCATCCGGATGTTCTTCGGCGGGCGGTTCTTCCGATCATCGATCTCTAGGGGCCTTGGGGTAAGCTAACCTGGCCTAGGTCACCGTCCTCAAGAAGGCAACCATCCTCTATAGCTACCAACTGGAAGGGCGAGATTTTGATCGATACCTTATCACTATTGATCTAAACCTCGATCTGGTCGACTGAACCTTTGTTGCCTGTCTTTGAGGAAGAAAGTGCCTCTGTTATCAAGTTAGTACACCCAATAAAGGACCCCGCTCCAAAAGATCACAAACAACTTCTAGCTTTCAAAAGTTTATTGTAAGGATAGGATAAGCTGCAAATACAGGCATCTCAGAATGAGATTCACGAGATACACAGGTCCAACTACATACATGTGCTCTCTGAAAGCCCTCAGACGAGCAACGGAAATTACTAACACAAGTTCTAAGAATAATAAAGCTATCAGCATTGACGCATATCTCTCCTTCATTTAAGTTGGAGGAAAACACACAGGTTAGGCTGTCCCTACCCTGCTCTAGATGGTATCCCTACTTAACCAAATCCCAACCTAACAAAGGTGTCAGCAGTGAATGACCCCCAAGGGAAGTCACTCACTCTAAGTCTCTTGGTGAAAACCTATAGTTCTCCAGTCATGACCCCTCTCTGCCTACCCATCCGCTCTCTAAAGGGTCCTCAGGTATCTGCTCTAACTCCACCCAGGGGTGCTGTCCCTAATACAAAACAGTCAACAACATTTGAGACGCCCCTCATGAGACGCCCCTCACGTGGTGTAGCTTCTGGCTTTTTCCATGCTGCTTTGTATTGGGCCTCATACGTTGGAGTTGACCTTGCTTCTCAGACTCTTCTCCGGCCCGCTGATACCCCTTAAACATTCCGGAACCCTCCTCCATGTCTGGGCCGTCTACTGAACAGACCTCTATTCATATTATTTATAATCGGATCCTCCCTTTCTCTTGCAGACAGACATCTGCAGCCAAGAACCCAACTCTCATAGACTTCCAAAAAGGTTCGCAACATTTCTCGGCCCAGACATGTACGTGTAAATCAATGTTAAAGCATTTCAGGCCTACAACATTTCTCATAATAATTATAGCATTCAACTTCTTCATTTAATTAAAGCATGTTAATACTCTTATTCTATTATTCAGTAAACACATCTATAAATCATGGCCCATTAATGCAATGACCAAAACATTTGTTCAATCTATGTCGTGAAAAGAAACACCTTCCCCTTCCCTTCTAGCTCTGGCCCTGAGGCCTACCACATTCTGCGTTTAACCACATGCCATCTTACATTTTAACAGCTACACGACATGGATTCAGGAATAATCACATCTAATAAAATCATATAGTGTCAAACATTTCTGTATTAGTTCCACTTCTACTTAAATCTCTACATTAGCTATACATTCAGAATATAATTACAGATACTACTAGCACTCATGGCATTTCTCCTCATGATTTGTGCTTACTACAAGTAAGTGTGATGTACTCATACATTTAGGTCAGTTTGCGCTCTCTCAAATGTGATGAACTCTAAGCTTAGACTATAAGAAAGGTACATACAAGCTTCATAGGTCTTTACAAGTAAACCTATTGCTGCAGCCACCTCACGCCCTTGTATGTAGCTGGCAGGCAAAGAAGAAACCGTGGTGATTAATGAAGGTAGCGAATGATTTAAGAAGTTATGCATTCTTAATGTTGGTTGGCATACTTATTGTTTTACGCCCATCATCCTGATACCTATGAAACACAAACACTGATTACGATCTTTTAGATCATGTTCTGTTTTTACCAGCGCTCTGCCTGGGTGAGCCTATGAAAGTAAGAAATATAAACCCTCACTTATAAATGGGGAAAGACCATTTGGAAGTTGTTTCACCTCATGTAAGTCGCATGTGCATCTCCCACATTAAAGGCGCTGCTTCAGCCTACATCGCACTCAAAGTGAACACATTTGAAAACGTTTGTTAGCACATTAAAACCTACTTTTCACTCCTAGTGAGTAAATGGAATGTCCTGCTTGTTTTTTTTGTTGAAGGAATGGTTTTGTGTTGTATAAGTGAGGCATGCGATAGATATTCGCGGTAAATGCTTCTCATTAGTGGCATTTGACTTTTTCTTTGAGAAATATACCTTTGAGCAACAAAACAACCATTCAAGTTGGAGGTAATAAGCTTCCTTGGTTGTAGAGATTGTGTATCCCCCGAGCACATGTATTGATTGTCAGGTGATTGGCTCTCACTTTTGGTAAATATTTAGACTTTTTCAGGCTAGTGTCTTGCTGGGAAAGGAGAAGGAAATTTTAGTGCCAAAGCTGAGTGAAGCTTTTCTGACTAGGTATTATCATGTGAGGTAAATGATTTCTAAATTTTCTGGGGCTTGAGGGAGGTGCTGTTTTTATTACACATGAGCTATGTTTCCTTTTCTTCTGTGCAGCTGCTTTTAGTCAGGCGGCAGCGATCTTTTAGGTGATTGGTATTGGTGGGCATCGTTAGAGGGTGTTCACGTGGTGAGTCTTGACATGGAGTTCTCGGCCTGCTGTGGTCATGCGCTTTTAAAGCATCTACTTAGGAGTGACTACTTATGTTGCCCGAGTTGAAAAAGTAATTTATTGGTTTCAGTGCTTGCCTCTGTCATGATCAAGTATAACACTAGGAGCTTTAGTGTAGGGAGGAGGGACAGAGAGGACAGTGGTATTCTATAGCACATTCCACAGACTAACTGTTGTAATCTGCTTCTATTAAAATGTATATGTATAATGGTGCATTGGGAGATGTGTTTTAATCTACCCACACCTTATGTATATTTACTGTGGTACATTCCTGCCCCCCCCCTGCCCCTTCCTGATGGTATGCTCCACTGAAGTCTACCTTAGAATGTTGACTGCCAACTGGCAGTCTTGGAGAGTGGGTGACTAAATAAAGACAAGTTCTTACTTTCTACTGCATCAAGAGTCTTCCTTTTCAACACTGGCGACGTGGCGAAGAACCTGGCGCAGGGGGCCTTGCAGTCACCTCCCCTTTCAGTGCTCTCTCCATCCAGTGACCATGTGCCATGGTGATGTTCGTACTTCAGTGCATCTGTGATGGCTCAAGCGTAAACTTCTCTTTGGTGCTTTTTGGTGCTAGCGGTGAGCTTTATCTTTGCTTGCTTTATTGGAAAGTGATCCTCGTCTTTCTGGACCAGCTGTGGAGGCTTTCTCTCAGTTGAAAGCTGTTCATCCTGTGTACGTGTACCATTATGAAGTTCGTGCCTTTATGCAGTTTTTGAGGAGAAATTCAAAAATAGGAAGTAACAACTTGGGTACGTGCTTCCTGTAAGAGTCCCCGGACTGCATGCCAGCTGAGTGAAAAAAAACATCGCTGGGTGCGTGATTGTGCAGAAATACAAATTTAGTTAAGTCGGTGGTCGGATGTTGACGTCGACAATGATAACTCAGAGTGACCTTTTGGGACAAAGTTTTCGGTTCCTCTAGCACAATTCATTCAAAACTGGGTGGTGTACGCAGCTGGATTTCTCCTCACGGGTGCGGGTGTCAAGCGTCTGTGATTCTTGTCTCCTGAGCACCACTATCAGTTCCCCTCAGCTTGCCTTTCGTCAGGTTCCCAGTGCAATAGCAGAGTTCGTTAATTCCTCTAGGAGGCAGCACATCCATATTCAAGGATCTTCAGAGAGGTGTTCTTCAAACTCTCCTCAAGGCATTCTCGTCAGTTTCCCGGTGCCCCAGCCACCTCAGATCCGGTTCTGCTTCCCAGTCCCTGTCTGCAGCTCAGGCATTCTGCGTTCACCTCTTCCAGGAGATAGTTGCCGAAATCAGCTTAATCTGTGGTTTCCGTGCTGCCGTGGCGCAAAAAAATTCTCTTCAGACAACTCAACTCTTCAGGGTCGCAAAGTCCTGTCATACACGTACTGTGACCCCTTGGCTGGAGCGTTCGTTTTCCGAAGACTGCATCGACAGATTTATCACAGCAGCAGCTTGTGAAGTGTTTCCTTAATACTCAGCGTACCTATCAAGTAAGACTGTTCCGTTTTTGTTCCCCTACATTTTCCCATACCTCAGGTACGATTATTTTTGGGCTATACTGGCTTATTTTCAGGGTTTCAGGCTCTTTAGTCGTACCCCTGGTGGTCCTCTCACCCCAGTGGGTACTATTTTCTTCAGTGTGTCACAGCGTCTACGGTGATACACACACCAAGCAAATCAGAACTCTTCTACACATCACCCGGATTTCAACGGTGACACACACACCATTCCTTAAAGAACATTTTTGGACGCATTTTATTGTTTAGATTGAATTCTTCAGTGTACCAGACATTTGCTAATTTCTTCTTCTCCCTATGGACAGTGTTGGAATGTAGGTAGTTTAGCGTGCCATGTACTCATAGTTCACCCGGTAATTGGTCAAATGTTCTCTTATGGTCAGCAATGTAAATGGTTAGATAAAGTACCCCTCTTTATAGTGAGTATGTTACCTTGTTTTATATTAATAAGGGGTTCCACTGGGACCAGGGTAACCTGTTCGTATTTAGTCGGTGCTATCAGTATGATATAGTGCCAGGTATACATGTGATTTATTCTCTAGAGGGTTCCCCTTCCCTCCCTCTCCTTATTTCCACTCTGTGCTCCATCCTTAATACTTCCCTTCCCCTCTGGTGTGTCATAGCGTCCTCACGGTGACACACATCCCAGTCTTCCCAACCCGCTGGTTATGTTGCTTTACTATAATATGCCTTTAAGACTCGTATAGACCATCAGTGCACATTGAAACTTCTCACCTAGGTGCGTTTATATACCTTAAAGTAAAGACCATAGTAAGTTATCTTGTACATTTCCCAGCCGTTAGACTTTTTCACATCTGAGTATAGTACTGGAAATTCTCTCTCATTGCAGTGATATCGTACAACTTGTGACATCCGAAGCCCTTGGTACAGTACTGTTCTATTATGCTGTAAAACCGTACAGTTTGTGACATTTTACACCTATGTGGGTTGTGGTGACCTTTCAGTACATCACAGTTCTAGTTTTGCAGTGAGATCGTACAACGAGTGACATCCGGATTCCTATTGAAGGTGCATTGTTCCCAGTTATTCTTATAATGCCATTTTTTACTCTTTGTTCTCAGAGTATTGGGTGGACCACTTTTAGTTAGCTCATCCCTGGGTAGTGATTCTCACCCCTTTCCCCTCTCTTTCCTTCGGGGTTAGAGTGATAGGGACCCCTGCCCCTGGGTGCCCCGCTCTTCTAGCTTTTGTACATTTGCCCCTTCCTTTTAAGATAAGGAGGTTCCTTTCTTTCCTTCCTTCCCTCATGGCTGCCCCGTCCAAGTCCTCCAGGAACCAGCCTGCAGGGGGTACCCACAATCCCAGCAGTAGAGTGGAACTATGTATGATGTACGATCTAGCTAGTTGTTCAAATCTTAATGTTTATAAACACAAGGTATCGCTAATTAGCTATGCTGGAGAGCCCATACATTTGAGGGGCATGGTAAAGATGAAGGCCTAACCCGCTTCCGCGAGGTCGGCGAGTAGTCATTCTTCCGTCAGGGAATATGGGTAATATGTACACTCTTTTCCCTTTAAAAGAATCCTGCAGCAAGTGCAGCCTAGTAATCTCTGCTAAAGTACTTTGGAGTCTCACCCTACAGTATAACCCGTCAGTAGTGCAAGCCTGGACATAGGTACTATGGAGGATAACTATGACAAGATATTGCCTGCATTCAGGAGATTAGGAATGTTCTTTTCTTCAAACAGTATGTATTTAGCTTTGGGTTTTCTAGGGAATTATATTCAAGATGCATTTGGATTGTTTTTGCGTGATTCACTGTTAGCTTTAACATGGTAGTACTTTTTGCTTCTATCGTCTATCCCTACTTTCTTATCCTTACCGGCATCCTGCTAGGGATGCTCTTTGTTTTTCCTTTCTTTTGTTTCTTCCTCCTATACCCTTTCTCTCTTTTCGTTCGTTTGTTCGCTCCTACCTTCCTTCCTTCCCTCCTTCCCTTCTTCTGTTCATATTTTTATCGGAGGGAGATGTGTTGTAATCTGCTTCTATTAAAATGTATATGTATAATGGTGCATTGGGAGATGTGTTTTAATCTACCCACACCTTATGTATATTTACTGTGGTACATTCCTGCCCCCCCCTGCCCCTTCCTGATGGTATGCTCCACTGAAGTCTACCTTAGAATGTTGACTGCCAACTGGCAGTCTTGGAGAGTGGGTGACTAAATAAAGACAAGTTCTTACTTTCTACTGCATCAAGAGTCTTCCTTTTCAACACTAACCCCTCAAATGTCACTGTATGAAGGCGGCGGTGCCGCAGGCAGGTGAGTTGATAGTGCATAGGCAGAGCACACCAAGAGGGCCATGCACAACAATCAATTAGTTTGAGACCGCTTCCTTGTATTCGCTCCACTGTGATATTCAGACATTTGTAGACAGCTGTGGACTGGTCCAGCAGGGGTTGCATATCAGTGTGCAAATCAGAGTTCAGCGTAGGCTTGTTATTTTAAGACTTTTTTATGTTGGTCAGAATATGGAGCTTAACTAGATAATAAGGTGGCTGTAGATTTCATAGGAAATTCAAAGACAGTATTACAAACAACTTCGGACAACAAAACTTTGCTCTCGAGGATTCACTTTCTGCTAGAAATTTGATTCAGACCAAGATCAACTTAATTCATTTTCAAGAAACTTTCATTGTCCTCCAGATATTTCAAAATATCTGTGATGTTATTTCAGGCCGTGTGTCTATTATTTTATGTTTTTTTTGTTTTTTGCTATTGCTACTATAGTAAATTGTCGAAGATGTAGTGATTTTATTGTTTGCTGATCACGGCATTTGTACCCCTAATGCTTAATACTGATAGGATGCATATGAAGCTTCTCTAGGAACATCACTTATACCCCGTCTCCTTGAAATGTTGACTTTGCTTTTCTTGTCAAAAGGCTGCCTTTAACACTGCGGGCCAGTGCTGTGGTTGTAAGAGAAGATGCCGCAAACTGCAACTGCCTTGAAACAAATAAAGTATATAACTCTATTACAGAGGAGCTGGTGCTGTTTTGTTTCTATGGTTGTATTGCAATCACCAGTGAAAAAGTTCCGTGCACAAAAATGTAACTCTAAGAAAGCAATACACTTTCTACAGTCTCAATTGCATTTATTAAACTGCTCTACTTTTGAGAATGCCCTCTTATCACCTAAGAGCGTTCCGACCCTGTTTACAAATATCTGATATTTATGTCGGTGATAGGCTACTGAAATAACAATATGCCTTGGCATTGACTGTAGTGTTCCTACGATTTACATACATTTTCAGCATTCAGTGTGAAAGATGTAGTCCTTTGCCAGTGTTTTTTAGAATGTTGTTTGTGATCTGCATTCCATTATGCCTTCCCACACATTACATTCCACAATATTTTCACTAGTTACTCCATGCTTTTTAGGTCGAGCCTGGGTAGCACACACGCTGCTCTGCGAGGCATGCTGTATTCAGGTATGGACTCTCTGCCCATATTTTTTATTGGCTTATGTGATTGGTAAATGCTAGCTTCTGATTCGTTAATAGGCTTGTTCTTTCCTCCTTATAACGCCTTGTTTCATTTTGTAACCTCCCACGGCGACACTCCCTGTTTTGTATGTTGTTACTCGGTAGGCTTTAGCAACAGCCTACGAGTACTATTTCCTCAAATAGCGTTGCAGCAGGCAGGACATGCTCTCTCCTAATGAGCTAAAAAAAAAAAAAAAAAACCTTTTGCACGAACACATTTGCAATGCAATAGGTCTCGCATTTGTGAGAGTTTAAGCTATTGTCATTGAAAATGCAATGCCTTCTATTTATCTGTTTTAAAAACAACACATAATTAAAAGGTTTTGTCATTTACAATGCCAATAGCTCAAACTCGTAAATGCAAGACCTATTGCATTGCAAATACTTGTTATAAGTGGGATCTTGGGTTGGCTAAGGCTTGCGCCAAAGCCAGGCAAAGACCACCACTCTAGTCAGAAAGAAGAACAAGGAGAACCCTACTCACATAGGAACCAGGGCATTAAATTATATCAGAAAACAGCGGCTCCTGTGGTATGATACTACAATATATCATTCAGTATGTAACTTAATCACAATTTATAAAAACCCAAGGGCTGTCGGGGATGTCAAAAAAGGTCGCACCAACAATTTGAGAAACTTCTCAGTACTGTTTATATACTTCAAAACATAAATTGCAAAATTACACAAATATATTCAGCTTGTCACATATTCATGTGAACACAAGAAAGGAAAAGTGCACAGTGTCCCAAGTGTACATGTGAAACCAAGAAAATAAATATACAAACAACATACATTAAGTGTAGGCACAGTGGTTTCTCATAAAATAACAATTTTGAAGGAAAATGACCAAAATATTGATAATGAGTTATTTATAGTGTCTATACAATATCCTAGGCACTAATTGTTGGCTCAATTCCTTATGGCGTCGACGGCGTTTCGACCCTCAGAAATACGTGTCTCTTCAGGACAGGACAATAGGGGACATCTATATTTAAAAAGGACGGAGTGGGAGTGAGTATGATATGTGACATTTTATATATATATATATATATATATATACTATGTATATGGACAAGGGACCAAGGTACCTGAATAATAACTTGTTCTCACACCAAACGTGATAGAGAATTAAGAATGACTTACAGGTAGCCCAACCGGGTACTGTTGTCATACATAGAGAAATTGAAAGGTAAAAAATGAATTAGAAAACAGGTTAGCTCATTTAAATTCTTGCACTTAATGTACAAAATACGTGCTTGGCAGGTAAGGTACTCACCACTGTAGTGGTCAAAGAGTCAAGGCGTAATGCTCGTGGTTGTTGATATTTTCAATAAATACAGAACGATGGCTGTGAAAAACACTGCGGACCAGATAAAATGGCAGGTTATTGACAACATAACCATCCCTGACAGAGGAGGGGACATCTCCCAGATTCTACAGCGTTGAGAATGCCATTGGATTGAGAAAATTGATTCTATTACCCATGGGCTAAATTCTGCTGATGAATGGAGAGGATATGTGTCTAACATTACAAATTAGGCGTTTTGTAATGGAGTTTGAACGAATATACTGCTGCTAATAAAACATCATGATTGCGGTAGATATTCATAAGTGCTATAACCACACGCCATAAGGAATTGAACCAACAATTAGTGCCTAGGATATTGTATAGACACTATAAATAACTCATTATCAATATTTTGGTAATTTTCCTTCTAAATTGTTATTTTATGAGAAACCACTGTGCCTACACTTAATGTATGTTGTTTGTATATTTATTTACTTGGTTTCACATGAACACTTGGGACACTGTGCACTTTTCCTTTCTTGTGTTCACATGAATATGTGACAAGCTGAATATATTTGTGTAATTTTTGCAGTTTATGTTTTGAAGTATATAAACAGTACTGAGAAGTTTCTCAAATTGTTGGTGCGACCTTATTTGACATCCCCGACAGCCCTTGGGTTTTTATAAATTGTGATTAAGTTACATACTGAATGATATATTGTAGTATCATACCACAGGAGCCGCTGTTTTCTGATATAACCACTCTAGTCAGGGCACGTGAGTTACACGCCAAGATAACCACTGCTCACCCCCTGGGAAGCTTGGCACGAGTAGTCAGGCTTATCCCGGAGGCAATGTGTAAAGCGTTTGCGCAACACACACACACAGCAGCAACACACTAAGCACACCACAAATGGAACTCCACACAAGGTTATATCAAAAGTAGCCTTTGTATTATCATAAAACACATTAGAATAGTAATCACGCAATGTACACTGGGCCAACTGGCACTGGCACACCATTGCGCAGCATTTATTCTCACGAGTTCGCACATACTAAACTTGCCCCTGCACTCCTCTCACACTAGGCATTACCAACAGGGACACACATATCCCCATGCATTCCTATGGGAGGGCAGGCCAATCTCACCACACGCACTCAGAGCACGCACGCACTTTACAATGGGCCACAGTGCTGAAGTGAGCAGGGGCAAAAAACAACTAATATCAGGTCACATAAAAGGCAACAAGTTTAGGGAGAACCTGCCAAAAGGGCCAAGTCCAACACAACCCCCTTCCAGCCAAAACGCAGGGCAGACCAATCACCACTGTGATGGGCTTCCCTGCTTGGGAAGATAGAATTCAGACGCGGGCCATCAACTGCATAGACAACCTCCTGTTCTACGCCACTGTGAACCCATGTGGTTCCTTCTGTAAAAGCTGTCAGGAGCAATTGGGCTACCCCACTGGTACTCCCTAGCTGTCTGTGGCCAGGTCCAGGCCCTAGGCCACCCAGATGTCACTGGTCCTTGCCCATCCACAGAGTGGGGAGTAGTAACCCCTGGCACATAGTAGCCATTCTCCACTCTTCCCCTCATCAGGGTAATTCTAGACTGCCACTGATCCTCCAGCCTATGGTCTGTACCCTCAGGCTGACCAGAAGTCACGAGTGAGGGTCTCCTCCCCCTACCTCTCCTTCTAGGGTTCCACCCTCTCCTCCTTTGAGAGGTACCCGTAGAACACCACTCTCCCACCAGTTCAGGACCTCTCTCCAGCAACTGGTCTCTCACCTAGGGTTTAACCCCTCAGGTTCCACCGGGGTCAGAGGCGAGGACATCCACCCTCTGCATTACCTTCCAGAGTTCTGCACCCTCCCAACTGGATTGGTACCCCTGGAAGATGAACCGATCAGGACACTGGTAACAAACGTCCTTCCCTCCAGGTCAGGCAGATCCTGAACTTGGCCTCCCAACCGTGGGTCTAAACCGTTTGGCGGAATACTTGCCTGGCACTCCTGGGCTTCTGGAGGTGCACACAGCCTCAGCCCCATGAGGGTAGCACATGATTCCTGTGTCGTGTGACAGTCTGCCTGGCGCAGATCTCCCATCCCCTGTCCACCTGACAGTGCGTCGAGATCCCCCAGAACTGAAGTGGTGTCACCATGGTCACTCCAAGGGAACTCCGCCCTTCTGGCTGGCACCTGACCCACTGGCTCTTCCACTGGGGAACACATCTCCCACTCACCCCTCAATCCGGACTTCTGTACCCTCCCTACTGGAGCGGCACCGCCAGACACCAGAACCACTGGAGCTCTATTTACAGAGCCTCCAGGCTCTTCAGACACTAGGAGATCCTCCTCAAATGGACTAACAGGACAGCCTAGTCCCCCAACCTGGTGTTCCCTGAAGAAACGATCCAGGTTCTGTGATTGGGTTTCGGGCACCTTGGAACACTCAATCCCACACTCACTCCTTTTTCTCTGAGACAGGACGGGAGCCCCTACACCCCTCTCACTACACTGGGACCTAGCTGGGCTACTGTGAGCCTCTTTCCCAATACAGGACTGGAAGATACCTGAGCCACTACTTTTGGGATCATTCCTCAATGCCTCTTCAGAACCTCTGGCCACCATCCAGAGGTCGGCTTCCCGTGCAAGCTCCCTGGGATTGGAGGACTCACACCCCAGCAGGTGTTGGTGCAACCCTGGAAAACAATGACTGAGCATGTGTTCTTTGATAACCAAATGGGCCAGCCCATCATAATCAAAATCTTCTGCTGCCCTAGTCATGAACCAATCGTCCAGTGCGTTACTCTGGGACTGGGAATGGAACTTCCTGTATTGGACTCCATATTGCTGCCACCACTGGACCCCACCCTCACTGGGGAGTCCAGAAAACTACAACTGCGCTCAGGGGATAATCTACCCTCCAGAGCTAATTTCTCTCTGGTGAAGGCCCTCTCAGCTTCCGCCATCCTCTCCTGTGCTAAGACCCTCTTGGTCTCAAACATTTTCTCCTCCACACCCAGCTGTGCTATCTCCTTAGCATGCTTTATCTTGAGCTTCTCCAAAGCCAGCTGATGCTCCCTCCTATCTACCCACTCCTCTGGGGACATGGAAAGGGGTGGGGTGCTACCTCTGACACTGGACCCAGCAAGGGACTCCCTATCTACTGGTGTCCTTGTCCTGGCATTTTCTTCCTCCTCTTCAGACTCCTCAGACCCACCACTCTCTTGGCGTGCGGCCCGGGCCCTCTCCTCCTCACTGCGCTCAAGTTCCCAGTCATCCTGTTGCCATTGGATTAGGTTTTCCCTAAGTTTGAACTGGGTGTCTGACCCACTCACTGCTATGTCTCTGTCTTCACAGAACTGTACCAACTCGCACCTACTCTATATAACAGACCACGCTCAGAGACACGTGCAACACAGGAGACCTAGCTGTCTGAGCTGAAGCAAGAGTATACAATTTATAAATGACACTTTTAGGAGAAATAATAAAATAAAACCCAGAAACAATAATCCCCAAACATGTGATTATCTAAATGCAGAGTTTGTAGTGCAACCAGTTGTCGCTGTCGTACTGTGCAGTCCTATCCTCACCGCTGACAACCAATGTTAGAAATGGGATCTCTGGTTGACTAAGGCCTGCACCCAAGCCAGGCAAAGACCACCACTCTAGTCAGGGCAAGGGAGTGACACGCCAAGATAACCCCTGCTCACCCCCTTGGTAGCTTGGCACGAGCAGTCAGGCTTATCCCGGAGGCAATGTGTAAAGCATTTGCCCATCACACAGACACAGCAGCAACACACTAGGCACACCACAAAAGGAACTCCACACAGGTTATATCAAAAATAGCCTTTGTATTATCATAAAACACATTAGAATAGTAATCACGCAATGTACACTGTGCCAACTGGCACTGGGCAGTATTTACAGGGGATTATCTACACATGACAAGGCCAATTGGGACACTGTCAAAACTAGCACAACTCACAAATGTTAAATGTAGCACAACTAGTAAACATAAAGAGCACACAACCAGCTACTACTGGTAAAAGACCTGACCTCAGAATTATCCTCACATTAGGCCTAGAACATATTTTGCAATAATCTCATAAGCATCAGTCTAACCACCTTATGCAACAATTAGCATGAACACTTGGTGCCATATACTCATAAGCAAAAATCACATTAGACCCGAATCATTGTTGGAAAAAACTACAGTGGCATGAACACACTATATAATGAAATGCTGAGCACCAAAGAACACTAATTAGGTGCATACACCACCTTTGCATAAGTTGCTGAGCTGACCTCCAGGCAACTGTCCAATTACTGGGGCTCAAATGCCCTATGTCCAGAATAGTTAGGGCGTAAGCTTGCTAATGCAGCAAAAGCAAAAGGCGCAATTGCTCAAGCCTAAACGTGGCAGCTGCCCACTAATTGCTGGGCAGGTGTGCAAAGGATCACGGGCAGCAGCTTGCCCCATGAACCCCTCTCTGGGACTCTAAATAAAAATGAATTGGCCACATATGTTGCAGCTGCCTGCGTTCTCGCAGGGCAGCTGGGAAAGATGGCCAGCAAAACAAGCACTGGCACTACATGTGCACCTCGAGTCCCACTGGTGTTTTAGAAACCATATGCCCCAGCAGAAATCAGCATGGGCACCACTGTGCCTGGGGGAGCCCCTCTTGAGGGGACTCCTGGATGCCCCCAACTTTGGAGCGGTCCGCTGCCCTGCGGGACCGCTCAAGAAGAACAGGGAGAATGGGCAAAACTCAGGGGACTCTTAAAGTTAAGCAAAAATTGTCTCCCAATGTTGGAGCAGTCCTCTGCCCTGCGGGACCGGTCAAGAAGAACAGGGACCGGCCATGGGGGGTAACGTCCCACTCACCTGGTACTCCCTCGCGGTCACCTCTCTCTGGGCGTCTTCAGCACTGCCGGTGGGATGACCTGCTTCCTTCAGGCCAGCACAACGTGGGTCTCTCTTCACCCGGGGCCCCTCCTGGGACCCGGGACTCAGATCTGGAGCCTGCCGAGCACCAGACCTGCACTACAGCACGTCTCAGTGCAGGGTGGGCTCCCGCCAGGGTTTTTGAACGCACTCCCAAGGCACTAGAAGTGAAGTCTTAATCAATCAATCAATCAATCATGCCATTTATAAAGCGCACTACATACCCGTGATTGAAGAGCCAGGTCTTGAGGAGTCTTCTGAAGGCTGGTACGTCTTGGGTCTGCCGCAGGTTGGTGGGTAGGGTGTTCCAGATCTTGGTGGCGAGGTGGGAGAAGGATCTGCCGCCGCCGGTCGTTCTTCGGATGCGGGGAAGAGTGGCAAGGGTGAGGCTGGCGGAGCCGAGCTGGCGGGTGGGGGAGTAGAAGTTGAGTCGTCTGTTGAGGTATGCTGGGCCGGTCTTGTGGAGAGCTTTGTGTGCGTGGATGAGGAGTTTGAAGGTTATCCTCTTGTTGACAGGGAGCCAGTGCAGGTCTCTCAGGTGGGGTGTGATGTGGCTGCGGTGGGGATGTCGAGGATCAGACATGCCGAGTCATTCTGGATGCTTTGCAACCTTCTCAGGAGTTTGGCCAACGTTCCTGCGTAGAGGGCATTTCAGTAGTCCAGCCTACTTGTGAAGAGGGCTTGGGTGACTGTTCTTCTCGGTGGGGATCCACTTGAAGATCCTGCGGGGCATTCGGAGGGTGTTGAAGCAGAATGAGGAGACGGCGTTGACCTGTATAGTAATGGAGAGGGTGTAGTCGAGGATGATCCCCAGGTTGCGTGCGTGGTCGGTGGGTGTCGGGGCTGTTCCTAGGGTTGTGACCACCAGGAGTCGTTCTAGCATGAGGGATTGGAGTCGAGGATGAGGACCTCCGTTTTGTCCGAGTTCAGCTTCAGCCGGCTGTTCCTCATCAATTCGGCGACGGCCTTCATTCCTTCGTGGAGTTTGGTTTTGGCAGTGTGAGGGTCTTTGGTGAGGGAGATGATCAGCTGGGTGTCGTCAACGAAGGAGATGATGTTAAGGTTGTGCTGTCGGGCGATGTGGGCGAGCGGTGCCATGTAAATGTTGAACAGCGTCGGGCTGAGGGAGGAGCCCTGGGGTACGCCGCAGATGATTTTGGTGGCAGTGGAGCGGAAGGGGGGGAGGCGGACACTCTGGGTTCTGCCGGAGAGGAAGGATGTGATCCATTCCAGGGCCTTCTCTTGGATCCCGGTGTCATGTAGGCGTGTTCGTAGTGTGTGGTGGCAGACCGTGTCGAAGGCGGCTGACAGGTCCAGGAGGATGAGGGCCACTGTTTCTCCATTGTCAAGCAGGGTCTTGATGTCATCGGTGGTGGCGAGGAGGGCGGTTTCGGTGCTGTGGTTGCTGCGGAACCCGGACTTGGATGGGTCCAGGATGCTGTTCTCCTCGAGGAAGCGGGTCAGCTGTTTGTTGACGATTTTCTCGGTGACCTTTTTAGAGAACTGGAGCAGGGAGATGGGGCGGAAGTTCTTGAGGTCCTTGGGGTCTGCCTTGGGTTTCTTGAGTAAGGATTTGATCTCGGCGTGCTTCCAGATTTCCGGGAAGGTTGCTGTCTCGAAGGAGATGTTGATTACTTTCCGGAGATGGGGTGCGATGGCTGTGCTGGCTTTGTTGAAGGTGTGGCGAGGGCATGAGTCTAGCGGTGTGTCACGAGCCAAGAACTGAACCACAGGAGCCGAAGATGGTCCCAACGCCCACCAACCAGGCCACTGCCCAAAAAATAGCATCTTCGAGGCAGCGCACTAGCAGGGGGGAAAGGGGAAGTGGAAGAACAAGAGAGACAGCCTGGTGTTGTTGTTGACGTCGAGCACGCAGATGGACCAGCTGAGTTGGTACTATCAGTACGCTATGCCTCTACAGGATGATAATATCACATAAACATGCATGCCACACAGTTATCACTATTATTATTTTTTAATAGTTTTATCTAATTACCTATTGTCTCCAGGCTATAGCTACGCTCTATATGTAGTTGTTCTAGTTGGATTTAATTCTGTATCTGGAAATAAGAACAACACCATGAACCAATTCCTATTGCTTAAGAACTCCATGCCAAGGCGCAGAGATACTCCTCCGGGAGTCGATTCAAGCGCGGTATAAACCCACAAATAAATAAATAAACCTAGTTGAGGTTTTTCTCTAGATATTTACCCTAGAAGTTCTTTTATCGGCTGGAAATGTCACTCTGCAATGTAATGAACTAAGGCTCCTTGACTAGTGCCAGCCTCAATCTTCTATTCCAATACTAATCAGGACTAAACTTAAAAACGTAAGACTCTTTGAACGCTCTTCAAACAAAAAGAAAAACGTTGACTGAGGATTTTGAACTGGTGTCTTAGACACCTCTCACCACAGCAACCACCGGAACCGAATTACAACTGTGGAAGAGCACGAATGAAGTTCTTCTGGCTCGCTGTCTTCAAAACTGAGGAGGAGGCGATTAGTGTCCCACGTAGCGCATGAGTGTTGATGCTTCTGAAGCTCCGAAGTCACTTATTGCCACTAATACGCATCCGCATCTACAAAAATTAACAATATTATTAAAAGAAACACTTTTTCTCTAACTTTGAATGTCAACCGAAAAGCGCGAAAAACAAAGGCTTCCAGCTTAGTCACGCTGACAGTTGAAATGCGCAGTTCGGGGCCAGCACGGGAACGTTATGCTCCTATACCGGCGTGAGCTTGGAGAGTCTAGACCGCTGACCCCTCTCACTGTTGGTGCCTACTTCAGCCATGTTGGATTTCTGAAAGGCTAGAATACATCTTTTAAGGAAGAGTCTTGTTACCAACAGTTTGTTCTTTTTGTGATAGCATTTCTTCTTAACCTTGAACAGATTGCTAGTAGTCAGGCAGATATTGACACGGTGATTAGGAGTGGATGGTGTTCATGGTCTCGCTGGTGTCCTCGTCGTTGATGCTGGTCCATGAGAGCAAGTGGTTGGTGCAGGTGGTGGTCGCGGGGCGATGGTTGTTAGGGCGGTCGTGGGCTGAAGCTGTTGTGGATGTCAGCGATCTTTCGGTGGAAGAAGGTAGCCAGCGCGTCGCACAAGTCTTGCGAAGGCGGCATGTCGTTGGTGTTGGAGCTGTGGTTGGAGAGTTCCTTCAAGATGTTGAAGAGCTCTTTGCTGTTGTGTGCGTTGTTTTGCAGGCGGTCTTTGAATGAGGCCCTCTTGGCGGTTGTGATGAGTTGATGGTGTCTTTGGGTGGCGTTCTTGTGGGTAGGGTAGCTGTCCGGTGTCCTTTAGTGGAGCCAGCTCTTCTCCCGTTTTTGGCATGTTTGTTTGGAGGCCTGGAGGTCTTCGGTGAACCAGGTGGTTTTCTTGTTGGTGTGGCTGAGGGAGGGAGTCTTGAGCGGGGCAAGGGTGTTGGCACAGTCATTGATCCATTGTCTGAAGTTGCGGGTGGCTGGGCCAGCAGCATTGGTGCATCAGTTGGGTGCTTTGGTGCGTGGTGGGCTTCCTCAAGGTGAAGTGGATGCATTGGTGGTCGGTTCAGTGGGGTTCGGTGGTGTGGTTGAAGTAGACGTCAGGGCTTGCGGTGAAGATGGGGTCCAGTGTGTGGCCAGTGGCATGGGTAGGTGTTGTCACGAGCTGTCTGAGTCCGAGGTTGGCGAGGTTGTCGATCAGGGTGGTGGAGTTGGTGTTGTTGTTGTTCTCGAGGTGGAAGTTAAGGTCCCCGAATAGGATGTAGTCTGTGGAGGCAAGGGCGTGTGTGCTGATGAAGTCAGCGATGGAGTCGCTGAACTACGGTCAGGGTCTGGGGGGTCTGTAGACGAGGGCTCCTCTGAGGGTGGTGTTGGGGTCAGTTTGAATCTGGAAGTGCATGTGTTCGGCGGTGCTGAGGGTATCGTCCATGTTGGTTGAGACTCTGATGGTGTTCCTGTGGATGATGGCGATTCCTCCTCCTACTCCGTTGATGCGATCCCTGCTGTTGATCTTGTACTCTTCTGGGTTGGCTATGGCGATGTCGGGAGCTGAGGTGGGGTTCAGCCAGGTCTCTGTCAGGAAGGCGATGTCAGGGGAGGTAGATCGAGGAGGTCCCATAGTTCGATGGCATGTTTGCATGCGAAGCGGGTGTTGAGGAGTATGCATCTGAGGTAGTTGGGTCCTTCGGTGGGTGGTTTTGCGGGCCGAGTGCTCGTGAAGCTGCGGTTCCGGCAGGTGAAGGGTCCTTGGGTGCGCTTTGAGGTGGCCTGGTAGCAGGTGTGTTCTCATCCGGGGTTTAGTGCATGAAGGGTGCTGGCATCGTAGCGATGTCGGTCATTGTGGTGTTTGCGGGGGCCAGGGGTTCTGGTGCTGGGCACGGTCCAGGAGCGGACGGGCGCAGACGGGCTTGCCGTAGGCATGCCTTCGGCGCGCCAGCAGCGCGGCCACACAGCGGCCTCCATATAAGGGGAGGTGGGAGGGAGGAACAGCTGGGAGGCGGGAGCGGGCGGCCAATGGGCGAGCGAGGGGGCGGGTCGCAGGGAAGCAGCGGTGGGAGCGGGGGCAGAGCAGGGTGCTGGCGGCAAAGGGGGACAGGAAAACCAGTGACAAACAAAATAGTGATGGCAGTAAAACACTTGATAAAACTAAAAGGGGCACAGAAGAATAATGGGCAACAAAAACCAATTACACAGCAGGCGCTGGATTGCGCAGAGGAGCAGCAAACTTATGGCAGCAGCGGTGGAGAGGCACTTATACAGCAGAGGTGCTGTACGGCGTGGGCAGCGGCCTGACCTGCAAGCAGGGCCAAGGGTCGCTCAGTCCTAAGTCCAGGGGAATCTCTTCAGGAGGAAGGGGGGGGCACAAGGCTGGGCTCAGGCAGGCAGGCACCCAGGACCCTCCAGCTGGGAGGCAGTCCCTTGTGGCGGTTCCTCCTCGAACCCAGGAGTAGCAGCCCCCAGCGTCAGGATCAGCACAACAGAACATTTTCATGGGGTCACAGCCCCTTCTTTCATACACATATCCCCTTTGTGTCTCAGTACAGGGTCTAGGGATAACAGTTAGAACTGGTATAGGGGGGCTTTAGAGCACTTTTTTTTGCTCAGCTCCTCTCTCCTTTGTTAGGTGGGGGCTCAGGGATCAGACACACCACAGGGGCGGAGTCGGCATTGTGGAGGGAAGGTACAGTCCCATTCAGGTCCCAGGTGCAATTCCTCCGTCCCATATACATGCAGATCTCCCTCTTCACCACTGGGCAGACTCATCCAGGGTCCTGGAGCCAACCACACCCTCCAGCACCTGTCAATCACAAGCCAGACATGAAATTTACATGAGACAGGCAGATAATAAAATAATAATCATCCACATTTGTAAAGCGCACAATCACCCGTTAGGGTCTCTAGGCGCTGGGGGCCGTCGGGAAGATTAAGCGAGCTATTGCCCAGAGTCACATGGTGCTGGGCTAACCTGCCGCCGGAGCCGGGGATCGAACCCTGATCCCCAGATTCCAACGTCAGTCGCCCTGGCCGCCCTGGCCGCGGCGCCACACCTCTCTCTCGAGGCAGACACACCGCACACAGAAATGCCAACTTCTAAAAGTGGCATTTCTCCACCAGCCACCATACATCTGCGCACACCATTGCGCAGTATTTATTCTCATGAGTTTGCACATAATAAACTCGCATCTACACTCCTCTCATACTAGGAATTACCAGGGACAGACATTCCCCTATGCACTCCTATGGGAGGGCAGGCCAATCTCACCACATGCACTCAGAGCGCATACGCACTTTACACTGGGCCACAGTGCTAAAGTGCGCAGAGGTCAAAAACTACTAATATCAGGTCACATAAAAAGCAAAAAGTTTAGGGGTGAACCTGCCACAAGGGCCAAGTCCAACAATACTTATTTTGTATATTTCCGCATTGACACTGGGACTGGAAGACAACTATGTTGGTATCACATTAGGGTAGGTAATATACAGCAAGGGGCTCCAAAAGAGGTCCAGGCACCAATGTATGCAGCATCCACACCAAACATGGCAGACCACTTGGCCAATATAAAAGTATCCCCTGAGGAATCAATGGGTATCACAACATAACTGTTCCCACCACATGAGGGAAGGAATAATCATGTTAAATCGAAGAGGCAGTAGATGGGTCTCACGCCTCTTTTCAGACTGAAGAATGTGAGACTTCAGTGGTTCCTTAGTAAATGCTGGTGCCTCTGCTCACTGTAAAAACTGGAATCTGAAAAAAGGAAACACTGGACAATTGTCTGCATGTGTTGCTGGTCAGTCTTTGAAGAACTTTTCCATCCGGTGGTGTAAAAGATTAATACTAAAATGGTGTGGTACTGTGTGATAAGAGAATCTCATTGCCAGAATATCGCCTAACATGAATATTTTGCCCTAATTAGCCTCTACCAATTATTGCCCCATTGCAACCAATAATAGGGAATCTTTTTAAACAATATTTTGAACAATATACTAGTGTCAGATAATATAGCTGTATACCATAGTCTAATTTACAAACTACTAAAACACCCTCTTACCCCATTTTTCCATCTTTTTTCTCTCCACCTTCCACTCATCCTACCCGTATGACCTGGCAAATTTGTCCTCACCCCCGTGTGGCCATGCACCTATTCTAGGGCATGAAAGCACATACACTTGGAAGGAAACATGTAGGCACTAGGATAGTAAGAATGGCACACTGAGAGACAGGAAAACACCTACAATGGAGACATTTAACTATTAAGATACAAGCAGAGATATTGCAGTAGGTGTGAGGTGTAAACATCAATACCGAAACAGCGATACTTATACAGTGAAGCATGGCGGTTGCTGTGCATGCATATTGGGTATGGGATGGCACTAGAACAGCCAGACATTTGCCATGAGACAGAGAACACATTTACTTTGCTACAGAGAATATACTGTCACTGAGACAATGAGTACCCTAACAATAGACTTAGGAAGACACTGAGATTGTGAAAGAAAGCACAAGATGATGAGACAAGCAATACACTTTCAGTTGGGATGCACAAGCTTCATTATATTTCAGCACATTTAGTCTCCCTTTACTAGCTGTCAGAGGCTAATGGAGTCTATGAAATTCATCTGTTACATCAATGCAGCTGTGGGTGCCAGAATCCTACCTTTTCTGACAGCAATATTCTTCTGGCAATAACTATTCAGATCTGTAGGATCTTCTCCTGAACTGAAATCTAAGTTTCAAAACGCAGGCAAGGAATATACTAAAACTTGTGCAGCATGGGTCAGAACATGTTTGCGTAGCCTTCATCTAAGTTCTGTGGAAATAAAGGTAGATGAGCCAAAATATTCTTTAGTCCAGACATGCCTGCATCCAGAAGTATATTTTTAGGGTGCATGGCCCTCAGCTATGACAAAACATTAAAGCAGGGCTCTATAGCTGCATTCTTTCGCATATTTTGATTATACTACTAAGTTACGACTGCCAGAATATCATGGTACAAGAATATCATGGACAGAACATCAAAAGATAAGTGCATATGGGATGATATCGATTTACTATTTCTAAATTCACATCTGCATACCTTGAAGATATATATATATATCCCGTAGGTACATAAATGTTGAATAACGTATAGAAAATCTATCTTTACTTAGCTGTCGATATTTTGGATTTGATATTCTGTCCTCGATTTTCTCTGACCTTGATATTCTGGTTTAAATATTCAGAGTGCATACTGGGTGAAGTATAGGAATGCGTGGACTTTTCTAAAAGTACATATTAAAGCACACTCAATCAACTTTCCACACTCAAACTTTAAACCCTATACATTAAGTAGAATCTAAAGTAGAGGTGTGTAAAATAAAGTAGGCTGACCTACAACTTTGTGCATTTTCTAAAAGCTTTGTTAAATGCAAAGCTTACGACGTTCTTTAAAAAAACCAAATTTGTCACTGGCCACAAGGCTACTGCAGCATCACGTGGAACGTGGAATTGGATTTACCACTCGAGGGCTGGTGGTGTCGATGTATGTGAACGATATCACTCTTTATGTCGTGATCCCAGTACCAATCTTGCACCCCTGACATGGGAGGTAATATGATTTGGAGGGCACTCAGGTATAAATCTGTACTTTTCCCTCTTACTGAGTAAGCCGTCCCCAGCCCTACAGATTATCCATATAGATGGGCCACTGAGCCAGTCAAATAACTAGGAAAATTGCTACACTGAGATACAGATGTGCTTTGGAGAGCAAACTATCGGTGTGCTATTGAGTGCTTCGAGTTGCGCATTCAGGCCTGGACTAGGCTACCACTGTCTGTCGCTGGACGCATCGCGGTAGCAAAGATAGTGGTCCTCCATAAATTCTTGTATCTTTTAGCGAATATTACGATGGCCCTCACAGCACTTTCTCTAAAAGGCTAATGTCTAATCTGGTGGTGCTCACCTAGGCAGGTCGACAGCCTAGGGTGAGGTGCGAAGTACTGACGTTGCTATTGGCAAGCGGCGGGTGGAGGCGCTGGGCCTGCAGATATATGACCTGAGAGCGCAGGCAAGATTCCTGCATCACTGGCTGTACCCCACTCCCTTTTTTTTCTGCCTGGTGTGTATTCCCATGTACCCCCTCCCTTGCGTGTTGAAAGACAATTGTGTTTATTTCTCCTTACAGGTACATTGTGACCTTATTCAAAACAAGAGACAGGTTAATATACCTATTCCTTATCACTTTATTTAGAGCACCTTGATTGCACCCCCTTACCTTCACGTTATTCACATAACGGTCCTGATGAAAGCCTATAAGTCCTATCAAGGCGTAAGAGGCAGAAACATGTCGACCAATTTTTAACTCCCCTCCCTTTCACAAAATCCTTTTATTAACGCTCTGAGTACATCTACTACTCATAAGAAGTATCCTAAGATGCACTAAACCAGAGCTTACCAGACCCGAACCCAGACTCATTAAAGTTGCTTTCTGGTTTTCCGGGCCTTTTTAATGACTCCTTATCACTGGCTCACTACTGTTTCAACCTTGGGTCAATACCTCCTGGTGGAGGTTGCATAACCTGATCGACCTGATGATTGTGCACACACGTGATTAAAAAAGCGGAGAACCAAGATACACCGCTACAATACCATCATACCCATCACGTGCATGAGGGTCTTTTAATTTGGGACGCACCACCCGTACCTGCAAGATACCTAAGGTTGTGCAGGACAAGTGATCCTTTCTCAATTGATTATTGAATGTACCCCACTCCCTTCATGCCTCACGGAGCAGTGGAGAGAGATCTGGTGGTGCAGTGGCCACCGATGACGGCCTTGTTTGGAAAATACAAAGCACCACAAGGTGAAATAGACCCGGTAGAGTGTATGCGGTGGACGTGGAATGGAATCCGGAGTAGGGTTGGCCTCCTGGTTTTGCATGCCCTATCAGTTCAACTGTAATAAAACCTGCTATTTTCCCCGCTACAGGACAAAGGTGCGTGGGTAGGGCCACTGAGCTGGAAGTTAAAACTATTGCTGATCAGTTCCCTGGAGGACAGTTTCTTGACTCATTGTCTAACCCTTCTGTGTCTGAGGCCACAGCACTGGACATGCTACTATACTACCAATTGCGAGTGACCTGCTGGGTGACCTATAACATCTTCCATGAGCACCCCCGTCCCTCGCGGGACTGGAAAATGTATATGTCACTGCGTCCTGCGGAAACTTGTCACTCGGTTATACTTGACCACAATGAAGTCTCTTCGATTGGGTGGGTCTCGGGTGAGAGAGGAATAGGAGTGGGAGCTGGGTGGTGAGGTCCTGGAGGACAGATGGACACACTGTTGTGAGCAGACAGATGCCTCTCCCCCAATTACAGGCTGCGATTGATCCACTTTAAATATCTTCGGAAACTATACCGTACACCACTGCAGTTGCACAAAATGGGGCTGCGGAAACCTCAGATTGCAGCCACTGCTACACAGAAGGAGCCGCTTTTCTCCATCTAGTCTGGGAGTACCCGAGGGTGGCGGAGTTCTGGGACCGGCAATGTAATATAATTAGCTACATTACGGAGGCTTGCCTGCCACCGCACCCTGTGAATTTCCTGCTGGGATATGACGAGAAAACACCAGTTGCATACCACTGGCTAGTGACGATGCTGCTATTACTGGCAAAGGGTCGCAATACATTGGGGCCGGAGGCCTGCACCCACACACGCTGCATGGTTATTGGATGCTGTCCACTGTCAGGTACAACTCAACACACACTGGGAACTCATGCAAGTGAGATCTAGACCATTAGATATCTGGGAATCCTTTGCCGCACACCTCAGGGACAGAGCTGCCAACACAACAGATGGGTCAGAGTAGGTTGTGCGAGAATGCATGCAACTAGGAAGCCTGGGAGAGTGAGGGACAGACGGGGGGTATTGCAAATTACTGCTCTGAACTGCAATGGTAAATGATTGCTGAGACGGGGATGCTGCTTGGGCTGTCTTTCTATATTGACATGCATGGTATTCCGTATCTGCACGCTATTCTGTATCAATGACCCATATGAGCTATTGAACCTGTACTGTAAGCTCTTGAGTCATATGCAATAAAGTAGAAAGCTAATTTAATTTTGACAATATCATAGGGAAGGAGGGAGGTAAATGGGGGAAAAGGGAAGAAAATATAAGTCTACAACTGAAGATTGAGTATCAATGCAAATTACTTTAACAATAAAGAAATTATTAAAATACCAAAAAAAACTATTCTAAAATGAAAGATATTACAGAGGAAAAAGCAGAGAAAATAGCAGTCTATGGAGGTTGAACATTTTCAGAACAAGTACGTGATACACAAAATGTTCCAACCTTATTTAAATAATCAGATAATGGTAACCAAAATAAATCCCTGTTTGCAAATGGTTTAAACGAGGAGGCAAAATCAATATGCAATCTGTGATAATGACAAAAATTATTGCACCAGGACGTAACTGAAAGCTCAGTTGAACATTTACAGTTTAGTGTAATTTGCTGAAAGGCTAAAGCCAACATCAGGTCAAATAATCCCTTTTGATGTAAAAATAATCCTAACAACTCTGACAGACTTCCTGTAAAAAGACTGACATTCGATAAAAAAAATACAAATTAAAGAGAATTGAGATGCAAGACCAAATATTCCTCCAAATGAAGGCGACAGCAGGGCAGGAGAACAATAGAAGCATCAAATCAGCCAATGGAAAATCACAAGACCAACAAGTATTATTATTAGAGTGAGTATAAATAGCTATGGATTGAGAAGTAAATATATAATCTATGGTATACAAAAAGCATGGATTGAGTGGTGGAGGGTGGAGGCAGATCTAGAGATCTTCAAAGATCTAGCCCAGATCTTGCCCAGAAATCGATATTCCAAACACAACCGAAATCCATCTCCCAGGTAAGTTCCAATTTAGATTTAGGACAGTCAGAGTTTGTGGTGTGAAGATGTTTTAAGATCACAGATGCTTTAGGAAGTACTGTCAATATTCTGAGAAGCAGATCCTTTGTGGGTATAGGTTCATTTGAAAGAAGAATATAAAAAACATCTAGAATTCTTACTATAAGGATTGAGAATGTATGCCAAAACAAGCAAGGGCACTTAAAAGTATTCTGAAACTGAGAAAAAGAACACAGAGTAATACCATCAAACATATCCTGGACCAAAACAATTCCCCTAAGTGACCAGGATTTTCAATAAAGAGGTCTATTGTTAATGGTAATGAGATGATTGTACCAAAGAGGAGATTGTAGGAATGAATCCCTAGCAATGAGGCCTTAGCACTTATACTTTTGAACAGCGAAAAAAAAGTGACAGTTACTTTTGTAGTGAAGGTAAGAACTTCCTTTACAGAAAAAGGAGCAAGGAGGGATCGTTCAACTGTAACCCATAAAGGTGTGAAAGGGGAGGAGTCAGTAAGAAGTCATTTAGAAGGTAGTCTAAGACAGAAAAATTTAGAGAGGAAGGAGTCATTTTTTTTTAAAGTAAATAGATGGAATATGGATGAGAATCATAGAAAAAATCTCAACAGCCAATAAAGTAGGAGAAGCAGTGCCTCAATAAAATTCCAGAGCTGAAAAGAATTCCTTCAGTCAGAGAGGAATACACATTGCCCATTGCCTCTAGATCCTACATCCACAGTATGCCTGTAGAATAGTCAGTTTCCACATTGGGACCATGTTCATGGCCCGTGACTTCAGGAAGAAGGAACAGTAGTGGTTGCATTGCAGTGATAAGATAGCCTTCTCTGGTTGCAAGGCGATTCTGTTTCCACTGGGTTTAAGGTCAGAAATGTATGTTTTTTTTCACCCTTTTTACTGTGTATATACATGTTCATGTTAATGTGTTTTTATTGCAATGTGTAAATACTCACACCACAATGTGCATTGCACCTGCACTTAGTTTATGTATTTAGAGGTCGATTAGGATGGCGGACGGAAACGGGTACTGTCCGCCATGGTCGCGGAAAATATACTCCCGCCCGCACCGCGGAGAATCCACGGTTGCGATTAGGATATTCATGTCAAGAAACTCCGACCGCGGCAGACGGATCACATCAAACACCGTCCGCGGTGGACGGAACACATCAAACACCGTCCGCGGTGGACGGAACACATCTAACACCGTCCGCGGCGGACGGACATGACCGCGGGAACAGCCACATCTACCGCCATACCTGCGAAGGCTCCGTGTCCGCGATTAGGATAACGCCGCCTGTACCCCGGTACGCACCGCCATCCATGTCCGCGGCGGAAAGAATGCAACGAGAAACAGTGCATCAATGCGGAAGCCCAACACGAACAACATACCTAACGTCAAACCAATGTCAAAAAGTGTGACGGAAGTAAATTGCAAACACACAAAAAAGGACAACCCCCCACCTGAAACACCAACACCAATCACAAGCCACAATGACACCCCCCCAAGTACCCAATAATGCACACTAGTCAACACACCCACCTACCACCTGACTGCCAACAACCATTGAGACACGACTATAAAATGACACACACCCACTACCACAATTCTTTGCATCACAGCATAGCTGCTAGCCAGAGGCCCAATACGACCGACAGCATACACCAATTGAAGGCACACAACCACCACCCTACCACACCCACCACACAAACACCCACCACACCATTCCTACACAACACACAACACACACCTGCACCCCCCAATTTACTCATCCCACACACTCAGCACCACATACCATGGCACCCAAAAAAAAACCTAAATTCACGGAGACCGAGTTGAAGGTAATGGTAGATGAAATTATCCGTGTTGAGCCCCACATATTCGGGGCCCAAGTCCAGCAGACCACTGTGGCGCAAAAAAATCACATGTGGGACAGGATCGTCAGTCGGGTGAATGCGTCAGGGACCGTGCCAAGGACTAAGCACGAAATACAGAGGCGGTGGCATGACCTGAAAACCAGGGTGAAAGGGATCCGTGCCAAAAACCTTGTGAGAGCTAATCACACAGGCGGTGGCACACCCCCGGAGCCCATACCCTACACTGACTGGGAGGAAAAGGTGCTGGGCATACTGCACCCAGAGAGCCTGGACGGACTTGAGGAAGGAGAAGAGGCTGGTAAGTACAAACCAAGCACCACGATCAGAACGACATGGTCAGCCTCACACAACTGGCCCCAACCCATGCACGTGGGCCACATACTCACCAAAATGTAAATGGCTACCAACAGGCCCCCATGTCCACAGGGAGGGCGGTGGTGGTGTGTGGGGTGTGTGAGAGGTCACCACTACAACTCCCAACAGGCCCCCATGTCCACAGGGAGGGTGGTGGTGGGTGGGGTGTGTGAGAGGTCACCACTACAACTCCCAACAGGCCCCCATGTCCACAGGGTGTGTGTGAGAGGTGTGTGGGGGGTGTGGGAGACCAGCACTACAACTCCCAACAGGCCCCCATGTCCACAGGGTGTGTGTGAGAGGTGTGTGGGGTGTGTGAGAGACCAGCACTACAACTCCCAACAGGCCCCCATGTCCACAGGGAGGGTGTGAGAGGTGTGTGGGGTGTGTGAGAGACCAGCACTACAACTCCCAACAGGCCCCCATGTCCACAGGGAGGGTGTGAGAGGTGGGTGGGGTGTGTGAGAGAGGTGTGTGGGGTGTGTGAGAGACCAGCACTACAACTCCCAACAGGCCCCCATGTCCAGAGGGAGGGTGGCGGTGGGTGGGGTGTGTGTGTGAGAGGTGTGTGGGGTGTGTGAGAGACCAGCACTACAACTCCCAACAGGCCCCCATGTCCACAGGGAGGGTGGCGGTGGGGGTGTGTGTGTGTGTGAGAGGTGTGTGGGGTGTGTGAGAGACCAGCACTACAACTCCCAACAGACCCCCATGTCCACAGGGAGGGTGTGAGAGGTGGGTGGGGTGTGTGAGAGAGGTGTGTGGGGTGTGTGAGAGACCAGCACTACAACTCCCAACAGGCCCCCATGTCCACAGGGAGGGTGTGAGAGGTGGGTGGGGTGTGTGAGAGAGGTGTGTGGGGTGTGTGAGAGACCAGCACTACAACTCCCAACAGGCCCCCATGTCCACAGGGAGGGTGGCGGTGGGTGGGGTGTGTGTGTGAGAGGTGTGTGGGGTGTGTGAGAGACCAGCACTACAACTCCCAACAGGCCCCCATGTCCACAGGGTGTGTGTGAGAGGTGTGTGGGGGGTGTGGGAGACCAGCACTACAACTTCCAACAGGCCCCCATGTCCACAGGGTGTGTGTGAGAGGTGGGTGGGGTGTGTGGGAGAGGTGTGTGGGGTGTGTGAGAGACCAGCACTACAACTCCCAACAGGCCCCCATGTTCACAGGGTGTGTGTGAGAGGTGGGTGGGGTGTGTGAGAGACCAGCACTACAACTCCCAACAGGCCCCCATGTCCACAGGGAGGGCGGTGGTGGTGGGTGGGGTGTGTGCGACAGGACACTGAAATGTAATCAAATTGATATGAACATGTAATGTCCACAGTACTGATCAGCACAATCTTGTCCCTCAGGTGATCGTAATCTGACTGGTGGAACCAGCAACCGGCCGCAAGACTCGCCTCACACCCATACCGGACTCTCTGGGGAAGATTCCACAGCCAGCTCCGGTGCGGAGGATGGTGCGGGCCGAAGCAGACTGCCAGGGCCATCTGGCTCACAGGAAATCCCGGCCCCGACAACCGTCGCCAGTGTAACTCCTGCAACACCGGCCACAGTGAGCTGCAGACTCACCACCACCACCACCACCACCACCACCACCAGTACCACCACTCCTGCCTGTGCCACACTGCCTAACCCACCGCACGACGCAGGGCCATCGGCCTCCCACCCAAGCAGGGAGAGTGGGCCAGACAGGAGAAAGGCGAGGCCACATCAGCCAATCAGGAGATCCACACTCCGTCGCGCTGAGGAAGCCCACCCACTCCATCCTGTGGCAGAGTCACTTGAAGCCCTAGCCAGGTGCCAGGCTTCCTACGACCGTAGCCAGGAACAGGCAGATCATGCCCACCAGGACTCGGTGGACAACACTAACATGTTGCGGGACATTGCGGGCAGCCTTTGCCAGATAGTGGACATCATGGGCCAGCAGACAACAATGTGGAGGGAATGGATAGCCCGCAACAACCCCCCCCCTCAACCAAGTGTCCAGACGCCACGGCCAGCAACACCACCACCACCGCCACCGCCACCTGTGCCCCATGCGACGGATGTGGCCCCTCAGCAACCTGCCCCCCCAGCTGACTCCGTCCCACCTCAAAGACGGAGGGGCCGTCCGAGGCTGGAAGTGGGTGAGAGCAGTGGGGGGGCTCCATCCACATGTGCCAAGAAGGGCCGACAATGACTCTGACACTGCCTGAGCCAGCCATTCACCCTGGCAACTATCAGGTCCCACATAGCCAATCATTGGCACAGGTCTGCTGGACTAGCCTGACATCACCCAATGTGGTGTCAGCACGGACATTTCATCTGCCATTACCTTCAACTCACAATCCCCCACCCCACACTTACTTGTAAATATTCACCAGCACCAATGCACAACCTGTAAATAAATGCCACTTACACACTCAATGATGTGTTGTCTCCATGTTTAATCACATGATTGCCTCAGAAACAGACGTAACCAGGTGCAGGGATCCGAGTCGTACATAATCATGTCGCTGCGGGAGTGACCTAGGGAAATTCAGAGACAGCAAACACACGTCATATTCACACCCATCACAACACACAGCACAGCAACATTCCACAAACCACACTCAACACAAAATCATTGGATGAGAGGACACACATCATGGAGACTTGCATGTCCAAATAAATGAACACACACCTATGCAACCATCACATAGCAAAACACCCAGCTGATGCACACCACATCCACACAACACCAGCAAACATACATAAGGCATTGTCAACCGGCACAAGAGGTAGTTACTCACATTCAAGGGAAGTAGCGATCAATGAGCTGGCGCCTCTGGTCCACACCTTCCTCCTCACCACTATCCTCATCAGTCAACATGGGTGGGATGGGAGGCCGAGGAACTTGTTGGTCTTCAGGGTCCAAGAGCAGTTCAATGTCATTGCGCACGGCCAGGTTGTGGAGCATGCAGCAGGCAATCACGATCCTGCAGACTTTGCCTGGTGAGTAAGGCAGGGCCCCTCCAGTCTTATCCAGGCACCGAAACCTAGACTTTAGCAGTCCAAAAGTCTGTTCAACCACTCTACGTGTCCTTCCATGTGCATCATTGTAGCGCATTTCACCCGCTGTAGTAGGATTACGTATGGGACTCAGGAGCCAGGGCCGGTTTGGGTACACCGAGTCGCCTATGTAGGGGGATGACAGACAGAAATATCACAACCAGATTTGGTGGGTACCCCATGCCACACAGAAAGCACAAAAGTCCCCACAGCATACTCACCAACAAGCCACGCTTGACCGGGACGTAGATTTGCCATCAGTTGGGGGACAATGCTGCTCCGCATGATGTGGGCGTCATGTACGGAGCCTGGAAATCTTGCACACACATGGGAGATGATGTTGTCGGCCAGGCACACCACCTGCACGTTCAGTGAATGGAAGTGCTTCCGATTCCTATAAACCTGCTCACGTGCCCGTGGTGGAATGAGAGCAATATGTGTGCCATCAATGGAACCCACTACGTGTGGTATCCGGCCCAGTGCATAGAAGTCTGCTTTGACTGCTGGCAACTCTTCCGGCCGTGGGAAATGGATGTAGTCATCCTTGTACAGCATCATAGCTTTTAGAACATCCCGAAGTACCATGCTGAACATGGACTGTGACATCCCCCCGGCATGTCCAACTGTGTACTGAAAGGTGCCAGTCGCAAAAAAGTGTAGGGCCGCCATCACCTTTGCTGTGGGTGTAATGGAACCATGATAAGTCCTTCGTGGCTGCAGATGAGGAGACAATTGGGCAACAAGCTCCATCAATCGACGTCGATCTAGCCGGAATTTCCTGATCACCTCCTCGTCAACCATATCCTCCAGCACAGTGTATGGCCGATGCACATTTGGAGCCCTCCTGTGTGGGAGAGAGATGTAACTTGAATCAACTTACAAACAACGCATAGGTGTGCAACTCCATCACATGTAAGCCAACATTAGCAAGAAGAAAATGTATTTGTCAATGGTCATATGTGTGACGTCTCTGATAGTAACTACAATACGGAGTGCCCCATTAACAATGTGCAGCTACTTGCAACAGGAAGTGTGTCAACACGTACAACGCAACTTGGTCACATGTCAACATTACTGACAAGACGTGTGTCATGACCCTAATGTGTAGAAGCCACATTACAAACACACATGCAAGTGCATGAACACAAACGATAATGATACACACACACCATGTCATCATGCACCAATGCCAACACCAATAATGGTGAGCATACGGACATTACATGCATGGTAACACAACAGGCAACACACATACACTGAATGCATGTGTACCCCCACCATTGTAGTGACCTCACATGAACCACACACTGACAACAGATTCTGAATGTGGCGATACAGCTGTGATGTACTGTGTAGATGTGAAGAAGTTAAAACGTCTGTAGGGTCACACCCGACGTCAACACGTCGACATGCACATCTGTTGCACATTGTGTGCACACCGATGGGCATAGTATGGACACACATGGAATAGTGCATGACATATGAAGTTTCCCTATCACGCTCACAACCCTCATGACGCAACTGCAGACAATACACCACGGTGCAGCGTCTGAAAATATACTATAATTGGCGCCGCCATGGCGGTGCACTGCTTCCGCTATTCTCGAATGGGCATACGCGGCCCGCGTTCCCTCTCCCCATTGGCTGCATGTGCACGGACCGTCACGGTCACACATCGGCAACCGCACGTGCAAGCTTCCGGGACGGATGCTTCTTTTGCAACATTGTTCTATCACTGGCGCCACCATGGCGGTGCACGTATTCGGCGGGGGAGGTGCAGGCCTACACACCCTTTCGATGTAGTCAATGGACATGGCAGTTCATGACCCCCCTTACAGTCACATTGCATAGCATAGGAAGCAGTGCACCGCAACACCAGGGCCAGTCATTGGCCCTTTTACGAACACGCATCCAGGGCTGACCAATTGCTTGCGACGTATGCCACTGACATGTGCTCAAGGCCCTATATATGCGTGATGTCAAAAAGCATACATCCTACCCTGGGAACCAGTGCTGCCTGTTCACCTCGACCTGCTGCTGCTGAGCTGACCACTGACTGCTGCCTGTGACCATCACCTCGACCTGCTGCTGCTGAGCTGACCACCGACTGCTGCCTGTGACCATCACCTCGACCTGCTGCTGCTGAGCTGACCTACGGCTGCTGCTGTTGTGCCACAGTCCAGGACCTTGCCATGGAGGGAGAGTGAGAGAGCCGGTCGCGTCCCTTCACCGCAGCGGAGCTGGATGTCCTTGTGGACGGTGTGCTCAGCCACTACCAACGGCTCTACGGTGCACCCGGACAGGTGGTAAGTACAGTGGTGTACATGTTGTTGGTCATGAGGTGTTCAGTGGCTCCTGTCTTCTGCAGGCCTGCCGGTGTGCTGTGGGACCTTTACATGTGTAGTGCTGAGCATGGCTGCATGTTGAATCGTGTTCCTGCGATGTTTGTGCATGTCATACTGTCCACTTACGTTACCCTCTTGTCTCCCATCATGGCAGGTAAATCTGCACGTTCGCAAGGCCGTGTGGAGGACGATAGCACGTGATGTACGGGCAGTGGAGGGGTACAATAGACGACACACACACTGCCACAAGTGCTGGGACGACTTCTCCAGGCTTAGCAAGAATGTGGCGGAGATGACACTGGGGATGATTCCACGATCTACACGTCTGGCCCGCCGCACCATGACGCCTCTTATGCAACGTATCATTGATGTGACGCATCCTGACCTGTCCGCCCAGCTGAGTGGGGAACCACTGCAAAGTAGCGGTAAGCAGATTGTATGTGTATGTTACTTGGGCCTGCAATGCATGTATTGCTGCTCGGACACAGTAGTGGCTTCCGTGGTGCGTATGTTTAGCTGAAATACCATGCTGGTGCCATTAGCGGAGTAGGCGTTGGCATCCCTGTCCGCCAGGTGGAAAGCCCACTTGCTTGGTAGTTGATGGTTCAAGGACATGCCGTTGAGGTCTGTGGTCACATGGCATGACATGTGTGCGGTTGGCAGGGGTGGGACGTGTGCAGGATGTGTGCCACATGTAGAATGTATGTAATTGAATCCTAGATCTGTTGTCCTTCAGTACGTGTGTGTGGCACTTACTCACAACGCGTTTCTCTCTATTTCAGCTTTGGCAGAGGGCACTGACCCGCAGACGACGGAGATGAGTGGTGACAATGCTTCCGAATCAGAGGTCGCACACCTTTGTGCAGAGGCTGTTGATCTGCTGCAACAGCTGTGTGTAGGGCAGACCAACATGATCAATGCTTTTCAAGACCACGATAGGAAGTTGGGGCAGGGGGTGGCATTCATGGAGGGGATGCATGGCGATGTTGCTGGTCTCCACAGAACAGTTCAGTCATTGGCAAACACTGTGTCCTCAGCCATTGTACAGTCGCATAGACAGGGTGCTACTTCTGTGCCACCATCCACACCACTTGAAGTTACAGGGGAGAGTGAGTCTTCAGACCAGGCCTCTTATTCTGGTCATTACACTAGGAGCAGCCACAGGCAGCAAGGCAGGGCACGGAGGGCACAGACACCATCCCCTAAGCCTGTGATCTCTTTATCCGAAGACGACGTGTCCAACACTGAAGTTGACAGACAGGATCATGGAGGGGTGTGTATGGAAATGGATTCACATGCTACACAGCCATCCCCCACCAACGTGACTCCCAAGCTAAGGCCACCTCCCAAGAGCAGGGACACTCCCAGGGACAAGGACAGTAACAAGAAAAGGCCACCTCCCAAGAGCAGGGACACTCCCAGGGACAAGGACAGTAACAAGGAAAGGCCACCTGCCAAGAGCAGGGACACTCCCAGGGACAAGGACAGTAACAAGGAAAGGCCACCTCCCAAGAGCAGGGACACTCCCAGGGACAAGGACAGTAACAAGGAAAGGCCACCTCCCAAGAGCAGGGACACTCCCAGGGACAAGGACAGTAACAAGGAAAGGCCACCTCCCAAGAGCAGGGACACTCCCAGGGACAAGGACAGTAACAAGGAAAGGCCACCTCCCAAGAGCAGGGACACTCCCAAGGACAAGGTCAGTACCAAGGTGAGGGCACCTCCCAAGAGCAGGGTAGCTTCAAAGGAGAGGGACACTACAATGGACATGTCTGCACCCAGGGTCAGTTGCAAACACAACAGTGATGGACAGAATGTGGATCAATGTCACACATTCACCCCAGTCCAAAGATCTGGGCCCAAATCCATCGTTTTTCCACTCCACACCACCCTGGGTTAGACAATGGCGATATGCAAATCAGCGCTGACCCTGTGCCCCATGGGAACAGTCCAGTCCGAACTACAAAAGCCATGTCCTTCCCAGAACGGAATCAAGCATCCGAGGACCGGCCCGGTTTCGAGGTAACACCTCTCATCAGCCCGGCTAGCTTGACTCCAGTGGTGTGGAGTGCCTGGGACTCACGTCTGAGCATCCCCAGTACACTTAGAGCGGTAATTGCAAACACAACAGTGATGGACAGAATGTGGATCAATGTCACACATTCACCCCAGTCCAAAGATCTGGGCCCAAATCCATCGTTTTTCCACTCCACACCACCCTGGGTTAGACAATGGCGATATGCAAATCAGCGCTGACCCTGTGCCCCATGGGAACAGTCCAGTCCGAACTGCAAAAGCCATGTCCTTCCCAGAACGGAATCAAGCATCCGAGGACCGGCCCAGTTTCGAGGTAACACCTCTCATCAGCCCGGCTAGCTTGACTCCAGTGGTGTGGAGTGCCTGGGACTCACGTCTGAGCATCCCCAGTACACTTAGAGCGGTAATTGCAAACACAACAGTGATGGACAGAATGTGGATCAATGTCACACATTCACCCCAGTCCAAAGATCTGGGCCCAAATCCATCGTTTTTCCACTCCACACCACCCTGGGTTAGACAATGGCGATATGCAAATCAGCGCTGACCCTGTGCCCCATGGGAACAGTCCAGTCCGAACTACAAAAGCCATGTCCTTCCCAGAACGGAATCAAACATCCGAGGACCGGCCCGGTTTCGAGGTAACACCTCTCATCAGCCCGGCTAGCTTGACTCCAGTGGTGTGGAGTGCCTGGGACTCACGTCTGAGCATCCCCAGTACACTTAGAGCGGTAATTGCAAACACAACAGTGATGGACAGAATGTGGATCAATGTCACACATTCACCCCAGTCCAAAGATCTGGGCCCAAATCCATCGTTTTTCAACTCCACACCACCCTGGGTTAGACAATGGCGATATGCAAATCAGCGCTGACCCTGTGCCCCATGGGAACAGTCCAGTCCGAACTACAAAAGCCATGTCCTTCCCAGAACGGAATCAATCATCCGAGGACCGGCCCGGTTTCGAGGTAACACCTCTCATCAGCCCGGCTAGCTTGACTCCAGTGGTGTGGAGTGCCTGGGACTCACGTCTGAGCATCCCCAGTACACTTAGAGCGGTAATTGCAAACACAACAGTGATGGACAGAATGTGGATTAATGTCACACATTCACCCCAGTCCAAAGATCTGGGCCCAAATCCATCGTTTTTCCACTCCACACCACCCTGGGTTAGACAATGGCGATATGCAAATCAGGGCTGACCCTGTGCCCCATGGGAACAGTCCAGTCCGAACTACAAAAGCCATGTCCTTCCCAGAACAGAATCAAGCATCCGAGGACCGGCCCGGTTTCGAGGTAACACCTCTCATCAGCCCGGCTAGCTTGACTCCAGTGGTGTGGAGTGCCTGGGACTCACGTCTGAGCATCCCCAGTACACTTAGAGCGGTAATTGCAAACACAACAGTGATGGACAGAATGTGGATCAATGTCACACATTCACCCCAGTCCAAAGATCTGGGCCCAAATCCATCGTTTTTCCACTCCACACCACCCTGGGTTAGACAATGGCGATATGCAAATCAGCGCTGACCCTGTGCCCCATGGGAACAGTCCAGTCCGAACTACAAAAGCCATGTCCTTCCCAGAACGGAATCAAGCATCCGAGGACCGGCCCGGTTTCGAGGTAACACCTCTCATCAGCCCGGCTAGCTTGACTCCAGTGGTGTGGAGTGCCTGGGACTCACGTCTGAGCATCCCCAGTACACTTAGAGCGGTAATTGCAAACACAACAGTGATGGACAGAATGTGGATCAATGTCACACATCCACCCCAGTCCAAAGATCTGGGCCCAAATCCATCGTTTTTCCACTCCACACCACCCTGGGTTAGACAATGGCGATATGCAAATCAGCGCTGACCCTGTGCCCCATGGGAACAGTCCAGTCCGAACTACAAAAGCCATGTCCTTCCCAGAATGGAATCAAGCATCCGAGGACCGGCCCGGTTTCGAGGTAACACCTCTCATCAGCCCGGCTAGCTTGACTCCAGTGGTGTGGAGTGCCTGGGACTCACGTCTGAGCATCCCCAGTACACTTAGAGCGGTAATTGCAAACACAACAGTGATGGACAGAATGTGGATCAATGTCACACATTCACCCCAGTCCAAAGATCTGGGCCCAAATCCATCGTTTTTCAACTCCACACCACCCTGGGTTAGACAATGGCGATATGCAAATCAGCGCTGACCCTGTGCCCCATGGGAACAGTCCAGTCCGAACTACAAAAGCCATGTCCTTCCCAGAACGGAATCAAACATCCGAGGACCGGCCCGGTTTCGAGGTAACACCTCTCATCAGCCCGGCTAGCTTGACTCCAGTGGTGTGGAGTGCCTGGGACTCACGTCTGAGCATCCCCAGTACACTTAGAGCGGTAATTGCAAACACAACAGTGATGGACAGAATGTGGATCAATGTCACACATTCACCCCAGTCCAAAGATCTGGGCCCAAATCCATCGTTTTTCAACTCCACACCACCCTGGGTTAGACAATGGCTATATGCAAATCAGCGCTGACCCTGTGCCCCATGGGAACAGTCCAGTCCGAACTACAAAAGCCATGTCCTTCCCAGAACGGAATCAAACATCCGAGGACCGGCCCGGTTTCGAGGTAACACCTCTCATCAGCCCGGCTAGCTTGACTCCAGTGGTGTGGAGTGCCTGGGACTCACGTCTGAGCATCCCCAGTACACTTAGAGCGGTAATTGCAAACACAACAGTGATGGACAGAATGTGGATCAATGTCACACATTCACCCCAGTCCAAAGATCTGGGCCCAAATCCATCGTTTTTCAACTCCACACCACCCTGGGTTAGACAATGGCGATATGCAAATCAGCGCTGACCCTGTGCCCCATGGGAACAGTCCAGTCCGAACTACAAAAGCCATGTCCTTCCCAGAACGGAATCAAACATCCGAGGACCGGCCCGGTTTCGAGGTAACACCTCTCATCAGCCCGGCTAGCTTGACTCCAGTGGTGTGGAGTGCCTGGGACTCACGTCTGAGCATCCCCAGTACACTTAGAGCGGTAATTGCAAACACAACAGTGATGGACAGAATGTGGATCAATGTCACACATTCACCCCAGTCCAAAGATCTGGGCCCAAATCCATCGTTTTTCAACTCCACACCACCCTGGGTTAGACAATGGCGATATGCAAATCAGCGCTGACCCTGTGCCCCATGGGAACAGTCCAGTCCGAACTACAAAAGCCATGTCCTTCCCAGAACGGAATCAAACATCCGAGGACCGGCCCGGTTTCGAGGTAACACCTCTCATCAGCCCGGCTAGCTTGACTCCAGTGGTGTGGAGTGCCTGGGACTCACGTCTGAGCATCCCCAGTACACTTAGAGCGGTAATTGCAAACACAACAGTGATGGACAGAATGTGGATCAATGTCACACATTCACCCCAGTCCAAAGATCTGGGCCCAAATCCATCGTTTTTCAACTCCACACCACCCTGGGTTAGACAATGGCGATATGCAAATCAGCGCTGACCCTGTGCCCCATGGGAACAGTCCAGTCCGAACTACAAAAGCCATGTCCTTCCCAGAACGGAATCAAACATCCGAGGACCGGCCCGGTTTCGAGGTAACACCTCTCATCAGCCCGGCTAGCTTGACTCCAGTGGTGTGGAGTGCCTGGGACTCACGTCTGAGCATCCCCAGTACACTTAGAGCGGTAATTGCAAACACAACAGTGATGGACAGAATGTGGATCAATGTCACACATTCACCCCAGTCCAAAGATCTGGGCCCAAATCCATCGTTTTTCAACTCCACACCACCCTGGGTTAGACAATGGCGATATGCAAATCAGCGCTGACCCTGTGCCCCATGGGAACAGTCCAGTCCGAACTACAAAAGCCATGTCCTTCCCAGAACGGAATCAAACATCCGAGGACCGGCCCGGTTTCGAGGTAACACCTCTCATCAGCCCGGCTAGCTTGACTCCAGTGGTGTGGAGTGCCTGGGACTCACGTCTGAGCATCCCCAGTACACTTAGAGCGGTAATTGCAAACACAACAGTGATGGACAGAATGTGGATCAATGTCACACATTCACCCCAGTCCAAAGATCTGGGCCCAAATCCATCGTTTTTCAACTCCACACCACCCTGGGTTAGACAATGGCGATATGCAAATCAGCGCTGACCCTGTGCCCCATGGGAACAGTCCAGTCCGAACTACAAAAGCCATGTCCTTCCCAGAACGGAATCAAACATCCGAGGACCGGCCCGGTTTCGAGGTAACACCTCTCATCAGCCCGGCTAGCTTGACTCCAGTGGTGTGGAGTGCCTGGGACTCACGTCTGAGCATCCCCAGTACACTTAGAGCGGTAATTGCAAACACAACAGTGATGGACAGAATGTGGATCAATGTCACACATTCACCCCAGTCCAAAGATCTGGGCCCAAATCCATCGTTTTTCAACTCCACACCACCCTGGGTTAGACAATGGCGATATGCAAATCAGCGCTGACCCTGTGCCCCATGGGAACAGTCCAGTCCGAACTACAAAAGCCATGTCCTTCCCAGAACGGAATCAAACATCCGAGGACCGGCCCGGTTTCGAGGTAACACCTCTCATCAGCCCGGCTAGCTTGACTCCAGTGGTGTGGAGTGCCTGGGACTCACGTCTGAGCATCCCCAGTACACTTAGAGCGGTAATTGCAAACACAACAGTGATGGACAGAATGTGGATCAATGTCACACATTCACCCCAGTCCAAAGATCTGGGCCCAAATCCATCGTTTTTCAACTCCACACCACCCTGGGTTAGACAATGGCGATATGCAAATCAGCGCTGACCCTGTGCCCCATGGGAACAGTCCAGTCCGAACTACAAAAGCCATGTCCTTCCCAGAACGGAATCAAACATCCGAGGACCGGCCCGGTTTCGAGGTAACACCTCTCATCAGCCCGGCTAGCTTGACTCCAGTGGTGTGGAGTGCCTGGGACTCACGTCTGAGCATCCCCAGTACACTTAGAGCGGTAATTGCAAACACAACAGTGATGGACAGAATGTGGATCAATGTCACACATTCACCCCAGTCCAAAGATCTGGGCCCAAATCCATCGTTTTTCAACTCCACACCACCCTGGGTTAGACAATGGCGATATGCAAATCAGCGCTGACCCTGTGCCCCATGGGAACAGTCCAGTCCGAACTACAAAAGCCATGTCCTTCCCAGAACGGAATCAAACATCCGAGGACCGGCCCGGTTTCGAGGTAACACCTCTCATCAGCCCGGCTAGCTTGACTCCAGTGGTGTGGAGTGCCTGGGACTCACGTCTGAGCATCCCCAGTACACTTAGAGCGGTAATTGCAAACACAACAGTGATGGACAGAATGTGGATCAATGTCACACATTCACCCCAGTCCAAAGATCTGGGCCCAAATCCATCGTTTTTCAACTCCACACCACCCTGGGTTAGACAATGGCGATATGCAAATCAGCGCTGACCCTGTGCCCCATGGGAACAGTCCAGTCCGAACTACAAAAGCCATGTCCTTCCCAGAACGGAATCAAACATCCGAGGACCGGCCCGGTTTCGAGGTAACACCTCTCATCAGCCCGGCTAGCTTGACTCCAGTGGTGTGGAGTGCCTGGGACTCACGTCTGAGCATCCCCAGTACACTTAGAGCGGTAATTGCAAACACAACAGTGATGGACAGAATGTGGATCAATGTCACACATTCACCCCAGTCCAAAGATCTGGGCCCAAATCCATCGTTTTTCCACTCCACACCACCCTGGGTTAGACAATGGCGATATGCAAATCAGCGCTGACCCTGTGCCCCATGGGAACAGTCCAGTCCGAACTACAAAAGCCATGTCCTTCCCAGAACGGAATCAAACATCCGAGGACCGGCCCGGTTTCGAGGTAACACCTCTCATCAGCCCGGCTAGCTTGACTCCAGTGGTGTGGAGTGCCTGGGACTCACGTCTGAGCATCCCCAGTACACTTAGAGCGGTAATTGCAAACACAACAGTGATGGACAGAATGTGGATCAATGTCACACATTCACCCCAGTCCAAAGATCTGGGCCCAAATCCATCGTTTTTCAACTCCACACCACCCTGGGTTAGACAATGGCGATATGCAAATCAGCGCTGACCCTGTGCCCCATGGGAACAGTCCAGTCCGAACTACAAAAGCCATGTCCTTCCCAGAACGGAATCAATCATCCGAGGACCGGCCCGGTTTCGAGGTAACACCTCTCATCAGCCCGGCTAGCTTGACTCCAGTGGTGTGGAGTGCCTGGGACTCACGTCTGAGCATCCCCAGTACACTTAGAGCGGTAATTGCAAACACAACAGTGATGGACAGAATGTGGATCAATGTCACACATTCACCCCAGTCCAAAGATCTGGGCCCAAATCCATCGTTTTTCCACTCCACACCACCCTGGGTTAGACAATGGCGATATGCAAATCAGCGCTGACCCTGTGCCCCATGGGAACAGTCCAGTCCGAACTACAAAAGCCATGTCCTTCCCAGAACGGAATCAAGCATCCGAGGACCGGCCCGGTTTCGAGGTAACACCTCTCATCAGCCCGGCTAGCTTGACTCCAGTGGTGTGGAGTGCCTGGGACTCACGTCTGAGCATCCCCAGTACACTTAGAGCGGTAATTGCAAACACAACAGTGATGGACAGAATGTGGATCAATGTCACACATTCACCCCAGTCCAAAGATCTGGGCCCAAATCCATCGTTTTTCCACTCCACACCACCCTGGGTTAGACAATGGCGATATGCAAATCAGCGCTGACCCTGTGCCCCATGGGAACAGTCCAGTCCGAACTACAAAAGCCATGTCCTTCCCAGAACGGAATCAAGCATCCGAGGACCGGCCCGGTTTCGAGGTAACACCTCTCATCAGCCCGGCTAGCTTGACTCCAGTGGTGTGGAGTGCCTGGGACTCACGTCTGAGCATCCCCAGTGCACTTAGAGCGGTAATTGCAAACACAACAGTGATGGACAGAATGTGGATCAATGTCACACATTCACCCCAGTCCAAAGATCTGGGCCCAAATCCATTGTTTCTCCACTCCACACCACCCTGGGTTAGACAATGGCGATATGCAAATCAGCGCTGACCCTGTGCCCCATGGGAACAGTCCAGTCCGAACTACAAAAGCCATGTCCTTCCCAGAACGGAATCAAGCATCCGAGGACCGGCCCGGTTTCGAAGTAACACCTCTCATCAGCCCGGCTAGCTTGACTCCAGTGGTGTGGAGTGCCTGGGACTCACGTCTGAGCATCCCCAGTACACTTAGAGCGGTAATTGCAAACACAACAGTGATGGACAGAATGTCGATCAATGTCACACATTCACCCCAGTCCAAAGATCTGGGCCCAAATCCATCGTTTTTCCACTCCACACCACCCTGGGTTAGACAATGGCGATATGCAAATCAGCGCTGACCCTGTGCCCCATGGGAACAGTCCAGTCCGAACTACAAAAGCCATGTCCTTCCCAGAACGGAATCAAGCATCCGAGGACCGGCCCGGTTTCGAGGTAACACCTCTCATCAGCCCGGCTAGCTTGACTCCAGTGGTGTGGAGTGCCTGGGACTCACGTCTGAGCATCCCCAGTACACTTAGAGCGGTAATTGCAAACACAACAGTGATGGACAGAATGTGGATCAATGTCACACATTCACCCCAGTCCAAAGATCTGGGCCCAAATCCATCGTTTTTCCACTCCACACCACCCTGGGTTAGACAATGGCGATATGCAAATCAGCGCTGACCCTGTGCCCCATGGGAACAGTCCAGTCCGAACTACAAAAGCCATGTCCTTCCCAGAACGGAATCAAGCATCCGAGGACCGGCCCAGTTTCGAGGTAACACCTCTCATCAGCCCGGCTAGCTTGACTCCAGTGGTGTGGAGTGCCTGGGACTCACGTCTGAGCATCCCCAGTACACTTAGAGCGGTAATTGCAAACACAACAGTGATGGACAGAATGTGGATCAATGTCACACATTGGAGTGAGTGCATGTGGAGTGCAAAAAAACGATGGATTTAGGCCCAGATCCTTGTACTGGGGTGAATGTATGACATTGTTCTACATTCTGTCCATCAACTGTGTTTTTTGCAATTTTCACCCCGAGTGGGCTGGGTATGCTCAGACGTGAGTCCCAGGCTCTCCACACCACTGGAGTCAAGCTATCCAGGCTGATGAAGGCTGATAGCCAGAAACCGGTCCTTGGATGCTTGATTCCGGTCTGGGAAAGACATGGCTTGGTAGTTCGGACTGGACTGTTCCCATGAGGCACAGGGTCAGAGCTGATTTGCATATAGCCAGTGTCTAACCCAGGGTGGTGTGGAGTGCAAAAAAACGATGGATTTAGGCCCAGATCCTTGTACTGGGGTGAATGTATGACATTGTTCTACATTCTGTCCATCAACTGTGTTTTTTGCAATTTTCACCCCGAGTGGGCTGGGTATGCTCAGACGTGAGTCCCAGGCTCTCCACACCACTGGAGTCAAGCTATCCAGGCTGATAAAGGCTGATAGCCAGAAACCGGTCCTTGGATGCTTGATTCCGGTCTGGGAAAGACATGGCTTGGTAGTTCGGACTGGACTGTTCCCATGAGGCACAGGGTCAGAGCTGATTTGCATATAGCCAGTGTCTAACCCAGGGTGGTGTGGAGTGCAAAAAAACGATGGATTTAGGCCCAGATCCTTGTACTGGGGTGAATGTATGACATTGTTCTACATTCTGTCCATCAACTGTGTTTTTTGCAATTTTCACCCCGAGTGGGCTGGGTATGCTCAGACGTGAGTCCCAGGCTCTCCACACCACTGGAGTCAAGCTATCCAGGCTGATGAAGGCTGATAGCCAGAAACCGGTCCTTGGATGCTTGATTCCGGTCTGGGAAAGACATGGCTTGGTAGTTCGGACTGGACTGTTCCCATGAGGCACACGGTCAGAGCTGATTTGCATATAGCCAGTGTCTAACCCAGGGTGGTGTGGAGTGCAAAAAAACGATGGATTTAGGCCCAGATCCTTGTACTGGGGTGAATGTATGACATTGTTCTACATTCTGTCCATCAACTGTGTTTTTTGCAATTTTCACCCCGAGTGGGCTATGCTCAGACGTGAGTCCCAGGCTCTCCACACCACTGGAGTCAAGCCATCCAGGCTGATGAAGGCTGATAGCCAGAAACCGGTCCTTGGATGCTTGATTCCAGTCTGGGAAAGACATGGCTTGGTAGTTCGGACTGGACTGTTCCCATGAGGCACAGGGTCAGAGCTGATTTGCATATAGCCAGTGTCTAACCCAGGGTGGTGTGGAGTGCAAAAAAACGATGGATTTAGGCCCAGATCCTTGTACTGGGGTGAATGTATGACATTGTTCTACATTCTGTCCATCAACTGTGTTTTTTGCAATTTTCACCCCGAGTGGGCTGGGTATGCTCAGACGTGAGTCCCAGGCTCTCCACACCACTGGAGTCAAGCTATCCAGGCTGATGAAGGCTGATAGCCAGAAACCGGTCCTTGGATGCTTGATTCCGGTCTGGGAAAGACATGGCTTGGTAGTTCGGACTGGACTGTTCCCATGAGGCACAGGGTCAGAGCTGATTTACATATAGCCAGTGTCTAACCCAGGGTGGTGTGGAGTGCAAAAAAACGATGGATTGAGGCCCAGATCCTTGTACTGGGGTGAATGTATGACATTGTTCTACATTCTGTCCATCAACTGTGTTTTTTGCAATTTTCACCCCGAGTGGGCTGGGTATGCTCAGACGTGAGTCCCAGGCTCTCCACACCACTGGAGTCAAGCTATCCAGGCTGATGAAGGCTGATAGCCAGAAACCGGTCCTTGGATGCTTGATTCCGGTCTGGGAAAGACATGGCTTGGTAGTTCGGACTGGACTGTTCCCATGAGGCACAGGGTCAGAGCTGATTTGCATATAGCCAGTGTCTAACCCAGGGTGGTGTGGAGTGCAAAAAAACGATGGATTTAGGCCCAGATCCTTGTACTGGGGTGAATGTATGACATTGTTCTACATTCTGTCCATCAACTGTGTTTTTTGCAATTTGCACCCAGGGTCAGGGCACAGGAAAGGGATCTGGGCCATTCCAGGGACAGGACACCTCCGACGTCCAAGGCACATCCCATGGCCAAGGGTTCTCCCATGGACACGAGCACCATCAAGGACAGGCATATTTCACCCCTGGCTGCACTGAGGATGATGTTTAAGGAACGTACAACACATGTATCAGCGGTCGAGTCACCCCATACCTCTACTCCCATCCACGGCCCGCTAAAGCAGAGGAAGGAGTACACTGTTGTTGCATCCCCCATTACACATGATGCAGAGGGCAGAAGGCAGGCCCACAGCAAACGGCAGGCAGGGTCCAGCACGTCCCCAGAGAGCAGACCACCACAAGCACATGTTACACCTTTGATGTCTGGTGATGCCACTCCACTTACCAGTCCAATCAATCATCCGAGGACCGGCCCGGTTTCGAGGTAACACCTCTCATCAGCCCGGCTAGCTTGACTCCAGTGGTGTGGAGTGCCTGGGACTCACGTCTGAGCATCCCCAGTACACTTAGAGCGGTAATTGCAAACACAACAGTGATGGACAGAATGTGGATCAATGTCACACATTCACCCCAGTCCAAAGATCTGGGCCCAAATCCATCGTTTTTCCACTCCACACCACCCTGGGTTAGACAATGGCGATATGCAAATCAGCGCTGACCCTGTGCCCCATGGGAACAGTCCAGTCCGAACTACAAAAGCCATGTCCTTCCCAGAACGGAATCAAGCATCCGAGGACCGGGCCGGTTTCGAGGTAACACCTCTCATCAGCCCGGCTAGCTTGACTCCAGTGGTGTGGAGTGCCTGGGACTCACGTCTGAGCATCCCCAGTACACTTAGAGCGGTAATTGCAAACACAACAGTGATGGACAGAATGTGGATCAATGTCACACATTCACCCCAGTCCAAAGATCTGGGCCCAAATCCATCGTTTTTCCACTCCACACCACCCTGGATTAGACAATGGCGATATGCAAATCAGCGCTGACCCTGTGCCCCATGGGAACAGTCCAGTCCGAACTACAAAAGCCATGTCCTTCCCAGAACGGAATCAAGCATCCGAGGACCGGCCCGGTTTCGAGGTAACACCTCTCATCAGCCCGGCTAGCTTGACTCCAGTGGTGTGGAGTGCCTGGGACTCACGTCTGAGCATCCCCAGTACACTTAGAGCGGTAATTGCAAACACAACAGTGATGGACAGAATGTGGATCAATGTCACACATTCACCCCAGTCCAAAGATCTGGGCCCAAATCCATCGTTTTTCCACTCCACACCACCCTGGGTTAGACAATGGCGATATGCAAATCAGCGCTGACCCTGTGCCCCATGGGAACAGTCCAGTCCGAACTACAAAAGCCATGTCCTTCCCAGAACGGAATCAAGCATCCGAGGACCGGCCCGGTTTCGAGGTAACACCTCTCATCAGCCCGGCTAGCTTGACTCCAGTGGTGTGGAGTGCCTGGGACTCACGTCTGAGCATCCCCAGTACACTTAGAGCGGTAATTGCAAACACAACAGTGATGGACAGAATGTGGATCAATGTCACACATTCACCCCAGTCCAAAGATCTGGGCCCAAATCCATCGTTTCTCCACTCCACACCACCCTGGGTTAGACAATGGCGATATGCAAATCAGCGCTGACCCTGTGCCCCATGGGAACAGTCCAGTCCGAACTACAAAAGCCATGTCCTTCCCAGAACGGAATCAAGCATCCGAGGACCGGCCCGGTTTCGAGGTAACACCTCTCATCAGCCCGGCTAGCTTGACTCCAGTGGTGTGGAGTGCCTGGGACTCACGTCTGAGCATCCCCAGTACACTTAGAGCGGTAATTGCAAACACAACAGTGATGGACAGAATGTGGATCAATGTCACACATTCACCCCAGTCCAAAGATCTGGGCCCAAATCCATCGTTTTTCCACTCCACACCACCCTGGGTTAGACAATGGCGATATGCAAATCAGCGCTGACCCTGTGCCCCATGGGAACAGTCCAGTCCGAACTACAAAAGCCATGTCCTTCCCAGAACGGAATCAAGCATCCGAGGACCGGCCCGGTTTCGAGGTAACACCTCTCATCAGCCCGGCTAGCTTGACTCCAGTGGTGTGGAGTGCCTGGGACTCACGTCTGAGCATCCCCAGTACACTTAGAGCGGTAATTGCAAACACAACAGTGATGGACAGAATGTGGATCAATGTCACACATTCACCCCAGTCCAAAGATCTGGGCCCAAATCCATCGTTTTTCCACTCCACACCACCCTGGGTTAGACAATGGCGATATGCAAATCAGCGCTGACCCTGTGCCCCATGGGAACAGTCCAGTCCGAACTACAAAAGCCATGTCCTTCCCAGAACGGAATCAAGCATCCGAGGACCGGCCCGGTTTCGAGGTAACACCTCTCATCAGCCCGGCTAGCTTGACTCCAGTGGTGTGGAGTGCCTGGGACTCACGTCTGAGCATCCCCAGTACACTTAGAGCGGTAATTGCAAACACAACAGTGATGGACAGAATGTGGATCAATGTCACACATTCACCCCAGTCCAAAGATCTGGGCCCAAATCCATCGTTTTTCCACTCCACACCACCCTGGGTTAGACAATGGCGATATGCAAATCAGCACTGACCCTGTGCCCCATGGGAACAGTCCAGTCCGAACTACAAAAGCCATGTCCTTCCCAGAACGGAATCAAGCATCCGAGGACTGGCCCAGTTTCGAGGTAACACCTCTCATCAGCCCGGCTAGCTTGACTCCAGTGGTGTGGAGTGCCTGGGACTCACGTCTGAGCATCCCCAGTACACTTAGAGCGGTAATTGCAAACACAACAGTGATGGACAGAATGTGGATCAATGTCACACATTGGAGTGAGTGCATGTGGAGTGCAAAAAAACGATGGATTTAGGCCCAGATCCTTGTACTGGGGTGAATGTATGACATTGTTCTACATTCTGTCCATCAACTGTGTTTTTTGCAATTTTCACCCCGAGTGGGCTGGGTATGCTCAGACGTGAGTCCCAGGCTCTCCACACCACTGGAGTCAAGCTATCCAGGCTGATAAAGGCTGATAGCCAGAAACCGGTCCTTGGATGCTTGATTCCGGTCTGGGAAAGACATGGCTTGGTAGTTCGGACTGGACTGTTCCCATGAGGCACAGGGTCAGAGCTGATTTGCATATAGCCAGTGTCTAACCCAGGGTGGTGTGGAGTGCAAAAAAACGATGGATTTAGGCCCAGATCCTTGTACTGGGGTGAATGTATGACATTGTTCTACATTCTGTCCATCAACTGTGTTTTTTGCAATTTTCACCCCGAGTGGGCTGGGTATGCTCAGACGTGAGTCCCAGGCTCTCCACACCACTGGAGTCAAGCTATCCAGGCTGATGAAGGCTGATAGCCAGAAACCGGTCCTTGGATGCTTGATTCCGGTCTGGGAAAGACATGGCTTGGTAGTTCGGACTGGACTGTTCCCATGAGGCACACGGTCGGAGCTGATTTGCATATAGCCAGTGTCTAACCCAGGGTGGTGTGGAGTGCAAAAAAACGATGGATTTAGGCCCAGATCCTTGTACTGGGGTGAATGTATGACATTGTTCTACATTCTGTCCATCAACTGTGTTTTTTGCAATTTTCACCCCGAGTGGGCTATGCTCAGACGTGAGTCCCAGGCTCTCCACACCACTGGAGTCAAGCTATCCAGGCTGATGAAGGCTGATAGCCAGAAACCGGTCCTTGGATGCTTGATTCCAGTCTGGGAAAGACATGGCTTGGTAGTTCGGACTGGACTGTTCCCATGAGGCACAGGGTCAGAGCTGATTTGCATATAGCCAGTGTCTAACCCAGGGTGGTGTGGAGTGCAAAAAAACGATGGATTTAGGCCCAGATCCTTGTACTGGGGTGAATGTATGACATTGTTCTACATTCTGTCCATCAACTGTGTTTTTTGCAATTTTCACCCCGAGTGGGCTGGGTATGCTCAGACGTGAGTCCCAGGCTCTCCACACCACTGGAGTCAAGCTATCCAGGCTGATGAAGGCTGATAGCCAGAAACCGGTCCTTGGATGCTTGATTCCGGTCTGGGAAAGACATGGCTTGGTAGTTCGGACTGGACTGTTCCCATGAGGCACAGGGTCAGAGCTGATTTGCATATAGCCAGTGTCTAACCCAGGGTGGTGTGGAGTGCAAAAAAACGATGGATTTAGGCCCAGATCCTTGTACTGGGGTGAATGTATGACATTGTTCTACATTCTGTCCATCAACTGTGTTTTTTGCAATTTTCACCCCGAGTGGGCTGGGTATGCTCAGACGTGAGTCCCAGGCTCTCCACACCACTGGAGTCAAGCTATCCAGGCTGATGAAGGCTGATAGCCAGAAACCGGTCCTTGGATGCTTGATTCCGGTCTGGGAAAGACATGGCTTGGTAGTTCGGACTGGACTGTTCCCATGAGGCACAGGGTCAGAGCTGATTTGCATATAGCCAGTGTCTAACCCAGGGTGGTGTGGAGTGCAAAAAAACGATGGATTTAGGCCCAGATCCTTGTACTGGGGTGAATGTATGACATTGTTCTACATTCTGTCCATCAACTGTGTTTTTTGCAATTTGCACCCAGGGTCAGGGCACAGGAAAGGGATCTGGGCCATTCCAGGGACAGGACACCTCCGACGTCCAAGGCACATCCCATGGCCAAGGGTTCTCCCATGGACACGAGCACCATCAAGGACAGGCATATTTCACCCCTGGCTGCACTGAGGATGATGTTTAAGGAACGTACAACACATGTATAAGCGGTCGAGTCACCCCATACCTCTACTCCCATCCACGGCCCGCTAAAGCAGAGGAAGGAGTACACTGTTGTTGCATCCCCCATTCCACATGATGCAGAGGGCAGAAGGCAGGCCCACAGCAAACGGCAGGCAGGGTCCAGCACGTCCCCAGAGAGCAGACCACCACAAGCACATGTTACACCTTTGATGTCTGGTGATGCCACTCCACTTACCAGTCCAGGCATGTCCGGGGTACCCCAACATTTCACAAAGAAACGGAGACACACACCAGTGAGACCTGAACACCCCAATGTCGCTCCAGTACAGCTGTCCCCAGCTCCCAGAGCCACCCTGCCTCCTGGCCCATACAGCCCTGTGGCTCACCATTTCAGTGGTCCTAGTGGCTCAGCTGCTGTTCACTCACATGTGTCAGGTGCAGGCATGGTATTTGTTGGTCAGTGTACAGGGACATGTCCGGCAAGTGTGTCTGGTTCTAGGGCTCATGTGTCAGTCAGTAGATCGGTGGCTGTGTCTGACACTCCTGTTTCTGGTGATGGCGGTGTGTCTGGGTCTATGGCACATGTATCAGTCACCACAGCTGTGGCTGTGTCTCACACTCCTGTTGCTGGTGCTGGCGGTGTGTCTGGGTCTATGGCACATGTGTCAGTCAGTAGATCGGTGGCTGTGTCTCACACTCCGGGTGCTGGTGCTGGCGGTGTGTCTGGGTCTATGGCACATGTGTCAGTCATTAGATCGGTGGCTGTGTCTCACACTCCTGTTGCTGGTGCTGGCGGTGTGTCTGGGTCTATGGCACATGTATCAGTCACCACAGCTGTGGCTGTGTCTCACACTCCTGTTGCTGGTGCTGGCGGTGTGTCTGGGTGTACGGCACATGTTTCAGTCAGTAGATCGGTGGCTGTGTCTCACACTCCTGTTGCTGGTGCTGGCGGTGTGTCTGGGTCTATGGCACATGTGTCAGTCAGTAGATCGGTGGCTGTGTCTCACACTCCTGTTGCTGGTGCTGGCGGTGTGTCCGAGGCGAGTTGTTCAAGCAGTCCACCAGATTCTGTGGTGTGCGGTCTAGTTGCCATCAGTCACATGTCATGTGAGTTTGTGTGTAGATTGACGATTGTAACCTCCTATGTTTTGTTAATCTCCTTGTGACGGGTCGCTTGACACACGTTCTTGGCTAGCCAATGATGTACCTGCTCTGTTGTCCACAATGCCCTGTTGATGCTCTGATACTGCATTCTGCCCTCTGATGTGCTGCCTCTGATGTACCTGCTCTGTTGTCCACAATGCCCTGTTGATGCTCTGATACTGCATTCTGCCCTCTGATGTGCTGCCTCTGATGTACCTGCTCTGTTGGGCACAGTGCCCTGTTGATGCTCTGATACTGCATTCTGCCCTCTGATGTGCTGCCTCTGATGTACCTGCTCTGTTGTCCACAATGCCCTGTTGCTGTTCTGATACTGCATTCTGCCCTCTCACGTGCTGCCAATGATGTACCTGCTCTGTTGGGCACAGTGCCCTGTTGCTGTTCTGATACTGCATTCTGCCCTCTCACGTGCTGCCAATGATGTACCCGCTCTGTTGGGCACAGTGCCCTGTTGCTTTTCTGATACTGCATTCTGCCCTATCACATGCTGCCAATGATGTACCTGCTCTGTTGTCCACAATGCCCTGTTGATGCTCTGATACTGCATTCTGCCCTCTGATGTGCTGCCTCTGATGTACCTGCTCTGTTGTCCACAATGTCCTGTTGATGCTCTGATACTGCATTCTGCCCTCTGATGTGCTGCCTCTGATGTACCTGCTCTGTTGTCCACAATGCCCTGTTGATGCTCTGATACTGCATTCTGCCCTCTGGTGTGCTGCCTCTGATGTACCTGCTCTGTTGTCCACAATGCCCTGTTGATGCTCTGATACTGCATTCTGCCCTCTCACGTGCTGCCTCTGATGGACCTGTCCAGTGCAATGGACTGTTGATGCACTTAGCCCCTCTCACGTGCTGCCTCTGATGGACCTGTCCAGTGCAATGGACTGTTGATGCACTTAGCCCCTCTCACGTTCTGCCTCTGATGGACCTGTTCAGTGCAATGGACTGTTGATGCACTTGGCCCCTCTCACGTGCTGCCTCTGATGGACATGTTCAGTGCAATGGACTGCTGATGCACTTAGCCCCTCTCACGTGCTGCCTCTGATGGACATGTTCAGTGCAATGGACTGCTGATGCACTTAGCCCCTCTCACATGCTGCCAATGATGTACCTGCTCTGTTCTCCACAATGCCCTGTTGATGCTCTGATACTGCATTCTGCCCTCTGATGTGCTGCCTCTGATGTACCTGCTCTGTTGTCCACAATGCCCTGTTGATGTTCTGATACTGCATTCTGCCCTCTGATGTGCTGCCTCTGATGTACCTGCTCTGTTGTCCACAATGCCCTGTTGCTGTTCTGATACTGCATTCTGCCCTCTCACGTGCTGCCAATGATGTACCTGCTCTGTTGGGCACAGTGCCCTGTTGCTGTTCTGATACTGCATTCTGCCCTCTCACGTGCTGCCAATGATGTACCTGCTCTGTTGGGCACAGTGCCCTGTTGCTGTTCTGATACTGCATTCTGCCCTCTCACATGCTGCCAATGATGTACCTGCTCTGTTGTCCACAATGCCCTGTTGATGCTCTGATACTGCATTCTGCACTCTGATGTGCTGCCTCTGAAGTACCTGCTCTGTTGTCCACAATGCCCTGTTGATGCTCTGATACTGCATTCTGCCCTCTGATGTGCTGCCTCTGATGTACCTGCTCTGTTGTCCACAATGCCCTGTTGCTGTTCTGATACTGCATTCTTCCCTCTCACGTGCTGCCAATGATGTACCTGCTCTGTTGTCCACAATGCCCTGTTGATGCTCTGATACTGCATTGTGCCCTCTGTTGTGCTGCCTCTGAAGTACCTGCTCTGTTGTCCACAATGCCCTGTTGATGCTCTGATACTGCATTCTGCCCTCTGATGTGCTGCCTCTGATGTACCTGCTCTGTTGTCCACAATGCCCTGTTGCTGTTCTGATACTGCATTCTGCCCTCTCACGTGCTGCCAATGATGTACCTGCTCTGTTGGGCACAGTGCCCTGTTGCTGTTCTGATACTGCATTCTGCCCTCTCACGTGCTGCCAATGATGTACCTGCTCTGTTGGGCACAGTGCCCTGTTGCTGTTCTATACTGCATTCTGCCCTCTCACATGCTGCCAATGATGTACCTTTTCTGTTGTCCACAATGCTCTGTTGATGCTCTGATACTGCATTCTGCCCTCTTATGTGCTGCCTCTGATGTACCTGCTCTGTTGTCCACAATGCCCTGTTGATGCTCTGATACTGCATTCTGCACTCTGATGTGCTGCCTCTGATGTTCATGCTCTGATGCCCACTTTGCCCATGCTCACGCATACACTGTGATTATACCCCTATTATGTGTAATAAAGGTAGTCAATCATGTGTCGTGGTTTGTCGTAGTCATTCCTGCTTGCGCACTACAATTGTGTATTTGTATTTGCTTCTATTCAGTGGTTTCGGTAACATGACACTCCCCCTCCCAACATCACGACCCTTGCAGGTATTCCCCTCCAGACAGCCAATGGTTTGTGCCTTACCTGCGTCGTCGTCGATAGTGGGCCAAGACTAGGACGTGGTGGATCGCGAAGAGCATCGGGAAAGCTTGTAGCGCTGGGTCCATGGTAGCGAGCAGCTTGCGGTGGGTATCTCTGCTATGTACGTTATCTTCGCTGTGGGGAATCCGCCGTGTTCAGACAGGTTGTTTTTCCGCAGCGGTTTTATGTGTATTTTCCGCCATCTTGATTTGGGGGACGGTCGTAGGCATCAGTACGTATGGCGGAGTCTCTGGATTGGTTACGTCCGCCGCATGGTCGGGTGTAGTTGGGCAGCGGTGCGTGCTCTACCGTCGCGGACGGAATTTTGACACTCTTTCCCATCCTGATATGGCGGACGGAGTGTCCGCGGCAGGCGGACACGGAAAAGGCAGTTTCCGCTTACTCCAGGGCTGCGGTCGCTCTTCCGTCCGCCATCCTAATGAGCCCCTTAATGTTGAATATATTGAATATGCACTGGCCGCGTGGTTTTTTCAATTAGAGCATTTAATGTGTCTCATGATTATAACCAAAATAAAACAATCTTACTATCTGTAGCTGTGTCCCTATAAATGACTAACTGTTGGACACAGTATTGTTCGTTTTTTATTGCACTGCACCCCACAGAGTTCGATTATGGTAGCTTAGTTTTCCACTGTGGCATATTTAGGGTTTTTCCTGGACTTGATCAATGAGCCTTCTACTGACCACTTTTCCCAAACACTTTTCCCAACTCTGTTTGCTTATAGTAGGATGTAGCCTGGGGTGCCACATGGGTGGTATCTTCACTCTGCTACAGGTCTTTTGCACCTTCTCCTTTCTTCTGATGACATCTGGGTGGTTTCTAATCTCTGGGACAGTGTGGGATGTGGTGGAACTGCTGTTCCTTGACTATGTGGTGTGAGGGAGCCTTGCGGTCTCTTGTTAAGGATCACTGATGCTAATTGTGTGCTCTCTACCAGGTTGCCTCTTCTTATACCTACCAGATGGTGTGCTGCACACTCTTGTTAGCTATGTGCTTTCGTGCCCCCATGTGGACCACCTGTCAGACAGTCTGCATTTGCCGGTAGGTTTCCTGTAGGTTCCTTTGCCTCTTTGTCATTCATAGCAGACTGGGCTTCACATCTGTCATTCAGAGCTGCTGCCGGTACCATTTTGCATCAGGAATTGCTAGAGAAGCCCTATTTTCCCTTTTTCCATTTCCTCATCACGGCCGAACTGAGAAAGCAAATCAGTGCCTGGCAATTAAGTCAGAAACCTGCTGCAGCTATTGTTACAAGTGGCCGATATTACAGCACTGCTGCAAAACCAGCCCCTAGTAACATAAATGGCCCCCACTGCTCCAACCACCTTAAACCGAGGTCCTGATCCTTGGCAAGAACAAAGATCTCTGTGGCCCACTACACTGGCCTGGCGAGATGGGTGCTCTCTCTCGGCCATCCAGCCATGTCCGCAACTTAGGTGTAACCATTGACGACTCGCTGACCATGCACCACCAGGCAGTTAAGGGTACTGCCACCTGATTCACCACCTTGAAATGGCTTAGGAAGATCATCTGGATGCTGCCAGATGCTACCCAGAGAACAGTAGTTCAAGCCCTTGTCACCTCAAGGCTGGACTAAGGAAATGTTCTATACCTTGGCTCCAACAAGGCGGTGACTCGCAGATTGCAGTTGGTGCAGAACTCTGCAGCAAAACTACTGTGCAGGGTTGCCAGAGACACCTCCATCTCCAGCTACCTCTGTGACCTGCATTGGCTCAGGGTGGAGAACCGTATTAAGTTCAAAGCCCTGGGCTACATGTTCAAAATCAAAATAGGCACGGCACCACAGTATCTGCAATCTCTTGTCAGCCCCTATGTTCCTACTCTCCACCTTCGTTCTGCAACTCACGAAAACGTTACTGTACCCAGATTTAAACTTTCCAGGATGGGTGGCAGATCTTTTGCCTATCTTGGCCTATCCCTTTGGAACTCTCTGCCCCTAGCTATTCGCAAAGAAACAATTTACACCTGTTTCTGCAGATCCCTGAAGACTTGGTTATTTAACCTATAATCTCAAGAAACTGCCACTTTTTCACACAGTCCGACTTGGTGCCAGAAAACCCTTTTTGGGTAGCTGTCACGCCCTATAAATAAAAAAAAATTAAAAAAAAATACTTCAGTGGGGCAAACAAGAAAGCTTAGACCAGCCTGAAATTCAACGTCACTAGCAGCAGTGTCAACAGAGATCCCGGACTCCATAGATTCTCTAGCAAGAAAGTTAGCAAAAAGTCCCAAATCTTGCAGTTTATGGCCAGATTGAGAATACTCTAACACCAGCCAAGGGTCCAGGGCCTGGAGGGCAACACTTAAGGGTAGGAACTCATTCCAATGTCCCAGGGCATATCCAATTGGTTCTGGTCAGCTGGGCAATTACAGTGAAAGGGTCTCTGTAAGCTTGTTGTATGCCTATAGCTCATACAGGAGGTCAACCAACTAATCCTTGGACTCACTTCTGGGGTCCTAGGTTAAAGACAAGCAAGCCTATGTCTTCCTCCTGGTCCTTCAGACAGCATGGCAGTCCATTCTCTAATTCTTTGCAGGTCCAGAAGTGTTCTGAGGAGGGCACTGGGAATGACACATTTATGCCCAGTGCCAGCCTATCGGTTGGGGAAGCACATGGCCACTCCCCAACCAATCGAGTAAAAGTTATTAGGGGTGAACTTATGCAGCACTTCCTGTGTGTGTTCCCAATACTCTATCCCACAGCCCCCCCTAAATCCCTCATGTCAGAACCTCTCCCCTGGACAGAGCTCCCTGTGCTCACCCAGAGGAGTGGCTATGGTAATGAGCAAACCCTCCCTTCTGGTCTCTCAACCAAGTTAACCAGCAAGACAAAAGGGAGGCAAGCCCAGGTGTGAGCTACATTTGCCAGTTACAGGGTAGGCATCCTTTGTAGTTCAGGAAGGATCTGTGCACAGCCTGAGGCCATCCTGCTCTAGAAAGAAAAACACCTCCCCACACCCAAGCCTTTGTCCACTGATGGGTCCAATCCATATCGCACCAGCGAGGAGCCATCAGCAGTCAGGTGACACTAGACACTGGGGGAAATGCCTTTTTTACTTAAGGCCTGATTAGGTGTCGGTCAGTTAATTCCGACCCATGCTTAAACCCTTGCTTACGCATGGATCTGAATTACAGGTGTAAAGGTATTTAACGCATCTGATAATTACCATGTGCATTAAATAACTCAGCCTTCATTTTGGCAGGTAAAACCTGTTGAGATTTAATGGGGGAAAAGCATACATTATTTACCATAATATGCAGATTTTGGGCATTAAACACCAAAGTCCGCATGTTATTCACAACAAACCAGTAATAGGTGCTATTTATCTCAGCCAATAAATAATGCATCCTGTGGTATTGTTATGTGTCAGGTGTGATAATTAGAAACTATACTCTTAATCAGGTGCAAATTCAGAAAAATTACAACTTTCAAAAAGTGCCATTTCTACAATAGTAATATAAAATCTGCCTTAAGCATTAAGTTGTATTATAAATTACTAATACAATGAGTCCTTAAATCAGTTTTCTAGCTGCTCCCAAACCAAAATTAAACATTATAAGTTGTTATAATGTAACCCACTGTTTTCATATGCATGTCCTACTTTTGAAATAAAATGCACACTGCATTTAGGGACTACAAAAGGAGTGGTTTATAAGTGTTACAAATTCATGAATATAGCGCGCCGATGGCTAGAAAAAATGGGTTCAGCAAAAGAAGGTTATTATCTGTGGAAATACCACACAAAAGATGGTCATTTCAAACAATACCAAAAAACGTTGTGTGCTAAATTTGGAAAATAATAGAACAAACAAACTGAAAAATGTATTAGATATTTAGAAAACTGGCAATAGCCATGTTTTTCTCGAACGATTAACAAATCTACATAGACTTTTGATTGACTATTTAAACTTATCATTAAAGCATGACACCAAACACTCATGAATATTACAGCGTTGTTAAATCCATATTGTAGTACTGAGAGTAAGACTGATTCATTTTTTGTTTCTTTTTTTCCAGGAGGTTTAATGTTTTCAGCCAAAGATAACTTTACTTCCACTGAACTAATAGATGCTTTCAGTGGATTATCTTCGGGAAATGGAAACATCTCTCAGCAAGCTGTCCAGGTCTGTTTATATCCAGAAAGGTGATAATAAAACATTTTATGACTCCTAGTTGTTAAAATATATTACCTTGCTGTCCATTCGTTTAGAGTCCACAATAATAATATCAAGGAATACCACTATTTATTTAGGAAAGTAAACCCCTGTCACATGAAATGAAACCAATAATTTATTTGTAAACCAATGCATGATACATCAGGAGCTAATATGGTGGGATCCATTAGAGGGTATTAAGATATTTATGTGTGTTTTCTGATGTTCAGCAATCTGAACAGCTTAAAAGGTGAATAGGCAATTTAGTTTAGAAGTCTAGTCTAGTCTAGTATTATTGCAAAGTGTATGGCTATCGGAGGCCTCCCAGTGCTAGAACAGACGTTGCACATCATCAGACAGCCTGCAGTTTTTGGAAGATTAGCAGCTAAGCAGTCCAGTTTCCATTGGACGGCCTCCCCTTCTGTGGATCCTATGGACATTCCACAAGTGTGCCGATGAGGATCAAAGGATCCTCCCTGGCCTGCAGGGAATAACAAAAGGTCTTAACAGTACCGGACTTTATTGTTCAGTGCCCTATACATGATGCATAAAGTCTTGAATAGCACTTGATGCTCCACCAGGAGTCAATTAGGTTCTGCCTTGGCCATTTTGTCAGACAGGTGTCTTGGAGGGTTCGTAAGGAGCCTAGGGGCAGCGTTCTGGACAATCAGCAACCTTTTGACCATGTATTAGGTTGCACCAAGCTACAGGGCATTCCCGTAGTCCAGACATGTTAACACAAGAGCCTGAATGATCAGTCTTCTGGCTGCGAAGGGGAAAGAGGGAGCACCTTTCTCAGCAGTATCAGGGTGCCAAAGCAGCTGGCAGCAAGATTTTTTACTTGATGGTCTATTGCGAGATTGGATTCTAGCCACATCCTGATGCTGTTTATCAAGCTTTTTGGACTATGGAGCCTAATTAGGCAGTCCAGCAAGGGAGTGGAGGCATTGTTTTGAAGATTGTTGCCTACCAACATAACCTCCATCTTATTTCCGTTGAGCTTTAGTCGGAAATTGGGCTCATTAGGCACTAGGCATGCAAATATAATGTTTCTGATAGTTGTATTCCTTAACTAGTTAAAAATAAAATCCTATGCAAGCTACCATAAAAGGCAATAAGCTCATTTTAGGAGTGACTTATTTTACACATAGAAGCATTTTTTAGGTTTTAGGCCTGTAATGAGTTTATTTTTACAGGTCTGTCTGCAAACATGAGTTCCTGCATACTGCAAGTGACCAGGCCTCAATGAAATCCAGTGTCATATGTTCAGGGTCAAAAGCTGGATGGCATAATATGGTGCTTCAGTCCACATATGACTTTTATTTCACATGCCATAGGTGTCATTTTTAGGTCTCGCTGAGCCAGCTCATGCCCTGCTCTGCGAGACATTTAGTAAGCGGCTTTTGAAAGTGCCACCACAGGCTTTTGGTGGCATCACGCAGCCACCATGCGATCGCAATCACTTTCACTTTCTTGCCCGCGCAGCTCTGTCACTTTCACGGCCGCACCGCCGAAGCTTGATATTTGAGCCCCTGAGACCAATATTGCAATTAGTGTGTGTGTTTACGCACCACTTGCAGGTTTTCAAAACACATAAATAAAAGGCATTTTCATTTACAATGGCAATATCTCAACCTCTCGCAAAGGCGAGACCTATTTCATTGTAAATGCTTTTTTCTTCTACCAATCAGTCTTTGGTTGTGATGGCCACTTCCTTTGAGGACAAATCTTTGATTGCCACATGGACCAAAAGCAAAAATATGCTACACCAGCAATAAACGGTTAGCCCATAGGCCTTTCACTCATGCTAGCATCGACTGATGTGCCTCCAAACTATATTCCGGAGTTGTATAAATGTATTCTTAACTTGGGTAGAGGTTGCCAATGTCACTGAATGACCATATGCACCAGTAATTTGGGTGGTTGACAAGCATGACCGGAACTTTCAAACCTGAAGCCTTTTTGATAATTTTACTCACCATATTTCCTCATAGTACAAAGCATTGGTATGCCAATAGGTGGGTCAAGTGCTCACTGCTATAGGGCTGACACTACACCTCAAAAGACTAAAACCAGACTAAAATTAGTCTGTCGAAGGAGACATGGTATGCACCTTGGGCTCGCAGCACCTGTTTAAGTGGAAAGTACATTGATTTGTGTATAGTTGGCCTTGTATGTAGTGGCACATTGATAGAAAGTAATGAACCATAATTTGACAAAGAAGAATTAAAAGTGGCTGAGATTATTTGAAGCAATCTGCTCATAACCTTTTTGTTTTTTCTCGGTGGGTGTATAAGTGGTCTCAGCTGTAGCCCCTACCGTGATAGCAGTTTTGTAGTTGTCCCTGTTCTTACTGTGTTTGCAATTATGTTCATTGTGTTGGCCCCTTCATGATGGCAACCTGTGATCACTGCTTGGTCCCTGCAGTTGCTATTGCTTCCTCATTCTGTATTTGCCTCTTTATTCCTGCTGTGTAACATGTGATTGTTGTTGTGTCTGTGATGGCATTTATTGTCACTATTATTGTTGCAGCTTTGGTAGCAGTTATAGTTGATGGTGTGATCTCTTTGGTGGTTACTGCTGGGGTTGTTGCTCTGTTCCTTAATAAGGTGGAATTAGTGGTCTCTGTTGCCATTGATGCAGTGGTCACTATTGTACTGCCTGCTGAACTTGCAGCTAATAATGTTTTGCTGGTGGTGGTTGTTGCTACTGTGGTATCTACTTTTGTTGTCCTGGCAATAGTTGCTAATTGATCACTTCTGTTGACCCTCCTTTGCTAGAAACTGTTGCTGCTGTTGTTGCCCCTGCCGTGGTGGCATCCAGAGTTGCCTCTCTGTTAAAGTGGGCTAACATCATGAAAAGGGCCAGTTGCAGCTTTTGTGTTAGGGAAGCGCCATAGTGTGAATATGTATTAGGTGTTCTATCAATACATACAATATTTTACACACTAGGGTATGTCCTACAATGCACCTGTGCCTTTATAAACTACACATTCTGTTTCAATAACAGCAAACGTTTCTGATAGAAAGGTTCCTGCTTGTTTCACAAAGAGCCATATTTAAAGATTGCCTGTAATCAACGTAGTCAGCAAAGCTCAGGCCAATGGGCACGATATACAAGGGTGTTGCTTAGATTTACATTCTCCATTTTATTGCTGGACAAAATTAGGTCACACTTCATAGCTGGAAAATCTTCCTAGATTGGGCCCTGTGCATCTACCCGGTACAGTGGGAAAAATGGACAGCCTGTATGTGGCTATCAAACTGTATACACGTTGGAAATGCCAAGTGACAGCTGTCAATCGCTTTATGTCCAGTATTTGGGAACAAGTTAAATTTTCCTACGGCTTCATTGACCTTTGAACTCTCAAATATATGACATGGTTTGGGTGCATGCGACCTGTTCCCATCTTTGCTTCAGGGAGCTGTTTGCTTCACTTCAGGGCAGTTGTCAGTTATAAGTATTCTGCATGGCTAAACACTTATAAGGTTCCAAAGGCGAGACCTATTGGCTATGCCAATGCTTGTTACTATGGCCTTCTAGTAAAATTATGTAAAATCAGGTTTTAAGCCATTTTCGACTTAGGTTTATGGCTCAAAGCACAGACACTTGTCAATGGATCGAAATGACAGTGTTAAAAGACGGAGTTGGGTGGGGTTAAAAGGTTTAACACTATTGTCTGTCTTGGGTGTTTTAGTCCAAGGAAGTGTCTGTGGATAGCTCTGCATATAATCCGTCGATTCAAAATTTTAAAAATAAGGCAACCCTATTGGGTGAGGAATCCCTTGTCCCTTACGTGTACACGGAACAGACGTCCAGTCTGTGTCTCTGAACACTTTGATTGACTGGGCACAAGAGAACATTTTCTCTTGCAGCTGTTATTTTAAGATGAATGGCCTGTCCTGAAAAAATATTTTAAAGGCCACATAAGGTTGCAGCTTGAGCAGACTCTGAATGGTAAGCCTGTACCGCTCCCCATGATTTAAAATGTTTACAATGTGGACGTTACGGGATCGGCAAAATATTTTCATGGGCGTTGACCTCAAAACGGCGTTTGGGATCTAAAAGTCATCCGGAGCTACTAACATATATAATAAATGTGACATTAGTTGCTGCATCAGACATGGTCATCAGATTATTTGTATTTTCTCTACACACTTCTCAACGTCTGCAGTCCCATAATTGATCTACTCATCTATTCTTTCCCGGATCAGATCCTATTTACACAGTGTGACTGGTAGAGCTGGTGTCCACTTCAACTGGTGGCTTTGATGCATGGCGATATTGCAGGCTTCATGCTGTCAGTCACATTGTGAATGTGTTGAGCATGGGAATTGTGATTGGTTTGGCTAGCTTAGTTAGAATTCTAAGTCCTGGAACTCATCTGTGGTGACCTCTGTACCATGTAGCAGGCAGTGCAGCTAATCTGCAAATCATCTGTGTCATGTACAAGACTGGGCTCCATCTCCAAGACCTGTCCAGCTCCTGAGCTACCTGTTGAGGACCTTGACTTAGAACACATACATTTCTAACCATTATGGCCTATTCAATTTTAGGCAATTCCACATTTGTTGTCAAGGGGTGTATAAGCACAAACAAGTGGTCTGTAGGCACCATTAGCCAGGTTCTTTAATATCCTTCCTACACACAAACTAGCTGTGCATAGCATTCAGCCTTGTGGGTGCCCCTTTAGGAGCAGGGCCTAGCCAGTACCATGCCCTTTGCCCAGCCATCATCTCACCAAAATCCACTGTGCATGGACTTTGGACTGTGGGTCTAAGGTCTTGCATGCACCGTACCCAGGCCCTGTGCCTAGTCTATGTTGCAGCCAAATCAGCTGCACATAACCTTCGATTGAATGCAGCAGCCTCTTGGTAAAGGGACAGCAATATTAAAGAAGGTATCAAAAAAGGTTTTATTTAGGTAATAAGCATGGTACTGTTTATTAAATCATCAAGTAGTATGTCAGACAATTAACACCATAGCCCAATTTCATAGCTGAATTTGTATGCAGGTCCATCAATCCGTGGCAAAAACTATTAGCAAATGAAAACTCTCACCCCTAAGTATGCCCCCTTGACGTGTCTACAAAAATGTGAGATGCTGACACTGAATAAAGTGTTAATAGTCTGTCACATTTCAAGCAGATATGAACTTTGTTCAAATTCACACACTCGATGGTCCCCTACTGGAACTGAACATTTTATTCCCCTTCGGAAATGGTACTCGATAACGTTTGCAATTGTTGTCCTAATGTTAAAATACAACTAAGCAGATTAGACTGTTTCTATTGTCCTCAACTGAGAGAGTAAAAGGGCAAGTATTTACTGAAACATTAAGTTAGAGTCTGTCCTTGACAGTGATAAATAATCCCGAAAGATTTCAATGCTCGTGAACACATTTTCTTTCTAAAGGTAATTATTGTCCTAGAACATTGCACTATACTATTCTTGAAATCATGACACAGACTTCTTCTTTTCTTACAGATGGAAAGCATTAGTTTCACTCTATATGATGTAGACTGTCGTAAGGGGGCAGTATCTTTTGATAGCACAGTGGGAAAAAACACTTTCTTTGTTGTAACGTGGCAACACCATATTCCTCTCATCAAAGTGTATGACCCATATGGAAAGGAATATCCTCAAACAAACTTTTCCATCAATGTAACAATCAGAACAGCACGACTGCAGATCCCCGGCATTGCAAAGGTAGACTATTTTGATCATTTTAACCATCTGGATATGTTTTCATTTCTACATTCCTTGAATATTTGAAGTTGAATTTGCATACGTATATACTACTGTTAGATTATGAATTCAGCATCGTATACATTGATCAGTAGCAGCAGGCTATTCGTACTGGATAATAGAACCTCTTTTATTTTGTATATGTTCTCTCTGAAAGGGCACATTTTTCACACTTGAATGTTTCAAATGTAGGTTCTTGATCAAAGTTTCTGTTTCTGAGTAGATAAGGATGCTAAAGCTGCAGTGCTTGTTGCTATGGGCTAGCTTGAAATGAATGAATACATTGTTATGCTCATTTAAGCATTGCTTTGCATATACATTTGTTTTGGATATGTAAATTAATAATAACTATTGTTTAAGCCATTTACACATTTGAATCATACATTTGCGGTGCCATTTCCCTGGTTTATAACATTGCACAATACTTTACACCCTGATTTAATGCTAAAGTTTTATGGAAATTGCCTAACTTCGATTCTAAAAATGTTAATTAGTTTGGGTCCTAACCTCCCTTGACGCAGAGGATAAGCTGCCACTCCCATATTTCAAGGGATATAGGGGCACATGCATCCAAGGTTTCTGCGTTCGCAAACTGAGCGATTCCCAAAAATCGTCCGTTTGCAATCGCAAATTTGCCTTTGGACATGCATGAAAGTGTTTACTATGAGCAACTTAAGAATTCACAATTATTTGTGAACTCCTAAATTGCGATTGCATTTAAGGAATCGCAATTTGCGATTCCTTGAATGCAATGCCAGAAGCACTTTAAAATAGCAATTTCGCTATTTGGGACCGCAAATTACAGACAAATCAAACTTGTCTGTAATTTGCAAAACTTTGAAAAATGCACTAAAATGCATTTTTTAAAGTTTTAGGTTACACACACACACACATGCCCTTAGGACATGTGTGTGCACAAATGAATGCACATCACAATTTCAGGGGTGCAACAGGGTGTCATTTTGACACCCTTGCACCCTTGAAAATGCATAAGCAATTAGTGAGTACCTGCTGGTACTCGCAAATTGGGTATGCTATATCCCATTCATTCCTATTAACCTGTAGGCCCATAGGAATGAATAGGAAGGCATTCCTTAATTGCGACTCGCAATTTGTGAGTCGCAATTAAGGAATGTTTAGGAATCGCTATTTTTATAGCGATTCCTACATGCAAAGACTTTTGCGATTCCTTAATTGCTATTTCTTAATAATCGCAATTAAGGAATTGCAAAAGCCTACCTTGATTCATGTGCCAGATAGAGCTGGATGTTCTAAGAGGCAGTCGCAAATAATGAATGTAAATTGCACACATGCCTGCCTATAGTTCTGCGATGCAACCCGCATACTATTATGTCGCATCACAAAATTCCCATTCATAATGGGTCATAGAATAACCTGCCTAATGAATATTAATTTGGCAGGTTTCTCTTTATATCCTCCTTCGATTGGCTTCAAGCAGAGGGATTGTGGCCGGCAAAGAACAGCACACCACAATAATTGTATTCACATTTACAAACAGGAAACATTTTGTTTAAAACAGCTCTTTGTTCCTTAAAAAAACAGGCGCTGCTCTAAAAAAAGATACTTCCCATTGTATCCTTTAATGCATTGCCTTTTCCCCTTTAGGCAGCCTAATACCGTCCCTTTAAGGGAAGCTGTGCAACGAGGACAGCTTCCCCTTTGCGAATCAGTTGCTTCATCCTTTTACGTGTTAGTAACTGTACAATATTTTGCAACCACAACTGCAATCAAAAAAGATTGATACATTTCATTGCAAATTGGAGGAGATGCAGATCGGTATCACAAAAGTGGATTAGTAAATTGTGAGAACTTATTTTTCGGCCACAAACATTGTGATTTTGCGACCATAAAATTCTTAAATATGTTGGTCCCATAGTTCTCCACTGCTTGTTGTATCGACAAAATGTGTACAAGAGATTCCCTACCACTGAGAAGGGATTTCCAAGAAACGAGTGAGGAATAATACCAAGGTAATAAAAACGCTATTGGGATGATGTCTTGGGTAAATAGGAGCCCAATTCACCCTTGTGGTGAGTCATAGTAATAGACAGCAGAAAACAAGGTGTGTCAGGGCCCAAAATGGCCTGTCCCACTAATCAGATGTCCCAAGGTAGGAAGGGACAAATCCCTAACATGTAGTTTTTGAAATGGGATAAGCAGCTTAAAGTAATGACATAGCTCACCTCTACTCATGTGCAGGCTCCTCAGCTAGAATCCCCTTGACGCAAGAGGGATGATGCCTTCAAACCCTTCAAAAATGACCTCTCCAAGCATCTAAAATGTAATATTGGTCTCAAGTCTGTTGACTAAGTTCTTTCCATCTAATACATCTTGACTGCACTTATAAAGTCATGGAATATGCGATGATTCAGGATGCTTCCTTAATCCTGATATTTCAATCAAGACATTAAAAGTTATGTTTAGCCAACGAGATGAACCTGCCTGCATGTCCTTTCTAAATGGTTAAATAAAAATATCTTGCTCTAATTAATTTTAGTTTTAGTTCGTTCACAGATAAATCATTTAAGTTACTTTAATTCTTGATCCCTTTAAAACTGACGGCCTGTCAAATGAGACCCATCGTTATGTTAGCTTTTTAAAAACTCTATATTACAGGGATGTGTTCCCCCTTCATCAGGTGCACTTCAATATGTATACTTAAATAAATCAAAAAGACAATATTTTTAAAATACCCTTAAAGACATTTAATACTGTCATCTGTAGCTAATTACCAAACATCTGTACAGTAATTGTAAGAACTTCCAGGTTCTATGCATTCCCAGGTTCAAACAATCGTTAATCACAATCTCCAGAAACTTCTGCAATCCCTTTCACCAGAAGTTCATAATATGGCGTATTCGTAACAATTCACATGTTTATGTTTATTTCATCATATCCTCTTTCCTGGCCAAGCAGCCTCTAGAAGCCCTCTTACTATGACAGATTATATTCTGACATCATGTTGTAGTCAATCTTATGCTCGCACCGAATGAAAGAAAACTAGGAAATCTGTATTATTATTTATGTTTACACCATTAATTAACTGAAACAGTGGAATCGCCATCTCTCTCTTTGGAAGAATTCTCAATTAATAACTTCACCCTGCATGGGTGTCTTTAGGACCTGCAGTTCTAAAAACATAGTTGTGCAGTGCTATAATCACTCTTCGTGAAAAGCCGTATTATATTGTACTATAACATTAAAACATGCTTGAATATTACATGTATGTTTATTGGAAACTGGATCCAGTTGTTTTTGTAGGTGTGAATATAATAGTACTTCTGAGGAAGAGAAAATTAATTCCTAATACACGTTGAGACTTTAAAAGTCATTCATAATGATGGATGCCCTTTGATATGCAAGCAAGTTTAAACTGTTAAAAAAGTGATGAAGATCGATTAACATATCTATTTCATGATAAATGCAGTCCATCAAGTGCTAAATATCAAAATGTTCCCAAGTGTTTCACATAAATTGCAGCATTGATATCTTTGTAGAACCTTGGGTATGCAGGATGTAGTAAGTAATCTCGGAACCAGTTGTTGTAGTATAAGAGATTTATTGTAAAGCACAGCAGTATGTGGACCCAACGCCTGCTGACCAGTCTGCCAACTGACACAGCAGAACCCTACTCATCCAAGCTAGCATAACAATTCTATAGACTAGTTCTCCATCTGCAGACTTAATCCCTTCCTTTCCATGCTTTTGTTAGAGGAAATATCAGCAAATTAAGGGGGTCAATTTCCATTCGAAGCTGGAATAGGGCAGCATGTAACATTTGCATGCAAAAGAAAAGCTGGGACCTGCGGAACTCCTTAGAACCCACTGGAATCATAGCAGCTGATTCCTTTTGTGTCCTCCTCAGCACCGCTTAGAAGAGGACACTTGGTGTGAATGTGTTCAAAAAACCAATTGGCCATAAAAAGATCAGAGTATCTGCCCAAATGTTCACTGATTGTTCAGCTCTGTGCATACATCTGGCAGATGGACATTGTCCCTCGAACCAAAAAGATCAAGTCAGAGTCAATCTAGCCCTAGTTCTTTCTCCCGATACAGGCTGAAGGAAGAATCTCAATGAGGATGGAAACACGCAAAGGAGGTTTTCAGCTATCAAGATATAATTTTTCTGAGAAGACCCTTTACCAGCTTCAGCCAGCATTCCTCAGCTTAGGAGCAGTTCTTTCATCCTACCTCCATAAGCTATGGTTATCTCACCAACTTTCAGGGATTCCCTTTTTAGTAGTCCCTTCATATTAATACTACCATCCTGATTTTTGGTGTCACTGACAATAGGGATCTATAACCCTCCCCGCTCCCGCCTCCCAGCTGCTCTGCCCCCCGCGCACTTGGCCATATATGGCGACCGTGCGACGCAGGTGAGTGTGACCTAGTTCTAGGACACCCCCGCGCCGCACGGCCACCAGCTGCTGAGCGTGCCTACCCTGCCTGACTGCCTCGCTACCGCTGCGTGACCACGCCCCCTGCCTTCGAGCGGCGTGGTCCGTGCTCGCCTGACCGGCCCCTGTTGTCTTTGGTGTTTTTGATTAGTATTTTGTCTCTCCATTGTGCCTGTTTTCCAGTTATTGTATTTTCCTTTTTGTATTGCCTGGGGTTTTGCCGCCCTTCGTCCTCCCTCCCCGCTTCCCGCCACCGCCGCTAACCCTGCCCCTTTTGCCTTCTATACCCTCCCCGCTCCCGCCTCCCAGCTGCTCCGCCCCCCCGCGCACTTCGCCATATATGGCGACCGTGCGAACGCGCAGCGGTCACGCGCAGCGGGCGCGCCGATTGTGCGCCGAAGGCGCGCCAAAGGTAAGCCCGTCTGCGCCCGTCCACGCCTGGACCGCGCCCAGTGCCAGGACCCCTGGCCTCCGCCGATGCGAGACGACCCGATGGACCTACAACGCCGCCGAACTCATCGCACTCAACACCGGCGGCATCCCGGGATGTCACCGAGCCACCCCGAAGCACACCCACGGACCTGCCACGCCTGCAAGTTCACCTGCATCCGGACCTACCCTACACCTGCACCCGCCAAGCCGAACACCAGCAGCAACCACCTCAAGTGCATCCTGCTCAACACCCGCTCCGTCCACAGACACGCCGTCGAACTCTGGAACCTCCTCGACACCACAACCCCTGACATCGCCTTCCTCACGGAGACCTGGATGAACGCCTCCTCAGCACCCGACATCGCCATCGCCATCCCAGAAGGCTACAAGATCACCCGGAGGGACCGCACCGCCAACCAGATGGGAGGAGGCATCTCCATCATCCACAGGGACACCATCCGCATCACGACCAACACCGACGACACCCTAACCACCGCCGAACACCTGCACTTCCAGATCCACACCGACCCGAAGACCACCCTCAGAGGCACCCTGATCTACCGACCCCCGGGGCCACGCACACGATTCAGCGAGGACATCGCCGACTTCATCAGCCCGCATGCCCTCCCCTCCGCTGACTACATCCTCCTGGGGGACCTCAACTTCCACCTGGAGAACAACAGCGACCGAAACACCATCACCCTGCTCGACAACCTCGCAAACCTCGGACTCAAGCAGCTGGTGTCCACCCCCACCCACCTCGCCGGACACACACTCGACGCCGTCTTCTCATCCAGCAAAGACATCGCCTTCAGCCACGCCACAGGACTCCAATGGACGGACCACAGCTGTATCCACTTCACCTTCAAAAGAACGACGATCCACCACCACCAGCAACAGGTTGCCCGAAGAAGCTGGAACAAGATCACAGCCGACCAGCTCACCGCCTCCCTGAGCCAACACCCTCCTGCCGGCTCAGCGAACCCCAGCCAGGCCGCCGACAACCTCACGAAGTGGATCAGCAACTGCGCGGACGAACTCGCCCCTCTGAGGACCCCGCCCAGCAGGCCCAGCAGCAGAAAAGCCCCATGGTTCACCGACGAACTCAAGAGCTCCAAGAAGAACTGCCGAGCCCTCGAGAATGTATGGAGAAGGGAACCTACAAGGGACAACATGACCACCCTCAAGCTCGCCACCCGGAAACACCACCAACTGATACGCGCCACCAAGAAAAATGCATACAAGGACCGGCTGGACAACAACGCACACAACTGCAAGGAACTCTTCAACATCGTGAAAGAGCTCTCCAACCCCAACGCCGGAAACAACGACATCACCCCATCACAAGACCTCTGCAACTCCCTCGCCTCCTACTTCCACAACAAGATCGCGGACATACACAACAGCTTCAGCATCCAACCGACGCACGCCAAGACCGCAGCAACACAACCCACCACCACCCTCCGCGCCTGGACTCCGATCAGCACCGAAGACACCGTCCGCACAATGAACTCCGTCCACTCCGGATCTCCGACCGACCCCTGCCCTCACCACGTCTTCAACAAGGCCGACGCTGTCATCGCACCCCACCTGCAGGACGTTATCAACACCTCCTTCGACACCGCCACCTTCCCTGAGAGCTGGAAGCACGCTGAACTCAGCGCTCTACTCAAGAAACCTACAGCGGATCCCACCGAACTCAAGAATTACCGTCCCATCTCGCTCCTCCCGTTCCCGGCCAAAGTCATCGAGAAGACCGTCAACAAACAGCTGGCCGCCTTCCTCGAGACGAATGGAGCCCTCGACCCCTCACAGTCTGGCTTCCGACCCAACCACAGCACTGAGACCGCCCTCATCGCTGCCACCGATGACATCCGAGCCCTGATGGACAACGGAGAAACAGCGGCCCTCATCCTCCTAGACCTCTCCGCGGCATTCGACACTGTCTGCCACCGCACCCTAGTGCAGCGCCTCGGCAACGTCGGAATCCAGGAGAAGGCACTGGAATGGATCACCTCCTTCCTCAACGGAAGGACACAGAGAGTCCGCCTACCACCGTACAAGTCAGAGGCCACCGAAGTCATCTGCGGCGTCCCTCAAGGATCCTCGCTGAGTCCCACCCTCTTCAACGTCTACATGAGCCCCCTCGCGGCCATCGCACGCCAACACAACCTCAACATAATCTCCTACGCCAACGACACCCAGCTGATCCTCTCCCTGACCAACGACCCCGCCGCCGCCAGAGCCAACCTGCACGAAGGGATGAAAGATGTAGCCGAGTGGATGACGACCAGCCGCCTGAAACTGAACTCAGACAAGACGGAGGTCCTCATCCTGGGCTCCTCGCCCTCCGCCTGGGACGACTCCTGGTGGCCCCCCGCCCTGGGCACCGCACCCAAACCGACGGACCACGCACGCAACCTGGGCTTCATCCTGGACTCCTCCCTCTCCATGACCAGACAAGTCAACGCCGTCTCCTCGTCATGCTTCAACATCCTGCGCATGCTACGGAAGATCTTCTGGTGGGTCCCCACCGAGACCAGGAAGACTGTCACCCAGGCCCTCGTCACAAGCCGACTGGACTACGGCAACGCCCTCTACGCCGGAACCACCGCCAAGCTCCAGAAGAGACTCCAGCGGATCCAGAACGCCTCAGCCAGACTCATCCTTGACATCCCACGGAACAGCCACATCTCCGGACATCTGAGAGACCTGCACTGGCTCCCCGTCAACAAAAGAATAACCTTCTGTCTCCTCACCCACGCACACAAAGCCCTACACGATCAAGGCCCGAGCTACCTCAACAACCGAATCAACTTCTACGCTCCCAAGCGCCACCTCCGATCAACCAGCCACGCCCTCGCCGCCGTCCCCCGCATCCGAAGAGCGACAACAGGAGGAAGGTCCTTCTCCTACCTGGCCGCCAAGACCTGGAACTCCCTCCCTCCCGACCTACGCCTGACCCAAGACCACCTCTCCTTCAGGAAGAAGCTCAAGACCTGGCTGTTCGAGCAGTAACGCCCCCCCCCCCCCCCCAGCGCCTGGAGACCCTATGGGTGAGTAGCGCGCTCTATAAATGTCTTTGATTGATTGATTGATTAACTTCAGGTCGGTGGATTGATGGATCCTGCTACTATTGTGGCAGTCATGAGCCCCTGTATTCTCAGCCATTTCCTGTGTGTGGTTTCCTGAAGGGTCAATAGCAGTCCAGGATGCTGCAGTTAAGGTATTCTGTCTAAAGGAAGGGTCAGTGGTCCTTGTTCCTTCTGGATTCTCTCCCAAGTCAGACAAAGTCCTGGTGTCATAGAAGATGAGAAGTTCTCAGTTTTATTAGAAACCAAAAACGATCCAGTATTTCACAGAACATCCATCTTCCAATAAAAATGACGGAGCACTAATTATCCATCTATAGAAATATGTTTTTTTTTTACCCTTTAGACATGCAAGAGATTCACCACTTACCATAATACCTTGTCATTAAAGACCAAAGCACAGCACTGAAAACTAGAAATGTTTTTGGCAGACTGATCCCCACAAGAAGAACTGTCACCTCACCATGACATGCAGCGACAAATGTTGGTTTGTCTACAATTACTAGGAAGCTACTGGGGATATTATGTATCTATCAAGTCTGTGTGATCTCTACATATTGTTACACCTTTGTTGGGATCAATTTTGCTGCAATTTTTTGCTCATTTGTGCGACTGTCAGTCACAATCACAATGCCTGTGCCATGGCCCAAAACATCTAATAATGGCCCCCTTGTCAAACAAATTAATCGCGTTGCACCTTGATAGACGTTTCAGCGGGGATGCCTCACAAAGTGGTCTTATTTGAGTAAACAGGAATTGTTTATGAAGAATTACTTTTATAATGCAAGGTATCCAGGCATCTGAAATAATGGTCTCTCAACTGGTGTGGAAGTGTTGTAGGTGACCGCTTGTCAGTAAACAAACATGGTCAATGTTACCTGGCATTTGGATTATCATATCCCCATGAGGAGACATAAAACACGTGATGAATGACTGAATACATGCTTTACATATAGCTGGCAGAAAATATTGAAAAACATTGAGAATTTTCATTGAAAAAAAGGGAGCCTTATTGAATCAGGATTTCGACTAGTGCCTTAAGTCAAGCAGTAAGACACAGGATGTACTGCTGAGATTAGACTCGCCCCTCAAAGAGTATAAACTCTTAGGAGTAAAACAAATATGGTGGTAATATGTTAATACCAGCTGATCTTGCAGATCAGCTTTCCAACATACTAAAAACATAAAGAAAAAATTAAAAATAGTGGGCTTGACTTATGTAAGAAGAGCATAATGTTCGGGCAACACTGGTGTTACCGCACTTTGCAGTCCTGGTGAAGTCTGTTTAGTAGAAAATGTACCATTTGTTGAGTGCCCCTGTCTCATTGTTACTTAGATGACCATTCACGAAAGTGTGCTGAATGAACGCACATTAAAATATGTTTTTCTCTACAGGCTGGTGATTGGATTTACAGCCTTTGTAATACAGAATCACCCATCGAGATAATAGGACTTACAGTCACCACTCATCCGGCCAATGACAGCAATCCTCCAATAACAGTAAAAGTCCACATGAACGAAGATACTAATACATTCCCAGCCCCAATGGTTGTCTATGCAGATGTCAGCCAAGGATATTCACCTGTTCTCGGGGCAAACGTTACTGCTATTATTGAACCACAAACTGGAGAACCTGTGATTTTGTCACTTAAAGATAATGGTGCAGGTCTGTATTTAGGGCTTCGATTTCACGTAACAGAAAAATGTGATGTATGGTACACTACTAATGTCAAAAAATACACAAAACAGTATGGAGTCATATATGAGCTACAAAATGCTCCTACTGATGAGCAACTTTTAGGAATGCTAATGTGCTCTTATATTGTTTCACTGCATCTTATTTAAAGTTATACATACAAATGGAGAGAAAAGGGAGTACAAAAAAATCAATATTTCTTACTTTGTTGTACTTACATACTCTACCTTGTCTCTGCTTCCTCTCTGGCCTTTCCACAGGTATTAATGTTAGTTATTGATAACCAGGCTTTTAGAAGTGTTTCTACCGACTTCTTTACAAAGACAGTACTCTCCCAGGTAAATCTTGGTTGAACCTAACTTTCTTTGCCAAGATCACAGGGAGTATTGTTAGTAGAAGTCCTCAACATGACTAATCTGAAGGTGCTTCATTTAAAACATATATTGAAAAAACATATTTTTCATGAAGAAATACACCTAAATATAGACTGAGTAAATCACAACCTTTGATAAAAATTTCAAACAATATTTATTAGCTAAATTCATCCATCTTCACTTCCCATAGACATTTGAAATTGCTTAATTTCTTATTCAAACTGCAGCCGGACCACAATTTGAGTCAAGTGCTTTCTAATGAGTTTATGTGAACTTTTACATTTTTGTCGGGAAAAATTCATGCTTATAAAAAAAAAAAGCATTTGTAATACAATCAGTCTTTTCTTTGGGACCTTCTAAGTATTTATTCATGCAGCACATTATCCTGGGTGTGGCAACATCTATTGGTCTTTTAACAACGAAGATTAGTGCAATTTTCAAAATTTTAATTTACAATCCGACTCCAAACATGAGCCAGTTACTGTTTCCCATTTGGAAATTACGTTTATGAAATGTAATAAGGTAATTCCAATATTATCCTATGAGAGAGGTAGGCCTTGCAGTTGTGAAAAATAAATGTAAGAGTTTTTCACTACCTGGACATGTAAAACATAAAGGTACATGTTCAACTTTTTAAATACACTGCATCCTGCCATTGGGGCTTTCCAGGGCTTACTTTATAGGTTGCACATATGTGTTTAAAAGTAAGGGTTGGGCCCGGCAAAATGGTTGTTTGGTCAGATTAAACTGCACACACACACTTTGCAATGGCAGGCCTGAGACAGGTTTAAAGGCTGCTTAAGTGGGTAGCACAGTCAGTACTGTAGTCCCTCCAGTAGCATTTAATTTAAAGGCCCTTGGCACATGTAGTGCTACTTTACTAGTGACTTACAAGTATATTAAATATGCCAAATGGGTATTAACCAATCTAAAAACGTTTTAAAGAGAGAGCACAAGTAGTTTAGTGCTGGTTAGCAGTCAGACATCTACTTGATATCTGACTTTTCAGAATTCATAAAAATTATTTCAAGTGCACTCCTATTCGTTTGTGTATACTGCTGAGTGGACTGTTTTCTGGAAAATCAGAGCAGTGCACATGTGCACATCTTTCATTTTACTGTTGAGCAAGTCCTTCACCTGCCCCACCCTAGAAAGCCATTGACTTGTGCCAGCATTATTTGTAAGTGTTTCCAGGATGTGGAAAACCTACAAAAGGTTTCTCAATACATAAAGACACACACACTTATTTGTGGGTGTTCACAGCACTGTGTATGGCAACTTCCTGTAATAAATTGTTCCTCCTACATTGTGAGTAAAGAGATACTCTGGATAATCCATATTACTGGCAGATTGTCTGTAGTGACACCCTTCATCTGCAGACCGAAATGGTAAATGTACTCATGAGTAGCGAACTTATTTTGTACACCAAGTTCAAAGTGGATCTGTAATAAAGTTTGTGAGTGATTTCGAAAGAAAATTATTTGATACTGTAAGTAGTAGAACTAGCAGTAGCAAAAGTGAGTTCCAACATTCCCTCAGAGAAAAGAATGCGGGTTTAGTCAGAAACCTCACACCAGAAGAGCCCAGTTTCTTAAGGAAACGTTTGTCATTCAGAAGTCGATTGCCTAAGACATTGTCTTGATTTTATCGAACATTAATGAGACACAGGTAAATAGTGTTACAGTACCAGGTTCTTGAAAGACAGCAGTCCTGTGCTGAAGGGGGTTTCTGCCTTTTATTACAACTGGGTAAAAACTATACACAGTCTGAGAAACATTGTAGACCCATCTGATATTCAACTACACTGGCATGTTCAACAGCTGTTCTCATTCAGAAAAATCTCAACACTTTCAATGGATGTGACCAGGAGAATCCCAAGTGCAGTGATGAGCTCCAATTTGAATGATCAAGGTTTAAAGATTATTTCGTCACATTGGTCTGACGTCTATTTCAAATTGTCTAGATTTCTTTGCAGCCTGGATTAGCCCAACTTCCACCTAAAGGATAACTTTATCAGAAAAACATATACGTTTGGGTGAGCGTAACTACCATAATTCCCTTCAGAGTATTTGCTGGTAATTACCTCAAAATTACTCGTAATCATGCGTAATTGTCAGAAGCTTAATCCAGCATTTAGCACTATTTCCTTAGTGCAAAATGCACTCTCACATCCAAAATTGGTCAGAGGATGCATTTTTTGAAATTGGTAGCACCTACATTTCCCAATTCTTCCATTACTAACCTAATGAATGCTTCACTAGCATCCGGCATAGTCCCACATGAATGGAAAAAAGTAATTGTGAAAGCACTGCTAAATAAAACTCACTTGGACCCGGCTGGATTGGACAACTACCGCCCTATCTCGCTGCTCCCAGGAATTAGCAAAATTGCCGAAAAATACGTCAACCACACACTCTCTGCGTTCCTTGAGTCCCATAAACTGCCTTGTTAACGGTGATGGAAGAATCAACATTTTTCTTGATTCCAGAGAATCCTCTGCCATAATCCTCCTCGACCTAAGCTCAGTGTTTGATGCGGTGAACCACCAAACTTTGGTTTTCTGTCTCAAGAATGTGGGAGTAACTACAATCCTTCCTGGAAGTAAGATGCTTCCAGGTATTTGAAGGTGATACCCTATCTAAACCCTTCCTGTTGCAGTGTGGAGTCCGCCATGGCTCGTCCCTGAGCCCCACACTTTTTAATGTGTATATGGCCCCTTTGGCGGATATCGTATCCCCCTTTGAAATCCATATAGTCACATATGCCAACGACACTCAGCTGGTAGTAAGGCTGAACCAGGCAGAACAGTCGCCCACTGATCTTCATTCCTGTCTCGAGAAAGTTGCTAATTGGATGAGCTTATCTCATCTAAAGCTCAATGGTGATAAAACCGAGCTTATGCTGCTTGGCAACCAGTCAAGTTTTAAATCTAGCACCATGTGGCTGTCCTGCATGGGCCCGCTACCAGTCCCAAAAACCAAGATAAAAAGCTTGGGTATTTGGTTAGATCACGATCTTACCTTCAGAGCCCAAGCAAGGAAGACTGCCGCCGCTTGCTACGGCCTGCTGAGAATGACCTGCAAAATACTCCCCCTACTATCTTGCCAAACTAAAAAGTTACTGATCCAGGCCTTAATTTCGTCCAGGATAGACTATTGCGATGCTCTCTACCTAGACGCCCCAAACTCAGCTGCAAAACTGCAGATCGTTCAAAATTCGGCAGCAAGACTGCTCACGAGCACGAACAATCTCTGCTCAGCAAAGCCCGCCTTACACTCCCTACACTGGCTTCCGGTGCAGGACAGACTCCATTTGAAAGATCACTGTGTCGGTCATAAGTCTTTAGATGGAAATGGGCCACCCATCATCAAAGCCTTGCTTAGACCCTACAAGGCTACCAGAAAACTTTGCTCTGACGAGCTCCACCTAGCAGAAGTGCCCAGAATCAAGAAGGCCAGAGCGGACGGGCGTCTTTTCTCATACAATGCTGCCAAGCTCTGGGACTCCCTACCACTCCTCCTCCGTAGGGAATCTAACCATCTTGCATTTTGAAAACAGCTAAAAACCTGCCTCCCCCCTCTGGCCTCTGCTGCAGCGCTGGGAGGCCTCCGGGTAGCCATGCGCTATATAAAAGCATTTTTCATTCATTTAATTTCATTCCTTCTATGTGTGCAGCAGAATGCAACGCACATAGAAAGAGCAAAAAATTATTAGAAATAGAAGTATATCTCTTCGTTGCACCACTCTAATGCCTCCTTTTAAATAGTGTGAGATTGCCACTGACAGTCAATGATGAATTTTATATTGGGATGTGGAATGATGTGTGACAGTGTTCTACCAAGGGGAGAGCGGGGATGGGCGTCCAACCTGGCCGGAATAGGTTTTAGGGGCTCTTACCTGCAGCTGACGGGGGCAACAAACGCTCGCCAGCACCCCACCCTTATATGCAGCAATTGCAGGGACAGCCAACTGCAGCAAAAGTGTAGCTATGCCACTGATGTGTGGGCAGATTACGGCCTGTTTTTAACAATTCCTGGAAATTTTTCCTATCGCATATTCCACCTACTTTCAGCTGGTGGAATGTGTAATTGGAAAACCTAAATCTGGTGTTATTCCACGACTGGTAAGATTTATAACATGAGGGGTGATATTTCCACAGAATAACATGCCGAAACCCCTCTCCACACAAACAGGGCCCTAAACATTCTTAGGTGAAGCAAGAAGTGCATTTGGCATGCCCAGGTTCAACCGAATCTCATTTCTCAGTTTATCTGAGCAACGAAGGAAGGACTTTAATCCTATAATGCACCCTGGTCTTTTAATTTTCTGAACAGCGCTAAGGATTCTTTTCCTAAGCACCGAATATTTGGTGAAATAGTAATAAACCTCTAGTAATGACTGTTTTGTCTAATCTTGTTTATTTATTTTTCTTTCTCGCAAAGGTGCTGATATTGCAAGACATGATGGTATCTATTCAAAGTATTTCACATCGTTCAGTGGGAATGGGCGGTACAGCTTAAAAGTGCGTGTTCAAGGGAAAGAAACAGTTGCAAGACTTGGATTTAGAAGTCAAGCAAATCATGCATTGTACGTTCCTGGATATGTGGAAAATGGTAAGATCAGGTTCTTTTGATACTGAAGCTTTACAGGGTAGGCAATATTTGTGCTTGCATAATCCTTTCTTTCTCACATTATCTGCCTCTCCCTATTTCTCAGGATGCCATCACGCTGCAGCTCTAGTAATAATTCCACCTTAATTGTTCTACTATGCAGGTCATTCATTCTTCAGTATAAAAAATCAGCTTAATGAGTACACTGATTGTATACGAGCCTCTGGAGTGGCTTTAATATCACCCTAATACAACAAAAACGTTTAGGCTCCTTTGCCAGTTTTAATACGTTTCTTACATATTTTCCGTATGTTCTGAAAAATAAAAGGCTATTTTGCCATGCTTTCAAATAAATTAGGTTATATTTGGAAACAGCCTCTACTTTATGTGATATGTTTATCATCTAAATGTTGCAGTCAGTCAAATACATCAATATAATGTCCGAATTAAACTAACATTTCCTTTGTCCAGTAACAGTTTTGGGCTAGTGGGAGTAGTTCCTACTTAATGCTTAAAGTTTTTAAGAATTAATATACTTCCCTAAATATTTAGGAGGTTTTATTTTTTCAACTACTGTCTACCGTTAGGGGTTTGCATTGTTCAGGACCCAATAAGGCCGACATATGCGGCGATGTTTGCGAATTCATTTAGCTCCATTACTGATTCAAGCAGCTCGTTATTTTTTTTAAATTGCACTACGCTCATTCAATCTTCTCTGTAGTCTGCATTTTAATGAAAGGGATTAACCCAGTTGGCATCAACTTTTTTCATATATTTTTTTTACGGAAAGTTAAAGTAGGTGTTACATAGGTGATGGACCTGACATCCGTGGTGTGGTTTTCCCCCACCTTTGTGCCTTCTAGCTTGCATTTCTTGCTGACTTTGTTTTTGCTGGCTTCAGGACTCTGTAACCTTTACCGCTGCTAAAGTGCTTGTGCGCTCTCCTTTAAACATGGCAACATTGACTTATGCCCAAATGGCCAATTTAATTTACTTGTAAGTCCTGGGTAAAGTAGAACTGCCTGTGTGCAGGGTCTGTAAGTTAAAAGTTACTAGAGAACATGCAGCACTGATTGGGCCAGCCACTTAAGTAGCCCATTAAACATGGCTCAGGCCTGCCATTGTGGCCTATGTCTAATTTTAAGCTACCATTTCGACCTGGTAAAATAAACCTCTTGCCAGGCCTAAACATTCCTTTTTAATACATGTAAGTCACCCAGAGGGTAGACTCTAAAAGCCTATTGGGTAGGGTGAAGTGTATTTAAAAAGTTGGACATGTACTTTTACATGTCTTGGCAATGAAATATTCTAAAACTAATTTTTCACTACTGAAGCAAGGCCTACCGCCCCTATAGGCTAACACTGGTACAAATGTACAATTTTTATGTATTTATTGCGTGATTAGTTAAAATCCTTGCAATGGGAAACTCATTCAAGTTAGTCTATATTAAAATTACTCATGAATACAATAAGACAGGATATAAAATTGTTAAAAGTACATATGACATTCCATTTCTGAGCAAAGTTAAAAATACAATAAATGAACCAGACATTCCAGATTAGCTAATGTCGAAATCCGCTCACCCTACCTTAAAGCATAAAGCTGGTTTGCTCTATCAGTACAATAGTCTGCATTCAAGTCTTAAGTCATAGTTTCAGAATTCTCGTTTATGCAGCTTAATCGAACTTCTAATAGTAGCCTAATCGATCGGATTGTCAATTCGTAGTTAAATTTAAGCTAGTTTTTGCAGTATTCATAAATCGGACTAGCCTTCATGCTAGCTGAGTGTCATTTCCATCAAAGCTGGCTATTAGTGCTTGCCTGCGTGTTCGTTTTCCTCTTTGGTTCCACAGTGGTTTAAGTAGAAGTCTTCGCTCATTCTTTAAAGCTGAGCAGCTGCACAGTATATGCCGAACGCCCTCTTTAAAATCTCCACAGGTTCGGCAGTTTATGTTTGCTTCTGAACGTTCCCATGGTGGCAGGTGCTGATTTACGGGCAGGATGCCCATCCTCAATTTCAAATAGGACTCCTTCGTTTTTCTTGAGAATCCTGTTCCCAAATAAGCTTGTGGCAGAGACTTTGTATAACTTTGAATAACACACCGCCCTCTTAGTCAGTGTGGCCTTATCTTCCTCCAGAGATAGTAACTTAACTGTTTTATTTACTAGCTTCTTAAAGAATTTGTGAGGCCCATTGAATTCCCGGAGATCTTGTAAAGCAAGAGATCTTATTGCTGTGTGGAGGTAGTTCATTGCTGGACTGTCTTTTTTTCTTTCTAGCTCCTTCCATAAGAATGAGTTCAGAGAACCTTCCTTTGCTCCCTTTATCTTGTGCCAGCATTTGGTATATGGTCCTTTTCGAGCTAATTGCTGTTTTTGGAGGCCAAACTCTAGCCTTAATTGTGCTGGCGAAGTGTACTGGGGAAGGTTAAATATTATTCGTTTTGTTTTTGACATCACTTGGTCTAAGTTCAACTCATCTCCCCCTCTCATACTTTCACTGCCATAAGTGATGGTTGGTAGCAGTTTTGCTCGGACCACTTCTAGTAAAGGAGTTAGACTCAGTCCTGCTAGTTTTTGCTTGAGTTTTTTTAATACTAATCCTAGTGTGATTCCTCTTGTTTTAATCAGTGCTTTTTGTTGTCCGAACGATCCCCTTCTATCGAACGTTACTCCCAGATATTTATATTCTTTGACCACCTCCAACTGTTGACCTTGCAGTTCCCATTTAGTATAGTGTTTAGTGTCCTTCCCATTGAGTATCATCACTTTAGATTTTTCTAAGTTTATTGATAACCTGTTCTCGTCTTAGAAGCTGCATGTGGTGCTTATAAGATGTTGCAACCCAACTGGGGTTCTGCTTATCAGTATGAGATCATCCACATACAATAGGTTCGACAGAGATAACTTCCCAGGTTTGGGGCATGATGGTTACAGGTGTTAAGCTCTGACGAAATGTCATAAAGAAAGAGGTTGAACAAAGTAGGGGCAAGAACGCATCCATGCTTCACCCCCTTTGTGGTCCTTATTTTCCTTGATAAACAGTTGCCTGATCCTAGTTTTATGTGCACCCATGTCTCCGAATGAAGAGCGATCAATTGGTTCCGAAGTTTCGGATCGATGTCCCAGCCTGATATTTTGGCCCATAATTTCCCCCTATCTATGCTGTCAATGGCCGATGAATAGTCGATAAAACAGATGAATAGTGGCTGTTTAATTTTTATAGTGGCGTCTATAAACAGTAAAAAAGCAAGGATATTAGTCACTGTCCCTGAGTTTTTTTGAAAACCAGACTGATTAATAGGAATTACGCCTTTCTTTGATACCCATTCAGTTAGTTCCTCCAGCAAAGGGCCTGCAAAATATTTGGTGTCTATATCAATTAATGCTATAATCCTGTAGTTCTTTGCATGATTTCTGCTGCCTTTTTTATAGATAGGGGAAATAATTGATCCCTTCCAGGAGTCTGGGATCTTTCCTACTTTTAAGATGTTCTTAAAAAGGGTACTTAGTTGTTCTGCCCAGTAATTTGGGTCCTGTTTATATAAAATTGGAGGTGTTCCGTTGGGCCCTGGGGCTCCCTCTTTCCTGCCTTTTGTGATTTGATTCTTTATTTGTTTGGTTGTGCATGAAAGAAAGGCTCCCACATATTTTTGGGCTTGTGGTCTGTAGTTGATAATTTCAGTGTCTTGAGTGATTCCACCTATTTCTCTGTTGAAATGAGGTTGCAAGTAGTTTACCCAGGATTCCTCTGTTATATACGAGTTAACTTTGTGAGCCCATGGATTATCTAAATTGTTAACTGTGTGCCAAAATCTGGCACTATTGTTGGATTTTAAATCATATTAAAGTTTGGCCCATGTCTTCTCTGCGGATTCCTGTTTCATTTGCCAAATGTACTTATTTTTTTCTGCACTTTAGCTCTCTCAGCTCTGTCTGTATGCCGACGTCCGGGCCCGACTGACACAGTTTGCGGATCCTTCTATTAATTTCCTTCTTCATTTGTATTAATTTGTAGCTTTGGTTTATTGAACAATTTAATCTTTGATCATTGGTGTGCCTACATGATATGTATTCTCCATTTTTATTGACTGATTTTGCTTGTGTTGGTTTTGAATTTGAGCTAGCTAAGCATAGGTTTTTCAGAAAGTTCTCCAAGTTATTAATTCTGTGTCTTTCCTGATGTTTGTGAGCTTCCCAGCAGATTTGTGCTTCTTCCAGGGGTTTTTCGGGGTCAGCTGTTTTGCATTTGATCCTCTTAAAATTTGATGTTACTATTAAGTTTTGAGATGCAGTTGGGGATGTTAGTGCGGTTCCATGAGCCATAAGTCGAAGCTCCCATGGCATATGATCACTGCACTCTTGCGTACCGATCTTAAAATCGATAACTAATTTGAAAAGTGAACGAGGTAAAAAGGTGTAATCTGTCTCTGTAGTTGCCCCTGAGTTGTGATAAGTGGCTGATTGTGGTCGGTCTCCAGGGAATCTGCCGTTTGATGCTATAAGGCCTAGACTAGTTAGCTCTGCCAATAATTCTTTAGATGCCTTGGTTTGTTTGCCCCATTTACACTCATCTTGGGCTGGAATCCCCCAATCGAGAGAATGGTGTTCGGTCTGGATGTCATTCCATGCTGTCCCCGAGAGTAGCTTATTAAAGTCTTCTGAGACAATATAATTCGATGTCTCCTCTTCAGTAATGAGCCTTGTTAGTTCCGACACTAGAAATTTTGCACCAGACTTTTTCCACTCGGATTTAGATAAGTGTTAACCAGAATTAACTGCTGTTTGTTTAGTCTGGGCCCTGCTATCTCCATCTGCATTACTTTAATTCCATTGTTAGAAGAGTTCTTCTTCAATAGTTCTTTAGTTGCGGTAACTGATTTTATTGATGCATAAATAGTGAGTCCTTCGTTCAGGTGACCGAACTTCGAGCTTCTGCTGGCTGGAAGATAGTACAACTTATACCCCTGTAAATGGAAAGGCTCTGCTTGCCATGTTTTTTGGAGTAGGATTAAGTCAAACTCCTGAAAGTAGATTATTATGTCTGCGTTCGTAATTTTTGATCCTAGGCTGTTTATATTCCATGAGCAAAGCTTTAGATATGGGACATTCTTTAGTTGTTCCGTGGTCTGTCATTGGCTAGAGTGACTGCTATTAATGACTCTAGCTACCCAAGACCAGTCTTTTGATGTGTCCATCTCACAATTATCCCCAACTCTCGGGACAGATTTGTCGGTGAGCTCCACCATGATGTTACGGGAGCCTTTTAGCACAGATTTTGTAGTCGGGCGCGCTCTTGATATTCTTACAAAGTTTTCATTAAGATTGCAGTGATTTCGTAGAAATGGCTCTGGGTAACCTATTTGGTGAATGTGTTTTATGCGTAGTCTCCAGGCTTCTAACTGATGAACTTCCTTTAATATGTTTCCACTATTTCCACAGTGGTCCAGGTGGTTTTTGTTATTTCTTGCTCTGATAGATGTATGAGTCGTACACATTCTACGGAGTCCAGATCTTGTGAAGCAATGCCTGCTAAATTACTAATGGAGGATAGCAGTTGGAGAATATTCCTTCTGTTTAGAATATCTTCCCGCCCTTTTGATATAAAATCTGGAATGAATAGGATTGTTTTTGAGTAGTTCTGCCGGGGAAGACTCCGGGGTAATGCGGTTCTAGAGGCTACTTCCCGCCCCCGCAGCAATTGGCTTGGTCGGAGCACATGTCCCGTGGTGTGTTCTTTATACATCTCTTGGTTCATGTCGTCAGATTCTAATTCTTGTAGCGTTGTGGATGCTTTTTCTATTACGGGTTCCTGGGAATTAATTACCCCGATTTTTAATGTTTTAGTTTGAACCGCTGGTTCACCTATTAAGCTATTAATTGCTGGTAGTTTGCTTTCGGTCGATTTTCTTACTCGTGTTTCCATTACAGGTCATTGCTCCCATTTTTACTTTATTCGTTTTGCTTGAATTAAAAGCTATCAGGTTCCTAGCCAGTGGGGTCTCTCCTTTTTGCAAAGCTATCTTATTGGTGGGAAAATATGAGTTTCCTACATCTTCGCTTTCACTTGGGCATGGTTTTTTAATGAATTCGGAGTTCTCTTGCAGGGTTGGTGGTGCATTACTTTTGTTTTTTTCCATTAGTTCCCCCGGTGGGCTTTTAGTCGCTATTTGGAAGAAGGTTTCTATGGAGGAAGTTTTGTTCCTCCCTTTTCTCTTCATTTTACTTTGTTGTTTCATTGTTTTCTTTTTGAAGAACTGTGCGTCCTCTTCATCTAAGTTACTTTGCTGCCCAGCTTGGCTGCATAACTGGGACTTTTCTAATATAGGCTAACACTGGGTGACATTATTACATTTAATACGTGATAACTTTTAATTGGGAGTAGGTAGGTAGCTAGTATTTGGTGTCTATGGAAAAGTAGTTAAAAGCCCTCTTTAATGATAAAGTTACCGCCACGAGGAGAACGCTCACAGGTAACTTTTTGATATTATCCAATATACACATTAATAATATCTCCGTAAGGACATAAATGAAGGACGATCCTTTTTACTTATGATGCACACAATATGTAAGAGTTCCCCAGCATAGATTATTGCTTTATACACTTTCTATACTTCGACGCGATAACACTGCACGTGTGATTATTGTAACTTATGATTGACACACAGTATCCGTTTTTCACGGTATGCCCGCCGAGATTCACAATTTTAAATACTGAAATACAGCCTATGATCTTTTTCTGTATCCTTTCAGATGTTCTATACACCAATCATTGCTATGTTCACCACAGAACTGATTGGGTACTTTTGCTTTCACCCATGGTTTGTTACTTTATTTGACACACTAACGTACTTTTCAAAGAAGGATCATCATGTATGGGTTTCTCACAGAAATGGATGTTCATGTTACTATGATCAGACCTGACATCAAGTCAGATGTTATATTGTATGTAATTTTGTATCTTCCCCAGCCCTGAGGAGTCGCGGAAACACTTTTCCGAACGCGACGAAACACGTGTCGGCTGGCTGGTTCTGGAACAATTATATATTAGAAAATATCACACCACTGTGCAGCATAATTCCTGTTGTGTCTGCTTGCTTTGATTGTCCATATGGGTGTTGTAACATAGACACGACTGTATGATTACTGTTTAGTGTGTGCATAGGGCAATTCGGTTTATTGCATGAGCCCTGTACCCCTACAGTGTCTATGTCAATTCTTAGACATTGTAAGTGCATTAATGCCAGAAAAAGGATATGGTGCTTGGAATTTGTCATTATAAACTCTACAGCACCATAATGGCTTAACTGAAAACTAGGAAGTTTGGAAGTTTGGTATCCAGCTTCTCAGCACATTAAACCCACACTGATGCCAGTGTGCGATTTAATGAAAAATGCACACAGAGGGCATCTTAGAGATGCCCCCCGAAAAACGACCTAACATTAGTGTCCAGGCTGAGTCGCTGCTCACCTGCTGCCACCACCAGACATGTTTCTGGACCCCTGGGTCGAGAGCCCGCTGCTCTCGGGGTCTGAAACAATGCACATTCTGGGACGAGGTGCTAAGCCTCCTTCCCCACGATGGGCACGGTCCACGAAGGGGAAACTTACAAGGCTTGCCATCTTTGTAAGCTACCCCAGCACTCTGCTGCTTCCCGCAACTGGCTCCCACCGGTTCTGACCTCCACTGGGGTGGGAGAATCGGCTGGAAAACAAAGTGAGGAAGGGAAGTCTACCCACCTTTTCCAACCCCACCCCTCAGGTGGTGGAGGTGAGATGAAGCACAAATCTCAGTCGCCGCCTTCTTGCAGATGGGGGGACCAAGCCAACCAGAGTGAGGCATATGCCCCACTCCCACCCCAAGGAAGGGACCATTTGGTCCCAACCTTTACCTACCTGTAACACCCCTAAAGCTAGTACGCCCCGAATCTTGCCTCCTCAGACAAGAATAGACAAGAAGAAGAGAAGAAGAAGGACCGAAGAAGCTGTACTGAAACTAGGAAGAGGAGGACGCCCACTGACTTGGCACCTGCCCTACAGGCCTATCCCCACCTGGAACATGCTCCAGCGAAATCCCAGTGTGTCCTGCAGCCAGCAGCCTCAAGAACCGGAAGGACCTGCCCTGCCTTCCAAGCCAAATCACTGGATTTTCTCACCCACAGACTCAGGCCCCAGCCTAAACCACGAGTCTGCACCACTCTGCACCCGATGCACACTGCCCAAGTTCGAGTGGCTCAACACCACGATGATGTCTCCCCGGTGATCCTGACCTTAGATCTGGTGATCTCTGACCTGCTGCGAATCTTCCAGTGAAGCCTGCAGCCTCAAGAGCTGGTAAGAAAACCCGACTCGGAAAGACATCCCTGCACCTGGGTGGCCCAACCAATGGTGTCCCAGCATCCCCAGGCACCCCAACTTACCTCTCCAACCATGGTCACCTCCAGAAGATCTTCGTCTCCGAGCCTGCAGGCTGTTGCAACTGGAGCTTCCTACAGCTGATTTGCATATTGCTGGCCAATGTCAATAGTTTAATGGTGAGCAAAACAATCATGGACTGTCATGCGGTTCAGGGTAACTACCAAGGATTAAGAACAATTACAGCCTTCCACACATCAGTTTTTTGTTACATATGTGCCAGATGCTAGTGTCACTGCTGTACCTGCAGCTATTTTTGAAGTTGTTACAGTTGTTGTGATTGTGGCTGTGGTCACTCCTGCTATGGTTACTGTTCTTGCTGCTGTTGTTCCTGTTGTGTCTCCTGCTGTGGTCGAAGCAATTGTTGATGCTCTTTTCGCGGCTCTGGCTACAGATGCTGGCGATGATGTTGTTTCTGCTCTGGTTTGTTAAGCTGTGGTCACTGCTCTAATCTTTGCTTTGATGGCATATGCAATCATTACTGTGTCTGAAGCTGCGTTTGTCCCTCTATTCATAACTTTAATTTTTGATGTTGTTCCTGCCGTTTGACATTTGTGGCCTCTGCTCTGGTGTCTGCAATGGTTACGCCTGGTGGTTACTGTTATGGTCCATGTTATGTTGGCAGCTGGAGAACTGCCTGTGTATTGCTGGTATCTGTGGTGCCTGATGCTCTTGCTTGCAGATGTTAGTGATGCTATTATAATAGCTGCTATTGCCTTTGTTGTGTCAACTGTTGTGGAAACTACTGAGACAGATTTTGTTGCAGCTATAGTTTATGCTGTGGTTCCTGCTGCATAGCAATTGTTTGTTCCTGCTTTAATTGCTACTGCGGTCACCATGGTTTCTGGTTTTTGGCAGCTTTGGTCACTACTGTCATGATAGGTGCTGTCGTCCCTTCTCTGCTAGCTGTTGCTGCTCGGGCTGTCCAATAGTAAGAGCTCCGATCCCTGCCATTGTGGTATCTGTTGACACCGTTTTCGTTCTTACTGTTCTGTCAGCTGCTCTCTCTATACATACCCCCAAAACAATAAATTAGGTTCTTTTGAAAACAGATTTAAGTCTTACTATTCTCCTCCTATTCTGGACTTCCGTTTACTTCACCTTTACTATTGCATAGACACCGCTAGGGCAGCACCTGCACAGATGCAGAGGGGCACGGATTGTTGTGCACAAATTTGAGATTCTGACTGACCACTTTACAACTCTCTCTCTTCTCTCTGTCTCTCTCTCTATCTCTCTGTCTCTCTCTTTCATTGTCGGTGCATCCATGGTAGTGCCACCTGTATGATTAGGATAGAAAGAAGGACCTGCTTGCATCATTCCCAGCCGAGACCTCAGAGACATTCACAATTTTGATAATATTTGTCAGTACCGTAACCACACTGTAATGCCTCAACTGATGGATGCTAAAAGCCTTACACCAACAAAGAACTCTACTCCACTGCTGGAACTTGCACATGCGCAAAAAAAGCTGTGCGGGGGTAAGATGCAACAGACAGAACACAGTAGGTGATCGAATAAGTGTCAGTTTTTAATATTGAGTTCACTGACCAAGCTGGACGTTGCAGAACATAGTCAGAGTGATTTGTTGGTTCCATGGCTACTCTCCTCTCCACTGTGGACTGTAACAGGCTGTTGATCTGCAGACAGCATACAGCCCGGCCACATCATGATCATCAGACCCCTTAAAACCCTAGGAAAGCCAATGAGATCTCGCTCAACAACAGCTTGACCAGCTTATCAACTGCATATCCAACCCTTAAGATCATGTTGTTTTGATGTAATGCACACTTTGCCTCCACTGTTTTTCCAACTTATTCACTTCCAGAGGTGATAATGTTACAGCTGTTTTAGTAAGGCATAGTTAACTTTACCAAGGAAGAATGTGGATGTCAATCATTCACCTTCGTTTGCGGGTGCGTGCTTCTATGATCAGGCAAGAACTGGTGGCAGGGTAGACAAAATGAAGAAAATAATGGTAACAAAGCTGCTTAAGATCAAACGGGGAGCCAGAGGAGAAAGGGGATCAAGTAGGTAAGTTTGTTACAATACAACGTAATAAAACGCTCAGAATGAACAGGCACTCAACACTGAGAATAACTAATACTGAGGACCTGCAAGACTTAAACCCTCAAATGTATATTGGCAAAAGCAGTGTTCTTAGCTGACCAACCATGTATGAAAACGTACCAGTCAGAAAAAAAACATTGTACACCAACTCAAAAGTTCAAATAAACTGTGAGTGGTTGTACTCCACAATTCAATTATTGTTGGTAATACCATTATTATATTGCCATTTGAACTGCATTAATTTCATAGTTATAAATTATTTTTTCAAGAATTGATGTAAATGACTGATGTGATTTAAATGGCAAAACTATTGAATTGCTTTCCACACATATATTATTTTTCAAACACATTTTAGATCATAGATGTCACAGTGCAGCCAATTCACTAAGGGCCGGAAAAATTATGATTAGGAATAGCGATTTCATAATTTAGATTTCCTGCAAATAGCAAATTGAAAATTGCTAAATCTAATGTATGAAACTCTTCTGAGTTTCATTAGTGATTCCTAGTGGGTCGCAAATAGACCTACTTCATATGCATTAATGAGGTAGGTCACAATTTGTGACCCGCTAGGATTCGCTGCACTCACAGGGATGGTGTCCTGCTAGGGTCAGCAGACCACCATGGCTGTGATTGCTTTTAAATGAAACATTTAAAGAAAAAAAATACAGCCTGTTTTCCTTAAATATTAAGAAAATGCAGCCCATTTTACTTCGAGGAAAAAAGAAGTTTTTAAAAAAAGAAATGAAACTTTGAAGTTTAATTCTTTAAGAGTAGGCAGTGGTCTGTGGGAACACACCCTACTATCAAAATATATTTTTTCAACAGTCAACATTTGCAAATGGGTTACCACCACTTTTGAAATGGTGATAAAGTATTATCACTTTGCGACCAGACGTTGGTTGCAAAACAGTAATACATACCATACCGATTCGGTATTTGGAAGGTAGCCCCAAAACACGAACATTCCAAATAATGAATAACAAATGCAAAATGCAATTCGATAACAAGTTGCTGAATCACATTTTGTACGTCTGAAAAGCATTTTTTCAGTCACGAATGGTCCAATTTTGCAATTCAGGCGGATGGCAACTGGAAACATGCTTTTCACATCTGGCCCTAAGTCACTTTGTTTCACTAGAGGAATTTGCCTCCACCAAAATCTTAAACATTCATGAAAATGTAAACCTCATTTTCAGTGATTCATCTGTAGAAATACAAATGTAAATGCAGTGGCTAAGGTTTTTCTCAGAAGTCTGTCGCTGGTGCTGTATAATACTGGGTTAGTTGAATACCAATGATGAGTAGTCTTTATTCCATCTCATGTCTCTTTCTTTGTTAATCATACAATGTGTGTCTTATTAGTTAATTCCTGAAGGCTCTCTTTTCTTCACTGATTTCTTTCTTCCTCTGTTTGGAAAAAGTAAACATCAAGGATTTAAAAAAAATAGCAAGTGCTCAACTTAAATAAACAAAATGTAAGGTGTTACTGTACTAAAGCGCATATTTATCAAAAGTTTGTGCACACAAGTCACTAAGAAAAGTTGCTACAATGCGTTGTGCAAATGGGAGAGCCCTGAAAAGCACCGGGAAACATCCTTTACAACGAAACTTTTACAACACAGTGCTTTTACGACGCAGGTTTTACAACGAAAACCATTACAATGCATTGCGCTGGGGGGCGCTCTAGGGTAGGGAATAGATTTAATTTACTATCCAACACCTTCCCTAGTGTCCACGGGGACTGGAGTTGGAATAGTAAATTAAACTATTCACTATCCAGCACCCCAAAGCGCTATGCTTTGTAAAGGTTTGCGTTGTAATACTTGCGTTGTAACAGCATGCGTGGTAAAAGCATGCGTTGTAACGTCATACATCCAAAAGCACCATATCCAGATATGGCGCTCTTCAGTTCTCTCCCTTCACGGACGTACTGGAGGATACCTAATGCCAATGCAGGCACCCTTGCACCATTTTGCAAATGTGCCTGCATTACAAGCAGGATTGTCTTTGTTCAGGAAGGAATACCTTCCTGCACAAAGAGAATTCAAAGAGGCATTTTCCTCTTTGTATGGATGTTGCAGAATGCATCATGTATAGAAAAAGAAAATAATGAGGAGAAAAAAAATATTTTTCTCCTTCTTATACCTTTTTGTTTGTATGCGAACCCAGAGGCATAGCTTTGGTGGGGCGGAACAGTATGACACCCCACAATAAATGAACACTTGGCTTGTTATTTAGGTCTAGGGGCCCTGAGTCTGGCCTGTTATTTCTGTGGCGTTTTTTTCTCATCTGAGCCATGAGTGAAAGACAAAACAGTTGCCTTTGATGTAAATGCGAGAGAGAGAGAGAGAGAGAGAGAGAGAGAACGAGAGAGAGAGAGAGAGAGAGAGAGAGAGAGAGAGAGAGAGAGAGAGAGAGAGAGAGAGAGAGAGAGAGAGAGAGAGAGAGAGAGAGAGGGAGAGAGGGCCAGAGATACCCATTTGGTGGTTGAATTTCCAGAAGTTAAAACAGGAAACCTAGAATCAATACCGGCTTCCCTGCTTGCCCAAATTGTGTTATCCTAGGTACATATTTATTTTGACAGAGCTTCCTTTTCCTTTATTATTGCATATGAGTGCCCTTAAATACTTGAGTTCAGGATGTCTACTACATAAGCTCCTCTTATATTTGGTTTGATAGACTGTAAAGTTGTTTTGGAGAAGTGTGGCTCAATGGTTAGAGCGGCAGACCCTGATGCAGAGGTCTAGCCCAGGCCCAGGGTTCAATTCCCCGCCTCGGTGGGTCTTGAGCTAAAAAATTCCACAGACCTAATAATTCTCCCCTCGGTGCCTATTCCAATCATGGAGTACCACTCTGCAACTCTGGACAATAGCTTGCTTAATCTCCACAACGGCCCCCACAACGCTAAGGATGCCTGGCCTCCACCTTGGGGGTGCCCAGGAGTGGACACCTCACAGGGAAAGCCAGGATGGGCTCCACAGCGGTATTCGTACAAGCGCCTTGAGACCCTTGCGGGTGAGTAGTGCGCTATACAAGTATCAATTTACATTTACATCACATTTACATTAAAGTTGCTCCATTTATACTAAGAATATAGGCCACCTTTAGCATTTACATGACTAATGATTTACCTCTTAGCTTAATAATTGGCATTGTTGCTGGAGGTGAGTCACAACTGTTTCTAAAAACTATCACTTTTAATAAATGTCTGTCTATGCCGTGATATAATCTGATCTACTGAGATGAAATGCTTCTGCATGTAAAAGAAGTACACTATTTTAATTTTAATTGATTGTATCATATGTTTACATTATGTAACATGATATAAATGCCCATGGCTTTGCTCGTGCAAAGACTCCCAGAGCCAAGCAATGCTCATGACACGACTCTGGCTTGGCTCGCCCTATTGATTTATAAGCACGCAATCCTCTGTTTGTGTCTTAGGGAAGTCAGTCACTTGCTAAAATGATTTGTAAAAGGCAAGGGCTAGAAACACGGAGCCCTGCCTACATGTACCGATGTGACAACTCGACCATCAAGGCTTTTAGTAGCAGAGACAAAGAAGAGTTTGTGTCATGAAAATGCATTTAAAATAAGTGATCCCAAGCCAGGGACTCTCGGCCATTGAGTTGTGTGTGACCTTAGTCATGCGTTATGAGGGAAATCCATGAGGGCCAGGTGGGATGGGCAGGGACATAGCTACAGCTGGGGTGTATGGGCTGTAACACCCCTCAAATGCATTCTTGGTTTGGAGTGGGGTCTGTGTTGGTTTTGCTTGTTCTCATTTCAGAAAGAGATTTTAACTTGTTACATTTTTGTATTGGGAACTTCAATATGTATAGTGACCAGTTTACTAAAAAATTTTAAGATATCTCACCATTAGAAGTTCTCCTTGAATAGTTGCCAATTTACTACTTTTTGAAATTTACAAACATTTTAAGTAGTAGGCTTGGAAAGCTGTGCCTGTCTCAAGTTTCCAGGCACACTAATAGCAATCAAACACCCTAATGACAATGGGATGAATGCTTGCAAAGAGTCTAACTGGTGACAATGGTATGGGGTAGCATTTCAACCCAAACAAAATTCCCACTGTGCCACTCTAGAGAGAGGCGTTAGAACCTAATGCAAATTAGTACCAACCCTGTCCCTCATGGAAACAGTCCACCCCAAACCTTGGTCATCTCACCCCTCAACCCTGCAAATCATTTACTTTTTATTTGTGAAATTTGAGATTCACACCCCCCAAATCTCGCCCATGGGCATACTAATTTCACCCAATGACAGCTTTATAAATTTCAGTGAATGTGAAATTGTGTGAAGTACATTGGTGAATGCACAGGAAAACCAAAGCTCTACCCATGGAACGCCTACCACTATGAAATGTAGTTCAATACAGTGCAAGTTCCTGTATTGTGTTACTTTTCTTTACAGAGCCACACTCAGCAGGTCTAGCTTGGCTTTGCAATTTCCAAATGAGCCTTTGCGGAGCACTGAGGTGCCTTGGATGGTGCAAGGGCGCTGCAAAGGCTTAGTAAATGTGGTGCTTAAAGTCTTCTCCACAGTATGTAGACAGTATTGGTCATAGGAACAGCTACATTATAATGCCACATAAGCTTTAAAACACGAATGAACACGAATGAAAATTTGAATGCCCCTCAGTCAGTTTTTTGTTTAATTACTCTGCTGAATTGTCTGCTGTGCTGATATAAAATGTAACCATTGTCCACAAACAGTTTTTTTTTTAAAAAACAGTGGTGGAGGTGGACACAACAGTAATTGCATCCTGTGATATGTATGACCTTTGGCATTTTGCTAATCTATTATTGACACAAATTGCAAAAATGTGAAGGCAGTACAAGGACTCAGTGTAAGTGCTTTATGTGAGAGGCTGAAAAGTATTTACCATGGACAATGCCCTTCTGTATAGTTTGCCAATGATCAATTTGCTCATTGTTAATAAATTTGCACAATGCCGCTATATACACCTTTATGTGATGGTAAAATTTGCATGCGTGGATGATTCAGAAATACTTCTATCAAAGCATCAAGCAAATTGTGTAAATTTGCCCACAAACAAGTCCTGTTCAGGTAACTTTCTCATGGCCACGATTGGAAATGACCATCTTTTGTGTAGTATCCCCTCAGATTTATTCCTTCTTTTGCTGGTCCAGTTTTTGCTGCCCTAGGACTCAGCACACTTTACTCCTGCTAACCAGTGGTAAAGTGATTGTACACTTCTCTCTAAACATGTTAGAATTGTAACACCCCTAATTGATACAATTAATCCACTTGTAAGTCTATAGTATATGGTACCTCTTGTACACAGGGCCTGTAAATTAAATGCTAGTAGTGTGCTGCTGCACTTATTGTGCCACCCACTAGAGTAACACTGTATAGAATGTCTCCAGGCCTGCCACTGTAGCCTACAGCCTGGGCGTTTAGTTTTGAACAGTATTTTCATAGTAGTGAAGCAAACCCTTTGCCAGACTAAACCTTCCTAACTTATAATTCACCCATAAGGTAGGCCCTAAATGCCTACAGGGCAGGGCGCACAGTGCATACAAAGTAGGGCATGCATTTAATGATTTACACATCCTGGCTTCGAAAAACCTCCAACATTGTTTTTTACTGTGGCAATACTAATAGAAAAACACTGGAATACACCATAGCAATTTAAAGTGCTGAATTTCATTCTGGGAGCAGCTAGGAAAATGATCCAAGGCTAATAAAAAAATGAAAATAAAGAATAAAACCAAAGTAGTCTTTCAATTGCCTCATGTAAGAAGTGGTTTACAACCAGAACTCCTGAATTGCGAAACAATAACATTTATTGTGGGTTTTTCCTTTGCTTGTTTATGTGCTCCTCATTAACATTTCCTCTAACTGGTCAATCCTTGGAAACCACATGTTGCTTACACAACTGTTGCGCCCACTCACAAATTAAGTACATTACTCATCTGTTGCATAACGTAATTTTTGGCATGTAGAATTTACACAGGCTCAAATTCAAAACTCTAATTGCCTCACAAAGGAAAGATGAATTGGGTTATTTGTGCAGCTTGTAGGATTGTAACAACTAACTGAGCTAACTTTTTTTCACGTATAATTTCCCATTAACATTACTCTTTGCAAATGTGGTGCTTCAAAGCTTTCAATCCGAATGTATGACTTTACAATGCATACATTTACAACGCAAGCCTTTACAGCGCAGTTTTTACATTGCAACATCCTTTGCAACACATTGTTTTACAACGCATGTCATTACATCGCATTTTTAAAAAACACTTTTACAACGCATTTCATTACATCACATTATACCATTACAACGCATGCCATTACAACGCATAGCATTACATCGCATTTAAGGTAAGTGTAAGGGTAATAATTACCATTCTAACTCAAATGAGTGTAACAGTAGGATAGGTGTTGGATAGTGTAGGGGTAAAAATGACCATTCTAACTCCAGTGAGTGCAACAGTAGTGTTAGTGTTGGATAGTGTAGGGGTAAACATTACTATTCTAACTCCAGTGAGTGCAACAACAGTTTAAGTGTCAGATAGTGTAAGGGTACTATGTGTTTTAATGGTATGGGTTGTAATGACTTGCGATGTAACGCCTGCGTTGTAGTGATATGCATTGTAATGACATGCATTGTAGTGACATGCGATGTAATGGCTGGGTTGTAATGACATGCAAAATAAAGGATGTTGTGATGTAATGACTGCATTGTAAAGGTTGTTTCCCTTTTAATCCAGATATTTTCCTACTGTTGTGCCTCTTGAATTTTATTCCTGAGAGCATTCAGCCCATTTTCCATTTTCTTTGTTATTTGTCCCCTTTGTAGCTTTATGGGGGAATTTTTTTTCTCGGCTAGTGTAGATACTGTGTTATTACATATGGCATTAGCAATCATTAAACATGATACTCAATATCATATGGTGACAATTTTGTTTTTTTAGGTAACATCCAAATGAACCCAGCGAGGCCTTCCGTCAGTGATGACATTGAGACAAACCTGGAGAAATTCAGCAGGACTGCCTCTGGCGGCTCTTTCACAGTGTCTGAAGTTCCAACTGGACCTTTACTAGACATATTTTCACCATGTGCAATTTTTGATCTAGCAGCTAGACTAGAAAATGGGAAAATTGAATTATCATGGACTGCACCAGGAGATGACCTGGATCAGGGAAGAGGTATATTTAACTTTTTCATGTAACTAAAGTATTTGGGAGGGAGAATATGTAGCAAAGGCAATTTTATATTAAGTATGTTCTCCCTGTAATTCTCTGAACAACAAAGAGAAATTGTGAGGTAATATTCAGCTTTTATACCCTCAAGCAACAACCACTGTAGAAATAGAGTTTGGCAGAAATTGGTGTGGATGGAATGGTACAGATGTAAACACAGTTAATCAATACCATTTAAGTGTATTTCACAGGTCACCTTTTTAATTCTACGCATTTGGTGAGTGCAAGAAGTTAGCGAACACAAACATGCTTTCGCCAGTAAACTGAATAAGGTTTGATCAGTATTTAGTGCAGATTGAGAAATGGAAGCAATAGTTTGCTAAATCTCTCCAACATTGACAGACTCTTTGAATATCGTTAATAATAATGAGTTCAGCCGGAATCCCAAAGGGCCAAAGGGATGAAGTTGAGTTTGTCAAGATGCCAAACAAGGCCTACTCTTTGTCACAACAAAAAAAACACAGGCTAGTTTTGGATTCCAAGTAGTTGGTGATCAAGTGGAAGAAGGGGGCAAAAGCTTCACTACTTACCATAATAGAGTAAGAGACAGATCATAAACACAAGCTAGTAAGATTTTTTTCCCATTTACAACAATAGTTTCAAATGCTTATGTAAAGTCTTTCTATAATTAGGCTTGGATACTAGGGTTATCCAGACCTTGGTGGATGAAGGACTAATGATGTACTAACTGTACCTTGAGCTGTATTATGGCTACATCAGCTGGATTCAAAAACGAAAGCACAGTTATTACCAATCAGATTTGTTTACAGTACTTTCTGCTATGCTGAGAAAGAGACTCAGAGAAGCTATGACAGTTCGAAACATAAGAGTGGGAGCAAAGCACCTCCAAGAAAAAAGATGGGTTTAAGATGGATTAAGCCTGTATTACATATGTGTATGCCGTGGAGACAGCATTGTCTACCCCTACAGAAAAGGACCTTGCACTTAAATCTGATATTCTCTACCTGCCTGTGCTAAGGTGCATGCAACATGTGGCCAAACCAAGGCAGTTCTTAAACCAAGATTGATTTGAAAGTAGTTGGCAGACCATGAACAGAGTTAATATCCAGATCTTTTTACACTGTACTCAGAGAAGGGTAATGTACATTGATTACCATTTAGAAGTTTACTGTTGCAGAAGAGTACTCCTACATTTAGGTTTTAATTTACATTGTAGGGACAAATTGGTGTCACTAAGATCCCTGAAAGGCTGGATTGATGTTTTCCCGGTAAGAAGACTGGTCGGAAAGTGCCAAAATGTCCAGACATTTTTTGGGGGAAATAATTTTTGGCTTAGCATTTTTAATAAGACAAGTATCACAATATTAAACAAATTCTCCCCACTGCCACCACCCTCCCTTAAGTCCAGTCCCCATTAAAGTATGTATAAAACACATTATAATGTTTTCAATTCAATTTAAGCTTTATTTCGACAGAAGTGTCATGAAAGCTGCCGTACAAAAATACCATTACTATTATTATTATTCTTTTTTTTAAAAGAAAGTGCGAATGTAAAACGTGTTTCGTTAGCATGGACATTAATACAGCCAGCTAATAAATTAGCACCTTTGGTCTAAAATACATTTAACATGTTAAAAAAGTTGTTAGAAAGAGAATAACAAAAGTGGATTATATACATATAAAACAATATAAATATTATATATATATATTTATTTTGCAAATTGCATTGCTTTGATATCTATGTGCTAGGCTTCAGGCCCAACATTATCTGGAACATATACAATTCAACCCAGACCCTAGACTAGTTGTATGCAATTTGCACAAAGAGTTTAGGTTACTGAACTTGACATTCCCCAAGCCCCTCAGGGCACGTGGGATCCATCATAAAGACTGCTGAGAAGGATTAAATATGTAAGGCAGCCCAAATAATATAAAAACACAGGAAGAATAGTAAAGTGAGAGAGTGTTAGGATTCCCAATACTCTTCAAATTCACTGGACAGAAAATGTGAGATGTAGAGTGTTGGAAATGGCCCTTTTTGCAGGGTTATCCCCAAACATTTTGCTTCTTCCTGCTTTGTTTTTCCTGACCTGTGGTTGTTGGCAGATAGGACTCTGAGCACTTTACCACTGCTGTTCAGTGCTAAAGTGCATATGCTCTCTGTATAAGTTGTTATTTCGATTGGTTACCCATGATTGTCATATTTGTTCTACCAGGAAGTCCCTAGTAAAGTGCAGTAAGTGTGCCAGGGCTGGTGATTCAAATGCTACTAGTGGGCTTGCAGCACTGATTGTGCCACCCACAGGAGTAGCCCTAAAATGGTGTCTCAGGCCTGCCACCGCAAGTGCAATGAGTGTGCCAAGGCTAGTAAATCAAATACTACTAGTGGGCCTGCAGCATTGATTGTGCCACCCACATGAGTAGCCCTAAAAAGATGTCTCAGGCCTGCCACCGCAGTGCCTGTGTGCAGTTTGTTAACTGCCATGTCGACTTGGCAAGTGCACTCACTTGCCAGGCCCTACCCTTCCCTTTTCTTACACATAAGCCACCCCTATGGTAGGCTCAAGGTACCCCCCTGGGAATAGTGCAGTGTATGTAAAAGGTAGGACATGTACTGGTGTGTGTAACATGTCCTGATAGTGAAATACTGCCAATTTCGTTTTTCACTATTGAAAGGCTATATTGTCCCATAGGAGAGAATGGAGACTGCTTTGTAACATCTTACACGCATATCTTCCCATAGGGATAAGATTGAAAATGGAGTTTGTTATCCCTGAACCCAGGATTTAATAATACATATTATAGTAAAGATGTTTTTTAAATTGTGTGTTTGAAAATAGCAGTTTTAGAAAGTGGCTATTTTCTTGTTCAACCCTCCTGTGTGCCTCTGCCTGTTTGTGGGTCGACTGTTTGGCTTTGCAGTGACTGGGAAGATGCAGTATTCCAGGAGTCTGGATGAGTCAGCACTAGGCTGAATAGGTCTGATCTGCATTTGGAGTGGTGGAATGAGTATCACCTGCACCTGAATGGGGCAGTGCCTGCCTTCCACATGCTCGCTCCACCCACTTGTGGTGGGTCTGAAGCCAAGGCTCACACGAACAATGGATGTTGTTGTGCACTTGCAGAGTGCTCCCCAGAACTGGTTTGAACTGAGCTCAGAGCTCCTTGCACAAAGAGAACAAAGACATTTTGGAGTATAAGTATCAGACCCAAAGCCCCAGACTTTAGATCATTCCTGGAATTCAAGAGGAACCTTTGCCAAGGAGAAGAGCTGGAGATACTGAGGAGAAGTACTGCCCTTGCTGTGTGTATTGGGTTGGCATGCTGTGGCTGTTTCTGCCAAGGAAAAGAGAAGGACTTTGCTTTGTGCTGTGTCCTCTGCTTGAAGGAGATCTCCAACGGCCTGAAGTGAGCTGGCCTCCTGTTTTGAAGTCTCAGGGACATAAAGACTTCACCACCAGAACTCTGCTGTTGTGAGCTCTGACCTACCTTGAGGGATCTGTGCCAGGTTTGGGCCTCTGGAGGTTGTTGCTGCTGTGTGGGAGCTAGAAGAGAGAAGAAACTCAAAGGACTAAAAGAATCGATGCATCGCTCTTCTTGCAGCTGTTTTTCCAAATGCACCGCTGCAAAAACCCTCGTAGCGCCTTTCGTCACTGCAAGAATCAAAGCATCTAGGGATCACGGCTGAAGAGGACCGATGCAGGACCGCGCATCCCGGATTTCGACGAATCGTACCTTTGTGGCAAGTTCTTCCGATGCATCACCTGTAGGCCGGAACTGGCACAAAGAGTCAACGCATCACTTCCCATGCATACCGGAATCAACGGAACCCTTTCTCTGCATGCAACGGGTCTGTCGAAAGGTACTTTGGTGAAAAGTCACATATCCATAGTTTTCTATGGTACAAGTTCTTGAAACCTTTTGAAAGTCATATTTTTAACTGTGTATGTTGGATTTTTGTTGTTTTGGTCATTGCCTTTGGGTTGAGCCTTTCTGCTCGTGCCAAGCTACCAAGGGGGTGAGCAGGGGTTATCTAAAGTGTGTATCCCCTTTACCCTGACTAGAAGCAAGGGTCTCTATTTGGACAAAGGTACCTACCTCTGCCAACTAGAAACCCTATTTCTAATAAACATCATCTGGTCGACTGTGCCTCATGACATGGACTCGCTAGCTGCTCTAGCTTCGAACATAAAATAGTAAAGATAATTGTTGAGTTTCACTGATCCAGTTCTTTGGAGCTCATTGAGCTGCTTTTATCCCTCTATGTCTTCATGTAATACAATTACAATTCAGTTTCTCTTCCTTGCTGCAGGTTTTTAGTTTTGATAATCTTGTCATGCTATACAGGCCCCACAAATGGTCCAGTGAACAATGATCCACTTGTCACGCTACACAATAGTAGTTTCTGTCGAGGAGAGTCACCTTCTGAGCTCCTAGTCACTGCTCGCATGAGCCATCACACTTTGATGTTCCCAAGGGCATTATATTCTGCATATGAATGGGACCAGGGAATATGGACCAGGAGTATGCCTACATGGTTGGAAACTTAAGGCAGAGCAGTAAGTTCTCCATTTAATTTTAGGGCATGGATGGGTATGATAAGCATAGACAGAGCATTTTAGGAGAGTTGGGACAGGATTAAGCAGCACGAAAGAGTGTAGTGAACCCTCCATTTTAGCAGCTGTACGCTGTCAATGTGTTTCCTCCCAGGCAATGCTGTTCTGTCACAGGAATTTATTTAACTGATATTTATGTTTTTCCTGACTTGGAAGGGTTAGACACCTCTCTGCAGAATTTCATAAATAACCTGAAAGACTACGACATGGCTAATGGGTGGTGACCTATGGATTCCACAGAAGGTAAACAGGCTGACTAAGAAAGAGCTTAAAAGTAATGGACTTTGGAAAGAAAAACAAAATGATGAGAAAGTGTGATAGAAAAAAGCAGGATAAGGAAATTCAGAAGTGGAAGAAAAGAAGTAAGGGATTATTATACTATGGTTTGGAGGATAAAAAGAAGCGGAGAAAGAAGAAAAAAATGTAAATTGTGGGAGGAAGAAGCAAGATAGAAGGAACGAAAGAAACTCTAATAGGTGATGTTGGGGTTATTTGCTTCACTAGCAAGCTGCTCTTATTCTTTCAATACCATTTATGACATAGCTTGAAATGGGGTGAATTTAATTTTGCTGCCTACTCCCTTGCGCCAAGGTGGTGACCATAGATATATTGAGTGATTTGCAATGCTACATATGCAAGCCAACATAGCTACACACTTTGCCCACAGTGAAAATTCGGTCAGAAAAATCAATGCACCCCTTGTAGGCAATCTTACACTTTACACATAGCAACAGCATTATCATTTGCCTAGTGATGGGTGGGTCAGCAATTTGCGTAACTACATATCCATAATTACTTTATGTATGAAATTATGTTATTATTTGTTAAGAATGTGAGTCCTTCTAAAGTTATAAGTCTGTAATTGTCTTCTCTCCGCCGAAGTAGAACAATCCGCCCAAGGCCTACTGCGGGGAAATGGTGTGGCTAGTAAATCAAGGTCGCTAGTATACGCAAATAATTATTGTCCAGTCATTTTTTTTTTTGTTTATGAAATGCACTTTCATTACACACACCGTAACAACTACCACACATGAAATCACAATTGTAGAAAATCAGGGATACAATCAGGGAGCTGGAAATAGCTATGGTCGCAACCCTCATATCACTTAGCCCCCCCAGTCAGCCCACAACCATATAACCGCAATACCCCCCACCTATTCTCAACATCATAATATTAGAGAATGCCTTTACAAATAAATCAGCTTATTGGCTTTGAGAGGGTGTAACCACAACATTAAAGCAGCCACATGTTACAATTCACCAATTTAACACGTATAAAGTCCATGGCGACAGTAATAATATGCAATACATATTATGACCCGCTATTGAAGTAAATGGTAACCCTGGGTGTAGTACTTCGCTGCGCCCACGGAGTGGGCGTAGTGTTGCCTACTTCGCCATTTGCAAAGTAGGCATAGCAGGCAACACTACGCCCACTAGCGAAGTTGCCCGCCACCCGCCTCCCTCCCGCCCTCCCTAAATACTTAAATAACCTTTTTAAAAAGAATAAAAACCACTTACCTTGTCATCTGCGTCCCCGGGGCTCCCTCTCGTAATCGCGCCGCCATCTTGGATACTAATGCGCATGCGCGGCCACCCGCGCATGCGCATTTCTCGTGAGAAATGCGCATGCGCGGGCGGCCTCGCATGCGCATTAGTATCCAAGATGGCGGCGCGATTACGAGAGGGAGCCCCAGAGACGCAGCGGACAAGGTAAGTGGTTTTTATTCATTTTAAAAAGGTTATTTAAGTATTTAGGGAGGGCGGGAGGGAGGCGGGTAGTATTTAGGGAGGGCGGGAGGGAGGCGGGTGGCGTGTAGTGGGGCTACGCGAAGTGCGTAGGTGGACGTAGTTTCTTGCCCACTTTGCGTAGTTTCGCGTAGCCCCACTACGCCTACTACGCCCAGGGTTAGTAAATGGTGGTAATAACAACAATTCATCACACTCATTATGCTGTGAAACCTAGCATTTTCCACCATTACCATTGTCAATAAAGCATTGTGCTCAAAAACATTTGCCCCAGAATCTTTATTTTGCTTTAATTAGGCTGCTATTGCACTTCTGTCGCTCTCCGAGGCCCAGGGGGTGCATATTTTATTTGCACATTTCTGCCAGCCGCTTTCATTGTGTGACCTCGCACCATGCTTATCAGTTTATTTTTGGGCATTCCCATACCATTCGGAGCACCCAGAGCCATGTGTTACCCCACTGCGATAGCTGACTCTCCCCACACACACTGCATTACTTGTGTGACATGTGGGAGGTGACAAAAGTTTTCTTTTGCTGCCACTCCAATGGGAGCCAGTCTTCTATCAGCTCCTGCTCGCAGCTAAGTGCAACTCAGGCAAGAGGAGACCAACAGTTCCCGCTCCCGCGGACAGACAATGGGCCAGACCCTGTGACTTCTGATTCTGGGGGACAGGGTAGGGGTCCCATCGACCCACTGCTTGTGCTCCAGCACCTGGTGAGATGGGACCCAAGGGGCATTAATAAACTTTCGGGAGGGGGTTACACATGTGTCTCCTCCCCATCATCCTTTATTTATTGAGGCTGTGCCAACCCAGTGGACCATCCCACTCTGTGGGTATTTTTAGGAATCAGTGATGAAGTGCGACGTCCTGTGATCCCTGCTTGTCCTCCTCCCTGGAGCTGACCTTTAAATGATGATTTCTTAAGAAATGTACAGCCCATTTAGATGATTTTGGGTTTGCTTTGCTCCTGGTGGTCAACGTCTTGGTCTGTAAATAATGCATTTGTTTGAAGTTGGGTTTTCTGGCTCCCTGTGGCAGACCTGCCCTCTTCCCAGCTCCTGGTGCTTTTCTCCTTATAGGGGGAACATCTTGTGCAGCCCATCCACAGCCAACAAGCAAAATACTCTCCATGCTTCAATCCCTTGGTCCCACAGTCTCCTGGCTACTTGTATAGCATCTGTATATCAGCTGAGTCAAGGTCCAGTGCACAGGAGTCCCAGGGGAGCTCTTCAGTGCGCCCCAGCAGGCCAGTTCACTGAACTGTTCCTCAGTGGCGGGGACAATGCCACCGACACTGGAGAGAGACAATCTAGTCTTGGTGGCCAGCCGGACACAAGACCCCAAAGTCCATCCTTGTGGCTTCTCCTTCCTACTAGGCATTTTTTCACCATTGTCACTCCCAGGTTCAGTATCTTCTCATTTATGACTGCCTTAAGCAGGGGTTTTTAATTGGGGTGTAAGGTTTTAGAAGCCAGGCACCCCTGACAAATCTTTGGATACCACTTTATCACTCCAACCCTCCTGCATAGCATTATAGGACATTCCAATAGGGGAACTTCAAGTTGTCTGTGGAAAGAGCTTTCTTGAGAACCTTGACTCCTCCAGCTGACACAGCTGCACAATCCCTTCCACCAAAACATCGAAGGCAACTTCATCCTTTGTTGAGCTCCACAGGTCTGACCCTCCTCCTTTGTTTCTGTAGGCATAGGTTTTCTCAATTTGGTTCATTCTAACAAGCTAATTAAAAGATGCAGATTTCCTCTCAACCCTTTTCTAGCCTTATTGTCTTTGATCCTCCTGCTGGAGAGCAGACACATTAACTTGGCCTATAGGGTGGACAAAGGTGTGGATCCTGATTATTAGCTCAGCCAGTGAAATAGGACAATTATTTAAGTGTCATAAGAAGAGTAGATATGGGGCCATATTGCACATAGTGGGGCGCATTTTCCATGTTTGCACCACAGAACACCTTAAGGCAGGTGTGGCAGGTTCAAACCTGGAAAGTGCACCCTATCAGGAAGAATGTGCTGCCCTTGTACAGCCATGAACTAGCGCTGCCCATAGAGCAGTGCATTCAAGAGAAATACAGAGCAGCTGTTTAAAAGCTGCTCTGTGTTTTTCTGTGCAGGCAGCAACAGGTGTGCAATTTTAAAAGGGTATAGAGATTCCCTTGCAGGCGGGTGCACTGAGTGACTGCAGCCGCCTGAAAGGGGATGTCTGGGGCCCCGTTTCATCCCTTTGGAGTGCTGAATTTAGAAGGCACGCTGCATGTTTGCCTCTGTAACCATGTTGGTCATTTGCCGCAGGAACAGAGGCAAAGTTATTCTTTAATTGGCCTGAGGCCATACCCCCATGCAAATGAGGGCATGCTCTCTAATGATAGCGCTGGCACTGTATGTGCGCCAGCGCTACCTGTACTCCAAAAGTGGCCATACAAACATATGTAGCCCCTTCTGTAATCCCAAAGTGCCCCAGGGGTGCATAAAACAGGTGAAAATGTCCCTTGCATCCTCGGGTGCTTGTGTAATACCGCCCATGATATTCAGGACTGTAAATCATCCCTGGGGAGGCCTGTTTACCAATATATTGATTCCTCACTAGTGGCGAGAAATTGTTCTTTAGTGCAGATTTTGCTGATAACGTGTTACACAGTTCAAGCACCATAGACCTTCAGTAAGCCATACAGACTTACACTATGAATGCCTACTCACATTATATGACCTACCATGGGTGAGTTTCAATTCTTGAAGGGTCCTTTTTGTGCACAGATACCAAGCTGCACTAGACGGTGATCTCACAAGTGCAACCTGAACCCATACATCCACACATAAGCTCACATGTTCACCTGCAGCCATCCCAGAATATCTTTCACAAGCAGCACAGCAGCAGTCTTTTCTTAAAAGGCAGACGTTGGCAGTTAGCTCTTTCAGCCCTTTTACCATATAATTACTTTGGGTGAGTCTCGAAAAGGCCAAAAACCAGGTAGTCACAAGTGAAAAATACAGTAGGCATACGTGAGCAGAACTCACTTTGGGGCTGATTACGATGGCGGAGGGACCGCCACTGCCAAAGAGCGCCCACCACGCTTCCGTCATAGGCAATCATTGCAATTGCCTGGTGGAGCGGATCAGATCAGGGATATGGTGGCGGTGCCTAGCAAGCACCGCCCTCCCGATCATAATTGTGGCATCAGACAGCCTTTTCATGGTGGGAGAACCGCTTTTTTTAAAGGCTGGCGGAGGCTGGCTACGGGGGGCTCGTTACGGGCCCCCCTTTGTGGTGGGGGAGCCAGTTGTGCACTGGGGGGGTACCCATGGTACCACTTATATATCCATGCACAAGGTGGCAGGCACCGCGCAGTGCCTGCCACGTTGTGCAGGGAAATGCTCAACATGGGGGCAATGTTAAATTGCTCGATGCGACTGCCAAGGTAGTGGTCGAATCGTATTTAGGGGTGCGGGACCGCCACATTACAGGTGGGCGGTCCCAATCCCGCTACAATGGCAGGCGGACTCATGTCCGCCCACCACCGTAATCGGCACCTTTGTGTTCTGCAATTTAGAATAGATTTGATCAAAATGGTGACAAATCACTTTAAATTCATGCCTATAAAATGTGTGTGTCTGTGGAAGAGTACAAAATATTATCCGACCTTTTGAAAAGTTCAAATGATAGTGATTTTTAAAAATAAAGAATGCACTTTTGCAATTACCTTTCATGTGAGCACTGAACTAGGATGGAACGGGGTGACTCTTAATTTTTTTCCCCGATTGGCAGACATGTACACTGACAGTGCAGTTCCAGTTCATATTATTGCCAAGATTTTGTTGGCATTCTGTGGAATCAGTAAATTTAATCTATTATGAATCAGTGGATTTCTATTCAAGATAAGTATGAAAGTAGGATCCTTAACATTTCTTGGAAATAATCTCACTCTGCCCACGCCCAATGTTTTCCTCGTTGGTTTTCAGTGTATTATAATGAGACGTAGTTTATATTTATTTCACGTAAGATTGTAATGGCTTCCATTAATCTTTATTTATACAACATTGTGAATGAGACGTCTGCATTTCAGGAAGCTTGCTTTGCTTGTGCTTCTAGTTTGAGTACCACGGTCAAATGAAATTTTTGTTCGCCTTAAAAAGAAATCAAATGAACACATACTGCAGGGTGGCCAATACTATCTCTAATTTGCATATGTTTTTAAGGTAATATTGATTAATCTAACACTTCTCTCTCTCTCTTCAGCTTCAAGGTATCAAATAAGAATGAGTGGAAATCCAGGGCATTTTATGGCCAACTTTAATACTACAACATCCATTGATGTCTCCTCTTTGACACCAAAAGTTGCTGGCTCTTTGGAAACCATTATCTTTGCACCCGAAGAATTAGCCCTACAGAATGAAGGTGTCACCTACTTTGCAGTGCGTGCAACTGACGAAGCTGGCAGTTGGTCAGAAATATCAAACATAGCTCAAGTTGCCCTCATCATTCCCAAAACACCCATTCCCACAAGCCCATCTGTGCCAACTGAGCCACCAGCATCTGTTCCTCCATCTACACCTATAACATGCCGCCCACCAGTATCCTACCATTCCACGTCTGCTCCTCCTCCTATTGAGCTACCACAACCTATCACTGTTCATATTCCTACTGTGGTGATAACTGTATCTTTGGTAGTTGTCATAATCTGTCTTGCTATCAGTATTACTCTGTGTTTTAAACAAGATGAAGCATAAAAAGGAAAAGATATATTCTTGTAGCAAGACTACCAACATATAATTCTAATTTATCTGTCAGACTTTTTTGGCTTTGTAAACAAGGAATATTAAACTTGAAAATGGGAAACACCTGGTACTGCCAATAAACTGTGTTTATGATGTGGTCTTTACAGCAATGGGCGGCAAGGCAATCCCTTTGAAAAAAATCGAAAATCACTGCCTGTCTTCAAATACCTGCACATCATTTGAAGCACTACAATAAGAATCCAACAAAGCATTACATTTGAAAATACACATTGCAAAGTTCCTCATACTCCAGACGACAAAAAAGCTAATATGGCATCAACAAAATCAAAGAACATTCTCCAAGAACCTTCCACGTATGTGGAAAGCTTTAATTTTATATCATTGTTTTTTCTTTGAATTTTAATAACGCTTGTGTACTAAAACGGTATTACACTCAGAGCTTTGGATAATAGTATGATAACACATCTGAAAGTAAATTTGGAAAATTTCTTAAGCAACGTTTTCATTCTTGACGAGGATAACATATTGAGGCCAGGCCCTGCTCCAAGCCCCTAGCTGTACATGGCATGCTGCACCCAGCCGACGGTAAGGGGCTTGGGTGTCCCTGAGATGTGGTACATCTGTGGGGGTGTGGGTGAAGTGCCTAGCCAAACGTCTTTGGGTATGTGTGACAGAGGGTGGGCTCTGTACTCCAAATTAAGTATTACTCACACCCCGCCATGCACAGTGTTGTTATCAATTATGTAATTTCAGATGTGGTAATGGTATCAATGATGTCATAGAACATGTCATAAGAGATGTAATACCTGACGTATTTCACAGTGCATGGTGAAGTCGCAAGTTATGGTTTCTTTGGGCCATGAGTTATAGTTACTTGAAATAACTATAACTGGTGAATTTCACTGGTTTTGCTTGGTTGAAATAGTATGTTTTAACTCCTTCCATGCTGGTGACGAACCCCAGCCGTCACGCTCCACGGTGCTTGTGTGCTGATGACGGCTGGGGTTCGTCACGGCCCCGCCCTGTTCGTTCGGCGGCCGCACACGGGGGGAATTACGGCCGCACGGAAGGGGTTAACTGATATTTTCATTAACTATAACGTCCCTTTAGTCATACTTTTTTTATTTTAAAAAACTATACATATATATATATATATATATATATATATATATATATATATATATACATCTATATAAATAAAAATGCAAATGTTTGTTTGTTCAAAATTGCGAATCTCCGAAAGTTCCTCGTCGGTTGCTTTCAAATTTTGACACAACGTTTGATTCGAATATATGCGCATGTTTTTATATACACAACGTTGGATTCCAATACGCGCGTGTCGAATTCGCGCGTGTTTTTAATGGAAAGCCCAAACAGATAAAAATGTCAATGTTCGTTTGTTGAAAATCTTAAATCTCTGAACGATTGCCTTGAAATTTTGACACAATGTTGGATTTGATTAAGAGCGTGTTTATAGATAGACAACGTTAGATTCGAAAACGCGCTTGTTTTTAATCGAAAGGCCAAACAGAACCTATCGATTTGGTTGCTGCGCAACAATTCCAAGGGACGCATAGAGACAATAGTCCACATATATTAAGCATGTGCTTATATATACACAACGTTGGATTCGAAAACACACGTGTCCAATAAGCCCGTTTTTAATCGAAAGGCCGAACAGACCCTATCGTTTTTTTTGCTGCGCAACAACTACAAGGGGACGCATAGAGACAATAGTCCACATATATTAGGATGGACAGTTGGTGTTAGGATGGCAGACCGGGAAGTGGGTGGTGGGAGGAGTAGGTTCACTTTGCAACATTAAGAAAGGACGCATAGAGATGCTGCACAACAACTACAAGGGACGCATAGAGACAATAGTCTACATATCTTAGGATAGACAGTTGGTGTCAGGATGGCAGACCGGGAAGTGGGCGCATAGAGACAATAGTCCACATATATTAGGATGGACAGTTGGTGTCAGGATGGCAGACTGGGAAGTGGGTGAAGGGAGGGGAGAGGAGTTGGTTCACTTTGCAACATTAAGAAAGGATGCATAGAGATGCTGCACAACAACTACGAGTGACGCATAGAGACAATAGTCTACATATATTAGGATGGACAGTTGGTGTCAGGATGGCAGATCGAGAAGTGGGTGGAGGGAGGGGTGAGAAGCTGGTTCACTTTGCAACATTAAGAAATGACGCATAGAGACAACAGTCTACATATATTAGGATGGACAGTTAGTGTCAGGATGGCAGACAGGGATGTGGGTGGAGGGAGGGGGGAGGAGTTGGTTCACTTTGCAACATTAGCGCGTGTTTATATATACACAACTTTGGATTTGAATACGCGCGTGTAAAATACGCGCATGTTTTCAATCGAAAGGCCGAACAGACCCTATCGATTTGCTTGCTGCGCAACAACTACAAGGGTCGCATAGAGACAATAGTCACAAAAACATATTGTATACCCACAAGCATTGTCAAATTAAACATATTAGAAACGTGCGCTTACTCTTTTCTTTCTCTTCCATTTAACCAGACTGAGCCACAGCAACGCGTGTCAGGGTACAGATAGTATATATATATCAAGGCTCCGGAGGGAGCCGAAACGCGTCAGGCCGCCGAGCACAAAATAAAATAGAAATTTGGCACGAGATTGTGGTCCGGACCTGTTTTTTGTTTTTGTTTGGTGTGATTCCATCGTCGCAGGTGTAACGGGATATATATATATATATCCTGTTACATATATATATATATATATATATATATACATACATACATACATATATTACCTACTGGCGGTCGCCAGTAGGTAGTTATAGTTAGGATTGGCTACCATAGGAAATCCGCAACATTCTATTGGGAATAACTCTGGCGTCGGTTGAGGAAATTGTGCGCTCCTTCCCTGAAAGTTTCGGGGGGATTCGTGAAGTGGGGGCCGAGAAAAAAGGGGGGTCCCAAAACGTGTTTTCCCCATGTTAATTTCCATAGGACAGTCTGACAAGTCTACAGCCCGAACCGCTGAACGGAATTACGCCAAACTTAGCAAAATTGTAGGGACTGGTACGCAGATGTGCCTTTGCTATGTTTGGTGAAAATTGCTCCAGTGGTTTTTACGAAAATTAACTTTAAAAACACATATATATCTATAGGCGTTCTCCGAGCGCTCACAGGTGTGCGTACCGGGGAGCGCACCCGGCGAGCTACGGGAGTGCGCAAGCGGAAAGCTGATTGGCTGTCGGGTGTCTGTCAACATTGTAAACAGTCCGGAGAGTCCGCCATCTTGTGTCTCGGTAGAATCGAGACACAAGAGGTGAAAAAGAAAGGGGGAAATAATTAAAAGGGGGCAGAGTAGACACCCCCTGACCCCCTAGGTTTTCTGAGGGGGGCCTAGAAGGACCTTGAAGGGCAAAAAAAGTTTTTTTTTTTTTTTTATTTTCGCGGGGTAAGCGCTGGCTGCGCTCCCTGGTACGCTCTCCGGTACGCGCACCCTGAGCGCACCACGGGGAAAAACAGTGTAAAAAAATACAGTAAAAAAATAAAGTAGAGTGTTTAGAGGAAAGTGATGCATTGCTGGAGTGTGTCACAAAAATGATGCAACTCCAGCAATGCATCCTTTCACATGGGGCCAGTCCCATGTGAAAGGGCCTGCGTCGTCTTACGCCTGCTGTGAGGCAGGCGCAATATTTAGACGCAGTGAAATCTCATAGATTTCACTGCGTCACTTCTACGACCCTTCCTTACGTCAATACGCCACCTTTGCATACATTACAGCTGGCGCAGGTATAATGTGGCACAGGGGTTTACAAAGTGACGCATCTATCTAGATGTGTCACTTTGTAAATATGACTCAACAAGGTGCATTTTTTACAGCACTGGTGCATCACAAAAAGTGACGCACCGGCGGCGTAAAAGTGACGCATGGCCTCATAAATGAGGCCTTCAGTCTTCTACTCATGCGTCATATTTAATGTATGACGCATTATGTCGCAAGGAGTTACAGATACATTAGTATTTCTGACGTATCTGTAAGCGCAAAAGTGATGCATTGCTGGAGTGTGTCACAAAAGTGACGCAACTGCAGCAATGCATGCTTTCACATGGAGCCAGCCCCATGTGAAAGGGCCTGCGTCACTCTTACGCTTGCTGTGAGGCAGGCGCAAGATTTTGACGCAACGGTGTCCTAAAAGTGACGCAGTGAAATCTCATACATTTCACTGCGTCACTTCTACGACCCTTTCTTGCGTCAATACGCCCCCTTTGCATACATTACACCTGACGCAGGTATAATGTGGCGCAGTGGTTTACAAAGTGACGCATCTACCTAGATGCGTCACTTTGTAAATATGACTGAACAAGGTGCATTTTTTACAGCACTGGTGCGTTACAAAAAGTGACGCACCGGTGGCGTAAAAGTGATGCATGGTCTCATAAATGAGGCCTTCAGTCTTCTACTCTTATTTTTTCTTTCACTTTCTCTGTTTCTTCACTGCCTTACTCACCTTGTCTCACACTCAATTGTCTTTATCCAGTCTGTATCTCCACTCTTTCCTAAACATAACTGCTCTTTTCTTACCCTTCCACACCACCATTCTTTTACTACATTATCTTCACTTATCCACATTCCCCATGTTCACTCTCCTTCTCCTCACTCTCCTTCCCTACACTCACCTTCATTCAGTCCCCCTACTTCACTTCCCTTCCCCTCTCGTCCCTTTCTTTGCTTTCTCACTCATTTTCGTCTCCTCTCTCACTGCACTCCACTTCAGTTACTCTTTTTCATTTTTTTAAGAATACAGCTCTTTGATGAGAATTGGAGGTAGTTCTGAAAAGAACTTTTTTTTTCTTCTTTTTTCAATTTTTTTGAACAAAAACAAAAACAGGGAATGGGAAACTGCTCAACAGGAGCGAAAAAAAAAAAAATCAAAATTAGGACTGGGGACGGCAGCGGTGGTTCTCTAATGCTCGAACCATGAGCATAACACTTTGTTCCCCATAGCAAAGTAGCTGATCACATTTTCTGCATTTAATTACGGCTTCATTAAAAGCAGGCTGAATATTAGGGATCAGCTCTTCTGGTCGCCCCCTCACCGATGTAGTTGGTCCTCCCGTTGAAGTAGAGGCACCATCCTTGGGAGCCTCTCGTGCCAGAGCCCTGACACTCTCCCGGGCATAGTTCTGGGGATGCCTTCTCTCGACGTGGCGAATCATGGTAGAATTGCCAAAACTGTACTTCCTTGTGGGGTCTCCTCTGGAAAGCACAGTATGGCAGATCTTGCACTCCACCTTTGCAGCATTTACTTTCTTTTGTCCCTCAGGAATGTCAAAACATTTCCAGATAAAATGTTCCTTAACTCTAGGCTGAGGAACCTATTCATCAATGAATCCATTAGAGTCATCATTGCTGCTTGATGCTCTGGCAGCCATGATAATCCAACAAAGATTCAAGAGCAAAAAGACAGGTCTTGCAGTCACAAAAGTGAAAGAAGAAGCGAAGGAAATGGGTGGGGATTTCATTCTATGTAAAAAAAAACTGTTAGCAACCAATGAAAAGTGTTATTTTTAGGTCACATGACTTGACGCGCTTCCGCTGCGCGCACCGGAGCGCTTCCGGGGGCGCTTACACGGCACGAACTTAGGCGCTTCCGGGGGCGCTTACACGGCGCGCCTGAGTGACGTTTTGATAGCTTTACGGAAATGCAAAATCATTTTCATTTCGTAAATCAAAAATACTGCTTTTATAAGTATGGTACCAAATGTCTTGCATTATTATTTACTTTTTATACATATTTTTTTTTACGAAAGCAGAAATTGCGCTCACGGTGCGCTCTCGGGAGAGCTTACAGGTGCGCGCACCCTGAGCGCACCAGAACAAAATGTAAAAAAAATATATATTCATTGTACAAATAATTAAAAAAATATATATATATAATTAATTGTAAAAAACAGCTAATAAAAAAAAGAATCGTAGGTTACAAAGTCGATATACAAAGGAATTAGCTTTTAAAAAAACTATGAAATTCACTTAAAAAAACATAGGTTTCAGAAACGTTATAGTTAGGAATTAGTTTTTAAAAAACCTTTGAAATTTACAAAAAAAAACCATAGGTTTCACAATCGTTATAGTTAGGAATAAGCATTTAAAAAACCTTTCAAATTCACTGAAAAAACCATAGGTTTCACACTCGTTATAGTTAGGAATTAGCATTTAAAAAACCTTTCAAATTCACTGAAAAAACCATAGGTTTCACACCAGTTATAGTTAGCTGAACATTTTACTCATACAAAACCATTGAAATTCCCACGTTATAGTTAGTTGGACTCACTATAACTCGTGCGCCCGCAATCCACTGCTGATGATGTCACATATTACATCATTCATGACATGGTCAGTGACATCACTGATGACATCACTGATGACATCTCAAATGACATCACTAATGACATCACTGATGACATCTCAAATGACATCACTGATGACATCACTGATGACATCATCCATGTGATAATACGATGCACCTCCTCACACTCTAATCTAACCTTTGATACACCCAGTGTTAAATACAAACTACCATTCCTGAAATTATTGACACACCAATACCAGTAACTACATACGCACTCACTGATTTCTAGGTCTACACACACATCCACTCATTCACCCATACAATCACTCATACATACGGTCACTCATCAATAGAACACTATCATATCCAGTCATACACCTATACAGACACTTACACACTGACACTCATCCACAGGGTTACTCAAACACCTAGTCAGTTATGCAGAGAATCAATCACACTACCATTTCCTCAACTACACAGTTATACACACTATACCTTACTTATTCAAACATATAGTAACACATACTTACTCTCTTTTACAATCACTGATACAAGTACACATTGATCCATACAGTCACTTATGCAATCACAGGCTCTCATGTATAGTCATTTATATATGCCAACTCTCACATGCACTGTGTTTTACATATGTACTTACTTGGACATGGAGCACTGAGATAGCCATTCACTCACCAACACATCCATGCAGACAGTCAACCCCCAAATACAGCTCTTTCCACATGCACTCTTGAACCCATATGCCAAGTGAATCAACTGCTCACACATATATGCACAGAGTCACACACCTCCCAGCCACCCACACACACACTCACCCTCACATACAAATACTTGAACAACCAATCAATAACCAATATAGCCACTCATATAGCTACTGATCAACACATGCAGCAGCTTACACAACAACAGACATACTGATGCACACATTCAGACAGTTTAGTCACTAACCAATGCATTCAGTAAGACACATTTAATCACTCACTCATACAGTCAGTCACGCACCTACTAAATCCTTCATCCAGACACTCATACATCCACTCATTCTTCAATATGTAAAACATATTTTAACTTTACAGAAACACAAAGTCACTGGATGATGTCATCAGTGATGTCATCAGTGATGTAATTTGAGATGTCATCAGTGATGTCATCAGTGATGTCACTGACCATGTCATGAATGATGTAATATATGACATCATCAGAAGTGGATTGCGGGCGTGCGAGTTATAGTGAGTCCAACTAACTATAACGTGGGAATTTCAATGGTTTTGTATGAGTAAAATGTTCAGCTAACTATAACTGGTGTGAAACCTACGTTTTTTTCAGTGAATATATGTATATATATATATTCACTGAAAAAACCATAGGTTATAGACCATATATAGTTAGGAATTAGCATTTAAAAAACCTTTTTTTACTCACACAAAACCATTGAAATTCCATATATAGTTAGTAGTACTAACTATATATCGCACACCCGCAATCCACTGCTGATCATGTCACATATTACATCATTCATGACATGGTCAGTGACATCACTGATGACATCACTGATGACATCTCAAATGACATCACTGATGACATCACTGATGACATCTCAAATGACATCACTGATGACAACATCCAGTGACTGTGTATTTCTGTAAAGTTAAAATATGTCTTACATATTGAAGAATGAGTGGATGTGGAAGTGTCTGGATGAAGGATTTAGTAGGTGCATGACTGACTGTATGAGTGAGTGGTTAAATGTGTCTCACTGAGTGCATGGGTTAGTGACTGAACTGTGTTAATTTGTACATCATTATGTTTGTTGTTCTGTAAACTGCTGCAAGTGTTGATCAGTAGCTATATGAGTAAGTATATGGGTTATTGATTGGTTGCTCAAGTATTTGTATGGGAGACTGAGTGTGTGTGTGGGTGGCTGGGAGGTGTATGACTCTGTGCATTGGTGAGTGAATGCATATCTCAGTGCTACATGTCAAAGTAAGTACATATGTAAAACACAGTACATGTGAGAGTTGGCATATATAAATAACTGTGCATAAGAGCCAGTGAATGTGTGAGTGGCTGTATGGATGATTGTGAACTTGTATCAGGGATTGTAAAATAGAGTAAATATGTGTTAGTATATGTTTGAATGAGTAAGGTGTGTATAACTGTATAGTTGAGGAAATGGAGGTGTGATTGATTCTTTGCATGACTGACTAGGTGTGTAAGTAACTCCATGGATGAGTGACAGTCTGTGAGTGTCTGTTTACACTGAGTGTATCTAAGGTTATATTAGAGTCTGAAGAGGTTCATCGTATTATCACATGAATGATGTCATCAGTGATGTGATCAGTAATGTCAAATGAGATGTCATCAGTGATGTCATCAGTGATGTCATTTGAGATGTCATCAGTGATGTCATCAGTGATGTCATTTGAGATGTCATCAGTGATGTCATCAGTGATGTCACTGACCATGTCATGAATGATGTAATATGTGACATGATCAGCAGTGGATTGCGGGTGCGCGATATATAGTTAGTACTACTAACTATATATGGAATTTCAATGGTTTTGTGTGAGTAAAAAAAGGTTTTTTGAATGCTAATTCCTAACTATATATGGTCTATAACCTATGGTTTTTTCAGTGAATTTTCAAGGTTTTGTAAATGCTAATTCCTAACTATATATGGTCTATAACCTATGGTTTTTTCAGTGAATTTCAAAGGTTTTTTAATAGCAAATATCATAAGCTGTCGAATGTCAAGTACGTGGTAAGAAAAAACATTTTCGTGTTTATGCACACTGATCTGCTTTGAATGCTGCCCCCCCCCCTCATTTCTATTAGGAATACTCTCTCTTTGCAGATAGTGAAGGGTAGTTAACGCAGGCCTTTGCCCCCGTTGTAATCCGTCGTGCCTGCTTCTCTCTCCATTTGATTGATTGTTATCCAAGCATTAACTGTTTTAGAATTGGTTCTCTTTGGTTCATTCTCTATTTACAAACAAGCACAGAGTCGCAATACTCTGTTTAGTCTTTGCAGATAGCGAAAAATCGTGTAAAAAAACAAAAGGAATCGAGCAAAATCAGTAGACCACTAATGGGATCTCTTTTTGACCTCGCTAAAATAGAAACATTAGGAACAACCCCTCATGACAAATACGAAACTAGTGAGATGAACTGAACTCCACACCATGATGGCTGCAACACAGCTCGGCTCCGCCACCCACCCCGCCCAAAATATCGATAAACTCTATGCAAATATATACAACACACCAGCAAAGTAACAGGGTAAAACATTTTATTAAACAACTATTTACATAACTATTTTAAACTTTTTGTTGCCCGATCCGGCTAGCTCAATCGATCGAGCATGAAACTCATGCACTCTGATGATTCAAAGTTTTGAAGAGTGCTTGTAACACTGTCTGAAGCCTATTTGCACTTGCTTCATCTTCACTATTCTAAAAGTAAGTGGGGGCTGTTTGAGTACGTTACTGCATTTGTAAACAATGTGATGCGGTGCTACCCTGAACCGCTTAACGGAGGCCCCCGAGGGACGGTGTGATGGCGCGGACTCGGAGGGGGCGCTTGGCTCCGGCCCCCTCCCCAAGTCGTGTTCTCCTGGTGTGGCCTGAGATCGCCCCCGACATAGGTGGCCGGCTCCCGGGATCAAGTGGAACTTTTTGCCTTTTGGTAACTCTTCCATTCTTGACCTTGTCCCACAATCCGTTTCACCTAAAGACACGCTGTAGTGGGGAGCCCCTTTACCATTTCAGTTGCCATTCCGCCCGCTTTTGCTACACTGTGCCTCTTCCGCTATTCAGCTGTTTACCGCCCGCTCTTTCGACTACAACGTCTCGCTCACCATGTAGTTGAGTTGCTCCCGCTCTTGCGGTGCAGCGATAGGCGGCTGCCACAGGACTCTCAAAATGGCGGCCGGCTCTTCAGATTTGGGCGTGGTCCACTAAAATGGCCCTGCGACACCTTGGAACTCGGACGCTTGTCTGCTAGAGCTTGGGCTCCATTCTCGAAAGCGTCCCCTCAGCCTTGAAGATTCTACAAAAGTCTTGGGGGCCCCCGACTCCCGCAGGCTTCTGGTGGGGAGCGGCTAGCATGATTGCTCGTGGAATGGCCACGACGGAGCTACGAAATGGTGGTGCTCTCATGCTAACGCCAGCTTCAGTCTGAAACATCCAGAAACTCTGTAGACTACCAATTCGATCAGTTCCGGTAGCGCCCCAACGTGACCCGGTAGAGAAGAACTTGCCCTCCCCTCTTTGACTGATGGTTCTTGTTGCCTGTCCCTTCTGTTGTCATTTAACAGAACTATTTAGCCTGCTGAAAGGGGTTGTGTTCCGACCGCTGGTTGGTAGAGACATTTTGACTATATTCTGGACCTGCGTTGTCGCGTAATGCGTCATATGACGCGCCGCGTTAGCGCATCCGGAAGTGATCCGGGGCGCGGCGCGCAGCGCGTAACGTAAGCATAACAGATCATGTGACTTGTTAATAAAACTTTTCATTGGTTCATTTTACTTTTCTTATTCTAATGATGAAAGGCTTGGTCATATGACCTAAAAATTACGCTTTTTATTACTTTCGAACATTATTTTTTCTTAAACATATGTTATAATGTTCCAGGCTAATGTACTTTCCCAGAAAATTTACAACTGTCCTGCAAGTAAAATATATTCCTTTTTCGAGAAAAAGGGTGTTTCTTCGTCCCATGACGGAGCCGTTGAGCAAAAGAGGGTCGGCCTGCTGTCTTAGTCGCCGATACGCCAGAATATCAGATTCTTATCGATCACTTTATGTTGCAGGAGTAGAAAACACAACAACCGTTGACCATTTATCTTTACTGCGTTCCTGCGTATTATACCTTTTACCCTTCATGTAATTCGAATGCTTTATTTCACTTGCCTTTTACTGATTCTAAAACAGTGACTATTATTAAAAACTTTACCAATGTAAATACTACTACCATGTTTTCTTTTAAAAACCTTTATTGTGAAAATGTCAGTATACAAATACGGGCCTATAACCACGTGGGCCGGCCACGGAGCAAACTGTAATCGTATATGATGAGTAGACATTTACACTGTAGAGGAACGTAACGGGCGGGCCATTAGGTTGCAAGAACTAAGGTGTCTAACAGTTGCGGAATCGGTGGACGTACATTTTATAATTAAAATACGACAGGGCCAGTTACAATAAAATTATCTAGATATACATTTGCGGGCAAGTACCATGGGTGACGTTAATTCGAACTTTCAATAGTACAGTAATCAATAACACATCAGAACTTAATATCAATAGGGATGTCGAAATATTCAATCAATTCTCGTCCCCGCCCGCCATGTGCTTCAAAACTGCATACGTATCTCGTGATTTCAATGTTCTGCAACCAGTACACAACAAGGAGTTACGACTCCCATTTATTCTGGTGCCATTTTGGGCGAGGACGGGCAGGACCAGGATATAGTCAAAATGTCTCTACCAACCATCGACTATGATGATGTTCATATGCTGTATTTATTAGAGTAACACTCATCTGTCCACATGAAATTAATTTGCCACAATCTAAACATGTCATTTTAATCTTTCCAAAGTTCTTCTAAATATTTGGGACCGTTTCCCTTGCCTCTGATGCTGTCAGTGCCAGGTCTTTGATGAATGTACTGGCAGGTCGGGGGTTCTCCTCCAAATCTCTCTTTTATGCAACACTATAATTAATGGGTGCCACCTCTCCATATGACGATGCATGGTATAGTTACCATAACTTTATTTTTTTTCGATTCCTCTGGAGAGTACATCGTGGCAGATGAAGCGTGTAATGTACCGGGAATTTACCTTTTTTGCATGTAGAGGAAAGGAAAAAAAATTTGAGCGTCCGAGTTCTAAGGTGTCCCAGGGCCATTTTAGTGGACCAGGCCCAAATCCAAAGGACAGGCCGCCGTTTTGAGAGTCCTGTTGCAGCCGCCTGTAGCTGTAGCATCAAGAGCGGCCGAAACTCAGCTGAATGGCAACTGAAACGGTAAAGGGGCGCCCCACTAAAGCAGACGACCTGGGAAGGTCCGTTCACGCCGCCTCCCCCCCCCCCCCCTTCGGGCACCCCACGCCGTTATTCGGAGCAGGATTGTAGGATGGCCACACCAGTGCGGCAACTTGCTAGACACCACCTCGGTGCCAACCGAATCTCAGCGCCTTGTGGTGTCTTCTATTCAGAAAATATTGTTGCGCTGCCTTTGGCCCTATTCGCACATCGGTCCGCTACTGACGCCACCTCACAGGCCAACGGGGCGCCCCACGCCGACTTTCAGCATTGTAGGATGGCCACACCAGTGCGGCAACTTGCTAGACACCACCTCGGTGCAATCCGGATCTTGGCATCTCAGCGCCTTGTGGTGTCTTCTATTCAGAAAATATTGTTGCGCTGCCTTTGGCCCCATTCGCACATCGGTCCGCTACTGACGCCACCTCACAGGCCAACGGGGCGCCCCACGCCGACTTTCAGCATTGTAGGATGGCCACACCAGTGCGACAACTTGCTAGACACCACCTCGGTGCCATCCGGATCTTGGCGCGTTGTGCTGCCTTCGGCCTATTCGCACATCAGTCCGCTACTGACGCGAACTCACAGGCCAACGAGGCGCCCCACGCCGACTTTCAGCATTATAGGATGGCCACACCAGTGCGGCAACTTGCTAGACACCACCTCGGTGCCATCCGGATCTTGGCGCGTAGTGAAGCTGCAGCAGCTGCAAATAAGCTTCAGACAGTGTTACAACCGCTGCTCAGAACTCTCAACTATGACACCACCTCGGTGCCATCCGGATCTTGGCGCGTTGCGCTGCCTTTGGCCCCATTCGCACATCGGTCCGCTACTGACGCCACCTCACAGGCCAACGGGGCGCCCCACGCCCACTTTCAGCATTGTACGATGGCCACACCAGTGCGGCAACTTGCTAGACACCACCTCGGTGCCATCCGGATCTAGGCGCGTTGTGCTGCCTTCGGCCTATTCGCACATCGGTCCGCTACTGACGCTGCCTCACGTGCCAACAGATTTTCTACGCTTTTTATACCCTATGCCGCATAACAGGTCATGTGACTTGTTTATAAAACTTTTCATTGGTTCATTTTACTTTTGGTTTCCTAATGATGGAAGGCTTGATCATATGACCTAAAAATACACTTTTCATTGGATTAAAACATTTTTTTTTCCCAAACGATGAAAGCCCCACCTTGTTTCTGGATGTTTCAGACTGAAGCTGGCGTCAGCATGAAAGCACCACCATCTCGTGGCTCCGTCGTGGTCATTCCGCGAGCAATCATGGCAGCCGCTCCCCACCGGAAGCCTGCAGGAGTCGGGGGCCCCCAAGACTTTTGTAGAATCCTCAAGGCTGAGGGGACGCTTTCGAGAATGGGGTCCAAGACCTAGCAGACAAGCGTCTGATTTCCAAGGTGTCCCAGGGCCATTTCAGTGGACCACGCCCAAATCTGAAGAGCCGGCCGCCATTTTGAGAGTCCTGTGGCATCCGCCTATCGCTGCACCGCAACAGTGGGCGCAACTCAGCTGAATGGCGGATTTTGACACAGTGGACCAAAAGCGGACGGAATGGCAATTGAAACGGTAAAGGGGCGCCCCACTACAGCAGACGAGCCTCCACCTGGGGAGGCCCGTTCACGCCGCCTCACCCCCCCCCCCCGGGGTGCCCCACGCCGTTATTCGGAGGGCGGCAACTTACTGGACATCACCTTGGTGCCATCGTTCTGCTGCCTTGGAACTATTCGCACAACAGACCGCTACTGATGACCCACCCCCCGCGACGCCCCACGCCGGATACCGAAATCAGTGCGGCACCCAGGCAACATCACCTGGGTGCCGTCCAGAAATCTGGACGTTGTGCTGCCTTGGAACTATTCGCACAACAGACCGCTAATGATGACCCACCCCCCGCGACGCCCCACGCCGGATACCGAAATCAGTGCGGCACCCAGGCAACATCACCTGGGTGCCGTCCAGAAATCTGGACGTTGTGCTGCGTTGGGACTATTCGCACAACCGACCGCTACTTCCTTCTTTTTCCCTAAAAATGTTTAAAGTTTTTACTGTTTTTGTTTTGTTGTATATATTTATAAGTTATTAAAGTTTTATAATCCTACTACTTTGTTGGAGTGCTATATATTTTTAATGTGACACATAATTGTAAAAACTTTGCTGTACAAAGAGGCATCCCTGGAATCTTCCGCTTCAGGCTCGGTCCCCTCCCCAATCACAATACAGAATGGTTTTCAGATAGTAGGAACGCGTGTGGTGTGACGGATCTCATCGGGTGTGGGCCTTGATCTACTATAACTCCTTTGAAGAGGGGTGATTCTTTACAGCTGGGGCCATAAACTACATCTGCAGGGCTAGCTGATAGCCTGGGACCGGCCTGTACAATCGGACACAGAGGAAGAGGAGTGTCAGAGGGTGCGGTAGTGAATAGGGCGAAAGGGAGGTGTCGGACAGGCACAGGGTGTGATTCTCAGGGAAGAGCAGCGCAGATGGGGGAGGTTTATTGCCCATGCGTAAGACAGAGAGCGGGGGTGACCAGTGCCTGGGGGAGATGCTTGCGAGGGTGGGGAGCCATGCTAAGGATCGACAGCGTGCAGAGAGTGGGTCTGGTCAAGGCATCTAAAATGGCTGCCGTGCACGACAAAAGTGTGGCATTTGAAAAAAGGCAAGATGGCGCAGACAATGTTTATCAACACTTCCTGATTTCCTTCGAATCGAACGTTAACAGACGTTATCTCTACCACACTACCGGTCCCCCTGGGCTTAAACGCCGAGATGGTAGGGACTGCATCCCGTGGAGATAGGCCGAGACGTCACTCAGCAGAAAAAAAAGAACTTCGCTACAACCTCATAAATTAAAAATAAAAATGAATAATGTCTCAAACAATTTTTGATTTCTAAATATACATTTATTCTTCTGAATTTTCATAATTTGAAAGAACTAGTAACATGTCCTCATCAGGAATTTCCTCTTCAATCATCTCATCAGGAATCTCCTCATGAAAAGTCTGCAATGATGATTCTTGTAACTCTATGGTCTCCAAACATTCGATAAATTCGCCGTCAAGAGATTGATCAAAAAAATCATTCAAGTCATCTCCTCCTTGTGAGAATATTTCATTATTGGTGCTGTCAATTTCAATAAATGTAGTGGATAATTCAAAAGAAATTGCCACGGTCTCTTCATTGTGATCCATTTTATTTTGAAATTTCTTGCTGTAAATTGCAGAAAAAAATAATCACTTTCATTTATCGTTTTTAGTAATACATAATATAAAACTAACTTTATCAAGTATTTAGTATAACAGAAGGACTGTAAATAAATAACAGAAAACATTTTTCAAATTATCTTAAAGTGTACAACATAGTTCCCCTTACAAATTAACAACTCACCTTTTTGAAAGTAGGAGAAGCGTTAGTACTGTGTAAATCAAACACCAGAAATTGAGCACCAAAAATTCCTCACAAATGTACCTCAGACAGTAGTATCACAAAATGGCTGTGGTTTCCTCTCATTTTAGATATATACATAACCAATTAACTTTCATCACACACAAATACAAAACCAAAGTAACATTTTAATTGGTTCTAAATTTCAACACTTTCAAATGTGTTTTCCCCATGCAATTTTCCATAGGACATTTAGATACGTCTACAGCCTGAATGGCTGAACGGAATTACACCAAACTTGGCAAAATGGTACATCAAACCTAGGGGGTCAGGGAGGATCTACTATGCCCCCTTATGGTCATTTGCCCCTTCGCTTTGGCCTCCTATTGTCTCTCGATCCTACCGAGAGACAAGATGGCGGCCGCTACGGACTGTTTGGAATGTTTACAGACGCCGGAGAACCAATCAGCTTCGCTTCACAAAGCTCCGTAACGCGAAAAGTACGCGAACTGGAGCGCTGCCCAGTCCGCTGTCACAGATATATATCTTTTTTTTAACGTTAATTTCTCAAAATCCACTGGAGCACATATATTGAGACCTAGCAAAGGCACATCGGGCTACCAGTCCCTACAATTTTGCCAAGTTTCGTGCAAATCCATTCAGCCGTTCGATTATTATTATTATTTTTTTTTTTTGCCCCGCGGGGCCCTTTTAAAACCTCCACATCAAACCTAGGGGGTCAGGGAGGATCTACTATGCCGCCTTATGGTCATTTTCCCCTTCGCTTTGGCCTCCTCTTGTCTCTCGATCCTACCGAGAGACAAGATGGCGGCCGCTACGGACTGTTTGGAATGTTTACAGACGCCGGAGAACCAATCAGCTTCGCTTCACAAAGCTCCGTAACGCGAAAAGTACGCGAACTGGAGCGCTGCCCGGTCCGCTGTTACAGATATATATCTTTTTTTGAACGTTAATTTCTCAAAATCCACTGGAGCACATATATTGAGACCTAGCAAAGGCACATCGGGCTAACAGTCCCTACAATTTTGCCAAGTTTCGTGCAAATCCATTCAGCCGTTCGGGCTAAAAGTGAGGCCAACCGCCCTATGGAAATTAACATTGGAAAAACACGTTTTGGGACCCCCCTTTTTTCTCGGCCCCCCCTTGACGACCCCCCCCCAAATTTTCAGGGGCTGCTCAGAAACAAAATGTTCAATTTTCCTGAAAATTTCAGCCAATTCCGTCCACAAACGCCAAAGTTATTAGACATAGAATTTTCAAAAATCCCATAGGGAAAAAATCCTAACTATATATACCTACTGGCGACCGCCAGTAGGTAATATATATATATATATATATATATATATATATATATATATATATATATATATTATATATATATATATATATATATATATATAGAGAGAGAGAGAGACATCATTCCACATAAGAACAAACTGCATGCTGGGAACTGCAGTCTTTTACCTTAAGAAATGACTGAATGGACTCTAAACAAATGTGGCGCAGTTGTGTCCTACCCTACTTTAGGAGCAGGAAATCGACGAGAGTGAAACCAGGGAACTCGCAGCACCCGTGGCATTTGATAAAGGCTTCGCCGAAATGCGTCATGCCAGTGTCTGAAATAAATGGTTCCTGTAAAGCTCCGCTGTGTCCCTGCGTCTCCTTCCACAGAAGAGGACATGGTTCTGCAATACAAGGCGTGTGCCAGTGACACGCAACAGGGACCCTTCCACAAGCGTTCGTGGGATCAGTGGCATTACCCCGAACCGCCATCATTCCCGAGAGAGCAGAGGCTTTGCTGTCAATGACAGTCCATCACTGCATGGAGTGATGCAGTTACTTTACCGCCATCTCCGATCCTACAAACATCGAGAATAGGTGGCTGGAAGTGAGGGCACAGGAACTGTTTATTGCCCTGCACAGCGCTACGACCTCCCGCCTGAGCCAATTTTAATCAGCCGCTTACTTGAAGCAAGTGATAATCTGGCTGAGAGAGACATTCATTCCACATAAGAGCAAACTGCATGCTGGGAACTGCAGTCTTTTACCTTAAGAAATGACTGAATGGACTCTAAACAAATGTGGCGCAGGTGTGTCCTACCCTACTTTAGGAGCAGGAAATCTACGAGAGTGAAACCAGGGAAGTCGCAGCGCCCGTGGCATTTGATAAAGGCTTCGCCGAAACGCGTCATGCCAGTGTCTGAAATAAATGGTTCCTGTAAAGCCCCGCCGTGTCCCTGCGTCTCCTTCCACAGAAGAGGACCTGGTTCTGCAATACAAGGCGTGTACCAATGACACGCAACAGGGACCCTTCCTTAAGCGTTCATGGGATCAGTGGCATTACCCCGAACTGCCATCATTCCCGAGAGAGCAGAGCCTTTGCTGTCAATCACAGTCCATCACTGCATGGAGTGATGCAGTTACTTTACCGCCGTCTCCGATCCTGCAAACATCCAGAATAGGTGGCTGGAAGTGAGGGCACAGGAACTGTTTATTGCCCTGCACAGCGCTACGACCTCCCGCCAGAGCTAATTTTAATAAGCCGCTTACTTGAAGCAAGCGATAATCCGGCTGAGAGAGACATTCATTCCACATAAGAACAAACTGCATGCTGGGAACTGCAGTCTTTTACCTTAAGAAATGACTGAATGGACTCTAAACAAATGTGGCGCAGGTGTGTCCTACCCTACTTTAGGAGCAGGAAATCGACGAGAGTGAAACCAGGGAACTCGCAGCACCCGTGGCATTTGATAAAGGCTTCGCCGAAACACGTCATGCCAGTGTCTGAAATAATTGGTTCCTGTAAAGCCCCGCCTTGTCCCTGCGTCTCCTTTACACAGAAGAGGACATGATTCTGCAATACAAGGCGTGTGCCAGTGACACGCAACAGGGACCCGTCCATAAGCGTTCGTGGGATCAGTGGCATTACCCCGAACCGCCATCATTCCCGAGAGAGCAGAGGCTTTGCTGTCAATGACAGTCCATCACTGCATGGAGTGATGCAGTTACTTTACCGGCATCTCAGAGCCTGCAAACATTGAGAATAGGTGGCTGTAAGTGAGGGCACAGGAACTGTTTATTGCCCTGCACAGCGCTACGACCTCCCGCCTGAGCCAATTTTAATCAGCCGCTTACTTGAAGCAAGCGATAATCCGGCTGAGAGAGACATTCATTCCACATAAGAACAAACTGCATGTTGGGAACTGCAGTCTTTTACCATATGAAATGACTGAATGGACTCTAAACAAATGTGGCGCAGGTGTGTCCTACCCTACTTTAGGAGCAGGAAATCTACGAGAGTGAAACCAGGGAACTCGCAGCACCCGTGGCATTTAATAAAGGCTTTGCCGAAACGCGTCATGCCAGTGTCTGAAATAAATGGTTCCTGTAAAGCCCCGATGTGTCCCTGCGTCTCCTTCCACAGAAGAGGGCATGGTTCTGCAATACAAGGCGTGTGCCAATGACACGCAACAGGGACCCTTCGACAAGCGTTCGTGGGATCAGTGGCATTACCCCAAACCGCCATCATTCCCGAGAGAGCAGAGGCTTTGCTGTCAATGACAGTCCACCACTGCATGGAGTGATGCAGTTACTTTACCGGCATCTCCGAGCCTGCAAACATCGAGAATAGGTGGCTGGAAGTGAGGGCACAGGAACTGTTTATTGCCCTGCACAGCGCTACGACCTCCCGCCAGAGCTAATTTTAATCAGCCGCTTACTTGAAGCAAGCGATAATCCAGCTGAGAGAAACATTCATTCCACATAAGAACAAACTGCATGCTGGGAACTGCAGTCTTTTACCTTAAGAAATGACTGAATGGACTCTAAATAAATGTGGCGCAGGTGTGTCCTACCCTACTTTAGGAGCAGGAAATCGACGAGAGTGAAACCAGGGAACTTGCAGCACCCGTGGCATTTGATAAAGGCTTCGCCGAAACGCGTCATGCCAGTGTCTGAAATAAATGGTTCCTGTAAAGCCCCGCTGTGTCCCTGCATCTCCTTCCACAGAAGAGGACATGGTTCTGCAATACAAGGCGTGTGCCAGTGACACGCAACAGGGACCCTTCCAACAAGCGTTCGTGGGATCAGTGGTATTACCCCGAACCGCCATCATTCCCGAGAGAGCAGAGGCTTTGCTGTCAATGACAGTCCATCACTGCATGGAGTGATGCAGTTACTTTACCGGCATCTCAGAGCCTGCAAACAGCGAGAATAGGTGGCTGGAAGTGAGGGCACAGGAACTGTTTATTGCCTTGCACAGCGCTACGACCTCCCGCCTGAGCCAATTTTAATCAGCCGCTTATTCGAAGCAAGCGATAATCCAGCTGAGAGAGACATTCATTCCACATAAGAACAAACTGCATGCTGGGAACTGCAGTCTTTTACCTTAATAAATGACTGAATGGACTCTAAACAAATGTGGCGCAGGTGTGTCATACCCTACTTTAGGAGCAGGAAATCGACGAGAGTAAAACCAGGGAACTCGCAGCACCCGTGGCATTTGATAAAGGCTTCACCGAAATGCGTCATGCCAAAATAAATGGTTCCTGTAAAGCCCCGCCATGTCCCTGCATCTCCTTCCACAGAAGAGGACATGGTTCTGCAATATATATATATATTGCAGCTCAAAGTTCACCAATTTATGGAGAAAATAGGCACTCCGGGGTGCCATTATTAAGAGGATCTTTATTCCGCGAATAAACGCGTTTCGGCGGTCTGCCTTTTTCGGTGTTACCGACACCGCAGGCAGCTGTCTTTTAATCTATTGCATTTCCGGCAGAGACAGAGCACTGTATGTGCCACAAGTACCGATAAAAACATTCCGCCATCTTTGAACTTGTTTTTGTATCACAGATATAAACACAAAATGCAGTGACTCTCAAACAATGTATAATACATTTACATTTCAATGGTGCAGAAATATTGACACAAATGATCTTTAGTTTTTTGCATAATTGCATGTGCTTGTTGTCATTTTATGACATTTCACGTAGATTTCGATTGTTTATGTGTTTGTGCTTTGTTTGAGAAAGAAATTTAATTCTGTTCAATTCCTCATAGATGATAATACATTGTAAATAGATGAAATAATGTCTTATATAATGCTGTAAGAATATGAGAATAATGAATTGAGATCACTATGTCACGAAAGCCCTCTTTTTATGTCCATGCCATACAATGTGACTAGGTTGAAAATAGCCTCTAACAGTGGCGGTAGTAGACACTGAAGAAGGAATATCGAAACGAGTTTGTCTGCTGTTGGTAATAAAACAACAACGTAACTCTTCCAGCGAGTGCCTGGATTCTTTTTGGAAATAAGAAAGAAACAAGGAGCTGTTTTTTATCCCGTGAGCAAGCTTCGTGAGAAGTGAAACGCGTTGGGTTAAGGTTGGAATAAAGCCACTGCAAAACTAAAAAAGACGAGTGAGTGTGTTTCATTTTTCCCCTCGGGGAACTTGTATGCATTTAAAACGACTGACCCTGTCGTGGAATACGCACCACACGACAACAGAGCGCCGGCATCAACAGAGGGTCGCAACAGAAGTGTATATATATATATATATATATATATATATATATATATATATATATATATATATTCACTGAAAAAACCATAGGTTATAGACCATATATAGTTAGGAATTAGCATTTACAAAACCTTGAAAATTCACTGAAAAAACCATAGGTTATAGACCATATATAGTTAGGAATTAGCATTTAAAAAACCTTATTTTACTCACACAAAACCATTGAAATTCCATATATAGTTAGTTGCACTAACTATATATTGCGCACCCGCAATCCACTGCTGATGATGTCACATATTACATCATTCATGACATGGTCAGTGACATCACTGATGACATCACTGATGACATCTCAAATGACATCACTGATGACATCTCACTTGACATCAATGATCACATCACTGATGATATCATTCATGTGACAATACAATGCATCTCCTCACATTTTAATATAACCTCTGTTTCACCCAGTGTTAAAAACAGAGTATAATTTTTGAAACCATTGACACACCAATACTAGTTACTACATACGTACTCACTGATTCCTACGTCTACACACACATTCACTCATTCACCCATACAATCATTCATACATACAATCACTCATGTTTACAACACAATCATATGCACTCATACACCTATACAGACACTCACACTCTGCCACTCATCCATGGAGTTACTCACACACCTAGTCAGTCCTGTAAAGAATCAATCACACTTCCATTTTCTACTCTATACAGTTAAACATAGAGCACCTTACGTTTTCAACCATATACTAACACATACTTACTCTCTTATACAATCATTGATACAAGTACACATTGATCTGTACAGAGTCACACACCTCCCATCCAGCCACACACACACTCAGTCTCCCATGCAAATACTTGGGCAATCAATCAATAACCCATATAGTTACTCATATAGCTACTGATCAACACATGCAGCAGTTTACAGAACAACAGACATAATGATGCACAAATTAAGACAGTTTAGTCACTAACCCATGCACTCAGTGGGACACATTTAATCACTCACTCATACATTCAGTCATGCACCTACTAAATCCTTCGTCCAGACACTTATACATCCACTCATTCTTCAATATGTAAGACATATTTTAACTTTACAGAAACATAGTCACTGGATGTTGTCATCAGTGATGTCATCAGTGATGTCATTTGAGATGTCATCAGTGATGTCATCAGTGATGTCACTGACCATGTCATGAATGATGTAATATGTGACATCATCAGCAGTGGATTGCGGGTGCGCAATATATAGTTAGTGCAACTAACTATATATGGAATTTCAATGGTTTTGTGTGAGTAAAATAAGGTTTTTTAAATGCTAATTCCTAACTATATATGGTCTATAACCTATGGTTTTTTCAGTGAATTTTCAAGGTTTTGTAAATGCTAATTCCTAACTATATATGGTCTATAACCTATGGTTTTTTCAGTGAATTTCAATGGTTTTTTAATAGCAAATATCATAAGCTGTCGAATGTCAAGTACGTGGTAAGAATTTTTTTTTTCGTGTTTATGCACACTGATCTGCTTTGATTGCTGCCCCCCACCCCTCATTTCTATTAGGAGTACTCTCTCTTTGCAGATAGTGAAGGGTAGTTAACGCAGCCCTTTCCCCCTTTGTAATCCGTCGTGCCTGCTTCTCTCTCCATTTGATTGATTGTTCTCTTTGGTTCATTCTCTATTTACAAACAAGCACAGAGTCGCAATACTCTGTTTAGTCTTTGCAGATAGCGAAAAATCGTGTAAAAAAACAAAAGGAATCGAGCAAAATCAGTAGGCCACTAATGGGATCTCTTTTGACCTCGCTAAAATAGAAACATTAGGAACAACCTGTTGAAAATAGCAATGCGTATGTATATAAGCGGCGTTCATTTGTGTTCACAGTACCCCTTGTTGATTGTTTCAATCGAGCATTGAATTGTTCGAAGTTAATTCTCTTAACGATCTTCTCTACCTGCAAACGAGGAAGAATAGGAATATTCTATCTCCCTTTGCAGATAGTGAAGGGTAGGTAACGCAAGCCTTTAACACGTCGTACCTATTTCATTCCTCATTGATTGATTGATTGTCCGAACATTGACTGTTTGGGAATTAGTTCTTTTTGGAGGTATTCCCTGTTTGCAAATAAACGTAGGAAAATCTTTGCAAGTAGTGAAAGGGTACGTAATGCGGACCGTTCTCCCCCGTTGTAATCTGTCATGCCTATCTACTCCCCACTGATTGATGCACCTTTTTCACCCGGACCATTTACTAGAGATACGTCATCTGGCCCGACCAGAGAGCACCCCTAGTGAAAAGGACATATGCAATAATAACGAAGTGATCACTGTATCCTGTTAACAGAAACTTTACCATGAAACAACCTGGAAAGAAAAAAATAGGAAAACGAAAATCAGTAGGCCACTGATGAACATGAACTTTTATTAAACAACGAACAAAGAAACGATAACATAACGTAATGATAAAACCTATTAATGTCCTAGAAACAAGAAAACGTTAAAATATGCCAGTGGTGAGAGACCAGAAAAACAGTAAGAGAAACCAAATCACCCCTCGCTGTCCCACCGCCTGCCACGCCAAAAAAATCGATAGACTAGGGAAAATGCAAGTCAGTAGAACATCCACCCCCACTCTGGAAACTTCCAAGGTGGGGCAGGGTTCCGGCTACGCCCAGCCGGGAGCAGCCCATATAAGGCAGGTCCTGCTGCCACGCCTCGGCCAGGAGATCCTAACGTAGGGTGTAGCCGGAGGAGAGGCCGAGACCAGCGGGACCCGGCCAGGGGATTGCCTTTACAACGCTGAACAGTTGCAGGGGGGGGGAATGTCTCCTCGACCCTCCCCTCTCTCTCCCAGTCCGGCCGCGGTGGCCCTTGAGAGTTGCAGGTAGTCCCGCCACATGCTCTTCCGGTCCGACCACCAACGGTCGGGGGGCCGAGGCCGACGGGATCCGGCTGCAGCCGATAAACCAAGAAACCCGTTCATGGGGCCAGAGCCAGGGGCGTCCGGCCGACATCCACCGGAAGCCCGGCCCGAAGACGGACGGGACACTTCTTTCTTTTATAATGGCTGCGACAACACTGGAGGGGGATGTCTTGCACATGCCTCCGACCCCCCCCTCGTCCTCATCGCCTGGTCCGGCCATAACAAATCTCAAGCGAGACGCCGTGGGGTGCACTGGGAGGGAGAGACGGTGCGAACAGGCCTCTCCCGCCTCCCCAGGTGGAGGCTTCCCAGCTGCACCCTCAGCGCTCCAGGCGGTGGCATCCTAACAACTACAGTGCTGCACAGTTTCGGAACGACCTAGATAACGGTTCTTCCACTGTGGCCATGCTGCAACGTCTCGCCCGGCAGGGTGGAGCCCGTCCGCTCATGTGACCCCGCGATCGCCGGTAGCTGCCGAACTCTCAAAATGGCGGTCGACCTGGCAAGAGCGGGCCCAACATAAAGAAATGGCCCGGTCACTGGTTGACTCCACCACCGTAGTCCTCCACGACCTTGAAGATTCTAGAGGAGCCGCGGGAGTCTCCGACCCCCGATGGGGAATGACTGCCATGATCGCCCGTGGAGTGACGAAACTGTATCCGCGGGACGTCGGCGCTCCCATGCTGGCGCCAGCCTCACTTTGAATTACTACAATCCTGCAGACCTTACTTCCGGTGAAAGCACAGTGTGACCCGGTAGGAAAAATTATTGCACCCCCTCCCCTTTTTGACTGATAGTTCAAACCACCGATCCTTTCCTTTGCCCTTTTAACGGAACTTTGGACTGCCTCCCCCTCTTTTACATTTTCTAGAGAAAACAAAACATTAACCACTACATTAGCATAGCAGTTGACACCAGAACTGTTTTCAAATTGAAAACCAACAACATCTTCAACAGAATCCTTTTTGTTTCTGCTGTGACCCTGCTACAGCACAGGCATTGTCCCCAGCAGTAATTCTGCAATGCCGGTAAGAATAGCTGTGGTGCCTACTGGACTCACTCACCCCCGCGGCGCCCCACGCCGTTTTTTGCTGGGCGGCAACTTACTAGACATCACTTTCGTGCCATCTAGATTTCAGCGCGTTCTGCTGCCTTGGAACTATTCGCACAACAGACCGCTACTGACAAGAATATTTCATTATTGGTGCTGTCAATTTCAATAAATCTATTGGATAATTAAAAAGAAATTGCCACGGTCTCTTCGTTGTTTAAATGTTTTTACTGTTTTTGTTTTGTTGTATATATTTATATGTTATTAAAGTTTTATATTCCTACTACTTTGTTGGAGTGCTATATATTTTTAATGTGACACATAATTGTAAAAACTTTGATGTACAAAGAGTCATTCCTGGAATCTTCCGCTTCAGGCTCGGTCCCCTCCCCAATCACAATACAGGATGGTTTTCAGATAGTAGGAACGCGTGTGCTGTGACGGATCACATCGGGTGTGGGCCTTGATCTACTATAACTCCTTTGAAGAGGGGTGATTCTTTACAGCTGGGGCCATAAACTACATCTGCAGGGCTAGCTGATAGCCTAGGACCGGCCTGGACATTCGGACACAGAGGAAGAGGAGTGTCAGAGGGTGCGGTAGTGAATAGGGCGAAAGGGAGGTGTCGGGCGGGCACAGAGTGTGATTCTCAGGGAAGAGCAGCGCAGATGGGGGAAGGTTTATTGCCCATGCATAAGACAGAGAGCGGTGGTGACCAGTGCCTGGGGGAGATGCTTACGAGGGTGAGGAGCCATGCTACGAATCGACAGCGTGCAGAGAGTGGGTCTGGTCAAGACATCTAAAATGGCTGCCGTGCACGACAAAAGTGTGGCATTTCAAAAAAGGCAAGATGGCGCAGACAATGTTTTTCAACACTTCCTCATTTCCTTCGAATCGAACGTTAACAGACGTTGGGGCATATTACCAAAGTTAAGCGATATTTATCGCTAACGATGCTTACCAACCAATTTTTTACCACTAAGCATCGTCAGAAATTATCGAAGATAAACCTTACTATTATCAAGGTTTATCGCAAATGCGATAATAAACGGCCGCAATGCATGAATATCGCTAAAAAGTCAGCGATATTCATGCATTACCGAGCTAATACTCTTAGCCATGTTATCCACCTCCCATTGGATAACATGGCTAAGAACTGCTCAGGGCAGGTGTTACTTTTTGGAGATATTCGCGCTTAGCGCGAATATCTCCAAAAGTTGGTAATAGGAGATAGATATCTTGCATGTTGTAATGCAAGTTATTGTGGTATATGGAACTCATACCATAATCTCTCAGGAAAGCAGAAACTGATCCTTTTGGGACCGCCTAAAAAGGCCTAGGGGGTGAGGAGTACTCTACTTTGCCCCCTTTTCACGTTCCGAACTATTTTATTTTACTCTCTTCTGTAATTACACAAAATACCAGCGATAAGATGCATCGGAGACACACAGTGAGAGAAAGGAGGCCGGAGATGAAGAAGACATGTCAAATACACATTGGAGATAATATAGTGGCAGAAGGGAAGTAAATATGAGTAAACTTACCATGTAACATAAAAATGTTGCACTCTATACTATAAGTCTCATTTTATACTACAATCACTTCGCTACAACCTCATAAATTAAAAATAAAAATAAATAATGTCTCAAACAATTTTTGATTTCTAAATATAAATTTATTCTTCAGAATTTTCTAAATTTGAAACAACTAGTAACATGTCCTCATCAGTAATTTCCTCTTCAATCATCTCATCTGGAATCTCCTCATTAAAAGTCTGCAATGATGATTCTTGTAACTCTATGGTCTCCAAACACTCGATAAATTCGCCATCAAGAGATTGATCAAAAAAATCATTCAAGTCATCTCCTCCTTCTGACAATATTTCATTATTGGTGCTGTCCATTTCAATCAATGTAGTGGAATCATTCAAGTCATCTCCTCGTGACAATATTTCATTATTGGTGCTCTCAATTTCAATCAATGTAGTGGAATCATTCAAGTCATCTCCTCCTTGTGACAATATTTCATTATTGGTGCTGTCCATTTCAATCAATCTAATGGAATCATACAAGCCATCTCCTCCTTGTGACAATATTTCATTATTGGTGCTCTCAATTTCAATCAATGTAGTGGAATCATTCAAGTCATCTCCTTGTGACAATATTTCATTCTTGGTGCTGTCCATTTCAATCAATCTAATGGAATCATACAAGTCATGTCCTCCTTGTGACAATATTTCATTATTGGTGCTCTCAATTTCAATCAATGTAGTGGACAATTCAAAAGAAATTGCCACGGTCTCTTCATTGTGAGCCATTTTATTTTGAAATTGCTTGCTGTAAATTGCAGAAAAAAATAATCACTTTCATTTATCGTTTTTAGTAATACATAATATAAAACTAACTTCATCAAGTATTTAGTATAACAGAAGGACTGCAAATAAATAACAGAAAACATTTTTCAAATTATCTTCAAGTGTACAACATAGTTCCCCTTACAAATTAACAACTCACCTTTTTAAAAGTAGCAGAAGTGTTAGTACTGTGTAAATCAAACACCAGAAATTCACCACCAAAAATTCCTCACAAATGTACCTCAGACAGTAGTATCACAAAATGGCTGTGGTTTCCTCTCATTTGACATATATACATAACCAATTAACTTTCATCACACACAAATACAAAACCAAAGTAACATTTTAATTGGTTCTAAATTTCAACACTTTCAAATGTGTTTTCCCCATGCAATTTTCCATAGGACATTTACATACGTCTACAGCCTGAATGGCTGAACGGAATTACACCAAACTTGGCAAAATGGTACATCAAACCTAAGAGGTCAGGAATGATCTACTATGCCCCCTTATGGTCATTTCCCCCTTCGCTTTGGCCTCCTCTTGTCTCTCAATCCTACCGAGGGACAAGATGGCGGCCGCTACGGACTGTTTGGAATGTTGACAGACGCCGGAGAACCAATCAGCTTCGCAAAGCTCCGTAACGCGAAAAGTACGCGAAGCGGAGCGCTGTTACAGATATATATCTTTTTTTCAACGTTAATTTCTCAAAATCCACTGGAGCACATATATTGAGACCTAGCAAAGGCACATCGGGCTACCAGTCCCTAATATTTTGCCAAGTTTCGTGCAAATCCATTCAGCCGTTCGATTATTATTATTTTGTTTTTTTTTTGCCCCGCGGGGCCCTTTTAAAACCTCCACATCAAACCTAGGGGGTCAGCGAGGATCTACTATGCCCCCTTATAGTTATTTCCCCCTTTGTTTTGACCTCCTCTTGTCTCTCGATCCTACCGAGAGACAAGATGGCGGCCGCTACGGACTGTTTGGAATGTTGACAGACGCCGGAGAACCAATCAGCTTCGCTTCACAAAGCTCCGTTGCGCGAAAAGTCCGCGAACCAGAGCGCTAACCGGTCCGCTGTTACAGATATATATCTTTTTTTAAACGTTAATTTCTCAAAATCCACTGGAGCACATATATTGAGACCTACAAAAGGCACATCGGGCTACCAGTCCCTACAATTTTGCCAAGTTTCGTGCAAATCCATTCAGCCGTTCGGGCTAAAAGTGAGGCCAACCGCCCTATGGAAAACTCAATGTTAAAAACACGTTTTGGGACCCCCCTTTTTTCTCGGCCCCCACTGGACGAACCCCCCCCAAATTTTCAAGGGCTGCTCAGAAACAAAATGTGCCATTTTCCTGAAAATTTCAGCCGATTCCGTCCACAAACGCCAAAGTTATTAGACATAGAATTTTCAAAAAACCCATAGAGAAAAAATCCTAACTATATATACCTACTGGCGACCGCCAGTAGGTAATATATATATATATATGTATATCACCTACTGGCGGTCGCCAGTAGGTAGTTATAGTCAGGACCTAGTTTCCATATGAAAAAGGTTTTTTTCCCCTCAATAACTTTGGCACCGGTTGATGAATGTTCGTGAAATTTACAAAACAAGTGGCCTGTCTGGAAAGTATTTGGGTGATTTGTCAAGCGGGGGCCGAGAAAAAAAGGGGGTTCCCCATGTTATTTTCCATGGGAAACTTTAGACAAAGCTACAGCCCGAACTGCTGAACGGAATTACACCAAATTTGGCCAAATGATAGGTCTTGATTCAGAAAGAGCCTTTTTTGTTAAATGGGGTAAATCCATTCAGCAGTTCCTGAGAAATTTGAACAAGAAAAAGTTTTGATATCTAGGGCAGCAGTGGGTTCGCAAACCCTCCTGAGCACGAGCCTCACTGTGATTGGCTACCAACACTCCAAACCAGGAAGTGTTGGCAGCCATCTTGTGACTCGGTAGAACCAAGTCACAAGAAAACTGTGAAAAAAATTTTTAAAAACAAGAAAAGGGGGCAGGGTAGAAACACCCTGACCCCCTAGGCCTGCTCAGGGGGTCCGCACAGGGAGCAATGTCTTTTGCGTACTGGATTGTGTCATCTGCAATCGGGACTCGAATCTGAATTGGGAGCTCTGCTGACCGCAGTGTAGTCGGAGGTAGCGGTCAGCAAGGGCCCACAGCCATGAACTGCACATGTTTAGTCGCACTTGAAGCACTCAGCCTGTGCGCAGCCAGCGATGATGTGTCGTGCGGGCAGGCCGCAGTGGATGCAATGTTTGTTGCCTACTGGACTCTGTAATTAATAAATCACGATTGAATTCAAATTGTGTGCCCTGCTGACCGCAGTGTAGGCGTATGGAACAAAAGATTAAATATGTATGGAATACATTGTCGAAATATGTTTCAAAGACGTTACAGTTAGTTGCCTATTGGACTCTGAAATTAATTAATCAAGACCAAATTTAAATTGTGAGCCCTGCTGACCGCAGTGTAGGCTGGAGGCAGCGGTAAGCAAGGGCCCACAGGCATGTGGCATTGAGTTGAGCCACACAGAGTTAGTGGCACCTGAAGCACTCAGCGTGTGCACAGCCAGCGATGATGCGTGGTCCGGGAGGGCCGCACTGGGAGCAATGTCTGTTGCCTACTGGACTGCCTCATCTGCAATCGTGACTCCATCTGAATTGTCAGCCCTGCTCACATCAGTGTAGACCAGAGGCAGCGGTCAGCAAGGGCCAACAGTGTATGTCTGGCCCTCGAGATGATGTACTTGACGCTCCTGAAGTGCTATGACCAGCTCCCTGGTCACCTTGTTGCATATTATGTTGTGCACGTTGCCTCTGCTACCATGCAAAATGTCTGGGGTGGATTGTCTGGAGGTGCTTGTACATGCTCGACGTGCCACAGGAGTATTTTTTGTCACTACCTCTAGACAAAATCCGTGGACAGAGACTACAACTGACCTTCCTTGTGTTGACTCTCTTTTCACCATCTGGCATGGTGAAAAATTTCCACACGATTGATTCTGGTCTGTTTTTGGGAGGTGGTTCTTCTATCTCGGCTTCATCAGAAGTATGTTCTTGCTGAGGATTGGAGGAAGCCATTTACAAATCTTTTTAAAAAACACCCAAAAAATGTACAGACTAGCTGCACAAACAAAACAGCTGTCCCTCCTGTGAAACTGCAGAGAGAATGACTAAAATGGGTGGGGTCCTTCAACTGTTAGAATGGGAAACCTTGTGAACCAATCAAATGCTCTCTTTTAAAGTCAGATGGGTGTCAGCCCTGCTGACCACAGTGTTGGCCGGTGGCAGCGCTCAGCAAGGACCAACAGCCACGTGGCGTTCACTTGAGCTGAACAGAGTTAGTGGCACCTGGAGCACTCCATGTGTGCGCAGCCAGCAATGATGGGTGGTCCGGGCGGGCCGCACTGGGAGCAAAGTCTGTTGTCTACTGGACTGTGTCATCTGCAATCACGACACGATCTGAATTGCGAGCCCTGCAGCCTGCAGTGTAGGCCGGAGGCATTGGTCAGCAAGGGCCAACAGTCACGTGGCATTGAGTTGAGCTGTACAGTTAGTGCCACCTGAAGCACTCAGCATGTGCGCAGCCTGCGATGATGCGTGGTCTGGGCGGTGCGCATTGGGAGCAATGTCTTTTGACTAAAGAATTCTGCCTTAATAAGGCTACGTGGCAGTGACTTGTGGTGCACTGAGTTAGTGGCACCTGAAGAACTCAGCATGTGCGCAACCAGCGACGATGCGGGGTCCGGGCAGGCCGCACTGGGAGCAATGTCTGTTGCCTACTGTACTGCGTCATCTGCAATCGTGACTCGATCTGAATTGTGAGCCCTGCTGTCCGCAGTGTAGGCCGGAGGCAGCGGTCAGCAAGGGCCCACGGCCACGTGGCATTGAGTTGAGCTGCACAGTTAGTGGCACCTGAAGCACTCTGCGTGTGCGCAGCCTGCGATGATGCGTGGTCCGGGCAGGGCGCATTGGGAGCAATGTCTTTTGACTATAGAATTCTGCCTTAATAAGGCTACGTGGCAGTGACTTGTAGTGCACTGGGTGAGTTGCACCTTAAGAACTCAGCATGTGCGCAACCAGCGATGATGTGTGGTCCGGGCAAGCCACACTGGTAGCAATGTCTGTTGCCTACTGTACTGCGTCATCTGCAATCGCCACTCGATCTGAATGGTGATCCCTGCTGTCTACATTGTAGGCCGGAGGCACCGGTCAGCAAGGGCTCAAAGTAGAGCTGCACAGTTAGTGGCACCAGAAGCATTGAGGGTTTGCGCAGCCTGCAATGATGCGTGCTCTGGGCAGGACGCACTGGGAGCAATGTCTATTGCCTACTGGACTGCGTCATCTGCAATCGTGACTCGATCTGCATTGTGAGACCTGCTGTCTGCAGTGTACATCGAAGGCAGTAGTCTGTACAGACACCACTCTGTGGTGCTATGCCACTGGGTTCACACGGGGACTGTGGCGAGGAGACCGGCGGTCATGGCTGCAGCCTCATGGCAGGGTGAGGGTTGCCGCTCTGGCAGACTCATTGGCCTTCCCAGAAGTGAACAACGCCCAGAGCCCCAGCCAATTTATTCACACTCGTACGCTGGAGTGGTGAAGTACCATAAAAATAACATAAAGAGCTATACCTACCAATAGCCCCAATCCCATTACCCAATAATCAGTCAGTTGGCAGTAAAGAAAGTGCAATCGTTTATTAAGCAAAAATACTCTATAGAGGAGCCTCTCCAACCCTCACCCATTAGGTGCGCGGAGAAGACTGTTGGCTCGCATTCAAACATGAGGTTATATACTTTTCAGTTCAACACATATAATCACTGTAAAAGGAAAAACACCAGTTGGCCCTCGAGCTCCAGGAAAGGACCATACATGGCACACATGATTAGTTCAAAGCTTAACTATTTATTACTAGGAAGGTCAGGGGGGGTGACTTCCTTTCGTCTTGGTACCCGGGAGTGTAGGCACAGCGCCTCCAGGAATGCACTTATCGCACCCAAAGCCAGATGCGACCTTGAGTCTCAGGACAGTCGAGTAAACAGCCTACGTTCAGCTGCTCCCAGTATTTCAGATGAACTGGGGCTTGACAACTGCTGGAGACTAACACGTGATCACAGCCCGTGTTCAAGCATAGATGTGGAAAATGGCATTTGTATGGTTCTCGGCTTACTCTGTTAACACAAGGAGTGAATAAATGCTATCCTCCCTGCAAAAGCAATATATATGTATATATATATATATATATATATATATATATATTTCAACTCTGATTCCTTCGACGATAAGTCAAGAATGCTCAAGCTGTATTTTCTTGATGCAGCGTGAATTTTAATTAGAACATGCAAGCAAGTAACGTGCCCGACGCTTTTCGGTGTCGCACACCTTGGTCACGGGTCAACGAGCTGTTTGAACAGATGATTTACATATAGTGCATATAGTGGTAAGTGAAATAGGACTACATGTCTCTACGCTCTTTCGGTGGTGGCCATTTTGTAACGGTGTTTTTCACATAGTGATGACAAAAGGCACAGTATAAATAAAGTTAATCAAAAGAAAGAAACAAGTGATTACATGTTATCTCTCTGTGTTTGTACAATCAATCCTGAAATTATACAAATCTGAACATCGCGGAATAATACCGCATGACGATGATGAAATTATGTTGACATACTAGATTACAGAATTAATAAATCTTAATCTCAATAATTTTTAGTCAGTTCAAACAGTTCCACAAAAAATGTGCTGCCCAAGTGGGCTTTCTAATAGTGCAGCTGGTGTTTGTAAACTAAAACATCTCATTGATATGAGTACCTCATTCGATATGTACAACATAACAATATTGCCCCAGTGGGCTTCTTCTAATAATCATATAAATACATTCATCGCAAAAAATATATCCTATGTCCAACCTCTTGAATTTATACTTTCTTAGCCAATGTCCATACAATTGTAAGTGCCAGTTCTTCCACCTGAGCTGCTGACAATTTTGTCTCCTATAAAATAATAATAAAAATCCAATCAATATAGTTAAAATGTTAAAAACAAACATAGCTTTAATTTTTAGAATGCATATACACAGCAGGATCCAATTATTTACAGAGACAACAATTTAAACTTGGTAGATATTTACAAACTAACCCAAATGTACCCACATTTCCTCATCCTTGTTCAGACCTCTAGGATGTGCTGTATCATATTTAATGATTATCCTTGATTCCAGGCGTATTAGCTCTTTCACACGATTTCCAGCCCGTTCTGATTTGGAAACTAGCTAATGCACAATACTGCAAAAGACTTACATTTTTACCATGTACTTCCTTAAAATGACGCGCTATGGGGTAAAGTTTGTCCTCATTAACAATTGCTCTAGCATGCTCCAATATTCTTTTTTAGGTCGAGTAATTTATTACTCGAACCTATTACATCTGAACCAAAGTCTCTTGAACCAGCCGGATTTCCTACAATGCATGTTAATTTTTCAACCGAGACGCTTCTCCAGCGCGCGCATGGCCCATTCCTTCCCACTCGCTCGCATCCCGCCCCCCCACCAGGCTCTTGAAGCGCGACGTTTCCCCAGCGCTTCCCTCCCACTCGCTCACTCCCCCGCACCCCACCCGACTTGTTTTTCTTATAGCAGAGACTTCGCCTCACTCCTCCTTTGCCATATCTCCGCTCACCAATCCCTGTGTATTAGAATTTAATGTATTATTTTCATCTCTTGCTCCAGCTCGTCTTTTGTTTTCCAAACCTTTTCCCATTATCGCACACATCTCTCCTGCGCTCTGCACACTTCCTCATTTCTCTCCTTAACCCACATCTTTCCTGATTCTTTCCCAGCGCCTCTACTTGTTAGGCTCATTTGCTCATAGAATACCTTTTCTCTCTCACAATCATATGTATTTTCTTCCTCTTTCTCCACATCTCTTTATTCGTCTGCGTCCTTGTCCCTAGCCTCTTATCAGTATCTCTTTTTACCACGTTTCTCTGCATCACCTCGACCTGTAATCCCCTCTCGCTAGCATCTTCTCAGTTGCATGGACTCCTACTTCACACGACTTTCTTTCCATAGCCTTTTCGTCACTCACTGCTTCCTATCAGCCATCTAGTCATACCACTCTCTTTCCCTGTTCTTTCATGTGTAATTTTTGCCATATATTATGCTCTCCAAAGTCTACCACGTGTTTTCAGTTTTGGACCTACTTCTACACGCTATTGTGTTTATATCCTGGCTCAGTTCGGACCCTACCGCCCGATACCCCCGCCTTTCTTCCTGCCTCTGCCACATCCCTACTGTATAAATGGCCAGTGGTAATGGAGAGAAGGCATAATTAATTATAGCCCAGCCCAAACAGATGAGTGTTGAACAGTGTACACATAAAATGTAGAAGACCATGCAGTCCAGCCTCTAACAAAGACAGCTTTATTAAACCGTGGCAGATGCAATGCTATCCAAATCTTTTCACAAAGCCGATGAATACATGCCCCACAACACATACAGGGGCACACCGCTGAGTTGTCAGTGTAAAATGTGTGATCTCAAAGTATTTTACATTGGTTGCTCCACTGTTTATTTTTGTGTCTTTTGACACCCCTTAGTACAACAGTTGAAGTGCAGACAGAAGGCTACCGAAAATACATATGGTGTATTTTATTTATAGCGAAGACACTTAGGCCCAGATGTAGGTAATAGCAAATTACCGAATGGTAAATACTGAATTTTACCGATTCGGTATTTACAATTCGGTAATTGCTATGTAGGTAAAAAATTCGGTAAAAATACCGAATCGGTAATATTCGGTAATTACCGAATCGGTATTTGCCATTGATTCCTATGGGCCTTGAAGCCCATAGGATTCAATAGCAAATACCGATTCGGTAATTACCGAATCTGTAAAATTACCGAATTTACAAGGGGGACAGGGTGTCACTTTGACACCCTGTTGCACCCCTGTTTCTGGCTTGTGTGCCATGTGACACACATACCTGCCCTTAGGGCATGTCTGTGTGCCACATGGCACAGGTGTACATGCACAGATGTGCATGTACACTGGAATTCGTTATTTACCATGGAATAGTATTCCATGGTAAATAACGATTCGGTAAGGGCCTGTGGCACTGATTACAGTGCCACCTACATCTTGATTTACAGAATCGGTAAATTTACCGATTCGGTATTTTACCGATTCTGTAAATTTACCGAATCGGTAAATATACCGATTCTGTAAATAAAATGCCCCCTACATGCCAAATCCCAAATACTGGTCGGTAACGGCCGAAATCGGCCGTTACCGACCGGTAATTGGCGACCTACATCTGGCCCTAAGATTGCTCATTGATTTTGTTGAAGGAACCAGAGCAGTGCATTCATACCTAAATTGCGGATGGCCCATGACTCAATGTACAATAAGAATTGATTTATAAGTTGTCATACATCCCTCGATACAGGGCTCAAAAGCCAGATTCTGTACAGGTGTGGCGCTGCACGGCGACGGCCCTAGGGTAGCACAGAGACATTTCTCTCATCTATAACATAAAGTTCCCTCACTTCTAATTCATGTTTTCCCACCTCTGCATCATGCTGTGAATACTTGCTGGGCTTCTCTTCTGTGCACTCAGTCTTGTCCAGTTTCAATATGGCACCTTTCTGTGCTTCAACTCCTCATTACGCCGAGTGCATGTGCCCGTGCACGCGCTTGCCGCTTGCTCCCCGAGCCACCTCCATTATCGCATCAGACCCGCCACTGCAATGCCGAGAGCTTCACACTTCAAAGGAATGCTCTCCCCCGCCCCCCTCTGCGCAATACCTCTTCTCTCATCCTTTGGCTATCTCCCCCGCCCTCCCACCTTCAGCCTCTTCCTCTGCAGCGCATTCTCTCCCCCCTCCCTCCTCACCCCAACATTTGTCTCTCACACCACAGGCTGCTGCCCCCCCGCCAACCCAGCAATGTCGAGGACTATTCCCTCCCACTTATTGACTCCCCTGCTCCCCCACCCAACTTGAAAGGAAGCCTCGCACGCCACCACCAGGAAAACACACACACACACATTCACAGCAAGATTTTTCTGTGTTTTAAACGCTCGCTGCAGACATCTTCCGTTATGTAATAAAGGTCATCAGTTCACACACATGCACGCATGCACACACACACACTCACAGCAAGATTTTTCTGTGTTTTAAACGCTCGCTGCTGACATCTTCAGTTATGTAATAAAGGTCATCAGTTCACATCCTGGCAGGACCAACTCACACACATGCTATTTAGTGCTAATTCTTTCACACACATGCATGCACGCACACACACACACACGCTCACACACACACATTTACAGCAAGATTTTTCTGATTTAGACGCTCGCTGCTGATAACTTCAGTTATGTAATAAAGGTCTTCACTTCACATCCTGGCAGGACCAACTCACACACGTTCTATTTAGTGCTAATTCTTTCACACACATGCATGCACACATCCATAGCAAGATTTTTCTGTGTTTTAAACGCTCGCTGCTGACATCTTCAGTTATGTAATAAAGGTCATCAGTTCACATCCTGGCAGGATCAACTCACACACGTGCTATTTAGTGCTAATTCTTTCACAGACACACACACACGCACACACATGCTCACACACACACATTCACAGCAAGATTTTTCTGTTTTAAACGCTCGCTGCTGATAACTTCAGTTATGTAATAAAGGTCTTCACTTCACATCCTGGCAGGACCAACTCACACACGTGCTATTTAGTGCTAATTCTTTCACACACATGCACACACACACAAACGCACACACACACACGTACACACACACACATTCACAGCAAGATTTTTCTGTGTTTTAAACGCTCGCTGCTGACATCTTCAGTTATGTAATAAAGGTCTTCAGTTCACATCCTGGCAGGACCAACTCACACACGTGCTATTTAGTGCTAATTCTTTCACAGACACACACACACGCACACACATGCTCACACACACACATTCACAGCAAGATTTTTCTGTTTTAAACGCTCGCTGCTGATAACTTCAGTTATGTAATAAAGGTCTTCACTTCACATCCTGGCAGGACCAACTCACACACGTGCTATTTAGTGCTAATTCTTTCACAAACATGCATGCACACACATTCACAGCAAGATTTTTCTGTGTTTTAAACGCTCGCTGCTGATAACTTCAGTTATGTAATAAAGGTCTTCACTTCACATCCTGGCAGGACCAACTCACACACCTGCTATTTAGTGCTAATTCTTTCACACACATGCACACACACACACAAACGCACACCCACACGCTCACACACACACATTCACAGCAAGATTTTTCTGTTTTAAACGCTCGCTGCTGACAACTTCAGTTATGTAATAAAGGTCTTCAGTTCACATCCTGGCAGGACTAACTCACACACGTGCTATTTAGTGCTAATTCTTTCACACACATGCACGCACACACACATTCACAGCAAGATTTTTCTGTGTTTTAATTGCTTGCTGCTGACATCTTCAGTTATGTAATAAAGGCCATCAGTTCACATCCTGGCAGGACCAACTCACACACGTGCTATTTAGTGCTAATTCTTTCACACACATGCACACACACACAAATGCACACACACACACGTACACACACACACATTCACAGCAAGATTTTTCTGTGTTTTAAACGCTCGCTGCTGACATCTTCAGTTATGTAATAAAGGTCTTCAGTTCACATCCTGGCAGGACCAACTCAAACACGTGCTATTTAGTGCTAATTCTCTCACACACATGCACGCACGCACGCACACATACGCACACACACACACACATTCACAGCAAGATTTTTCTGTGTTTTAAATGCTCGCTGCATACATCTGCAGTTATGTAATGAAGGTCATCAATTCACATCCTGGCAGGACCAACTCACACTTCCAGCTTCTAAGGTGGATGAATTGAGTACCGTTACATTGGGTAATAGTAGTTCATTTTCATTGTGTTGTGAGTGCGCCTGCTGGCCAAAATAGACTGCCACATTAACACATGCATGCAACACATAGAGCCAGTGGTTCAACGGCTACGGCTAAGGGAGATACATTTATCACTTTGTGGGCAGACTAATTACTGAGATTCATGCGCATCAGCAAAAATGGAGGCCTGCGGGTCGGCAATTCTCATCACATTCTCTGCCTCTCTCGTCATACCGTCACTGTAAATTGCCTGGAATGCGGCTCACACAAAGCCTACCTTTACCTCGGGAATGCTTCTGAGAAGCACGCTGCCCACAGCAGAAAATTATTAACTCACTCTATCTGTCTATCCATCGCACTCACTCTATCACCAACACTCTGTCTATCTACCTATCTATCGCCCTCCCTCTATCTATCTATCGCACTCACTCTATCGCATCCCCACAGCATCACTCAGCACCACCACAGCATCACTCAGGGCCACCACATCATTACTATGCGCTACCACAGCATCACTGAAAGCCACAGCATCACTCGTCGCAACCACAACATCATTCAGCGCCACCACAGCATCAATCTGTGCAACCATTCAACAACAACTGGTTCAAATATGTTCTCTCAATGTTTCAAGCTTTATTACAAATGTCACAAAAAGATGTTAATATTTCACTTCTCTTCTTGGATTTTAGTCACAATAAAATACACTGAACATAATCTTCACAAAAGTTATTTACAAAAGTTTAAGCTATGGCCATTATAAATTACAATATCTTTTATTTAAGTATTAATTATTAAAAATAAATTAAAGCCATTGTTATTTGTAATATCAATACATCTAAGTCATGTTAATACAATACATATTGCATTACAAATGCTATAGGTGTCACATTTGCGAAAGTTAAAACCATTGGCATTGTAAATGACAAAGCTATTAATTTTGCTATTTTCAAAACCAACACATAAATGACAAATTTGTCATTTACAATACCAATAGCTCAAACTTTCCTAATGCGAGACCTATTGCATTGCAAATGCTTGTTTAACTTGATGTATCGTGCTGCCTATATATACCAGCGGGCATGGGCAACTTAATGCATATGTCCAAAAAAATAGGAAGAAACCCCTATATTAATTTACAGGGAGGGGGTAATCAAATGAAAACCAAAAGTAAGAACCTGTAGTTTATCTGAAAATCGTAATCAGAAGCTCTATCTATAGCCCCTTCAATGTTTAACAAATATCACACTAACAGCTCATGTTCACAGTATTGACAAATGTCACAGGTTTCCTAAGAATCACAGACAAACTTTGTATAAAATGAATATATTTTATTCAAATAAATTCCTCCCTTTGGGTACACTCTAAATAGAAGATATGATATATCGAGTCTTATTAAAATCACATTATCATCACAAAAATATTTAAAAAGTTAAAACAGTCGACGCGGCGTTTTCGGTGTAAACTAATTTTTCACCTTCATCAGGACAAAGACATTTACTGATGCAAGATCTTATCGGAATCTTGTCGAAATATGACTAATCAATTTCATAATTCTTGCGTACGTTCTTTATTTGTACGAACTTTTCATGTGAAGCCAGCTTAAATGTTTCTTCAGGTTTGTAATGTAATCCTGTACGTTGGGACCACCGTTTTAAAACAAATTGGTTATATGGGAGTATGTGGCACTCATATCAATGGAGGCAACTCTTTTAGTTCCTTTTGAGTTCAATTCTTTTTTGATGCTCCGTTGCGGGTGTATCACGTTTCCGCGTTTCCTGGAAATATGTCAGCGGCCTCCCTGTTCCAACGTATGTCTCGGGTAGGCAACTTAATGCTTAGACACAATGGTCTGATTTACATGTGAGGTGTTGAGTTATGGTGAATGCATTCTGATTTTCAGATAAAATCATCTCCTTGCGTTAGGGACTGGTTTTGCAAGCTTTACACGATTTAAAGGGATAGAAACCTTGTACACAATTGGGAGTTTTTTCCTCAGCTAATACATTACTGCACAACATATCTGAAAGTGCCTGACATTTTCTATAAGTAATCTTTTGCTGTCCTCCAACAAATTGTTTTAAAGTCGGATCAGTGTTTAACACATGCCAATGTTTTTTCAGACAATTTTGTAGTTCCCATGACTGATTACAATATGAAGTAATGAACCTTAATGGCTCCTCTTCTTTCCGCAATACAGATTTACTTAGCAATGTAGATTTATTATCAATTGTCAAAACCTTAGAGCAAGCCTGATTTACAGTACTGAGGGAATAACCTCTGTCTAAGAATCGTTCTTTCATAGTTTTCATTTCAATCTGGAACAATTCCTCCGAGCTACAATTTCTTTTTGCTCTTAAAAGCTCACCAAAGGGTATATTTTGAACTAAATTCTGAGCATGACAACTTTTCGCATGAAGAATGCTGTTTCCAGCAGTAGATTTTCTAAACAACCTACTGGTAAGTTTGTCATTTAGGACGTTAATTTCTACATCTTCAAATTCAATCTTCTCAGAGTGCATGCTGTTAGTAAATTTCAAATTGTATTGATTGTTATTCAGTTTGTTTACAAAAGCACATGCCTCTTCCTCTGTCCCATTCCAGATACAAAACACGTTGTCTATATGCCTAACCCAGAGGACGACATTGTGGATAAAGGCACTGATGGAACTGGCCACCTGCTCCTAGCACCAGCCTAAGTAGAGACCCGCATAGCTGGGGGCGAAAGCAGGTTCCCATCGCCGTCCCCCGGGTTTGGCAATAGACCACATGATTGAAGAGGAAGTAGTTATTACTTAAACAAGTTTTCATCATAGATAGAAGCATCTCAGTTACAAAATGGCCACCATCGAAAGAGCGTAGAGACATGTAGCCCTATTTCACTTACCACTATATGCACTATATGTAAAGCATCTGTTCAAACAGCTCGTTGACCCGTGACAAAGGAGTGCGACACTGAAACGCATCGGGCATGTTACTTGCTTGCATGTTCTAATTAAAATTTACGCTGCATCAAGAAAATACTGGGCTCGAGCATTCTTGACTTATCGTCGAAGGAATCAAAGTTGAAAAACAAGGGGTCGCGACCCCGCTCGGAGCCCGCCGCCATCAAGAGGCAGAGAGACCCGCTAAATTGTGGTATATATATATTTATATATATATATATATATCAAGCAAAGAGGGTTCATATAGATGCATCATGCTAACATAATATAGGTCCAATGTTCATTATGTATGGGAAATCTATTGTTGATCCCTCAGTGGCGTACGTTGGACCAGCCCACTCCGCTTCCGCTTCTGCTTACAGGGGGATGACACAGCTACATGGTTGCGTCCACTGTCCACAACACTACAAGCACCAGCAGTATATGTACACATGGAGAGGTCTGTGCTCTGCATAGTGAGGTCTGTCCAGCACATCAACGCTACACTTGGCATTGTGTGCATTGTTATTGATGGGTGACTTGCCTCCTTCACACATAATTGGTTGCCACGTCTCCCAACATTCAACTATTGTGTGGCTGAGGGGCCATGCTGTTTTGGGAAGGTCCACTCTCCTGTTCTCCACTGCCTCGGTGGTAGTAGGAGGTAGCAGGTGGGTGGGGTCGTCTGGGGGGAGGTCCTGGGGTGGTAGCAGTGGGTGTTGTGGCCTTCATAGGCGTCGGAGCTGCATGATCAGTAGCTCTATGACATGTGTTAGTCTTCAGATGTGGTTCTTGGCTGGGCCCCCTTTTATACTGTAGGTAGTCATCCTGCTTTACACCAGTAAAAGGCAGATGTTAAATTCTTACTGCTAACGCGGCTTATTGCCTGTTTATGGATCTCATCGCAGATTTGGCTGGTCATTGAGAATATCGGGAAGTGGTGTTTTCGTGTTTTGTTTTGCACGGGAACGCCTACTATCATTAATGTTAATTGTAACTCTCCTTTGTGGCGATGTTTTTTGCGGAAGCTATCGCTGGTAAACTGGCTACATCGGTAGTTGACAACTAGACCTGTGATAAGCAGATCACTACAGGGAAGACCTGGGACGTGTAGCATTGTAGTTCTCTCCCTGTTAGCGTAAGCAGAGTGGGCTGGCAGAAACGCGCATCCTTCACAACTTTACAAATATGACGATTTGAATCCGCACACCCACTGAGATAGGTACACGATGGGTGCGCGACTCCACTTTTTTCTCAACAATTATTTATATATATTAATATTTAAGAAAACAGAATACATGATATCATTTTAGTAACAAACAAAAAAAATTCCATGAACTATTTTTAGGATATTAAAGTTACAAATCAATAGAACAAAAAATTCAAAATTACTGAAAAAAACAGGTTTAATGAACATTATAATTAGGGCTCCCATTTTTACGGATTTATACACATAAATACAGAGGGAAAACTATTTTTCCATTGTCTGTATCTATATTTAGAAACTGAAAAATACTAGTAAAACTGTGCATGGATGAGGTCGCCTTCTGGCACGTGCTAATCAGCAGTGAGGAAGCACACCTCGGGACGTACGTTAAGCTCCTCTGCTACAATCTACTGGTGCCAAGTGAGTCACTCGCCTCAAAGACACTCACTTGCAGTGCACCTTATGATAAAGGTAGACAGCCCATTGTCATTCTAAATGTGATAATCATCTGCAGTCTGAATGACAATGGGCTGTCCATAGCCTGTGCGAGGTCGGGGAGTGGCTGTTGCATCCCGTGGAGTTCCGAAGAGAAGTGCGAGCTGGCCCCAAGAACTTTTTATCTCCTGGGGCTTATCGAAGCTAAGCTCCCCAGGTGCTCTGATAAACACTGAACAAAGCACGGGCCTTGAGAAAGCTGACACCCGCCCATTGTGCCTGCTGCCACCAGGCACTGGTGCGGGGGTGCCAGGAGCTGTTTACACAGGAGCTGTGGGTTCATGCCTCACCCTCCAACAATGGACTCCCAGGGACGGGCATTCCTTCCTGAACTCGATGTCATGAGAGGCAGACAAGGCCCGGTCTGTTCGGGGAATGCCAGGCGTTTCCTCCCCGTGAAGAAAGGTTCCCCAGGGCTGGATCGAGACACAGAGAGTGAGGTGTTCTCCTTTCCACCCCTTGCCATGCTTCAAAGACAGTGCAAACACAAGCTACAGAGATGCGTTTTCCAGCCCTGAGTGTAACGTGACAACAATGTATTCATTTATATAGCGCTTGCTGTTTCAGGTTTTCAGCTTCGCAGAGCTACCAATAACTACTGCCACTAACGCCTAACTATATCTTACTCATTTTACTGCACCCAGAAGGATGAAAGCCTGAGTCTGCTTGGCTGGGATGAAAACAGTGTTGCAGCGGCTGGACTGCCCCCCCCCCCCTCAGTTGTGGCTCAAGCACTAACGGCTCCTCATCAGCTCCCCATTACTTTCAGGTCCATGGAAAATGAGTTCACATCTGCCCAAGAGCACATTGCAACTGTTGAACTAAGGTCCCGACCTGTTTCCCCCTCACTCCTGCAGTACTTACAGCACCTCGTCTGTAAAGGTGTTATCACCCAGAACACATTTTTGGGGGCCTGGACTTACTTTAACACAGAGCAAGAGAGGGACAGGCTGAAAACTGAGAAAGAAGGACAACAGTGACAAGAGTGAGACAGACTAGAAGTGCAGATGAGTGGGAGAATACCGAGACTAGAATGTAATAGAGAAGGAAATATCCTTTCCCCAGTCAGAGTACTGTGGGGAACTTGTTGCCTTGTGTAATTGGCCAATGGTGTTCACTGATAGCCCAACATATATTAAGTACATCAATCGGGGGGCGAGGTTGGTACCTTCCCTGTTGGCAGGGCTGTTTTTCAGCGTACAGCACTCCTTTTCCTTACTACTTTGGAGTCACCGAAAGGCCTGTCTCCTTATGAGATGGTTCCAGTCCAGCAATTAAAAATCAGTGGGGGTTCGACGTTGAGAGCACATCCAGTTTAGGAGCTCTGTAGATTTTAGCACTTGCTCGGTGTCAGTGGCGTAACGAAACTTGAGGGGGCCCCCCTGCAGGGTACGTGGAGGGGCCCCCTCCGAACTTAATCTGGAGCTCTCCAGCTGAAGTGCAGTGCTGCGGGGGCCCCCTGGAGGTTGGAGGCCCCTGCACCGTGGTTGATGCGGGGCCTGTGTTACGCCCCTGCTCGGTGTGCTCAGGGCTGTTTGATTTTATTTTTAATACAATAACAAGCAGTTTAAAAGAGAACAGGGGCCCTGAATGAACTATGGCTACCAAACATAAAACATAAACATAAAAAAAAAACTACTATGAAAAATGCAGACGTTTTTACTGTGGGAATTTCAGCTAATGTATGTAGCATGGCACTCGAAAGTTGGATCAATTAATACTGTGATACTAACAATGCAAAGCATAGAAGTAGTGCAGCACTAAGTTTACTCAATGCCTTCAACTGTAGAAAGGCATTTTTTTTCTGTGTTTTCAATTTAAATAAATGTTGAAAAATACTAGCTGTAGTGTTGTCTTTTGATTGTGGCAAAAATAGATGTGGATAAATACAGAAAAAATGCCTTAAAAATAAATACGGATAAATCCAGACGGAAATGGCAAAAAAATAAATACCATAAAAACGGGAGCCCTAATTATAATTTAAAATTAGCTTTTTAAAAAACCTTAGAAATTCACTGAAAAAAAGGTTTCAGGGACATTATAGTTAGTTGGACATTTCTCCCATACAAAACCATAGACATTCCCCTGTTATAGTTAGTTCGCCTAACTATAACTCGCGCACCCACAATGCACTGCTGATGACTTCACATATTACATCATTAATGACTTGGTCACGCCCCTTTTTACACCTCTCTGCAACGCAGTTCTGTAGCGCTTACTGGAGGTAGCTGGTGGGCTAGTTGGCCCCCAGGGACCCTCAGGACTCAAGGGGATGTAATCCCCCAATTTACAATGCTCCAGAGGGCGCGTTTGCACAGAGGTGCAGGGAGGGGGCGTGGCCTGATGTGACAACTGTGCAAACATGTGGCGCGTGTTAAATTGGGGGATTAAATCCCCTTGAATCCTGAGGGTCCCTGGGGGCCAACTAGCCCACCAGGTACCTCCAGTAAGCGCCAGGGAGCTGTGTTGCAGAGAAGTGGTCTAAGGCCACGCCCCCTTTTTACCCCACTCTGCAACACAGCTCTGTTTACTGGAGGTAGCTGGTGGGCTAGTTGGCCCCCAGGGACCATCAATACTCAAGGGGAATTAATCCCCCAATTGAAAACGCGCCAGGGGTGGCGTTTGCACAGTGGTGAAGGTAGGGGGTGGGGGCCTGACATAGCAAGTGTGCAAATGCACCCCCTGGCACATTGCAAATTGGGGGATTAAGTCCCCTTCAATCCTGAGGGTCCCTGCCCCTTTTTACACCTCTTTGCAACGCAGCTCTGTGGCGCTTACTGGAGGTACCTGGTGGGTTAGTTGGCCCCCAGGGACCATCAGGACTAAAGGGAAATTAATTCCCCAACTTAGAATGCGCCAGGGGGCGTGTTTTCCCAGTGGTGCAGAGAGGGGGTGTGGCCTGATGTGACAAGTGTGCAAACGCGCTCTGTGGCACGTTTTATGTTGGGGGATTAAGTCCCCTTGAATCCTCAGGGTCCCTGGGGGCCAACTAGCCCACCAGGTACCTCCAGTATGCGGCAGGGAGCTGCATTACAGAGAGGTGTTGGGAGGCCACGCCCCTTTTTATACCTCTGCAACGCTGCTGTGTGGCGCTTACTGGAGGTATCTGGTGGCTACTTGGCGCCCAGGGACCCTCTGGACTCAAGGGGATTTAATTCCCCAATTTACAATGCTCAAAGAGAGTTGTGTTTGCACTGTGGTGTAGGGCGGGGCCTGATGTGACAAGTGTGCAAACGCGCCCTGTGGCATGTTTTAAGCTGAGGGATTATGTCATCTGGAATCCTGAGGGTCCCTGGGGGCCACCTAGCACATCAGGTACGTCCAGTAAGCTCCACAGAGTTGCGTTGCAGGGAGGTGTAAAAAGGGGCATGGCCCCAGATCACCTCTCTGCAAAGCAGCTCTGTGGTGCTTACTGGAGGTACCTGGTGGGCTAGATGGCCCCCAGGGACCTCAGGATTCAAGGGGAATTAATCCCCTAACTTAGAACCCACTAGTGGGGCGCATTTGAACAGTGGTGAAGGGAGGGGGCGGGCCTGATGTGACATGTGTGTACTTATGCAATCAGTCCGCCAAAACCCAAGCACTTATAAATTCACCATGCACTCTCTTTGCAGTACTCTAATCATCCACTCAGTACCCATGTACTCATGCAATTACCCAGGCACTAACTCATGTCAAATACAGAAGAGGTCATGCTAATCACAGGGGTACCCCAACACATAGTGTTCCTTAGTGTATGTAGGTATTTTCACTGTATTCTAAGTGTCTTTTAGCATAGCACTGGCTCCAGTCCTGGTTAGTCAGAGTCAGTTACCACCAGTGCCCGTCAGTAAAAAGTTGGGGGCACAGGAGTACTTTCTGCAACTCTGTTGGTTCTTTCTGCACATCTCTAGCTTCTTCCTGCACTTTTCTTCACCTCTCTGGACTTTTGTTGACTCTCTCAGTATTTGTCTTGCTTCTTTCTGCACTTTTCTTCCTCTTTCTTCACATTTCCTACATTTGTAGGCTTAGTTAGAAATTAGCATTTAAAAAACATTGAAATTCACTGAAAAAACCATAGGTTTCAGGGACGTTATAGTTAGTTGAACATTTCACTCATACAAAACCATAGAAACTCCGCTGTTATAGTTAATTGAGCTAACTATAGCTTGCGCCCCCGCAATGCACTGCTGATGACGTCACATACTACATCATTCATGACATGGTCAGTGACACCACTGATGACATCTCAAATGACATCACTGATGATATCACTGATGACATCATCCATGTGAAAATCTGATGCACCTCCTCATACCTTTGATACACCCTCTCTAAATGACAGACTACCATTTTCAAAACAATAGAGACACCAATACCAGTTACTATGTACGTACTCACTGATTCATAGGTCTACACACACATCCACTCATTCACCCATACAGTCACTCATCCCTGCAGTGACTCATCAAAACAACACTATTATAGCAACGCATACACCTATACAAACACTGACACACCGCTACTCATCCAGAGTTACTCACACATCTAATCAGTCAAGCAAAGAATCAGTCACACTTCTATTTACTCACCTATACAGTTATGCACACACAACCTCACTTATTCATAAAGATACTAATATGTACTTACTCTCTTATACAATCACTAATACAAGTACACACTGATCCATACAGCCACTCTCACAATCACTGACTCTCATGTATAGTCATTTATATACTCCAACTCTCACATGCACTGTGTTTTACATATGTAGTTACTTGGACATGTAGCACTGAGATATCCATTAACTCACCCATACACACACTCACCCACCCGTACAGCTGTTTCTACATGCACTCTTGAACCGATACACCCAGTGAATGAAGCACACACACATCTATACACAGAGTTACACACCTCCCACCCACCCACACACACACTCAGGCACCCATACAAATACTCACGCAACCAATCAATAACCCATATAGACACTCATGTAGCTACTCACCAACCAATGCAGCAGCTCACACAGCAATAGACAGACTGATACAGACATTCACACAGTTTATTCACTAACCCATACTTTCAGTAAGACACATTTAATCACTCACTAATACAGTCAGTCACACACCTACTAAATCCTCCATCCAGACATGTATACACCCACTCATTCTTTAATAGAACTTGGCCAATATATATATAAAAAATATTCAAACTTTACAGAAACACACAGTCACTGGATGATGTCATCAGTGATGTCATATGAGGTGTCATCAGTGATGACTGCTGTTGTAGGTGTGGGTGGGTGGGACTCAAAAATCGTTGGTGCCGCTCCCCCAGCTCACTGATGAAAAAGGTGAGCTGCCCAGGGGGAGCGTCGCCTTATATCCCCCTCCCCTTTTCTTCCTACCTTTGTTCTTGGGGAGGGGGTGGGCCTCGGGTGCTTTTCGCGCCATGGCAATTCCTGGTGGCGCTAACCTGCGGCAAGCGGATTCGTTCCTTGCGGCTTGGGCGTCGGTTAAGGCGCCGGCCCTTGAGGCCCTCTTCGGGGGCAGCCTCTGCTATACCGGCCGCACTGCGCCCATTCCCGGAACCGTACCATACCCATGTACATGTATTACTACACACAGCCAGCAGACATTGTTTTTTGTGTGGTTGTTGGCCGCAGTTTTATTACTCATGACATACATCATATTTATACAACTCCCCTGGATACCTTCTCAGGCAGGGGTCATAAATCATTATCATACATTATCACCATTGGTTATCGCTCAGTGTCATTTGGACATCATAACTTGTGGGTCCTAAATCATCGGGCATCATAAATCATTCTGTCACAAATTGGTCATCATCTTGTTGTCATAAATCGCTCTGCCTGATCGTCATAAATCAGCCACCATAAATCATGGTCATAAATCATCGGGCTGTCATAAATCATTTGGTCACAAATCTGTCATCATTATGTTATCACAAATCATTATGCATGAGCATCATAAATCATCAGCCATAAATCATCGGCTGACCATAAATCACTGGGAGAGGTGTGGCGCCGCGGCAGGGCGACTGACGCTGGAATCTGGGGATCAGGGTTCGATCCCCGGCTCCGGCGGCAGGTTAGCCCAGCACCATGTGACTCTGGGCAATAGCTCGCTTAATCTTCCCGACGGCCCCCAGCGCCTAGAGACCCTTACGGGTGATTGTGCGCTTTACAAATGTGGATTATTATTATTATTATTATGGTTTGTCTTTTGCTTATTTGCATATCCTAGAGTCGTAAATCACCCTGACAGCTTGTAGATTGTTCTTTGTTGTTTTCCACGCCCCTTTGCGTGTGTAGGGTAGCCTTTTCCCGGAGCCAGGCCCAACTCTCTACCTTGCTAGTCTCTCCTGCGCCCTGCCGCCTGGCGGGGGCTGGACTGCGAGTGCCGTCTCCGTTTGCTACCCCGATTTTTCATCAGGCGTACTCATCCAGCCGTGAGGCATCCGAGAGTGAGTGGCCCTCCTTTTACAGGGAGACAGCTGTGAGGGTTATGTTGTGTACAGATGGAAGGCGCTCTGCCTATAGTAAACGTTACAGTGTAGTCGGTGAATAATGTTTGTGGCGTGGTGCGTGAAGAGCGAACGGGATAACCCTAACCGTTCATAGAAAATCTAAAAGACCTTCAATAATGAGAAAAAAAGCAAAGCTCTCGCAACCACAAGGCAGTAAATAGCATGAAAAACAGTAATGACAATAAAGTGGAGAACAACAGCAGATCTTATATTTTCAAAATTCCAAAGACGTTTATTTGGATCCACATTCAGCCGACACGTGTTTCGTCGTGTTCAATAGTTGAGTCAACACGACTCTTCAGGGCTGACAAAAGATAAAACAACATATGTATAGGACATTTAGTTTACAGTATGTATGATACACACTTTAGTATCTCAGGTGCGCACAGTGGTGATCGTGATTGTGAGGTTCCAAACACGGGTGTTACGCATCCTTATTCGTGCCTAAACACACAAAAAACTGTGCACATCTGCATGCCTATGTCGTGATAACAGTGCAGGCCAAGCATGAGATACAATATACTGTATACTCATGTGTTATGGATTCAGAGAATCTCATCACCTGTATGGTCATGCTCAGGAAGTTCCGCGTCTGACAAAGGGATCAGGGTACCAATGCATTAATTGTGCTTCAATAGAGAAGGTGTATCGTGCTCCGTGCTGAGTGACAAGGTCTATCTATAAGGGTGTTCTCGCAACTGACACTTATTCTTCATTAGTTTTTTATGTAGTTTATTTAGTGAAGAAAGCGCTCCGTTTTCACCCGTTTGTGCCCCTGTAGTGGTGTTTAAGTGTTGCACTTTTACTCTCCCAAAATGGTGGCTTAATATGGCCTCTCGATCTTCATGCGATGCACTCTAGCTGTGTTTGCTCTTTGAGTATATGTGTGGTTCCGTTTTCCGGTCACGTGTCCGTCCATGGAACACGGCGACCGGGAACACACAGAGGAGGGATTCCAAATTTTAGGTGAGACACTGGCTCTCTATGTACTTGCCGTTTTCGGCTTGTAGCCCTTTACTCGTGCGGTTTTGATTCCCCTTCATTTTCGTTTTCTTGTCATTTACAGCGCACCGCGTGTTTAATGAAAATTAAATAAATAACTCCAGTCCTTTCTTACTGGATCCCCTCCCGGTAGAATCTGACACGAACACGTGTCTAGGTATGTAAAGTTGCACTTTTTCTTTTCTTTTCCGTTTCATTTTGAACTGGTGCTTAGGTTTATTACTTTTTCTGTACTAAATTGGCAATTTTCAGCATTAACTAGGCGTATATTTATGGACTTTTGCATTCTTCCCTAATTTTCCTACAGTCTCTATATTCGCTCTCCAATGCGCTTCAGTGAGCGCCTACGTTGAAAACTAGTTGCATTCCCAACCCGGAACCTAGTATCTTTGGATTACTCATACTGTGATCACCTTTTAATTCATACACAGGGTAAGCGAGAGTTAACGTTATTTATTGATCTAGGCACCCTGTGACTACAATCACGTGCCACTCTGATTATTTCCTCCCATTTTAATGTGGTTTTTCATAACTACAGTTCTCTTACTATTGTGTTATCAGATTCATCGCTCTACAACACCGACGTTTTGCATTAACCCATAGATGCCTGGGTCTTTTACCAGGTATGCGATTAGGAACTAGCGTGAGACACTCAATGTGCATGAGAACACCCTTATAGATAGACCTTGTCACTCAGCACGGAGCACGATACACCTTCTCTATTGAAGCACAATTAATGCATTGGTACCCTGATCCCTTTGTCAGACGCGGAACTTCCTGAGCATGACCATACAGGTGATGAGATTCTCTGAATCCATAACACATGAGTATACAGTATATTGTATCTCATGCTTGGCCTGCACTGTTATCACGACATAGGCATGCAGATGTGCACAGTTTTTTGTGTGTTTAGGCACGAATAAGGATGCGTAACACCCGTGTTTGGAACCTCACAATCACGATCACCACTGTGCGCACCTGAGATACTAAAGTGTGTATCATACATACTGTAAACTAAATGTCCTATACATATGTTGTTTTATCTTTTGTCAGCCCTGAAGAGTCGTGTTGACTCAACTATTGAACACGACGAAACACGTGTCGGCTGAATGTGGATCCAAATAAACGTCTTTGGAATTTTGAAAATATAAGATCTGCTGTTGTTCTCCACTTTATTGTCATTACTGTTTTTCATGCTATTTACTGCCTTGTGGTTGCGAGAGCTTTGCTTTTTTTTTTGGCCCTCCTTTTACACACTGCCCTGTCGGTGTGTTTCCATAACTAAACCAATACACCTTTTGTTTCCGCCACGCCGCAAGGAAAGCTTCCGTCTTCCTGCAGCTCCCCCTACCCGTTGTCATCTTTTTGCTCCTCCGTTGCTCTTTCTGTGGGCCTGCCCATGCTGTTGTTCCACTCGAGCGCTAGGAAACCCACCTCTTGCTGTGTCTCCAGGAGGCAGACGCCTGGTAAGGTCCGACGGCAATCTTCCCCCAAACGCCATGATGTCCTCTTCTCCATCCTCGTCATTATATCGTGGCACGCTTGTGTCCTGTTCGGAGTCTTACGGCACTGTCTCCTCTCGCAATGGGTCATACATGAAATCAAAAATGGGGAGACAGTCAGATACCGATTATGGGGGCGTGATACCACATACCTTACCAGATAACATCATCTACTCCCCCAATGCCCCTGGCAGGCTCTCCCTGGTAAGTACAAGCACCCCAGGGAACCTTGGCGATGAATAACATATTTATTGTCACCCGCATCCCTGGTACTGCTATTTTTGGACAGCCTGCTAGATTACTGTCCTAATAAGGCTGGGTGATGACTTCTGTCTCGTTCTGGTCCAACTGTTTACATTGGACATTTTCTTTGCATCTTGTGCACTGACTGTCATTATTTCTTGCTGTGGGAGGATGAATTACAGAGTCAGCCCTACCGGGGGGTGAGGGGGACACGGGCAACATAACCATCATATATTCTTTTTTTTTGTAAATCTTTTTATTAGTTTCAAAACAAAGAAGGAAATAGACATATCGGGTGCCATACATCCAGACATAATTATAAGGTGAACAGACGTAAATACAGGATAGATTTTACGCAATGAAGAAATGGTTGAGATGCCTACGCTAATGTACGAGAAACAGGATGTGCCACAATACAATATACAATTCAAATTAAGCGCAAGCCCTCAGAGTCATCCCACCCATAAAATCAGGATAGTAAAAGAAGCATGAGCACCATAGAATAGAATACCAACAAAGTCAGGATGTTCCACCAACTATACTTAGAAAAGGAAGTGAAAGAGAGTATGAAGAAAAAGAAACCATAAAAACAAAAATAGGACAAAACAATAAACCCATCCCCCCCACCCTGCACCCCTGCATATGGCTATCGCCTAACCCCAACTAGCAGTGTGCCTGTCGCCCCAACTAACTATGTACTAAAAGTAGAAAAATGGAGGAGGGCATCTTCATACATGCCCCTGGTCTCCCCTCCCCCGCGCCAACACCAAGAATCCCCGGATTAAGGCCTCGAAATCAATTAGGCTGCAAATACGTTGCGCAACAGGGGAAACTTCAAACACCGCCCAACCTCCCAAAAGCATCATCATTGCAAATCCCGTGTCCAGCAATACCCGATGTCAATCTCAATCACACAATCTCATCATTGACCCTTCCGATCAGACATGTGAGCCCCTTCCGGACGAACTGCCGCTTCCGCAGGATAGTCAATGCACAAAAAAGCTGTAGCAAAGTTCAAACCGAGACGTAGCAGAGAGATGAAAAGGCTGAGAACTCCGCCAGGCCTAAAGACTCCCCACACGGTCATGGACTCCCAAGATTGTTTAGTGCCATCTTAGTGGTGCCGATGTATAGGGTAGTGACGCAGTTTCAAACCAACAACAGTTCCCATCAAAAGACTCCGGAAAGGGAGCATCAAATAGTCCTTCCATAGTCAGCAACGATCGTAGGCCTGACAATCTATTTGCAGCATCAAGCTTGCTCTCATCACCGAAAACACTGGTCCGAGGCTCCAACGCCTCCCATAGTTCGGGGTCTGCTTCCTCCATCGAAGTGACCATTTTGGGTATCTCAAGTAGGTCCGTTTCTTGCAGTGGACCAGGGTCCGGTCCCATCCGCCCAATTCCAGACAAACACGCAGTCAATTTGTGAATGTGGGCTTCATCGCAAACATGAAGTGACCCTATGGCTGCCAACACAGTTCGTAGTGACGGGTCACTCTTGGTCCGCTCTACAACTCCTCGCTCGGTTTCGGTCATATTCGCGTCCCCAGAGAGGCCGGTCTCCCCGGGGGGAACAGGTGGATGTGGAACGGACAACGTCAGAGGGGAACTGAGCGATGGAGACAATAACAATCCGAACTCAGCCACGGTAGGCGGAGATCCCAACCCCGCAAACACCGGCGGGGCCCTAACCGGGCCGCCGGGCCAGGGACCCCGTCCACCGCTCCAATTGTACGTCGTCACCCCTCTTTCGATGTTACCCATTCAGCCAGCCATTGTCAGCTTCGATTCAAGAAATTTTTTGTTCCACCTCGGTAGACCGGACCCTGTCACACAACCGCAGCCGATGTTGTTCAACTGAAACCCGGCTGGGCCAGTACTTGAGACCCCGGCTTCCAAGCTGGTCTAGGCCGCAAACTGCCACACGACGTAGCTTTGTCTACCAAACTGGTAGAAATCTCGGGATTGCACCATTAAGCTCCAGTCAGGTTCATACACACGGAGGCAGGGCACAAAATCAGGATAAATAACAGGATCTTCTGGCAGGAGTCGGAGGTCGGAGGAGCCAGGAGCTCACGCAGCCATCTTGTTTGCTAGCGTAGCTCCTCCTCACCATCATATATTCTTAATAGGGCCACCGTAAATCCTTTCCCTCATCAAATTCGCCTCTGAAATTTTTTAGCTTAAGCTTCGTAAGCGTGCCCCAATCAAATGCACTATTTTACGACTATTTTCCTTGTGACACTCCACTCTTGGAAGTACATTTTGCAACTTTTAATTTCCAGTGTACAACTTACTTGCGCATTTCATTGTAGTACTTTCTGTCACATTGGACTTTTTTCTTTCAAATACTACCCCCTCAATTCTACCTGTTCCTTATTTTTGAAAGGATGAAATCCTGAGTTGGCACTTCTGGGGGTGCAGAGAACATAACCTACGTGTTTGCAAAGTGCTCTTGTGCCCGGTGGATCCTAGCACTGAATCGCAGCTGTTTATTGTTACCCAACTCTATGGTACTGATTTTTTATATTGCTGTATACATTTTGAGCATTCAACACGGCCTCGCGAAGATCTCACTTTCTCTTCCCTCCTGCACATCTGAGCATGTACAATGGGCGCAATTCCATCTAATGGTGTGGGCGTCCCAGCTCGCACTCTTACCCCTGTCCCCGGAGACCAGGACACTACAAAAAGCAGCCTATGACCTGCTCTATCGGGATACAGGCAATCATTTCCATTTAGTAAATGTTCCATTGGCAAAACGTTAGCTTAAACTTTGTAGGCGCCCACTCCAATGAAATATTGTATGGATATCTATCAGATTGGCTGTTTTACAAAGAAGGATACCGCAGGGGGAGCACTTGAGCTGGTTTCTGAGCAGGTATAGCGGGATTCAATGCAGGGGGTGTTGGTACGGTACTGGAATGACAGGGCCCATGGGGTCATGAGCCTTATGTCTTGAAGTGGAAGGGGCGTTACTAACATTTTGTTTCTTGACTCAGAATTTTCGGGGGATTTCTTCCCAGGCCCGGATTACGCTTCACCTAGTAGTCCTTTTGTGGGTAAGTAAGGCTGGGGACCGTGGGACGTGGAAGCAGCAGCACAGGCAGAGGGGCGGGCGTATCTACATGAGTGCTAGGAACACGTCTGACTTAAATTTTCCGTCCTAGATTGAGCTACGCGACACCCCGACGACTCGTCACGGACAGCCAGGGTTCCCCTTCTCTCTTTACGCAGACGACGAAAGTGGATGATTCTTTGCCAGATGCGACTCAGGAGGCTCAGTGGGCGAAATTAATTCGTATGGCCAAGGGGAAGGGCCTTTCTTGGGCCACAGGGATCCTGAAGGACGTTGAGGGAGATGACTCTGGCGTCATTTCAGAGGACTCCACGCCGGACCTTGACCTCACTCTCGAGGCTGGTCCTACTAGAGTATCGAAGCGAACTCGCAAGCCCACTTCTAAAGAATTTCCTCCAGAACCCGTGCTACCCAAGGTCAGGGCAGTGCAAGCTCAAAAGGAGGTTGCGCCACCGCCGGTAGCCCCCCCCCGCCGTGGTACCCTTGACTCCCACAGTCGTCGTCCAGAGCTCGCCGGTGTACGCCACCCTTGAAGACCTATTTAAACTTTCTGATACTTTGAAGGACTTCATGGCGGAACTTAGAGTGGGGCAGGCCTCCCATGCTACAGCCTTACCAACCAGTGATCAGACTGGGGGAGAGGGGGGAGCTCGAGCAGCGGCCTCTGTGTGGGTCCACCAAGCGGCTCCGCCGGTGCCCTCCGTGCCGTCTCCCCTCCTCACCCTGTGCTTGCTGAAAAGGGATTGCAGCCTATCTCCTTGCCCAGTGTTTCCTCTGGGGCTATTGTTGCGTCGCCCCCTCCGACAGTGCCCGCTCTTCCTCCCACAGCCAGCAAGAGTCGAGATGTCCCGGACCCCGCAGCTGCGGCCAGCTCTGTTTCTTCCATTGGTACGTCCCCCTCTTCCGCTCCGGGGAGTAGTGCCCTGCTACCTCCTTTGTCTGTGAGCGACACACAGTGTGTAATTTCCCCCGCAGCCCAGCCGCCGCCCCTGCCCCGGAGCGGCCGGTTACGGCTGTGCCAATGTTATCTGGTCACGGTCACCTGGCCTGGCAGGTTCCCTTAGCGGCTAAGGAGATGATCTGGAGGAGGGAACTTATAGAAATCTTTTCCCTATTATTGCTGGGCCAAGAAGGGGCAGACGTCAGAAAGGTGGGGGTGAAGGAGGAGGATAAGAAAACTAAGTACCAGCAGTGGCCAGAGAAAACTATTGAAAACTGGTTAGACGCTTTTGCTATTCTCCAAGGAGTCATCTTGGAAAAGCACCCCGAGCAGGCACAGGCGCTAGTACAATACAGCACTCTTATTCGCCAAGAGGCCGCGAGATGGGGTGGTCAAGGATGGGTGAGCTACGACCTGGAATTCAGGAGAAGGATGTCCTTGTGTCCAGAGATGAGGTGGGACCAGAAGGAGGTTCAGTTGTGGTTGAATCATATGGGTTCCAACTTGCTTCATAATATAGGGTCCTGGGATAAGAGTCTGGGGAACAAGGAGTCACCCAGCAGTACTTCGCATGGCGGGATTCGGGGGTCCAGACAGGAGTTTCGGGGGGGCTACAGGAGGAGAGTTTGGAACAGAGGGACGTTCAGGAAATCGTCCCCGGGAACTTGTCGCTTGTTTAATTCAGGGTCCTGCTCTCGGGGTAAGATCTGCAAATTCTCTCATTCCTGCAGCAGATGTGGGGGCTCCCACTCAGCAGTGTCCTGCTCCTCACAACAGGGGAGTTCGCCCAAATCTACTAAAGAGTTAGGTAATCAATAGGTGCACTGTGAGTTCCCTCCCTCCCCTCCCGTCTCCTCCACGAGTCCCCCTCTCACCAGTTAACTTTGGCGCAGGCGCAGTGAAGGGACCCTCTCCTGTGATCCTGTTGAACATGCTCCCCCTCCTCTTGAAAAATCTGCTTTCGCGGGATAGTCAGTTACTGCTGGACGGTTTTTCTCATGGTTTCAAAATACCTTTCGTAGGACCAGAGGGGCCTAGGGAAGAGGACAATCTTAGGTCAGTGAAATTCTTGCCACTTGTAGTCAGAGAAAAAGTTGAGGAGAGGTTGGTAGGGAGAGTAGCTGGCCCTTTTGCCACGCTACCGCTAAAATACTTTGTAGTGTTCCCCCTGGGAGTGGTCCCAAAGAAGGAGCCTGGGTCATTCAGACTGATATACAACCTCTCTCACCCTGAGGGTGCCTCGGTGAATCATGGTTTGGAGGAATGCATTTGCTCCGTCACTTACTGTACCCTGGACGTGGCGTTAGATTTAGTTAGGAGGGCTGGCAAGGGTGCATGGTTGGCCAAGCCAGACATTGAGTCTGCGTTCCGGTTACTACCGGTTCATCCCAGCAGCCAGCATCTGCTGGGTTTCAAGATAGATGGCCAGTACTTCTTCAACCGTTGCATGCCAATGGGGTGTGCAGTGTCCTGCGCATACTTCGAAGCGTTCAGCAGCTTCCTTCAGTGGGCTCTCCAGTCAAGCTATGGTGTTAGTGGTGTGTCTCATTACTTGGACGACATCCTGTTCATTGGGAGGGATGGGTCTCAGGAGTGTAGCGAGGCTTTGCGAGATTTTGAGGCTCTTACTTCCATCTTAGGTGTCCCTTTAGCACCTGGGAAGACAGTAGGTCCGGCGCAAGTTTTGACCTTTTTAGGTATTGAGATTGATACGGTTGAGGGCTTGTCCAGATTACCAGCAGACAAAGTCCATGACCTTACTGCGAACATTCAGGCTGCTCTTGAACAAGAAAAGGTGACGTTAAGCTTTTTACAGGGACTGCTGGGTAAACTTAACTTCGCAGCCAGAATCATACCAGCAAGAAGGGTATTTTCTCACAGGTTGGCCAGAGCATCAGCGAAAGTCAGCAAAAGTTATCACCTGGTCAGGCTCAGAAGAGGGATGAAGGAGGACCTGAGGATGTGGGCTAACTTCCTGTCTGATTTTAACGGGGCAGTAGTTTGGAAGGCGCCTTGGGCTGGGTCTCCCGAACTAGCCATGTTCACTGATGCGTCAGGATGGGAGGGCTTTGGGGTCATTCTGGACACAGAGTGGTGCGCACAAAGTTGGCCGAATGTGTTGTGAAAGAAAAGAATAACAGCTAACATCACTGTACTGGAACTGTTCCCTATAGTAGTTGCCTTCCACCTTTGGCCGACCTCGTTGGTTTTGGTCAGATAATCTGGCGGTGGTTCAAGCCATCAATTCCCACTCAGTGTCCTGTCCTTTAGTTTTGTGCCTTCTCAGGGAATTGTTCAGAGTCTGCCTGGTTAATAATGTAGAGTGTAGAGCGCGGCACATTCAGGGGGTTCAGAACATAAAGGCTGACGCTCTTTCGTGCTTTCAGTGGCACAGATTTCGGGAGGCATGGCCGCGAGCAAGGGAAGAGATGACCCAGTTCCCAGCACATCTGTGGTTCCTTCTGAATCTGAAAAGCGACTGAGGGAGCTAGGTGAACTAGCCTTAGCTCCTCGGATGATCAAGAGATACCGGGCAGGCGTGGAGAAGTCCTGCGCAGTCACCGGTGCTTGGGAGCAGGAGACACACCCGCTGGAAACCCGGATTCGGGATTTCATCCTATGGGCAAAAGATCTGGGGAAGTCCCAATCATGGGTTGCGGGACATTTGTCAGCTATTAGCCACCATGCTAGGTTGAGGAGGCAGTTAGATCCCACCAGGTCTTTTTTAATTCGCTTGGCGCTGAAGGGATGGTCCAGAAGCGAGCCACGTGGTCCGGCCAACAGGTCAGCGATTGATTTCTCAACCTTGAAAGAGATGCTTGTTTGGGTGGAGAGGGCCACTCATTCCATGTTTGAAGCAGCACTATTTTCGGCAACTTTTACCCTGACTTTCTTTGGTGCCTTTAGAATAGGGGAGCTGGTGGCAAGATCCAAACAGGACATTTCTCTTACTGCCTTGTGCAGACAGGATGTTGTATTGTCTGACGAGGTTCTGACGCTTAGGTTGAGGAGATCAAAGACAAACCAGGATGGGGCTGGAAAGGTCATATTATTAAACAGGCTTGATGTTGCAGAATACTGCCCTGTGCGACTAGTTGCAAGATACCTTGCGCTGCGCCCCCACTGTGAGGGGTACCTTCTGATTCATGCAGATGGTACACCTGTGACTAAGTACCAAGTGCAGCGTGTTATGGAGGTGTGTTTGGATTTCTCAGGGAACAGGGTCCAGGGCAAACGTTTTTGTAGCCACTCCTTCAGATTAGGGGCGGCAACCACTGCTTTCCAGGCAGGCTTGCCTGTGGAACAGATAAAACAAGTGGGGCGCTGGAAGTCAGGTTGCTACAAGAAGTACATACGTTCTTAGGAAGCAAGTATAGTCACTAACTTCATTTTATTCTGCCTTGCCTTTGCGACTAAGAGTCGGTGTAAATATGTTTGCAGTGTCTGGAAAAAATGTGCTTGGTGTTCTTAATAAACAATGTGTAAAACATCTGCATCTTTATTTATCAGGTAAAACGGTCTGGGTGACAGGACATGCGGGAGTCCAAAGGGTAGCCCATTGGGCGGAGAGCAGAAAGTGGAAGCATGGTTTCACGGAAACAAGGATTCTGTGGCTAGGAACTCCTGGCATGCACTGGAATAGCATGAAGAAAAATATTATCCAGAGACTGAGCAAGGGGGAATCTCCTCCTGACTTACTAATAATACACCTAGGGGGTGATGAGTTGGTTCACAGGGGGCGCAGAAGCTTGCTGCTGGGTATGAAGAGCACGTTATGCGATCTGAGTAACTTGCTGGGGACTTGCGAGTTATGGTGGTCCGAAATTAGCCCGAGGTTATCCTGGCGGGATGCAAGGTCAGGGGAGGCCTTGGAGACCTCACGCAGGCGGGTGAACAGGGCAATGCGCAAATTGACTGAGCAGCGGGGATTTGGTTTTGTCAGGCACGGGTTGCTTCATACAAAATGCACAGGATGCTTTGAAAAAGATGGCGTTGAACTATCCTAGGTGGGGATGGACCTCTTCTTGCTGGACTTAGCAGAAGCTTTAGCATCGGCGGGTTGCAAATAATAGGAAGCTATAGAAAGTGGGGGGGCTCTGGGGCGGCGGCGGCCACACCCAGAGCCATGGCGGAGTTACAGGGCGATCCAACGCTGGAAGGTACAGAAGGGTACCCTCTACAGGAGCACAGTAAGGGTGCGAGAGCCAATTATCCCCAGGGAGATCCTCAGTGGGATCCTGGAGGAGTGACGGCGCCCCGTTAGTCCTTAGGGCGCTTGTGGACCTGAGCAACCTTGTGTGCCTGCAACACTCAGCCCCCGTTGGGGGAGGGGCGTGAGTAAGGGGTGGACTAGAGGTCCGCCGGGGGGGAGGGGATAGCCGTTCCCCCAACATTGACAACACCCCCGCGGTTACTACCACAGGAGTTTATGGCTCATCAGGTGGGCAGGTCGCGAGGGGCGGCCTGACCCTGTATCGTCCGTAAATTAACCCAATGTGTTGGCATATCGTTTATGCAAATAAAGCTGCAACAACTTTCTCCAACAAAACTTTGTGTGGTGTCCGTTATTGAAGAAATTTTTGTGAGCGAGTTGGGTTTAGAGGCCGATATTGGCACTATGACAGGCTGCCCCGGGCCACCTTATGGGGCCACTTACGTGGGCGGCCACCCTTAGTGCCACATGATGGCAGCGCCCGATGAGCGTTCTAGTGTTGGGACCCGGTGGGTCCCGAGTGATGTCACTTCCGGCTGGCAGTGGGCAGGGGGGGCGAGGGTATAAGGCCCCTGGTCGTGGGCCTGGCGCCCTCTTTGAACCTGGTAGCCTTGTGGGCAGAACCCCTCCCCTTGTGGGCCTCCCACTCGTGCTGCCCGACGCTGTTTTCCCTCCCTACCGCGAACCCGGCGGCGAGCAGCAAGGGAGGGGGACAAATATTTAATATTCTGTTTGTTTGTGTTGCAGGCGGAGTTACAGGGTGATCCAACGCTGGAAGGTACAGAAGGGTACCCTCTACAGGAGCATAGTAAGGGTGCGAGAGCCAATTATCCCCAGGGAGATCCTCGGTGGGATCCTGGAGGATTGACGGCACCCCGTTAGTCCTTCGGGCGGTATGGTACCCGGGGGTTGCCTGCTACGCTCAGCCCCCATAGGGGGAGGGGCGTGAGTAAGGGGTGGACTAGAGGTCCGCCGTGGGGAGGGAATAGCCCTTCCCCCAACATTGACAACACCCCCGCGGTTACCACAGGGGTTTATGGCTCATCAGGTGGGCAGGTCGCGAGGGGTAGCCTGACCCTGGATCGTCCGTAAGTTAACCCAATGTGTTGGCATATCATTTATGCAAATAAAGCTGCAACAACTTTCTCCAACAAAATTTTGTGTGGTGTCCGTTATTGAAGAAATTGTTGTTAGCGGGTTGGGGTTAGAGGCCGATATTGGCACTAAGGGGATGAAGTGTTTACGGGGAATCACAGGATGTTGAGTGTCCTTGCACAAGATTCGAACCCGGTGCCTCCAGCTTCGAAGTCGACCGCTCTATCCATGAGGCTACGTCCTCTCCTGTGTAAGCGACCTTTATGGAAATTGTGCTAGAGGTTTAAGAGTGCTGCCGTTCATTGTGCCTTTCACCACATGGATGTGTTTTGTGGGGGGTAGCTTTAACTTTGGTAGCCACGATGGGCCTTGACTCATACTCGTTGTTTAATGAAAGGTTGAGGATGTACTTCTGCATACCGATTGTTGTTTTGCCATCTTTAAAGTGTATTAGGCAAGGTGTGGGGTTCCTTAGGCTAATGTCGCAACTCTAGACTCAGGACAGTATCTATAGCCGAGGTGCACCTCTGCAGGAAACAGGACCGTTTTCGCAGGAATGAAGGAGGAGGGCGGTGAGGGGGATGCCCCTCCCATGGCACTAGCAAACACCCATCCCGGTGCAAACAGCGCTCGTCTGAGCTCACTTCATACCCAGAATAAACTTCTCCGGAATTTTGTTTCAATGGGTAATCCTACTAGTACCTGGATCCGCGCCTTTTGCGGACATTGCGCAAACCCATTACCCCCTTAATAGCAGGGGTGGCCAGCAGGAAACGCCGCCACTCCTCGCTCCATGAGCCCTTACCCCGACTTTCGGAGCTGCGAGTCTTCGCCTGCTGCCTGGTGAGCTGGGGGTCATGCCTGCGTCTCTCGACCTCGGTCCATTCCGTCCCGACTTTCCGTCCTCCTTATTCCGGTACCTCTCATGGTAGCTGGGTTCTTTGTGTTCTTGGAGACTGTAGCTGCAGGAAACAAGCAGCTTCCTTAGCAGAATAGCGGTCTTGCTACACATTCCACCGTCCACTCAAAAATCGTTGGTGCCGCTCCCCCAGCTCACTGATGAAAAAGGTGAGCTGCCCAGGGGGAGCGTTGCCTTATATCCCCCTCCCCCTTTCTTCTTCCCTTTTTTCTTGGGGAGGGGGAGGGGCTGGGCCTCGGACGCTTTTCGCGCCACGGCAATTCCTGGTGGCGCTAACCTGCGCCAACGGGATTCGTTCCTTGTGGCTCGGGCGGCGGTTAAGGCGCCGGCCTTTGAGGCCCCCTTTGGGGGCGGCCTCTGCTACAGTGAGCCACGGCCCATGGCTGCATGGTGGTGACCAAAGGTAGCACAGGACACAGTGAGCCAGGGCTGCTTGGCAATCCCGAATGCAGGGGGTCTATTTATATGAAGGTTTGGGTGAAAGTTCTGCCCAGCAGTCACCTGCCTCCTATTACAGCATTCAGCTTCACCGAAGAAGAGGGCTCGTTTTGGGCCTGACCATTTTTAACTCTGCCCCTCAGATGTCCAGCTTGAGGGATCTACGAGGAGCACAGGTGTGCTGCAGGCCTGGGCTCATGGTGCCAGTCTAACCTTGGAGGGTAGGACCCCACAGGCGTCACCTGTGAGCAAAACAAACACTTTTCACCAGCACGGGCCCCACACCAGGGGCCGGGGAGGAGCAGGGAAGTGATGGGGCCTTCGAGAAGTGCACAGGGGAATGGTGAAGGGGGAAAACATGGCCTGTGTACAACCATTTCCATCACCCTCAGGGTTTCGTGTGGAGGGGGCAGGAGCCCATGGCTTAGCAATTTCACATTAAAATGCAATGTCAAACAAATGAAATTTATGTTATCCACTACACCGATTGAAACCAATTGTAAACTTTCACTGCGGTGTATGGGTAACAAGCATTTGCTATGCAATAGGACTCGCATTTATGCGATTCCGTTTGCATTGCAAACGGGAGTGCCGGCGGGTGAGAAGGTATGAACAACGGAAGTGCGGGGCCAGAAGGCACGGACTGCAGAGGAGGGAAGAGGGAAGAAAATAGTGTTCACAATCAAAATAAAACATACTGTGTAACACTCGAAGTAAAGGGGCCAGTAGGCATGGAAGGATAATAATGACAACATGGCCGTCATAAGGAGGGACTAACATGCCTAAAACCAATAGGAAGGCAGCATTTAGGAACAACAAAGACACAAGCCAATGAAAAAGATTGGCGGACAGTGGGCGGAGCTTCCACGTAGCTTCCACTCCATACTGAATACTGCATACCTCCCAATGCGAGCAGTGCATGCTCGCTGCAGCTATAGGCTTGACCGAAAAAGGAACCGCTCTTTGAAATAAAAAGTGCACCAGTCATCAGAATATAACACAGTCAAATGAAAGGAAGCACAACTTGATTTTTGTCTGACAATAACACAGATGTGTTTTACAATAAACTCCGACTTAACGTCTAAAATCACACATGTCGAAATACACATTTTAAATTTAACAAATATGCTATTTACATTCCATTACTGAAAATATTGCTGTGAATGCAATAAGATTATACAATGGTGCAAAGTTGTTCACTGAAAACAGCATGGCGAACAGAAACAGAGGACTTCATAAACAAACTGATATATCAGAATACAGGCTTTTGCATTTTTTAATTCATTCAAATAGTAAAGTTCACTATAACACTTGATTTACATAATGGTTATATACAGTTTGCCCACAGATCGCAAGCACAACCGGGCCCAAGATGACACCAGAAAAACCCAGGCCATCGATGGCTCTTACTTCCCTGGGAAAAGAAAACTCAAGGGCAAGACTCAATTACTCCAAAACCATCTGCAATGACCCTGTAGCTCAGATCAATCACAGTATACATCTGAAGAGAGCTTCGCAACGACTGTTACAACAGTCATCCAAAACCAAACCAGACAGGATAGCTGAAAACTCCAACTTTAAGCCCACAAGCGTTCCGGAGTCAACCAACAATGACCCACTGCGCCACCAGATTCTTCTGATCCCCGAATACAAATCTAAAGGGTGGCACGATATTCTCAACAGATCCAATCTGTTAAAATTAGCAGAAGGAATCCCAGAACTAGCCGGACTGACCACGAACAACATAGAATCCATCGAATTTCTCTCCCCTCGAGGAAACCAACCCTCCGAAGTCACGGTGGTGACTTTCTCCTCGGCCAGTTGGGTAGGAGCTTTTCTTGAACAGAAGCCTACTCTGCGGAATTGGGGATCAGAGTGCACCCCTACTCCACCCCCGGGTATCCCACCTCCCTGCTAACAAGATCGATTCCACCAAGCTACCTGGCAACAACTAACCAAACAGGACCCACGAGACCCTACTCGGTCTTAAAAAACGCCTCAGGGTCCGACGTTGAATCAATAGGGCCCGAGAAAGACGGGGACAATGCAGAATCTAACTACAGCTGGGAGTGGCTGCCAGCAATCCTGTCATCAGCACACTCAATCTGACCGCTAGATGGTGAAATGCTTGCAGAAACAAACAATCTCTCCAAGAAACATCTCTCAGCGGCGGACACACAGCACAAAAGAGACAACAACCAAGGGCGGCCTCCATTTTCACTGTGTTCATGGAACATCAGCGGTCTCCAACAAAAAATCTCAAATGATGACACCATGGCTTTCCTGTGTAAACACGCAGCAATCGCTCTACAGGAAACCTGGGCAACGGAGGACCACCCCATAGAAGGATACATCGAATTCCGAAAACCAGCACTCAGGGACAGCCGATTTGGCCACTCCAAAGGCGGACTGTCCATATATATCTCAAACAACCTAAAAGGAGCCTTCAACCAATTCCATTTTGAAGAAGATTGGTTACTAGGGGTCAAAATCAATCCATGGAGGAGGCAGCGCTCACTCCTCCTCGTTAATGTGTACATCAACCTCAGCACCTGTACAAAAAAAGACCACCTGGTCCGACTGTGCGAGATCATGGACGACATCGCCGCTGAACACCCCAACTCGGACCGCATCATTACGGGTGATTTCAACACAAATCTTCTTCAGGAGAATGCTGCAGACATGGAAGGGCTGGGCTCTACTAATATCATCGAGGCCGTGACTCAATCTAAACCCCTGAAGCAAACCCTAAATATATTAGGTGAGCTCACTGTGATGAGACTTTACAACGCAGGCTACTTGGTAGTGAATGGAAGGTCAACTAGTGACTCGCCGCCAAACTGGACCTGGTCGAACGGAAGAAAAAAGTCTTATCTGGATTTCACCATCTGTAATTCTGATCTACTGTTTAATCTGAACAGTTTTTGCATCCACCAACGGTCTGAAAGCGATCATAGGCCGCGGGTCACCACCTTCATCACAAACCTGGATCTCCACAAAGTGGCACCTACAACCTACAAGGGTATTCACACTGAAAATCTAAAGCGCCTCAAATGGAATGACTCCAACAGCCAGAGCATTTTAAAAACAAGCAGGGACTTTATAACAAACAGCTTCGATAAAGACGTCAATCTGTTATGGAAATGGTCGCAGTTGTGCCTTCACTTGATCAAATCATACCCAGCGACTATGCAGAGATCAAATTGCTCACCAGCAGGGGTTGCAACCGTTACCGTCTTAAAACCACTAAAGAGAGCAAGGAACATTGCATTGAGGTTGGCTTAAAAATTCCCAGGGAACAGTGCCCTCCTTGCCACATATCATCATGCCCAAAAAGCATTTAGGAGGGCAGTCTCCCAAGAGAAACAGGCTCAGGAAAACCAATATTGGGTAAAACTGGTGTGGGAAAGCAAACAAAAAAACTCAAGGAAATTCTGGTCCCTTGTCAACCACACCAACCTGAACCTAACAAACTCGGGCTCAGCAAACATCCAGGAAGCAGAATGGGTAACATACCTAATAGCTCACTTTCAGGCACAACACCATCATGACTGCACCAGACCACCGAGGGAATGCGGGCATGGTACTGATGTATCATTGAACACCGCCCACAGTACAACCTTGGGCCCCAATCCTGTACTTGTATTAACTGAGGAACGAGTGGTTAAAGCAGTGACAAAAGGAAGACAAGACGGAGCACCAGGCCCGAATGGCCTGCCACAAAGGCTATATAAATCAGACATCCCTTTTTGGTCCACGGTCCTATTAAATCTCTTTAATTACACCTTGAAGACATCGACAATCCCGGACTCGTGGAGGGGCGCAATAATTCACCCCATTCACAAAGCCGGATCTCGAGCCATGCCCAACAACTACAGATTAATCGCCCTATTGGATATAGAGGCGAAATATTTTGCAGGTCTCATACTGGAGGATTTAAGGCAATGGACAAAGGATAATGATCTGATTCCACTGAACCAAACAGGGTTTGTTGCCAATTCAGGAACTACGACAAACTTATTGGCAGTTTCCACTATCATCGATAAAGCCTTATTAACTCGCAGGTTGGCCTTCTGCTGCTTTGTTGATTTGAAAGCAGCATTTGCTAGAGTACCCAGGGCAGCCCTTTGGAAAAAGCTGACACAGTGGGGTATTCCAAATAAGATACTGAACCAAATTATTCAACTCTACTCTGATACCTGGGTTCGAGTGAAGCTAGGCTCCGGTTCGCATCTCTCGCGTAAAATCATGACCTCACGTGGTGTCAAACAGGGATGCGTACTGGCCCCCCTTCTCTTTAACCTATTTATAGCCGACCTGTCAAGCACCCTAGATAAGGTGAATAGCCATCCACTTAAAATAGGAGGTGCAGCATTATGCAACCTTTTATACGCCGATGACCTCGCCCTGTTTAGCCTAACTAGAGTAGGCTTACAAAGGCTTCTTGATGCACTATCGCAATACACGTCTGATAACCAACTAGAAATTAACATGGAGAAAACCCTGATAGTCCCATTTGGTAAGAAATGTTACACTGGCGGTGGCTGGTCAATCAACAAAACACATCTCACGATTGACCAATCATACAAATATTTAGGCGTCCACTTGGACTCCAGGGGTAGTTTCACAAAGCAAAGCAGTGTGATTGCAGCCAAAACTACGGCTCTAGTGGTATCCTTGGCCAAACTATCAAAAAAACTTTCAGGTCCAACCCTTGTCCCCTTATTAGAAGTTCTAAGAGCAAAGATCGGGCCAACACTCTCATATGGCATAGAGATCTTTAAAGGCAAAATGAATACTGCCCTAAACAAAAATACCACTAAAATCTACAGAAAGGCACTTCATTTGCCGAGCACCGCTTCCCCGGCCCAGATTAGATTAGAGCTGGGACTAATTAATTATGAAGCCTCTAATGTCGGTACCTATCTTAAGTTGTGTCACAAACTAAGACAGGCCGAACCGGGGACACTAGAATCTTTAACCTGGAACGAAATCAATGAGACCAACCCAGGGGGAACATTTGGCCGCCTCTTGAAGGACTATATCCACCAAATGTCAGTTGCCGAACTCTGGGCTCTTAATCCTAGTCAGACTGTTTTTAAAAATATAATCAAAAAATGTGTAAGAAGGAAATCCTTGGCTGCAGACAAAGCTCATGTCACAAAGCGTAGTCATTCCTGGGCAGTAGTCAATTCTTACAAATTACTAACCCCTGCTGCCTACCTTTCTACGACGTTCTCACTTCATCTAAAGCGTTGTCTGATTGCCCTAAGAATGGGAGATTGGCGCTTTCTTGAAAATCTACCCACTTGGCGCCGCAAGAAAGAGGACACAACATGTAGAGGATGTGGGTTAGCAACTGAAACAATCTTGCACGTGCTTTGCATCTGCCCCACATTTAATCTCCAACGCAGACGTCTGCTTAGGCCAGAATGGAACAGGCTGGGGGTTCGGTCTTGTAGGCACACCATTATTGCTGCTTTGTCTCTAGATAATATTATTTTAAATAGAAATTTGGCCAAATTCATTCAGCAAGCATACCGTAACCTAGATAAAATGGACACTGCTGAGGTCTCTGCTCATCGCTAAGTCTGAAAATGCATTCTAACAGACTTGCAAAGACCGGGAGGGTTAATCTACAAACTGTAATGTTTTAACTGGCATGCTTTTGGCCACATTTTACTGTTTGCTTCTTTTTTAATCATTCTTTCATTCTATAAAATTGTATATAATGTGATTGGTGCGACCTTGACTCTCCTGACCTGCTGCAGAAGAGGTCGCTCCCCCCACGCTCCCAAGGCTTGCTGGCTTTTGAGAAAATAAAGCGCCTGATTGCTGTCTGCTGCTCAGCGGTATCGTAGCGACTAGAAGCTTAATCCCAGCGCGACCTTCCCCCGCACTACTGGCGCTGCCTGCACTGTTCGTTCCTATCTCATCGTGTGTAATTGTTGCATAGTGCTTTCTTGCATATCTGCATTGCGCTGTAAAGGCTGCGCATTGTTGGTTGAAGAGCATTGTATTATTGTACCCGATTGTGCCTCTGTTTACCCCCAGGCTCACCCAGTCTCATTTCTCCCCTTCCTGCAGCCATTTGGTTGTTTGTTGTGCCTACTTGGCCGTAGCTCCACCCCGCGCCCGCCTCCCAGCTGACCCTGCCTCCCACAGTTAGCAACAGACCTACCTCTCCTCTCCCTCGCCGTGACTCTCCTGACCTGCTGCAGAAGAGGTCGCTCCCCCCCACGCTCCCAAGGCTTGCTGGCTTTTGAGAAAATAAAGCGCCTGATTTCTGTCTGCTGCCCAGCAGTATCGTAGCGACTAGAAGCTTAATCCCAGCGCGACCTTCCCCCGCACTACTGGCGCTGCCTGCACTGTTCGTTCCTATCTCATCGTGTGTAATTGGTGCATAGTGCTTTCTTACATATCTGCATTGCGCTGTAAAGGCTGCGCATTGTTGGTTGAAGAGCATTGTATTATTGTACCCGATTGTGCCTCTGTTTACCCCCAGGCTCACCCAGTCTCATTTCTCCCCTTCCTGCAGCCATTTGGTTGTTTGTTGTGCCTACTTGGCCGTAGCTCCACCCCGCGCCCGCCTCCCAGCTGACCCTGCCTCGCCCCTCCTCCTCCACTATCCATACATGACAGATGCATTTGCGCGCAGCGTTCACGCGCAGCGGTCGTGCCGAAGGTGCGCCAAAGGTAAGCCCGTCTACGCCCGTCCGCGCCTGGACCGCACCCAGCACCAGTCCCCCTGGTCCACGCCGCACCCAGCCCACTAGATTCACATATGATGCAGCAACTCTCCTCGCCCTCAACCCCGGACGCACACCACAGTGCTGCAAAGCCACCCCAGGACGTACCCACGGCCCATTCGCTTGCCTCACCTGCAAGTTCAACTGCTTCAGGACCCTCACCAAATCCACTTCCTCCATACACAGCTCCGACTCTAATCACCTGAAGTGCATCCTACTTAACACCCGCTCGGTCCACAGACACGCAACTGAACTCTGGGACCTACTCGACACTGCATCACCGGACATCGCCTTCCTTACAGAAACGTGGATGAACACATCATCAGCACCCGACATCGCCATAGCCATACCGGACGCCTACAAGATTATCCGAAAAGACCGCACCAATCAAACAGGAGGAGGCATCGCCATCGTCCATAAGAACACCATCAAAATCACGACCAGCTCCGATGATAATCTTGCAACCGCCGAACATCTCCACTTTCAGATCCACACCGACCCTAGAACCACACTCAGAGGCACCCTCATCTACAGGCCTCCAGGAACCCGCACTCAATTCAGCGATGACATCAATGACTTCATCAGCCCACATGCCCTCGCCTCCGAGAACTACATTCTTTTAGGAGACCTCAACTACCACCTTGAAAACAAACACGATAGCAACACCTCCATCCTTCTGGACAACCTGGCCAATCTCGGACTCAAACAACTTGTTGACACCCCCACCCATGTAGCCGGACACACGCTCGACCCTATCTTCACCTCCAGCAAGCACATTTCCTTCGATTGCACCACAGCTCTCCATTGGACGGACCACAGCTGTGTTCACTTCAGCTACAAAACCACCTTGACCCACAACCGCCCACATCCTATTCCTCGGAGAAACTGGAACAAAATCACCTCCGACCAACTCCTCACATCACTCAACCAAAACCCTCCCACCCTCTCATTGGACCCAAACCAAGCGGCCACCAATCTCAAGCAATGGATCACCCACAGCGCTGACGAATTAGCACCCCTGAAAAAGCACCAGATCAAATCAGCCAGCAAAAAGGCTCCCTGGTTCAATGATGACCTTAAAAAATCCAAGAAGCTATGCCGCACCCTGGAGAAAACATGGAGAAAAAACCCAACCACCGACAACATGGCCACCCTCAAGGTAGCCACCCGCAAACACCACCAACTGATTCGATCAACCAAGAAATCAGCATTCAAGGATCGTCTCGACAACAAATCCCACAACAGCAAGGAACTTTTCAACATCGTCAAAGAATTCACCAACCCCACCGCAGCATCTATTGACATCACTCCCTCCCAAGACCTCTGCGATGCGTTATCCTCCTTCTTCTACAACAAAATTGCCGACATCCACAACAGCTTCGAGAACACTCCCAGCGATCAACCCTCCCCACCCCCCTCAGTTCCTACCCCGACAACTAACAACCTTAGCGCCTGGAACCCAATCACCACTGAAGACACCATCCGCCTAATGAACTCAATCCACTCTGGCTCGCCAACCGACCCCTGCCCCCACCACATCTTCAACAAAGCTGACTCCATCATCGCACCCCATCTCCGTGATGTCATCAACTGCTCGTTCAACTCCGCCACCTTCCCAGAAAGCTGGAAACACGCCGAACTCAGCGCCTTCTTGAAGAAACCCACAGCAGACCCCTCTGAACTTAAAAACTACCGACCCATATCCCTCCTCCCTTTCCCCGCCAAAGTCATTGAAAAAGCCGTCAACAGCCAGCTCGCCGCATTCCTTGAATCCAACAACTCCCTCGATCCATCTCAATCCGGATTTCGAGCCAAACACAGCACCGAAACCGCCCTCATTGCAGCGACAGACGACATCCGAACACTACTGGATAACGGAGAGACAGCGGCCCTCATTCTACTCGACCTCTCCGTCGCTTTCGACACAGTCTGCCACAGCACCCTTATACAACGCCTCAGCAACATCGGCATACAAGGAAAAGCCTTGGACTGGATCATCTCATTCCTTTCCGGGAGAACTCAAAGAGTCCATCTCCCCCCATTCAACTCAGAGGCCACTGAAGTCATCTGTGGAGTACCACAAGGATCATCACTCAGTCCCACCCTCTTCAACGTTTACATGAGCCCACTCGCATCCATCGCGCGCCAACACAACCTCAACATCATCTCTTACGCCGACGACACCCAATTAATCCTTTCCCTCACCAAAGACCCTATCACCGCCAAAACTAATCTTCACGAAGGCATGAAAGTAGTAGCCGAATGGATGAAACATAGCCGCCTAAAACTCAACTCAGACAAAACAGAGGTGCTCATCCTAGGATCTTCCCCCTCTGCCTGGGACGACTCTTGGTGGCCTTCCGCTCTGGGCACAGCACCTACACCCACAGACCACGCACGTAACCTCGGCTTCATCCTAGACTCCTCTCTCTCGATGTCCAGACAAGTCAACGCAGTCTCATCCTCCTGCTTCAACGTACTTCGCATTCTCAAAAAGATCTTCCGCTGGATCGCCCTCGAGACAAGAAAGACTGTCACCCACGCACTGGTCACGAGTCGACTGGATTATGGTAACACACTATACGCCGGAATCACAGCAAAATTACAGAAAAAACTCCAACGCATCCAAAACGCATCAGCGAGACTCATACTAGACATCCCTCGCCAAGATCACATCACCGGACACCTAAAAGATCTCCACTGGCTTCCCGTCAACAAAAGAATCACGTTCCGTCTTCTCACCCACGCACACAAGGCCCTCTACAATCTAGGACCCGAATGCCTCAACACTCGACTGTCCTTCTACAAACCCACCCGCCAACTAAGATCGTCCAATCAAGCCCTCGCCGCAGTCCCGCGCATCCGAAAATCCACCATGGGTGGCAGATCCTTCTCCTTCCTGGCTGCCAAGACCTGGAACTCACTCCCCACTCACCTCCGCCTTACTCAAAACCACATCTCCTTCAGAAAAGAACTTAAAACCTGGCTATTCGACAAATAATGAACCCCTTCCCGAAGCGCCTTGAGACCCTCTGGGTGAGGAGTGCGCTATATAAATGCCCGAACTTGAACTTGAACTTGAACCTTTTAAAGATATATTTTATATCTAAATAAAGAACTATTTCATACAGTTTGAATAAAAGTTCCCATCAAACGAAACAGCTAGCTGTTTTTGTGTTCCGAGTGAGAGATAAAATATTTCTGTTCCCAGCTACACAGATGCTGATCCCAGAAGCACATCTCAGAGCAAGTCTATAGAGCAAATGTGTACCCATCCAACCCCCACTCAAGCCGCTGAGGCAACAAATATAGCCAGTCAAGGAACCACTGAGCCAGAGTCAAGATCCAATCCACCAGGAGCAGAAGCATCCCAGGGAGGCTCGTGTGATGAGGCCAGGAGGAATAGAATACGCAGAAGACAGCTATACATATGGGCTGTTAGAGGGTCTATCAGTACATGTATATCCAAAGGCTCAACCAGTTGCGATCCCAGGCATACATTCAAGGCACTCTCAGAGGTGCACAGCAGACGGCGGAACACAGGCTGCACTCAGTGAAGCCACTCAGGCCAAAATAATAAGAATCAATCTCATTCAGTTCTTGAAGCAAGGCTGTGTCAAAGCAATGCACAATGTGCTAATGTCACAGTAGCACCATGAGGTAGTGGCAGCTCCATTTGATTTTGAATTGAGACATCCATTGCTGAGAAAAAATATTAAAACAACTGTCTTGGCTATCAGGAACAGGACCAACGGAGGACCTCCAAAGATGCTCCAGAGATCGAAGTAAATAAATGATGGAATGACTTTGAAAACTGTCTGGAAGGTGCTAACCAACCCAGACCCTGTGCTTTTGAACAATGTGCTATTCCTTTTGTACTAGACATTTAAAAAATATGATGCACTAGCTCACCAAAATGTTGTGGGAACCTAGTGCGGAGTATCGCTGGTATCTCCGAAGAGGACCTTGCAACCTGAAGATCAAATGTCTCTTTAGCAGAAGTTAAACAGTAAGGCTTTTAGTTTGCTCAGGGCAGCAAAATAAAGAGTTGACTGATTAATTGAAATGCCAAAGCAACACCTCCCTAACTGTTCGAGTAGGTGGAAATAGTACTTGTGTACAACAAGTAACAACAGAAGAAACTGTCACCAGATAGGCAACCCCATGTTTAATTCCATAGCAACCTTGACCATTCAACATCAGGTAAGTCCCAATAGAGTGCAATCTGAAAGTCAGATGAAATACGGCTGCTGGGGAACCTCTCAAGTAAGAGGATAAGTTTGCCACGCCACGTGCAACTAAATATCCTTGCAAACTAGGATCCACGTAAAGTACTCTCGCTGAGAAATACTTCAATTCCCTTATTCTGACATTGATATTTAACATGAAGTTTCTAAGACTTGTATACAAGCCCTTCTCCTAACACTTCATATCTGACCCACTTGGTGATGTTGTAGACAGTACTGAAAATGAAATGTCGAAATTGGCAGTGTAATATACCCTTGGATTATACAATC